>NC_088384.1:24375000-25751250 GCF_037993035.2 Macaca fascicularis
GGTGTCTGCTCCATCAGGACCCCCTCCCAGGTCTCAAAGATCGCTGCTCCTTCCCCATAGCACCAACCAGAGCTTGGCATGAAATAATCACGGTGCCTGTGTTCATTTATAATCTGACCCTCTGTCTTGGCTCTAAATGCCAGGAGGCAGGGAGGGACCATGTCTGGTTCCCCTGCAGTTGCGCCCCCACTGCATAGCACAACACTTGGCGCATAGCAGGTGCCCAGAATATTTTTCTTACCTGGAAGGGAAGCATTCATTGGGTGTGCCCCGACCTTTGTTTTAAGAGCTCTCACAATATGTAGCAATTGTTAGCGCATAGGCCAACTTGCCCCGTCCTTTGCCGATGGACCAGGGCTTCCCAACCATATTTTCAGGAAAGATGAAAGGAATGGAGGAAGATATCAACACCCGACTCGGGTGTCTGCACAAGTCACCTTGCTGGCCTCCCCAGGCCCCTGGTGACATCATCCAACACAGCCCAGCAGGGCCTTATCTAGTATCTTACTTTGTTTTATTTCCCTTCAAGCATTTATCACTATTGGATATATTGGCATTGCAGATGTTTGGTAGTTTCTGTCTCTCACCATTGGATCATCAGCTGTACATGGGCAGAAACGTGTCTTTCTCGAAGTTGTAACTTCAAAACCTAGCCCCATGGCATGGCCCAGAGAATGTACTCTGGTGCTAGAGACTGCGGTTGCTGTGATTAAGACTGTCAGGGTGCTTGCAAGTACAAACACACCAAAGCCATTAAAATGGCTACTGATTTGTTCAGGAGAGTGAACGAATAATGAACCAGGCAGCTCTTGTACACCCACTATGTGCCGGCAGCAAGCTAAGCTCTTGATAGACGTGTCCCTCTTGAATTTTGATAGCCACCCTTGGGATTTCCACCTCCTATTTTTCAGATGGGTAAACTGAGGCTCAGAGGTAAGGGATAACTTATCTAGAGCTGAGATTTCCGTCCTGGCCCGGATGTCCACTTCACCCACACCCTGTGGCTTCCTTTTTGAATTACCCCAGAACCAGGCCCTTAATGAATGAGTAGTTGGCACATGGTTGTTGAATAACCAAGTGTCTGCTGGACAGCATTTTCCATGAACATTTGTGATTCAACATTTTTTTCCAGGAAACATTTTTTGAGGAGTCATTGCTGTCCTGGAAGGACACTTCTTAGAAATATCTGTTTTCTTTCTTGCACTTCTGTAAACAGAGCATCCAATCTCTCCCACTCTCTGCATTTTTTTTAAGAATTAATTGCCCTTTTTATGGCTTTGGTGTGTTTGTACTTGCAAGCACCCTGGCACCCTCAATCAAAACAACAACATTCTCTATGAACAGAGAAAATTTGAACAGTCATTAAGCACCAGTGAATGTGGAGCGTATTAATGGGCAAACAGTAAGTCGGGGGAGAAGAAAATGTTTTTCTCTTGCAAAGTACATATGAAAAGTTGATCCAAACCAACGTGCTGCCATAAATCTGTTAATTTTGGCAAATTACTGGGAGTTAGCAGGGGCGGCTGGAGAGAACGAGGCAAAAGGTTGGCCGGAAACTGCCCACGAACTTCAGAAAGGAGAAGCTGCAAGCCAGAGGGAGCCGGTGGCTTCACTCTTCGCCCAGAAGCTGGCTGCCCTTTGCTGGGGTTTCTCTGGTCTTGAAGTCAGTGTCTGACTGTCTCTTTAGGTAGCCGGGGCCGTGGCCCAATTAAGAATACAGCCCGATACTGGGATGAAGGGAGGCCCAGGCCTTGGGGGCTGCAGCTTCTCAGGGGGCTGTACAGTTCTTTCCCATTCCAATTGCATTGCTGGTCCTCTCGGGGCCCCTGACCTGGGCTGCCTCCTCCTGACCTCCTTCCTCCTCCTCCCCCATACCCAGACCCAGTCTGGCTTTGGTCTGTTTCCTTTGGCTCAGACCACATACTGCTCTCTCTGTTCTGGGACTGAATTAGGTTCAGGGGTGCGGGGAGGGAATTGACTGTGTGCTGTAAGAGTGTATGTGTGCATGTAGATGGCTGTGTGCCTGTATGTGATGTATGTGTGCATGCACATGTGCATATATGTGCATGCATGAGGGCATGTGAGTGTATGTGCACGAGTGTGTGCATGTGAATGTGTGCATGTGAGTATGTGTGTGCACATATGTGTGCGCAAATGCATGTGTGTGTGTGCCTATACATATGTGTGTGTACACATTAGTGTGCATGTATGAATGTGTGAGTATGTGCAGGTATGTGTGTGCCTTGAGTAGGTGTGTGCATATGCGTATGTGTGCATGTATGTGTGTGCTTTGAGTAGGTGTGTGCATACGTGTGTGTGTGCATGTATGTGCATGCACGTGCATGTGTGGTGCATGTGAATATATGTGTACCTTGAGTATGTGTGCATGTTAGTGTGTATGTGCACGAGTATGCATGTGTGCATGTGAATGTGCATATGTGTGTGCATGCATGTTTTTGTGTGTACAAATATGTGCATGTTTGTGTGTGTATGTGCACATTTGAGTATACATGTGTATGTGCACACCCGCTTGGGTGCTAGTGTGTTAGAGGGGGTGGGGAGGAGCTGCTGGTGTCACTCAAGGCTTTTGATAACAAAAAACATTTTTTCTTCCCAGTGGAAACAAAACCCAGCCTTCCAGAGGCGACTCATGCCCTCTCAATCTCCCTCTCTCCACCTCCTCCTTGTTCCCCTCTCTGCCCCTCCTTCTCTCTCCTCCAGAATGTTTTCTTTCTCCAGTGCTCTTTTTCTCATCTTAGATTGCTTTCTCTGTCTTTCAGGCTTCCAATCATCTTCTCGGTTTTTTTCCCGTTTCTCGTCCGTATTTCTGTCTCTCGCCATCACTCTCCTATCTCCTCTGTCTCTCTCCCCTTTCTCTCGCTCCTTCTTTCCTCCTCTTCTCTCCCCTGACCCTGATTCATCCTGTGGAGTTCAGAGCTGTCACACTACGGACTTCACCATGTGAGCAGGAAATGAAGGAGAAACACAAACCCCGCTTCTCTTGGAGCCAGTCTTAACTCTCAGATTCCGTGGGGCACAGAGGTGACGGCAGATGCAGAACGCCAAGTCCCCTTCTCGCCACTCCTCTGTCGGGTGGGGCTGTGGGGCCTGCAGGAGGCTCCTCTGTCCTGGGTGCCTTTTCCTGCCTCTTCTTTTTCCTGGCGGACACAATCCTCTGCTTCGCTGCTTGCTCCTTCCCAGCCCGGCGGAGGCTTGCTCTTTGCTGCCTGGGAAGCGGACTCCTGGGCCATGTGCTGCAGCATGACTCGGTTAATATATTTACAGTAAATACGCTCCTGGTTATGCCAGAGGAAGGGGCTGCTTTGGTTAAGCATTTATTACTGAGGCGGCTATTTTCAATGTGTTCCACAGGATCATTCGGCAAAGCTGCAATTTGGCACTTGTTCTGGGCTTGAAGGAATCGCTTCCCCAGAGGTGACCCTTGGCGGGAGATTGCATGTCACTACATGAGGAATGGCCGCGGCGGGTGTGATGGGTAGGCTGTCTGCCTTCTCTGACCTCAATCGCTTTCCTGCGGTGCGGCTGCCGGGACAGATGAGGGTTGACACAAAGTGCTTATAATTTCCTTTGGAAAGTGGCAGAATGATAATGGGGTGCCGAGCCCCGATGGGTTGGCCTTCACAGGCCAGGAACTCCTGTTGGGAGTGGCCATCCTAATGGGGACAGGACAAGGCTTTGGTTGAATTAAGAGAATGCCCAGCAGGTAGGGGGAAGGTTGCAGATTCAGGAGGCAGATTATTTTGGGACCGAAAGTGAGCGGGCCACGCAAGGAACAGGTGGTACCTAACACCTGCTGCGTCCTTGGCGCCACGCCATGAATGTTCTCCCATGCACTGCGATGTCCCCATCAGCGTGAGGCCTGGTTGGAGTGCAGAGGCAGTGCAGCACAGTGGTGACAAACCCCGATCCTGTGCCCACACACTCCAGCTCTGCCCATCCCCAGCTTGGTGGCCCTGCACGAATGACTCGACCACACTCATGTCTCGGTTTCTGTGCATGTGAGGGGGACAGCATCAGTGCCTGCTCAGAGGGATGTTCTGAGCATCCAAGGAGCCAAAGTTGGGGAGTACTTTGAACAGGGACGGGCACATAGCAAGCTCTATTGGAGTGCTATTAGTATTGTTGTCATTGCTGTTGTTGTTATTCTGTGTTTAAGAATGCAATATATGAATAGACGGAGCAGGCTCCCAACAAATAAATCAGAACACTGAGACACTGAGACACTGAGAACCTTGTAGCCCGGCATAAAGCACTCAGGAGTTGGAAGTGGGGTTAGAAATCAGTATTCATATTCCACTCGATGTCCCTGAGGGACAGCCCTTCTGAGGTTTGTCTCCTGTCCTCCCTCCCTCCCTCCATCCTCCCTGCCTCCCTCCATCCTCTCTCCCTCCCTCCATCCTCCCTTCCTTCCCTCCCTTCTCTCCCTTCCCTTTCCTTCCTTCCTTCCTTCCTTCCTTCCTTCCTTCCCCTCCTCCCTTCTTCCTCCATCTCTTTCTTTTTTCTTTTCTATTAAATGTTAATTTCTCCTTTTGAATCATGAGACACACATGGCAATTGGCCATGTAAAGGACACTTGAGACTAGAAGAATCTGATCATCCCTCTGGAGAGCACAGCAGCTGGGGACCACGTGGCCCTGCCCACCGTCACCCCACGGCATGCAATAGGTATTCAATGAATACTCTGTCTCATTTGTCCTGTGTCAGTAGTCCCCTTGGACAGATTACTCCCCATCTCTGGGCCTGAAAATATGCCAGACCAGGTGCCTTGGATCTGGGTCCCCCTGGCCCTGAATCCGGCACCTACTAAGCAGAGCAACCCTGGGTGAATCCTGTAACCTCCCTGGACCTTGGGGCTTCCATCTGCAGAATCTGCTCCTGGGAATTGTGAGGCTTAGGGAAGGAGAGGAATGCTCTCTGGGAGCCAGCAGGGCCAGGAGCATTTTGACCTTGTGCAAAGCTGGGCCTTTGCAAAGCAAAGCTTGACCTCTTGCAAAGCTCTTGCAAAGCTGGGCCTGGTTATTGGCAGGATCTATAAGCATCTGGCTGGTCTAGGCTATTCTTGGACCTTAAAAAATAGGCAGAGGTGCAATCGTGGTTACACAAAGTAGGGACTCTGAAAATATTTGAGCTCTGCAGGATGCATTAGGAGAAATGCTAACAATGTTTCATGACTGCAGCCTGGAAGGAAGGGTCGGGAAGAAAGATCATGCTCATTTAGGAGATCACCTCTGTGCCATCCTATCTTAGGACAACTTCCAGTTTGCAGTGCCCTTTTCTTCTGTTTTCCTTTTTTTTTTTTTTTTTTGAGACAGAGTCTCACTCTGTCGCCCAGGCTGGAGTGCAGTGGTACAATCTTGGCTCACTGCAGCCTCTGCCTCCCAGGTTCAAGTGATCCTCCTGCCTCAGCCTCCCGAGTAGCTGGGATTATGGGTGCCCACCCCACACTCAGCTATTTTTTTTTTTTTTTTTGTATTTTCAGTAGAGATGGGGTTTTACCATGTTGGCCAGGCTGGTCTCGAACTCCTGACCTCGGGAGATATGCCCACCTAGGCCTCCCAAAATGCTGGGATTACAGGCATAAGCCACCACACCAGGCCCTGTTTTCCTATTGAGTGCATCCGTGAGCACATGAGTCAGGGTGGGCTGTGTCACTGTTAGCCAGATTTAGTCTTTCCACCAGGTATTTGATTTGGGTATGATGAACGTTGCTTTAAGCTGGTCAGGGATGTGGTAATGAAACATTGTTAGCATTTCCAGGTCTGGAAGAATGATCTGTGTCCTAGCCATCTGGGAATATCATAACTGGCTGTCTTCTCTCTCTCCTGTCCACTCTAAGACATGAAAATGTAATTAATAATTGTCCAACTCAGAGACTCTTTCCAACCACAGGGACAAAAAGAGTGGCCCTTCTTCAGAAACCCAAACCGGACCACATCGCTCTCCTCCTCACAAACTATCTTAGTTTAAATTTCCCCAGAAGCAGACTTTGAGATAAGAAACTAGGGGCAAGAAATATTTTTGGGGAGGGGATTCCAGGAAGCCCCAAGATGGGAGTGGGAGAAATAATCCAGTCAATAAAGGGTATGTCATAAAGCCAGTTATCAGTGTGGGTGACTGGAGCTTACTCCAGCAGACAAATTCTAGAAAACCCTAAAATCCAAGCTTCAGAAGTCATCCCACCTGAGGAGTGAGGGAGCTGGGGTATTGATACACCATCTCCCAAGAGTCACTAGCTGAGAGCTGCTTTGGGTTGGGGCAGGAGAATTCCTTGGCACTTCCAGCCTACCCTGTGGATCTCTAGAACAATCCCTAAGACTCAAAGATACCTATAGCTGAGCACACTGAATTAATAAGGCTGAAGGATGCAGGTAAGTTTCCAACAGGGGTGCTACACAACCCTCTCTCACTCTGTATACCTTTTGCTCACAGAACCTTCCTGCCTCTTCCTCATGATCTTAAGCACTGCTTTCCCTAAATGCCATGCTTCTTGCAACTGTGTTTAACTGTCTGTGCATTTGTCTGCTTGCCCCCATCCTGTGTTCCAGCTGTGAGCTCCATGAGACAAAGCCATATCTTATACAACTCTCTATTCTCAAAATAAATGTTCAACATTAAAAAAATGAATCCTATGGAGATGGGGCAGACAGAGGTTCACAGGAGAGGGAATTGTGTGGCAGCAGAGCCTCAAGGAGAGTTGCTCAAACCCTTGTAGGTAGCAGACATCATGGGCTGCCAAGGTAAAGATACTTTTCTCTAGATTCTCCCCTGTTCTGACCATCAGTTTCCCCACCCTGTCCAATTTCAGGAACAGGAAAGGGAAAGACAGAACCACACCCTTGTTAAAATTGAGGCCTTTGCTCACTCTGAATGGAAACAGACGAATCTGAGATCATCCTTGGCAAAAAATGCTGGGAAACAGAATCCTCCTTTTGGGATGTTGATGGTTGAATCTCAGCACAGCTTTTGACTTTATTTCCATCTTTTTGATACCTGAAATAGTTGTGAAAAGTTTGAGATCATCTCTTGGGCCCAGATGCTCATAAGTGGTCTGGGTCACTAGGAGTAAGACAGTGATGGGTAGCCCATGCCAGGGACTTTGAAGAGATGAGTGATTTTAGGCAAAGCACCTTGGCTATGATGCCACAAAGATGGGAGGTGGCCACTTCCTGTGAGACAGGAAGTGGAGAGAAATATATAGGGAAGCCATTTTCAGAGCAAGGGTGGCTTGTGGATTCATAGAAATTCTTAGTATTTCCCATCCTGACATATTAAGAAGGAAGGATGTGTTGTCCCTTACTAGCTCTCAGTTAAAACATCTTATTTCCCAGTATTGAAGGAACTATCAGGGGAAAGGAAGGAGAGAAGGCAGACCACCATGGATGCAAAATCAGGGACTTCAAGGGATTTTCGGATCCATCTGAGATGAGAGTTTCATAATAATCCTGCCACGCTTCCTAGCAAAGCTCCCTTTCTGCCACTCTCAGAAGCAGGTGACATGTTTACTTCATTTTAAGCAAATTCAACATATGGTTACTCAAGTTATTCCTTTTATAAAATGGATCCCCTACAGTAATCATTAAAGAAGCAAGATCTCCAGTACACGTGAAAAGCAATCTGTTTTTAAAATGAAGTTTATTTTCAAGCAACTTTTTCAAAAGTAATGTTTATGATTAGTACGACTAATAATTCTTACATGTCAGACTGTGTTCTAAGCTTTCCAATTCTCATTTAATTCTTGCAATAACACAATGAGGCTGGTGCTGTTTATATTCCCAATTTATAGATCAAGTAAGTGAGGCATGAAGAAATAAGATAACTTGCTCAAGGCCATCCAGCCAGTAAGCCTCAGAGCCAGGTATAAACCCAGGCTGTTGGGGACAGAGTCTATAGTTTTGATTGCTATAATTTTCTGTCTCTACACATGAGAAGGAAACTGGCTAGTATTCAGGTCTGGCCAGACAGGGAAGATCCACGCTGCCATCTGTCATGGGGTGAGTTTCCAACAAGAACAGTCTGCTCTGAACCCTCTTTTATTCTCACCTGTTCTGCTTACCTCTGGAGTTTGTCATTTGGGAGACTTGGGCCTTCCTCAATCTCCAGCTTCTATCACAGAACCTGGAACTGTGTAGATGCTTAATGAAGCATCTGCTAAATGGATGTTGGGTGAGTGAGACAGTACACACACGGATTCCTTTGCAGTGATGTGAGCTGCTCACACTGGATGCACACAGGCAGAGAAAAGAGAGAAACTGAGGCTGTTATTGGAAGGCTCAGCTCAAATCCTTTCCTACTTTGATGACCATCTTTGATTCTATTATCTGGAAAATTCCATATGGGGACTGCAAGCTCTTTGAATGCAAAATTCACCACCTCTGCCCTATTAATGGATCCCCAATATCTGGCACAGTGCTTGGCTCGTAGTAGGGATACCGTATGCTGAAAGCATGAGCAGTTGGTGGAGTGAGGGAATGACCGGAAGGATGAATACATATTTCCTACCCTGCCAATGTCCAGCTCAGCAGCCCCCAAACTTGTGCAAGCATCAGGATCTCTTGGAGACCTTGTGACAACACAGACGGGTGGGTACAGTCCAGGAGTGTTTGATTCAACAGGTCTGGGTTGGGTCCAGGAGTCTGCATTTCTGACAAGCTCCCAGTTGATGCTGATGCTGCTGGTCTGGGCTATCTACCTTGAGAACTACAGGTTTTAGCAGCCCTAGCTCAATGGTTCGCAATCTTCACTGCACATTGGAACCACCTGCAGGAATTTAAGAAAATGCAGATTCCTGGGCTCCTTCCCTGGACATTCTCATGCAACTGATCTGAGGTGTGGCCAGGCATTGGGGATTTTAAAAGCTCCCAGTGTGGCAGGGCGTGGTGGCTCATGCCTGTAATCCCAGTACTTCGGGAGGCCAAGGTTGGCAGATCACTTGAGGCCAGGAGTTAGAGACCAATCCGGCCAACATGGCAAAATCCCATCTCTACTAAAAATACAAAAATTAACCAGGCGATGTCGCAGGCACCTGTAGTCACAGCTGCTCAGGAGACTGAGGCATGAGAATCGCTTGAACCCAGGAGGTGGAGGCTGCAGTGAGCCGAGATTGCACCACTGCACTCCAGCCTGGGTAACAGAGCAAGACTCTGTCTCAAAAAATAAAAAATATTTAAAAAAGAACTCCCAGCATGTTTTGAAAGCAGCATAGCCAGAAAAGCTCCAGCCCGGCATTCAGTTTTGACTCCTTACCTTGATCTTCTTTGTGGCTGAATGGGTTGGAGGGCTTATGAGTGGCTTAGCTCACTTCTGTGTCTCTTGAGGCCCCCGAAAGCCACCTTCCCTGCTATATTCTGTGGTTGTTCCAGGCAACAGTTTCTCAGCGTGCTGCTTCCCTGAAATTTCATGTCTGTTCTTTGATGCCATGAGACCCCATCCCAGCCCTCGCCCACCCCACATGCTGCGGTGTCTATTAAGAGCAGATGCTAAACCATTTCCAACAGGCCTTGAAGCTAATACGCTGCAGAATGGATTCAGAAGGACCTATTTCTTTGTGCGCTGAGAAAGAGAGTGAATTAATGCTCAATGAAAACCTCCAGAGAACCAGAGTCAGGGCTGGGGGGAAGTTGGTGGCTAAATCAACAGTTATAAACTCGCCCAGTCATTTTTCATTATTTGGTACATTGGAAAGATATTTTCCTTTTCAAATGCAGTTGGAAATCCGTTTGGTCAAAAGTCGGTCGGAAACCTCATCACCATTGCCCCCGAAAACTCACAGCCTCTGTCAGGGGGGTGGAAGAAAAATGGCCCAGGTCCCCAGCAGAAGTCGAGGTGATGAGGCCATGAAGGGGAGTAATGGGGGCTGTGTGATTTTTCAAAAATGTTGCCTGTGGGTCCAAACTTTTACAAGGATCTGAATATACGGTGGTTTAAATTGTGGATCTGGAGGTGAAGCCACGGGTCTCCTGTGGTTTCAAGGAAAGAACAAATCCAGGTCCCGATGGCTCTGGCTTCAGTCTAACATGGCCCTTCCTTTTGCAAGGGTGTGAGCAGAGTGTGAGCTAGAGATTGGGCCCTGAGGAGCAAATATAAATCAGAAATGTGGCCCTACTTTTCTTTCATGGCCTATGACAGGCTCCGGAAAGGGACAGATTGCCCAAGGACGTGCCACCAGTGGTGACATCTGAATTGGTGGTTTGCTTCCTGACAACCACAGTGAGAGAAAAAACCCTAGACAGGGCAGCAGATTTTAGCATGAACCATGGTTCTGCCCACTCTGGGCTTGTGTGATCTTGGAAAATTCGCTGGATCTCTCTGAGCCTCATTTCCCTCTCATATGAAAGTGGGAGGATCAGGGGTGGGGTAAGTTGCTGAGATGTAGGCATCTGGCTCCTGCAATCTGCGAGGACGCTGTCGAAGGCAAGAGAACTTAAGCCTAAGTCAGGAAGGTTATATCGTGGGGAGTCAGGGCAGGGAAAGGAGAGAGATAGAGAGAAAATGGGAGGTGGAGAAAAGAACCCCTTCTTCAGGTGGACCTACCCCTGCAAGGCCCTTGTGTAGTCAACAACCTGAATATCTGTACTTGACATCCCTTGCTTCCTGCCTTTATTCATTTTTCTTTCTGGGCCATGAAGGCAAGGATACGGCTCTGCAAGACCTTTGTGCAGTCCACAACCTGAATATCTGTACTTGGCACCCTTTGCTCCCTGCTTTTATTTTTTCCTTCTGGGCCATAAATGAAAGAACCTTCTAACTTACTTCTTTAATGCCATATGTAGACCCCCTCACCATTTTCCATACACTGATTTGCTCAGGTGCCCTCACTTCAAGCTAAACCCTCCACCAACGTTGAGATGAAGGTCTGACTATTCTTCAAGGCCTATAAGGCTCTTGTATGACCTGGCTCCTGCTCACCGCTCCCATCTTATCCCACATCAGTGTCCCCTCCACATCTGGGCTCCCGCCACACTGGCATTTTGTTGGGCTCTCCCTGCCCCAGGACCTTTGCATGTGCCATCCGTGCTGCCTGGAGCACTCTGTCTGCTCCTCTTATTTGGCCCATTTGTCCTCCTTTAGGTCTCTGTTCCAGAGACCATCCATTTCAGTGACGATGGCCTCAGGGAGGCATTCCTTGACCCCCAGCTATGTCAAGTCTCCTCTCATGACACCATGTTCCATTTTCCCATTATGTGACCTCTTGTCACAGGTGCAGTTTACATCTACCCAGTGATAATGAAGGAAGTGTCCATCTCCCTACCAGACTGTGAGCCCCAAGGCAGAGACTGTGTCTGTTTGGCTCACCAGTGCTTAGCATTTAGAAAGTGCTCAATAGATATTGGTTTAATTACTTAATTTATGGTCCTGCTGCCAGCTGCCTCTGCCATTCCTCACACACCAAGCAAGGCACTGGGAGGTGGTTGATAAACCTCCATGGATATCAGCTCTTTTCATTTAATCACCATAATAATAAATCCCTGTAAGTATTCATAATTTATATTTATCACTTACATATATAAAAACAGAGAACCAGAGAAGGTAAGAGGCTTGCCTGCAGTCACACAGCGATGGTCAGGGGCAGAGACAGGACTAGAATCCAGCGCTTCCAGGCTCCAGCTCCAGCCTGGAGAGAAAGCTAGGAGCTCAGTCACAGGTGCCCCGAGCCTGGCCTGGGTTTGTGGTTGAGTTGGATGTGTCACTGCCTCAGGTGCTAGGAGAGCCTTGGGGCAGCACTGGGACCAGATTAAAGGGGAGCAAGGGAGCACTAGGCTGGTTCAGGCAAGGTGGGCAGCAAGCTTGGGCAACGGTGGGCAGTCCCTTCACCTCTCTGAGCCTCAGTTTCCTCATCTGGAGCATGAGAACAATGTCGTTCTCCTTAAAGGATTGAGTCTTGGGGTCTGTCTCATGTTTGGTTCCAGGTGGAGTGTTCAGGGGACAAAGGGATCTGGAGCAAGATGAAGGTGGAGGGAGAAGAGGGTGATGAGGTAGAGAATTCAGGACCCCCAGCCAAGCTGCCAGGCTTTGCAGACTCAGAGGAGGAGCTGGGTAGCTAAGAATGCTAATAATGACCACAGCTGCCACAATGGCAGCTTCTGTTTGCTGCATACAGCCTAGTACCACGTTACACACTTGACGTGCTAGATCTCAGTCATGCCCCCCCAGGTTTTAGGAGGTACAGATCATTGGGTCCATTTTACAGATGAGGAAACCGAGGCTCGGGCACATTCACTTGCTGACTGTAGTGTGCATCATGTTCCATTATCACCCTGGGGACTTGGCAGTTCCTCCCTACTGAACAATCAACACATGAATGAAGCCCACATACCCAGTAAGATGGTACCTTGAGACCCCTGGCCTGGTTGGGGCCTTCTCTGGGCTTCAGAGGCCGCAGACTCACCCAGTGGAAAGTAAAAGTACCTCCCACAAAGGTTCCTTTGATACCTGCTGCACTTCTCAGCCTGGAGTCCTGGTGGGCAGACTGGGGCTTTGCACAACTGGTCCAGGCCCAGCGAAGTGCCTGGTGTGTGGTTTGCTCAGCAAATATTCATTACATACATAATATGCTGGTCAAGTTGAGAGGACAGAGTTTTTGCCCTCGCGGAGCTCCATTGACCACTGGACACCTGGTTTACAGTACGACTGAACCCAACTCAGACCCCAGGCTCTTTCCTCCACCCAAATTTTAGCCATAGCCAAGTTTCAGAAAATGGCGCCTCTCTTCTCCCAGGCATTCAGGCTAAAATCTTGGCATCATCCTTCCTTGCCTCTTCCAGCTTCTGGTGGCCCCAGGAGTCCCTCGCCTTGTGGCTGCATTTCTCCAGTCTCTGTCCCCATTTTCACATGTCCGTCTCCTCTTCTTCATGTTTCTGTGTGTTCTCGCCTCTTCTTACAAAAACACCAGTTTGCTTGAGGCCAGGAGTTTGTGACCAGCCTGGACAACGTAGCGAGACCTGTCTCTAAAAAAAACGCCCGATATTGGCCAGGCGTGGTGGCACGTGCCTGTAGTCCTAGCTACTGGGGAGGCTGAGGTAAGAGGATTGCTTGAGCTGGGGAGATCCAGGCTGCAGTGACTGTGATCATGCCATTGCACTGCAGCCTGGCAACCTGGGTGACAGAGGGAGACCCTATCTCAGAAAAGAAAAAAAGAAAGAAAAAGATAAAAGAACACCCATCATTGGATTTAGGGCCCACCCTAATCCAGCACAACCTGATCTTAATTTAATTGCACCTTCCAAGACCCTGTTTTCAAAGAAAATCACATGCTGAGTTCCAAGTTGATGTAACTTCAGGGGGCAGCAGGCCACTGTTTTACTCACTATAGTAGGGATACTTTTTTAGGGTAAGTTAGCCAGCCCTGGATTTTATCTGCTGAGGCTAACGTGCCAATAATCATAATAGTGGCTATAATGTATGTAGAAAGCACCTAACTCTGTGCTAGGCCCTGTTCCAAGCATTTCTATATATTACCTCGTTTCATCTTCAAAATAACTCCATTAGTTGGCACATTAATCCCATTTTGCAGATGAGAAAACTGAGGGCCACAGAGTGATATGCCCAAGGTCACCAAGCATGTAAAGGTTTCCCAGTAGCAATCAGCACTGACCACAGGCCCTGGCATTCCTGTCTTACTGTCTGGAGCCAGGCTAGGGCAGGAAGGGCTGTCACTTGTCCCCACAGCCCACGGAGCCAGATGCCATCTTGACGAAGGGAACAAGAATGGATGCCTGGGTGCAGAGCCATGGGGAGGGGGCATTGCCACCCGGTGGGTGCCCGGCCGCCCTCCCAGGCATAGCTCCTGTCGCTGTTGCCTGGGCCTGGCGTAGGCAGCCCGCAAGTAAACAGTGTCTGAAACCTATTCTCATTAGGCTAATTTACGAATAAATTACCATATTCAATGGCCTTATTTTTACTGCTCGTTAACAGGCCCGTGATAGGATGATAATTACGGGATTTTAAGTGGCTAATGGCAGCTGGGGCGTCAAAAGCAGTTTTTACGAATCTGTTTATGGCAGCGAAGGTGACAGGAGGGGAGGGACATTGAAATGTTGAAATCACACTTTGAGAAAAAAAGCTTTAATTGTTGAGTATTTATTAGAGAGGAGGGAAGGCTGTAATTTAAAAAATGAAACTCTGAAAAACAAAGGAAATTAATTCGTCTTCCCCCCTGTGCTGTGACCTTCAGGGAGTGGGTGAGGGGTGGGCAGGATCCCAGGAGAAGGGTGTCAAGTTCAGGCATGAGTCCGGGCGGGTCCTCTCTGCTTTCTGCTGCCCCTGCAGGGAAGGCATCTGGGGGCCTGTGATCTCGGCTCAGATGCCCCTCTGCGATCCAGGGAGGGATCCCTGAGAGAGGTAAGAACCCAGCAACCTGAACGCAGTGACCGTGTGGGCATTTGATTCATTGTTTCATCCTGATCATCATGATCAGATCTCATCCATTCCAGCTCCCCTGCTAATATTTTACACGCATTATTTCATCCAACTTTTGCAAAAATGTGGAGAGCTAGTCATTATTCCTAACATATACTGAGGGCTCATATATGCTTTCTGTGTATTAATTCACTTAAACGGATAACCTCGTGGGATCGGTCACTATTGTTATCCCCAGTTACCGAGGAGAAAACCTGAGGCACAGAGAGGTTAAGTAAGCTGCACACAGTCACACAGCGAGGGCCCGGGTTGGCATCTGTCTGGCCTTGCTTCTTTTATCACCTCCCTCTCAGGGAATCCCTGGCAAGCTGGTGGGGTGGGCATAGAGCCCCAGGGGACAGAGGAGAGAGCAGAGAGCCCAAAGAGGTTAAACCGTGTGCCTGGAATCACAGAGGCTGAGTTCAAATGTCAGCCTCTCTGAGCCCAAACCGGCCGCTGACTTGCCTTGAAATGGGACTCACGAGAGTGGAGATGAGGCGCAGGCATCTTTGAAAAGGCCACTGGACATTTTGGTGGGGTGATTTAGGGGCCTTTGCCCCGCCCTGTGAGCTCTGTGGGTGCCTCTCCTGGGTCCGGCCTTCTCTTCCCCACCTGCCCGGCCTCCTCCCTGCCGTCCTCGGCTCCTCATCCCCCGGCCACTGGGCCGATCCATCTCGCTCCTCCGCTTTAGTATGCAGCCCTCGGAAAACAAACACGCAGCAGCCTGACAGTGGGAATAAATATCGTGGCGATGTTGATTAGCATTTGATCCCAGCTGGGTCTCTGGGAGCTGAAGTACTGGAATGTCTTGGCAGTTTTTTAATGCTGAATAATTTGATTAGATCAGTGACTGAGCCTGCTGCTCCTGGTGAGATAAACCCTCCCCACATTACAGGGGAGAGAGGGGGTGGACGGAGGGCGCGCATCTGAGCCCCCAGACTTCCTGCTCCTCCACCAGCCCTCCCAGCGTTGTCTGCGCGGCCTCCCCCTCCCCAGCTCGGCCCCCTTCCTCTTTTCCTCTCTCTTCCCTGCACCTTCATCTCTCTCTTTCTTTCTCTTTCCTCTTCCTTCCTCCTCCGGCATTCTTCCTCTTTTCCTTCTCTCCTGGGGATATTCGTCTCATTTCTTTTCCTCCATCTTTTCTTTTTTCTTGTATGTTTCATCTTTTTTTCTTTCCTCCCTTCTTCTTCTCTTTCTCCTTCTAAATTCTCAATTCTCTTTTTCCCCTTCACCTCTTCCTCTTTCTTTTTCTTCCTTCCTCTCCATCTTTCTCCTTGACTCTCCCTCCTTTCGCCTCTCTCCCATTCTCCATTTCTCTCCCCTCTCCCCACCTCTCCCTGTCTCTTCTTTTCTCTCCCTACTCTCTTCCTTTCTCTCCTTTCCTATCCCTCTTCCTCTTGCCCCCCCCTTCCCCTCTCCTTCATCTCTCCCCACTCCTCCCCTCCTCACTCCCATACCCACCTCCTCCTTTCATGAAGCCTTAAATACATCATTTAATCAACTCCACAATTTCAATTTCACACAGTTGTCAGCTCGAATGTCTGACGAGGTGGTGACGACCCCACAGATTGTGGGCACAGGTCACAGGGTCATCAGGCCTCCCTGCTTCCTCAGACCAGACCAGCTCTCAGCCCCGGCCCCTCCCACACCACCCACCCTTCTGCAGCCAGCCCAGGAGGGATTTCGGAGGGTTCTGCTTTCCCCGTGGCAACTGTCAATCAGTCATGTAGATGTTTCTCTTGTCATCAGTGTGAAATTACCAGAGTGGCCTCATTATCTGCTTACTCCAAATTTGGAGGCAATATTTCTGTTTGAAGGATAATAATCTCCATTTAAAACAAAAATAACATCTTCTCAGGTAGAGGAGAAGAAGAGGAAAGGAAAGAAGACAGTTTGGAACAACCCAAGAAAAAAATGAATTATCCGGGCGTTTTGATTCACACACACACACACACACACACACACACGCACACACACACACGCAAAGTCCTTTACTGCCCTAACCTAACACAGAGTCCATGTTTCCTGAAAACTGTTTAAATTTTTTCCAGCTGGGGTGGGGAGTGGGCTGGGAGGAAGAGGAAGGGCCATGTGACTTTAACATATCTATCCTTTCTTAGATTCCTGTCCCCTTAATCATAACAACATTACTAAAGGCATTGCTACTATAACAAAAAAGGAATCAGATCAAATGGACAGGAAGGAGTGGTGTAGGCTTAGGTTCTTATGCAGATTCAATTAGCAGCACTTTCCCAAGGCTGGGTGTGGGGGTGTGTGTAGGAACCCCATTAGTGGTGGGGAATGCTGTCTGTTTTCGCCAATGGCATTGCAAAGCCAGCTGACCTCCCCGTCTGTCCACCCCTGTCATCTTATCACCGCAGAGTCAGACCCCAGCTTTATTTATTTTTGTCAAATGGATCCAGAAATGCCGGGGGGAGGCACTTCCCAATAATTGAGCGCTGGCTTTGTCGGGAAAAGCCACACTCGGGGCTCCAAGTGTCCTCCAAGCTGCCATGTGTGGGTAGATTCTGGCTGAGCTGACTGTGTTAGGGGGATGGCAGGGGGAAGCATTGAAATCAATCCTGGTTTTGTCACTCGTGCGACCTTAAATAAACCTGAGCCTCTCAGAGCCGAGGTCTCCTCATCTGCAAAACAGTGGTAATAAGAAAACCTGCCCCAGCCTCCTCATGGGAGCCATAGTAAGGGCAAAATGTGACAAAGCTGGCGAGCCCCTTTATGCCCCTCCCACCGTGTCCTGATTACACAGTTATTGTGGCTCTGGTCATTTACTGACCACATAGAGACCTGTGCCCATCTTACTGCTGCATCAGCTTGCTTCCACCTCTTCATGTCTCTGAGCCTCAGTTTTCCCATCAGCAAAATGGGACTATTCGTGCCTCCTGGCAGGGTGCTGGTGAGTCCTGAAACAAATGTGCATAGCGCCTCTCACTCCTGACTCCTCACTTCCATCCCCTTTTCCGACTTTTACCTACAGGCATTGAAGCCTTTCTTTGGGATAGCCTGTGCCAGTTTAGCTTCCCGACTAGCTTTCCTGCTAAAGATAAAGCCGGCCTCGCATCTGCAAGCTGCAGTGTGGTCTCTGAAACGGGTGTTATTGAAACTTGAATGTGTGGTCCTGGTTCCCAGCATAATGCTAGGCACATAGTGGGAAACCCAATGAATGAATGGATGGATGAGTGGATGGATGGGTGGGTGGATGGATGGATGGATGGATGGATGGATGGATGGATGGATGAGTGAATGAAAGTTCCTGGGCAGGCTGAGTGTGCAATGCTTGCTGTGTGAATGAATGAATGGATGGATGAGTGGATGGATGGGTGGATGGATGGATGGATGGATGGATGGATGGATGGATGGATGAGTGAATGAAAGTTCCTGGGCAGGCTGAGTGTGCAATGCTTGCTGTGTGAATGAATGAATGGATGGATGAGTGGATGGATGGGTGGATGGATGGGTGGGTGGGTGGATGGGTGGGTGGATGGGTGGGTGGGTGGGTGGATGGATGGATGGATGGATGGATGGATGGGTGGGTGGATGGATGGATGGATGGATGAGTGAATGAAAGTTCCTGGGCAGGCTGAGTGTGCAATGCTTGCTGTATGAATGAATGAATGAGAACTCTGCTATCTGCAAGCCAGCGTTTCCTCTCGTTTTCTGCAGGCCCCAGCCCTGCTTTCTCTACTACGGCATTCTGAAGTTCCAGAACACAGAAGCCAACAAGAAACTGGGAATAAAGGGGTTTGATCTGCACAGCACAAACACCTCTTGCAAAAAGAGGAATGTGAAAAAGTGCCGATTCCTTCTATGGGAGAAAAGAAGGCGTCGAGACATGTTAAACGGTTAGGAAGAAGGTGGCTGCTTGTTTCCCTTCTTCCTTGTGCAGGCTGAAGGCGGGGTGAGGGGAGAGGTTCATTATTTTTCGGCGCTCTGAAGGCAGGTGAACAGGGAAAAGCAAGCTGCAGCCTGCCATCGCGTTCAGCGCCTTTGAAACACATAGAGCTCTCAAGGCAAGCGAAAGGGTTTGATGCCATTTAAAAAAGACAGACTCCCACACCTCTCAGATCCATATGTTTCCATTCAAGATCTCGTTTCCCTCCGAGGCTGGTGCTACCGCGGGCTTTGCAGTCGGGCCCGGCTGTTCTGCTGACGCTCTGAGGACCCGTGGCTCACGGAGGAGGCAGACGGGCTGAGCAACTGCACAGTGGGTTCGAGGTGCCAACGGCAGGCTCTGGGCCGAGCTGCAGCGGCAAAGTGGTGCCCGGCGCCGTGTGGTGCCTGCGCCTGTGTGTGATCAGGTGATTGCTGTCTGGGGGAAGGTAAGAAGGTGAAAAATAAAAGCAAGCAAATCAATAAAATAGTGTATGTATATAGACCAGAGCGCAGGGCTATGACTGTGTGTCCTTTCTCTCTGTAACAGGACCAGAGTGCTGAGTGGTTTTGTTTGCTTTCCCAAAGTGACTTTCTTGTGTTATAAACAGGTGTGTCTTTGACAAAGAAGGTTTTGTGGTCAACTGAGTTTGGGAAATACTAGGTTCATCTAACGTCTCTTCTTCCCTCTGTCCCTCCCTTCCTCCCTCCTTTTCTCTCACCCATCCCCTGTCCATTTATCTATCCATTCATCCTTCCATCTTGTTTTTTTCATTTCCTTTATTCCCTTTTTCTTTCTCCCTCTTTTCCTTTCTTCCTTTCCCCTTCCTTTCCTCTATTCCTTTCTTTCCCACTTTTCTCCTTCCTCCTTCCCTCTCTCCTATCCATCCAACCATTATCCATCCATCCATCCATCCATCCATCCATCCATCCATCCATCCACCCACCCACCCATCCATGGTAAGGCAGTTGAGATCCTGCCTTTGCAGACTTCAGAGTGAGTGGACAGAGACAGTAAATAAGAAAAAAGTAAAGACATTAGCGTTTCAATTGGTAAGTGCTATGAAGGAAACAAGAGTAACAAAAAGAGAGTGATTGGGTAAAGGGTGATGAGTACAGATAGAGGGAAGAACTGGCAGGGTGGGGTCAGGTTTTAGGCAGAGGAAACAGCAAGTGCAAGAACCCTGAGATGAGAATGAGATGGATTTGTTCAAAAAATAGAAGGTGTCCAGGGCAGCCACGGAGGCAGGGGCACGTGGGATAACCAGAGCTATGTGGGACACTATGGAAAGCTACTAGATATTTTAAGCCAAGGAATAGCGTGGTCTGATCCAGCCTTTATAGCTACCCCAGCAGGACTCCAGTGCCCGGTATTGAGTCAAAGCTAAACCATAATCATGGTAATAAATTGGACTGCTTCTATCTGCCAGGGCCAAGCTAAGCCACAGGCAGACCTAGCTTTCATCACCAGAGTCAGATTTTCTCCTCCAGACATGGCTTGAGGTCTCCTTATTCAACCCTGGTCAGCAATGGTGGGAGTTTTTCATTTCCTTTATTCTCTTTTTCTTTCTCCCTTTTTTCCTTTGTTGCTTTCTCCTTCCTTTCCTCTCTTCCTTTCTTTCCCACTTTTCTCCTCCCTCTTTCCCTCTTTCCTATCCATCCAACCATTATCCATCCATCCATCCATCCCTCCATCCATCCATCCATCCATCCATCCATCCACCCACCCATCCATGGTAAGGCAGTTGAGATCCTGCCTTTGCAGACTTCAGAGTGAGTGGACAGAGACAGTCAATAAGACAAAAGTAAAGACATTAGTGTTTCAATTGGTAAGTGCTATGAAGGAAACAAGAGTGACAAAAAGAGAGTTTTTCCGACTCGTCTGGAAGCAAACTCATATTCACCAGCATGGTGTTCAATGACCAAATTGGAAACAAGTAAAATAAAAAGGCAAGTTATTTATCGTCCTTGCAAAGGTACATGAATGAAAGAATAAGTCCAACTGGTAGATGGATGCTTAGGGTGTCCTGCAGTCTTTGCGTGGGAGACCCATGATTTACTTCTGGGGCCACAGTGAAAACCCCACAGAAACATGTTCCCAAGCAACGTTAGGGAGAAACACAGGAAAAGGACTTTGAAGCAATTCTTCCTCTGCCTACATTCAAACCCACTGAAAACCTGGTCATGCTGGAAATCACGATGACTGAAACTATTATTGCCACAGTAATAAAAAAAAACCAACATGTATTGAGCTGCCTACTATGTGGCAGACCCTGGGCCAAGAGTTTCACTCCAGTAATCCTATTATGTTGCTTCTTTTATTTTCCTGAATTCAAACCTGAGAAACTGAGGCTCAGCAAGGTGTGAAAACCTGTTACAGAACGCACAGATCTCGATAGCCAACTCTGAATTCAAACCCAGCTTGTCCAGATTCCAAGCTCATCTCCCTCTTCCTGACAAGACCCCATTTTTTGACACCTTCAAAGATTTGGACTTGTCTCTATAAATATATGTACAGTTGTTGAGAACATCTGGCAGCCCATCATAAAACAAAATCTCTCTTGTTGAAGTTGTTGCTGTTACTGTTGTTGTAAATATCGGTTACTGACCCACTAGATTCTGCGGGATCTGGTGTGATTTTAGCTGTGTTCGCTCTCTGCTTGTCACCCGGGAAGTTTACGCGAGATTTGATCAGAATTTCACAAAACCAGGCTGAGCCTGTGTGGAGCTGTCAGATGAAATAATTTGTCAGTGATGATTGTGTGAATTCGTAAATATTTATGAATTCACAAGTTATAAATGTGCAGCTTTCGGGAGGGTGGAATTTGATGCTCACCAAGTCACAGATTACAATGAATATTTACAGAAACCCCAATCTGCTAATATTAGTTCTTTGTGCTTATGAAAAAGCTTTCCTTGGGATTGTAACCCTTTCGGGCTAAAAGTATCTGCAGGAAAAGAAGTATAGCTAAAGGAATAAGTTCCCCCAATAAAAAAAATAATGCATTCATGATCCATTACATTTGTATAACGTTTATGATTCTCACAGTATTCACATATGCGTTATGCCTCTTGCCAGTCATTCTAAAGCTGTTTGTTGAATCGGTTTTGAACTGAATTGGATTGAAAAAGCTCAAGACAGCAGGTGGTCAAAAAGACCATTTTTTTTTTACTTCTTGTTGAGTGACCTGCCTGTTCAGAGACCTTGTGCAAGTCTCAGCATCCCTCAAAATCTATTTCTACAAAAGACAGCGTTTCCCAAAGTTACCCTTGGACATACTACCCTCGTAACACTTCCCGTTAGACACAGTTGCCAGGAAGGCACAGAGCCTGAGGCCTGCTCTCTCTTTGTTAAAAAATATTAGTAAGCTTTGGAAAAGTGTCAAAGGCAGACTAACACCAAGTTGAGACTTTCTTCTTGATGAAATCAGAAGAAAATGAAAGAGAAGTCTAAAGGGAATGAGTTCCTCTTCACAAGAGGCTAAGTGGTATAGTGAGGTCGTTAGAAGCAGAGACCCTGGGCCCAGCTTGCAGCTCACTAGCTTTGTGTGCTGGACCAAGGATTTAACTCTGTATGTCTCAGTTAATACATCCGTGAAATGGGGATACTAATAGTACCTATTTTAAAGGGTCACTCTGATCAGGATGACATGAGCTAAGTGTAGAAAGCACCGAGAGCTGGCAGATGACAAATGTTCTGTGTTTGTTAAATACAGAATAAGGGACGAAATGCACCTGAAGTTTCAAGCCATTATGAGGATTCAAGGAGAACCAGTGAGGTATGAGCCCTGGGTGCCTAATCTCGCTCACTCAATGGGTGGCCCTAGCCAGTCTTTTAGCTCATCTGTAGGTTCAGAGGGAAGGGAGGTGCTAGATGGCCTCAGAGAGCCCTTGTCTCATAGGGTCCACTCAGCAGCCTGGGGCCAGGCACTGGAGGTGACGCTCATCTGTTCATAGTCCACAGCAGGACTATTTTTAGGAAACTGCCTCGAATGGAACTCACACTGGGACACCAGCTTGCAGCCTCCTCACTCCTGATTTTCTAACACCCCCATCCCATCTGTCAACCCCAGTCCAATCTTCTGCCCTCAGCAGGGCCACAATTGGACACTAAAGGCTCTCCCATGCCCCGTAATGAAACCATCCTCCAAGAGAGCCGCAGTTTTGTAAAGGGAGACACCCACTGTCGGAGGTATTTTCCAACCTGGAATTTTCCTACATTGCAGATTGGTGTGGTTCTGCTTCTTCTGAACAGCTGCAGGACCTCAGTTTTCCCATCCGCAAAATGGGAGCAAAAGATTATTAT
Source organism: Macaca fascicularis (assembly GCF_037993035.2). Classification (NCBI taxonomy): domain Eukaryota; kingdom Metazoa; phylum Chordata; class Mammalia; order Primates; family Cercopithecidae; genus Macaca; species Macaca fascicularis. The sequence continues at coordinate 24,397,610 of NC_088384.1, forward strand.
CTACATCTAACATTGTTATCCTATATCTAAAACTGAGGCTGGTCTGTCTTCCACAGGCAGTAGTACAAATGAACAGCCACCTTCTCCTGTGCGTTCAGCCTGTGCAAACAACAGGCACTTCCATCACTCCGTTGCCACACGCCTCTATGGGGCCCCTCAGCTCAGAGCTGGACACATCCATAGAAGCTCTACCAAAAGGCATCCATTAGGGAGAAAAGGGATATCACCCTTCTAAGCTAAAATCCTCTTCCATGTGCAGAGAGTGGGGAGTTGAGGGGGAAATGGGAACGGGCTTACATTAATCATCTTCTGCCTGCTAAAACAGAAAGAATGATTGTAATTTCTTAAATTGTCTCTGAAACACTAAATATACCTACTTTTCTTAGAGTTCAGCATGTCTTCATTTTGTAAGTATTACTGCCCTCATTGTGCAGATGGAGAAACTGAGGCTGAGTCCTGTAGCTGTTAGGAAGAGGTAAAGCCATAAAGATCATCAGGACTCTAGTGGCAGAAGCTTTCCCATGGTGTGCACTCCACACGGACACTTCCCCACCTCACCTTCTAATGATAAAAGCAAATACGTATTAGGCCAGGCGATTTTCCAATCAGTTTACATGCACTGTCTTATTCTATCTTCATGACTGGTAGGAGGTGAGCACCTTTATCACCATCAGCTGACACACATGACAGTTGAGGTTCAGAGAGGTTAAGTAAGTGGCCCAGGGACACACAGCTAGAAAGCAGAGAACGCAAGATTATACCTTAGCAGGCTGACGCTTGTCCCCAGATCCCCAAGGCAACACTACCAATGAATGGACCTGAGCTTGTGAGTCCTTAAGGGTTGGGGCCACACTGCAATCATGCCCACTTCCAACACCCAGTTTGGCACAGAGCATGCTTCACAAATATTTGTCAAGTGAATTTTTTAAAAAGGCATCCGTCTCTCTGATCCTTAAATATACCAACTTATAAACAGATATGTCAAGGAGCAATTATTCGCATTACTCAAGATGTCTTCATTTTATAAAAAGGATTTACATCACGGTTTCTTTAAATAGCAAGTCCCCCCTAGTGCATTTAAAAATACGATTCAATTTATAGCTGGGAATTACACACACGCTTTCGGAAGCCCTTACTTGAATAAAGGGAGCTGGCACGAGCGTCATTCATTCATCTGGCTTTTCAGCAGGCAATTATTGAGCACCTACTATGTACCATGTATTCTGTAAGGAGCCGGGGAATCAGCAGTAAACATCATGGCTTCAGCCTTCAAAGAGCACCCCGTCTGGTATGATAGGGAGATAACTAACAGATGAGTTTTCCAACTTGGAAATGAATTAATGCCTTAAGAAAATAAAGAAAGGAGCCCACTGCCTTAAATCTGGGCATGCTGGGTAAGGGAGATGTCCCTGAAGAAGGGCAGTGTGAGCTGGGCCTTGTGAGATGAATAGCAGTTCACCAGTTAGAAACTGTCCTAGTACTAAACAATTTTCCCAAGATTAGAACATTAAATGTACGTGTATATATTTAATCCTCATCGGGTTTCATAAGCAACACTTTTTCTAGGCAAGCGTGGTTATGTTTCATACTCATGTCATTCTTGGAACTTTTGCAAATATTTTCACACAGTCTCTCTCAGTTGATTCTCAAAACAATATTGGGAGGTGAGAGTGATGTGGAGCTTTCCTTTTGTGTTATTTGATTAGAAAAGTAACGCATGTGCACTTCTAAAAATATAGGCAAGGAAGACATCAGTGTGATCTGAAATTCCTGCCCCATCTGAGCCAAGATAAATAGTTCAACCTGTATCCTTCGAGGTCTTTCTTTCAGTGAATGTGTATTGTTTGTTTACAGAAGAAAAAAGTTGTTTGTGGTTTCGTAATTTGCAACAAGCTCTTTGAAAAATATGACACAACACAGGGAGAATATTTATTCTTGTCATTCAGTATTTTTCGACAGCAATTCACAATAGCAAAATCGTGGAACCAACCCAAATGCCCATCAGTCAACAAGCGGATAAAGAAACTCTGGTATATATAGACGGTGGAGTACTACTTGGCCATAAAAAGGAATGAATTAACAGCATATGCAATGACCTGGATCGATTAGAGACTATTATTCTAAGTGAAGTAACTCAGGAATAGAAAACCAAACATCATATGTTCTCACTGATATGCGGGAGCTAAGCTGTGAGGATGCAGAGGCGTAAGAATGATGCAATGGACTTTGGGGAGTTGGGGTGAAGAATAGGAAGGGGTGAGGGATAAAAGACAACAAATATAGGTACAGCGTATACTGCTCAGTTGAGGAGTGCACCAGGTTCTCACAGATCTCCATGAAAGAACTTACTCATGTAACCAAACACCACCTGTACCCCGATAACTTACAGAAAAATAAAATTTAAAAAAAAGGAGAAAAGAAAACAGGGACCCTCAAAAAATATTTTTCTGCAGCAAATTTTTTAATGGTTTTGTTCTTTCCATATATATATGGAAATATATATTATATATTATATTATTATATTATATATTTATATATTAAATATATTTATATATAAATATATTATATATAATTATATATGTACACACACATATATATGTCCATCCATCAACCCACTAGTGATGGATGACTACGTTGTTTCTAGTTGCTTTCTCCTAATGTAAATAATGCTGCATCGAACATCTTTGTAGCTACATATTTGCTGTATATTTCTGTGTTAATTTTCTCCTACTATCCCACCTCCCAACCAAGTAATAATCACTAGATCAAAACATAGGCATAGTGTAAGGCTCTGAGGTCAGGATGCATGCTCCCCATGTCACAAGAGAAATAACAACCAGTCTAGGACCTAAGCAAAGCCTCCTGTTTGTCAGCCCCGAAACTCCTCCCTCTCACATGACCCACTAGGTCTCTTCACCATCAGAGAAAAACCAAGCCCCACAGCCCTTAGAATCCTATAGGAGGGAATAGGATTGGGCAGGGAACGAAGGAGACATGAATTGATGCTGGGTAATTTTTTTTCTTCCATTCTGACCCTGTTTATGGGCCCAGAGAGACAAACACACAGAGCTTTCCAAATTGAGGCAAGCCCATGCAATGTCTCATTCCTCTACCTCCCTGCCTGGAGGTCTCCTGGCAATTTCGAGCTTCCCTTGTTGGTTACAAATTCTGATCAGCTTAGGCAATCAGACAGAGCACTGCTCATCGGGACTTCTGCTGGTGGCTGTGCTGGGAGGAAGGACAGCTGGCAGCCAGATGATTCTGTTCCATACTCAGTCTGGGCATAGAGTTATGATCTTATGATCCTGGGCCCCTAGACCTCAATTTCCCCATCTGTGTGGAACAAGGAGTATAGACCCGGGCTGTTATTTCATCTGTAGGGGGTCTGAGGGTGCAGCGTTCCAGGCAGGAGTCCAGGCCCAGCTGGGAGATCTTGGGAACGTAGCTTAGCCTCTCTGAACCTCCTTCAAGTCAATAGAGATCTAAAGGCCTCCATGCTGTGTGCTGGACACTGCTTCCCATGCTGGGGTTGTAGAAGTGAACACAATATAGCAGCCCTTGCTCCCCAGGAGCCCCCGTCTCAGAAGGACCATAAACAGACAGCCACTAAGCTAATGACCATGCGAGGTAATTTCCACCGCAATAGATGCTAGGAAGAACACGAACCCAGCGAGGTGACGGAGAAGGACTGGGGCTGTAGGCTTTAGATGTGGGTCTCTCTGAGATAAAACCATAATAAAGGATAAGGGGCCAGAAGTGTAAGAAGGACCAGGATTCACCAGGTGGCTTCACGTTGGCATCAGTCAGGCCGTCTGATGTCACTGGTCTGAGGTAGGACCTGGGCATCACCAGTATTTTAGAAAGCTCCCCAGAAGGTTCCAGTGTGCACACGGGTGGTTTTGGGGATCACACTTTAGGCTGGGGAGTGGCAGATGCAACGCTCCGAGGTGAGTTTATCCTGTTCCTGGAACAGGGTACTGGGACTGCAGCAGGTTGGCCAAGGGGATGGGGACACAGGGTGACGCTGGAGTCCACGGAGGCCGGATGCATGGAGCAGGGATGCGGGAGGAGAGAGAGGAGTTTCCATTTTCAGGCTGCCCATGAGACAAGAGAGCCTCAGTTGTCTTGCTAGTAAAACAGACTCCAAAGTGTCCCAAGTATGCCCCAGAAGAAGCACACAGAGGGAGCTGCTGCTGCTAGGCTGCAAGTCAGAGGTGGGAGTAATGGGAGGGGCTCAGTCACACTGCAAGAGGACCTTTTGCTCAGGGCCTGAGTGTCAAGTAACTGAAAAACAACAGCCACCAGTTGACAGTTGATCCAAGCTAGCACTGATCTGGTATGTCTTCCTATGCATCTCATAGAAGACATGTCCCTCCAGATGTTCCCTTAGGACAGGGATTCCAAAAATACTGCTGCCCTCTCACTTTCAAAGCACAGGGCATGGCCGTGCACTGAAGGCTCTGACAAGTCCTGCAGTCAGGAACCTCGTGGAATCTGTTTAGACTTACAAGAGAGCAAGGAGAACTCGCTCCACCAACCCATGCAGGAGGCAGCAGAAATGTCACCACTGCTGACGGGCATTCCAAGGTCTTCCCTAAAACGGTCCTCCCCACCTCCCACTGGCCACACCTGGGTTTTTCCTTCATAGGGATTGTCTAAATTCACTCCATGAATTTGTCTTGCTTGTGTATTTTTTACTGTTTTGTTTTGTTTTGTTTTTTGAGACAGAGTCTCACTCTGTCACCCAGACTGGAGTGCAGTGGCCGGATCTCAGCTCATTGCAAGCTCTGCCTCCCGGGTTTACGCTATTCTCCTGTCTCAGCCTCCCGAGTAGCTGGGACCACAGGCGCCTGCCACCACACCCGGCTAGTTTTTTGTAATTTTTTTTAGTAGAGACGGGGTTTCACCATGTTAGCCAGGATGGTCTCGATCTCCTGACCTCGTGATCCGCCCGTCTCGGCCTCCCAAAGTGCTGGGATTACAGGCTTGAGACACCGCGCCCGGCCTTTCTTACTGTTTCATCCCGCCTGCCTACAGCTGCATCTGGTATAGACTAGGTGCTCAGTTAATCTCAGTTTGATTGAACAAATAAATGAATGTGGTTACAGGTAGGATAGACACAAGATTCAAATAGATGGCATGCAAATTCTAAACTATACTACATGCTAGCTTTGTGACCTTGGGCCACTTAAACCCGATGAGCCTCATCTGTGAAAAAGGATGAATTAATTGGACTTACCTGGTTGGTAGCATTGTGAAACTTTACAGGCTCCAAACACGGAAAGGATCTAGTGCTCGGCATGGGGAAGGGTCATATACCACCGGTGACTCCATTCTGTGCTTAAAATTAATACTACGTAACTGTTGGAATCCTGGATTTGGGCATTCATGGGGTAGGGGCTAAAGGAGTCTTTATGCATTTTAGTCCTTCTGACCTTTTCCTCCATGTCAGGCTCTTAGAAACTTCTAAGTTTGTTTCTGGAGGAACAGTGGCATATTTTGAGAAAACATGCTTGCAATAATTAATTGCAGTAGGAGGAGTCCCAGGCATGGGGGGTAAAGGCGGAGAGATGTCACTAGAGAGATGCTGACAACAGGAATTCAGGAGAGCTGACATTCAGGAGAAAAACCAACTGTTGCATTGAAGTTTTATGCTGTGAACTTCTCCAGCTTCAGACAAAGGCTCCGGTCCTCTGTGTGTGTGTGTGTGTGTGTGTGTGTGTGTGTGTGTGTATGTATTCAGCACAATGTTTAAGTATGTGTGTGTGCAGGTAGGCACCCATGTTTGCGCACACATGTATTTACCAAAGTTGCTTTCCGCAAAAATTAAAGACAAAAGATTTGTTTCTTTCTAAACTTTTGCAATTTCAGCATCTGCCTATTTGGGTAAATTAGACAAGGATTATCTCTTTTGTCTTCCCTCTTCTCTATTTTTTTCCACCTCCAAATCCAGAAATTCCGTGAGAAGTGTTTTTAAGAGTGTTAACTGACAAGTGTACACATGCCGTCCGCAGCCAGGGAGCAAGCGGCACAGTCGCTAACTTGTTAGACAGGAGCTAGATTACAATCATAAATAAATGATTTGCTGTCTCCTTGCATTCAGACTTGTAGCTTTTAAAGTGTGCCTGTCATCGCGGAATCAGATTTAGTCAAATGCTGTGTAACTGCAAAATTATCCTATCCTTACCTTTTTATTCTCCTTATAATGGACAGTTAAATTGGATTTTCAAATTTGAAGTGCATATGTTTTTCAAATCCCCAGAGGCTGTCTATTTTTTCATTTCTAAAGCAACTCACTAATGTTTATCATTACCACACAGAAATATTACAATTCTTAAGGGGCGCCTTACAAAATCAGTGCAGGAGAAATGTGCTTTATCGTCTCAAAATGAAACCAATTTCTCAGCTGATTTGCAATTTATTTACATGTTAGCATTTGATTTCCGGCTGATTTATAACCTCACATGGCTCTGTCTCAGGGTTTATTTAGAAAGCAGACAACAGTGGTCGGGGAAGGCTGCAGAGCGCAGCGTGGCATGGGATGTCTGCTTCCCCAGGCTGGAGTCCACAGTGCCACTCCCAAGTCTCCTGGCTGAGTTTTACCTTCAGTGAATCCAGTGCCCCATTGTGTGTGAATACACAGGATGCTAGGCCCAGTCACTACATGGAGATCAGATGCTGAAGCAGCTTTTCAGAAGGAATACTTTTGTTCCTCTGCAGTGAATGGGGATTGTGGTAGGGGAAGTGGAGAAGATGCCTGGGATATATTGGACTTTCAGTCTTTGGCTCATTCACATAACTCTAATAATGGCTTATGTGACACCTGGATTCAGGAAGTATTGGAAATGACAGAGAGGACTTTATTGGGGTTTATTGCTTCATCTGTCTGACCATTGATCCATTCTTCCAGACATCTCTCTAGTCATTCCCCCATTTATCCGTCTGTGTGTCCATTCATTTTCCCATCTACCTATCAATCTACCCACTTATCCATCATCCATTCATCCATTCATCTACTGACCCATTTATCCATCCATCCATTTGCCCATCCACTTATCCACCTGCCAATCCATCCACATACCCATCATTCATCTCTCCATCTCTCCATTTTCCCATTCACTTACCCATCCACCAACCTATCCACTTATTCATCATTCGTTCTTTTATTCATATATCCATTCATCAATCTACCCACTGACCAGTTCATCCATGCATCCATCCACCCACCCACCCACCCACCTATCCACCCATCTAACTACAAATCCATCCAACCATCCATTCCACACTTATCAATATAGGCCTATGGACTGAGTACTAGGGAATTAGAGAGGACCAGGAAACTCCTCACAAAGCTCATGGATAAGAGGAGAAGACAAACATATACCTGCCAGGATCATTGTGAAGCTCAAATTACTTAATGCATATAAAAAGGACTTAACAAACTATAAATCATTTAAAAGTATAACATATATGTAAACAATGTAATGAGTTAGAGCAGCCTGCTTCCTTCTATCTAGCTGTGGAACCACAGGTAAATGACTTCTTGTCACCAAGCCTTGGTTTCCTCATCTATAAAATGGGAAGGAAGGTAATAATTAATAATAATACCAATGCCCCTGGCAGAGGCCTTGGCAGAATCTGATGAGATAACCCATATAAGCACTTAGCCTAGTGTCAGGCCATAGTCAGCACTTGATACACTTTCTTCTTCTTACCATTCTGATTGTTGCATGAATAATAGGGACAAAGGAGGAAAGAGAAATTATGTCAAACTGAGAAGATGAGGAAAGATGTTACCCAAGAAACAATATCTGAGCTGGGTTTGTAGAAGAGGGAATAGCCTTCCTCAGGTGCCAGAAGGGACCAGCATGGCCAGCAGAGCCAGCAGCTTGCACAAAAATCTGAAGGTGCAACTGAGGATTCAACAAAAGGTGAGGGGGATGTGACAGGAGTGTGGGACCCATGGGGAGAAGGGGAGAAGTTACTTGTGTTGAACTAGACCTCAAAGACCTTGCATTTTAGGACGTTGAACTTGGAGTTTTTTTTCCCCTGGGGATGACAGGAAGCCATTGGAAGGCCTTCATCAAGGACATGATCCCATCCAATTGGTACCTCAGGGGGCTCCGTCATGCAGGCAACAAAGGTGGAGGCAGGAAGCCTGGACAGGAGCTGGAGAAACAGCTCCTTGGGGAGCAAAGGAGGCAGAAGACAGTGCACTGGTGCAGGACTGGTGAGAAGGGGCCGATTCGAGAGATGAGCTTTTAAGCAGAATCAGCCAGGACATGGGGACCAATTGGAGAGAAGAAGGGGGGATAATGAAGGTTTCACCGAGATCTCCAGGAGCACCCTATCAGAGGCAAAATCCCTGAGACGGAGATGAATTTTCCTCCTCACTTTGCCTCTATCTGCCCATGCCATGCAGAGCTCCTCTGAATAAATTTGCATATATTTATGCTGCAGGCAGCCAGCGCTAAAAGGAGCATCTCTCTCTCTCTCTTTTTCTCTCTCTGAATGTGAGCTCACATCCAGCACGATTCCCCTTCTGCACACAGTCAGGAGCCAGGAACTTCCAGGGACTTCCTGAGTGAACTTGAACCCTTTTTTCACCTCTTCGGGTCTTAGGATAAATTCATGTTTCTGCGGTCTCTAACTCTAGGACACCAGGAGGAGAGTGAACTGACAGAAGGCCTAGTCCTCTCATTCATAAGTGGACAATTTATGTTTTAAGTAACAGCAAACCTGATTCACATTAGCTTAAAAATGAAGCGTCTGGGTTCATGTAAAAAACGTCAGAGGTTCCAGCTGTCAGGTGAGTCTGGGACCAGCAGCTCCATGATGTCACGCATTAAAGACACCATTCCTTTTTTTGTCTCTTAGGTGTCTCCTGTCTTCATTCTAAGTCTGCTTCCCTTCATGGCTGCCACTGGCTCTTTGCACAGCAAATGACCAAGCTTTCATGTTCCCACTCGGGAGGGAAGAAAGAGTGTGTCTTAATCTGGGCACTGCCCCCAAGCCCTGAGATCCACTCTGATTGGACAGTTCGGTTTCCATCTACAACCGTGAACCACTCCCTGTGGTCTGGGGGTGGGCTATGCTGATAGGCTCTTCCTGGGTCACATGCTTCTGCCCTTAAACACGGCAAAAAGTGCATTCCCACACAGAAATCAGGGTGTTCTACTTTCTTCCCTCCCAAGGAGAGAGAAAATAGCCTCAAAAACTGATGTAGCATCTCTGGAAAATTGCCTGATTCTCTACATAAAGTGCATGGGAAAAGTGAAGCCATAAGTAGTGTTTGACTCAGGAACTTTCAGTGTGCAAGAGCATGCCTCAAGGCCAGCTGCCTATGAAGAAATAAAGATAAGTCAACCTCCTCCCAGCAGTCTAGGTCTTGTGGTGTCCATTTGATGGCCCAGTCAAGACTGCCTGGAACCCCTACTGGAGACAAACATTGGTCATCCTAGGCTGGAGATTTGGAATGGTAGGTGGGAGTATCATAGGGCTTCGAAAAGTGTGTCTGGGATTCTAAGTTGGTTGTTTTAGACAGGATAGGTCAGGTGATGCTGCATTAACAACCTCCACCCCTCCAAATCTTAGTGACTTACCAAAGCCAATTAATGCCTGTTTCTTATTCTCACAAAGTTTGTGGTAAGTTCGTGGTGAGTTTGGGTGACTCTCCAGGACAGCTTTTCCTTGCACAGCAAATCAACAGTCTGGGAAGCTTCAACTTTATACACACATGCTTCCACAGCAGGGAAAAGAAGAATGGAGGATGGTGACCTGGCTCTTGATTTCTCCTGCCTGAAGTGACACACATCCCATCTGCTTACATAATGGTGTCCAACTTCAAGTAATCCTCCCATATTCCCTGAAGGAGGGGCAGATTGGAAATACCAGGGAGAAGTAATAATATCTGCCTCTAAAGAGGGAAGAACTTGGCATCTGACTCAAACTCACTTTCCGTGTGTCTCACGTTCACCCCAAAGGTGAGAAGATGAAACCGTCTGTTGTTATCTGCTCTCCACCTGGTGTTTGGGATTAAGGGATGAACTGTCTTCTAGCAGCTCACATTCAACTTGGGGAGACAGGACTAATTGTTAAAAAGAGAGAGAGAGAGAAAGAAAGAAATGTAATTTTAGAACCTGCTTCCTGGACTTATTGTGAAGATAGAAGTTGAAGCATATGATGTTTTTGGCATGTCGCCCAGCAAAAATCGGAGTTCTATAAATACAAGCTTTTATGGCCATTTTACAGATGAAGCAATCGAGGCTGGTGGTGGTAGAGTGACTCTCAAGGTCACTCAGTGATGATGATGATCCAGTGACTGAGTGGCTGCAGAGTCCTCTGTTAGTCATATCACCCTTGATCTCATTCACATTCCACGCACATAAAGATCCTCTCTTCCTTTTGCTTTGTTCAATCAGAGCCTACCTGGTTTCCTGACCAGTTCTGGGCACCATGTCCTGTAATGAACACTGATGGATGCTGACCCAAAGGTCAGTTGGTCTAAAGGTGAGATGCTCTGCCATTTGCTTTCCTCTTCATCCAGATCTGGATCCTGAAAAATACGAGGATACAGTGACTCCTGAGCCCCTCCTGTAGGTAGCAGCCGTGGTCTGATGGTGGCATTTATCACTTCAAGGTAATGAGGGAAGTGCTTTCCCATTGCATGACCAAGATTATCTTGGGAGTCAATGGTACTGAGATGTCAACATTCTAAGATTCTGTACCCTATATTTCTAAGATTTCCACCCTTTCTTAGCTCTGGGATTCCAAATTCAACTTCTAAGATTCTAGACCGGGGCTGTCCAAGAGCACTTTCCACAACAATGGAAAGATTCTATATCAATGTTTTCCAGCACAGAAGCGTGATGGCCACTGTCTTCCTGTGGTTATTGAGCACTGAAATGTGGTTGGTGTAAAGAAGAAATTGAATTTTAATTTTACTTCATTGTAATTAATTTGAATCTAAGAAGCACACATAGCTAGTGGCTACTGTACTGGGAATCAAAACCTTACATCCTCTTCTAATTTTCTCGCAAAGTTCATGGAACATGACTGAAGAAGTTCTCAACAGCACCACAACCCCAGTTTGGGTCACTTGATCTGGAATTTTATGTATATCAGTCAGGAGAGAGCAGGTTACACTGCAGTAACAAGCAACCCTCAGATCTCAGTGGCTTTAAGCAATAAAGATGTATTTCTTGCTTATGCTGGATATTCATCACAGGTTGGCAAGAAGCTCTCTCATCGTAGTTATTTGGGTACCCAAGCTAATGGACTAGCACCCTCTTGAAAGTTACTGCTCAAAGGGCCAGATGGAAAACTGAACTGTCAAGGACCTTGCGTTGATTATGAAATCTACTCAGAATGGACACATACTGTTTCTGCCTCCAACTTATTGGCCAGAACTATTCACACATCATTCCCCTATATAGAATACGTAGGTATAGGAAATGCAACCCAATGTGTTCCAGAAGGAAAGAAAACCAGAAATATTTGGTGATCTGCACTAATGAGTACATAGTATGCAAGGCTAAAAGCTGGGCTAAAAGTAGGAGGAGAATACTGAGTCTGGGGGAAAAACAAAGCAGCCCAAAACCCTTGAAAGAGCACTGGACTTGGAGTCCAGAGACAGATCCAAGTCCCGTGTTTGTTACATGTTGTGTGATCCTCAATATTTCCCTCCTTCTCCTTGGGTTTCTCAGGTTTACGCTTTGAATTATAATGCCTGATCTAACCTTGCTGGTTATAATACATATATACCTCTGCATCTACGCAAGAATGAAGGACCGTGGCATTGTTGGGACTTTTCTAGCTATTACCCTTCTCTAGGCACAATTGAGGAAGGATATTGGATCCCTGGGTTAGTGTTGGTCTGGGCTACTACTGGCCATACATTTCCATTAAACTCTTCTTACCTAGATAACACTTATTTTGTGGGGGAGAGAGGGAGTGAGTCATAATGTTCTAAACATTTTTAAAAATCTACATCTCTCAGCCTTACTTACATGTGGGACTGTCATGTGACAACCTCTGTCTAACAACTCGTACGTGGAAGGTGTTGGGTGCATCTTCCAGAAAAGCTCCTTTACAAAGGAGACAATCTGAGCTAACACTCATGTGTTTATCACTAGACTCGCATTTTCTTCTAGTCTGAATGGGGGATGTGATGGTTGGAGCTCTGGCAATCACTTTGAGAGCACTGGAATGCAAGTCACAGTGAAAAAATTTATATATGATAGTTAGAAAGAATTTGGGTACCTGATGGCATTATGGAGCTGCCACCTGTCTGACTTACATGAGAAAAAAAGATAATTTCTGTCATGCTTGTTTACACCATTTATACTTGGACATATGGTTACATGCAAGTATTCCTAACATTGCAGAAATTGATTGCTTGGTGAATAAGAAGCAGCTGTCTTCAAGGAGTAATAAGGATAATACAAGCATTGGAACTGTGTAGACCCCACTTCCCGTTTTATTACTTGCTGGCTGTGTGACTTCAGACAGAGGACTCAGCCTCTCTGAGCTCAAGTTGCCTCATTTGCAAAGTAGTGGTGATCAGGAGGCTTCCATAGGGTGTTTGTGTGGATTCAGTGAGATCACACACACAGAGTTCATAGTGTCTGGCACCTAGCAGATGCTCAATAAACAGCAATAATAGCTCACATTATTTTGTACTTACTCTGCCACGTGCTATTCTAAGAGCTCTACATGCAACAAACCCATTTAATACTCATGAAACCTCAGGAGGGGCTATTCTATCACCCCCGTTTTACAGTTGAGGGAGCTGAAACAACAACGAAGTATGTACTGAATAATGATTTGAATAACATGCTGAATAAATGAGTTAGGGTTTGAGTGGTCCCTAAACCTCAGCCATTTTGTACACTGCCTCGGTGGTTTTTGCCATGCCCCATTTCACCTTGTCACCAGTATCATTATTTACTTAACAGTTTTGTTTAAATTAATTTTAGACAGAATCACTTTGAAAAATTATATCGTCATTCTAAGCAACAAAATATGCTGGGAACCACTCTATATATATGTATGTATATATATATAATCTCCAAAAAAACATATGGCACCACTACCAGAGCTAAACATACATTTATTCTATATGCTTACATGCTTTAGCCCAGCAATTCCAGTTCTGGATATATAAACTGTAGGAAAAAAATGCTTGTAACCACCAAAAGACACAAGATAAAATTTCATACCAGCTTTTTATTTGGACGACTCAAATGTCCATCAGTAGTGCGACGGATAAATAGATTATGATATATGCATGCAATGAAATACTACTCAGCAATTAAAAAAACACATATGCAAACTACTGATATATGCACTAATATGACGAAGATACAACATGAAGTGAAAGTTTGATACCAAGAAGTGTATACTAGATAAGTCTATTCATTTGAGGTTCAAAAATGGAATAGAAGTGTTAGGAGTCAGCAGAGTGATTACCATGGGGCAGGTTTTAACAGGGAGGGACATGAGGGAGCCGCCTCGGGGCCTGAAAAGGGGTGTCATCTTGGCCTGGCTGGTGAGTACGCATATGCAAACCTTAATTGAGTTGTTCGCTTCATATTGGCACAGTTTATTATATTTAAGTTACACCTCAATAAAGAAGTCTATTAACATTTTTTTAAAGGATTAAGTGAGTCATAAGGCCACATGGAATCATGCCACAGTCTGGGAAGCAGAGCTGTCCACAAAGGGCCAGGCACAGAGGATACTCTTGGGAAATGCCAGTTGAGCGGGAGTCGTGGTGTCCCCAGAACTAATGCCTGGTGGGAGAACCGGCCACTTCTGCACCCCATGCCCGGTGATCTGGAGCCATCTCAGGCTCCATGGAGAGGGCTGGGCAACATGCGCTGAGCCCCGGCTGCTGGGTCTTCCGTGCCAAGGCTCTGCCAGTTAATAGCCAAGTTCTTGACTTATCAGCTGCCAGCTCTCTTGCTGTTTCCTGCGTCAGCCTGGCTCCTGCTTGTCCTGTCCTGCCCTCCCTCTCTTGCTACATAATCCGGTGGCTCGCTTTTGAGATTTGCTTTGGCCACATGCTGATTTCTAAGCAGACCCTGGTACTTGAGGGAAATTCTCTTCATCATGGGGTCCAGTGGCTAGACGGTCAAGGGGAAGATGGTGGAGAAAATGTGATTCCAATGCATGTGTGCGTCCCATTAGGGAGGAATATGGCCTGAAAGATGGAGAAAGTTGTTAGAAGAGATGGTGGGAGGGAGGGAGGAAAGGCATCTTCACCATTCGCCCTTGGAGTCTTGGGGGTGCATGCAAGCGTGTGTGTGTGTGTGTGTGTGTGTGTGTGTGAGAGAGAGAGAGAGAGAGAGAGAGAGAGAGAAAGAGAGAGAGAGAAGAAATAGGGAGACAGAGAAGCAGATATTAAAAGGAGAAAATGACAGAGAGAGGAAGGGAGATGAGCCAGAGAGCGATATGAAGAAAGAGATAGGGCAGAGATTTTCTCCAATCCGTGACCTCTTGCCTACAGCTTTTTGAAGATTTCAAAAAATATTTGAGACCACCCCCTGCTGCGAAATTCATTGGCTACAAAATTTTAAAACAAGTGCAAAGTTAATATTAAGAAATGTTTAACCAACTGTCTGTAATATTAACTTTATGTTATCTAAAGAACTTTCATTCAACCCAGCTCTCAGGAGTCATCTCTAAAGTACATGAGGGATAGGTCCTCCCCAAGTTCAGGACCTCCCAGTGTCCCCTGGGGCACTGAATGTGACAGGAGGGATGATGAGCAGGTCTTGTACCCCTATTTAGGCTGCACGGCCTCAGGACAGGGGGACTAGAGAGAGGAAATGACCTGGCAGGGTTCCCCCAACTTTATCAGTCTCCTCATTTTATAGATGGGAAAGCCAAGACTTGGAGAGGTGAGGTCCCTCGCCCGAGGTCCCAGATACATGTAATGACACTGTGATGAATCCATGTGACATCCTCCTACCTTACTCAAAGTGTTCTACCCCTTTGAAACCTCTATTTTCCCATTTCCAAAATGAGAATAAAAAGATCTACCTGTAGACGCCATGAGGATGGAGATCACAGATTTTAAAGACATGGCAAACCATAATTCATTGTACAATTGTCCAGATTAAATAAACAGACAAACAAAAGACTAAAGAAAACAAGTGAGTCTCCCAGTCCAGGACACTAAATTCCCCCTTGTAGGCAAACTACCCTGGTAGAAAAATCAACCAAGATACCATTTGGGGCAGAATCCAAGGCAAATAAAGACAAGGGCAAAATGCCACATGGGGGACAGAAAAGGGATTATCTCCAAGGATGTGGTCTCTATCCCTGTCCTTTTCTCTAAATTTCTATTCAGTTATATCCCCAGGACCTAGTTGAATCTCTGGCACCTAGTAGGTGCTCAATAAATGGATGTGCAATAAATACTAATTAGTAGTATCAATAGCCAGCATTTCATTAAGCACCTACTAGATGCCAGTCATATCCTCATACATGAAGTAGTTGCACTTTATTATCCCCATTTTACAGATGAGAAAACTGAGGTTAAATGACATGCTAGCAACCATACAGTTAGAAAGTGACAAAGCCAGGATTTGAACCCAGAAAAGCCTGACTTCTGAGTAGTTCTTAACTTGTGTGCCTAAAGTCCATGTTGCTGCCCTCTCCACTGAGTGACAGAGGGATGTGGAAGGGACAATGCCACCTGTGGTGTTGTGACATTGCTCCAGTGGGTGCTTGCATCCAAGGAAGAAGGGGCTAGTCTCTAGAGAAGCCAAGATCCTCTCCCTCACCCCATTTCCTCTCCATCATCAGCCTATTTTCAGCCTGTATTAATTACAGGCTGTAGAAACTTACCACTAACTTGGTGGCTGAAAACAGTAGCTATTTATTCTTCCTCAGTTCTGGAGGCCAGAAGTCTGAAGTTAGTGCCACAGGGTAGAAATCAAGGTATTGGTAGGACCACACTCCCTCCAGAGATGAGAATCTACTCCTTGCTTTTTCTAGCTTCTGGAGGTTGCAGACATTCCTTGGCTTGTGGCTGCACCACTCCAATCTCTGCCTCTGTGATCACATGCCCTTCTCCTCTGCATGTGGTCTCCCACTGTCCTTCTCTTCTCAGGACACTTGTGATTATAATTAGGGCACCCCTGGATAGTCCATGATAATCTCCCCATCTCAAGATCTTTAGCTTAATCACATCTACAAACACCTTTTTATTTAAAAAGTAACACAGGTTCTAGACATAAAGACCTGCTATGTTTGGGGGACACATTTCAGACTATTCATGATGTCTTAGTCTGTCTTGTGTTGCTATAAAGAAATATCTCGCCAGGTGTCGTGGCTCTTGCCTATAATCCTAGCACTTTGGGAGGCCGAGGTGGGCAGATCACCTGAGGTCAGGAGTTTGAGACCATCCTAGCCAACATGGCAGAACCCCATCGCTACTAAAAATACAAAAATTATCTAGGCATGGTGGTCTGTGCCTGTAGTCCCAACTACTCAGGAGGCTGAGACAGGAGAATCGCTTGAACCTGGGAAGTGGAGGTTGCAGTGAGCTGAGACTGTGCCGCTGCACTCCAGCCTGGGCAACAGAGCTAGACTCCATCTAAAAAAAATATTTGAGGCTGGTTAATTTAGAAAGAAAATAGGTTTATTTGGCTCATGGTTCTGCAGGCTGCACAAGAAGCATGGCACTAGCATCTGCGGTTGGTGAGGGCCTCAGGAAGCTTCCAGTCATAGCAGAAGGGGAAGGGATGCTGGCATGCCACATGGTAAGAGAGGGACCAACACAGAGAGTGAGAGGAGGTAATAGGGTTTGTTTGTTTTTTTAACAATCATATCTCTGGGAAACAAATAGAGAAGTCACTCAATACCATGAGGACACAAACACCTCCCATCAGGCCCCGCCTCTAACACTGGGGATCAAATTTCAACATACCTTTTGAAGGGCTTAAGATCCAGGCGCTACTGCATGACTTGAGGGCTTTTATCTGGAATCATCAGCATTGGGAGTTCCATTTCTGCCTTGCCTTCCTTCTCCTCCTGACTGCAGATCCTAGACCTCCCTGGGCTGATAATTGCAGAAAAAGACCATTCTCCTGGGTCAACCTGTCTCTATTTTCCCCTTTAGTATTGGCTTTGTGAACCTGGGAACTGGTAACAGAGCCAAGGAGGAGGCTGAAGAGGTGGCATCCCCCCCGCCTAACTTGTGCCCCATCTGTAACCCTCCTGCACAAAGTCTGGTCACCTCTAAGTCTAAGCTTGGGCTGAATGCCAGACATCTGGACCAGAGAGGAACCAGATTTGCCTGGAGACACACAATAGCAATTCATTTATTCATTTGACAAACCTTTACTGGATCCCCTTCCATGTGTCAACCTCTGTGCTGTCTGCTGGGGACAGGGAAGTTACCTATCCCCTGTATCTTTAATCTAGTGAGGAAAAGACATAGCAAATTACACTGGTCATTTGCTTCTGAGCATACGTAGCAAATGTGAAAATAGGGAAGAGAGGAGCCTGGGAGGAAAGTAATTTACCCTGAAGGAACTAAGGGTTAGCTTCTGAAGGCTCCAAGGGAGAGGTGGCATTTGTCCTGGGTAGATATCAGCCAGGGGAGATTTCAGGCTAAAGGAATACCATGTATGAAGAGGATCAAGAGTCTGAAAAAAGAGGTAGGTTAAGGGACTTCATATGGCATGCAGCTCTGTGTTTGTTTGCTGCGTTTCACTGGATCCTCTTAGCTGTCCAATGAGTTAGTATTATTAGACCCATTTCCTAGATGTCAACACTGAGGCCTCACCCATGGAGAGATTTCCCTGAGGTCACACAGCTGCTGAGACTCCCGATGAGGTCCACACTCTTTGTTTCTCTAATCCAGAGCTCATGATATTTTCAATGTACAGTTCGGCTCCATAAGTTTTGGCATGATGACTTCCTCCCTTAAGAATCCACCCTCTTACACTCCCATAGCAAGAAGCGTAAGAGTTCTTATGGCTCCAATTCCAGTAGCATCTCTGATTGCACGCTAGTGGCTGCCTGGGAGACTTAGGTGACTGTATGGGAGTTGAGTGTTCTGGAATTGATTAGCAATGTCTGCTTGGGCACTGGGTAAAGGGGCAGTGGTATGCTTGCCATGGACTTGCGAAGTCTTGGCTGGTAGCTTCATGAAAGCATTCTCTGTATCTCTGGGGTTTCAGAAGGAAATCTACCCCTGAGTGACCTTCACTGTGCAGTAAGGAAGCTGAGTTATTTTTATAAACAGGGGTGACTTTTTCAACAGTTGGGAATCAAACAAGGGCAACCTTGCCTCCCATTTGGACCTGGATTCTGGAGACCCCCCAGCCATCAGTGTCATCTAGCTTTGTGCTCCTTTGCAACAAGCCCTGCTTCCTCCTACGACCTCTTTGTGACTCTTTTTATACAATGCATTTTCCCCATCTCACTGAGTTGAGTTTCACAGCCCTCAGAACTGCCGAAAGCAACTGTCCTACCCAAAGGTAACCAGCTTATTTCCAATGGGAAACAGATGCATGAATCAAACAAGCAAAGACTCAGAGGCTTTTCCCCCCAGTCCCACCCCATCTTTGCTATTTTTTTTCCCAAGGGAGGGGAAGTCTTTGAGAAACTTGGCCTCACCTTCAGCACATCCCAGACCTCCACACATCTGGCTCAACGCCCCCAAGTGACAAACCAGCACACACCACCACACACACACACACACACACACACACACACACACACACACACCCAATTCTAACGAGACATTAATAGATAAATAAAAATAGCTTCCACAAGAAACGATGAGGAGTCACGCAACAAAATGATTTCTTTCTGTGTGCGTAAACTCATGAATAATCAAATTGCACGGTCCCCAAACGAGCCAAGCGCAGCTCTTGTCAACTTCATCCCAGTTTTCTCCTGGAAGGTCACCTCAAACCTTTGCAGGCCTGGTGGCTGTGTCCCTCACATTTACTCCCTCCTTACCCCCTCCCCGGCCCCCACCTCCTCCTCAGGGGGAAGAAATTAATTCCCAGTGCTATGGAAACGTGCAGAAAATCTGAATGGAAGGCTGGGATGGCACTCGTGAATCGTCAGGCAGGAAGGGGAGTTCGATACAATATTGGTGGTGGGTGGGGGTGGAGGTGGGGGTGAGGGAGAGGGGAGGGTCCTCAGGCCGTGGCTTTTGTGAGCTCAACCAGAGCCCTGGCTTTGAGTTTCTTTAGTGTCACATTTTAACCTACCAGCTGCCTTGAGAAGCAAGATGATCTTCCCTGCCTTTTTTTCTTCTTCCTTTTTGTTTTTTCCATCTTTTTTTTTACAAAAAAATATATATTTTTTTATTTTTTTATTTTCCCTCATGTGTTAAGGGAGGAAACAGTGACAGGGACAAGTGACAGCTCGCTAATTATTCCCTTACTGCCACTGCTGTTCTGGCTTTGGACGCATTGCTCATTTCTCCCCGTCTTCGCACTGAATAATGCATGGGTCCCTATCTGTATTCAAGCGGCACCTCCGGGGACCGCCAGCCTAACTAGCTGATAACTGATTCAGTTTGTAAGCAGGGCCTCTGGGAGTTGCAAGGAAAAGTAGCCAAGAACAAATTTAACACTTCTTTCTCATTTCTTCAGAACATCAAGGAGAGGCAGGGTGGAAAGCGGGTGGGGTTGTGTGCCTGGTCCTTGGAGGGCACTTGACCTCAAGTTAGGAGGGGAGAACCTTGGCTCCAGCTGCGGGAGGGGTGTAATGACGATGATGAAAATAATAATCAGAAAAATAGTTAAGGTTAGTTGAAGGCTCACTATGTGTCCAGCATTGTATTAACCACGTTGCATGCATAATCTCTTAATCATCACAAGAACCCTGTGATGGCAATGCATTGGTGGACATGTCCGTTAGCTATTAGCGTGATAATACCACATAACAAATAGCCTCAGCATTTCAGTAGCCAACAATAACACACATTTATTTTTCTCGTTCCAGGGTCTGTAGGTAGGTCAGTCTTGTGCTGATCTCAGCTGTGTTCAGTGGGGCTTGGCTGCTGGCTGCAGGCTGCAGTCTGTGTCGTGTCTATTCCCCGTGTCTCATTCTGGGGACCAGGCTGGAGGGGCAGAGCTACCTGATGGCAAAAGGGCAACTGCATTTCCAGCCTCTGTCTGCATTGTGTCTGCCAATAGCTCACTGGCAAAAGCAAATCACATGGCCAAATCCAGCATCAACGGGTGGGGATGTAAACTTTGCCCACCATAAGTCCAGGGCAACCTTGTAGATGTCTAATACTGCTAGAGGAAAGTGAAGATGTAGGTACCAATAAGGAGACTGTAGTGCAATCCCTTTCGGAGATCAAGAAATCTGCCCCCACTGCCCCAAGAAAATACCACTTTTGCAAAAATATTTGTACCCTTTGGTCTCCAGAGTGGGCTCCTTGTTAAATGACATGAGAAGCCTACACCTCAAATGATAATAAAAAGCAAAATGGCAAATCCTTAACTGAAGTCTACAGGACCAAGTACTAGTCTAAGTGCTTTACACTTATTGACTCATTTTGTCCTCCTAATAACCCAATAAAGTAGGTATTATTATTATCCCTGTTTCACAGAAGAAAAAACAGGAACAGAGAAGTAAGGTAACTTGCCTGAGGCCACACAGCTGGTTAGGGGTAGTGTCAGGATTTGAACCCAGGCTGTTCCTGAACCACCCTAGATAAAACTAAATGGTAATGCAGAAGTTTGAATTTTGGAGCTAGATGCTCTATTTGAGAAGTTAGACTTCAGTCGACTTTGAGAAATACACTTGGGCAGGATCACGGTGGTATCTGCTCTAGGACTGACCAACCTCTGAGGGTCCAGACATGTTTGAGAAGAGTCATGCTCACCCAGTCCCACCCTGTGGGCAGAGTTTCATGTCTCTCTTTCTTGCTGTTTCTGGGTCAACCTGAGTTGTCAGGACACACTCAGATCCCAGACACTGCATTACATGTTCTGGAACATGCTGGTACAATTGATGACTTCCTGCCAACAGGATAGGTGGACACAGATGTCTCTGGGAACTACAGGCCACTGGGACAGTGCCTGGCCTTCCACCATCAAATGCTGCCTTGGCCCCACTTGGACAGGTTGACCACTAGATCTGGTGGTGGTCAGCAACAGAAACAAAGCAGACTCTTGTTTTATGGAAGTCAAGGAGGCCAGGTAAAAATTGGCTTGTTTTGAGGTCAAATAGTCCATTATTCGACCTACTTTTAGAATTAAGAATTTAATCCTTGACCAGAGAATCCAGGTCCAGTCTCGATGCTCCAAGCAGAGGTTCTGTGGGTTTTGCACAATGTTGCATTCTTGGAGCCTCACATGGTATTTGGCCTATAGTAGAGGCTCAGTGATTCATGACTGAATGAATGAGTGAATGAATGAACGAATGGTCATCTGGTTGAACAAATGCTTTCAAGATGAGAAACTGAGACTGAGAGAAGTTACACAATTTAACAAGGATCATCCCCCTTATTTAGTAACTGTTTACTGAGCACCTGATATGTGCCAGGCACCGTTGGAGATGCTGGGGATTCAAAGTCCTCACTATCTGGGTCCAACAAATATCTCATATGATGTCGGGTGTTGAGAAGCAAAGCAGGACAAGGGGAGGAGGGTGATCATGGGATTCAGTGGCTAGTGTAGATGTTCTGACTTTCACCAGGTGTCTACTATGTGCAAAGTGCCTTACATATTTGATTTCATGAAGAGACCTCAACCATCCTGTGAGGTAGGCTCCTTTATTACATCATCATACCCATTTTACAGATGAGGAACTGAGGCTCTGAGAAGAGAGATGTCTTACCACGGTGATGCTTGGAGGAAATATCAGACAGGGAACCCAATCTGCCTGCCCAGTGCCTGAGCTATGCCGGATGGTGCATCCTCTTCCGCTTCCTGGAGGCTAGCGTGTCAACAAGGCTGGATGCTAAGGGTGGGATAGGAGCTCAGGGTGCCCAAGCTGTCACCTGCCCGGAATGCGTCTGCATCCAGCCGCCCAGCGCTGTCTGCTGGGGTGACACCGGGCTCGCTGTCAGGAGCAGCATGTCAAGGCAGCAGCGGGGGAGGCAGGCAGGCTGTTGGCAGGTTGCTTAAAATAGCAGCGCATCCTCACGGCTGCAGGAGCTCTCTTCTCCCGACCGGCCGAGAACAATCAGGAAGAAGATTCCTCAGCCCTGCAGCCGCCTCTTCGCTGGTGCCCCCTCTGCAAGGAGTCAGGGAAATTATTCTCAAGTACAATGTCCCCCATTGCTCCCAGGTGCCCCATTCTGTGGGATGAAAGTCCGAGTCCAAACCCCAGAACCTGCATAAGCTACCCCCTCCACTCCATTCTCCTCACCCTCCTTTCTCTGGTTACTCTTGCCATGCTGCATTGAAGACCTGCTTTGGTGATGTCCCTTACAGATTTGCTTTGACTGATCTGGTTGCCTGGAGGGACCTCCTGGCCATCTTCTCCACCTGGAAAATACATGGAATACAGTGGGTGCTAAATATATGTCAATCGAATCCACATGTCAATGTTGAACTCTTACTTATCCATCAAGCTCAACTCCCTTGTCAGTCCCTCAGGGAAGCCTTCTAGATTCCCCTAGGAGCAGGAATACCTCCTTCCTCTGAGGCATATTTCTCAGGCTCAGATTAGGATTGGAGAGATTCTCACTGTCTATGGCTCTCTCTATCCCCACTGACTGGCCAGGCTGCCATACCTAGTAAGTGGCATTTGCTCCAGCAGGGGTGGCAGATAATTGGCACACAGGCTAGAACTCTCCTAGCCATGCACATGGCAGACATTGCTAATCAATCGTAGCATCCTTTCTTTCAGAGCCCTGGGGCTTCCAGGCAGCCATGAGCATTCATAGGAGATGGCACCAAGATGATGCCTTAATGGGACCTCACTCCCAAGTGTCATTAACTACAGGCTTCAGATAAATGGGCTCCAGAAGCTTGTCTTCATGGCTACCTTGGCCATCAGACAGGGCGGCTTTCAAGAGCATGACAATGTCATTTATGTAAGCATCTCTCCCTCTGGGCACAGAGCCTGGCAAACACTAGGTGCTGAAAAAATGTTTGTTAAGTGTGGAACCTTAGAAGTGGAGAGAACCCATCAAACATACAGAGAAACACCCCAGGAGGTTTTTGGAATCTTGCATTTCATGCCCCAACCTGTGGTCTCCAGAGAACAGAGCCCAGAGCCCGGGAAACCCAAACCACAAACTCATTAAGATCATTTCCAAATCAAAAAATAATATCCCAGTGATCAGCAGCACAGATATGCAGGGTCAAAGGTAAAAGATCCTCAGACCAATTAGAGAATGGAGCGATGAGCACGGGACCCAGGAAAGCCATCCCACCAGGTCTCATCATCTCCCTGAGCCTCAGCGTTCTCATCTTTAAAATGGGGATGTTAAGAGTGTCTACCCTGAAGGACTGTTGCAAGATGATGAATAGGAAGTCCTAATTGGTGTCTGATAAGTGGGAGTTATTATTATTAATATGATTTTTGATTTACACTGCTCACTGTTACCTCTTCAGGGAAGGAAATTTGCCTTCAGCAAAGCCTGAGCTCTAGCCTTCTTTGATTTCCAATGCTTGGGATCTTTCACTGCTGGGAGAGGTGCCAGAAAAGAGGTCAAAAAGGCAGGGACTCTAAGAAGAGGAGGCAGACTGTGAGTCACCTGGCGGGCGGAAGGAAGCAAGCCTTTCTCCTGGGGATGGTATGTCATTAAATCATCACTCTACGGTCCCAATTTACAGGTAGAGAAACTGACACCCGAAAAACAACGAAACTAACCTGATTTCATGGAGTCACAGTTGTCTGGATGTGAACCCAGGATTTGTTGAGTCCAATGCCCACTGTATGTTCACGGAATGATCTTCCTTGGTTGGAGAAGTCTCCACTCTAATTACTCACTCATTTACTCATTGCTGTCTTCCACTTTATTGAGCATGTTCTGGAGGAGTTCACAGTCTAATTGGGGGCCTGGGGTCTGCGTGGGCTCACGTGTAGTTAAATTATTTCAGTATCAGAAGAAGAATGTCTGAGCTGAGTGTGGGGAAGGCCTCACAGAGGGCTTTGTTGGCCAGGTTTTACAGTGTGAATAGTTCATTCGCTGGCTACCTAGAACAGGGATCACCAGACAGGGGAGATGGTAGGAACAAAGGCAGGGATCCATGAAAAAGCATGATTTTTTTTTTTCTTGACCATTTAGGAAAATTGTGTATCTTATCTTAGGAAGTGTGGAGCTGCAGGAGATGAGGCCATGAGGTGGGTAATGCCAGCCTGAAGGTCTTCCCTGGCACTTGGCTTTTCCCTGTAGGCAGGGGAGTCTAGAAGACACGTTTAGTTCAGCTGTTCACACCATAGCTTCCTCTTCCCCTCATGCTCAGCTTCCTGGCACCAGACTGCTCTCATTGAGGTCAAAAGGTAACTCAGGATGGGGTGAAGATCAGCACGGATCTTTCAGCATGGACCATGCTGCTCCCCTGGAGAGAACCATGCCTCAACTTCTCCACTAGGAATTTGAGCCACAGAAACACAGAAGCACAGGCTCCCCCTGTTAACACCTCTTCAATGTACAAACCCAAAGATCTAGGCAACTGCATCATGCATTTTATCACTCACTCATTTAGTTACCAAAGTTGAAAAGTCCCCACTAGATAATGTATCAGTTAGTTATTGCTGCAAAACAAGCAACCCCAAACTCAGTGATTTACATAATCAATAACTTATTGATCTGTTATTTGCCTGGGCTCACACGTGCATCTGCAGCTCAGCCAGAAGATCTGCTTTAGACTGAGCTTGTCTGGGGGTGGGGTTCCGTTCCATGTGTCTCTCATCCTCGTCTTGGGACCAGCAGGCTAGCCAATTAGCAGAGAACTGGGGAGCGAGGGGAGGTGAGGAAGTGGCAGACGAAGTGTGGCTGGGCAGACTCATAGAACCTGTGAACCAGAGCTGCTGTGGTCACTTTCATGGGTTTCTAAGAGGGTGAGTTGAAGCTTGTGCCTGTGGGGTCCTCAGCCCCTGGGTCTGGTGGGGAGGATCAGAAATGCCCAGACGTGGTCATGTCTGCAGTGGCAGACGTCCTCATTTGGATTGGCGGGTCCCTGTTGTCTAGATGATGCTTCAGCCTAGGCCTACCTTGTCTAATGATGAAGACCCCACCCCGGGTCTACTTTGCTCAGAGACCCCATCCTCAAAACGTCCCTCTGAGGGATGCCCACCAGCTGTGAGAAGGAGCAAGCTCTCACTCTTTCCTCAGTGGCAGTCCCCTTGGGGAGGAGGGAGCAGATAGCAGAACCGTGCTATTTACAAGCTTTCAAATGGGTTATTGAATCATAAACTGAAATCACAGGCTGTAACCAAATCAGCAAGGACCAGATTCAATAACGTGGAAAGGGAGGGGGGAATAAACATCCCACCTAGAAGCTTGTTAAAGCCTTCTGTGCCTCTCCTGCCCCGGCTTTCTTAACGTGTCATTGTTTCTGGTGAATAAACCCAGCCTCGTCTGTTGTGATACTGGTGTGATTAATTCCATATGTGGTTTATGAGTGGAGGAAAAGGCCATCATTACAGACCATTGGAACTTGGAAAGAACTCAATGGGTGCTTCATCTCTACCTTGCTGGAGCGGCCGGGCTGGGACTCTGTCATCAGCCTCAGATGCCTTTGCTGAGTCGTGAATGTCTCAAATTCGAGTGAATGGAAAATGTTTGGATGAGAGGCGTGCGCCCAGCCTCTGTGGTGACTGTAAGGCCTCCTTATACATGGTCTCTGTTCCTAAGGAGGCCCCTGGGGACATCTGATGATTCCCTCTGCTGGGGTCATGTATGTGTGCACTGGACTTTACAGTTTATAGAAAACCCCTTCTTGTTAATAAACTTAGTTATGCTACAAGCTCAAAATGCATAAGGCCAGCACCCTGCCTGGCCTAAAGAAGACACCCTAGTAGCTGGGGACGGAGGCTCACACTTGTAATCCCAGAAATTTGGGAGGTCGAGGTGAGCAGATCACATGAGGTCAGGAGTTTGAGACCAGCCTGGCCAACATGGCGAAATCCCATCTCTACTACAAATACAAAAATTAGCTGGGCATGGTGGTGGGCACCTGTAATCCCAACTACTTGGGAGGCTGAGGCAGGAGAATTGCTAGGAACCAGGGAGATGGAGGTTGCAGGGAGCTGAGATCATGCCACTGCTCTCCAGCCCTGGGCAACAGAGTGAGACTCTGTCTAAAAAAAGGAAGACACTCTAGCTCTTGTTGGTTTCATTGTCATTAATTACTATTAACCACATGCCTACTATGTGCCAGATCCTAAGTGCATGTTACCTTTACATCCTCAAATGAGCCTACAAAATTGGAATTCCTGTTCCTGAATTACAGATGAGGGCTCTAAGGCTCAGACTTACCCAAAGGCATCTGCTGGGAAGAACAGATGTGGGAATCAGCATCAGAAATTCTGGCCTCCAAAGCTGCGGTCTTTGCATGCACAGTAACTCTGAAAGGAGGCAGGGAACCTCTTATTTTTATTCTGCCTATTTATTGGGTGAGTATATTGAGTCTCAGAGAGGTTAGGTGGCCACAGAACACATCAGCGGAGGCTCTGGAGACAGCATTTCCTTTCCCTGGGCTGACTTCACAAACTCTGATTAGTTAAATGGTCACAGCAGTGCTGGAAGATTCCTTTGACTTGGGCTAACCAAATATGTTACTGCATAGGTGGGTAAGCTGAGGCTTGGGACTATCAGTGCCTTGTCCAAGGTCCCCTAGCCAGGAGCTAGGACTCGAACCTATGGCTGCCTGACTCCAGATCTTGTGTTTCTGCCACAGCAGTGCCCAGCCCAGGAGAACAACTGCAGTGGCCCACACACAGAGCTGGCCTCCCCTGATGTGCCTCTCAATGTCAGCTTCTCTTTGGTGGAAGTGATTAGACCATTTTCCAGCTTGAAACTGGATTCTCTGGTTTTGAAGCACCTGTGTGTAGCCTTGACCTTGAGGCTGAAATCAGATGCAATGTAGCAGGGTGGTTAAGAGTTCAGGACCTAGGTTCCAATGACACCTCTGCCGACTTCCAACTTCTGTGAAGCCTTGGCCCTGTTCATCCTATGTAAGTCTCAGATTACTCATCTTTAACATGGAGATGGTAATAGTAATCACATCTTTCTTACAAGGTTGGTATGCAATCAATAAGTGTGGCTCATATTTGATGAGTGCCTACTATGTGGCAGGTACTCTTCTAAGCACTTTGCATATGTTAATTTTCCCAGTCCCAGACTGATCCTATTTTAGAGAGGAGAAAGCCAAGATAGTGGGATGAGTCTCTCAGGATCACATGGAGTTGGGGTTTGCACGCAGGGAGGCTTACTCCAGAGCCCCATTTTTACCTGGGACCCTACACTACCTCTTGGTTAAGCAAGGCTACTTAACAGTTAGCATGTGGGTAAAACTATTGAACATCACGTGTTTTTGTATTATGGGGGATGTCAGTGTTTTGCTGTGCAAAAGGAGGCTTCCAGTTAACGACAACAACAAAACAACAACAGCAACAACAGCAGCAGAAGCAACAGCAAAAACCATCACCTACAGAGCTGATGTTGGGGCTCTAAGTGGTGGGTCTCAGGCTTGCCTGAGAACTGAGGTCCACCCTCCAGAGTGTGTCATCTGACCTGGACCCTCGGGCCACTCCTGCTTCATGGCACTTACTTCATTCCAAACAATACTTCAGTTCCTGAATATGTCCAATGCACTTTCATGCCTGTGGCCCTTTGCACATCCTATTCCTGATGCTTGGTTTTCTTTCTCCCCTTTGGACAATGAATAAACTCATACCTAGAGATTCAAGTCACAAAGCATCTCCTTCATGAAGTCTCTCGAGATCCCTCCCTACCTTTCAACCCTCTCAAGCACAATTTGTGCTTCTCTCTCTGTACTTCCTGCAGCTATGACGAACCCCCCCAGTACACTTACCCACTCCGGGTTACCGTGGCAGGTGGATGTGTCTGTCTCCCTCACCAAAAACTCCTTGAGGGCAGGAACTGGGATATATTTATCCAATTAAAAAATGCTTATTGAATGAATGAACAAATAAATGAATGAATGAAGTTTTCTGTCTTGGCTGGATTATAACTGCTGCCTCATAGTCATTCACACGGGACCTGAATTTTGGCCTGGCTTGGCCATGGCCTCAGTGTGCTATCTTGGGAAAGACACTGCTTTTAAGCAGCTCAGTTTCCCATCTGTAAATTAACAGGGTGGGGATTGCTGGCTGCCAAGAGCATTTTTGTGACTGTAGATTCATCTCCTTTCTTCCCACCCCATGCCTGCTCTTCTCGCAGGGTCCCCATAACAGTTAGCAGATTCTGGAGATTTTTCTGTCTAAGTCTCTCTTGAATTTGTCATTTTCTTCTTCCCATCTCCTGCTGCCTCTCTGCTGCCAACACCACCATCTCTCACCAGGACACCTGCAGTGGCCTCTTAACACATCTCCCTTCTGCCTTACAGCTTCCTAGAATCCATTGCACACTCAGCAATAAATGTGATCTTTTCAGACACACCTTCAATCACGTCCCACCTGGTGAGTCCCTTCCACACTTCCTCTTGTCCCTAGGCTGTGGAATGGAGTCCCTCCTGCAGGGCGATGAATGCCCCTCCCTCTACCTGCCTTCCTTTCTGCCAGCCTCTCTCCCCACCCCCTTCTGTGGCTCCCCTTCCATGGCTCTGGCCACACTGACTTTCTTTCAGGGATTTGCACCTTGGTCCACCATGCCACCTTCCACATGTTGTTTCCTCTCCTTGGAAAGTTCTCTGCCCCCTCCACATAATCAGATTTCAGCCTGATTATCCAAAGTGATCATCTGAAGAGGCTCAGAGCAGCCTTCCAGGGCCTCCCCAGACTAGGTTGAACATTCTGATTATATCAGCTGCTAGGGCTTCTCTCTCCTCCTCTTTCCTCTCTTCCACTCCAGTATCCACCACCCCACTTTCTGTGTCTATGAGTTTAACTTCTCTAGGTAACTCACTAAAACCCAACATTCCTTCAGTTCCTGAATATGCCTAATGTACTTTCATGCCCCTAGGCCTTTGCACATGCTATTCTTGATGCCTGACTTTCTTTTTCCTCTTTGGACTATAAACAAGCAAACTCATACTGAGAGATTCAGCTTACAAAGTGTCTCCTTCATGAAACCTCTCAAGACCCCTCCCTACCTTTCAGTCTCCTCAAGCAAAACTATTGTATAATTGGAATCATGCAATAGTTATCTTTGTGCCTGGCTTGTTTCATTTAGCACTACGTCCTCAAGGTTCATCCACGATGAAGCGCATATTTGAATGCCATTCCATTCTGAGGCTGAATAATATTCCATTTTATGTATAGGCCACATTTTGTTTCACCATTCAGCCAGTGATGGACAGTTGGATTGTTGCCACTTTTTGGCAAAGCTGTTTAAACAGAAGCCTAATGCATTAGAAGGAGGTGTTGACATTCATAGTAACAAGGCAATGAGGTGTCCTGGGAAAGGCTTTAGGATTAGACCTGTGTTCAAATATGGGCATTGCCACTTACCAGCTGTGTGACCTTGGGCAAGTCACTTGACTTCTCTGAGCCTCAATTTCCTCATCCCTAAGAAGAGGGAGAAAACACCCATCTCCTCATGTTGATGCGAGGTTTAGAGCACTGAGGGTGGTGACCGGCAGAGCAGATGCTCGGTGATGTATTAGGTAGGCCTTAATCATTTCACTCTCCTGCCCAGGACTGCCATGTTGTTCATTGTTCAAGTACACCTGGTCCAGGTACTCAACTTGCCAATCTGAATCCAGGGGCAGCATCTGTCTGGAGGGGCCATCTTTATTCCATCTCCACAAAGGCTCATAGGTGCTAGTGTGGCTCCGGCCTCAATCAATACAGACACACAGGCTTATCCCTGCTTGGCTTATGAGGGCTGGTAAAGCACCAGCCCAAGGCCACACAGCATTACCGAGACCCCTTTGAGTGTGAGGACCTGGCTCCAGGCCTGAAGAACAGAGCAAGGTGTGTAGCTGAGAACCTTGCACAGGTGAGCAGAGGTCCTGGAGGCGAGGAGGCTGAAGGAGCTTCAGCCTCCCTCCACCTCCTCCTCTCCCATCAAGAAGAAGAAACTGAAATGGAGAAAAAAAATGAAAAACAAACAAACAAACAAAAAACAAAAAACGCTGTCTCATTCACAGTTTGGCTCCTCCTTGGGGAGGCAGACTCCTCGGAGTGGCCACTGATACAGGTCCCTGTGTTGTTGACCGTGCTCTCCTCCCAGCCCCCTCCGTGACTTACTCCTTCCATCCCAGGATCGTTTTCCAGACAGCCCTGAGCCAGGCCCGCCAGACTATTTAGTCTGGGTTTGGTGACCCCGTCTGACTGCCTGCAGGATGTGCTCAGGTTTCGAGGCCTCCTCGGTGCAATCAGTACAGCCCCCACCTCCCGGCTCCCGCCCCTGCTTCTTACACAAACACTTACCTCCAGGCCCAGGACTTCCTGACTCGTTTCCTTGCCTTAGACCCAGCTGCCGGCTTCCAGAAGGGAGCTTCGATGCCCTATAACATGGTCCTCTGTCCACGGGTCTGTGGGCCCCCGGTCATCACTCTGGCACCCAAATTTATCTGGCTTGCATTCCCATCACTGCCACCTCTCCCTCACTCAATCGCTTGGATGCTGACAACTGGGCATGCAAGTTTATTAAAAGAGAAAAGATGATGCAAATTTAAAATATTTTTTCATCACTGAACACATGCTAGATTAGCTATTTGTCCTTGTTCCATGTCTCAGAGGGGGAAACTGAGGCCCTCGAGCAAGAAAGGGGTGAACCCA
This sequence comes from Macaca fascicularis, assembly GCF_037993035.2. Taxonomy (NCBI): domain Eukaryota; kingdom Metazoa; phylum Chordata; class Mammalia; order Primates; family Cercopithecidae; genus Macaca; species Macaca fascicularis. Next base: position 24,428,468 of record NC_088384.1, read on the forward strand.
AGCTCATGAGGTGGGTAGAGACAAAGTCAGGAATTGGCCTCATATATTTAAGTTCTCCTTGTCATCTCAGCTTTGATGTCACTCAGCCTCTGTTCTCCCATTCGTCATCTATTCTGGGTTTTGGGCCGTGTATACCACCTTTAAAAAGTTTTTTATTTTATTTTATTATTTTTATTTCTTTTTAGAGACAGGGTCTTGCTCTCTCATCCAAACTGGAATGCAGTGACACAATCATGGTTCGCTGTAACCCAGATCTCTTGCAGTCAAGCAATCCTCCCATGTCACCCTCCTGAGTAGCTGGGACTACAGGTACCATGCCTGGCTAATTTCTAATACTTTTTGTAGAGGTGGGGGTCTCACTGTGTTACCCAGCGTAGTCTTGAACTCTAGCCTCAAACAATCATCCTGCCTCAGCCTCCCAAAGTGCTGGGATTGCCGGTACGAGCCACCATGCCCAGCCCGTAGACTATTTTTCAACAACTCTTTTTGAGTATCTTGAGATGCATGGAAATTTGGTATCCTGAGAGTAAAACTACCCTGTTTTGGGCATCCTACTTGGGTGCATTCAGAGCCTGAATTCCAGCCCAAGAGCCATACTCTTCCCTACTGGAGCTTCCCACAATTGGGTTACCACATATGGGTGGAAATGGGAGGCTGGAGTCCAGGGGTCTTTTACATATTTCTGTATTTTTTTTCACCACGAACACGTTTGATTTTTATAATACTAAACAAACAAACAAAAAACAAACAAAAAAAAGCCCAACCAGTAACAAGAACAGCAAGAAACACCACTGTGTATCTTGGTGCCCATTAAATTTTCCTTTAAATATATTGCATGCAACCAAGCTTCTTTCAATTCCGCTCTCCATGCACACACCAGGGCAAGCTTCTGTTGACAGTTTCGTGTGTATTCTTGCAGATTTTTCTCCTATCAAATGCTAATATATATGCAGCTGTATAATTTTATGAGGCTTTTAAAGTCATACATATTTTCAATATTTGATTTTTTAAAATCAATAGAAAATGTATTGCTTTGGTGATTGGGAAGAGAATAAAGATATTAAAAATTAAATCAAATTGAAAAACATCCTTGGATTGGATGTTTTGAAGTTGCAAAGTCAAAGTTCTATTCCAGAAAGTTCCGCACCAGCGAAGCTGGATTCCCCACAGAGATGCTCAGATCCCCACGGCTGGCTGTTGCATTTGGCTGGGGGCTAGGGGAGGGGGATGCCTCTAATTCCCACCAGCTTGCCTTGCCACCCCCTCCCCACTGCCCCTGGTCGATGAGCATTGTGTTCAGTTTGTCGACTCAGCAAAACAGGCCCGCCCGCTCCCTCCCTGCTCCGATTGGAAGGTGATTGCCTACCAGCCAATTAATTCTGCTTTAATTGCTCAGGCTCTAAAACGCAGGCCTGAAAAGCTAATCTGGCGGTGGTGGGGGGAGCGGTGGGGGGGCGGGGGGAGGGTGGTGGTTAGCCTGGCAGATGCTGCCCTACCAGCTCTTGGGAGATGCTCAGAGAGTCAGAAAAAAACAATGATTCTCTGCAGGGCCCTTGGGCATTGTGGAGGGGAGGGGCCTGTAGCCATTGGAAGTGTGGCTCAGAAAATGGGCCCAAGACATGGCCACCAGTAAGAGCCAAAAAGAGAAGTAGAAAGGGGTGCACCTAGTCTTAGTCTACTGGCTCACTGTGGGAATTTATCACTATCTGACATGATCTTGTTAATATCAGCTGCCTTTCTTGTTCAGGGCTGTAGCCAGTACCCACCCACTGCCTGGCATATAGTAGGTGTTCAATAAATAGTGTTTGATTCAGAAAACACATTCCACCCTGTCCTAGTCACCTCCTGCCTGCAACTGCCACTGAAGTCTCCGAAGAATTGCAAGAGATAAATGGGAGAAACTGAGGCTCAGAGAAGGGAGGGGCTTGGTTTGTTCAGGCCAGTGCCTGACTCAAGCTGCCTTTCAACTTTGCTCCACGTGAACTGTCCTTTTTCCAAAACATCCTCACTCATTGTTGTGGGAGGGCTGCACAGGAGAGAAGCAAGAAGCTCCTCGCTACTTTTGAAATCTGCATCTGTATTAAACACGCTCTCGACCTCGAAGCCGGCTCATTACACACCGAGTTCTCTGCTCCTCCGTCTGTGCCTTGGGGGGTAACTTGGAACTGGCTCTCCTGGGGACCAGCAGCTCTAGCCCTGGAGAGGAAAATGATATGTATCTAATCTCTGACCTTCAAATGAGGACAGGGATTAATCAAGGATTTAGACGGAGGGGCGGGGAGGCTGTGCAAGGAGGCAAGGGTGGGTGGGGGGCATGTCTGATTCTGTCCTCACCTCAAGCCATTGCTAGCTGCTGCAGATGCCCTCCAGGCTGGGGGAGCAATGGGCAGGAGGAAAGAGGGCCCTGGGAAGGAGGAAATTGAAAGCCGAGGCAGGAGGAAGGCAGGGTGGGGAAAAGAACAAAGCAGGCAAGCATAAGAAGACAGGAAAGCCAATAGACAAGCATGCCAGCCCATGGGGTGGAGGAACGCACAGGAGGAAACAGGCAAAGGAAAAACAAAGAAGAGGAAGAGAGAAAGGCTAACAAGGAACTAAATAGGGCCTGAAACAAAGCCAAGGAGGAAACAAAGGGTAAGGGAAAAAAAAAAAAAAAAAAACCAGCAGGCAGAGGAAGAAACAGCAACACACAGAGAAGGGAGAAGGCTGGAGAGGCCTCCAGAATGTCATCTGCTCATGCTGAGGGGGAGACCTGGGCAAACAGCATGCCCCCAGCCTTGCCCAGGTCCCTCACCCCATCCCTGATACCCATGGGCTCCCAGGAGCCTTTGGGGCAGACAGCTGGGCTTCCTCCCGCCTCCCCAGCCCAGCCTGCTCTGATTGGCCAGTCTCATAGGTGTGCCACGCCCACGCATCTCTTCTCTGCCATGGCTGAAGCCCCAGAGACTTCTGGGTTTCCTGAAGTGTTCTGAGCCACCCCAAGTTCTCCTTTCCCCTCCTTCCCCACCACCTAGAAAGCTGTCCAAGTGGAACAGCCTGCAGCTATTACAATAAACACCTCAGCCACAACCTGTCTCTCATTTGCATATTAGCAGCCTTAATTCTGATGAAATATGCAAATGTATGCAAAATGAAATTCATCTCATAATGACACAAGGCGATTAAACAATTTTTATGCTTAAATATTCTGTTTAATGAAATCAAACAGACCTGTGCATGTGACAAATTCTCCACAGCATGGATAAATTAGTGAGGAGATATATATATATATATGTATGTATATAAAGAATATCAAGCCACTAGCACCCCCAGAACAGGCTAGATCTGCTTTGCCTTTTTGGTGAGAAGAAAAGGGGGAAAAAGTGTGCTTTTGATAACCAAATGAACTGAAAATTATATTACTGAAAACTGCTAAAATAAGGCGCAGTATGCCTTTGTTTCAGGCACTTGTGAGGAAACCCCACCCCACATCTCTACAATACGGCCAGGATGTACTTTGTCCTCCACATTGATGGAGGATAGGGAGGTGCATGTGGGTTGTGGGAAGCCACAACCTCGGTGCCCAGAAAATGGAGTGAAGAGCCCTCTGTGAACCTACCACCGGGAGGCTGATCTGCAGTGTCACTCAGACAAACTTTCTGGTTTTGCTCATCTGGGTGGAATATGTTCTTGGTTTGACCACTTGGAGATGGTTTGAGGGCATTTGTGTTCTTAGCCCTGATAGGATAAAAATCTATCTGGATATTTACCAGGAGGAGGAGAAGGAGGAGGAGGGGGACAAGAAGTAGGTAGCAGAGAAAGAGGTATAAGATGGGAGGATAGAATGAAGAGAGGAGGAGGAGGGTATAGAAAAAAGGAGTGGACAGAGATGGAGGTGAAAGGACAAAGAAAAAGAATTAATAATGGTTAACATTTCTGAGCCACATCTATGTGCTTTTTTGTATATGATCTCATCCAGTTATCCTAACAACCTTACAGTTAGATTTTATTATCACAACCGCCTTATGTTAGTGACAAGGAAGCTGAGGTTCAGAGAGGTTAAGTAAGTTGTCCAAAGTCACATGGCAGAGATGAGTGGAGGATCCTCAATTTGAAGGTAGACATATTGAGCTTGGAATCAGCCTAAACTCATTGTTGCAACACATGGAGAGGCAAGAAGAAGAAGAAATGTTGAAGCATTTTCCAAGGAAGTTGGTCTACAAGCTCACCTTGGGAATTCTTGGATATCTGGGTAAGCCACCAGGAGTTAATTTGCATATGACCCCATAGGGCCCCTGGGAAAAATCCATTTGGGGATGGAATGGGGTTCTAAGGCCATGCGTGTAAGGGCCAATGGCAGAGCCTTCTCTGGTCTCCTCATCGAAAAGGCTCAGTACTCAGTTCTATTCCATCATAATCTTAATGCTGGTTTGTTTGTTGCCAGCTCCCAAATAGAATGCCCTTTCCAGGAGGGCAAGGGCCCTGTCTGGCTCACAGTCAAGTGGCCTGTTACAGATTTCCAATGGTGCATTTAACTTTTGGAATGCACTCAGTCCTTACTTGTTTCTTGAATTTCCTTCTAGGGGCAAAGGCACCCTCAAAATGGCTGGAAGTACTCTTCCAAGATCACCATCCATTCTTCATTCCTGGGGCCCTGGGATGCTGTGAATGAAGGGAAGACAATGATGACATGGAAGCAAGGAGTGGCTCCCTCCCAGATAACAGCCATGGCTCCTGGTGTGGGGAAAGATCCCAGCAGCTCTATTGAGATATTTGTCAACCCTATCTCCAGCCACCTCTCACTGTGGGTTCAAAGGGGGTGGCTGGGAACCAGGAAACATTTGCTTTTGTCCTCCAGCATATGACCTAACCACTCTAGGCCTCAGTTTGCCCAGTTGAGAAATGGGAAAAGGGTCCTCCCGTGATTTCTTTTAGCTCTAAGATTTTAGAATGTTAATGCTGAGTCTTCAGCAAATAGTCAACTTTCAAACTCTAATAAGAGCTATAATTTACTGAGCACTCCCTATGCATCTGCCACTAATCTATGTACTAGTTTACATGTAATATCTCATCTAGTCTTCACAACAATCCTATGAGATGAAATTAATATTACTCCTTTCACAACTGAGAAAGTGAACTCTGAAACATCAAGTTACTTGTCTAAGTTCACCAAGGAGGTGAAGTAGTAAGACCAGCAGTGAAATCTAGGCAGGCAGGCTGCAGCTTCTGTAACAACAGCAACAACAACAACAGCTCCTATCATTTGGTTCATGCCTGACACTGCATGGAGCTTGCCATAGCAGCCCTGCAAGGTAGACGATGCATTTATGTTACAGGTGGAGAGACAGAGGCTCAGAGGAGGTAATTGATGTGTCCAAGGTCATACAGCAAGTTACCAACTGTGAAGACAAGTGCCAAAGTGTCCTGGCTTAAGGCCAACATCTAGAAAACCACCTTGAATCCTCAAAGCAATTTCTAGAGATTCTTGGCCATTTATCATCTAAATCTCCTCCTGGTTCTAAGGTTGATAGACTTTGAGACAAGGACATTTCATCAGAAAATTAGGAGAAATATTTATAATTAATATTTCAGTTATAAAAGATATAATTGAAAAGCGATCTACTTTATCATGTTGCTGATGACAACCCAAGGAAGAGAGGGCACATCACTTTCCTGGAAGCAGGAGAGTGAGACAGGCCCTTTCCATCTGCTTAATGGGGGATCACGTGGCACTGGAACAGAATAAAGAGCATTGTTATCTGGGATCCTTCAGCTGAGCATCACTGTGATAAGACATCAGGCATCAGGCCCCCAAGTGTCTCTATGTCTGTGCCTGATGCTAAATGAGGCAGCTTAATATGATGGTTGCCATTTTAGCAAGGAGTTATGAGAATATTTACAGATCCAATCCATTTATTTATTCATTCATTCATTTGACAAATACTTACCTGTGCAAATATCTAGGAAAGCATCACTGAATAGGACATGGCTGCAGTCTGCAATCATACCAACGTAGTTGGGGAGACACAGTAGGAGATTACAACAATAAATGTAAATGGCACAAATCCAGTGCAAGAACAGGGGAGGAGTTATTTTACTTTGAGATCTTGGCAGCCAGAGAACATCTGAACTAGTTCTACAAATACAAGTTGGAACTTGCCAGAACGGAAAAATAACTTCCAAAGAGAAGAAATAGCATGGGTAACAGCATGAAGATGAGGAAGTATAGGGTGTGAGGCATGCATGGTTCAAAACTGGTGCTGGGCAAAGCCCTTGGGAAGGAGTGGTAGGAAATGAAGCTGGAGAGGGAAAAACTAAGGCCAGATGTGGGGAGGTCTGTATACTTATTCTTTCTCTGCAACGGACTGACCCAGGGACCCTCGGCGCGGGGTGGGGGGTCACTTCAATTCCCAGGGCCTCAGTTTTCTCAGTTTAGAAAACAAGGAAGGATAAACCTTCAGGCTGTTGTGAACATCGAGCATATCTGGGAGGAGTATTCTGCCACTGTACATTCTGGCCCTATCTAATTGAATAGCTCCGTTTCTAATTAGGAGATTTTCATCAGAGACAAAAATGGTGAGGAGAAAGTTATTCCCTATTCAGGTATCCAGATGCCACTTGCCTTTCTAAGTACTAGAAAAAAGTGGTACCAGCTTGCCCAGAGCATGATTGAAAAACAGATCCCTGTGACACACTCCTCCAGCCCTGTCCCAGTCTCCTTCTGGCAGTTTCTTCTGTGAATCCCACTCTGTGAAACCACACTCTGCCTGTTTTCTCCTTCCTGGGGAGCTCCAAGACTATGGGAAGTGGACACAGGCACAATTGCAGAGCCCACTATTTATATAACATAGCACCAGACCTGAAGGTGTTGGAAGGTGGGCACAGCAGGTCTTGCCTCCCTCTCTATGCTGTAAATGGTTCCAACCAATTGGATATGCATGGAGATGGGGGATTGATGGTCCTCCCAGGAAAGTCCTGGAGTGTACCATGTTTTTCCCTGTAGGAGTATCTTTTCTCCTTAGCAGAGAACCTGGAGGTACATGTGGGACAATATGGTTCCCCACAAGAGGCTAGCTACTCTAGGGGGACTAGCTAGACCAGAGGCACTAAAAGATGTTTTTCCTTTCATCCTTGTACTTTTAAATGCTTGTCTTTTCTCCCTATCTTCATCTCTCCTCCTCCCTTCTGTTTTCTTATACAATTGGAAAGCATCAATTTTACAAAAAAAAACAATAAATCTATTTCCAAAAAAAATAACAATTGTCATCACACACGGGAAGACTTTTTTTTTTTTTTTTTTTTTTTTTTTTGGAGACAGAGTCTCGTTCTGTCACCCAGGATGGAGTGCAGTAGCGTGATCTTGGCTCACTGCAACCTCTGCCTCCTGGGTTCAAGCGATTCTCCTGCCTCAGCCTCCTGAGTAGCTGGGACTACAGGCACCCATCACCACACCTGGCTACTTTTTTGTATTTTTAGTAGAGATGGAGTTTCACCATGTTAACCAGGATGGTCTCAATCTCCTGACCTTGTGATCCGGCCACCTTGGCCTCCCAAAGTGTTGGGATTACAGGCGTGAGCCATGGCTCCCGACCACACACAGGAACTCTTTTTGTAGCCAAACTCCCCATCTGTTGCAGTGAAGGGATACTGGGACCATCAGCCCTGTGGCTGGACAGCACCCCAGCCCAACGCCCAACTATCTATTCTGAACTTTGATTCTTAGCATTCTTTCTCAGCACCTCCCATTCACTCAGGCTCCTTTTCGAACCATGAACCTTCAAGGTGACCACATAACAGGACCAACTGTGTGGTAATGAAAAGTCCCTCCCTTCTGTCTCTGTCCCAACAGGGTATAGCTTATATTCTCCCTGAAAGCCATGCAAATAAATTTGGATGCATTCCCACTTTGATTGGGGCCCACCCTGTTCTTCCATCCAGAGCCTTCACTTCAGATCCGCTGAAAGTCAATGACTTTTCTGAAACTGACCAAAAAAAAAAAAAAAAAAAGAATAAATCCCCAACAAATCCCAAACTCCTAACCACCACCACATTTCTGCTTTTCCATGACAAGGATGAGCAGAGAAATTCAATCCCCATGCTTCATGGGGCCAAACTAACCCCGTGTGGATTTCCAGTGAGGAACGCTGGACCTCAGACCGAGTATCCTGCCAACAGAGTGGGGCTTAATGATTTGTGCAGACCCACAGTACTCCAGCGAGAGTCAGGAATACTGTGCATTGATTCCAGGGGATTGAAAGCCCCCACCCCTGTTCCCCTGGGTGATTCTTGGATTCTTTGTTGTTGCATAGTCCCTGCTTTCCCTCCAATGATATCCAAGAAGCATGAGAAAGCACGAGGTTGAGATAATCACTTTCCCAGGCCTTAATTAACTTGGCACTATTGGCTAATTAGCTGGAGGTGTCATTTAGTTAATCAGAGACTCTAGGGTTGCTCAAGCTAGAAAGGTCTTCAGGGTCGTTAGCCTCAGTCCCTTTCAGCCCACAGAGGAGGAAGAGCAGGTTAAGGAGGAAAGAGAGTGGTCTAGGGTTACTCTGCAACTAGGGGCTTGCAGGCCAGACTTGCAGACCTGGGACTTGAGGTCAGGTCTTCTGGTTTCTAGCTCTGCAGTCCTGGCTCTAATTCTCTTCACTGTAATTGAATTTAATGTAATTGTATTGCATTCACTGGGTCATCCTACCATCTCCCTCTCCAATGTTCTCCAGTCATATCCAACTTCTCAATTTTCTGCAAATTCATAATCACCTCAGGATCTTTGCACTTGCTGTGCCCTCTTACCAGGAAAACCATTTCTCGATGTCTTTGCACAATTGCCTCCTTCTGATTGTTCAGGTTTTAGCTTATCTCTTCAGAAAGACCTTCTTTGGCACAATCCATGTGGTGGACAGACCCTAGGGTGCCGGCAGTAATTCTCCTCTTCCTGGCATGCATGCCTTTGTTATCCCTACCTTTGGGTAGGGATGGAATCTGTGACTGACTTGCTCCTAACCAATAAATGTGGCAGAGGTAGCGGGGCGTCACACTTATGGTTAGGTTATGCTGTGTAGCAAAGGTGGAGGTATTCTGAGTGGACCAGAATTAATCAGGTAAAATCCCTTAAAAGAGGGACCAAGGGAGAAACTCTCCTTGCTGGCTTGATGTAGTAAGGAACTGCAGGTAGCCTCTGAGACCAGAGGGTTGTCCCCAGCTGATAGCCAGCAAAAAGTTTGGGCCCTCGATCAAACAGCCACAAGGAAATGAATTCTGCCAATAACCTGAATGAACTTGGAGTCAGATTGCTCCCCAGCTGAGCCTTGGGATGAAAGCACAGCCCAGCCAGCATCTTGATGCAGCCTTGAATAGAGACGCCAGCAAGTCATAGCCAGACGCTTGACTCATAGAAACCATTGCACAATAAATGTGTGTTGTTTTCAGCTGCTAAATTTACGGCATTTGTTATGTGGCAATAGATAACTAATATAATAGAATACAGGTCCTCTCTCAACCTTGACCTTCCTTGATGTCACTTTTTATTGTTCTCATCATTGCGCTTGCCACTCTCTGGAAGTATCTTATGTAAATATGAGTTTATGTGCTCATCTCCTGTCTTCCTACTAGATTCTGAGCCCGATGAGGGCAGGGCCTTGTCTGTCCTGTTTCATTCTGCAGTCCTGAAAACAATGGATATACATTACATATTTTTAAATGAATGAATGAAAGATGGTATAAAAATATGATCCAGGAATATTTGAAGAAAATGTTTATAAATCCAACTAAAAGACCTGTATTGCAAAATCTATGCAAAATAAAAAAGACAAACCCAGGAAAGCACTTAAGATTTGTATTACAGAAAGAGGTCTAACTTTTTTACTTTATAAAACAGTAGTACAAACTAAGAAGAAAATGTTTCTGAAATAAGTGAAAAGATGCTCAACTTCACCTCCAGTAAGAGAATGTGAATTAGAACTACACCAGGAGTGCTGGTTTTGCCTGTTATTTAGGCAAAGATGACATCATGTTAGTGAGGGTGCAGGGAACAGAGTTCTGGTTATCTGGACAGATAAGTGCCATGCCAGCATCAGCCCTGGGAAGTAACAAGAAGTGGGGGGCAGGTCCCACAGCTCCCTCCCACATTCCAGTGCCAGTTCCTGTTAGAGTTCCCTGGCTCCCATCTTGCTTCCTTGGTGTTCCCTTCTTCCTGCAAGGTAGATCTGAACAAAGACAGTTCTGGCCACTCAACACCCAACTGAGGTAAGCACATCGGGGATCACAGTGGATCCCATGTCACCATCCAATGTGGTTACAACCCAGCAGTTCTCAGAGTTGCTGAGGGAAGGCCATTGGCTTGCGGAACAGAGAGATGAGGGCTTCCATTAGAGGAGGCAAAAACTATTAAAAATGTGGAAGCCATTTGAGCTGGAGCTGGAGAATGCTAAGTCTGGAACCAATGGTGTTTCTGCAACTAACCAACAGTGCAATTAACCAGTGAGCAAGGTGCTCACTTGCCCACACCATTCCTCATTTGTATCTGAAATGGTATCGAACATGGTGCTCTCTGAGGCTCCTTCAAGCTGGGACAATTCTGTGGTTATCTGGAGAGCATTTGGAATTCACTCTGAGCCCCTCAGTCTCAGACAGATGTAGACAAGTTGGAATGAGGCCAGGGCAAGCTGGCTTCTATGATTAAGGGGAAGGGGAAGATTGGCTCCAAGGATGATTAAAGGTGCTGACACCTCAGCTTGGCTGGGCTGCAGTGAAGGAGGCGGCTGAAAAATGTCTGGGAGAGGGGAATGGGAGACATGACTCTGGCAGGGGGATGGGGTGGAGGTCAGCTACTCCAGCAGGATCAGCCAACAGGCTCCCAACTACTAGGAAGAAGCACCTACCATGAGCCAAGTATGCTGACATGAGTGCAATGGCTTGGGAAGCCAGGAAATGATAATAGTCACTCCGCAACAGTTACCACCATCACCTCTTGCTAGATCATGGCCTTCTAATGGTGTCCCTGTGTCCAGCCTTGCACCCTTAGCCTGTACTCAACACATCAGCTGAAGATCTCTTTTCAGAACATATCAACTCATGTTACTACCATGCTCAAAATCCTTCCACAGCTCCCACCTCACTCAGAATAAAAGCCAAAGCCCTTATCATGGCCCACAAAATCCTGCCTAATCTACCACATCACCTCCCAGACCCCATCTCTTGCTTCCTCCCTGCTTCATGGCCCCTGCAATGCATCCCAGGGCCTTTGTACTGGTTGTGCCTCTGCCTGGACTGCTCTCACCCCCGAGCCTCGCTTGCTCACTGCCTTCAGCTCTTAAATGTCACCTTCTCATGGAGGCCTTTCCTGGACATCCCGCTGATATTCCAACCAAGATTCCATTTCACCTGTTTTATTTTCCCCCAAAGCACTTACCTTCATTTGCATTCTTATACAGCTTTTCTGTCTTGTCTGTGCTGACCTCTCCCATTTGATTGTAAGCTCTGTGAGAGCTGTTTTGTCCCCTGCTCTAGCTCAAATGCCTATAAAGACAACCATCACTTAGTAGGTGCTCAAAAATATTTGTTGACTGTTAACTGCATATTACCTACCATTCACAGAGCCCTGGATCTCTGCCAGGCATTGTGCTGTGTGTTTTTGATCTAGAATTTCTTTCTTTCTTTTATTTTTTTTCCTGAGATGGAGTCTCGCTCTGTCCCCAGGCTGGAGTGCAGTGGCGTGATCTCAGCTCACTGCAACCTCCACCTCCCAGGTTCAGGCGATTCTCCTGCCTCAGCCTTCCGAGTAGCTGGGACTACAGGTGCCCACCACTATGCCCAGCTAATTTTTGTATTTTTAGTAGATTCATGTTTCACCACATTGGCCAGGATGGTCTCGATCTCTTGACCTCGTGATCTTCTCGCCTTGGCCTCCCAAAGTGCTGGGATTACAGGCGTGAGCCACCGCGCCAGGTCTAGGATTTCTTTTAAACCTCACAACAGGCCAAAGATGCAGGTACTGCTTCAATTTTTCCAATTTTACAGATGGAGAAACTGAGGCCCAGAGAGGATAAACACTGATGATGTGCCCAGTGCCATATGGTGGGTAACTAGTGGCTCTGGGTTTAGAATCCAGCCCAGCACCACTCCTGAGCCTGGTCTTGCCTCTTCATGAAATACTCTGCTGCCTTTGACAAAAGTTTACTCAGTTACAGTCCTTTCAAATGGTTTGCTTCATCCATCCTCACAAGGGTTATTTCCATTGTATGGATAGGTAAACTGAGCACCCAAAGAAATTCCTTCTCACAGGTTGCATAGCAAGCAGGGAATCTGGTACTTGGGCTCTGGCCTTTGACTCCCAACCCAGGCTCTCTCTGTTTTGCTTCCTCCCCTCACTGGCCTACGGGACACCAATGTGCCGAGAACATCTTCTCCTGTATCTTGGATGCTTGAAGCTCCCTTGAGAGTCACTGCACTTGGAGAGGTGGAGACAGGTTACAGTAGGGCCTCAGCTGGGTGGGAGCCTACTGAATGGAGAAAGCAGGCCTTGATTCACAGCTGATGTAACTGAGCCATCGTCCAGTCCTTTCCATCTCAACCTCTGCTGCTTGGCCATGCCTCTGCTGGCTCGTGACTCTGTGGCCTTGATGCCTGGGGTCTCTGCTCTGATGTCACAAGCATACACTGGCCAGGGGCACTGCCTCCTGAAATGTCCCTGCAGGTTCTGACAACGAGCCTTTGGATCCATGATCCTGAAAGCCATCTGGGGCCTGTTGGGACTCTAGCCACATCTCACTCCAGACTTTTCCTTGGAGTTGCAGTTAAAGATGCATCAGTGGAATTGTTCCTTCCACATCCATCCCTGTGTCCAAATTGTGCACTCAGGGATCACGCCCGTCTTTTTCACCCTGGTAAGCAGCGCCCTATGGGTGTTCAGTTCAGGTCTGTTGAATGAATATTTAAGCAAAAGGACTCACCCTTCTCTAATAAACTCACTTTCTTTTGAGCACTTCCTATCTTCCTGGCCCCATACTAGAGTACTCATATGTACAAACTCAGTGTAGTTCTCACAGTGAACACTGAGGCAGAGAGAGGTTATGTAGCATGTCTGAAACCACACAGCTGAGGAATGGGGGCATGAGTCAGAACCCAGGCATTCAGACTTCATAGTCCTTGCTTTCCACTAGACCACAGCCTCTAGCCCACCCTTGAGTATCTTTATCTGGGGATGTCTCCAGGACATGAGTGCCCTGGCCAAGCCTGCAGCCAGGGAAGAGCCTCCATCAACAGCAGCGAGTGGAATCTGCTTCTCCCAGGCTGCCACATAGTCATATTCTTTACACTAAAGGCCATTTGAAAAATGAATAACTAAATGCAATGTCAGTTTTATACCTATGTAAGATGTTGCACATAAAGAAATTCACAAATCAGGGAAATAGCCCTCATCCTTATTTTTGCATCATAAAACGTGGTCTCAGCAAGCATCCCTCCTCCCCTCTGGGGCTATTATCAGCTTCTCCCTGCAAGCAGGAAGTCTCTGGATCCAGGGAGCCAATGGCTTATGGGATGACACTCACACTGGTGGAGATGACACTCACACTGTGATGACACTCACACGGGATGTGTCCTCCAGTGTAAGGCACTTCACCTGCCCCACCATTTGCAATCCTTATAAGTCCATTTGTAAATTCACTCAACAAAACTTTGAGTACACATTCTGTGCCAGGCGCTGTGCTAGACAACTGTCAAAGCCTTGATTATTTTCCACTTTAGAGACACTGAAACTAATTGCAGTGACTTGTCTAGTTTCATTTAACTGGCAAGGAGCTGAACTGGATTCAAGCCCAGGTCGTTGTGACACCAAACTTTAGGCTTTTATCCATGTTCCTAAATCTTATCATCTGAGGTCAGAGCAGACTGGATTTTCTTTCTTTGCATCAGGCAGCTGTGAGTCCTGAAACAACATGGGAGCAGATAGGCTAGCTGCTTTCTCTAAACCGGATTGCACTTGTTGGGCACAAAAGGAAATTGCATTTCCCAGCCTCCTTGCTTCTAGGCAGGGTCATGTGGCTACTTCCGGGGGGTAGAATGTGAGAGGAAGTGACAGATCACTTTCAGGTTGAGGCAAATTAAAAGCCAGATGCATCTCCTAGATTAAAGATGGCGGAGTCTCTAGCAAGCGAGGGGATGATTCCTTGTGTCGTCTCTCAGAGAACAGCCCCTGACTTGCATCGGACAGTGAAATAACTGAGAAATAGACATTCATTATGATCAGTTATTAGGATTTACCTACTTTTAAAATCGAAAGTATGCTCTCTTTTTTGACTAATAAGAAATGTACAAGGAGGGTTGTGACCTGGGATGGGACATCCACTTGTCACAGCGCCCTCTCTGCTGATTTAGCAGCCTCCAGACTGATTTGCTCATTTATTCATCTACTCATTTTCTGATTATTTTCCTTTTGTTTTCCAGATCTTCTCTCTATCCCTCTTTGCTCTGCTGTATTCCGCTAGAATACAAGAGGCCCTCCTCTGTGGGCTGCACGACCCAGGCTCCCTCCCTAACGGCTTCCAGGTGAGCTGGGTCAATGGAAGGCACCAAAAGGAGATGAGAGAATGGAGGGGAGTGAGGCTGTAGTTTTTATTGCCCACTTCCTCCGTTCTGGGCTCTTGTTTTGGCAGTGGCTGTGATTTTCCACCTACAGTCATAGCTCCTATAAGGCCCTGGTGCGGGTTCTAGGAACATTTCTCCCACCCTCTTTCCTTCAAGACCAGGAATGCCAGCATGTTACTCTGTTGCTAGTACCTGTGTGTCTTAACATCTCTTGTTAGGTCCCTAAATTCTGCCCATACCTCTGTATATAGTTCTTTGATTAACATCTTTTCAGTGAAGCCGTTTGAGAATACCACTTATTTCCCACTGGGTCTCTCACAGATATGCCATCTATTTATGCATCTGTCCACCCATTCACTCATCCATCTATCATCCACCAATTCATGTATCCATCCACCTGTCCATCCGTCCATCCATCCACTTACTCATCCATTCATCTACAATCTACCCATCAATAGATCCTTCCATTCATTCATTCATCCATCATCCATCCATCTATCCGTTATCCATCCATCTTTTACCCAACCCATATATGCACGTAGTGCCTAGTATGCGCTAGGCAATGTGGTAAGAGGTTTATCTACTTACCTGTTAAAGTCTGACAACATCCTGAAGTTAGTACTGTTACTATCCCTGTTTTTCTCGATTGCTACTTCTACAAAGAGATCTCCCCTGACCACCAAATCTAAAACAGCACCTCTTCCCCTTTAATCCCCCTACTCTGCTTTTTTTTCCTTAACACAGTCATATTATCATCAGTATTTATTCATTTACTTATTTGTTGTCTGACTCACGCATTAAGTGGGCAGAGACTTTGTCCATCTTGTTCCCTGCTATATTTCCATTAGCCACGGTGGTTCCTGGTACACAGTAGGCCTTTAAGAAAACATTTGGTAAAATGAGGAATAAACAAGTGAAACGAGAAACAGAGTCTCAGAAAGTGAAGCAATTTGTTTTGTTTCTCCCAGACAGGATTAGAACTCCAATCCATCGAGCTTAGACCCCAGGCCATTCACCACACTGCAGTATCATCTGGGTTCCCTCTGAGACATGGGCTTACCATGACTCTTAGCAGCCCCCTCAGAGAAAGTACAGAATGCATCTCTCTTTCTTTGGGCAAACTAGTGCCTTCTGAGCACATTCTTGTTTCTGTGGGTTTTGCCCATTTTGATTTCTTTGATTCCTTTTGGAATTACGCTGAACCTGGTTTCCTTTGACCTGGGAAATGGACATTTCTGGAGCCCCCACTGCGTGGTGGCCACTTTGAAGCCTGTGCCTTGTTTAGAGCTCTCTGTCTCCTAGTGAGGGTGATGTTGTTATTAACTTCTTCTGCAGGTGAGACCCAGTCATGGGTTGGTTGATTGCTCAAGGTCATACAGTTACTAAGCATCAGATCAGGCATTGGAACTGAGTTCTGGCTGATCCCAGAGCCCAATCTCTTACCCACTGTGCTGTGGTTTCACTTGTGGGTCCAGATGTGAGGAGGGAGTTGTTAGTACAAATAAAGCGTAGCAACTGCAAAGACGTCAGGAGCTCACCATGGGCCAGGCAAAGTGTGAAGCATTTTATAGGCATTTATTATCTATGTTTTACGGGTAGGGAAACTGAGGCTCAGGTTAAATCCTGGCCTGAAGGTAAATTGCACAGCTGCCATGTAGCACAGCCCCTGCCTACTCTTTCCCAGAACATCGCCATTAACTTACAAGCCCTCCCCACTGCCAGCTCCTCTCAGCGACATTTCTGCCAACGCTGCTGGCTAGGGAGCTCGGCAGTGGCCCGAAACAGCATCTGCACACAGCTTGGGACAAACCCAAGTGCCATTTCCACCTGATAATAAATATGTGTCAGAGAGGACTCGATCCGTGCGACCTTGGGTTACAGGGGCACTGGATCGTGAAAAGCCTTTGACAAAATCCTTTTGCCTCAAGAGGCTGAGTCCAAATTACAGGCGATTATGGACGCTTGGCCTGACTTCCCAGTCAGCCTTTTATGTCTGATGCCCAGGAATGACTCTTATGTGTTGGAAAGGATCCCAGCTGGGCCTGGGGCCGGTCACCTCACCCTCCTTGGCAAGGTCCATTCTCAGAGAGCTGGAGGCAAACCTCAAACCTTCATATTGTTTCATCTGATCACTGTGACTAGTGGTCACACCAGCACCCGAAAATACAGTCACAGCCCCACCACAACCTCACCAGTTGTTGAGCATACACCACGTGCCGGGCCCTTCACCAGCCCCACTGAGTTCTTCCGATGACTCTACAAGGAAGGTACTATGGCTGTATCCATTTTACTAATGAGAAAACCGAGGCACCGTGTGTCTAAGTCAGGAATGGGCAAACCTTTTCTCTAAAGAACCAGATAGTAAATATTTTAGGCATCGCAGCCCATATGGGCTCAGTTGCAACCACTCAACCCTGTCGTTTTAGTGTGAAAGCAGTCACAGACAATATATAGACGAATGGGTGCAGCTGTGACCCAATAAAACTTTATTTACAAAAAGAGGGGCCAGGCTAGGTTTGGCCTGAGAGCCATTGTTTGCCAACCCTTGGCCTCTGTGACCTGTCCAAGCCCCCATGATGCTCAAATGGCAGAACCGTTTGGCACCTGAATCCTGGGAACATAACGCTCATCTCCCTGGTCCTGTGTAATTTTCTTAGAACATATTACGCGATGGTTAATTTTATATGTCAACTTGACTGGGCCACAGAGGGCCCAGATATTTGGTGGAACGTTTCTCTCACTGGGTCTGTGAGGGTGTTTCTGGGTAAGATTAACATTCAAATTGGTGGACTGACTTCTTCCAATCCACTGGAGGCTTAAATAGAATAAAGGGCTGAGTAAGAAAGGATTATTTCTCTCTGCCTCACTGTCTTCCAGTTGGGACATCAGTTTTCTCCTGCCTTTTAACTTGGACTTGGACTGGAACTACACCATTGACTCTCCTGGTCCCCAGCTTGCCAACTACAGATCTGAGACTTCCCGGCCTCCATAGTCACATGAGCCAATTCTTTAAAATAATATCTTCGTATCTAGATATATTCTGTTTCCCTGGAGAACTCACACTAATACATACTATTGTTATTAGTGTTCTCATTTTACAGGTGGGGTAATGGAGGCTTGAGTCGCTGAAGTGACTTTCTTTTTTTTAAATTTTCTTTTCTTTTTTTTTTTAATTTTAGGTTTTGGGGTACATGTGTAGGATGTGCAGGTTTGTTACGTAGGTAAACATGTGTCATGGTGGTTTGCTACACCTATCAACCCATCACCTAAGTATTAAGCCCCGCACGCATTAGCTATTTTTCCTAATGCTCTCCCTCTCCACACCCATGACAGGCCCCAGTGCGTTGTTCCCTTCCCTGTGTCCATGTGTTTGCATTGTTCAGCTCCCACTTATGAGTGAGAACATGCTGTGTTTGGTTTTCTGTTCCTGCGTTAGTTTGCAGAGGAAAATGGCTTGCCGGAGTGACTATCTGCAGGATCTTACCAAAGAAACATCTGCACCAGAACTTTCACCGACCAATGAATCTGGAAAGGGTGAAATGATTTGGGTGATATTTAGGAACATTTTTGCAAAGGAAGGAACCTTAACCTGGCTTTCCAGGTCTTCCCCAGAGCGGCCTCAAATTGTCTTTCCTGTGCTCTCCCTATAACTTCTTGACACCTGCTCTGTCCCTCTCATGGCCCTCTATGGATACATCCTGCCCTGCAGCCGTTGTCACACTGCTCCATAGCCACACAGTGCACCACCCTGTCCCCTGGCATTACCTGTGCTGCCACGTTTGCCCCCGTCCTTCCTTTGGGGTGGTTTTGTGTCCCAGCTTGCACCCCTGTCCCAGAAACCTTTGCTGATCCCCTCCCTCCTTTCCAGCTCTAAAGCTGCTCTGTCTCTGCATGCCTGTGTCCTGTCCTCCCCAGCTGCTCTGCAAGGGAGTGGAAGGCGTCTACTACACGTCTGCATCCCTCTTCCTCGGGGCGGGGGTGCACCTTGGAAGTGCAAACACGTCTTATTTATATATGAATGAAGTAATAGATAAGAAGCAATGCCTTCCCAGGAATCACACTGTGACTTCTACCTTTGGGGAGTGGGGTACAGTCTGATGGCAGACCACATCAGCTTCACACACAGTGTTCATGGAGCCCTGGGAGCACAGCAAAAGTCTTGCTTTTGTGAGAAGCATGGTCCCTGTCCCTTCTCCCACCCAGATGACTGCCTGTTGGTCCTGGGAAGTAAGTGGTCAAGTGCCCCATGATGATAGACATTATTTTGTGTGTGTGTGTGTGTGTGTGTGTGTGTGTGTGTGTACAGGGGGTGTGCTGCAACAGAAGGAAAAATTCCCTAAGTAACTGGAAGCTGTGAATTCACCAACATATCAAGAAAAGAAGGATAAAACCAATGTTGGATAGATTGTTAAGAGATTAACCAACAAACAGAGAGAGAGAGAGAGAGAGAGAGAGAGAGAGAGAGAGAGAGAAATAGGAAGGGAAGTAAAAACCCAGAGGAAGGTGAAGGAGAACTTTTCTAGGCCAAAGCAAGCAGACGCTGATCCCTCTGCTCTCAGGGAAGGAAGATCAGTGGTTGTAGGGACCTAGAATAATGAGGCAAGAACAAAGAGAGAAGCCAAAAAGAAGCGGAGGAGGAAGAAGGGCCTTCCGTCCAGCATACTCAATACGCCAGTCCCCGTGTAAACCTGTGCGCCTTCACTGTCATGTCTTTTCAACCCTCCAGGCAACCTCCAGGCTAGGAATTATGATGCCCATTTTACAGATGAGGGACCTGGGGCTCAGAGAGGGGCCGGCACTTGGTTAGGGAGCTGCGGCTTGCCAGTGGCCGAGCCAAGAATGAGCCCCGGTCTGTGTGGCCCCGTGCCCGGTCTCATGCTGTCGGAAAAGCAGAGCTGACAGGAGAAAGGTTAGAGGAATAAGAAACAGGCTGGGGACACGCAGCCTTTCCCAGGGCCCCTCCCAGGCCTGCCTGACCCCCTACCCTTGGGAAGGGACAGGTTTAATGGCACTGTCCCTCCTGGGGTGGAGAAGGTGCTGAGTGGCACTTTCCCACAGGACTTGGTGGGAACAGAGCTGCCTGGGCCCCAGCTGGCTGCCCAGCTAATGAGCCCCGGAGGGAGCCGGACAGGCCTCATAAAGCCAAGCACAGGGCAGCAGGCAGGAGGCAGCTGGAGCCCTGGGCTGTCTGCCCCTGGCCTTGGCTCAGTGCCGGCTGAAACCAAAAGTGCCCAAGACCTTGACAGACAAGGGAGCCTTGCCAATCCCTGCTCCTGGTGCCTCCCTCTCCCTGCACAGGGCCCAGATCTGAGCCATCTCCACGGAGACCATCACCTTACTGCCTTAGAGATCATGTGGTCCTGATGGGACAGTCAGGGGTTCAGCTCAGAGCTAGGAGGACCCTCGGAGAGCATTGGCTCCCTTCTCCTTGTAGAGTTAGGGTAACTATGACCCAGAGACTGCAAGCTACTGGGAAAAGGTCAAACAGCGAGATGGGACAGGGTTGGGTTGCAGACCCATGCACCCGTGTGTTTGTCTTCCTAGGAGAAATAGAAGTCCACCTGCCCAGAGAGTAATTGGAATATGTGATATGACCAGCCCTTGAGAGGGCAGAGGACAAACATTTAAAAAATGGCAACTTAGCCATTTCTAGCACACACAAAAAGGCCAACTCTGGATTAGCATAAGGATTAGCTCATTTAATCCTCCCCCAAGCCCCACTAGGACACTTGTAGTATCCCCACTGACAGCGGAAGGCTCTGAGGCTCAGAGAGGTTAAATATCTTGTCCAAGGTCACACAACAAGTGCTATGGTTTGAATGTCCTCTCCAAAACTCATGTTGAAATTTAGTTGCCATTGTGACAGTAGTAAGAGGTGGGACAATTCCCAGACTCCAGAAGTGTGAGAAATAAATTTCTTTTCTTCATAAATTACCCAGTCTGGGGTATTTGATTATAGCAGCACAAAACGGATGAAGAGAGCCAGTTGGTGGCAAAGCTGGAGTTTGAACCAGAGGCCAACCTTTTACCTGTTATCCACGTGGCTTTCCCACCGAGGATGGAGTCAAGCTTCTTCCAGTGTGGCCAGACCATGAGCTAAGCACTCACAGGGCAGGTGGACCCTTAGGGGATCTCACAGCCTGGGGCCGTGGTGGGTGATCAGTCATCACACTCCAGTCTACTATTCTGGCAGCCACCCAAGCTGGGCACAGAGGTAGACTCTGCCTGATTCCTGACACTTAGTTTGTTCAATGCAGTCTAGCCTCAGTGTCATGTCTTTTCATCACCAAGAGCTTGTCCCAGCTCCTTGGTCTTGTTGTGAGTGGTGATAGTAGGGGCTCTGGAATCTGCCTGCCTGTATCTGTGTTTTGACAGTGGTGTGACCTTAAACAAGTCACTTACCCTCTCTGGGCTTTACTTTCCTCATCTGTAAACTGGGACTAATAATAGCACTTGCCTCATAAGGTGGAAATGAAAGTAGTGACTATTTAAAGTGTTGGAAAAATGCCAGCACACCCCAGAGCTCACTATAAGTGATGGTTACTATGGCTACTGCTACTTCTATCACTGGGGCAGGGGTGTGCTACAAACTGGAGTTGTCACCATAGACGAGGTCTGTGCCACACATTGCCAACCACAGGGTATTTATTGGACACCCACTGTGTGCCAGGCCCTATGCTAGGCACTGAGGGTGAAATAGTGAAGAAGCAGGCAGGCACCATCCCTGTCCCATGCGCCACTCCACCCCAGTCTAGTGGGGCAATGGATGGGGAAACTGACAGTTCCACCCAGAGTGATCAGGGCTGCTGTGGGAGCCTCTCCCAGGAGGCCCCAGAGCCAACAGGGGGTGGGATGTGGGCTGGGTAGACTTCTCGGAGGATAGGTGGACTCAGAAGAAGGTGAGAGGAACAGGATTGGGGGTGGTGGGATCAGCATGTGTAATGGCCTAGTGGTGGACAGACCACAGGAGTGCTGGAGGACCAGAATGTGGTTTTATAGTACTGAAGATCATGGGGGACGGGGTCCTGAAAGGAGTGGGGGTTGGAAGGTCATAGAAGAAGGAGGCATGGAGGTCAACAGGGGCCAGATCTTCCAGCCAAAAGGAGAAAAGGGTTTGGACTTAACTTGAGGGCAGCAGGGAGCCATGGAAGGCTGTAGGCACAGAAGGGATATAGTCAGATGAGGGTTTGAGAAAGACTTTGTGCAGCATAGAGAGCAGAATAAAGTTGGGAGGGGCCCTGTCTTTCATGAAACAAGCAGAAGGTGGTTAGGAAATGTCTCCCGCAGGGGTGCGGAGATGTTGTTCCATATTCCTTGTCCCTAAGCTCAGGTTGTCTCTGAGGAGCAGCTCCCCCACTCCCAAGCCCATCCTCCAGGTCCGTAGCCTTTGTAGCCTGGGTGGGGTGAGGTCAGAGCTCTCTGGAGCAAAGCGTCACTGTTGATTCCTGGGGTCCTCGGGAGGCCGCAGCCAGCAGGGAGGGCTGCAGGGAGAGGAAAATCTACTGAGGCATTCCCCGCAGCTGCCTGCCCTGAAGCATCACTGGCCAGGAATGCAGGGGCACCCAGGGGCCATGCTTATCACCCTCCCCAAGCGTCCAGAGCAGCCTGGTTCCTGTCGGCTGTCCATCCAGATGGGCCCTAAATCAGTGGGCTCTTCCTCCTCCAGCTGCAGCCAACACAGAGCCTGAACCCCAGCCAACGCCCAAGCCCAGAAGCCCAGACGATAACATGTCAGCCTCCCACACACACAGACCCTCCCAGCTCCCAGCACAGCCACTGGGCCTCGCGTGTGTCAGCTGAGAGATGTTGCAACAGGGAAATGGCGTGGAACTGGACAGGTATGGGTTTGAATCTGGACTGCTGGGCTTAGTGACTCGCCTCAGTTTTCTTCTCTCTAAAATGGGAATATTAACAGGACCCACTTCCTCGAGTAGTTGTGAGGATTAAATAAGACAGCGGATGTGACTGCACCTAATAGGTCTGGCTAGCACATTCTCTCTGTCTCATTAAATATATACTCCAGAGCTCTAGAGCTCCTTTTGTAAGATCAATGCAATTACCCACATACAGCTTTGGACAGAATCTACTTCCGAGTTAATGTCTCCAGATTATTCCCCAAATGGCTCCCAGCACATTCTCTTAATGCATTCAAATTGGTTTCCCAGTTTTACAGGAACTTGTTTGAGACCCACTTCTGGGGAAGTACACGGGTTAAGAGGAGGAACCTGTAGTTGTAGAGGTTCAGTACCTGGTCTTCCCTTCCCTCCCGCCTGGTTTCATGGCCCCATGGAATGCAAAAGTTATAAATAACAAGCTATAGGATATGTTGGAATGTGATAGTTCTATGGGAAAGAAACAAGTAGAGGAGGATAAAGGAAATTGGGTGTCTCAGGGGTGGGAGGTGGTGCTAGAATTTTAATAGAACTTGGCTGGGTGAGGTGGCTCACGCCTGTAATCCCAACACTTTAGGAGGCCGAGGTGGGCAGATCATCTGAGGTCAGGAGTTCGAGACCAGGCTGCCCAACATGGTGAAACCCCCGTCTCTACTAAAAATACAAAAATTAGCCGGTCGTGGTGGCAGGTGCCTGTAGTCCCAGCTACTTGGGAGGCTGAGGCAGGAGAATTGCTTGAACCCAGGAGGCAGAGGTTGCAGTGAGCTGAGATCCTGCCATTGTACTCCAGCCTGGGCGACAAGAGTAAAACTTCATCTCAAAAATAATAATAATAACAACAATAATAATAATAATAATGTTAATAGAACTCCTGGATATAGTTTAGCTTTTCCTTTAAAAACTTCATCTTTGTGTCTGTTTTATATGGTACTTAATCTATGAATACAGTAGTGCATGGTCACGATTTATAAGCTTGTGTATTTATTATATAGGTATGTTTATATGTATTTGTGCATATGTTTGTATTTTTTAGGGTGTGAGTTCAAATAGTTTGGACACCCCTGAGTTATACAGACACAAGCAGGATTCTAGTGGATGGCCAGGCTTCAACTCTTAGGTATTATTTGCTCCTCAAGGTGGTCTCAGAAATCAGCCCTCTCCCCTAAATTCTACATCCTTGCTGAGTCCAGTTTGAAGACACTGATCCTCAACCTCTTCATTCACAGATGAGGAAGCTGAGGCTCAGAGAGGAGCTGTGGCCCATCCAAAGGTACAGAACTAGTGAGCAGCTCAGCGGGGAACTTATCCAGGTTTTGGAATTGTCCGGGGTCTTTCTGCTGAGCCCAAACCTCGAGATACTCCTTAGAAGTGCTGGAGCCAGAGTGAGGCAGTGGAAATGTAAGAAGACAGGGACCAGGGCGTGAGATTTTTCTTCTCGTTCCCCTCGCCCGAGAGGCCACTTAAGCGGCGCATAACTGCCCTGTGATGTATTGAACCCTCTCTCTGCGCATAAATGCGGCCGGTCAACCGCTAGGCAGAAATGCCACATATATTTCCTCCCATTAGATGAAATACGCCCCTAATTTGGCGGGGGTTTTGTTTTATTAGACCTATGGCAGCGAGGGGGCCCTGCTGCAGAGTAACCTTTTCCTGATCACTTAGTTCTCTCTGGAGAACACTGAGGGCCTCGATAAAGGGGGAAAGAAATGCCCTGTTCTATTATTTTTCAGCACACATTCCCAGAACAAAGCTCTTCCCGAGCCATGGAGACAATGCATGAGGCATTTCAGAGACGCCTCCTGTGCTAAGAATGTTCCTGGGGCTGGGAGCCTGGAGACCCACGTTCCAGCCTTTTAAACGGTGTCGTTTAAAAATGGAAGAATTGGGCACATTGCCTCCGTTCTCTGGGCCTCAGTTTCTTCATCTGTAAAACATGGCTAATGATGGAACCCCCATCATAGAGTTGCTTCAAGGATTAAATAAGATCAAAAATGACAGAAGGCATTTAGTATACCTTCTCTGTTAACGTCATTGTTTCCAAAGAGAAGTGAGTTTCTTGATCCCTATAGGAGAGCATGTTGGTGAATTCTGCTGGGCTAAAATTAAAACAGTGATTTTTTTTCCCCACAGTTCTTTAGGGGTACCCTAATACTAATTAAACCTACCCCACACAAGGCTGGCTGTTGTGTCTTGGGGCCACTTCATCAGGGGAGGGAGATGTTAAGGGGCCTCACTCAGGACTGGTGCGTCCTTCCCTACCTCCATGACACCAGCCACCATCAGAGAGCTGACTGAATGTTCAACAGTACCCATGCAGAAGGGTCCTGAGCTCAGCGGTCTCTCCATCATGCTGGGGTTTGGGACCCTAGTTGTTTCCTTTCTTTAGCCCAGTGGATCTCGTCTTTTGCTGCACGTTACTATCACCTGAGGAGCTGTAAAAAATATTTACACCAGACCAGACCAATTAAGTCAAACTCTCTGGTTGTGGGAAAGGAAGGGACCCTAGTTTTTAAAGCTCCCTAGATGATTCTAATGAGTGGCAAAGCTGAGAATAACAGTTTAGCCCTTTTCATGGGATCGAGACCAGACCCTAAATCTGTGTCTTCCTCCTGCAAAAGGGTAAAGTGGAAGAGCCAGACTGGAACTGGGTGCAAATCTTGCCTTTGTGTGGTTTCCTGCCTCCATCCCTGTTCACCTCCCTGTGCCTTGGCTTCCACATCCCTAAGGGGGAGTAATAATAGTGCCTGCTTCTTGGGACTGCTGGGAGAGCATCTAACAGGGTCTGCACTGTGCCCGGCACCTGTAAGCCCTCAACAGGTGGTGGGATCATTACCGTTATTACTCTAGACCAGGGATCCAGAAAACTATCTGCAAATTAGGGTCAGTTCTTAAATATTTTCAGTTTTTCAGGCCAGAGGGTCTTGGTCAAAGCTACTTAACTCTAGTGCTGTAGCCTGAAAGCCACAGACAACATGCAAATGAATGGGAGTGACTGTGTTCCAATAAAAACTTACAAAAACATGCAGCAGGCTGGATTTGGCTGTTAATTTGCTGACACCTAATCTGGAAGATATTTTCAGTTTGAACAACTTGGTATATGCTGGGTTTTACCTGTTATGTTTTGGGTTTATAGTCCTAGACAGGACCTGGAAATCTTTGTCTCATTCTGTCCTTTTTACACACTCATCTCATAGGATATTTATATGAGAAGCTTATGACATCGTTTTTTTGTTTGTTTGTTTTTTAATAATACTTTAAGTCCTTGGATACATGTGCTGAACGTGTAGGTTTGTTATGTAGGTATACACGTGCCATGGTGGTTTGCTGCACCCATCAACTGGTCATCTACATTAGCTATTTCTCCTAATGCTGTCCTTTCCCTAGCCCCTCACCCCTGACAGGCCCTGGTGTGTGATGTTCCCATCCCTGTATCCATGTATTCTCATTGTTCAATTCCCACTTATGAGTGAGAACATGCAGTGTTTGGTTTTCTGTTCCTGTGTTAATTTGCTGAGAATGATGGTTTCCAGCTTCATCCATGTCCCTACGAAGGACATGAACTCATCCTTTTATATGACTATGTTGTATTCCCTGGTGTATATGTGCCACATTTTCTTTATCCAGTCTATCATTGATGGGCATTTGGATGGTTCCAAGTCTTTGCTATGTGAACAGTGCTGCAGTAAACATATGTGTGCATATGTCTTTATAGTAGAATGATTTATAATCCTTTGGGTATATACCTAGTAATGGGACTGTCTAGTCAAATGGTACTTCTGGTTCTAGATCCTTGAGGAATCACCACACTGTCTTCCAAAATAGTTGAACTAATTTATACTCCCACCAATGGTGTAAAAGTGTTCCTATTTCTCCATATCCTCTCCAGCATCTGTTGTTTCCTGACTTTTTAATGCTCACCATTCTAACTGGTGTGAGATGGCATCTCATTGTGGTTTTGATTTGCATTTCTGTAATGACCAGTGATGATGAGCATTTTTTCATGTGTTTGTTGGCCTCATAAATGTCTTCTTTTCAGAAGTGATTGTTCTTATTCTTTGCTCACTTTTTGATGGGGTTTTTTTTTCTTGTAAATTTGTTTAAGTTATTTGTAGATTCTGGATATTAGCCCTTTGTCAGATGGATAGATTGCAAATTTTTTCTCCCATTCTGTAAGTTGCCTGTTCACGCTGATGATAGTTTCTTTTGCGTGCAGAAGCTCTTTAGTTTAATTAGATCCCATTTGTCAATTTTGACTTTTGTTGCCATTGCTTTTGGTGTTTTAGTCATGAAGTCTTTGCCCATCCTTATGTCCTGAATGATATTGCCTAGGTTTTTTTCTAGGGTTTTAATGGTTTTAGGGCTTATGTTTAAGTCTTTAATCCATCTCGAGTTAACTTTTGTATAAGGTGTAAGGAAGGGGTCCAGTTTCAGTTTTCTGCATATGGCTAGCCAGTTTTCCCAACACCATTTATTAAATAGGGAATCCTTTCCCCATTGATTGTTTTTGTCAGGTGTGTCAAAGATCAGATGGTTGTAGATATGTGGCATTATTTCTGAGCCCTCTGTTCTGTTCCATTGGTCTATATATCTGTTTTGGTACCAGTACCATGCTGTTTTGGTTACTGTAGCCTTGTAGTATAGTTTGAAGTCAGGTAGCATGATGCCTCCAGCTTCGTTCTTTTTGCTTGGGATTGTCTTGGCTATACGGGCTCTTTTTTGGTTCCACATAAAATTTAAAGTAGTTTTTTCCAATTCTTTGAAGAAAGTCAATGGTAGCTTGATGGGGATAGCATTGAATCTATAAATTACTTTGGGCAGTATGGCCATTTTTATGATATTGATTCTTCCTATCCATGAGCATGGAATGTTTTTCTGTTTGTGTGTGTCCTCTCTTATTTCCTTGAGCAGTGGTTTGTAGTTCTCCTTGAAGATGTCCTTCACATCCCTTGTAAGTTGTATTCCTAGGTATTTTATTCTCTTTGTAGCAATGGTGAATGGGAGTTCACTCATGATTTGGCTCTCTGTTTGTCTATTATTGGTGTACAGAAATGCTTGTGATTTTTGCATGTTGATTTTGTATCCTTAGACTTTGCTGAAGTTGCTTATCAGCTTAAGGAGATTTCGGGCTAAGATGATGGGGTTTTCTAAATATACAATCATGTCATCTGCAAATAGAGACAATTTGACTTCCTCTCTTCCTGTTTGAATACCCTTTATTTCTTTCTCTTGCCTGATTGCCCTGGCCAGAACTTCCAATACTACGTTGAATAGGAGTGGTTAGAGAGGGCATCCTTGTCTTGTGCTGGTTTTCAAAGGGAATGCTTGCAACTTCTGCCCATTCAATAGTATATTGGCTGTGGGTTTGTCATAAATAGCTCTTATTATTATGAGATACGTTCCATCAATACCTAGTTTATTGAGAGTTTTTAGCATAAAGGAGTGTTGAATTTTATTGAAGGTCTTTTCTGCATCCATTGAGATAATCATGTGGTTTTTATGATTGGTTCTGTTTATGTGATGGATTACATTTATTGATTTGCATATGTTGAACCAGCCTTGCCAGGAAGAATTCGAATCCCTGAAGAGACCAATAAGAAGGTCTGAAATTGAGGCGGTAATTAATAGCCTACCAACCAAAAAAAGCCCAGGACCAGACGGATTCACAGCCAAATTCTACCAGAGGTACAAAGTGGAGCTGGTATCATTCCTTCTGAAACTATTCCAAACAATAAAAAAAGAGAGCCTCCTCCCTAATTCATTTTATGAGGTCAGCATCATCCTGATACCAAAATCTGGCAGAGACACACAAAAAAAGGAAATTTCAGGCCATCACCCCTGATGAACATCTATGTGAAAATCCTCATCAAAAAGCTTATCCACCACGATCAAGTTGACTTCGTCCCTGGTACATAGTTTATTAAGAGATAGGGGTCTCACTCTGTTGCCTAGGCTGGGGCACAGTGATGCGATCAGAACTCACTGCAGCCTTAAACTCCTGGGCTCAAATGATCCTTTTGCCTCAGTTCACCAAATAGCTGGGACCATAGGCACACTCCACAATGCCCAGCTAATGTTGTAATTTTTTTTTTGTAGAGATGGGGTCTCGCTATGTTTCCTGGGCTGGTCTGCAACTCCTCACCTCAAGCAATCCTCCCACCTCCGCTTGCCAAAGTGCTGGAATTACAGGTGTGAGCCACCATGCCCAGCCCCTGAAATATGTTTTTTGAAGTGACTACCACATTACAAGTTCTTTGTAAATGTTATTTCCCAATTCTTTGCATCTTTGTTTCAGATTATTAGATCTGAGAAAAAGAATTATTAAGGTGGTCATTTATTTGGCACCTGCAATGTGTCCTTGCTCATCTCATTGAATTCTCGTAGCAATCTTCTGAGTGCCTACCATTATCACCCCCATTGTCAGGTTGAGAAGACTGAGGCTTTGAGAGGCACAGATGCTTGCTCAAGGTTAGAGGTGGGATTTGAACCCAGTCTGTTAACCCCAGAATGTATGCTTCTCCATGCCTCCTTTCTGCTGTCATTAAGGAGGCTGGCACTTGGGCATGAAAGGCCAGCATGCATTATCCATCCTAGACAGCCTTTTTGTTTCTAAGACTGGAAAATGCAAGAAAGAAGTTGGCAGCCAAGGAACAAAGCTGCCAGAGACACAACAAAAAAATTCCTTTTGTTTTGGGTGTTTATCAGACATGCCCTGCATGGTCAGAATCTCCTCTGCACGAAGCTGGGGCTTTTCTGTGGTTATCCAGTGAGCATCTATTCTGGAGGCTGGAGAGGGAAAATCGTGTTTTGGAGATTCCTCTTCACCCGCCCAAATCACCTCTCTCTCATCAGGAGCCTCGTGGAATCCAAATGAGCGGGCAGACGCTATTCATCAGAATAAGAGTTGCCAGCACAACCCGCTATTTCTTGTTTCCAACAGTTAGGGGGAAAAATTTCAGATAGACATTTTTACTTTATGCAATTCTATTTTTGTCTCAACTTATCTGATCCTCTAATTCTGTGAGGGACTTTATTTCCTTGTGATGTTAAAGCCCCAGAGCTCAACATTCTTTTTCTTTTAAGCTTCAAAAAACTGAAGACCCTATTCAGGGCTAAGCCAGATACCCATCAGCCCTCATGGAGGCGAATTATCGCTCAAGTCATCGCACTTGCGTACAAATTCTCGGGGGAGGTTTTTCTCCTTTTTTTTTTTTTTATAAGGAGTTGGGTGACAGATAGCAACTGAAGAGCAACCATGCTTTCTAGGGGAACAAGCTTTGCAGACTGGGTCCCAGCTTGGGGGTTCACTGCCAATCACTATCTGACCTCAGAAATGTCATTGGCTCCACCAAGAGCCAGTGACATTTGGCCATTCATTCACCTTGCTAGGAATCTCCAGTATTGAGGTTTTTTTCTGACACATAGAAGAATTCTCAGTCCCATCTCCTGGTCACCCACCCATGCTCAAACCTTGCCTATCTAGGCAGATGACATCATCCTGCGCCCAGTCACTGGCACCCACCACTTTGCAACTGTGCATCACCCACATCCAACCCTTCTGCACCCTCTAATTTCCACCTCGGCATGCATTTTTAATGTATCTAATTTCCCCCTATCTGTTGTTATCATCTGTCTAGGGCTACTGTCGTCTCTCTCCTGGACACTACAGCAGCCTTCTGAGGGCTCTCCATCCTTCTGTCATTGTCTCTACCCTACAATCCATTCTCCAGTGTGGGAGAATTTTTCAAATTTGCTTTCAGCACTCCTCTTTCTAAACGCTTTTAATCGTTTCTCAATACACTTAAAACAGGAGCCAGCAAACTATGGCCTGTGGATCAAATCCAGCCAGCTGCCTGTTTTTGTAAATAAAGTTTTATTAGAACACAGCTACACTCATTTGTTTGCGATTTGTATGTGGCTGCTCATGTATGACAACAGATGACAGAGTTGAATCACTGCAATAGAGACTATATGACTATATGACCATATTATCCACAAAGCTTGAAATCTTTATTATTTGATCCTCTACAGAAAAATGTTTACAGAGTCCCGACTTATAATAATATCCAGTTCCTCAGTGTAGCCTGTTAGTAAGGTAATCATATGTGGTAGTCACTTGTGTTTAAGGTCCACTTTTCTGCACATTTCATTTCTCCCATCACAGCCTTTGCAATCTGTCTGTTCAGTTTCTCCATCAAGAGATAGATCTGTTTCTCCATCCCTTGAATCTGCATTAGCCATGTGACTTACTTTAATCAATAGAATGTGGCAAAAACATTGTATCAGTTCTAAACCTGTGAGTCAAGTGGCCATGCACACTTCTGTCTCTTGTAGAAGCCTGATGCTGCCATAAGAACAAACCCGCACTAGCCTGCTGGAGGATGAGGGACAGGTGACCCAGTTCTTCCCATGATCCCAACCAACAGCCAGTCAATCCCAGATAAAGAGCAGCCCTGCTGCCCTGCAGCTGACCACAGACACATTAGGGAACCCAGCCCAGATTGGCACAAACCTCAGCTGAGCCACAGATTCATGAGCTATGCTTACCATTTTACACCACTACAATTGAGGGCTGCTTTGTTACACAGCAGTAGCTAACTGACACATCATATGACATAACATTCAAGTCAGAATAGTTCTGAGAATTTAAAAAAAGGGCACTATTAATTTCACCTGACTATCCCAGGCAAATGAAAAGGTAAATTCAATTTCCCTTTAATGGCACTGTTTGATCTATTTCATTCCTTTCACTCAATCTTAATTGCAAGCCAGGGACCTGCTTTCCACAACACTCCCACTAAACTTAGGTCAGTTCCAAGAATATATCAAGCTCTTTTCAATCTCAAGGACTTTGCACAGGGCATTCCCTCTGCCTGGAATACTCTTATACCCACTGATGGATGCTTTCTTCTCATTCTTCAGGTCTCAGAACTTCATTATCAATAACTACCCACTTGCCTCCCACCCCCAGCTACAAACTTTCCCGGTTTTTTATTTGTGTTGTACTTATTACAATCTGAAATCAATTTGTAGGTTTATTGACATATTTGTTCATTGCCTGAGTTCTCCCATGAGACTATGAGCCCAGTTAGGGCTGGAACTCTGTCTTGTTCTTCTCTGTATCCCCAGTGTTTAGCAGATTTCCAGGCACATGGTAGGTGCTTTTTACATATATTTTTTAAATAAATGAATATAGCAAAAATTCAGCCTGTTAAACATCAACTGCATAATGGGTAGTTTCCTGGCTAGTTAGAATCAGAAATAGGGTTCTGAGTAGCCAGGCAGAACTGGGTTCAAATTTGTCCTCTAGCACTTTGTAGTTTTGAAATCATGGGCACCTTACTCAAATTCTCTGAGTCTCATTGTCTTCATTGGTAAAACTGAGTTGTAGATAAGAAGTGATGCATGTAAAATGCCCAGCACAGGGACTAGCATATAGCAGGTACTTAGAAATCAGTAGCCATAATTATTTTCGCTATAGTTGGGTCAAAAAAAAAACAAAAACAAAAACAAAAACAAAAAACCAGCTTGAGTTCATTCCAGTAGGTCATTAGGTTTATCTCTCTTCTTTAGGGGAGAGGCCATTCTTTGACTTTTGACCTTGAGACATGGACAGATTTATATTCTTCCTTATCTTAAACAAGAGCCTACAAAATGCAAGTCAGAAAGAGGCAGAGGGTTAACTACAGGAATGAGGAAGGGATGGGCATCCTGAGAGAAGACCTGGAAGCAGATTCTGAGCATATACACCTTAGATCCATGTGTTGCAGTCCATAAACAGAACTGATGTGTGCAGTTAAAGTTCAAGGGCATTGGTATCTGAGCCCTAAATTCAATAAACACTTATTTTTCTAGGTCCCATTATTTGTTGCTGATCAAATTTCATTTTGGGAACTGCAAAACATCCCCAGGCCTCAATTACCCCAGCCCTGCTGAAATGTGAAATCTGTTACCCCTTCTTCCAATGGTAACAGCCTCCATGAATTTAGTGGGACACACGAACACCCAGGATAAGGACTACATTTCCCAGACTCCCTTGCAGCTATTTATGTCCATGTGACCACATTGGGTCCTATTGGATGTAAGTTAAGCTGTTTTATTGTAGCTTCTACAAATCTTTTTTAAATGACAACTAGCACATACTACTTTTCTCTTTGCTTTTCTTCATTTTGCTGCCCTGTGAACTTGGACATATTACCTCAGGTCTTCATGCCTCAGTTACTTTATACATATACTAGGAACACAACCTACTTCAAAGAGTTTTGGTAAAGATTAAAAGATCGTTGATAATAAATACAAGGTGTATGCAATGAGATAACAAATTTAAAATGCATACTTTGTTGCCTGGTTTATAGTAAATATTAAACAAATACTTTTGTTACTGTCCATGTGCACTTAAAAAAGTCACATGAATCCTCTGAGCTTCAGAGGTTTTCTCCATTATAAAATGAGAACGGTCTTCTTATACCAGATTTAAATCTAAATTATCCAAACATCTAAATGTAAAAATGTAAAAATAACAACAAAACCATATAAACATTAGAAGAAAGCATAAATAGATTCCTGTATGACTAAAGTATGGGAAAAACCTTTCTACTTATGATTCAAACATAATGTATTTAAAAGACTGCTAAATCTGAATGCATAACCATTTTGTAACAAACATCTAAAGAGAATATTTGTAATCTATGTCACAGATAAGTAGTTGATGTCTTTAATATAGAAAGAGTTCTTAAAAATCGAGAATAAAGACCAAAAACTCAGTTTTTAAAAAATAAGCAAAAAACATGATTAGATGTTTCTCAGAAAGAGGTGTATAAATGGACCTCAAAATGTGAAAAGATGTTCAACTCCATGCACAAGAGAAATGCAAATTAAAGCTACCCAAACATAGTATTTCTTACCTCTTAGATTGACAAAAGGTGAAAGCTTGACCACATACTCTGTTGGAACATAGTGACATTGTAGGGAAACAGATTATCTCATACACCACTGGTGGAAATGCAAATGGGGTATTTGAAAATATCTAACAATATCACATATGCATTTACCTTTTAGGCCTTAAATCCTACATTTTGGAATTTACCTAAAAATATACCTCTGCAAGCCCAGAACAACAAATGCATGTGGTTATTCATTATAATATTATTTGTAGTAGCAAAATATTAGAAACACAAATGCCTACTCATAGGAGACCAGTTGAATGAACTATGAATCTTCCAGATAATGAAGTACCAAGCAGCTACAAAAAAAAAAAAAAAAAAAAAAATGAGGATAACTATTACAAACGAAAATGATTTCTAAATCTTTTTTTGTTTTAAATGAAAAAGCAAAGTGCAAGTGAGTACTTATGGTATGTTCTCTTTCATCTAAAAAATATGGAAAGCTAAAAATATGTGAATATGGAGTCGTAGAAGTAAAAACTGGCAGGATTCACTTATGGGTAGAAGTGACTATAGACAGTAATTGGGGGCCGGGCCCGGTGGGTCACGCCTGTAATCCCAGCACTTTGGGAGGCCGAGGCAGGTGAATCACAAGGTCAGGAGATCGAGACCATCCTGGCTAACACGGTGAAACTCTATCTCTACTGAAAATACAAAAAAAGTATCTGGGTGTGGTGGCGGGCACCTGTAGTCCCAGCTACTCGGGAGGCTGAGTCAGGAGAATGGCATGAACCCGGGAGGCAGAGCTTGCAGTGAGCCAAGATCGAGCCACTGCACTCCAGCCTGGGCGACAGAGCAAGACTGCATCTCAGAAAATAATAATAATAATAATAAAAAGAAAAAAATAAAAAAAGAAGGTAATTGGGAATGGGGTGACAGCATGGAGATAAGAATGAGACTGCTCTTGGGACTTCTTTGTCTATAATTTATACTCTTGAATCATATAAATATTTTACAAATTCAAAGATGAAATTTAATCAAAGATGTTGAAAAAGACATCAAACCCTAAAATTGAATGTACATAGAAACAAACAAGCCTAACTACATATCACGTTGATAACTTTGCTAGGCAGGCTTCTAAAGTGGCCCCCAGTGACGCCCACTTTCTGGTACTACCACCTTTTGTATAATCCTTTTCCCTTGAACATTGACTGGACCTGGTGACTCACTTCTAATGAATGAAATATGGAAAAAGTGATGAGAAAAAGTTACTCCTGTCAATTAGGTTCCAAAGCGCTGTGGCTTCTATCTTGTTGGTATTCTGCCTCCCTGGTGCTTCTCATGTGCTAAGCTTGATAGACAAGGTGACCTGGCAAGGAACTGAAGGACATCTGGCAAAGTACTGAGTGAGGAACTGAGGCCCACAGTCCAGCAGCGCCCAAGGAATCAAATCCCACAACAGCCTTGTGAGTGAGCATGGAAGTAGATCTCCCCCAGTCAAGCCCCCAGAAGGACCCAGCCCTGCTGACACCTTGGCCGAAGCCTGTGAGAGCTCCTGAACTGGAGGACCCAGGTAAGCCACACCTGGATCCAGAGATACTGTGAGACAATAAACGTTATGGCTTTAAGCCACTAAGTTCTGGGGTAGTTTGTTAAGCAACAATCAATAATAATACAAATGTAACCATGTAGGAAGGGAATCAGCTCAAGTAACCTTTGAACACAGTTCTCTAACTGTGCTCTCAATTCAATACACTCTAAGGACAACAAGAACTACAAAGAAATCTTGAACTTGAACGAATAGATTGTTGTTGATAGTAGGATCAGTGTAATTCTGAAACTATTGAACAAATACGTTGATATTGGAGGAAATGGGGTTCTCAAAGTGAAATCAGAGAGATACGATATGGAATGAGGGACTTGTGAGAAAGAACTCTGTGATGTTGGATTTAATTTGGAGGCATCAGAATGAACTCAAGTGTTTCTTCTATTTACTGAAAGAAACTAGAAATAGCAATACCTTTACAGCAATAAACACACTTAGAACACGTATTTTGGCTTTTGTTTTATTTTATTTTATTCATTTTTGAGATAGGGTCTCACTCTGTCACCCAGGCTGGAGTGCAATGGCATGATCTTGGCCCACTGCAGGCAGCCTTGACCTCCTGGGCTCAAGTGATCCTCCCACCTCAACCTCCTGAGTAGCTGTGACTACAAGTATGCACCACCATGGCTGCCTAATTTTTGTATTTTCCTTGATGGAGATGTGGTTTTGTCATTTTGCCCAGGCTGATCTGGAACTCCTGGGCTCAAGTGATTCTCCTGCCTTGATATTATGGCTTTTAAACACCATTCTCCACTGAAAGGGATCGGGTCATCTTGGAGAAGTGGATGATTTAAGCATTTGAACAAGGAAAGTAGAAGATGAGTCTGGAACATTTTATTGTGTCAGAAAGTTAGGAAGTTCTCAAAGAATGAAGGAGGCACATGCACAAGGATGCAGGAGCCAGTTTGCAGGGGTCCACCTGGCTAAACCTGGGACAACTGGAGCATTAAAAAAATGCTCATGCATTATATATAAAATAAGAGGAGAGCAGTGGGAAACCCTTCTTTATCGAAGAATGTTAACAGTGTAAAAATATACATAAATTTTAAAAACTCCGTGTTGCAGCCATCCCTGCAATATTTGATTCTGGCAAGGATCATTAATGGATTCTAAAACTACTGGTCAAAAGTTTATGAGAGAAAGGGGTGTTTACATACTCCCAAAGTACCATCCTGTGGATTATATTATTTACACAGGGAAATGGATGTTTTAACAACAGAAACATCTGGTGGATCCCACCTTAACCAGCTGACCAAATACTCAGCATATCCAGTAACGGGACCGAGTGACATCGTATGTCCCCTGAAGAGATGCAATGGAAAACACATACTTTTGTGATGTGACTGCCCAAAAGGTTTACCGTGAATTGGATGGTGAGGACATCACTGGACGAACCCAGATTGTGAGACATTCAAAACACAGTTGGTCCAGACTTTTCAAAAATGTCAATATAATTAAAAAGGAAGGAAAAAAGGTGAGGAGCTGTTCTAGAGCAAAGGACAGGAAAGAGGTGTGAAAACCAATCACGAAAACATGTGATCCTGGCTTGGATCCTCACGTAGACTGATGGAGGCGGACGTCCTCCTTGTCAGTGGGCACAACCTCCCCTCCTGGATGCCTTGATTCCAGCCCGAAACTCAGGGCCATCCTCCCCACCCCGTATCTATGGCATTTTGAGGGTATGGAGGAGGGAATTGTCAAGCTATTTGCTAAACTTTCTCTGGACGTTCCCTCCCTCTCCCTGACCACCCCGCCCCACTTCCTGGCAAGCATTCTGGCTGTGATTTCATCTGGAATTACTGGAATCACACTGTCTCCTGTCAGCTTTCTCTCCCTCCCCCGGCCCTCCTGCTGATAGGAGACAGGAGCGATGGATGGTCTGAGTTAGCGGGGTCCCGGCACCACCCAGCGCAAAGGCACTGCACTCACGCACGCCATACACATGCTGGCTCACCTCCTCCATCCCGTGCCTCCCCTGTCTTCAGGTCTCTGTCTCTTACTTTATTTTTCTCTCGTCTTCCTTGCGTCTGCCTGCCTAAAGATTTCCGATGCTTAATCCTCCTCTATCTCCTTTGCTGTCTTTCTCTGTCATTGTATCTCTTGGCATCTCAGTTCCACGTCTTCTGTTTCTCTCTCTTTCTCCACCTATTTTCCCTTCAGAGGCATTTGCACCCCAATGTCTCTGTATGTTCCTTGCAGCATTCCCTCTGGAATACATCAGCACTGTTGCCTTTGGGGCTGGCCTGCCTGGGTGCACACTTGAGCTCCAATTCACAGGTAGGTGTGTGACCTTTCTTAACTTATCTGAGCCTAAGCGTCCTCCTTTTTGTGGTGGGAATAACAATAGCACCTCTCCCATGAAGTTCTGGAGGCAGTTGAAAAATTGGCACAGGCAAGAACTCCATAAAATCTCCAGTGGGCTAGAATCCACACTGCATACATACACATGCCCTCCTCCTGCCTTTCTCCAACCAGGTCTTCTTTGATCCCTGCTTTCTTTACACACTGTAGCCTCATCCACACCTTCTTGTTTCCAAACACAACAAACTCACTCCTACCTGTAGGCCTTTGTCCTTGCAGATCTTCTCCTTGGGGGGCACTTTCCAAAGACTTTGACAGCATCCACTTGTCATATCATTCTGGCCTTCTGGCACTCTTTGTGGTGGTTTTAAAACATGTCCTTACATTCTTTGACACTCCTCCCTTCAAAAGGCAATGATTCATTCCCCTCTCCTTGAGTGTGGGCTGGACTTTTTGACTTGCTCTTGGAGAATAGAATGTGGTGGAGAAGGATGGTGTGTGACCTCTGAGATAAGGTCATAAGTGAAATTTCAGCTTCCCCCAGCAATTTCTTGGATCACTCACAGTGGAGGAAGCCAGATGCCATGTCATGGGGGTGCTCAAGCAGCTTTCTGGAGATGTATGTATGGAGAGAAACTGAGGCCTCCTGCCGACAGCTGGCACTAACTTGCCAAGCATGTGTGTGAGCCACCTGGGTAGTGGAGCCTTCAGCCCCAGTTGAGCTTTCAGATGAGACTGCAGTCCTGGCCACCATCTGGACTGCAACTTCACAAGCGACCCTAAGCAAGAGCCATGCAGATGGATTTTTGGCCCCCAGAAATTGTGCCACTACATTTTGGGTAATTTATTATGCAGCCATAGATAATCAGTACACTCACTATTCCTTTTTTCTGATGCCATACTATATTTTTGCTTGCTGATTTTTTTCCTCTGTCTCTCCCACTAGGCGTTAAGTTCCATAAGGGCAGTGGCTGTGTCTGTGTAGTTCATCTGTGTGTCTCCACAGCCTGGCATATGAAGCTCACTAAGTAACTCAGGCATGGGTAAATGGAAATCAGTCATTTCAGGCTCAGCCTAACAAATCTCCCTCCTATGGATCTCTCTAGAGAGAGCAGTAAAGTTTGCCCAACTTCTTTTTCTGTCTTTCTGTATTTGATTTCGTGCACTTTCTGTGGCTTTCTGCTTAGTTTTATTCCTGGCTGCCTGACAGAGGGTGGGTTTATGCAGCTAAAGAGGCACCTGTGGGAGGAAGGGCTCTGTGTGCTTTCTCCTTTAATAAGCTGTGTCCAAAAAAAAAAAAAATAAATAAGTAACTCCCCTTTGCCAAAGGGATAAAAATAGCCAGGATTTTAATGGAGATGGGAGGTGGGTATTGTGAGGCTGAAGCTGAGGCAGCTCTATTGTCTCTGAGCAACCCAAGTCTGATCACTTATCCACACATAAATTATACTCACTTATTCATTTATCCATCCTTCCACTGAGTCAATTGTTAATTCATTCACTATTTATTATTTGCTTGTCTATTTATATCTACATTAATTTATTATCTATCCTATATTTTATACTTACTAATTAATCCATTTATCCATCCATGCACTCAACTATTCATCCATCCATCCACTCTCCATCTATCCACCCATCTACACATTTATCCATCGTTCATCCATTCACCCACCATCCACCCATCTTTCCATTCATCCACCCATTCTTTCATGCATCCGTCTGTCCATCCACCAACCCATCCATCTACCCATCTATCCATGTATCCACCATCCATCCATTCACCCATTCATCCACCATCCATTCGTCATCCATCTATCCATCCATCCATCCATGCATCCTTCCATCCACCTATCCATTTATCCACTCATCTATCCACTTATCCATCATCCATTCATTCACCCATTCATCCACCTATCCTTCCATCCACCCATCTATCCATTTATCCATCATCCATTCACCCATCCTGCATTCATCCATTATCCATTGATATACTTTTCATTTAATCCACACATAAGGGCATTAATCCTAATGCCCTTATGTTAATTAATGAATCTATTCACTTAACAGTGTGTCTATTTATTATATATTTTAATTCATGAATTCACTAAATCTTCAATTCTATTCATACCCCTGAGTATTTACAGGTGCTACTACTTTGTGCCAAGTGCTATGCTAGCCTCTGGAGTTAGGAGGTGAAGGCGACAGACCTGGTTCCTACCTGTGTGCAATTCACCCCACTATTTTCTGGATTTCAGGGGAGGAGCTGTTCATGGGAGACCCTGAAGTGAGCACAAAATTTCTGCTCTCTAGAGACTCATGATGTGACAGGGCTGGATCATGACACCTGGTGCTGCTTCTACCACTGGAATCCTTAACTTCTGGATCAGCCTCAGTTTTCTTTTCTGGAAAATGGGGACAATGTTGCTAAAATCATCTTTTTTTTTTTTTTTTTTTTTTTTGACAGAGTCTTACTCTGTCGCCAGGCAGGAGTGCAGTGGCGGGATCTCGGCTCCAGGGTTCAAGCCATTCTCTTGCCTCAGTCTCCCAAGTAGCTGGGACTACAGGCACACGCAGCCACACTCAGCTAATTTTTGTATTTTTAGTAGAGATGGGGTTTCACCGTGTTGCCCAGGATGGTCTCGATCTCCTGACCTCATGATCCGCCCACCTTGGCCTCCCAAAGTGCTAGGATTACAGGCGTGAGCCACTGAGCCCAGCTGATAAAACCATCTTGAATGACTTCCATGTGAACACAGTGATGCAGTGGCTTTATAAACTCTAGAATGGGCTACAATTATGTATATATGTGTGTGTGTGTGTGCGTGTGTGTGTGTGTGCGTGCGCGTGCGTGTACGTACAAGGTTTCTTTTGAGTTTCCTATCAGCCAGGCATCACTTTCCTATCAGCCAGGCATCACACCACTGGGGAACCAGCAACTTTGCTACCTGGGGTCATCTCTGGCATCTTGCTGGTATGCCAGAGAGCACCTGGCAGCCATGAATAGACCAAGTGGGCTCTGGAGGGTTGAAGGTGCTTATTATGAATCCAGGGGGTCTTAGGGAGCTAGCAGTCTTTCCTCCTCAAGAAGGAGATAATTATTGTTTAACTTTCATGTGGGCAGTGCAGTGAATGAGACATTCTTAAACACCTCCCTCCCCATTCCCAGAACCTCCAATTCCCAAGGTTAAGTGCATCTTCAAAGTTTATTAACCAAGAACTACTGTGGCTCACGTGATCCTGGAATAATACAGACCTGCCTTTTAATTTCCAGTGAGCTCCTTGTATGCTTTGTGATCCCAGGAGATTGTTTCACTTCTCTGAGCCTCCATTTCCTCACCTATAAAGTGGAGCTTAGAAATACTTCCAAGGCTGTCGTTGGGCAGTGTGGGTGCCTAGTAAGGGTTGGCTGTTGTCATTCAAGAAGGATAGTGTGAGCCTGCACATGAGTCAGCAGGGGAGAGAAGGCAGGATTCTGCCCAGAACAAGCCAAGGAAAATCAGATGCAGTTTTCAATTATTGAGTCACCGTCTTTTGTGGCTTGGAAGGAGATAGAGGATTCCTCCTCCCAACCAATACCTTCACGATGTTCTTTCCACACAGCTCTGTGGTTTGCAAGGCAGGCTCTGCACTTCATCCTGTTGAATCTTCAACCTGCATGTCGTGTGAGTGGGGTCCCTTCACCCCCTTTTCCATCAGAGCATTAGAACAGGCAGAGTTCTTAGAGCTGGT
Source organism: Macaca fascicularis (assembly GCF_037993035.2). Lineage (NCBI taxonomy): Eukaryota > Metazoa > Chordata > Mammalia > Primates > Cercopithecidae > Macaca > Macaca fascicularis. Next base: position 24,469,444 of record NC_088384.1, read on the forward strand.
CTAGTCCAGAGATCTCAGACTGGGGGCCTGCAGGCCGGTGACTCTCTTCTGGTCCCAACCAGATCAGGAAAGCAGAAACTCAGTGAAGCCACGTGGAGGGGCTAGAGTTGGCTCCTCTGGGTGGAGCCCAAGAAGCTTGGTGGGCACTCGAGATCCCTTAGGAACAGCCCCACTCCCCTGTTCCATTCCTTCCTCATTTTGTTCCTCATTCTCAAGTCATCCTGAACTCTGTGCAAGTCCCAGAATGACCCTGGCTGTCTTTGGCCTTTGCAAAAATTGTTTCTTATTCCTAAAATTCCCTTCCACTCACTTTTTGCCCAGATCCCTACTCATCCCTTTTTATCCAGATCCCTTTTTACCCAGGTTCCTATTCATCTTTCAGGTCTCAAGCCCAGATCACGTTCCAGGAAGGCCTTCCCTGTCTGGGTTGGGGGGCCCCTCCTTTGTGTTCCTAGAGACCTCTGGACTCCCCCTACCACTAATAAGTCTGTCTTAAGGTTGTCTGTGTCTATTTGGATGTTTGCGTCTCCCCTTGGATCAGAAGGTCATTGGAGACTTGGTGTGGGCACCATTCACTCCATGTCCTTAGGTCACAGGGTAATGACAGCATAGAGAGATGCTCAGAGGCATCTTTGGATGAATGAGGAAGGAAGGAAGGTAGGTAGGAAGAAAGGAAAGAAGGAAAGAAAAAGAAGGAAAAAAGAAAGAAAGAAAGAAAGAAAGAAAGAAAGAAAGAAAGAAAGAGAGAGAAAGAGAGAGAAAGAAAGAAAGAAAGAAAGAAAGAAAGAAAGAGAGAAAGGGAAAGAAAGAAAGAAAGACAGAGAGAGAGAGAAAGAAAGAAAGAAAGAAAGAAAGAAAGAAAGAAAGAAAGAAAGAAAGAAAGAAAGAAAGAGAGAAAGGGAAAGAAAGAAAGAAAGAGAGAGAGAAAGAAAGAAAGAAAGAAAGAAAGAAGGAAAGAAAGAAAGAAAGAAAGAAAGAAAGAAAGAAAGAAAGAAAGAAAGAAAGAAAGAAAGAAAGAAAGAAAGAAAGAAAGAAAGAGAGAGAAAGGGAAAGAAAGAAAGAATTTTGACGTAAAAACTTGGGTCTCATTCTTTCCCACCAGTGTGCTTTTTACAATATTATCTGGATGAGGCTCAGAGAAGTTAGGCAACTTTCCTGAGGTTCCCCAGCAGGAAAGAAGCAGAGTCCAGGTTTGGTGCCATTTATGTTGTCCAATAAAGACAACATTTGGCAGTGAAGATGGCGCTGGATTTGGGGTCCAGAGACCTGGCTTGAAGCTTGGAGAAACGCTGTTGGGCTCTCTGGGCCTCAATCTCTGCATCTGTAAAGTGGGGCTGCATCCAGATGCCATAGTGAGTGTCTGTGTCTCCGGGCATGCTCAGGGACACCTTCACAGGGAAAAGAAGCTCACACAAGTGAAAGGGAAAACATTCCAGGCCGAGAAAGGAGAGCTGGACCCATACAGCTGGAGGAACAGGAGGGAAGTCAGGCTGGAGCAGCAGCAGCAGGAAATGGAGGCTGAGGCTGGGACTAGGAAGAGCAGCCCGAGAGGCCCTTCATTTCCAGGTCGGCCTAGTTCCCATCCTTGACCTTGGTTGTTCACCTCGAGATGTTTTCAGATGAGAGATACCCAATCCACCTCTCTGGATCTGAAAGTGCAATTTTATCCCTCCGGATTTGCGTAGAAAAGGTCTGGCCCCCGCCTCATCTCGTTTTCCCAGCCAGGTCTCAGCGCTCAGTTCACACAAGGCGAAATATTTGGACATCAGCAAAGCATTAAGTAATTGGTGGATTTTTTTTTTCCTTTTCCATTTGCATTTGTTTGTTTCCTGCTGGGTTGCCTGACACCAGCCAGCCTTGAATTTGGTACTGTTCTCTGCACAGCTGGACTCAGGGAGCCCAACCCAGAGTGTGCATAGAACAGGTGGCCTGCCTGGGAGCCAGAGAAATGGTGTTGGGTACATAGACAGCAGCGGGTGCTGGACAGTCCCTGGGATCTTGAGGGGAAAGCGAGAAAATGGGAGCAGGCCCCCCAAAACACTGGCAGACTGCACTCCCATCATGACCTAATGAGATAGTGCAGTTGACCTACAGCAACAGCCAACACCGCAAAATGAATGAACCCAAGGGGTGCAGACCAGGGGGCGCAGACCTAAGAGACCTGGGTAGTGTCTGGCTCTTTGAGCCTTGGGCAAGCCTTTGCAGCTCCTAGTATCTGTTTCTTCATCGTTTGTTTCATGAGTTGTTATAAAGGTTGCCAGATTTAGCAAATAAAAACACAGGACGCTCAGTTAGATGTCAATGCCAGATAAACAATGAATTACATTTGTTAGTATAAGTATAGCTTGTGCAATACTTGGGGCACAGTTATCCCACGAATTTTTCTTTGTTCCTCTGAAATTCAAATTTAATGGGGCATTCTATATTTGATCTGGCAACCCTCAATGTTGTAACAATAAAGTGAAATGGTGTGTACACATCCTTCATGGTGTGCTTCACTCCAGGGAAAGTGATCAGAGCCCAGTCACCATTTCTATTAGTGTCATACCAGGAATACTAGATATTAAGTGCTAATACTAATTTGTTAATATCAATTACTATAGTATTAATAATTATTCATGTAGCTAATTAATATTAATCAGCACAAATATTAAAACTCATCATTTACTGAGTAGCTACTATGCTCCAGGCATGTCCTTCACATGACTTCATTGTCACCACATCACTCACTGTGGGAATGTCATTGTCCCTGTTTTATTGCTGAGTGTCTCAGGACTCCACAAGGTTAAACGTTGGTTACAGCTGTGAGACCTGGGTTGCTGATAGAGAAACACTGTTCTGAGTGCCTTGCAAGGGTTCCCTCCTTAAATGACCTCATCAACTCTGTGAGTAGATAGAGTAGATACTATCGCTAAACTATTACTACAATCTCTATTTTGCAAATGGAGAAACTGAAAACTAAGACTTGCCCAAGGTCACACGGGCTCATCAATGTCTGAATGAGGCTTCAAACCCAGGCAGTAGGCTGTCTGGCTCCATCCCTCCTCTAAGCTACTTTATCAGCCCCATAAATAGATAGAATGAGGGTAACTGTGGAGTGTGTCCCTAGAGGGTAGAGCACAGGGCTACCAGGCTGTGGCAAGCAGCACACACCGGCCCATCACCAGCCGTATCCCATTTAACCCTCTCAGCAGCCCCCTGTAAACAAAGATATCATTATTTCTATTTCTGATGGGAGCTGAGACTTCCCTGGCTGTTTGCAGTGAGTTGGTGTCAGGACAAATGTTTACAGAGTTCCAAAGCTGAGCACTGGAGCAACTTGGAGGGTCAAGATAGGGTTCAGCCAGTGGAGTCCAGGTACCCTCTTCTGCCTCCAACAGAGAAGCTCTGACCCTGGGCAAGGTACTCCACCTCTCTGATCTTGCATCTCCTTGCCTGTAAAAAGAGAGTGAAAAAAATACCTTCCTCTAGAAAGAACTGTTGTAATCTTCAAATGACTCAATCCATAAAAAGCACTTAGCATAGTGCCTCCTAACACATAGAAACTGCAAAGTAAATGTGAGTAGTTACGGTCATTTTTAAGCACCTGTCTTTGGGCTCTCTCAGTAGCAGAGCTTGAGATAGAGACTTCAGAGCAGGTGGTTCCTTTGGGAGGTGAACTCAGGATGCCCCAGTAGAGGAATAGCCAGGGAGACAGGAAAAGAAGAGACCAACACAGGGTGCGTGAATGAGCAGGTGACTGCTGCCAGCACTTGGAGCACAGTCCTGCTGGGGAACTCTGGGAGGCTGCACAGAGCACACCTAGGAGTTGTCTCTACCAGGGGTGAGGGAGTTGGGATATTTATCCTCCAAGTCCTCTACATCTCTGGCCTAATCCCCTGCACATGCCCAGTATACTCAGTGGGCCAGAGAAAGCCCCTAGGCAAAGGCAGTAGTAAAGTCAGTGGGCATGGGAAGGGTGAGGGACAAGCAGGCATGGTCAGGGCGTCCACTACATCTTGACAGCATGTCTGGAAGACTTCAGTTAAAAAGCATCCTTCTGCTAAAACAATAGCAATGACAACAACAACGATGGCATTGACAGCAATAATAACAATTCAGGTTGAAAACCAAGGACATCATCTGCCCCCACCTCCCCATTTGGACTCCCAGACCAGTGTTCTCCTCCAAAGCTGACAATGAGGTGACCAGCTGTCCAAAGAAGCACCCCAAATTTACTTCTGCTCCAGGAAGGGCATGGAATGGCTGTCTGGCTTTTAGGAGCTGGTGCCACTGAGAGAGGAGGACATTGCCTGTCCTTCAGGCCTGTGCCTCCTGCAGAGGCCGTGGTGCTAATTGCAAAGGTAGGGGACCCATAAAGCATTCTGGACGTCTGCTGGCGGCTGGCTGAAGGCAAGTCCTGTCAGGGACCAGCACTCAGCTTTGATTTAGCGTCAGAGTAGAGGTTTAAAAGAAAAAGGGGGAGGAGGAAGATTCCATTGGGTTGAGCAAAAATACTCGCTCTAAGTGGTTGGGCCATGAGTGTATCTGTCAACCTGGAACAAGAAGAGAATTACTATCTAGATAACTATTTACCGCACCTCCCAAATGTCTGGGGCTTTACCTGGCTTGCCTCCTTGTGTCCACCAACCCAGCCACTTAAGAATAGGTACTATTATTTTTATTTCCATTTTAAAGATGAAGGAGTGAAGGCTCAGAGGGGGAAACTCACTTGCCCAGGGTTACACAGTCAGGAACGGTCAGAGCTGGGATGAGGACCCGGCTCTGAATCCAGTGCTTATGCCAGGCAATATGTAGTCCCCTCCCTAACACAGGCTATGGGAATGAAAGTTGTCTGGAGATGCACTGGGAGGCAGTGGAAGCCGGTGGTTAACCCAGGGCTTCTGGCATCAGAGTTTCTGCTTTATTTCCTGGCCATCCAGTTTTCACCAGTGATAGGGCTAGTGAAGCGTTGTACCATCTCTGGGACTCAGTTTCCCTATCTCTAAAATGGGGACACAAGTAGTACATTCTTCCCTGGGTTGATCTAAAAATTGAATGGCATCAAGGCTTTAGAGAAACTAATTGAGTCCATAAATATTCCATCAACTCTAGGGGGTTTGATAATTCACAGGAGGCTCTTGGAGGCAGAAGATATATGAGCTTTCAATGATGGAAGCCCAGCTGTTGCACAGGTCAGATGTAAGAGGCCAGTCGAATCTGGTTGCAGACTTCCATGCCCTCTTTAGCAACCCCCTTAAGGAGCCTCCTCCTCCCAAGGTTTCGCAGAGGAAATTCCAAGTCACTGCCTGGAGCGTGGTAGCAGACAGCTTCCTCAGGGTCATGCCATCCGGTGGGCTGTCACCACATAGCGTGCTGGTCCTGTGCTAAGCACTTTACATATTTCATCCTACAGAGTCTTAACTACAACCCCTGAGCGAGATCTCTCAGCTTTGCCATTTTATGGGTGAGCAAGTAGAGGTCAGAGAGGCAAGATCCTTTGTTCAAATTACAACAGCTGGCAAGTAGTGGAGGCCAGGATGGAGCTCAGGAGCCCAACGGTCCATCCACCATCACCTGAGCTAAGAAATGTGAATTTTTTTCCTGCAAATACCTGATGAAGGTACCGAAGACAACTTCATTGCCCTGGGCAGATGGTCACTGCCTGGTCCTGCTTGGTCACAGCCAGTCAGCTAGACTGGATGCTTCTTTGTTTTTCTACGGGACATTCATGTCTCAAGGGACACCAAGTCTAGAGTCTAGAGACTCCACACTCCACGGAAACTCCAGCCTAGTCCCCCAAATTCAACCACAGCCCCGTTCATAATAGCCTGTCTCTGGAACACACTGTCCAGCTACTCCAGACCTTGCAAGATTCAGGAAGTCATCTATGCCTTTAATAATAATGATAATAATAATAGAAAAGTAATAAAGAATGAAATCGAGTGACTTCACCCTGGACACCAGGCCACGTTAGCTCATGGCCTGGTTTTCTGGGTCAGCGACAGGGGTGGTGTGTGATACTCTTATGCAAGGCATTTGGCGGCAGATAAATTCTAGTTCCTAAAGATTATTATTTTAACAAACCCAGTGTTGACGTGTCCAAAGGCAGCAGGAGGCTCTGAAGGGTTTTCCAAGAAAGCGTGTGTTTCTTGGGGTTATTTTTTCAGACTCAAGTTCAGGGAGGGGGACTGTTTTGCTCAACTCGTGTTTCTGGAAAAACAGGCACTTGGAAAGAGTTGGCCGAGGCAGGCAGGATGTGGAATGGAGAGCTGTGGTCCTGGGGGGAGGGGACGGAGGAGGCAGCTGGGAGAAGGGCTGGCACCTTTTGCTCAGGCTCTTCTTGAGCTGGGCCTTGGGAGCCTGGCCATTCCCGACCAAAGGAAGAGGCTTCTAGAAGATGAAAGCTGATTGGAGTCTCTGTGGACTCACTCTTGAGAAATACGCTTCATCCACTTGGCCTTTCCCTGGAGCAAGGATGGTGACAGAGGAAAGGTGGACAAACACCATCTTGGTTGGCTTCTAGGCCAACTAAGCTAAGGGTTGTTTCTCACGGAGTGCTGTCTAGATATCGCTGACTCACTGTGTGCCTCAGTTTCCCCGCTGGACTCAAGAGCTTTGAGCATGCTTTGTATGACCCAGTCCCTACTCGTCCCTCCAGGTTCATTCCACATCACTCTCTTCTTCATGTGCTGGCGTCCAACCCCACTGACTGTCCCTCAGACCCCTGAAGGCCCACGGTCTTGCCAGCCTTGAGGCCTTCCCTTCTGCCTGGAACCCTTCTCTTTGCTCCTAACCTACCTCTGCCTCATCTTCCTGGCCCCACTTGCATATCACCTCCTCGGGAAGCCTTCCTGATCTCCCAAACTGAGCCAGAGCCTCCATTGTTCTAGCATTCGGTACTTCCGTGGAGCACATTTCACAGTTTAATTCTATGATTCCTTGTCCAATGTCTACCTCTCTCACTGACTCTGAGGCCCATGAGGAGAGAAACCACGTCCTTCTTGTTTACTGTGGTTTCCCTGGCTTCTGGCCTGACATACAGAAGGTGCTCAGTGGGCGAATGGAAACACCTCCCCAGCAGGGCTCACAGCAGTGGGTGTCTCAACCCAAAGGCAAGGGCAGAGCTCACATTTGACCTGCTGGACCCCAGGACACCAGGCAGGTACCAGACAGATGATGGACAGATGGAGATGAGTTCTTCTATACCTTCTTAAGATTATGCAGAAAGCCACACTCTAGGGATAAATATATCCCACCCACCTTCATTATGTCGTGATCACCAGTCAAAAGAGGTCATGTGCCTCAAAAGAAAGGTCTTTATTTGGTCTGTGAAGACCAATCACTCCATCCCAAGGACTCCCTTCTTCTTCAAGGCTCCTTTATTCCCTCTTGTTCCCTGGCTTCCTTTCAGAAGCCAATGGGGAGGGACAGAGACTGCGACAGACTCCCCACAGGGTCTCACGAGGAGACTCCTGTGTGTTCTCACTTCTCCCCCGCTCCTCCAGCCATTGTTCCCCCCTGAGACCCACAGCTCTTTCAAGCTCAGAGGTGAGTCATCCGCGCGTCACGTGTTTCGGTGAATGTCAAGTGTCTCCTGCTTTAGAGCCTTGAGCCCTGGACTTTGTTTTATGGGGTTTGGCTGTCTGGGGCCGCCGACGATTTCATCCATCAACTCAGGATCGCTCCAACACTAATGCTGAATTTATAGAAGTGGTTAAACAAAGTGTTGACAATAGGGACGGCGTGTTTCTGATTAACACTGCGATTCCAAGGGAAGCTGCCAAGTGTGGGGAAGTCAGTAAAACACAGCAGCGATTTCCCAGGCTCAGTGAGTTGGGGATTTGACATCACGGGATTAACAGATGTTGCGCAAGGAACTTGCAAAGCGTTGGGAGGCATTGCTCGACAGAACAGCACGGGCTCATATACAAACCAGAGTCGTTCCTTCCTGTCTTTCTTCCTTTTGCTTTTTTTTTTTTTCCTGAGAGATTAAATCTGAATCCTCTTTCAGCCTTAAGAGTTTCCATCAGGAATTGCTGTCAGCTTCAGCAATGCTCCCAGAATCCTGTCCTTACTCCTTTCTGAGAGTGAACAGTAACACTGGTTAACATTTATCAAAAACTTACTGGGGTACCAGATACTTCTACAAATCATCTCCTGTCATCTGCACGGAGAAGCAGGGACTGTGATGATCTACACTTTAAAGCTAATGTTTTAGTCTGAAATGGTCGAAGACTCACGAGAAGTTGCAGAATCAGGACAAAGGGTTCTCAGGTTCCCTTCCCCCAGCATCCTCCAACGATGATATCCTATATGACCATAGTACATTGTCAAAGCCAGGAAATCAGCTTGGGTCCAATGCCATACACCTTATGCAGCTTGTATCCAGTGTGTACATGCATTTAAAAAAATAGTCCTATGCTGTTTTAGCACATGTTTAGATTACAGCAACCATCACCGCATGAGAATGTAGAATTTTTCTATCGCCACGATAAAATTCCTTTGGGTTACCCTATCATAAAGGTATGCTGTCTTCCACCCTAAGCTCTAGAAGTTACTGAACAGTTCTCCATCACTATAATTTAGTCAATTTAAGAATGTCATGTAAATGGAGCTATACAGTATGCAGCCTTTGAGGTTGACTTTTTTTCACTCAGCATGCCATTGAGATCCGTCCACGTGGCTGGAGGTATCAATAGTTCATTTCTTCTTGTTGCTGATCAGTATTCCTTTGTATAGATGAACCATGCTTTATCTGTCCACCTGTCGAAGGACATCTGGTTGTTTTCAGTTTGTGACTATTGTGGATAAAGTGCTAAGAACACACATGTAAAGGTTTTTCTGTGATGAGCCGCACCCAGCAGATGAGGAGACGAGGCAAGAGCGGGGAAGTGACTTGCCCAAGGTCTCACAGCCAGCACCTGTAATGAAGATTTGAACCCAGGTAGTCACTCCAGAGGCTTCATGCTTAACCGCCTGCAAGACTGAAAATCTTGTAGGTAAGAATAATTAACCCTAAAAAATCAGTTAACGCACCAGAAAGATGTGCTGTGTTCATCAATGGATTCATTTTCTCACAAGAGTATGCCACGTGCCCCTTGCAAAGACAGCTTAAGCATCAAAATCTGGAGTCAAAGTCTAGTCCTTGGCTTGGTACGTAGGGAATCTTCCCAATCCAGCCTCTACTGGCCTTCAGTTCTCACTTCCTGCCATCCTTCTCTGGCTGAGCAGAATGCTGTTTGCTATTTCCCCTCAAACAGCCCCTGAGATTCCAGCCTCCTTGATTCTGCTCACACCATCCCTTTGCCCAAAATGCCCCTCTCTCTATGTCCACCAAGCTCTCTTCTGTTAGTAGATGCCTGTGTGGAAAGACTGGTCCATCCTCATCCCACCCTCTGGAAGGTCTTGGCTCCATGAATATTTATCTATTTCCACAAACACAAATATATTCATTAAGCAAAGCTTTTCAAGGACCGAGGATGTGGAAGGCACTGAGCTGAAGCCTAGGAAGCAGAAATAAATAATCTATAGTCCCTGAGCTCAACTATCAAGTTCCTCAGTCTGCAGACATCGAAAGACATACTGCATGGAGAGATGAATGGAGGGCAATGGAGGGGGAAAAGTGCTAGGTTGGAAGGTTAGAGCCCCACATTCAAGTCCTGGATGGCTCCTATCTGGTGGTGGAACCTCCCTGGGCTCGTTTCCCACCCTCTGCTCTGTTTTTCTTACAGAGGGGCTGTGAACAGGCATGGGGTTAATTGATGATGCAAACATACTTTCTTCCTGGGCTGGGCATCTGCAGGGAGGAGCTGGCCTCTTTCGCTTGCCTGGGACAACCAGACCCAAGATCCCAGAGTCACCAAAAGCCAGTGCCATTTCAGCCGGCTGTGTGGGAATCCGGGTGCTTCTTTGTCTGCAGGATGCATATCAGAGGACAGCGTGGGGTTGGAGCAAGGGGAGTGAGAGAACAGAGGGCCCATAGGGAGGGACTGACCTTAAGTGCGGCAGCTCCCTTCCCCCCTTAGACCCACAAACAGCCCCAGCAGCCCACACTCCCACCTGCAGCTCATCTTCCTCCAGGATCCTTTCATGCTTGCTCTGCATTTGATTTCCTCCCTCCAATGGCCTCCTGCTCCCCATAAAATTCAATCTCCTTTTGTTTTCAATTCAATTAAGGGCCAGTAATTCCACCCACAAGGCCACACATTGAAAGTACAGTCAATAACCCGGCTGTGGTCAAAGGCAGACTGGCCTGAAGGGAGAGACTCAGACAAGTCTCTTGGGTCCCAGCTGAGGTGAGTATTGGATGGGGCTTTGGGGAGCGAAAAGAGCCCCGATGGGAGTTAGTCTCGACTTCTAGGCCTGGCCATGGCACCTACTCAACTATGACCTTGGCCAAGAGCTGGCCTCCCTGAGCTCAGTTTTCCCATTTGTAAAATGGGACCGAGAAAGTACTGTTTGTACTTTCTGCCCTGTTCTGCCAGAGTTTTTAGCCCCGTTCTGCCACTCACCCAAACATCATGGGTGTTATTTCAATACTGATTTAATAACTGATTACAAATATACCACACCCAGGAAGCCTGCTTGCAGGAACTTGTCCTCTAAAATATTTGTGCATTAGTTGGGTGTGGCGATATGCACCTATAGTCTCAGCTACTTGGGAGGATCTCTTGAGCCCAGGGGTTCGAGGCTGCAGTGAGCCATGACTGTGCCATTGCACTCTAGTCTGGGTGACAGAAAGAAAGAAAGAGAGAGAGAGAGAGAAAGAGAGAGAGAGAGGGAGAGAGGGAGAAAGAGAGAAAGACAGAAACAGAGAGAGAGAAAGAAAGAAGAAATAAAGAAAGAAGGAAAGAAAGAAAGGAAAGAAGAGAAAGAGAGAGAAAAGGAAAGAAAAAACAAAGAAAGGGAGAAAGAGAGAGAAAGAAAAAAGAAAGAGAGAGAGAAAGAAAGAAAGAGAGAAAGAAAGAGAAAGAAAGAAAAGAGAAAGAAAAAGAAAAAGAGGGAGGGAGGGAGGGAGGAAGGAAGGAAGGAAGGATCTTTGTGCAGGTGTGCAAATATATTGATTTAAGGATGTCCATTATTTTGGTGGGATTTAGTACATTTTCTACTGCCATACTCTGGAATACCTTTCAGCTGTGAACAAGAATGATTACATGTACTGTTATGAAATGACCAAAATATATTATTAAGAGAAAGTTGCAGAAATTATATGTTTATATATAATATATACGCACATATATAATATACACATATAATTTAGGGGAACATATATGAAGCATATAGATAGGTACGTGTGTGTGTGTGTGTGTGTGTGTTTTTTGAGTCGGAGTTTCACTCTTGTTGCCCAGGCTGGAGTACAATGGGAAGATCTTGGCTCACCGCAACCTCCCGGGTTCAAGCGATTCTCCTACCTCAGTCTCCCAAGTAGCTGGGATTACAGGTGCCTGCCACCACGCCCAGCTCATTTTTTGTATTTTTAGTAGAGATGGGTTTTCACTGTGTTGACCAGGCTGATCTCGAACTCCTGACCTCAGGCGATCCACCCGCCTCGGCCTCTCAGAGTGCTGGGATTGCAGGCGTGAGACACCGTACCCGGCCCCATGTTTCTTTAAGAAACAAACCAACGTTACAAACAGTATACGCATCGAAACAGAAACAAAATGGTACTTGTGGGTGATGCCTGAAGCACATCCCACTTTTAAATAATAGGGTTTGGAGTGGGGAGAGGGGAGTTAAACACTTTGAAGTGTTCCAAAGAACATAAATTACTTTTACAATTAAAACACATATAAACCTATAAAATGAAATGAATCCCTACTTGTGGTTGAGAATCTGAGCTTCGCATTAAGGTAAAAAAAAAAAAAAAAAAAAAAAAAGACTATTTAATTACCACAGCTCAGCGATAACCACTGTTGACATTTTAATGTATTTCCTCATGGTCTTTTTCCTTATTCACGAACACATATATTTTTATAATAAAGTTGGAATTATGCTTCATAGAAAATTTTGTAGTCTGTTCTTTCACTTAACGTTTTCACATAAGGGTTTTCCCGGATCATTAACATTTAGTCTGTAATCACGCTAGGAGGCCCCGTGATGGTAAGGCCACCTGTATTTTCCCTAATCCGATGCATGTCGGAATTACCTATCAATTGTTTTGATTGGCTGGCTGCTCCCCCAGGGCAGAGAGACAGCCATCCTATTATTTGCTGTATTGACAGACCTTGCTCAGTTTCTTCAGGAGATCGAGACCATCCTGGCTAACACGGTGAAACCCCGTCTCTACTAAAAAATACAAAAAAAACTAGCCAGGCGAGGTGGCGGGCGCCTGTAGTCCCAGCTACTCAGGAGGCTGAGGCAGGAGAATGGCGTAAACCCGGGAGGCGGAGCTTGCAGTGAGCCGAGATCCGGCCACTGCACTCCAGCCTGGGCGACAGAGCGAGACTCCGTCTCAAAAAAAATTAAAAATTGGGAAAATAGCAGAGGTCCTCTCCCAGGTCCTCGTGAGGATGAAAGGGGATGAAATACATAGCACATGGTAGTGGGTCAATAAATATTCGCTGAATAAATAAATAAACAGAAGGGAGAATAAGTGAATGTAAATATTTTTAAATAGGTGCAAAATAGTGGCTGATGGGAAACCCCCTATGTCAACGTCATGGGCTGTCTCTGTTTTCTTACCCTTAGGAATGAATCACAGTGGTAAACGTCCTGGCATGACACATCTGTATGTAGGCTAGGCTCTGTGTCTTCTTCGAAACCTCTCATTTCTTTTCTGATGCTCTGAGTCACTCCAGGGTGGGAAATCAGGCCCTCACCAGAGCCTGGCTTTGAAAGCAGCCAAAACAAATTGTTGCGCTGGTCCCTGGGGGGGAGTGTCATTTCATCCACATAAGTGGCTTTTGATTGAAGCCAGGGAGTCAGTCACACAGCTTGGGAAAGACAGTATTTCCCAAGACAGCCTGTTGTGAGGAGAGCCCTGGGGAGTGGCTGAGGGTGAATTCCCAGTGGGATCCATCCTTCGAGCCCCAGATTCCTTGACTCCCATAGTTGGGCAGACTGTAGTCAATATCTAATACAAGGTGCTGAGTCAGACATGTTTTGAGTCTTCGGTAAAAACTTCAAATAACAAAACCGTGCCTAGATCCCTCTTCACCACTTCTGGTGTGACTTTGGGCTCTGCAAACCTCAGTTTCTTATGCTTAAAATGGGATAATAGCAGAGGTCCTCTCACAGGTCATCGTGAGGATGAATGGAGAGGAAATACAAGCAACACGTAGCACAGTGTCTGGCACATGGATGGCCATGATCAAGGTTGGCCATCATTTGAGCCTCTCTGGGGACTTTTGGATCAAATCTGTGCCCCTTCTTTGCCTTGTAGATTAACTCCATTTCACTGGACTAATCACCACTGCTTGTGTCTTTGCAGAAATGTAGCTTCCTCATCAGAACGTCCTTTGTGGCTCTGCCTTGAACATACACTTCTAAGTGTTTTCTTTGATGATTCAAAGGGAACACAGAGAATCTATGACCAGATGTCTGAATGGCAGGCAACTGGGTCCATAGCTGGTGACAAACCCAGGACTCCAAAGGATCTCAAGTGATTGGAGAATAGGTCAAATCTGGGCAGGTACAATTGAACAGGGAGCTCTGAAGATCCTAGAGCTGCATCCAAAAATTCAACTCTAGGAATCATATTCACTGTAACAAGAGCTCACAATGCAAATAATAGTAGCTATACCACAAGCTCACAACCATCCCATTCTATGCCAAAAACTTCTAAGTAAGGGCTTTGCATGCAGTCTTCTTCATCCTCCACAACTTCCCTCTGAGTGAGTTCAGTTATTATCCCCATTTTCAGAAGGGGAAACTGAGGCTTGGTTCCCATACCCAAGGCCTTCCAGCTGGTCGATGGTTGAGACGAGATTCAAAGGCAGAGGACATATGGCTCAAGACCGTGCTTCACCCATGAGCCACCTTGAATGACAGAACTGCCATGTGATTCAAGGTTGGTCTGGGGGTCTTACAGAGGTTCGCAGCCCACTGAAGACCCCAGTGTTTTCCAAGAGGCTGGCTTTGATTTATTACCACATTCATTTGTGCAACAAGGATTAACTGAGAATCTACCTGTGCCAAGTGCCATGCCAGCAGTAGATTTAGGGTGAACCAGCCAGAAATAATCTCTGCCTTTGTGGGGCTCACAGTCTAGCAGGACAGACCAATGATAAATAATGATTCCAGGGGAGTCCAGGTTGTAAGAGATGTTACAGGGGACTCAGCAATCACCACACACCCTGGGGCCTCACCTGGCTGGACTCAGCCCCTGGCAGGGGAGATCCACCACCTTCTTTGGAGTGAAAGAATACACACAGATGCTTGGCAATACGCCTGGTACATAGCAAATGCTCAGTGTTAGCTGTAATAATAACAAAAAATGTCCCCACTCTGACTTGCATCATTGACTTCTTGGACCCAGCAGGATGGCTTTGTTCTTATTTCTGTTAAACTTGACTTCATTAGATTTAGCATGTAACTCGGCACGCTCACAGCCCCTCCAAAGCAAAGACCCTCTCCCCTTACTGTGGGGATCAGCTGGGAGAGATTCATTTAGGATCTGATTTCTCATGATTCCACTGGTTCAAGCCTCCTTTACTTTTGAGCTTAAGGACTCAGCCTGAGCCTCCAGCATTTATCTGCACTTAGGCACCGACTACTCCAAGCATTTGCTCTGATTCATCCAAATGGCCCCAGATCTGTGGATCCTGGAAATGCCATTTGCAACAAAAGGTTGAAACAAATATCCCTTTGGAAGGAAAAGGAATACCTTAAAGAAACTAAGCTAACTCTGATACAGCCCTTGCTCTACTTAGATACCTCCTGTGTGAACATACGTTATTGGGTTACTTCGAACTACAGATGCCCAGCAGATGCTCTGCTGAACCCATGGTCCCGCTGCCCAGATGCAGAGACTGGGGCCACTGAGGGACATGCTCAGTGGAGCCACAGGGGAAGCCTAAGTTCTGACCTGACGGGTGGTGGATTCACTCTTGGTCACAGCAGCTCCACCAGCCCTGAGATGGGAATCTCATCAGGCGGGTTTCCCTCTGAGTGCTGTGTCTTTCCTGTACCGGTACTTGCAGGGGACACTATAAAAACAGCTTCTCATGAAGGTGTTTCGTAGTTTCTGCTTTCCGGCCTCACTCTGGGCCAGGAAACGATGAGAAGACAAATGCTGCTGGGGCTTGTCTTGGGTGGGAACATTTTTTAAAATGCAAGAAAGCATTTCTTTTATTCCCCACTCTCACTTGAAGCCAAACCCTAGACTTCCCAGCTTGAGCTCTTCTCACCTGCTAATGAGAATTCCTGATTCTCCTGCTCAGCTCCAACATGAGGGGGTGCAGGGACGAGTTCTGGTCAGCATTTCTTAAACTCAAATAACGTGGGGTCCCTTTTAAGGAGCAAAAATGAAGAGGCTCCTAATAGTTACTTAAGTCAGTTTATTTTAAATTTATACCAGTGTAAATCAACACATTAACCTCTTATATCTTATTTTTGTAGAAAACCTCCTCACCTTCTAAGCATAACTACATACACATACAATTTAAATTATCAACATTAATTTAATCTGATGGAGAATGAGTGTTGTTTGTTTGAATCTAAACCACACATACCAGGTTTAATATAGGACAGAAATTCTAGATCCACTTCTATATGTATACTCTGCATCAGTTAGAAATGGCAACTAATCAGGCCGGGCGCGGTGGCTCAAGCCTGTAATCCCAGCACTTTGGGAGGCCGAGACGGGCAGATCACGAGGTCAGGAGATCGAGGCCATCCTGGCTAACACGGTGAAACTCCGTCTCTACTAAAAAATACAAAAAAAAAAAAAACTAGCCAGGCGAGGTGGCGGGCACCTGTAGTCCCAGCTACTCGGGAGGCTGAGGCAGGAGAATGGCGGGAACCCGGGAGGCGGAGCTTGCAGTGAGCTGAGATCCGGCCACAGCACTCCAGCCTGGGCGACAGAGCAAGACTCCGTCTCAAAAAAAAAAAAAAAAAAAAAAAAGAAATGGCAACTAATCAAAGAAACCCGGAAGACCATGGTTTAAGTGAATCAAAGTTTTATTTTTCTCTTGTGTCAGAGTAATCAGGAAATATCTGGACTCTGAGAGCCTTAGCACAAGACCAACAAGTTCAAGGTGCCTGATGGTCACAAGATGGCTTCTGTGGCTCCAGCTTTTGCATCTGTACTCCCTGCAAGAAGAAAATAGAAGGAGGGAATCATGCCCCCCAAGTACACCCATCCCTTTTGAAAAGTCTGCTCAAAAATCTCACCTAACAACCTTTGCTTGTGTCGCATTGGCAGCTCCATGTCTAAGGGAGGCAGAGAATAAAATATTTTAGCTCAGCATATCAGCACCTCAGATAAAATAAGGGGCCTGTCGCTATGGAGAAAGGGAAGAATGGACTTTGGATAGGAGAGTACCAGTGGCTACCACACTCTATTTTTGTTTTCTAACTTGTATAATTCCAAGCAAAGACTAACTTTTGAAATGGGGTATTGGTCAAAACAGTATGTGCAATGGAAAGGCTTAGCTTGTTAGCTCAGGATAATCAGACCTCCGTTAAATCAGATTTCACTTAATCTACCGAACTTAATGATGCATCACTTCAGTACACAAGAAGGTAGTCTGCTTTACATAAACCAGATTTTTGAAATCACCATTAAATGAACATCTATTACAATCACTGAAGGCATCAAAAACAGAGAAACGTTTTCTCTGCATATTGCCTGCCTCCCTCATTGCCATTGAGTTATTGCGCATTGGCCTGTGCAGGGCTGGAGTCTAGTGTCCACTCACATGTGAGTCTGGCACTGATGCAGTGGGCTGGACCTTGTGGAGGCCACTGTGCTTTCGTCTGCTACATGATGAGGCAACTCCTCCATCCAATTCTACTCTTAGAACACCAGCAGAATCTTCACTGGAGCCACGCTGTGACACCTTTTGGATTTTACTCAGTAATCTCACAACTGTGAACCCAGGCACTGAAGTCACGTGGAAGTCCTTGGTTCTAAGATGATCTCCCAGGTTAGAAGGCAATTAGAACCCTTTTCCAGGTTACGGTAGAAATGGGAAAACCAAAGCAAGTAGACAAGTGAATACATTGGGGTGTGTTCGTGGGCCCAAGTTTGAGACATGACGGCTTCTGCCACCAGGTAGGTGGCTTTCAAAGGGCCCGTATGTCCATGAGTCTGTGTGATTCCCTTACAGGAGCCCTCGAAGCAGATGGAAGAGTTATTTCATTTGAGAGGTGAAGGACTCATACCTCAGAGAGGGCAAGCTACCTGGTGAAGGTCCCACAGTTTATGAAGGTCTGAGCTGAGACTCACCCTTGCTCTGTCTTGGAGCTGTGTAGGGCTGGGCTCTGAAGCCTTCTGCAATACTGCAGCTGAGGCCCCCGAAGTGGCGCCACCATTCCCGTAGCCCCCAGA
Source organism: Macaca fascicularis (assembly GCF_037993035.2). Lineage (NCBI taxonomy): Eukaryota > Metazoa > Chordata > Mammalia > Primates > Cercopithecidae > Macaca > Macaca fascicularis. The sequence continues at coordinate 24,486,917 of NC_088384.1, forward strand.
AGCAGAGGAGACACCCTAGGCTCCTAAGACCCAAAAGCATCTAAGAGAAGACCCAGATCCAACTACTCATTATACAGATGTGGGAAGTGAGCCACTGGTGGGTGAGAAGCCGACAAGTCAGGAAGACGCAACAAAGACGGGGGCCGTTTCCAAAGGCCGAGGCCATGGCAGAAACCCAGCAGTTTCAGGGCACACAGGGCCACAGAAAAATCCTATTCAAGGATTTGCTGCTGTAATGAAGATGCTTATTATTGCTGTCATTAATACTAGCAGTTCATGCCTTGTAGAGTCAGCTCTCAATAACTATCTCTGGCTCCTCCTCACTCTGGTTATTCACCAGACTTATTAGCACAGTGCTTGGCCGTATTATTATTATTATTGTTCACTAGCTACTCTGGCTCCAAAAAGTGCTCCAAAAATAAGTTGAATGAATGAATGAATGAATGAATGAATGAATGATTCTAGCAGAGTTCCCAGGGCCCCTACTCTGCCCTGCCTGGCCTGGCCACCTCCCCACACCGGATCACTGTCTGCCTCCCTGTGATATGAAACTGCCTTTCCCATTACCAGCACGAATTGGACTCCTAATCCACTGTTCTTTGGTTTAAGAGTCATTACAAAGTGCTTAATTAAGTAAGCCTCGCTTAATCACCAAATGTTTGCATGCGAAACGAGTTCCCGGGAAGCAGGGCACTTGACATGTTCTGCACAGAAATAATTACGCCGAGGAGGGGGAGGACGGCGGGCTGGGACTGGGAGCCTCCACATTTCATTTGAGGGCCTCGCCCATTCATCACCGAAGGGGAATTAAAAGGCTTTAGCTGGAGCAATTCGAGAACTCCCACATTCCTGCCGGATGAATCACAGGAGTGGGGCCGCTGTCTGGGTTTCCAAAGGCGCAGAGCAAGGGGAGAGGTGGGAATTTGAGAGGCGAGTTGGAGGCTGGTGGGGCCCCAGGGAGGGGTGCTCTCAGGAAGGGGTGCTCTCGGGAACACAGGGGAGCTCTGCCTCCCGACAGCCCATGTGATAACAATCCGTCCCTGGCTCAGTCTTTTATTTCAGGAGGAGGTTTGCAAATTGTATATGAATTTGCAGAATACATTGGTGGTGGCGGTGGTGGTGGTGGTGGTGGTGGTTAGTGGTGTGTGTGTGTGTTTGTAGGCTATCATTTAATTTCTTCCTCAAAATCTTCCTAATCCTGCACTTCCCACAGAGCACTGGATTAGTTGGTACAAGAATGAACTTACCTTTCTTATCTCAATGGCTTTTTGTCTATTTTCATAGGCATTAGAAAAAAAAATACAGAATCAGCACCTCATTCTCTGACTTCAAGGGTTTTATCAAATCAAAGTTGGTATAAAGGGAAAAAAATAACTCTTTCAAGGTAGAACAAGGGTGTGACCTAAATCAGGAAGGAGGGCCACACCGTGACTGAGATTTGGGACCCTGTCCCTTAGCACTTCACATTTCCCACGGTACTCGTCACAGCGGGACCTCATGTCTCTGGATTGTCAAGGGCTCTTATGCCCATTTTGCAGATTAAGAAACGGAGGTCCAGGAAACACAACATTGCCCCTCACTTCTTCTCTGGGATGGTGGTGGCTGCATTGTACTGTCAGAAAAAATTATAAAAGATGTTGATATGGGCCAAAAAAGGTATAAAGATTGCTGAATGTTCTGTCTAGCATAACTGTCCAGGACATCTATGCCTTTCATCGTCTTTGAGCTATTTCCTAACTCTCTAAGCTCAAGAAAAAAACGAGAGTAATACAAATGCTTGATGCCATAGAAATGCAAATGAATTGTGTCCAGTGGAATGCAATTGATTATTATCCTCAAGTTATTGACCACTTTTGTATCTACTTGTAAATGAATGCCAGCATTTGTTTGCCTGCATGTCTGTGTGGTGCTTAAATTCTCCTTTGAACCGGTTGTGCAATTTTCCTGGTTCCGTCATTAATTAATGCTTTAAATAAAATCTCTGACGGGTGTTCATTCTGTAATTGCACGAGAGTCGTGATTTTGCCTTTATTTAAAAATTATCCTTTAACGGTAACCACCCAATAAGGAAAGGTCAAATTCAACAACGTGAGATGGGAGAGTAGAGGGACTGGGTTTGGATGATATTTGGAATGGAAATTGTTTGTCAGTAAGTGTGCATTTCTGTTTTCTGCAGAGTTTCATCTTTTTTTTCTCTCCCCCATCTCATTCAAGCAGGTTGCCAGCTCTACTGTCATCATTCGGGGGTGGGTACAAGCCATGCAGAGAACTGACAAAGATCCCTGGTTTTCTGATATTTTAAAACTAAGACCCTGGCTGTGGCACCACCCTGGGGGTAGAGGTGGGAGCTGAGCTTTCTCAACATCTGCCTTATGTTATGTTTTCCTCTAGCCCAGCGGAATGGGGGTTGGAAAAAGAAGTTACATTGATTTACAGAAAATAAACAGCTGTGATTTCTTGCAGACTCCTGAGCTGGGGGACAAGGTTCAAGCCTGCCATAGGACTGGTAATGAGAGCCTGAATTTGTGTCTCGTTTAAGCCTCATCCGACCATGAGACTTTATTTATTTATTTATTTATTTATTTATTTATTTATTTAGAGATGGAGTGTCACTCTGTTGCTGAGGCTGGAGTGCAGTGGTGCGATCTCGGCTCATTGCAACCTCCTCCTCCCGGGTTCAAGCAATTCTCCTGCCTCAACCTCCCGAGTAGCTGGGATTACAGGCACCAGGCCACTTTTTTATTTTTAGTAGAGACGGGGTTTCACCACATTGGGCAGGCTGGTCACGAACTCCTGACCTCAGGTGATCTACCCTCCTTGGTGTCCCAGAGTGTAGGTATTACAGGCATGAGCCACTGCACCTGGCCCACGAGGCCTTTTACAATAGAAAGAAGCAGGGATCGGAGAGAGTAGATACTTCCCCAAATCCTCTCAGCAAGTGAGATGTGCCAGCCTGAGCCCAGAGCCTGTGCACTGCATCACAGTTGCCAGAGTTCCCAATGTTAGCAGTGTTGGCACCCGGAGGGGAGCTTCTGAAATGCAGATGTCTGGACCTTCCTTCCCTGAGATTCTGACTCAAGACCTAGTAAGACCTTTTACGTGAGGTAGGGCCCAGGACTCTGCATTTGACCATCAACCATGTGGATGCTGACGCATAAGCAGATTTGAAGGAATTCTACTCCACTGGTTAATTCTAGCACACGGAGGAAAGCAAAAATGCTAGATAAGAAGTGGTTCAGAAAATACATTGCAAACAACATTCAAGGAAAAAGAAGCATCCAACTGGGTCCCGGAGGGTCCAGGAGACAAACCAGTGACATCAAGGTCACCCTGGGCTGTCTGGATGAAGCAGGAAAGCCCTCAATTTTCAGGCTGGAAGGACTCCTGGTACCTTTCCATTTTACACATAGGAAAACTGAGGCTTGGATTAGGAAAGTGACTTGTTCAAGGTCCAACAGCTGGAAAAAGGCAGAGCAAAACCTACTATTTAGGAACCCTAGATCTTGGGCTACTTTCTCTACACTCACACACTCATTGACTCACTGATGCATTTCATTTGCTCATTCATTCATTGACTCTTTCACTGAGCTTGTGTTAAGGTCCTGTTTTGTTCCAGGCACAGTGACTTATTAAATAAACACTTATTGAGGATCTACTATGTGGCAGGTGCTGGTTACCTGAGATATGAGGAGCTCACGTTTTATACATGGGTTTGGAAACAAGTGTATAAAAAAACCAAACAGGCCGTGCATAGTTCCTCATGCCTGTCATCCCAGTACTTTGGGAAGCCAAGGCAGGAGGATTGTTTGAAGGCAAGAGTTTCAGAGCAGCCTGGACAACATAGCAAAACCCCATTTCTACAAAAACAAAATTAAAAACATTAGCTGGTCATGGTGGTGCTTACCTGTAATCCCAGCTACTCAGGAGGCTGAGGTAGGAGGATTGCTTGAGCCCAGCAGATTGAGGCTGCATGAGCTATGATGACGCCACTGCACTCCAACCTGGGTGACAGAACACACACACACACACGCACACGATAGAAAAACCACCACACCACCAACAAAAAAACCCAACAAAACAAACAAAAACAATTACGCAAACAGCAAAAAATATCCCATTGCTTTACAGTTGACAACTCACTTTGAATACACATCATTCAATTCTCACACCCACCAACTCTGTGGGCAGAAAAGAAGAGAGACTCCAATCCCAAATCAGCAGATGAGGAAACTGAGGCCAGACGGGTGAAGCAGCTTTCCCAGGTCCCACTGGGAGTGTTGGCTCTGTGGCTCCAGCCCCACTGCTCCCAAAGCCACCTAGTGGAGTTCCATTCCCAGGGGTACAGAGTCCCTGGGCATGCACAAGAAAGGTTGAGGGGCAGAGGAGAGTCCAGGGACATGGAAAATAATAATAATTGAGGCTCAGCATGCGATGGAACCATTCTAAGTGTCTCTTGTCAATCTCAAATCACTCCGCCAGGGAAGCTTTGTTGCCTCCTTTACAGAAAAGGAAATTTAGGCTTAGAACTGTGTAGGAACTCGCTCCAGATCCCACCGCCAGTACTTAGCAGAAGAGGAACTCTGCCTCCCATAGATGTGCCAGGAAATTCATTGACATATCACAGACATTCTATAAACACCTGTAAAATCCAGAAGTGTAAAACACTCACCTTTTCTGCCACCACTAGCCCTCCCCTGGGAATTCCTCAAGACTGTTCTCAAAGACAGCTCCATCAGAAGCTGAAGAAAATCAGCCTCAAGGAATATCTAGGGCCAGATTCTTTGCCCTGGGTTTGGGGAAGAGGGCATGCCTGCCAGCATCTGTGGCTCATTGGTTTCCTCTGGCTGTGAGCCTGCTCTACCCATGCATGGGCAAGGTTGCAAGTGCCAAGTAATTTATACTTCCCTAGGAACAGTCCTCAACCAGTCCCAGGTGGGAGTTGGTGTATAAATACCCCAGCTCCTTTTCCCCACAGAAGTACTTAATCTATGCCATTCCCAGAGTTCCCAGTGAAACTAAGCTCTGGTTGACAATGATAACCTACTCCTAATGCCCCTATTAAAGGTTGTCTTCCCTTTCCTCTCTGACTCCCTGCCCCTTTCCTAATGGTGCTTCCTGAGATCACCTTCCAAATAAACTCCCAATGGTTTCCTTGTCTCAGGGTCTGTTTCTAGGGAGGCCCACCTGAGAGAAAGACCAGCAGGACAGCGACCACTTACAGATCCACCCACATCCCAGTGAACTGCGTGGCCCATCATCCCTATCTTTAAAATACCTTCTGTAAATTGTCAGACATTAAGTATTTCTGGCTTGAGGCTATACGGTCACTTTCACAACCACTCAACTCTGCTAAGGTAAAGTAGCCATTGACAATATGTGTGTGTGGCTGTTTTACAATAAATATTTATTTATAAAACAGATGGCCAGTTCTAGGGCTGCAGTTTGCTCAGCTACAGGATCAAACACCTTGAACCATTCAAGGCCTTTCACACTTCAGCCTCGTGCTTAAATATTTGTCAACTCCTCACTAGGTGCATTCAAAACCCAATATAGGCTTTTACCAGAGGAATTTCAGAATCTCTCCTTTTGGAGAAAATCACCAGTTACTCCATAAAATAATCATTTGGTAAAGCAAACAAACATCTTTTCCCCCCCAAGATTGATCTACATGGTTCATGCTGGAAATGTGTTGTCTCTCCCTGTCTCACACTCCTCCTCATTTTCCAGGAATAGAATCACTGCTTCCTCTTGCTTCGTTTACAGCTTCCTGACGTAGCTGATCTCACTGCCAGCCATAGGAGCCACGTGTGACCCAGACCTGTCCAATCAAAGCCATCCTTTCCCCAGGTCATGTGATTGTTTCAGGGAGAAGCGCATGACCCATTCTGGACCAATGAGAATCTTCCCTAAGATTTTTTTCCTCTTGGTGGGTTACTAAGCAAGGGGTGTACCAGTTCAGGAAGGTGGATGGTCATCCCAGGTACAATTTAAGGCCTATGTGAAGAATGAAGCCAAGATAAAAAGAGAGAAGGGTAGCCCTTGTGGAGTCAGGCAACAACATCAAAGCACCTACTATGTGCCAGGCTCTGAACTAACTTCTGGTAGTCCCAGCATGAGTAAACTCCAGTGTTCCCTGCTTTCAAATGGCTCAGAGACTGGTGAGGGAAGATTAGTCAACCCACAATGACAATTCAGCGTGACAAGCACTCTTACATGAAGAGGTCTATGGGAGAGATACCAAAGTGCAGGGCTGGCCAGGAATGTTTCTCAGAGGAGGTGCTACTTAAGCTACAATTGGAAGAATGTATTGGTCTTAGCCAACAGGAGGACCAGCATTCCAGACAGAAGGAAGAGCGGGGAGGAACTTGGCAGCAGTGTGGACTGGGGCACTTACGTGGAGCAGTGGGCTTGGAGGCTGCAGACCTGGGCAAGGGCCAGGCTTTCTGGGACTTGTGTTGGTACAAGTGAGACTGTCCCAAGCTGTCTTTGGGAGAGCTTCTCAAGGCTGTGGCTTTGAAGGTGCATTTCTGCTGCACTCACCACTGCACCCATATAGCTCTGATGGTCTCCTCTCTCTCTCTCTCACTCTGAGCCTGCCTTTTCCCAGGAATCCAATAGCTGCCACTGAGCCATGACCCTTCTAGACTCTTTTTCCCCATGCTGAGAAAGCTTCATGATGTTGCCAGGAAAAAGACCTGGATGGGGGACTTCAGAGCAGGAAAGAGCTTCTGCAGAGGACAGATGCTTCAGCCTATGAGAGAAAAAGGAGGAAAATGGAGAGAGATGACTTTGGCTTTGATTACTGGAAAGAGAAGCTGACCACTCACTGGAGAGGAAAAGGAAAGGGAAGATTCGGACTTGCTTCCAAACTTGGCCATCTTGCTTTGGAGAAAACCAAGTTTGCTAAGTCTTAGATTGGCTGGAGAAGAAGCTCAGCTATGGGATTCTGGTTCCTCAGTTGCAGAGAGGTTGGGGACATTTGGGGCTTTTGTGCTGCCTCTTAAACACAGAGGTGGAAGAAGCTAGGGATGACTGAGAACCCAGCCTCTCCAATTTACCTCCCCAAACAGAAATTTGTTGGGCTGCTGAGGAAGCAGAGTTGGAAGATTTCAATTTCAATCCTGCTGTGACCCCTCCTGGCCACCTTAGGTTCCCCTGTTTTATCCCTTAATCACCCCCTGCATGTGTGCATCATCAGTTTTCTCAAACTTCGTGTCATTTTCATTGCTGGGCTCACCGACTGTCTCTCTTCTGGGCTCTGAGCAGGCTCCAGTTGCCCTAGAGCCCAGCACTCAGTATTTTATTAATAAATGAGTAATGATCATGCAGGATACTCTGCCAAATTATAGTCATTTCTCTTGGCCTCAGTCTTCACCTCTGTCAAGTGGGAATAATAATGCCTTTAGCTGCCTGTGCATGTCTGGTGCATATCTGGGCTTCAGTATTTGATGGCAGAACAAACGCCCCAATGCTTTAGAAAAGGGATCGTGTTCTGCTGATTTACTTTGTTCATTATCTTTGACATCAAGAGGGATGTGGGCACGCTGAAGTAGGTTCCTTTGCAGTTCTCATCTTCCTCTCGCTTATTTGCACATATTGAGCTCCCTCTGTGCCATAGGTGCTTTCCAAACACAATTTCTCAAGTATATAGTCCCAAGTTGGGTGCCCAAGAAGCATAGTGAGGCAGAGTTTACCATGCGTGTCGTTTATTAGGAAGAGTTTTCAGATCGACACCCACAGAAGGGAGGGAAGAGGGGAAGTGGGTAGAGGGAGAAGTTGAGTCACGATGCAGGCTGAACAACGGCCTCAGCCAACAACATGGGCAGCCCTGGAGCTAGAACAGCCCTTCAGTGCCATCCAAGCCTTTATAACTTACATGGATCAGTCATTGGGTGAAGCTTCCTATCTCCACATGGACGTGACCTCAGATGAAACTGTGGAGCTGGGGCCATCCCTTAAAGGGCCAGTGGCTAAGGCGAGCACTCCCAGATGCTGCGACAATGAGGCTTTCCTCGAAGAGGGATCCGAGCAACACCTCTTAATGTCCAGTGCACAACTGTCCCCAGAGGAGGGTACTGCTACCTCCACATATGGATGAGATCAGATGCGTAAACAGTCTCACTCCAGGACACACAGACAGGAGCTGCCAGGACCTCCCAATTCCATCGCTTCCTATGTCTCTCACCAATGCCCCTGACGCTGCACAGACCTGCGCCAAGCAGCCAAAAGCACAAACCCCGCGCCCGAGTCACTTCCCGTCAGCTGGCAGGCCTGCCACCCAGCGCCTCGCGGCTTTGCCTGGAGCCCGCCAGGCGAGGTGGCTTCCCTGCCCGAACCCATCCATCCGCTTGTGTTTATTCTGTGCGCAGCCAACAGCTGCCGGGAGCTGGGCCTGCCAACTCTGCTGCGTTCAGGGATGCGTCTCTCCACCCATCTCAGAGAGCTCTTTCCTGCTGGCTCTTTCTGGGAAGCCTGGCTTATTTTTATTTTTCTCTTTCTCCTTCCCAGCGGTGTAGCTGGATTTCAGAAGGACTTGCAAGAGTTGGGGGGAGGGAAGTGGATACAGCATCCAAGACGTTGGAGGGTGGAGAGTAGCTGCAAAATTTCTACTTCGGACCAAACGCGGTGGCTCATGCCTCTAATCCCAACACTTTGGGAGGCTGAGGTGGGAGGATCGCTTGAGCCCAGTAGTTCGAGACCAGTCTGAGCCACACAGTGAGACTTCAGCTCTACAAAAAAATAAAAAAATCAGCAGAGCATGGTGGCGTATGCCCATGGTCCCTGCTACTTGGGAGGCTGAGGTAGGGGAACGACTTGAGCCAAGGAGGTCGAGGCTACAGTGAGCTATGATTGTGCCACTGCACTCCAGCATGGGCAACAGAATAAGACACTGCTTCAAAAAAAAATCTACTTTGGATTCTAGTTCATTTTCATTTTTCATTTATTTTTCTTTTTTCTTACCAACATATGGCTTTTTAACATTACAGGATAAGGGCTGACAATGAGTTTATGAGTGTGGGTTTGGAACATGAATTTGCAAAGGAGGCAGCCTGAGCATTCTGATCTCTGTTTTGCTGTGTGACCTCGGCTGGGTGTCTTTACTTCTCTGAGTTCCCAATTCCTCATCTGTGAAGTGGGTTAACGATCCCATTTCTCAGGTCCATTTGGAGGACTGAATATGAAAGTGTTAGGAAAACTACAGTGGACCAAATAGGTGCTGAGATCTCGTGTCATGATTATTCCCCTTGTACTTTCTCTAAGGAGATTGGTGATGGGCCTGTCCTCCACTGTTCTGAATACTCACTCAAGTTGGTACTGCACTTTGCAGTTTGCTGCACAGGAATTGCATCATCTTTGAAGATGCCACGAATATTCTCCAATCTGCAAAGCAAACCTCTTCTCACACCTTTCATCCGTCTCTGGCTGACCAATTTCTCCCTGTCCTTTGGCTTGGGCTCACATATCACTTCCTCTAGGACAGTGGTCAGCAAACTCCTTCTGTACAGAGCCAGACAGTAAATATTTTAGACTTTGTGGAGGCACACGGTCTCTGTGGCTGCAACTCAACTCTGCTGTCAAAGTGCAAAGAGACACAAACAATACACCAGAATGAGCATGGCTGTGTTTCAATAAAGCGTGATTTATGGACACTGAAATTTGAATGTCATATAATTTTCGAGTGGGATGAAACATGATTTTGATTGTGTAAAACCATTTAAAAGTGGAAAAACCATTCGTAGCTTGTGAGCTGTATGAAAGAGGCAGTGGGCCAGACTTAGCCTGGGGGCAGCAGTTTGCTAAGCCTTGCTCTGGGAGGTAATTGCTGGTCACCCCCCGTCCTCTAGGCAGGCTACATTAAGGGCCTTTCATCAGGGTTTCCACATCACAGCACTGACAACAGAACATCCTAATTACCTGTTAACTCCTCTGTGGACCGCCAGCTCCTTGAAGGAAGCACTAGGTTTCATTCATCACAAAACCCTCAGCACCAGCACATAGTAGGTAGTCAACAATGACATATTAAACAAGCCCATGTGTGGATGAATGAACCTTTTAAGCAGCTCCATGTTGCAGATATAAGCTCCATTTTACGGATGTGGAAGCTGAGGCTCAGAAAAGGAAAGGGATTTTCTCAGCATCACGCAACTGTAAACATGACTGAGCTGGGGTTCAAGCTCCCAAAAGAAGAATGTTAACTGAGCAATTGCTATGTGCCAGACACAGTGGTGCTTGGGGCTTCATACGCCTCAGTCCCCACGTACTGGGCACCCATTGTGTGCCAGGACCTGCCTGGTTCATAGCCCTTTAGGTTGAGAACATTAGATTCCTCACTGTGAGAGCACCAGGCTTGATTACGCACTGTGGAGTTCAAAGAACAATTCTGGAATGAGGAATTCCTACCATACCTGAGCTAAGCACTTTTCAAATTTAAGTCCTTCATCCTTGCTCACCACATCCCAGAAGTGCAATCTGCAAATCAGCTTAAAAAGCAAATTAATTAATTTTTTTAAAAAAAAAAAGAAAGAAAGAAAAAAGCAAAAAGCAGTGACAGCCATCGCAGCAGCAGCAACAGCAGCATCTGCTGAGTCAGGTTATCCATCCACAATAATCGATGGCTCATCATCCAGCCATTTCCCTCCTCCAAATACACAAATGAATAAAGAAAGGGTCTGGGCTTGCAGACAACAGAAAGGACACCCAAGGCAAAGTTGCCTCCGGCTGGGAAAAAGTCACCTCCCCAGAACGATGCCCACATCGGCTCTGCTGCCGAGGTGGGAGATACTGGAGGTAAGTCCCAGACTCAGCCAAGAGGGCTGCAGCCCACAAGTCCCCCCGCATGAGATTAAGGCAGGTAAGCAGGAGCTCCAGCTGTCTAAGGCAGACCCTTGCTCTCAGTGGCTCTCGGTGGTGTGCTTGATTCCCAGCCCAAATTGAGTGCCCCAGCGGCCCCATTTTATTAAGCATGCCCAAGTGGCAGGAGGCTTTGGTAGGAGAATGAGGCGCTTTCCCGCTCATGCTGGCTTCTGGGCCAAGCCCCTTGGCCGCACTTCACAGGCCCCCAGCACAGCCCCCTGGGCGAAACCATTGCAAATCCACTTGTTGACGGTGGCCTGGTTGTAGGATTTAATGGTGGAATAATATTTACACAGCAAACTCCTCCAGTGGTGTCCTAAACACCATAAACGGGATTTTTGGAGCTTAATGAGAGTTAGTGGACTCAAGACAGGATAATGTGGCAACTGGCGGCCCTAATCTGATCTGACACCTACTGCGCAGTTAAGACTTAGTGGGCGGAACTGTTTTCAGAGTTGGCAAAAGTTGCTTCTGACTCCTCCCTCCTCTCCCTTTTTTCCCCTGTGAACTTTGAAACATTTTTAGCACCACGTGGCCTGCAATGGCTGCATCTCAGCTGCTGTCGATGCCCATAAACCCCACACCCGTGCCTATGGGTCCGGCAATGGACCTTTGAAAGGGTGTTAGGAGAAGGGTGGGCAGGAGGAAGGTAGACTTAATCACTTCTTCTCTCTCTCTCTTTTTTTTTTTTCTGAAAGCAGCACAGAATATACCTTTAAAAAAAAACCTTGGATTTTAGTGTCAATATCAGAATTAATTTCGTACCCATGGATCCAGTGGGCTTTAGCCACCATTCAGTCCTTGATCTACACTAGAGGCAGAGCTGCATCTAAAAAGGTTCAAGAGTCATAGGTTCAAATCTTGACTCTGCTACCTCCTAGACGACTCACTTCCCTCTCCAAACCTCAGTTTTGTCATCTGTCAAATGGGTATGTTGGACAATACCCATCACAGGGCTGTGTGGCAAGCATATGACTAAAGCACAGAAGGAACCTAGTACAGGATTTTACAGAGTAAAGTGTTAATAAAGACTAGTTTGGAAAGTCTTTTTGACCTCAGTTTCCTCATCTGTAAAATGGGACTTCTATTATCTACCTCTAAGGATTAAATGAGATAAACTGGTACAGCATAGCCTGGATCAGGATCTAGAAGTCCAGCCCCCAAGCCAATGCCAATGTCTCTTGTCTTCAGTTTGCTGTAATTGACTGACATCCGATATGCTATTATAGGAATATATACCCCCAGTATCAGGAAGGGATCTTCAATGGTTGGAGAATTCCTTTACTTTCCCGTAACCACAACCAGATCTTGAGCTCTGCTACCTTTTTTTTTTTTTAGATGCCACATCTCTCTCTGTTGCCCAGGATGGAGTATAGTGGCACGATCTCAGCTCACTGCAACCTCCACCACCTTGGTTCAACTGATTCTCCTGCCTCAGCTTCCAGAGTAGCTGGGATTACAGGCACCCGCCACCACACCAAGCTAGTTTTGTATTTTTAGTAGAGATGGGGTTTTGCCACGTTGGCCAGGCTGGTCTTGAACTCGTGAATTCAAGTGATCCACCTGCCTCAGCCTCCCAGAGTGCTAGGATTACAGGTGTGAGCCACTGCGCTTGGCCTGGCCTTGAGCTTTGCTTCTTTATACAGGAAGAGAATCTGTGAAGACCAGATTACCTAGGACTGGAGAACCAGGTGGCCACTGGTTCCTTTAGGAGTCTAGCTGGGTAGTTCCGGTAACCCAGAGGTAGACAGTTGCTTGGCGTGTGCATTTGTGGGTTTTGACTGACAACAGGTGGAGAGCTCTGGCCAGTGCAGTTCTGGATGGGAAGGGGCCTTGCTAGATCCAGGCTGCCTCACCAACCTAGGTGGGAGCCCTCTAGGCACATTGTGTGGTGGCTTAGCCTGGTTTTGAATCTTTCCCTTACTAGCTATGTTTCCTGTTAGCCTCACTGGCCTGCAGTTGCCTCCTTCATAAGATAGGGAAAGAATAGTTTCCATCTCACAAAGTTGCTGTGAATTTGAATAGGTTGGACCATATAGAGTTCCTGGAATAGAGTGTACTTCACATGACCCCAGTGTCCTCAAGTCTATCAGCTTAAAGTATGAGATCTAAAAGAAAGAACAAGATGCCCTTTCACTACCTCCAACTTAGAAAATCCCAGAGAAGGCTTCTGATTTGCCTGCCCCGGTCATGTGACCATCCTTTAACCTGATCACACATCCAAAGGGCTGTCTGTGGTTACACAACAAGGGTTTTTATCTTAAGATAGGGAAGGTGGACACATTTTCTGAAAAGATAAAAATGGTAGTCATTAAAGATCATTTCAATGGCTCCGTGATTTTGGATACAATTTGCAAACATCTGAGTTCAGTTCGAAGTCTGTAAAATGATCACAGAGATGTCTACACTATATTGAGTTATTCTGAAGATAAAGCCAAAGAAACCATGGATCACATTGCCCGGCACATTTTAGTTCAGCTCAGTAGATGTTTGCTGAATCCAAATGTTGTCATTTTGGTAAGTTTGTGTTATTGTTACTGGTCCCAGGAGATCTTTAATAATTAGTAATTATGTAGAAATAAGGAATTATTTACTCAATTATCTTTTTATAGATGTTCAAAGACAAATATACACACATGTACATACACATACATATATATATGTATATAAGAGATAAATCGATAAATCTATATGTGCCCTAGAGGTGCTTAAGATTAATTTTTCTTTCATATTATTGGTCTGAAAAAAAATCAAATGGGGCAGGGGTAAAGCTGATGAACATTATATCAAACTTACATGGGTCCCAGATCCTCCCTTTTTAACCAAAATTTTATTGTAAAAGTATTAAAACAGAAAACTTGGAAGAAGTTTATAGCAAATATATGTATACCCTCCACATAGATCCCACCATTGGTTAGCATTTATATACTTTATTTGCAATGTCTGCCCATCTCTCAATACATCTATCGATCCATCTTAATTTTTGATACATTTCAAGCAAGCATTTCAACAATGCAATGCCAATATTTATCTATAGCTTTTTATGTAAAAAGCATATACATGTATTGAAATGCATACATCTTAAAGATACGTACATTGAATTTTGTCAAATGCAAACATCTGTGTAGCCCAAACCCGTCAATCCTCCAGAAAGTTTCCTTACACTCTTCCCCAGTCAATCCTTGTTCTCACACCCAGAGTTCAGCATTGTGCTTTTTTTCCCCCCACCTCTGATTAGTTGTTTGTTCTAGAACTTCATGTAAGTGGAATCATACAATTTGTACTTTTTCGTTTCTAGCTTATTTCATTCAATATAAAGTTTTGGAGACTGGTATTTGTTTTTGCATGTAGCAGTACTTTGTCATTTTCACTATTGTATGGGATTCCAATTTATGAATATACCACAATTGATTTATTTATTCTCTTGTTTATGGTCATTGGGTTATTTCCAGTTTGAGGCCACTATAAATAAAGCTTCTATAAACATTTGGATACGAATCTTTTTGTGAACATTTATTTTTATGTTCTTGGTAAATACTTAAGCATTGAATTGCTGGGTCAGAAGGTAGGATGATGTTAAGTGTTATAAGAAACCACATAAGATCTTTCTCCAAAATTCTGGTATCATTTTACATTCCTGCCAACAATGTATGAGAGTTCCAGTTGCTCCACATCCTTGTCAACATTTGGCGTTGTCAGTCTTTTTCATCTTATTCATTCTTGTGGGTGTGTAGTAGTCTCACTGTGTTTGTAGACCTCTTTAAAAAAATCAGTGCCAAATTCTCATCCACTTCATAAAATGCCTGAACTGGAAGGACTTTAACTTTTAGATGAGGAAACTGAGGTCTGGAGAGGAAAAGAGACTGACCACCATTTCACAGTATTTTAAAGATAAAGCCAGATTAATAACCCAGGCTCCTGCAGCTGACCTAGGACTCACAATAAGAATGTGTCATTAAATTGAGCACCTATATGTGCCAAGCATTGAGGTAAACTGTCTCCTCTTCACTATTTAAGTCATTCATTCATTCATTCAACAGATACTCACTAAGCTTCCCCCTGGTCCAGTAACATTTTAACATTACAGATACAGAAAGAAATAATAAAACCTCCTAGTTTACAAAGAACTCACTCTACTGAATGAGAATCTTCCATCCTTGATCCAAGTCATATTTTTTTCCACTTTAGATATGGCAAGAGCCACAGGCATTAGTGCATTAAGGGTGCTTTCATGAGTGTAAAGGAAGCTGCTACAGCACTTTGAGAATCTTTTTGTTTGCCTGTTTGTTTGTTTGTTTTAATGGAGACTTGCTCTGTCACCCAGGCTGGAGTGCAGTGGCACGACCTCAGCTTGCTGCAACCTCCACCTCCCAGGTTCAAGCTATTCTCCTGCCTCAGCCTCCCAAGTAGCTGGGATTACAGGTGCCTGCCATCATACCTGGCTAATTTTTGTATTTTTAGTGAAGATGGGGTTTCCTCATGTTGGCCAGGCTGGTCTCGACCTCCTGACCTCAGATGATCCACCTGCCTTGGCCTCCCAAAGTGCTGGGATTACAGGCGAGATTGATTACTATAGCAAAGATGGGGGGTGCTAACTCCAGAAGATATCTGTATTTTTGCTCTTTCCCTTCATTTTGTTTCCAAACTTTGGTCATCATGCACCACATATTCCCCTGAAAGAGGTGAGTGTCCCTAGAGGAAGGCTAGAAGTCCAAGAGCCCTGGTGGGAAGAAAGAGCTTTGTAGAGGGGAAGGATCTTTTCTCAACACTAATCGTTCAGGGAAGACCACCGGGGTCCCATGAGAACTGCTTGGTTATTTCTAAAATCAACTGGAAGTGGATTTCCAGGCCAAGACAGAGAAGAGGCCTTAGATATTACATCATCCAGAAGTTTCTGCAGACAGACCATGGCTTGGATTAGCTATCTAAATTTCACCCTCCATATGGAGATAGGTGGGGGAAACATTAATATGCAAATTCCTGGGTCTTACCTATAAGGATTCCAGTTCTACAGATCTGAGAGAGAAACCCAGAAATCTTTCCTTTAAAAAGGTTCCATGGGAGTTGGAGGGCTTTTAGGGTAGTGAAATTATTCTGTACATTATTATAATGGTGGATACATGTCATCATACATTTGTCAAAAACCATGGGCTGTACGGTACCAAGAGCGAACCCGAATGTAGACTATGAACTTTGGTTGATAATGATGTATCAATGTTAGTTCATCTATTGTAATGTTGATGGTCGGGGAGGCTATGTTGGTGGGTGAGGGATAGGTGGGAACTCATGTACTTTCTTCTCAATGTTGCTGTGAATTTAAAACTGTTCTAAAAAATAGTCCATTAGAAAAATAGAAGCTCTATGGATTTATGCAACATCAATAACTATAACACATTTCCCTGCCCAAAACCGTTCCGTGGTTTCTCAGTGTCCTCACAACAAAGCCATGCTCCTTAGCCTGGTCTCCAGGGCCCTGTGAGGTCTGACTCTGCCCTTCTCCCCATCACTCCTTACTCAGTACTTTTGAACATCTCTTAGTGCTGGGATAAACTCATTCTCATTCCAGAGTCTTTGCTCAGGTGTTCTTTAGAGGCATTTTTTCCCTCACTTCAGCATCCCCGTTTGCCAAAAATATTCGTATATGTTCATCAGGCCTTGGCTTAGGTGTCACCTCTTCCAGGTATCCTTCCCTGATTGTCCCTGGCTGAATCAGGTGCTTTTTCTTGGGCTTCCACAGCACACACACCCCACCCACTTTGCTTCCCCCAATTTGGCACTAATCACCCTCATGTATAACCATATTCACTTCTCTCTCCCCTGAAACGCTATCAGCCCAGTGAGGTTCAATAATTTCTTTTCTATTAAATCCTGAGTGTAAGCACAGGGCCTAGCACATAGCGGGTGGTCAAAAAATGTGGATTGAATGGATGACTGAACCCAGTGGCTTCCACACCCTTTCAATCCCTCCCCTCTTAAATCCTGTTTCTCTGCACACAAAAGTCTTGATGGTGGCTGAGGCATCCTGGCAGATAGCTGGCTTCATTCTCACGGCCATCCACTTCAGACCTATTTCTCCGTTAGGTGAACAAGATCCCACAGGTCCCTAATTAGCACTGTGGACTTCTGGAAGCTGCAACATCTCAAGAATGGTGCAGTGGAGTCTGTTCCTGGGGCATCCTGCCATGCCCCCTGTTAGATAGAAGGAGAAGGGTTATGCAGCCCATTTCAGCAGCTCCTCACTGTGCTGTCAAAGCAAGGCTCCCAAGTGAGCAGGCACAGGTGGTAGAATGAAGAGTGAAGAGGAGCAGGAACAGATATGAGCTAAAAGCCTGTCCTGCCCCTTGTTCCATATTCCAGGTGCTCTCCAAGTCCTTGGCGAGCTGTTTAGGTAGCAGGTTCTATAATGGCTTTGAAAGTAACAAGTGAGTACAGGCCATTTACTGGGGAAACTACGCCCCAGGTCCTCTATTTGGAAAAGTACCTTCTGATCGGGCCACAATCTCTGCAGAAAGACTTACCTTTGGGAAGCTCTTTTACTTCCACTCCCTCATTACAGCCTTTCTATGACTCTGCAAGTGGTACAGAAAGTAAGGCTCAGAAACTAGAATGGGTTTCCCTGATGCCACCCAATGTATCAGTCCAGGCTCCATACAGGAAACAAAATACAGTCTAGGTATCTTAAGCAGGAAGGAATTTAATACACGGAATCCAGGGCATATAAGACCACTGCAATGGAAGAAGGAGCAAGTTCTAGGTTAAGTCTCCTAGAATAACTCCCAGAATATACAGAGCAGAGGCATGTGGACAGCTACTGCCAGAATTATGCCAGATGCAAGACGCTGTTGCATTTCTAACACCACTGCCTCTTGATGTCTAGGATGTGGGAGAATGAAGTGAGGTCCCTGTTGCAGGAAAATCTCCAGTTACTACCACCACACTATTTGCCAATAGCAATAGCCACAAACTGCCAGAGAATGGAGTCACATTAGCTTCCTAAATCTCACATCAATACCTCTCATTGACAGGAACAAATCTGCATCCAGAACCCTAGCTTTCAGAGAGTCTAGAAATATCCTGCTTAGGCTGGGCGCGGTGGCTCACGCCTGTAATCCCAGCATGCTGGGGGGGCCGATGTGAGCGGATCACGTGAGGTCAGGAGTTCGCGACCAGCCTGACCAACATGGTGAAATCCCGCCTCTACTTTAAAAAAAATACAAAAAATAGCCAGGCATAATTCAAGCTACTTGGGAGGCTGAGGCTGGAGAATTGCCTGAACCTGAGAGGCGGAGGTTTCCGTGAGCCAAGATCACGCCATGGCACTCCAGCCTGGGTGACAGAGAGAGACTCCAACTCAAAAAAAGAAGAAAAAGAAAAAGAAAGAAAAAGAAATATCCTGCTTAGCTTTGTAGCCTCTCCAGGCCAAAGAAGGTAGAATGGAAGTTCAGGGAAGCCACGCAGAGAACCCAGCACTTAGGAAACCCCAGGCTGAATTCCAGCTTTGCCACTTTCTAATTGTGTGGTTTTGGGCAAGTGACAAAAATATGCTTTGCTTTCTTGTCACTATGACATGACAATGCCAGCAGCCATCTCCTAGCAGGGCTGAAAGGGTTAAATAAGATGATGCTTGCCCAATGCTCAGTGGAGAGCCTGGAATACCGTAAGTCCTCAACAAATGGTAGGTGGGTGAGACCATTATTACTATCACAGTTTTAGAAAAGGCTAGCTCCTCTCATCTCCTTACCAACACCACCATCACCAAAAAAAAAAAAAAAAAAAATTAGGTTACACAGTCACACAAAGTATTTTCATACTGCTTCTGAGAACGAGAATCCTTGTAGAAATATAATTTAGATACAGAATTCTTGAATTACCAGGGCTTTTCTGTAGCTTTTGGGGGACAATGGGAAAGAATACTGGAAGCTAAATTTATTGTGGGGAAAGCTTAGTATATGGTTAATCCCCCTCTGTGGAGCAGCTCCGAGAAGGGAGGAGAAAGAAAAAGAGGTTCTTGGTATTAATTCTCTCAGAAGCAAACGAATGCCTCACTTTGCTTGGGACCACAGAGCATGGGAGGAAAATAGTGGAATATCTTCATCTCCATCCAGTGTTTTGAGAGGATGGAAGAGAGTTATTAATCTGTTCCTAGAAGGGCAGCTGAGTCCGCAAAAAGAGGTGAGAAATCACAATCAGGCAGCCCTGTGTGTCCCTGCCCCCACCAGGATGCATGACGTTGGGCAGGTCGTGTTCTTCCTAGAACCTCTTCTTCCTCATCTGCAAAGTGGAGGTGATCTCTTCTCCCCGCTGGATGGCTACGAGGACACAAAGTCAGGCCATACACTGAGTATTCTGTTTTCCTGCCACTGCCCATGGGCCTGCCAAAAATCACTGGGATTTATGAGCTCAAGCCAACGGAGAATGTATGTGATGGGGTGTCAATTCCAGGACAAAAGTCTGATCTGGGTCTCTGTACCGCACGGAAGCTGGAGCCTGCACCTGTAGCAGCCCACATTTCTTTTTTTCCATCAGGGCAGCGATGCAGGGATACTGAAGAGACTTGCCAGACAGAAGAGGCGGTAAGGGGACCGTTTCCTATCGCGGTTTCCAAGTGTCAGGTATCAAGGTAGCTATTTGCAGCTAACAAGCATCCTCAGACAGTGATGGAAGAGAAGAGCCACTCATGGATGGTGGTGTGTCTGAGTCGGAGGATGCCTCCCTATCCCTGCCACGCTTTGCATAAGTTGCTATGGGTGCCCCTCCCACGAAAGTGGCCAAAGTGATTAAGGGGCCATGATTGGCATCCTGGGGCCCTTTGCAGCAGGCACGACCACTCGACGCCCATTTGAGCGCCTGACGATGGTGGTCCGGAAGGACCCACCGGCACGGCGGGAAGGCTCGATTAGCCCACCTGGCAGCCGGACCCAGACCTGGCTGGCAGCAGCATATTGCTCACCGTCTGGCAAATAG
Source organism: Macaca fascicularis (assembly GCF_037993035.2). NCBI lineage: Eukaryota > Metazoa > Chordata > Mammalia > Primates > Cercopithecidae > Macaca > Macaca fascicularis. The sequence continues at coordinate 24,506,735 of NC_088384.1, forward strand.
ACAGATTTTCACAAACCAGATTCCTCTTCACAGGCCTGGGCCCTTCCTGTCCAACTGTTCAGGCATCTGTTTCTCTTAAAATGTATTTATTACACCGAGAGGAATAATAATGGGGCCAGGTCTGAGGCCCCCGAGGCAGCAGCGGTTTCTCCACCCAGGGCTTCCTTGGGAAGCATTCGTGTCAGGGAAAATGGAACAATGCTTAACCTGGGAAGAGTGTGCCCTTGGTCACTGGAGTCGGAGAGGGACTGGACATTGACCCAGGGTCTAAGACTGAAGGAGATATACTGGGGAAGGTGGTTGGGGGCTTGACCTGGAGTCTACCTGTGGGCTGTGTGGCTTTGTGCAACTTCCTGAACCTCTCGGAGCCTCAGTTTCCTTCTCTATGAAATGAGGGTTTGGCTGCATGACCTCCAAGGTCAGTTGTTTCTTGCTTTGCCTGCAAGTGATTTGAAAAGTTTATGCCTGTAGAATTCAGCCTTACCTGCACACCCAAGATTAGGCATTCATTCATTCATTCATTCATCGTTTCATTCCTCAGATTGTTCAATGAGTAAATTACTGTCTACAGGACATTGGGGATGCAAATGATGATTTAAGGAAAGAAGGGAGCAAGGCCGCTGGAAGCATGTTTCCCACCACTCAGATAATGTGAATATGTGTACCAACACCAATAGCAGCTGGTGTCCATGGGCCTGGTTTACCATGTGTCAGGCATGGTGTTAAAGCACCTTATAAACATCACCTCCTTTAATATTCCCAACAGCCCTGCAAGATATATATATAAGGTATATATATATATACACCTTTGTCTCTATAGGTGATACTGGGGGAAATGGAAGCCAAGCCCAGAGAGGCAAAGCAACTTATCCAAAGTCACACAACAAATACGCTGACAGGAAATACCCTGGATGAGGATTTCACTGGTTGACTGACCATCTTGGGTTCCTATTTCAATGGCTTTGCAGCTTTTGAAGATGTGTTGCTGCCCGGATCCTATCTGATTTCTACAGTAGCCTTCTGGGGTTGCTGGAGAGGACGGTGAATCCCACCTGACTGGTGAGGAAGTTGAGGTCTAGGGATAGAAAGTGATTTCCTCGAGGTTACAAAGCAAGTCAGCAGCAGCACGATCTGGAAATACACAACTGTAAACCTTAACCTCCCACTGTTCGTTCATTCATCCCCTCACATAACAGGTACCCTGTGTAGTTGATTCAAATGTGCTCATTTAGCTTTTACTATTTCTGAAATCAAGTTTCATCATACAATGCATGACATGCTATGTTTTAACTGGTAGATTTTTTTTCTTAGGGAAACATAAAATAACGGTGCGGTTGTAAGCAAAGGCCTATTTGATGGTATTTACTGAGCACCTATTATATGCCAGTGTTGGACATGGCTCCTGCTGCTCTCCTCATCCATGGAGCAGGCCATGGGAAAGCTGAGATTCTTGGGAAGTCCTAGGAAGATGGATTTTAGGTGTCAGGGTTTGGTTCCCTTCACCATGTTCATTGGCCAGCTCTGTTCAAGGAACGAGGGGTGCAGACAGATTCCACTTTGGTGGTGGCGGTTGGGGGTGGTAGTGACCATCGACCATCACCAGCCTCTCAGGAGCTCTCATTGAGGAGCCTGAGAGCTGAGCCTCTGTTCAGTCTGTGCAGGTGCCCCGCTGTCCATCTCCACTCAGACAAACACCTTTCCCAAGTTCCCTGGGCCCAGGGAGACTGCGCTGGGCCCCAGGCAGTCCTCAATGGGACTGTAGTGATGATGATTCTAGTACTGTTGCTCTGAGCTTCTGGAACATTTAGGGTAGAATGATTTTGTCAGCTCAGCCACTGCTGATTCCCAAGAGACAGGAGGAGCCAGAGCAGGGGGTGCAAGCAGCTGCAGTCAAAACACAGTGATGGGTTAGTTTGCTCTGAGGAGGGGGAGGTGGGGGCATTGTGCTGGGACAGAGCAGCCAGTGCTGGGAGCTGATTGCCTGGCAGGGCTGGGCTTTGCTAAGAAGATGAACGTGCCTGCTCTGCGAAGGTCTGCAGGGCTGGCAAAGAAAATTGAGTCATAGCATCAAGATCTCCAGACATTTGGAGCAGGTACGGGTAATTTACCCCTTTGTGGCACGTCTGTTCCTTAGACAGAGGAGAAGGGCAGCATCTTGGGAAAGAGGGCAGCCCAGGAAGAGATGTGGAGGTCTCCATACACGGACGCATCCCTTGGGAGACAGGCAGTATCATGCAGCAGAGCCAGGCTGGAACTGAAAGAGAATTTAGAGACCAAGCCCATGATGTCCTTACTTTTATAGATGACATATGGAGACCAGAGAGGATTGAACCACCAAGGTCACACAGCAAGTTTCATCACCAGCAAAGTGGGCATGAAACACCTCCTTTCTCCTGGTGTAGTGTTTATAAAACCATGCTATCGGAATACACACACACACACACACACACAGAGTCATATGCACACATATACACATACACATGCATACATAGACACAAACACACACACAGACGACACACATACACGAAGTGACTTTCCTATCATAGAAACACTTGAAGTAAGGGGTTGTCAAGTTAAAAAAAAATTCTGAAGGTGTTTTATACTTACATTGACAAGGTTGTACATAGAAGAGTAGATCCAGGGGTGGCAAATGGTCTTAGGGAAAATAAAAGCTGTCTTTGACTATAACTGGTAAACTCTCAGTTACATAAAGTTAAATCTTTCTTTATCACAGGGCTTATCAGAGCAATTAAAAGGGTATTGTGCATTCCCAAGAAATGAGTGGGGAGGAGGACATATGGGTGAAAGGAGAAAAAAAAATATTAGTTTCACCCCATTATCTTTCTTAGAATTATTAAAGAAAAGTGTATTGATTTGTAATGCTAGGATAGCAAAGAATAAAAATAAATATATAAAGACTTAGTGTCCATTCATTCATCCATCAGTCCATCTATCCAACTAACCACCTATCCATCCATCAATCTAATCATCCATGAATTAATCAAGCCAACCTTTCATTCATCCATCTGTTCATCCAACCATCTAACCATTTGCCTGTCCAACCATTGCTCCATGCATCTATTCCTCCATCTGCCCGTTCCAAATCCCATGCACCCACCTACCTATCCACCTAACTTTTAATCCATCCATCCTCCAAATACTCACTGACTACCTACTGAATGTCAGGTACTGTATTAGGACTAGCAGTCTGCCGTGAGAAGGGGACAATGGATGCAAAAACACTCCTTGTTTGAGAAGGTACTTGCAATTTGGTGAAGGAGAGGAGAAAGGCAAATATGCTGCAAATATATCCACCTGTAGCTCCTTGTAGTGAAGGTGTGGAGTGTTAGGATTGAGGCTGAAAGGCCGCAAGTAGAGGTCCTCTAACCTGCCCCAGGGAGTGTGGACATTATCCTTCAGTCTCGTTGCTTATGTTTAGGAACCTCGATGTCCTTAGTTGTAGAATGGGGTTCTTAACCATAATTACAGACCTAGGGAGAAGAAGCAACTGTCATCCACCCTCTTTTTATAGTCACTATTTTACATGTGTTTGCATGTGATTCGCATGTGTTTTCTTGTTATTTGCCTGTGTTGCACTTGACAATCAGTGTCTCCACACTGGACTGTGGGCCCCTTTAGGGCAGGAGCTTGAGTGTTTTTGCTCCTCAAAGCACTCTTTCAGGCTTAACATGGAGCAGGACATGGCTTAAGCATTTACTAAATGTCTGATAAAAGGCCCGCCAAATGGAAGAAGGAACAAAGGTCTCCCGTGTGGGCTTTCGCGAAGACACAGAGTCAAGGCGACTTACAATGCATAGCCTGGCATGCAGTAGGTGCTCAAGGTATGTGACTTTGCATCTTCCTGGCTGACCCTGCACTGACACCCAGCCTGGGAGTGACACAGGCCTGAGTTCTCCTTGGCAGCTGCCAAGGCTGCTCAATGAGGTCCTTTCTATCTACTGTGGGGCCTTGGAGCCCATTCTGAGCTCCGGAAGCAGCTGCCTGTGAATCAGCCCCACCAGCCTGACGATGACAAGGCCTCTTTGGATGGAAAGAGGATGGAAAGGCCTCTTTGGGAGGAACTTCCCAGAATGAGCTAACTCCACAGTGGCCACATCAACCCAGAAGAGATGGAAATTACGAAGAGGCCCCTCCTAATGCAAAGTCAATTACCTTCTCTTTAATTTGGAGAGGTCGAGACCAAACTGGAGCCGTGATGTCACCCAGCACAAACAACCCCATGGGATTCTCCATTCAAGAGCAGGTCCAGGCCACCCACGGCTTCAGTTGACCTAGCTCAGGTCCCCATCCCCGGGCCTTGGGGGAGTCTGAGAACCTGCCTGGGCAAACTCGTCTGCTGTGGAGCTTGGAGCTGTGCTGAGGACAGGGGTGTGCTCAGTGCCTCTCAGGGGCTGCTTGCTGTCTTGGGGAGACTTGGCTAGACCCGTCTGAGCTGCAGCCAGGTGGGTAAGAGGGGGGACTCCGGAAGCAGCCCATCTGAGTTCACAGCCCAGCTTTACCACTTACCACCTATGTGACCTGAAGTATTCACCAGCCTCCCCGGGGCCTCCATTTCCTCATCTGTGAAATGGGAACAATAACAGTACCTACCTCATGGAATGAGTGCATGGGTTAATAAACTGCTATCTTATTATTGTGGGCACAAAAACAGCTCCTACCTTGGAGGATCATGTGAGGATTAGGTGCGAACACTCATAAGGTCTAGCACAGGGCCCATCACAGAGTAGGTGCTCAAGAAATGCGGCTCATATGATCGTCACATCCTTTGTGCTTCCCTAAATTCTCACCCCATGAGGTTGTCCATTTTCCCCTGGGGTTAGGCTCTGACTTACCCCAGGTTTTCTTGCTCGTCTCCCTCTGAAGCTCTCTACAGCTGCTTCTGCACCCAGCGTGATCACATTGAGTCCCCAGTGTCCCACCCATTCCATGTGCTGCTTTACCCACCCCGGCCTTTAGACTGTGTCTTCTTCAAGAACGGCATCTTTGTCCTAGTCACGTTCCATCCCCTTGCCATCTGGGAAATAGCTGTTGCCTTCGTAAGTGACAGACCCCACTCTGCTACTAACGGGCTGTGTGATTTTGGAGTGTCGCTGTGTCGCCCTGATTCTCAACTTCTCGCCTACAACAGGGAAACAACGTCAGTAAGCTCACAGGCTCACCGGAGGGCTCAATACAGAGATGGAGTTAAATTGCTTAGCCCATAATAGGACCTTAATAAATACTAGCTCATCTTTCTCTTATAACCTGTGTGACTTTTTGAGCAAGTTCTTTAAGCTCTCTGTGCCTCTCTGCAAAAGGCAGTTTACTCTCTGCAAAATACAGATAACAGCAGTGCCTACATCATCCTGTGCTTTTGGGATTCAGTGAGTTAAAACATGTACAGCACTTGGAAGCAGGAACAGTATACAGTGAGTGATTCCTACATGTTATTTGTAGTGATAATAGTGAGATCATTCTTTCTTCTCTGCTCCTCTTGGCTGTTTGTGGACTGAGTTAGAGCTAGGCCTATTGTGTGGCAGATGCTTGATCAATATTTGTGGGCTGACTCTATGGGAAACTCATGAAATCCTCACCAGCAAAGCCCCTCTGCAGGTGTGCACTTCTGCTGGGACCGGTCATTGGTGCTGCCTTGTCTTTAACATTTAGAGACTCAGCAGCTTAATCGGAGATTAAGTCATGTCAGCACTGAGTCCAAAGCACCTATAGGCAGAGGCTAATTCTAAATGTTGCAAGATGGACAGAATTTGGTATAAGAGAAGGATGGAAAATGTATGTACGGGGAATGAGAGGGAAAGAGGGGTGACTTGTGACTTCAGAACAGAACGAGGGAAGACTGACTTCCTTCTTACTTTCCTTCCTTCCTTCACCCAATATTATTAAGCACCGCTCTATTCCCAGCCTGGAGCTAGACTCCAGCAGGGGACGAAACGTGTATCCTGGACTTCCTGGATTTTGGATGTTCAGTGAAGGCAAAGAGGAGCCCCAGAAGGCCTTAGAGCAGAGAGGATTGAGTTGAGATTTGATATCTGTCCCTTTTGAAACCCTGCTTGGAGGTCCTTCTTTCTCGGGGGGTTTCTCAACCACAGGTCAACATCTTAACAAGGGAATGAATCTTTCACTTGTTAGCAAAGCAGCCATACTTATATCCCCACTCCGGGCCTGCACAGGAAGGACAGCCCTAACAAACTCCATTGCAAAGTAAGGTGTGATGGAAGAATGACCATTCAGACCATTGTCCTTGGCTGAGTAAATGTGAATTCAACCACATAATGCATAGGGCACCGTCATTAACACCAAGAGTGAGAGGCACAGCTATTGACATGGAAGGATGCCCACGGCATCTTATTAATGCCAGGCCAATTCTGTTTACTGATAGCTCAAAAATAGACAAAAGTACCAGGAAGAGAGGCTGATTAATGGGTACAAATACACAATTTGATAGAAGAAATAAGACCTAGTGTTTGATAGATCGGGAGGGTGACTATAGTTTACAACGATCTATCATATATTTCAAAATAGCTAAAAAGTATTAATTAAAATGTTTCTAATACAAAGAAAAGACAAATATTTAAGGTGATGGATATCCAAATTACATTGATTTGATCTTTACCAATTATATGAATATGTTAAATTATCACAAGTACCGTGGAAATACGTACACCTATTTTGTCTCAATAGAAAAAGAAAATTAAAATATTTTTAAAAAGACAAAAGTAAACAATGTGTTGTTGAGGCTTACAAACATATAAATAAAATTATAAAGAACAGCAACAGCTGATAAATACTGAATTCAGGACGGTGGTTACTCTGTGGGGGAGAAGGAGGGAGTGAGACACAAGAGCGCACCTGATGGTGCGAAAGGACACGCACCATTCTGGTCTTTTGCTTAAACTGGGTTTCGGATAAAAGGGATTCACTAATTCCTATTTTTACACCCTACTCATACAATAAATACTCAAGTATTTCTACCCAATATTTAATTTTATTTCTTTAAAGAAAACTGATCGCAAGATCTTATTTGAGAAGGGGGAAAAAACAAAACCAGTTTCAAAACAGGAATCCAGTGTGATTCTATTTTTCTTTCATCAGTTTAAACATGTGGGATAACAGTATTCATTTTCAACACGACCTAGGGCAAATTACATCCCCTCTCTGGATTTCAGTTTCCTTGTCTATAAAATGGGAATAAAGAAATGAGAGAAAGCCTGTGGTGTGCTTAACGTGGTGCTTGGCAGATAATAAGTGCTTAATAAGTAAGTTGCTCCAAAGAGTTGCCACTTTTAAGACTTTCAGCCAATGATCTCCCTCTCTCCCTCCAATTGATTAGCATTTGTTGCCACTGATCTAAGGATTCTTGGAACTGATCCACTTACCAAGGTGGCTGGATGAACCAATGTTCCTCATTCCTTCCATCATGGGGCAATTGTCCATGGCTCCAAAAGCACTCTTGGCCAATGGCCACTCCGAGACAGAGTGTCACTCTGTTGCCCAGGCTGGAGTGCAGTGGCACAATCTCAGCTCACTGCAACCTCTGCCCCCCAGGTTCAAGAGATTCTCATGCCTCAGCCTCCTGAGTAGCTGGGATTACAGGCATGCACCACCATGCCCAGCTGAATTTTTTTTGTATTTTTAGTAGAGATGGGGTTTCACCGTGTTAGCCAGGCTGGTCTTGAACTCCTGACCTCAAGTGATCCACCCGCTTCAACCTCCCAAAGTGCTGGGATTACAGGCGTGAGCCACAATGCCCAGCTGCCAGTGGCCACTCTTTACCCCACCTGGATGCATGCCCTTTTGCTAGTTAAGGTCCCCACTTACCAGACGTCATTTGTTTGTTCCCAAAACTGCTTATTCCAGTGATACTCACCAGCATAATAAGATCATTCAGTTAAAACTTAGAGAAACCGATGACTATGTGTATGCAAGGAAAAGCTATCATTTCCGGGAAAATTAAGTTTGCTTCTTGAAAAGTTTTTTGAAGGTGAGTTGTATAGTTTTTTAAAGGTGAGTTGTATGGTTCTATAGGTTTTTTTAAACGTAAACTGCTTTTAAATCTATACATATATATATATAAAATTTTTACTAACAGTGATCACAGAAAGAATTCTTGGCTTGTCATGGTGGCACACGCCTGTTATCCCAGCACTTTGGGAGGCTGAGGTGGGAAGACTGCTTGAGTCAGGAGTTTGAGACAAGCCTGCACAACATAGTGAGATCCTGTCTCTACAAAAACATTAGCTGGCCGCAGTGGTGCATGCTGTAGTCCCAGTTATTTGAGACGCTGATTTGGGAGGAGCACTTGAACCCAGAAGTTCAAGGCAGCAGTGAGCTGTGATCATGCCACTGCACCCCAACCTTGGTGACAGAGTGAGACCCTGTCTCTAAGAAATAAAAATTTAAAAAACTTCTTAAGAAAGCATTAATATTATTATACAGAATATATATTTTTATATAATATATATTATCTACTATGTATACATTATATATTATATATAATATATATAATTACATGGAAATTATAGAGAGAGAGACATGGAAATAAATATATATTTATATATAAAGAAATTATTTATATATTAAGAAATATATATATGTAAAGCAAGAAAACTGTAAGAGATAGACGAGGAGGATCCTAAAAGATAGAGAAAAATCCAGCATTCAGGTGGCTGTTTAAATGTTATCTATTCTTGCTCCATTGAAAAGAAATCAAATCCGGACATTGACAATGAGAACTGAGGCATTGTGACTCTGGGTTTCCTTAAGGAAGATAGGCTAGAAGAGACCTCCAGGCAGAGAAGCTAAGTTCCAGCCTAGAGCCTCTGACTAGGATCAAAAGTTTGATGAATAAATGTACACTCTATGCTTTAAGTAGAAATAGAATATCACTTTTTTTACCCATCACCAAAGTTCAAAGACAAACCGAAAACTGGGGAAAAGCATGAGCACTTCCCATCACAGACCGAAGGCTAATTTCTTAGTCTGTAAAGAACTCTATTTATCAATCAATAAGAAAGAAAAACTTAGTTAATAGAAAGATAGGTAAAGGGACTAATAGATAGTGAACACAAAGAAAATACAAATCCTTCTGAAACGTCTGAAAATAAAATGCTCAGCTTCACTTTTGATAAAAGAAATGCAAAATAAACCTTTCTAGAGACACCATGTCTTTTTTCATGGATGGGACTGGCAAAGATTCAAAAGTTCAAGAAGATTCAGAAGTTTAAGAACCAGCTATGTCACTGAGGCTGTGCGCGGGCTCTCCTTTACTTTATTTCATTTCTTTATTTTTAACTTTTATTTTAAGATACTTGGTGAGAGCAGGAGCTGGTGCAACTTTCCTGCAATCTGGCAAAAATTTCCTGCAATTGGCAGCAGCTAACATACATAACTGCTTATGTGCCTACCGTGTGACCCGCAATTCCACCTCCAGGAATTTACCTTGCAGATAATCTCCTACACATCCAAAATGGCATATGGACGAGGGTTCTTCCTGCTGAATTGGCTGAAACGGCCACATAAATAGGAAGCAACCTAAATATCCGTCAACCATATGCTGGTGAAGGGAAGAATGGCCCCTCTATGTGTGGCATAACATGAGCATGAAGTAGAATGAGGATGGTCTTCATGAGCATGTTGGAAGCAATCCCTGAGACGGATTGCTGAGCAATTGAGGCAAGATGCACAATTGCATGCCCAGTAATCTCTGCGAAAGACAGAAATGCATAAATATAATTGCTTGTATGTGCATAGTATATTTCAGGAAGACTTCTTAAGAACCCGTAGTATTGTTGCCTCTAGGAGGGGTGAAGACAAACTAGAGACTCTGTTTCCCTCCCTCCTGCCTGCCTTCCTTTCTTTCCTTCTCCCTTTCTTCCTTCTCCCCTTCCTCCCTCTTCTTTCCTTCTTTCTTTCCTTCTCTTCTTTCTTCTTCCCACCCTACCTCCTCTCCCGCTTTCCCTCCTTCCCTTCTTTCTTTCTCTCTTTCTTTCCTTCCTCCTATCCTCTCTCCCTCCCTCCCTCCCTCTCTTCCTCCCTCCCTCCCTCCCTTCCTCCCTCCCTTCCTTCCTTCCTTCTGCTTTTTTCCCTTTAGAATTTTGAACATGTGACTGTATCGCTGATTGATTAAAGAGTCAAATTTTAAATGAAAAAAATATTCAATGTATGAATGTGTCACTTGAAAAAGATTCCTTGCATTAAGTAACTTATGAGATAAAGTGACTTAACTTTTCCTTCTGATTTGGTTCTAATCCTAGACAACTAAGCTTCTACTCAACCTATTTGCTAATTTTTCTGTAATGAACGTGTATTGCTTCTGCAGTTATACACACACACACACACACACACACGTGTGTGTGTATGGATCACAAACACACAAATAAAAATGTTTAAAAGCCCACACAGACCTCCCTGTGGCTGCCAGGGCCCTGCTCCCAAGTGAACAAGCAAGCTTTCTCCCCTGGTATCAGGTTTTCCCACCCTGCCCCGCTCACTCTAACACGTGTTTGCGGGCTGATAAAGGTGTGCTGTGTCGCTGCTGCTGCTTTTAATTAATTTTTGACATGAAAGCTCCCAGTCCCTTCTCCTGCCCCAGAGACCTGCACACAAACTTGCCTCTCCCTTTCCCAGGAAGCAGCTGTCCAAGTGTAGCTGAGTTTCCAAAAAAAACAAGGGGTGGGGGGGAACCTCACACTTCTTCTTTTTTTTTCCATTTGCACTGATTTGCATATTAATAGTTTGCATATTAACCAGCGACTTCAGAGGGTGGGCGGGCTAATGAATGCAGCAATCTCCTCAATTTTAACTCAATTTGCCTCATCCATATTCCAATGACTTTGGGGATTGGTGTTCAGCGTTCATTGAAATTATCCGAGGCAGACCCAGTGTGGGCTGCTCTACCATTAATCCAATTAATTAGCCCCGTGGATACGGCCGCCTGGGCTAGGGCCCTTTGTTCAGTGCTGGGGGCTAATGACAGCCCCAATCTGATGGGATAATGAGGGGAGCGAAGGAGGGTTTGACCCCAAGTCTGGGTCCTGGGTGGTGTTTGGAGCAGGGAGGGGAAGGTGGTTTTTTGGAGGGGGCTTGGATCACGGGGAGACAGCTGCTTTCCTTCCCTACTCCTTCATGCTCTCATTCAGTCACTCAAGTCGCCCTCACTCACTCCTTAGCATGAGATGTCTCCCATTTGCCCCTTCACACTCTCTCCATCCCTCTTCTTTCTGCTCTGTGCCCGGGAAGGGTGAGCTACACCAAGGAGCCCTGGAGCCCTCCAGCTTCTGGGTAGGTCCTGCCAATGGGAGGTGTAGGCAAGAGGAGGAAAGGAGGAGAAAAGAGATGAGAGTATTGATTCCCTGCCTTCCTCTCTGCTGGACTGCAGGCTGGCTGGGTCCCTCTACCAAAGGTCACATCCCTTGACAAGCAGCCCTCTTCAATAGCTACTCTCTCTGATCCCCTGCAATAGCCCCCTGGCCTTTCCCCCTCCGGCCTAGGGATGGTGACAGGTCCCTACTCTAGGAGCCCTAGGCTGATGTGTGGTCCTCTGTGGTTATTTTCAGTTCTTTTCTATCATCACAACTTCTTTGAATGTGCCATCTGTTCCCTGCTGGGGCCCCGATTGGTACCCACCCCTCATTCCTTCACTCTTACAGTTTTTCAACCACACAATCACTCACCCTTTCAAAGATGATCAAAGAGGACCAAACCATACGCTACAATTATAACATGCTCAGCAAGATGCCTGACACACCCTGAGTTCAGTAAACGTTGGCCATAGTTAAGTGTAGGTACGGATTACCTAGCCAGTTAGATGAAGTGTCCTTTAAATGAATCCTATGAAATCATAGCCCCATGAGATGCTTTTGATAAAAGGATTTCTTGGTAATCACTGTCAAGGAGCCCAGCAAATCCCCTTCTTAGAGATCCATAATATGTGTTATTATAATAAAAGTTATGAGAAGTCCTGTAGTGAAGAAAAGCTTGGATTTCATTCAAATATTCCTAGAATATATCATCTCTCATATCCATTTACCATTTGAGAAGACTAAAGCACGAAGAGATGACTGTGTATGAATGCTCAAAGCCCACCTAGAGACTGGCTCCTGAATTGAGTCTCTGTGTTTGTGTGCTGTGAGGGAGAGGGGGAGATGGAGGGGGCAGTCTGAGGCCTTGTGGAAAGAACTTGGGTTGCAAACAGGTTGAATCTCTGCCCAAGCTCCTTATTAGCCATATGGCCGGAGAGAAACTGCTGCAACCTCCTGGAACCTCAGTCTTCTCGTCAACAAAATGGGAAGGAAAATTCCTGTCATACCCAACTATTGGAACATTCAGAACAATAAGTTGGTTAAACAGAAAGCTTGTAAATAGACGTCCTCCATGACACCTCTCCACGGTTCTGCAAGAGGAGTCCTCAGTACTGTGACTCATGGGAGAGAAGCACCTGCTTCCTTCTTAATCAGGTCTCCCTGATTTAAAAGTCTATTTATAAAAACTTATCTTTAAAAAGTCCAGTATGATAGCTCATGTCTGTACTCCCAGGTACTCAGGCGGCTGAGGCTGGAGGATCACTTAAGCACTAGAATTTGAGACTGCAGTAGGCTGTGATTGTGCCATGGAACTCCAGTCTGGGCAAATAGAGTGAGATCCCTTCTCTAAAAAAATAAAAATTAAGAAATTTATCTGAAGAATATTTGGACAAGTATGCAAAAATATATGCACAATTATGTTCATTTTAGAGTTTTTTGCATTAAAAAAAATTAGAAACAACTTACATGTCCAACAAAAGGGTGTTGACCAAGCAAAGAATGGGGCTTCCATGCAATGAAATTCTATACAGCCATTTGAGATCAAAAAAGCCTTTTTGAAAATCTTGGGCTTCACCTATTTATAAAACCCTGGAATTCTCCCTTTTCTTCAAACCAGATTTAATCTATAAAATTCAAATACATGGGGTAGATGTTTAGAAAAAAAAAAATGAAACAGTTGCCTTAGTTGTGGTTAGGTAGGGAAACAAGGATCCTGCCTCTTAGCCCCTTTCCACACCCGGCAACCAGTACCCCTTAGGCATCTCCCCAGATCTCTGGGATTTGAAGTGATAATACAAGGATACAACTATACAGGAACAGATACTATTTTCTCAGTACTTTGTGCGGGTCCCGCATTGTGCATTATATCATTTAATTTTCACAACAAGCCCAACACAAGATGAGCATTCGCTTACCAACCCATTTTGCAGGTGGGAAACCGAAGTCTCTAGGCCAAGATCCCCTGGGTAGAAAGAACCAGGATTTAACCACTAAAGTCTGAAACCAGGGACTGTGCTCTACTGGGAAAGTGGTGAGTAGAAAAGTCAGCTAATAAATTAGTATGCAGGATGCCAGTTTCCTGGTTGTGATCATGTGCCACTGTTACAAAAGAAGGGGGAAGGTGGATGAAGGACACACAGTAACTCTGTAAGGTTCTTACCACTTTTTATAAGTCTGAAGTTGTTTCAATGTAAAATAAAATTTAAAATAGCATGTCAAATGAGATCCTATTTGGTTGTGTGTGTGTGTGTGTTTATAAATCAAGTTGGTTAACAGTACAAAAAAATACAGTTAAAAGAATAAGTTCTAGTATTTGATAGTATACTAGGAAAACTACAGTTAACAATAATTTATTGTATATTTCAAAATAACTGGAAGAAAAGTTGTGTAATGCTCCCAATACAAAGAAAAGATACATTTTTGAGGTGATGGCTACCCCAATTACCCTGATTTTATCACTACACATTGTATACAGGTACCAAAATGTCACATGTATCCCCAAAATATGTACAACTAATATGTATCAATGAAAAAATTAATTAACTTCAAACTTAATTTCTATACTTTTTGATATTCAAGATGGGGATCAGTTTTACTCACTTGCCAAAACTAAATGTATAATTTAACAGCACTCGCCTTCATCTCTAGGTGAGAGTTTGCTGGCGATTTCTTTTTTTAAAAAATTATCTTTATTTTTAAATTTTTTCTTCAATGACTATGCATGACGATTTGTGTAATCTTTTTAAAAAGTTTAGAACAATCATCTGGGGCCAGCTAACCGCCTCCCCAGGTCCTGCCTCTGTAATGCAGCGGTAAGAGATTCTATTGGTTCTCCCCAAACTCTTTCTTCGTGGAGTTTCAGAAAGTCAGATACCTATCAGGTCCTGTTTCTCTGCCATCCCCACCTGCCTGTCACTGTAGGGACCCCCAGTTTCTTGTCTCTTCCCAGAAGACACTGTAGAAGACTTCAGACCACGTAAGGGGAGGGGTGATGGGGGAGAGCGCTGCACACTTACAAATTACCGCAGCAAAATGGATTGCCTTGACAAAATGTAATGTTTTGTGACAGAGCCCAAATATGCATTTCATTCTTGAGGAGCAGACTCAAGGAACTCGTTGGAAATATTAAATTAAGCAGTGTAACAGCTGAGAATAATTGGGTTTTCTGCCCTGTTGCCTGCGATTTTGTGTGGCGTTTGAGGCGGTTGGGCAGTTCTGTTTGACTGGGGAACGGGAGAGGTCCCTGGGAAGCTCTTGGAGAGTGGAGATTGGGTGTGGTTCAACCTTATGTTTAGATGGGAGACACCCCGAGCACTACCAATCCTCTGGGTCCTCAAATCAAAATCGCCCAGCTAAAAGTGATTGCAGAGGCCCTGTGGTTTGATGCCTGCCCCCGTTTCATGGATGAAGAAACTGAGTCTTTACGAAGATGGCTTAGCAAGTTAATGGCAGAGCTGAGACATAAACCGCTGACTCTGAAAAGCTTTTTCCACAATATCATCCCTCCTCTTTATTATGGTCCTGCAACCACAGAGCCTTGAGCCATTTTGCTCGTAATGTGCCCCAAAGATCCTGTGTTCTGGGATAGATAGACACATTGCAGGTGACGGTGCAGCCTCTCCTTCACCGGGGAAGCCTTCTGCAAGTCTTGGCTGCTCAGAGCCTCAGTTTCCCTCTGTAAAATGGGGGTCAGCATGTTCGCATTAGAAGGAATGCAATGAGATTTTTAACAGGGCTGATTTGTAGATGAACCCCCTGCAGATATGGTTAAAGATAAAGATTCCGATTCAGCGGGTCTACGATGGGGCTGGAAATCCTGCATTTCTAATTGACTCCGCAGGGATGTTGATGCTGCTGGGATCATCCTTCCAAGAGCAAGTTTATAACATATAGAACTGCTCAACCGGGGCTTGGTATGCAGTAGGCACTCTATCCATGCCCTCCCTTTATTCTCCTGTTATTCCTTCCAGGATTTTGTCCTAACCTATGTTTCGGAAAACTCAACCAGAAAGAAGATGGAAGGCATGCAGCACGTCCGATAGGTCCCTTGGGAGCCAAAAACATCCAATTCAACCTTGTGTGCTCCTGGTCCCCACCCGAAATGACCAGGCCAGCTTTGTGGAAGGGGTGAGTCATGGCTGCCAAGCTTTGCAGGCCTCCACAGCAGCACACTACACAACTCAGCAGGGGAAATATTTCCGCGTTTGCACATTTTCCAGCAGTTGGTCCAGGAATGTATGCCCAGTTAGCCTTGGCACACACTGGCCCAGCCCAGTCCTGCCTCTCTGATGTCAAGGGTGTTTCTTTTTCAAGTCCAGCTCAAGACACATTCCTGGACCCCAAGAAATAAAGCTGGAAAGAGGGGACCCTCTCTCTGTCTCTGGGTCACCCTCTGAGATGCCTTTCATCTTTTTTTTTTTTAATTTATTATTATTATACTTTAAGTTCTAGGGTACATGTGCATAACGTTCAGGTTTGTTACATATG
This sequence comes from Macaca fascicularis, assembly GCF_037993035.2. NCBI lineage: Eukaryota > Metazoa > Chordata > Mammalia > Primates > Cercopithecidae > Macaca > Macaca fascicularis. Next base: position 24,522,541 of record NC_088384.1, read on the forward strand.
TATACTTGTGCCATGTTGGTGTGCTGCACCCATCAACTCGTCAGCACCCATCCACTCGTCATTTACATTAGGTATAACTCCCAATGCAATCCCTCCCCCCTCCCCCCTCCCCCCTCCCCATGATAGGCCCCGGTGTGTGATGTTCCCCTTCCCGAGTCCAACTGATCTCATTGTTCAGTTCCCACCTATGAGTGAGAACATGCGGTGTTTGGATTTCTGTTCTTGTGATAGTTTGCTAAGAATGATGGTTTCCAGCTGCATCCATGTCCCTACAAAGGACACAAACTCATCCTTTTTTATGGCAGCATAGTATTCCATGGTGTATATGTGCCACATTTTCTTAATACAATCTGTCACTGATGGACATTTGGGTTGGTTCCAAGTCTTTGCTATTGCTGACAAGATCATGTGGAAATGGACTGAGTCGTGTAGATGCTGTGTGACCACAGCCAAGGCACCTCCCCTCTCTAAGCCTCAGTTTCCTCATCTATAAAGTGTATGGAACTCTTAGCTGTGGAGCATGGAGCTTATGGATATGGATCCTGGAGTTTCCATCAGATTCAATCCCAGCTCCATCACTTCCAAACTAGGTGAACTAGCTCTCCAATTATCAGTCTCCTGATCTATCAATACAGGTTAACAGTAAAGTCTACCTCACAGCGCAGTTCTGGGAATTCAGCAAGATGAAAACTTATGTAATCTCAGCTGAGGGTTGGGTATAAGACAAGAGTTCAGCAAGTGCTATCGTTATTTGCAAACATGAAAATTTATCTCCTAACTCATATCTTGTTAGACTTTGATCTTGGTTAGTGTCTACCCCAAATTGCTACTTCAATGTAATCAGCAGCTTTTATGGAGTCTCTTAGGGATGATGATAACTTGCCAAAAGTTATTGGACATTTATAAACCAGGCGCTTTTCTAAATTCTTTACTTGTGTTATATGGCGTATAATTCTCACAACAACTCTGAAAGATTGATTATGGTGAAAAATATAGTATTATTCTCTGTTTTACCAATGAGGAAACTAAGGCACAGGAAGCGTAAATAACTTGCTGGAGGTCACACAGTTGGGGTGTCTGTCAGCTATGGCCACGAAAGTGTTACATAACATGTGACTGTAGACATCTTGGAGGAAAACAAGTGTTGACTGCTCCCTCATGTGTCTAGGAGTTAATGGGGGTCTCCAAGGCTGCCCTTGACTGAGCTCAGCCCCAGGTCTTCTCCACTGATCTCCCATCCTCCTTGGACCTGCAACTACTCCTCCTTGGACTTGCCCATGGGACCTGCAAAAGGCAAGGTCCCATGGGCCAGAGCAAACCACATGTTCAAGCCCGGAGCCAGGGGTTGGGGAAATATTTGTCCCCCCGTTGAAGCCCCAGCAAAGGTGTGAACATGCCATCTTCCTACACAGGAGTCAAGAACTGAGAGCATTAATTCAACATCCCACAGTTGATGGGGGATTGTGAGAGGAGTGAGGCAATTGATCCAGAGAGACTGATGGAAGAACTTGTTATCATAACTGCTATACCGGAAGTCTCTCTATCTCCTTAGAGTGTTGTGTAAACATGTGTAGAATGCTGCGCTCCGAAAACAGCTCTAGCTGGATCAATCAAGGCTTATGTAAGACTATTTGACATAATTTTATAGCAGATAAAATACCAGAATAATGTCCAATTTCCTTTGAGAAACTCTAGGGAAGCAGTATTATTTATTTATCCATCCTTGCATGAACCCATTAATCCACCTACCGTAAAATCCATACATCCATTTATCTATTCATCCACCCGTCCTAAAATCCATCTCTCTATCCATCTATCCATCCACCTACCCACCTAAACATCTGTACATTTATCCATCCATCCATCCATCCATCCATCTATCCATCCATCCACTTCTCCTAAAATTCATCCATCCATCCATCCATCCATCCATCCATCCATTCATCTACCCAGCTGAAACATCCATTTATCTATCCATTTATCCATCCATCCATTAATCCTTCCATTCATCCACCTCTCCTAAAGTTCGTCTCTATATCTATCCACCCAACTACCCACCTACCCACCCAATCACCCAAACATCCACCCATCTATCCACATATCCTAAAATCCATCTCTCTATCCATTCATGCATCCAATCTGTCCACCTACCCTACAATCTCTTCATCCATGTACCCATCCATCCACCTATGTTATAATCCACCCATCCCTCCATCTACCTAACCATCCAACAAATATTTATTGAGCTCTTATTATGTGCCGGACACTGTGTTATACAGCAAACACAGACCTGGTCTCCATGTTCAAGGTGCTTACAGTCTAGCAGAGGAGACAGACTCATCAGATAACCACACAAATAAACATACAATTCAAATGGAGACAAATGATACGGAGGAGAGGAATGAGGGGTGGTGAGAGGTTAGAAAAGGGGGCTTGACTTAGGTGGGATCAGGGAATGGCATTTATGGAAGGATCAGGGGATGAATAGGAGCTAAGTAGATGAAAAGGAAAGAAAAGAGCCTCCCAAATAGTGGGAACACCTTAGACGAAGGTTGAAAATCAAGCGATGGAAAGGAATACAGCTTTCTCCAAGGGCTATTAAGAGGCTGTAACTGGTACTCAGCAAACAAAATGAGTTGTGGTGTGAGTGGGAGCTTGGGAGGGCTTCAGGGTCAGTCTTGTAGGGTCTTGTAGGCTGGGGAAGGATATGATTCTATATTTAATGGGGAGACAAATATCCCTACAGGTGAGGAGGTCCAAGAATTGGGAGGCAAGGCTGTTGGAAGTATCCAGAAGGCCCTGCAGCTCTGCAAACATAGTTGTGGGAACTCTGAGACTACAGTGTGGGAGTAACTGAAAGGACCCCATGTAGCCACTGCATCTGTGACTCTGCTCAGGACCACACATCTCCCAGGGTGCCAGCCACAGTCTGCCAACTTCTGAACCCCACAGTGCTGCTTAGCCCAGAGAGTTCAGGTCTGAAATCAGATGGACATAGGGTTGATTCTCTTGCCCCATCATTTCCTCAATATGTGACATTGGGTAAGTTACTTAACCTCTCTGAGCCTCAGTTTCTCCATCTGCAAAATGGTGGTAATAATTGGAGGGAAAGAATCGTGCCCCAATGTCCAGAACTCCCTTTTCAGCCTTCCCTAGAAAGGAATAAGGAGGCCGTAGCCTCTCAGACTGAAGTCTGTGTTGTTCATGGAGTCACATTCTATGAGAGGCTCATCGCATTTTAGTAGAGGATGAGTACACTGCATTAGAAGATGCTGGACAGTGATGTGCCCTCTGTAGCCCTCTCTATTACTTGAGCCCCTGTGGCTGGATGGTCTATCAGGGCTAAAGCCTTCTCTGCTGACCTGACAATTGTAGCCAATGCCAAGAGGGACTAGGAAGCCTTGTAAGGTCACTAGTTAAGAGACAGTCCCCAGGCTGCAATCAGATTTATTATCATGCCTGCCATTTATGCAACAAACTTGTATTGAGTTATTACCATGTGCCAGGCATATGTCCTGTGCTGAGAACACATAGCACCATGGAATTCCAGTGTGTTAGATGCCCACAGACTGGAGGTGGAGCAGATGTGTAGGGTCGGATTATAGACCAGTGTGGAAAACACCTTAATCAATGTATGAACAAGGCTCTCCAGAGCACAAGAGGGGGAGATGACTACTCTCCAGGTAGAGAGTATTTGAGACGGCACTTGAGCATCTGTAGGAATTCGCGAAGCTTACAAGCATGGAATAGGCACCCAGGCACAGAGAAGTGGTGCTGATGGTGCAGGAGGTAAAAGACACAAGGGCAGGACCCGCTCTGATCTTCTCTTCTGCTGTGGCCCCCCAGAGTCTGAACCTTCCGCAAGGCTTGCTGTATACTGTGGCCACTTAAAACCATGCTGACAATTGTATGTGTCCCTTACTTTATGTTTTTTCACGTGCCAGCAAACATAAGATCAGTCTACACATGTGTCTTACTTAAGATCCAAAGGTGGCACAAGTAGCTATGATAGCTATGCCTGCTGCCAGCATCTCTGTGCACCCCGGATAGTTCTAAACACTTGATATGGAATGCGTTACTTCACTGAATCCTCTCTGCATGAGGCAAAAAAAAAAAAAAAAAAAAACTGTATTAGGAATTTGGAGACCTGGTTTCTAGCACAATGTGACTTTGAGTGAACATTTCTCCTCTCTGAGTCTTGCTTGATCCATTTGCCCATCTGCACAGTGAATGAATGCCAGCCAGAGGCCCTTCCTATTCTACCAATGGGAATGATCTTCTTTAAGTTGGTTTTCTTATTTTATACCATTTCTCTCTTAATAGGCAGACAGTTGCTCAGCAGGGTAACATGGGGATACCCAAACTTGTAATTCATTTTAACACTGAGAATATTCAACTACTGAAATCAACCACAAGGGACTGGGAATGAAGTTCTTTTAAAGCTCCTGCTCTAGGTAGAGTTGCCTTCAAATTGTCCTTTAAATATTCTATTCTTCATTCATTCATTCATTCATTCATTCATTCATTCATTCCTGCATCACTCACTGGGCATTCCCGCAAGTTTGATATTGGGCACACACAACACCGGTACATCATTTTCCTTTCTCTTAAGATTTCTTATCTCCCAACTCAAAGGGCATTGCACTCCCATCTTCATTTTATTATATAGTCATTTATTTATTATTTGTTTGTTCTCAAACCCCAAAGCCCTTCAATTTAGCAGACGTGCCAGCAAACTTCCCCAAACATGGTTGTGTGTGACATTGACGGAAATCGTTTATGATCAATTTCAAGGGCCCTGATGATCTTTTTTAATAAGGCACTGCTGTGGGTGTGCAGCAAACTATGCCACTGTGATTTCACGAGGTACTTGCTATGAAATCGAAAGCCGCCACCCCTCCTCACTTCTTCCAGACTTAAAATGATGGTGCCTCCTTGGGGAGTATCTATCAGTGACTTCAAACCCCTGGTGTGGCTATTACAGGATAAAGAATTTTCTCTCTAGGGGGCCCTCCCTCAAGGTCTGCAGGAAGGGGTATCTCTTCAGGTGTGGTCTAAGCACCACTGGGATCAGAACCTCTGGGAATGGGCCCAGGAATCTGCATTTCCATAAGAACCCCCAGTACACTTTTATGTCCTAAAATCTGGAGTCTGTCTCCTATCATTTGAAGGAAAGGAGGGAAGAAAGGAAAAAACAATCATTAAAATCCTACATGTTTGCACATCTTAGTTAATTATCTTCAAATTTGGGGAAATATGAAGTGTTTATACATGACACGTACACCCTGTTTTTAGTGTCGCCCATGGATGGACTGGCTTGGTACCTACTAAGAGGGGTTCACAATTTATCTCTTATTCCTCCTCCAACTCTACCTGAAAAACAGAGAACGCTCCCTTCCTCAATTATATTATTCCCCAAACACAGCATAACTTCCTGTCTTTCTGTCCATTAACCTCTTTTCCGGGAATGTCTTTACTTCTAATAGGTCTGCCTGTCATCAAACTCTTACGCATCCCTCAAAACCCAACTTGAAACTCACCACTTCCTCCCAGCTTGGTTAATTATTCTCTTCTTCCTGCTTCTGCAGTTGAACATTTCACACTGTAGCAACAATACGATTTGCCAATTATTGAACCCTACCATGAGTCTGGTACTGTATTCAGCCATTGAGATATTAGAGTGCTCACAAATAAAGGAAAGCACATTGTTTCTATTTACATGTATTCTGCCCTGTGCAGTCCAGTGCAAACACTGAGCCTAATTCCCCTAGTTAGAGTAATTGCTCAAGTCACCTTGGAGAGACTGACATTCACACGCCCATCTTACCAGCTTGGATCAGCCAGAAAGTAGGGGCCAAGGCAGTCTAGAAAGAAACCGCTCAGCCATGACAGAAGAAGGGCAAAGCAGAGCCTCCACCTTCCTCCAAGTCCTGGCTTGAGCAGAGCTAGGCCCCAGCTGGAGTCATAAGTAGGAAAAGTGCCTATTGATCTTATATCTTCCTATCTTTGCTACAAAGTCAGATCCCTACTCAGCAACCACAGAAATACCAGCCCCAGGCAGAGTTTTAGGCTTCCTAGAATGAAGGCAGTTGGCCTCCAACTAATCAACACAGCCCTGGTGACACTTATGTGTAGACCCAGAGGACCACAAGGCTGGAAGGCACATCCAGGCAAGCCAGCCCTCCCTGGCAAAGATGGATGACATCTGTGCCATCTGATGCTTTAGGTCAGCTTCTAGGCCTTTCACACAAAATCAAGTGCAATGTTTTTTGCTAACTGGGAAACTTGCCCTTGCCCATCCACACATCTTGGTGCTCCCGGTTCCAGCATCAGCAGATCTGACTTCAAATCCTGGCTCTGCTGCTTAATGGCTGTATGACTTTGGAGAACTCAGTTAACCTCTTTGAGCAGGGGTTCTGTCACCGCAAAGTGGGAATAACGAAACTTGTCACACGGCTATTGTGTGTCTTTGTGGAGGGAACGCTTGTGATGGTTTTGTCCTTCCTTTTCTTCTAAATATTAATGTTCTTATTATTATGTATTGTTATTGCTGTGATTTTCTTGGTCTTGAGATTCTCGCACGATGGAGCTTTCTAAATATCACCTCTGATTATGAAAACTTTGTCTAAGCTCTTCCTCTTTCTTGGCTTTCGATATTTTCTCAAGTGAGATCGCTTTGCTCAATTCATTTTCCTGCCAATCTCCAACTTGATGCATCATCCTGATCATGCTGTATTATGTTTGGCAACATAATGTGATGCGACTCAGGCTGCCGATGACGGATGGGGTACCCGTCCGCAAATGGAACAGCACCCAATTTTCTAAAGAGCATTGTTACAGAAACAAACAGGATGGCCTTTTAACTTGTATTGATTTATTTCTGAAGAATGAGCCCCTCTGCTACTTTTACAAGTGCTGTAATTAGAGGGTAGAATTACCTTTCTGGGGAGAGGGCTCAGTGAGCCCAACAGCATGGATGGGTGGAGGGGGGGATGTAGAGAAACAATGGGGTAGGTGGAGTACAGCCCCTGACACTCCAGAAGCCAGATTTAGCTTAGGAAACCTGGATGTTAAATACCTAAAGAATCCATTCTCCCTCTCTCCCTTCCTCTTTCCCTCCTTTCTTTCTTCTCTGTTTTCTTTCTATCTATGCATCCATCCGTCCATCCACCCATCTATCCATCTATTGTTTTATCCATTAATCATCCATCCATCCATCCATGCATCTTCTGTCGTCATCCATCCATTCATCTTTTCTTCTTTCTTTCCTTCCTTCTTTCTTTTACCTTCATGCCTCTCTTTCTTCTTTCCATTTATTCATCCATCCATCCATTCATATATACATTATGCATCAATTCATTAATATGTCCATTATCCATCCAGCTTTTCTTTCTTCCTTCCTCTCTCCCTTTCATTTTTCTTTTCTTTCCTCCTTCATTCCTTCTTTTCTTTCTCTCTTTCTTCTTTCCATCCATCCATCCATCTATCCATAGATCCATCCATCCATCCATATATCTATTATCCATCTATCTTTTCTCCCTCCTTTCCTCCTTCCTTTCCTCACTCCTTCTCTCCCTCCCCCTCTCCCTCCCTTCCCTTTTCCTTCCTTCCTTCCTTCCCTTCCTCCGTCCTTCCTTTTTCCCTTCCTTCCTTCCTTGCTGTCTCCCTCCTTCCCTTTTCCCTTCTTTATCTCCCTTCTCCCATCCCTCCCTCTCTCATTTTTTCTCTTTTCTCTCAACATTTTTGAGGGCCTTGCTTGGCATGCTGTGGAGGAAAGACTCAGAGGGAACAGGGTTCAACTCCTAGCCCTACTGTGTAGGGGAGTTACTTGGGGATTACTTCTCTCTCTGACACCAGGTTTTCTCACCTCTCTCATCACTCTACACTGTGCTCATTACCTTCCAGCCACCCTGCATTGGTCTTCTCCTGATAGTCCAGGAACCCCTACCTCTGCCTGTTTGCATTATTTTCCCCTTTGCCTAGAACATCCTCCAGACAGCCTCATGGTTTCCTGTCTCCCTCTCCTCTGGTCTCTGTCCAAATGACTTCTTCTCAGAGAGGCCTTCCCTGACCACCTCTCCAAAGTAGCATCTTCTGTTACTCTCCAGCCTTCTAACTTGGCTTCATTTTGCTTTTAGCGGGTAGCATCATTTGGCATATTATGCATGTTACTTATTTAAAGGGCATCAACTTATTTGATGTTTGTTCAGCAAGGACTGGAATCCGCACCTTTTTGCCCACTGCCATGGCCACACTACCTAGAAGAGAGTCTCACATGCAGTGGACACTCGAATATCTGTTGGGTGGATGAATCCTGAATTGTAGACTTGGGCTGGGATGCAAGTGGCTTATTCAAAAGATGATGCTGGGGAAACAGGAGTGTGGAAACAGGGAGAGAGAAATGGGGAGGAGGGAAGACCAATTTTAGGGTGATGGTCATTGTCACTGCTGTGAATATGGGTTCTATTCCCTGGGTACCTCTCAGAATTGATCATCCAGGTATCAGACAGTGGGGAGTCGAATCCCAACTCCAGGACTCTTTCGTTGAGGGATGACCCTGGGGCCAGTTCTCCCATGGGTTAGTACTATTGTCCCAGGCAAAAAGTAAAAAGCCTCCCAGTTTGTGCATGACGTGGGCACTGTGGCCCGAGTCAAAGCTGTCTGGAACTGTCCTCCATACTTTGGGCTAAAGTCCCAAGAGGGACTTCAGGGTGTGAGTCTTCGAGCATTGCCTGGGCCCCCCGCTCTGACATTGCTGTGGGGTATTTCTTCCTGAGAATCTACACTTACGGGAAAAGTAGGCATCTCAGAATCCCAGTCTCCACTCTGTCCGTCATACACTGTGACCTTAGACAAGTCACTCACCCTCTCTGGGCTTCAATTTCTCCACTGGTAAAATGAATTGTTTAGGTCAGACCATGGTTTCTACCCTATCAAGTCCAGAAACTGAGGTTTCTTTTTTTTAATGGTTAAACAGGTTGTATGGACTCAATGTTGACAGAAAACCCAATAAGATAAGGTAATAGAAAAGAGAGGAATAACTGAAGAATATGGCAATATCTGTGGACATTTCCTAATGTTTGATAGTCTGTGATATTTCTACGCAAAAATCTCTCTTCTCTTTCTCCCTCCTCTGCTCCCCCTTGTTTTTCCCTTCTTCCTCCTCCTCACTCTCCCTCTCCTCTTCCTCTTCTTTCTCCTTCTTCTCCTCCTTCTTCCTTACTTTCTATTCCTCAGCACCATCCTTCCACTAGAATAGAAGCTCCATGAAGAAAAGGATATCTATCTCTTTTGGCCCCTGCAGTATCCATAGCATGTAATCCACTGTCTAGCATAGAGTAGGTGCTGTGGCAGGAATGGATGGATAATAATAACAGTGTAAGCTGAGCTTCTATTTATTGGGTGTGAATCAGGACTGAAGGAGAGCAGAGAGGCTCAGAGATGAATGAGACAGACTGGATCCTGAACTTGTGGTGCTCACGGCACCACCGAGGCCCTTCTGTCCTCCCCAGCAATGCCCTGGGGATGGCGGAGGTGAGATGGAACCCAGTCAATACACATTAGCATAGAAGCTGCAGGCAAAACGAGATATGAAGGATCACAAGTTGAAAAAACACAGATGATGCAGAGGCCAAAAGCCAGCTGGAGGACGCTGCTGGAACTCCGGCAGGTCTCTGTCAAGATGGGGTGAGGTCAGGGGCCCTATGACCCAGGGATGTCCTGTCCACATCGTGACCACAGAGGAGGCAGAGGCAGCAAAATAAGAACCCAAGAGCCGCCAGGGCACAGACACTTGAAAGGACAGCTCTGGACTCTGTGGGAAACTGGTGGAAAGGTCAGGACCAACTGGAACAGGAGGCTCCCTGCCCAAATGGGGTTTGCATGCAGGTTCCAGGCAGAGAGGCATCCAATGGCAGGGCAGCCCAACAATTTGGAACATGGGCTTTGGAGTCAGACAGACCAGGATTCAAATCCCAGCTTAGCTCCACTATGTTCCTTTGTGACCTTCACGTGTTGCTATGTCTCTCTGAGCCTCAGTCTTCTCTTTTGCAAGACTGGGGTCCTCGCCTCTCCCCTTACACATTCTGTTGAGTCTAAGGTCCTAGCACAGACCTGCACAACAGCGAAGGCCTGCTGCTGTTATTCGATAACGTTAATAGCCATAGACTGGGGACTGGAGTTCATAGGAGACAGCCAGGACTGCTGAGAACAAATTCACAGATCAGTGCTTGGCTGGGGGGGTATCTTTCTCACTGCCTGCAGGACATCTTTGAGGGTGTCTCTTTCTCTATTCAAAGCACAGCTTAAGGGGAAGACCATAGTGTTACTGTGAGTGCTTAGCTGGGGCTCTCAGCAGGGCCAGCTGATCCTGGAGAGCAAAGACCCCAGAGGTTGTCCCACATAGTGACAGGGCAGGAGGCTGAAAGCCATGTGGGGTCCTGTGAAAAGACCAAATTGCAAAACACCACATTTGTGCCCCCAAAGCAAGCAAAGCTCACCACGGATGCTCATTGTGCAGCTGGGCTTCCGAAAATGATACACTCTCAGGAAGGTTACAGATCAGAAATTCACCTCCGCTCGGAGCCTGGATTCCAACCTCCAGGCTGGGGAAAATGTTGGATTCCCATTGTGGTGGTTTGGGAATCAAAGGGAAGACATCCAGTGCCTGGGAGGTGGAAGGCGGCATGGGGAATGGGGAGGGGACTGAAGAGGAGCTACCGCATTTCACACTTGTTTGTCTTTTCAATTGGCGGGGGGGAAAAGGTCCGAACAGTTTTCACACCTCAGCCCAAGAGATACTAAACTACAAAGAGCTGAAGTGGTTTCAAATCCCCATTGGCTACTTACGTTATCCCCGCCTTGAGTAGGGACAACAGTCACCCACTTTGCCAGGTGGAGGGATTAAGGGAGGAAGCCCTCGTGTATCATGGGCTCAAGGCGGACACTCGAAGACTGAATGAACGGTAGTTTCTGTTATTACTGTCACTGAACACGTTGATTGACTGTGACACCAATTCCACCTCTTTACTCAGAATCTCCCACCTGTCAGCTTGGTGAGATCCAGCCCCAGCATCCAGTGTGATTCTCCCAGCACCTTCTCCGGTCACAGATGGGGTTAGCAAATCACATAGAGGTCCGCTCGGCATTCCGCAGGAAAATACCACTGCCCCGGCGGCTTCAACAACAGAAATGTATTTTTCCACTATTCAGGAGGCTGGAAGTTCAAGATCAAGGTGTTGGCAGATTTGTTTGTTCTCGAGGCATTTCTGCTTGGCTTGGGGATGGCCACGTTCTTGCTGGGTCCTCACATGGTCTTTCCTGTGTGTGCACAGCCCAGGTGCTTCCTGTACATCCCATCTCTTAAAAAGACACCAATCAGATTAAATCAGGGTCCACCTCAAAGACCTCATTTTAACTTAATTATCTCTTTACAGATCCCCTCTCTAAATACAGCTACTTGCGGGAGTTAGTTACGGTTTCAACATATGAATTGGGAGGGTGGCGCAATTGGGCCAGAACACTCAGCGCATAAGTGGCGAAATGAAAGGACCACCCTGAACCCATGTCCTTTCCTTTCAGCCATGCCTTCCCCAAGCCCTTTGCAAATCCTGCTTCAAAGCCCTCACCCCTCTGTTCACTTGCACCTTCAAGATTTGCAATCCTGAGCTCACCTTCAGCACCTTCCAGGGTCCAGAGTTGCAGGCAACAACCTGCTCTGGCCTCCGTATGGTAATGCGGGCTAAGAAGTAGATGTCCTTTCATCTCAGGCATGAAAGGTATCTGTGCTCAGGAAAAGCCTTCAGCAGGAAGCGCGTCCTCCTACCTACACACGGGCTCTTCCAGGCTACTGTTGGGTTTGGGCTATTTATGTATTACTCGGTTCAGAGTCATCTCCCTTCAGACCATAGGGGCTCCAATTCTGTTTCTTGCTGTGATACTCTGTTTCTACAAGCTTAGGAATCCTTAGGAACCCTTGTCATTCTCCCTCCCTGGGACTCCCCTCCTCTCCTTACTCTTTCCTTCTTTTCTTTTCCATGAGGAGCCTCAAATCACAGATATGTCTGGGTAGGACAATGTCTTCCACTAAAGAGGGAATATTGGGGTCATCTTTTATTAAGAAGAAAGCGATTGAAATGACACACTTGAACATATTGCTATTAGAAGCTTGAAAAGTATTTCCCTCATTAACGTAAAAGGGAAAAGGGGAGCTAGCAATCTTGTTGAACAGCAGCTGCAATTTATTTTAAACTGTCCATTTTCTGGATGTCAGAGGACGACTTTTATGTATAATCTTATTTCCAATTTCAACAAAGAACACTTCACTCATGTTCCGTGCCGATTTTTTTTTTCATAGACAATAACCGATTATAAAAGCGGTTCTCAGTCACCCACCGCCCTCCCCCCCGATCTCGTAGTGGTGTTGACATATGGAAATGAATCAAAATGTAATACGCATAATTACAAGCATTGTAAGCAGGGTACAATTAGTGTCTCTTCAAACCAATGTTGTAATCAAAAGACACCACTAAAACAGTCCAAGGAAGGAGAAGACTATCCAAGGAATTAGACACGGATTGGAAGGAAGTTTCTTTCCTTTTTTTTTTTTTTTTTCTCTTCTCTTCTCCTGTGTATAGAGACTAAAGTTGCCTCCTATTCTATTCCTGAGTGGGTGCAGAGAAATCAATTCTAATTATTTTCTCCACCCATCGAGTTGAACACAGACAAGGAAGCCTTGCTTTAAAAATAAACCCAGCCACATGGAAAGGGGGGAGGTCTCTTTTTTGAAGCTTATATTTGGAGAGTGTCTTTTAATGTCAGAAATCTCTGGGGAGGTGTCAGGGAACGAGCTGGCCAACTGGGGCCCTGTGGGCAGAATTATCTCCCTGGATGTCTTCTGTGTAACCAACCTGCATTTTAGGATAGAGGTGAGGGCTAGGGGTGGGGCCGGCGGTTGGAGGTTGGGGGTTGTTTTTTACAGTGGTTGTTATTTCAATGCATTTTTTTATATCGAATCCTTTGCCAACATTTAAAAATAAGGAGGTGTTTGCATCAAAGTTGTGATTTTCACCACCTCCTGAGAAATGATGGGAGCTGACCACGTGTAACCCACACCCTCATGGAGCACCCTTCTCTGGTGCCTGGCAGCAGGGGCGCTGGAAACAGGAGGGGTGACTCCTGTTCACCACCTATTCCCAGCCCGGCTCCTGTGAGCATCTTATTTTTGCCTCCATGACTGAATGTAATGAACCATGGGGGCCCCACTCACCTGTCACTTACAAGAGAGCTACTGTGCCTGGCCACTTTCCCTTTCCCTTAGTCCTCTGCATTTTCCACTTTCTTCCATCTCTCTGAGATGCACTTTCCTCCTGAAAATTCCTGTCACCACCCACCCCCGCCCAGCCCACTTTGGTGTCTCCTCCACTAGAAGGTGTTCACTGGCCATTGCCACCTACTCCCCAAACCCCCTCTGAGCAGCACCCATCGCCCTTGACCTTGTGTGTGCCTCTTTGCATGAACTCTTCACACTACAGCTCAATCCCACCTCAAGGTTCATCCGGGCGTTTTTCCCTCGCCTGCAAGCCCCTTGGAAGTGAGGGCCCTGCCTTCTTTATGGCTGCATCCCAAATGCAGAATAGAATCTGGCACATGGGAGGTGTGAAGTCCTTGTTTGAATTTTTGAATGAATTATTCAATGAGAGCTGCCTCTTTGTTGTCTCCAAAGTGAGGCTGGAATAAGAAAGAAGGAGAAAGTGATGATTACCGAGAACCCACTCTGTACCTGCCACTTGGCCTAGGTTGAGCCTCATAAGTTAAAGAGAGAATCTCAGGCTCCACCTTTCACCTTAAAATTGATCAACTGTTAAGACACTGAGCCCCCGCCAAAAGCCAGTCCTCAGTGTAAGATAAAATCTGATATCAGTGGTTAAAATCGTCTTTAGATATCAATATAGTTACCTATACACACATTTATATCGCGATCTGTACCTCCAATATCTTTCACCTAGATCTCATTTCAGTTTTGGATTGATCACAACAGCAAGCATTTGAAAACTACAGAAAGATCCATCACTAAGGCACTAGTTTGACATACTGCACTGTATTTAAGTACTGGAATATTCTGACACCACGAACATCAGATGGCCATTCATGAGCACAAGAAGGAATTCATCCGAGGACATAAGTCAAGCCATGATGGGACACGAGGGGGCTGCCATGTCTGAAAACCGTGGCTCTTCATCTATAAACACGTATGTGAGAGAGATGGTTAGAACTGTTTCAACTAAATGTTAAGTATGGTCTTCCTGAGCAAGGAGCTTCCTGCTGATTTTTGTTTGTAAGTTTCCATTCTCCCAGAATCTTTCATATTAACGGTGATTTTTTTCCCCCAAAGCCCTAAAATGACTGTAAGCACATTGCTCTGGTGTCTCATTTTCCCTTCCTCTCCTGTCTGATTGCCTGAGCTTCCCTGCAGGTACCATGGTCAGTGTGTGACGGAGTGGGTCTGGGCCAATTTCTCCCATTTTGGCAAAGCCACAGTTGACTTTGTTTGTGTTTTCAGTTCCAGAAATCAAGGCCCCATATTGAGCTGGATTTTACAAATATTTGATCCTGAAGCAGAGTCATCAAAAGTTCAGATGAGAAGGAGCCACAGAGATGATCAAGAATAAGCCCCGTTTAGTGCAGATGGGGACACTGAGGCCCGGGAGAGGGGTGTTGGAAATAGCTGGTAGTCAGAGCCAGGCGTAGTTGGCTCAGAATGCTGGTTCTGCCACGTCCTGGCTGGGTAACCTTGAGCCAGCCCTTTCCCCTCTGTGTTTTTCCATCCTGTATCTCATTTATAAAACTGGAAAAATAATAGCTAATGGTTATTCTGAGGATGAAATGGGACAGTAACTGGGCCTGAGCTTTTGAAAACTGCAAAACACTCACAGATAGAATTGTCACCATGAACTTGAACCAATATCCTCAACCATGGGAAATATATACACATATATATATATATATATAAATCGGGCTGGGTACAGTGGCTCATGTCTGTAATCCCAACACTTTGGGAGGCTGAGATAGGAGGATCTCTTGAAGTCAGGAGTTTGAGACCAGCCTGGGCAACGTAGCAAGACACCATCTCTACAAAAATAAAAACGTAGACAGCCCTGGTGGTGCACACCTATAGTCCCAGCTACTCCAGAGGTTGAGGCAGGAGGATTGCTTGAGCACAGGAGTTCAAGGCTGCAGTAAGGTATGATTGTACCATGCACTCCAGCTTGGGAGACAGAATGAGACCCCATGTCAAAAACATAAAATAAAATAAAAATTAGAATCACCGGAACTCTAGAGCTCCTGGGAAGACTGCCAATCTCACATTTGCCGAGATTTGGAGGCTACGCTGCTCGGGCTGAGTGGACTCAGGGATGTTTTTATTTCCCCTAGAGGCTGCCCTCTCCCCGCCATGAATGGCTTAAACTTTCTTACCAATGCCTCCAGGCTAAGGGCCTTCTGGGGGACACTCTCAGAGGATGTCTCTCCTGGGTTGAGGATCCTCTAATCAAGAAAAAGTGGAGGAGGAGGAAGCTGTGAGGAGAAGTAAAAATCAACTCCGGGTCAGCAAGGCGGCTGACCAGGGACCTAGCAGGAGGAAACCTCTCTGGAAAGGGCTCCCACCCAGCCGGCTCTCCCACAATGCACCAGGTGCCTTCTGCTGATAAGAACAGGCCGCGCAACCTTGAGGCGTGTGACAGGAATAGACGAGAGACGTGTCTGTTCTTGAGGGACGTGTCTATTCTTGAGGGCCGTAAAAGGAAACTCCTGTTCGCTAAAGAGCAGGCCGACAAGAGAGGAAAAGCAGTCAAGGCCTTGGGCGTTATTTTCCCCTCCAATTTGTTTTGTTTTGTTTTCCATGTTCTTTTTCTTCCTAAAGGAAAAAGGGAATGTTGCACTTACCTGGGAGGGTGGATGGCAAGATGTGGAGATTTAAAGAAGTTGAAATGAGCTCTGATATTTCAACCCTAAAACCGTGATTTTGTCCTGGGTGTGAAGTTGTGGGAAGATTTTTATTTCTCCTTTATCTTTTGCTAAATTTTGCCAGATATTCTCACTGTGAGTAAGCACTGTGCTTCTAATCAGGAAAAAAAAAAATTAAATAAATGTTGTCTTTGAATGCAAGTTTTGAATTTCATGTCTGTCTTTCATTTTTATTTTTAGAAATAGGGTCTTGCTTGTTGCCCAGGCTGGAGTACAGTGATGCAATCATAGCTTCCTGCAGCCTTGAACTCCTGGACTCAAGCGATCCTCCCTCCTCAGCCTCCCAACTAGCTGGGATGACAGGTATGTGCCACAATGCCCCATTAATTGTTATTTTTTATTTTTCTGTAGAAATGGGGTCTCCCTATGTTGCCCAGGCTCGTTTCAAACTTCCAGCCTAAAAGTGATCCTCCCTTCTTGGCCTCCCAATATGCTGGCATTACAGACATGAGCCACCATGCCTGGCTGGATTTCATTTCTTATTTGCTCTGAGTACAGTTACTAAAGCAGGAGTGTATGTTTTCTGTGATCCAGGGACAATCTCCAAGTGTGGTACTGCTCGTCTAGAGAAGTATGGACAAGATGGTTACATGCCCCACACTCCATGCTGGGGAAATGTTCTGGAAAACAGTTGGGTGGTTTCTTATAAAGTTAAACATACATTTTTCATATGACCCAGTATTCTCACTCCTGGATATTTACTATAGAGAAATAAAAGTTTATCTTCACACAAAAATCTATACATGAATGTTTATAGCAGGTTTATTCATGATAGCCCCAAACAGGAAATAACCCTGACATCCTTCAATAGTTGAGTGTTTAAACAAACTGTGATATAGTCATATGATGGAATACTACTCAGCAATGAAAAGGGAAAGATCATTAATACATGTGACACCCTGGATGGATCTCAAAGGCATTATGGTGAATGAAAGAAAGCGAGTCTCAGAAGGTGATGGGCTGGGTGTCATTTCCGTAACATTCTCGAAGTGACATCATTATGATGATGGAGAACCCATCCATGGTTACCAAGAGTGGTTGGGGTGGGGTGCAACTATCAGGGGTAGCCTGAGTTTCTTTGTGATGATCAACAATTGTACATCTTGGTCATGATGATGATTACCCAAATTTATATATGATAGAATTTCATGGAATTACACACACACACACACACACACACACACACACACACACATATACACAAAGTTCACATAAAACTAGTGAAATCCAGGGCTGGACATGGTGGCTCATGCCTGTAATCCTAGCACTTTGGGAGGCTGAGGTAGGCAGATTGCTTGAGTCCAGGAGTCTAGACTAGCCTGGGTGACAAGGTGAAACCCTGTCTCTACAAAAAGAAAAAAATTAATAATAATAATAATAATAATACAAAACAGCAACAAAACTCCAATGAAATACAAATTAGGTTATGTTTGAATTAATAGTATTATACTAATGTCAATTTACAGGTTTTGATAATTTTACTATGGTCATGTAAGATATTATCATTAGGGGAGGCCGGGTGAAGGGTACACAGGAACTCTCATGACTATTTTTGCAACTTCTTGAGAATCACAAACTATTTAAAAAAAAAATCACATGAAAAATAAAAATATTTTTAAAATATGAATATGAAAAGAATAAATATGAAAAGAAAAAATATTTTTAAAAAATCAATGTCCAGCTGGCCCTTAGGGGTGGCAGTTGAGGATAGAAAGGCAAATGAGGGCTATTTGAAAGAAACTCAAGACATGATTCAGCATGCCCCTGAATGACAATGTGGCCACAATTAGCAACCGTCACCTCCAGACCCAGTGAGGCCTAAAAGAATCATAAACTACAAAAGTCATGGCAACAACAGTAGCTAATTATTCACTTCCAATTGACTAATGGCTACTACCATCCTAAATTTTCAACAACAACAACAACAACAAAATACAGTCTGTAATGTCAGTAGCAGAACTACCAAGTGGTTGGAATTATGGATTCAGGATTCAGGAAAATTTGGTTGATGATGGCTTCTCTATCAAATAGCTGTGTGGTTCCAGGCAAGTATATTTTCCTAACTTCTCGGAGTGATATATTGTTCATATGAAAATTGGATGTATCAAGATCCTTTCAGATTTGAGTGACAGAAACCCAATCCAACTTGCTTGAGAGATGGGGAATGTATTAGTTCACAGAACTATAAAGTCAAAAGCTCTACTAGCTTCAGGTATGGTTGGATCTAGGTGCTCACAGAGTGTTCTCAGAACTCTATCTCATCTCCACTCTGCTTTCGTTGTGCTTATTTCACTCTTAGGCAGGACCTTCCCTCATGGTGACAAAGAGTATGCCAATAACTCTAAGCCTACATCCTGTTATTATTCAGGCCTTGTCATGGGAAAAACAGCCCTTTCCTAATAGTCACAGCTAAAGTCCTGCAATCAAGTCTCATTTCTGGAATTTATCACATGCCCATCTCTCTGACCATCACGAATACCAGAGGAATGGAATGCACTGATTAATCAGGGCTAAACCATGGCTGGACTCCTGCTTTCCCATAGCAGTCAGAGAACAACCCTATTAGAAGCACATGAGAATGTTTTTCAGGAAGAAAATCAACGCATCTTTAGCATAAAGAAGGAAGATTGGAAATTGGGCTGGCAGAATCAACAGATGTCAGGAAAAGAGGAAAATAGCATTACTATAAGGACAGAATATTACATGAGATGGTCAGTGCACCCAGTAGGAGATTAACAAAGAGCTTTTCTCGGTCAAGCACAGTGGCTTATGTCTGTAATCCCAGCATTTGGGAGGCCGAGACAGCTGGATCACTTGAGCTCAGGAGTTCGAGATCAGCCTAGGCAACATGGTGGAACTCCATCTCTACAAAAAATTTGTAAAAAAAAAAGTCAGTGATGGTGGCAGGTATCTGTAGTCCCAGCTACTCAGCAGCTTGAGGGGGGAGGATCACTTGAGCCAGGGAGGCAGAGGTTGCAGTGAGCTGAGATCACAACACTGCGCTCTAGCCTGGGTGACGCAGTCAGATCCCATCTGAAAAAAAAAAAAAAAAAAAAAAGAACTTTTCTCTTTTCTCCACTTTCATTGGTCAATACTGTTATGAAATGAATCTGATACTTTGAAGAATTCAGCCTGCCATTTGCACCCACTCAGCTCTGTCTCAGGCAAGTCCCTCAGCAGTACCTGGCTCTCTTTCTTACAGAGCCTTCCCCGGTCCTGAGCTATTTTCCATTAGTACCCATTTGAGATTTTGCCTTCCTTACCAAACTGCCTGCCTTTGACGGGTCTGATTTCTTCTTTCCTTTGAAAATTAGAGCCAGTCAGTATGAATGGCTGTGTGCCAGGCACAGTACTAGACACTCTTCATTGTAATTGTCACCCTAAGGGCAGATGGCATGGCTCCATTTTGCAGATGAACAAACTGAGTTTCAGAGAGGGACCAGCACATAGTTTGAAAATGGCAGAGCCTGATCTCAAACCCAGAGGCTTCAAATGCCGTTGGCTTCGGAAGAAAACCCCTCAGTATCCCACAAGATTTCACCAGTGAAATTCAACCGGCAAAGCAGACCCAAGCATGGAGCCTCCCCCACCTGCTCCCCAGTTTCCCCTGTTCCCATTATAATGGGCTGCAATTTCTCTCTCTCTTTTTATGAAGCTGATCTACTGGAGACCAGGGCATTAATATCACTGTAAACCAAGCCGGAGATGGAGCAATTAGCGGCACAATTACTTCCTCCGCTCCACTTTCACCAGAGCCCAGAAATAGCATTCCATTGAGCGTGCTATGCTAGGCTGGGGCACTGTTTTACTGGGGCTGAGGAACCCTTGCCCAATACCTTATTAAAACAAAATGCGTGTTTATTATGGTCAACTAACTTGTGCGATGCAAATCAGAAAGCACATTTTTGGTGGCTGGATTATGGGCTGGTGTCAAGGAAGTCCTCTGTCTCCTAAGCAAACCATACTTGTTCTCTCTTCACTCAATTGCTCTCCTTTCAACACACACGCACATGCACACACACGCACAGACACACACACGCACATGCACACACACGCACATGCACACACACGCACATGCACACACATGCATGCATGCCTGACGGGCTTTCTTCTTCCTCTTAAAGTGATACAAAAGAAGCTCCTTTTCTTTATGTTTATCTTTTCCATTTCCTGCCCCTCCTAACCCAGGAAGGCTGGTTGCCATTGTCTTATTCTGTGTGAGCCAATGTGTGCATGCATGTGTGTGTGCGCGCATGTGTGTGTATGTGTGCTTGTGTGTGTGTGTCTCCTGATCATTATTTTTCCTAACTGCATCCCCAAGAGTCGAAATTCAACCACGTTTGGAAAATAAATAGTGCTAGTACTACATTTGTTAAAGCTGGAGGCCATTGTCACGTGCACCCTGGTTGTTGGGTACTCTGTGTGTGTGTCCAGAGAAATGGAATCATTCACTGGATCAGGTTCTCTGGCCAAGCTAGGAGCAGTATTCTGTGACTCCCTTCAATGCCTGATTTTCCGGGGTTTCTTTGTTTGTTGGTTTGGTTACATTTGGACACCCAGAACAGCTGACATGTTTAGTCAAAGCCAGCATGCTTAGTGACGTTCGATCGTTTTAAGAAAATTACAAAAGCTTGTGTTTCCTGAGAACCTACTCTGAGCCAAGCACTATGTGACAGCTGCATCTACAGTGCCTGGATTGGATTTAGTTTTCTAGGTGTGATTCACCCAGCATGCCAGAACCCTCGGATGTAGAATCTGGTGTACAATAGGCAATTAGTATTGATAACAACAATAACTAACACTCATTTGCGTACCGTGTCCTAGGCGGTATGCAAATCTTACAGGATATTAATATTTTGTAGATTAATATTATATATTTAGTAATAATGTATCTGATTTAATGAAAAGTGTTTCCAACATACAGATAGACATAGAGACAATATCATAAACACCAGCTTTTAAAAATCTTAACCTTATGGTCTCTTTGCTGCAGATGTTTTTCTTCTTGAACAAGACATTGCAGATAGAATCACCCTCTGTGTGCCAACCCTAATCTCAGTTTTCCCTCCTATCCTCCTACCTCCAGCCTAAATTTGGAGTCTATTATGCCAATAGATGTTTTTAAATGTTTATTACACGATTATGTATCCATAAACATTATGTCGTGTTGCTCACGCAGGTTTTTAAGCTTTATATAAATGGTATCTAGCTCTACATATCATTCTGCATCTAGCTCTTTTCTTCACACTTTATATAGATAATCACATTTAATCCTCATAACAGCCTTAGGTGGCAGGCACCATTTTACAGATGAGGAAGGTGAGGAGCAGAAAGGAGAAAGACCAGACTCTAACATTAATTAAAGCTAAATATACATTTAAGCTGTAACTCAGCAATTTTATTCCTGAGTATATACCCCGCGAAATGAGTGTTCAGGGCATTGAAGACTTACACAAGAATGCCCATAAGAGCTTTATTCAAATGAGCTAAAAAAAAAATAGAAACAACCAAAATGTGTATCAATGGGGAAATGGATAAACTGTGATGAAGTCACACGGTGGAATATTATACAGCAAAGAAAAAGAATGAATGACGGCTGCACCCAATAGGAAAGATGCATTTCAGAGATGTAAAGTCAAGTAAAAGAAGCCAGGCACAAAGGGAACATACTGTATGGTTCCATCTATATGAAGTTCAAAAACAGACAGAACTAGTTGATGATAATAGGGATCATAACAGTGATTACTTGTGGGGGTAGAAGGCAAGATTGAGAAGGTCATGTTGGCAAGGGCTACTGGGTTACTGGAAATATTCTGCTCCTAATCTTAGTGGTGGTTACACAAGGTTATGTGTATTCGTTTGCCCGGGCTACCACAACAAAATACCACAGACTGGGTAGCTTGGACCACAGAGGTTTACTTTCTTACAGTTCTGGAAGCTGGAAGTCTAAGATCAGGGGTCAGCAGGTTTGGTCTTTCCTGAGATCTCTCTCCTTGGCTTGCAGGTGGCCGTCTTCTTGCCATGTCCTCACATGGCCTTTTCTCCGTACACATGCATCTGTGCATGACATCAGTAAAATGGATTAGGGCCCACCCTAATGGCCTCATTTTACTTTACTTCTTTAAAGACCTTGACTTCAAATACAGCCATTTTCCCAAGATATGAAAGTCTGGACTTTAATAGATAACTTTTCAGGGGGTAGGAGGACACAATTTAGTCTACGATACTATGCACGTGTAGAAATTCTTCAGGCTTTGCATTTAGATTTATGCATTGTATTCTATGTGTGCTGTACCTCACCGATGATGGTGGTGATGATGACACATCACTTGTGCAGATTCCTACATGTCACCCAAGCAGAGCCTATTTGAAACCAGACTGACTTCTGTATCTTGCACATGACCCTCTCTCTGTGAATATTTACAAAAGGAGGGTGGAAGGGCTGGTACAGTTACCTGCCAAAGGTCAGGCACTGATTAAGTGGAAAAGGTAATATGGGAACCTAGTTCTTCCTGACTCCACATCCAAACTGTTTTTTGTTTTTTTATCTGATCACTTCCAGGAACAAAGTCAGGGCTCTCTGGACACCCGAGTTTCCATTCTCTTTGTACCATCCATTCCGTGTCCAGAACACATTCACATCTATGCTTGTAATTTCTCATTGCCCGAAGCCTGCTGAGTGGGGCATAGTATGAATACTTGTCCTCATCATCCCCATTTCACAGATGCATAAACAGAGGCCAGTCAAAGTACCTACAGACTGTGGATAGAGCCCGAAGTCTTGGGTTAGGCAGCTCGTATCCAACTGTGAGTCCCAGCTAGGGGACCTGAGTCAGCCATCACTCTGTGTCTCGGTTTTCTGACCTCTCAGGTGGGCATCATGATGCTGCCTTTGGGGGCAGCTGTGAGTATTAAATGATGCTGATGCAGGGCAGGTGAGCTCCCAAATTGGGGTTTAGCTCGGGAGAGTTCTTGGCTTTGCCTAGGAAATAATTCAAGTGCTACCCAGTGGTGTTAGCAACTTTTCTTGAAGTGGCAGAGTACAACAGCAGCAGAGGTACCGCTCCTTGCAGAGCAGGGCTACCCCATAGGCAATGTGCCCAGAGTAGCAGCTCAGAGGCAGTCCTGCAGTCATATTTATACCCACTTTTAATTATATGCAAATTAAAGGTTACATTATGCAGAAATTTCTAGAAAAGGGGTGGAAACTTTCCAGTCATCAAGTTGTTGCCATGGAAAGGGGCAGTAACTTCTGGGTGTTGCCATGGCAATGATAAACTGACACTGCACACTGATGGGTGTTTCCTATAGAAAGGTGTTTTCACCCTGTCCCTGTTTTAGCTGGTCTTCAATTTGGTCCGGTATCTGAGTCCCGCCTCCAGAGTCAAGTCCATCTCCTACCTCAATGCCATGCCTATAAAGGGGGTAGCTTGACACACCATCCAATCTCCTGTCTCTTTTCCCGAACCTTTAGATTCCCTTTCGATTCAGGGTTCCTTGTTTGTTGCTTGGAGTTGGCCTCTGAGCTCTCTTGTGCTTAAAGATTCCGTGATTTATGACATTTTATGCAAACACTGAGGACACACTCAGCTCTGCAGAGGACAGAGAGGAAGGAGATACAGGCTGGCATGGTCCCTAATTCCAAGGGGGTAACAATAATGTTAGTGCAGGAGGCAACACATCCAGGTCAGCTGTCCTCTGCTTCCTCTGTTCATCCTGAAACACCCTTGGGCCATGATTGCAACTCAGTGACAAGATTCGCTCCTGCGTCTGGCTTGTGAGGGATTTGGAAGGGATGGCACAGCTTCGGATGAACTTGCACAGAGGACCTGGGCACTGGGGCATCATCCCCTGAGATGGCCACCCCACTGCAGCTGGCCTTTATTGAGCATTCTACTCCATATTAGCCTATAAAACCAGGAGAGAAAACA
The DNA here is from genome assembly GCF_037993035.2 of Macaca fascicularis. NCBI lineage: Eukaryota > Metazoa > Chordata > Mammalia > Primates > Cercopithecidae > Macaca > Macaca fascicularis. The sequence continues at coordinate 24,546,495 of NC_088384.1, forward strand.
AAAGCCTTCACCTCACAGAGCAACATAAAAATAACCTTAAAACAGGCATCTATAAAGTGGAGCTGGTAATTATTCGGATCTAGTTAACCATGCAACAAAATGGAATAAACTCGGCTCCATTAACCTTACTGTAAAAGCACTTTTTGGTGATTCATGTTTATTAAACTGTTAACATTTAAAAGACTGGATGCTCACCATCATTTGTGCTTTGGAACCTGGTACAGAAGAAAATACACACTTGTGGGAAAGGGGATTGGATCCAGCAGAACTTGTTCATATTTCTCTTTTGCCATCCCTTGCTCAAATGAGAACTTCCTCGACCATTCACTCATTCACATTACAGGTATTTGTTGCACCTTTCATGTCTCAGGAGCCTGTCTAAGTGCCGTTGCTACCGCAGTGAGCAAAACAGCTGCCTATCTTGTGGAGCTGGCATGCCAATGGCATCAGACCAACCAAAGTGAAGAACTTCTACGACTGGAGCCCTTGGCCTAAATCTCTACCTGGACAACATTAAAACTGTAACTCCCGATTCCCGTCACATTCCCATTTCCTGTCTTTAACATTCTTCAGTAATAGCTGCCTGAATCTGCTAATATCATGATGGCTGCGAATACCAATTTGTTAATCATTCCTCTACAGTTATTTTTATTTTTATGTTGAGACAGAGTTTTGCTCTTGTCGCCCAGGCTGGAGTGCAATGGCGCGATCTCGGCTCACTGCAACCTCCGCCTCCTGGGTTCAAGCGATTCTCCTGCTTCAGCCTTCCAAGTAGCTAGAATTACAGGCACCCACCACCAAGCCTGGCTCCTTTTTGCATTTTTAGTAGAGACAGGGTTTCACCATGTTGCCCAGGCTGGTATCGAACGGCTGACCTCAGGTGATCCGCCCACCTCAGCCTCCCAAAGTGCTGGAATTACAGGCGTGAGCCACTGCGCCTAGTCCCTCCACAACTACTAGTTGGCTGCCGAGTGTGAGGAAGAGTTGTGTCTTCTTTCCTTTATTGATTTTTTATCAGAATGAATTCTTATTTTATTCAGTGGTCTGTGATCCATTACTAAGGTTATTAAAAAGAAAAGACGGAGAAATGGTTCTAGAAGAAAGAGTTGGATGCTCAGCAGAAACTCAAGAAGCATGACATCTAAATGCAACATGCGATCGTAGCCCAGAGATCATGGGGAAATATTTCCAAAGTGTGTTATTAGGATCACTGGTGGAATTTGAATAAAGGCTGCTGGAAAGGCTAGTGTGCACATCCAAGGCGAATTATCCCGTTTTGATAATTGTACTGTGGCCGTGTACGAGTTTGCATTGGTACTTAGAAACTGCACACTGAACTATTTAATGAGAGGGTGATCAACTGTCCCGGTTTGCTGAGGACTCTGAGGGGTTTCCCAACGTGCAGGGCTTTCTGTACTAGAGCTAGGAAAATACCAGGCAAACCAGGATAATTGGTCACTGTGGAAATGGTGCATCAAAACCACAATTTAATCAAATAGTTTAGAAACAACTTAATTTATGTACATACTTTTATGTTTATATGTTTATATATATATAGAGAGAGAGAGAGAGAGCGCGCAAGCTTCTATATATTTAGTGATACATTTAATCAGAAAATGATTAAGAAATGTGACAATGGCCGAGCGTGGTGGCTCATGCCTGTAATTCCAGCACTTTGGGAGGCCAAGGAGGGTGGCTTATCTGAGACCAGGAGTTCGAGACAAGCCTGGCCAACATGGTGAAACCCCGTGTCTACCAAAAGTACAAAAATTAACCAGGTGTGGTGCTGCGTGTCTGTAGTCCCAGCTACTCAAGAGACTGAGGCAGGAGAATTGCTTGAACCCGGGAGGCGGAGGTTACAGTGAGCCTAGATCATGTCACTGCACTCCAGCCTGGGCGACAAGAGTGAGACTCCATCTCATCCTCGCTCCGCCACGCTAAAAAAGAGAAAGGTGACAAAACATTTCCAACTGGTGAAGCTGGGGAAAAGCAAAGAGAAATGTATTGCCCTAGGGGCTGACAGAATAAAGCACCAAAACCTGGGTGGTTTAGAACAACAGAAATGTGTTGAGTCACAGCCGTGGAGGCCGGAAGTCTGTGATTGAGGTATCAGCAGGGCCATGCTCCGTCTAACCTGAAGAGGAAGGATTCTTCCTCATCTTTTCCCGCTTCTATGACCTCAGACATTCCTTAGCTTACAGCAGCATTCCCCCAATCTCTACATGGCCTTCTTCCTGGGTGTCTTCACATCATCTTCCCTCTGTACTGCCTGTCTCTGTCCACATTTCTCCTTTCTAAAAGGACCCCAGTCGTGGAGGATTAGGGGTTCACCCTAGTGACCTCATTTTAACTGAGTTACCTCTGTCAAGACCCCATTTCCAAAGAAGATCCCATTGCAAGGTACTGGGGATTAGGACTTCAACATCTCTTTTTTTTTTTTTTTTTTTTTGAGGCGGAGTCTCGCTCTGTCGCCCAGGCTGGAGTGCAGTGGCGCGATCTCGGCTCACTGCAAGCTCCACCTCCCGGGTTCCCGCCATTCTCCTGGCTCAGCCTCCCGAGCAGCTGGGACTACAGGCGCCGCCACCACGCCCGGCTAATTTTTTTTTTTTGTATTTTTTAGTGGAGACGGGGTTTCATTGTGTTAGCCAGGATGGTCTCGATCTCCTGACCTCGTGATCCGCCCGTCTCGGCCTCCCAAAGTGCTGGGATTACAGGCTTGAGCCACCGCGCCCGGCCAAACATCTCTTTTTTGAGAGGACACAATTCGACCCAGAGCAGCACCATTCTTGCAACTATTTTGCAAGCGTGCAATTATATCAGACAAAAAGTTATAAGAATACAAATTGGATAATGTCATTACATCTCAAGACTCTCTGTGGGGTCCTGAGGCTCTTAAGTTAAATCTCTGCAAGCCTCTGTGATCGAGGCCATATAAGGGAGAGCCCCAGATGGGTCAGTTTAGGAGACTTTGATAAAGAAACTACTTTTTTTTTTTTTTTGAAACAGTTTCACTCTCGTTGCCCAGGTTGGAGTGCAATGGTGCAATCTTGGCTCACCACAACCTCTGCTTCCCGGGTTCAAGTGATTCTCCTGCCTCAGCCTCCTGTGTAGCTGGGATCACAGGTATGCGCCACCACACCCGGCTGATTTTGTATTTTTAGTAGAGATGGGGTTTCTCCATGTTGGTCAGGCTTGTCTCAAACTCCTGATCTCAGGTGATCCACCCGCCTCGGCCTCTCAAAGTGCTGGGATTACAGGCATAAGCCACCGCACCCAGACAGGAACTATTTTCAAAGGTTGGGGAGAACCCCAAGGGCTAGTAAAAGTAGGGACCTGCCACTCCCAGGCCTGGAAGGACAGGGGACAGAGTGGGGAGAAGAGGCTGCATGGGAAGGTCCGAGACAATGCAGCTTGCCCTGTAGTGTCCCTACATGGACAAAGCTGGAAGACACAATACACCCACCTCACAGTCCTCCAATCCTTGCATCTATTGCTGGCTCCCTGATGGCTGGATGCAACCTGAAGTCATCAGTGCTGTCAAAGACATATCACATGGTTATTGTCCTGAGAACCAAGCATAGAGGAGCAGGGTGGAGAGTGGTCCCCAGGGGTTGTGGCAGGTGCTGGCTCCAGCGTGCTCTGCATATTCACTCCCACATTCATTTTGCACACAAACCTCACCTGTGTTAGCACCTGCACTTCCTCTACCTTCCTCTACCATCTCGGTCTCTCTCTGTATCTTGGCCCCAGTGCACAGCAACCTATATCACCTCTCTACAGCCCTCATCAAACTTGAGTTTTGTCATTTATATGATCAATGATCCACAGCTCAGCTCTGTGGCCCCCTCCAAAGCATAAGCTTCCCAAGGGCAAGAACCACCCTGTCTGATTTGCTCTTCTCTGTAACTCTTTCTGAGTGCACATAGTAGGTGCTCAATAAAGAGTTGGCAAAAAGTCAGGCATGGTGGCTTACACCTGTAATCCCAGCACCTTGGGAGGACAAGGTGGGTGGATCACTTGAGGTGTGGAGTTCGAGACCAACCTGGCCAACATGGTGAAACCCAGTCTCTACTAAAAAATACAAAAAAATTAGTAGGGTGTGGTGTTGCACGTCTGTAATTCCAGCTACTAGGGAGGCTGAGGCAGGAGAATCGCTTGAACCCAGGAGGCAGAGGTTGCAGTGAGCCAAGATCGTGCCACTGCACTCCAGCCTGGGAGATGGAGTGAGACTCTCTGTCTCTCAAAAAAATGCTGAGACTCTCTCTCTCTCTCTCAAAAAAAAAAAAAAAGAAAGAAAAAAAAAGAGTTGCCAAATGACTAAGGAAATGAGGGTACAGGTGAAGAAGACTGGGAAGTTATCCAAAGAAAATGTGAGATAGGGACTGATATCCAGGTTTTCTGATGTCCACACCGGTGCCTGCAGCACCCCCCACCTCTGAAACTCATAGCTTAGTCAACTTCATTTTTTAAAGGATTACTCTGTGATCCCTTTGGGGCCCTTTTACTCTGCAAAAAATGCTTGCAAAGTTATTCAGGGAGCAAATGCTCTGAAGAAGAAGACTTGTTGCTATTTTCTTTTGTAAGGTGAAGTGTTTACGGATGTAATCTCACACTCCGTTTGAAAATCTCCGGGAAGAAACCAGAACCTTGTTAGGTAGAGAAGTGAAGAGTGAAGTGTGCTCTGTTAGGTGAATCAGGCAAGGACACGTGTATGCATGCATAAACAGAGAGAGAAGGTTTGTAACTGAAGAATGTATAGAATTTACAAATATACAGAAGCTCAAACCCTCATTTTTTTCTATAGAATTAGCTATGTGTGGCCAGGCGCAGTGGCTCACACCTGTAATCCCAGCATTTTGGGAGGCCAAGGCTGGCGGATTTCCTGAGGTCAGGAGTTCGAGACCTGTCTGGCCAACATGATGAAACCCCATCTCTACTAAAAATACACACACACAAAAAAAAAAAAGATTAGCCAGGCGTGGTGGCGTGCCCCTGTAATCCCAGCTACTCAGAGGCTGAGGCGGGGAAATTGCTTGAACCAGGGAGGTGGAGGTTGCAGTGAGCCAAGATCATGCCACTGTACTCCAGCATGGGTGACAGAGCGAGATTGCATCTCAAAAAAAAAAAAAGAATTAGCTATGTGCATGTGAGCAAAGATTAGCCAATCCCTGTAGGATTTATGGTATACCTTTGGTTCTCAATCCTTAATGTATCATCAAAATGTGAATTCCATGGCTGGATGGGGTTGGAGGATATAGGTCTGTGAAGACTGTGTTCAGAAAACCTCTAAGCAGAGGTTGAGAGGAGGCTCAGCTGGGATGTTCTTGAGCTGTATAACTCAAAGTGTGATGTGTAGGCCCTCAGCATAGGCATCCCAGGTCTCCCAGATGTATGGAATTCATACCTTCAGTCTACCAAAACCCCAGACTACTTTATGTGCATATTGCATTTAGAGAACCACTGGTCTGCAGGACATTTTCACATCATCCAGGATTTAAAGGATGGATGGTTGTGGGCCCTGAGATTTCTGACTCTCCAATTCTTCTGCCTCTTCTTGTATAACTCCTCCCTGGAGCAATTGCCTAAAAACTCACCATGAGACCCCCACTAGAAAGGCCCACTCTCCCGCACATTCAAACACTTTGGGGTAAGTAATCCAGCACTGGTGGCTCAAATTAGATCATGTTAGAGTCACTGCACTGGCAACGCAGGTTTTAAAATAAAACAATTCAGACCATATTTCATAAAAGTCTATAGACCAGTTGAGAAGGGACAGCTCCACTTCCCTGGAGGATGTCAAATGCAGATGGAACGGTGTAGGATTGAGAAACCAGCTTTCAGCCACCTCTCAGTTAAATCACTGATTCAAGTGAGATAATTATTTGTTGTTAAAACCATGGGGTGTATGGTTGAGGAGAAACTGGACTTCCGTATGCATGTCACTTTATGATTTCAAGGGGAAAAACATAAGTATGTGATAGGCATTACACCCCTACCTAACCAGGGGCTGACCTCACCTCACTGAAGGTGGGTTGTGCAGAAATCACGGGTCTGTTGATAACACAAAGTTATCTTCTTGATAACAGGAAGAATATAAAATCTCTGTGATGTTTGCTAGCCACAAACACTGACCTTGAGCCCATCCAGCCTTCTGAACCAATGTTTAGTCTTTAGGAAATGCAAGGGAGAGAGGAACAAGCTAAATGACACCACAAAGAAGCAACCAGACTAACTCAAAAGGTGGCACATTCTGTAGAACCAACTCAAATGGATGTTTTGGGGGCACAAAGAGGACCAGTTATTAGAGATAAGGGCATGAAAATGTGGAGATGGGTAACTGAAAATGCAGAATACAAAGCCTGATGGATAGTATGATTCCACTTTGGTAAAAAATACTTAAGTCTAGGATGATAGATAATGGGCATATGTACAAATAAACACAAGGGTGTTAACAATGATAATCTCTGGGATGTAGGGATATGCTGTTTGTTTTTATTTTATTGTTCTTGCTTATCTCAATTTTTAACCCTCATGATGCCTATTTATTGCTTTTGTAATCGAACATGTATGCAAATGTGCAGATGACATTTAATTCTAGGCACCTGCAAGTGGCCATTTAGTCATCCATTCATTTAGTCATTCACTCAGGTGCACAGTTTTAGTCTTGTTTTGTTTTGAGACTGAGTGTCTCTCTGTCACCCACACTGGAGTGCAGTGGCACAATCTTAGCTCACTGAAACCTCAGCCTCCCCAGTTCAAGTGATTTTCCTGCCTCAGCCTCCCTAGTAGCTGGGATTACAGACACGCGCCATCATGCCCAGCTATTTTTGTTGTTGTTGTTGTTGTATTTTTAGTAGAGATGGGGATTTCACCATGTTGGTCAGGCTAGTGTCAAACTCCTGGCCTCAAGTGATCAACCTACCTCAGCCTCCCAGAGTGCTGGGATTACAGGCGTGAGCCACCATGCCTGGCCTGGTGTGTAGTTTTAATTAGCTATAATGCTATGGACCTGGTGAAGGTGTTCAGTCCATGAGGATAAATGACTCCTGTCTCTTCCCTTGGGGAATCAGGTGGCCCTGGGTCAAGTCTAGGGCCCGGATACCTTCACTCTCAATTTTCTTATCTTTAAACAACAATATCGACCTTGTTCATGAATTCATGCCGTAATAACTAGTGAGTGTCTACTGTATACTGCATACTGTGATTACATATCTGAAATTTTGTTTTATTCTCACAACCTACATAGAAAGTCAATTTTCTAAAACACTCATTATGGAAAAGTCGTAAGTAAAGCACTGAGAGGTGGAGTAGCCTGGCCAAGGTCACACAGCAGAGCTTGGTCCTACTCTGGCCAGGGAGACAGATTCAAAGTCACAAAGCCACAGAGGTAGGGAGATGTGCTGGCCATGGGAGGATGGGGACTCACTCCATAGATGCCAGGAAGGGAGGTTTGGGGTGGAGACAGGCAGGGTTTAACTTCTGCCCGTCTTTCAAAGACTAACTCCCTTTCTTCTCTTAGCTCAATTATTCTGACCTTCTTTGAATTACTGGAGTGCACCAAATTCCTTCCTACCTCAGGACCTTTGTCCATGCTGCTCCCTCTGCCTGGAATGCTCAGACCTTTCCCCTAACATACACGAGCATACGTGCACACACACACTTTACCTCTACCAGTTTTATACCTACTCATCCTCCAGGTCTCCAACATCACTCCCTGAAGGATTCCTCCTTAAATCCCAAGACCAAGACTCCTATCATTTATACCCCAGAACCTGTCCTTCACCTTCCTACCACTGTGTACCGTCATCTATTAATCCATTTATTTTGCACTTCATTGCTCAAAGTCATGAAGACAATCCCATGCCTTGTTCATTTCTGCAAGCCTACTTTGTAGGACAGAGCCTAGCACATAGCCATCGGTCAATCAATATTTGCTGCCCAAATGAGTGAATGAATTGTTTTAACAGTCTGATTCTAAGAAAATCCTCATTTGTGTTTATGTTTCTTTAGTCAGTTCCCATCAAACAAGGATAATAGCAACTGCTAGCATTTATTGAAGACTTGCTGCATGCTGGAGCGTTGCTAAGAATCTATATGCATTACCTTGGTGAGTACTGTCAGCAACCCGTGAGGCAGGCATTAATGATATACCTACTTGGTGGATGAGAAAATGGAGTTTAGGAAAATCTCAATTTCTTATGAACTTGCTGGCTCCGTGCAACTCAGTTCACCTCTTCGAATCTCAGTTTAAGGAGGCTTTAGTAGTCCATGCATGCAAAACTAAATTCAGCCCATCTCTAAGGCTTCCTTGCCTGTGGAACAGAATAATGCTAGCAACACCTTCATGGCTATTAACCGAGCTATTTGTGCATGGTACCCAGCAAGCACGCAGTAAACAGTTGCATGGGGGCTCCCTGGTCTTATAACTTTCACAGCAGAATCCCTGGCAGACAGCCATGCTCTGAAATTCCGTGGTGTAATAACCATGAATCACCCCCAAAGATCCCAGGACACGAGCAAGTCTGCTTCCTCTGCCCAGCGCGTTGTGCAGGGAGACGCTGGACACTGTCACCAACTCAGCGATCTCAGCTGCCGACAGAGCTCCACACAGAAGGGCCCTCCCGCCGACCTCGCTGAAAAGACCAGTAAATTCAGCAGCCAGCGTGTCTGGCTTTCCCACTTGTAGCCCCCTAAATCTCCCTCTAAGTGGCAGGACTCTGGCCCTGCTGCCCTGTCTGGGCGCATTTGCTTCATCTCAGAGGAGACGGGTGCCAGGAACCTCTAAGGGGTTGGCGGGGACTTTGTTTTTTCATCTCGTGAGTGGTTGCCTCTGCCGCCTGACTCAGCTTCGCTCAGACACAAGCTACAAACACCAGGGGTCTGGAAGTGACCCCAAAATTTCTCACTCACTAACTTGTTTTGGCTGGCTTCATTCGGAGTCCCAGGGCAGCCCCCGGGATAATGTGTCCAGGTGCCCAGCTTTCTCTGGGGCCTGAAGGAGCCACCTTCCAAAGGAGGAAAACTGGGGAATCAGGTGGCCCTGGGTCAAGTCTAGGGCCAGGACCCCTTGGACACGTACCTCTGCCCTCAGTTTCCTTGACTTTAAATTGGGATAACGGCAATGTCGACCTTGCTGGGGTGTTGTGAATGATTCATGAATTCTTGCCATAATAAGTAGCAAGTGCCTACTGTATACTGCCCACTGTGATTACGTTATGACATATATCATTTCCTTTTATTCTCACAACCAATGTAGAAAGTCAGTTTTTTAAAACACCCATTATGGAAAAGTTGTAACTGAAGCTCAGAGAGGTAGAGTAACTTGGCCAAGATTACACAGCAGAGCTGAGATTCAAACTCAGGCTTATCAGACCCCAGAGGCTGAAAGTTTTACATGCTGTGAACCCCCTACACCGTGCTCCCAGCCACTGCCTGCTGTGTTGCTTTCCCCAGGAGTGCTGTAGGCTGCCCACTGTTACCTGCACAATAAGAACCATGATGGTAATAGCTCATGTTTATTGAGACCTGCACACGTCTTACTTAAGTTACCATGTAACTTACTGTTACATGGATTGCTTCCTTTATATACTTTGGTTACAGTCCTTCTTTTGATTATTTTAGGTTGACCCAGACCAAAATTGAAAGCATTTTCAAAAGAATCAAAAGCTTCTAACCTTCGGCCCACTGGGAGCCACAGCAGGTTAACACAGGAGACTCTGATGTGATCAGATTGGCCTGTTTTGGGGATGGTGCTGGCTGATGAGAGAAAGATGGATGAAAGAAAAGGAGGCTGGAGAAACAGGCAAAGATGGGGGCCAAATGGGCCTTTTCGTTATGAGGGATCCCACCTCCCCTGTCCTCTGTGACAGCATCTCAGTCCCCAGCCCCGTCTTGTCACAGCCAGGTTGACCTAGCTTAGACAGCAGCCTGCAGCTTCCCAAACTTAGAGCATTCTGCCAGAGAAAGCTAGGAGACACTCTGTCTTGTTCATTAATTCACTAAAAAACTAATTACTGTAATTATAGATCACCTGTTGTATGCAAAGCACTGAGTGTGCAGCACAGAACAAGACACTCTAGAAGCCAAGATGGGAATCAGAAACACGGGGTTCAAATCCTCCCTCCGCCTTGAACCTCTGCAAACTCACCTTTCCAGGTCTTCGTTTCTTCTCCTGTAAAATGGAGAACATGTTCACCTCCACGTCACAGCGCTGGTGGGAGGATGCGGTGATGTACATGAAACAGCTTCTGCAGTCAGCTCCCGGGCTCTGAGGGGGGTTCATTACCCAGGAAAAGCATGGAACATGGGAACCGGTGGATGAGGAGAGAGAGCTGCCGTTCTCTGTCAGTGGCTCTTACCTCGGGTCGATTTTTATCCCCAAGGGACATTTGGAAATATTTTTGGTTTACATAATTTGAGAGGGGGGATGCTACTGGCATCTAATAGGTAGAGGCCAGGGATGCTGCTCAACATCCTGCAACGTACAGGACAGTCTCACGCCCCATTCTCGAGAATCATCTGCCCCTCCGTGTCATTAGTGCTGAGGTGGAGAAGCCCTGGGCTATGTGGACACTGCCTGTACCAGGCTGCAGAGAGGGGCCTGGGTCCCACATTCAGTCTGCCTGTGCAGACAGCACCCCACCCCCTAGCTGCCTAGGACACCAAGGGGCTGAGCCTGCCCCCATCCCTGCCTGGCCAGATGGCTCCTGTGTCCTGGGCAAGGGGCAGAGGTGCCTTTATCTCCAAACAGACTCCCCACCCTGAAGTATCATCCCTGGGTGTTTATTTTCCAAGGTGGCCGTGGCCCTGCCAGGAGTTGTGGGCTCCCAGCACCAACCACTCTGCTCTCAGCTGGAGTGCACCTACCCATCACTGCGCTGTGACTGCAGCCGTATCCTGCTTGATTCTCTCTTCTGTCTCTCTCATCGGCTACAGCAGCTGAGCCAGCAGGAATTGTTCCACCCAGCTGCTGAGAAGCAGACAGCAGCAGCAATGTGGGCCATCGAGGGCGTATGGAAGTCACCTGAGTAGGAACAGAGCACCTGGCTGTGCCAGGCCAGGAGGCTCCCAGATTGAGACTTGTCCTGTCTGAGTTGACTGAGCACTTCTCAGCCTCTGCCAGCCACTGAGCCTCACGAGAGAATATGGGTGCCTGTCTAGCTCTCTCCCACCATGAGGAAGGGCCCTTTAGGGTTTCTCTCAAAGTGGGAACCTCTATGTCTGGTTTATTTCCTGCCCCCTGAACATAGCTAGGGGCACACAACAGGTCTCATAATTGGTGCACAACATCCTGTCTCAAGAGCTCCCAGAATCCAGGCTTGTCTGGGGTGCCCTACCTAAGGCAGGGCACTAGGGAGACTTCCTGGAGCAGAGCCCGGCACATAGTAGGTCCCCAATCAACACTTACTCGTGAATGAAGGAATGCACACATGCATGTAAGGAGACTTTATTTTTGTACCCAGCTTTGCATTGGATTTGCTGTGGGACTTTGAGCAAGTGGCTTTCCATCTCAGGCTCCAATGCCCCAGTCCGTGAAATGGAGCTCATTCTTTCCTGTTGAGCAATTTCTGAAAACAAGGCAAAAGTTTTTGACGTTGGGTGGGGGAGGGGTCTGGAACTGAGATTCTCCTTGTGAAATAAACCACAAAACCACGTTTGCACTGCACATCTTCATCTGTAGCGTGACAGTTAACTTCAATCCCAGAAAGGCTGACCTTAAGCTGGTTGCATCACCTGTATTTGTTACCTGTTGCTGTGTAACAAATTATCCCAACATTTTGCATCTTCAAACAACCTACCTTCATTATCCCATAGTTTCTCGGGGCCAGGATTCTGTGAGCTGCCTAGCTGAGTGGTTCTGGCTCAGTGTCTCTCGTGAAGTTGTTGGCAAGCTTCTGGCTGAGGCTGTGGTCTGTGAAAATGTGATGGAGGCTGAAGGACCCAAACTCATTCAAGCAGCTGTTGGCTGGAGGCTTCATTTCCTCACCATGTAGGCTTGTCCACAGAGCTACTCATAGCATGGCTTTCCCCAGAGTGGGTGGTTCATTGGAGGGAGAGGCAGGAGAGGGAAAGCATGATGAAGGCCAGGCCGCAGTCTTTTTATAACCTAACCTTGGAGGTGGCATGTCATTGCAGCCATCATACTCCAGTGGCCACACGGTGTGGGAAGATGTGAACACGGGGAGGTGGGTATCTTTTGGAGCCATCTGGGAAGCTGGTTGCCGTATGGTTCAATCTAGACTTTGTGTCAAGCCATAGAGAGCAGAAGGCAGAGGAGAGAGGGCAAAGTCCTTTCACCAATAACAGGATAGGAAGGAGATGGCATTTTTCTTTCTTTTTTTTTTTTTTTTGTACATGCCATATGTCCAGCACCATCCCAGGCTATTTTTGTGCGTTGTTTTATTTTACCCTCACAGCTAACCCATGAGACAGTAAAATCACCACCATTTTTCAGATGAGGAAACAGAGATCACATACACAACTGGTAAGAGAGGGAGGTGGGTTTTGAACCTGAAAATGACTGGGACCACCTTTCCAATTCTGGAGCTGACCACCCTACCCCCTGCTCTGGGAAAATTGCTGGAAGAGCAGGCACAGTGGGTCTGGGTACCTGTTTGTTATTCTAGAACAACAGAAAAGTCAAGGATCTTCCAGCAAGGGTGCTGGAAAGCCCCTTTGGGAAGGAATGCCAGTGATTCCTTTGTGAAGTGCTTTCCCACCCATTGTGTCTTGGGAGAGTACCCTTGTTCCCAGGTTGCAGGTGGGAAAACTGAGGATAGGGATGAAGCAGAAGGGGATGGCATTTTTCTTGTTTTTAGTACCTGCCATATGTCAAAACTGAGGTTGACATCCCCAGGATCTCCCAGTTTTAAGTTCACCTCATGTCCCCAACCTACCCAGGCTCCCTCCTGATGCCTAGTTCATATCTATGTTGCCCCACAGACGTGTCTATCCAGGACTTATGTGCTCAGTAGAACAGCCCACAGATTAACCTTGACCCTGGCCCCATGACTCAAGACATACCTTAAATTCCTCCAGACATTCCCAGAAATAAATCCAGTTATTTGACTCTGTGTGTGTGTGTCACAGGGGACCTCTCCCAATGTCTAAGATGGGCTTAAGTCAGGATTCTATTTTTTCTACTTAAGCATCTGCTGAGACCATTTTGTTAGATGCCTACATGACTGAGGACTAAAAACCGAGAAGAGAGGCTGGGTACAGAGGGTGAGGGAGGATTTTCCCATTGGTGGTCCCTTCGCTATCTCTTTTGAGAAGTCTTAATCCCTTAATCACTTTTATTAATCTCATAACAATCTTTCCAACATCGGTTACATCCTTCTTATCTTGGTTAAGCATTTTGGTGAACTCAGAGCTTCTTGTCACTTAGGGACTTTCTCCTTCTGCTTAAGGCATCTGCTCTTACATAGTGTCTCTTCCTCCCTCCCCCTTTCCTTCTCTTTCTCCCTCTCCCCGCTTCTTCTCACTCTCTTTTCTATCTCATTCTCTTTCTTCTCTCTCTTTCCCTCTCTTCTCTCTTCCTCTCTTCTCTCTCTTCCTCTCTTCTCTCTCCCTCTCTCTCTTCCTCCCTCCTTTCCTTTTTCCAACTATACTGTTACAATCCAACAACCCTTGAATTTCAGAGCCAGCAGGAACTTTCTAGACCAGCCAGCATACATTTCTCATTTTACAGCTGGAAAAGCCGGAACTCCCCGAATTTAATTAACGCTTTCAAGGCCTCACTGCAGCTGCAAGCGAGTCCACGAATGCCCGCTGGAAACAATGAAACCCCTTGTAGGTGTGAGCACTTAACCCTAACCCACGCCATCTCTGTTGACCCTCACAAATGCCTTGGACGTGGATTCTACCATTAGACTCATTTTAGAGCAGAGGAAACTGAGGCAGAGCAAGGGGAAGTCGCTCACCCCCAGACACAGCTCAGCACAGGCACAGCCCAGAGATTGGAGCCCGGGCATTCAAGCTCCCTATACCAGGTCCTCTCCACAATGCCTAGGTATCTTTCCCTGCAGGGGCAGTGAGCTGACGCACAAATGGCGGCGAAGCAGGCCCTTACCAAATGAACTGAAGGCGTTAAGGGCTCATGATGGGATTATCGCTCCTCTGTCTGGTTGGAAGCTCCAAAACCCCTGCATGAGGTCTCCCCCAGCCCAGCTCGGGGTCTTTCTATCTACCAGACCCTGTGACTGTGACTTCTTTTACCAACCCAAAGCTCAGCCCTTCTGCAGGGTGCAATGGGACAAGTCAGACATCAGACAGCTGGGTGGGCCCCAGTCCCCACCATACCTCTTACTCACTGTAGCTGACTCATTCCTTTTTGGGTGTTACTTCCCTTATTTCTCAACTGAGAACATGTAGCTTCATATATCCATCAGCTGCAGAGGCCTTTTGGAAATGAAATACCACGTGGAAAGCCAATAGGAAAAGCCCATTAAAGGAAGCTGCTGCTGGAAGTGGGCGTTTTTTGGGGAGGTAGGAGGAATGCCCACATTCCCATCTTCCTGTCCCCTTCCAGGGACCCAGGACACAGTCGGAGCCTGGAGACACAGGTTTTGAAGCTATAGACAAGATGTCCGTGTGTGTTCCATGGCCGATATTTTGTGAGCTTATAGACACCCCTGATCCTTCTCCAAGCCTACGGTGGGAAGAAGGCTGTCCCAAGGGCATTGCTCTCCAAACGATTCCAGAATCAACAGACTCACAGACGCGGACCTCTGAGGCACGCTCTTGCCCCATCCCCTCCGCCCTCCCTGGTGACTGCGTACCTCCCCCTTCACCTCTGTTCTCTCCCGCTCGCCTCTTTTCCTCTTTGTCTGCCTGACAAGTAGCTGGTGAGGGCGAAGATGGAAAACCAACTGCCGAACTTAGAAAATAAAAACACCCCAGCCGGCTTTATTAATCTCCTGAAATATGCTCTCCAATTGCTGCCAAGCCGAAAGGGCTTGTGTTTTCCCCTAGAACATCGTAAAAAAGTAGAAATGTTTACAAGGATGACTGGAAAATAGTGCAGTAGATCTTTCTGGTAATGTACAAGGTGATGCAGTAATTGCTATGGAAACTAGTCATTATAATTCAATAAAAAGGGAGAAAAAAGTTAAGTTCATTATGTTACCTATGACTCTATCGTCACGTTCTTTACATATATTAGCATAAAATCAGTCCCACTTTTATTCGCAGGGTTTTCACGGGCTCAGCCTTCACAAAAGGGTTTGTACGGTTCGGCACAGATGAAGCCCTAAAGGAGACAAGAAAGCTCACTTTGCAAGAAATCTCTCTATATTTATTTTTCCTGGGCGAACAATTTGATGTTTCGGCACAAACGTGCATGCAGGGTCCAAAAGAGAACATAGCTTGTGCATGAGGATTGCTGTCCCGTGCATTAGAGGAAGAACTTTATTGCTCTTAGGGTCCTGAGATGTGACAGAAAGGGAAGTCTCCTTGCAGGAGAGATGCAACTTGCCAAAATAAAAAGAAAGATGCAAAGTCACTTGACTTATTGTACATCTGAGGACTGAGCAGCTTGGGGACACCACCAGAGGGACTAGCCCCTGCGATGCCGTGGGTCACCGCCCTCACAACCACTCCCACCTGCCTGCCAGGTTGTGCAGCCTCACCCAGGCATTTCGTACTAAGTACATCATACGCAGCTTGGGAAGTAGATCTGGACCCAAGGCGGTTGCGATATCGGAAGTGGAAATAACCCCGTGGGTGAGGCAGGAAACAGTGATTGCTCGAATACCTATTTCTGGCAAAGGGAGATAAAGGAGTGATTCTAAGTGACTGGCGCATGTGCATGTGTGCTGGGGGATGAAAAGGATTAAGATGAAAACCATCATCCCTGTCCACCAGGAAGCTTGCAAATCTCTATGTAATTAAGAGCCCAGAGCCAGCGGACCAGGGTGAGAAGGCAGGTGGGTGTTCGTCCTGCTCTAGACATGTCATTTGGATGAGGTGAGCCAGTTCACCTCTCCAAGCCTCCCTAACTGTGCAAGTCATTACACTACTGTCTCCTAGTTCCAAACTCACCCTTTTATACTCTGCCTTCTGGTACCTGGGCTGGGATTCTGTGCCCTGCATTGCTGCTGGGCCTGCTGGGTCTCTGTAAGCCTCTGCCCGTAGCAGGTACTAGATGTAACCCTGAGGCAGATGCCAGGAAAAGGGACATGCTTGTCCCTGCTTTCTTGCAGTTTCTTTTTTTCCTTCCTTCCCTTCCTTCCTTCCTTCCTTCCTTCCTTCCTTCCTTCCTTCCTTCCTTCCTTCCTTCCTTTCTTCCTTCCTTCCTTTCTTCCTTCCTTCCTTTCTCTTTCTTTTTCTCTTTCTTTCTTTCTTTTTCTCTTTCTTTCTTTCTTTCTTTCCTTCTTATTTTTCTTTTTGTTTTCTTTGTTGTTTTTAGAGACAAGGTCTCACTCTTTTGCCAAGACTGGAGTACAGTGGTGCTATTATAGCTCACTGCTGCCTCAAACTCTGGAGCTCAAGCCATCCTCCTGCTTCCATCTGCTGAGCAGCTGGGACCACAGGTGCGGGCCACCATGCCCAGCGTTTTTATTTTTTTAGAGATGGGTCTCACTATGTTGCCCAGGCTGGTCTCAAACACCTGGTCTCAAGCAATTTTTCCTCTTTGGTTTCCCGAAGTGCGGGATTGCATGCCTGAGCCATCACACCTGGCCTGCCTGCAGTTTCTGTCAGCATGACGGAAGCAGTGGCTCATCATCCCAGCCATGACAGTCGGTTCCTGGATAGTTTTTGTTTTTTTTTTTTCACTATGACAAGTAGCCTTGCCTATCACCTCTTCAGAAGTCTGCATGGCCCCTGTTCTGGGCTCTTGAGTGCCAGCGGAATTCTGGTTCTTCCTCCAAGCTTTTTCCCCCCAACTTCTCCCTTTGCTCTTTCAGCCCAAGAAAGGCAGCTGCTCCCCGCAGTTACTGTCTCTGCTTCCCCCTCACCTCTTCTTTGTGCTTTTCCGGTTTGTCAATACCAGATCCCTATATTAAACTCACCCTATTAGAACACCTGGCATGGTTTTTGTTTTATAATTGTGGTCTTTGTCATTGAAAGTAAAGGCAGAGACCACAATTACTTGTGCACCAGCCTAATTCTTTGGGTCTCACCTCTTCTAATCCAGGCTCCACGTAGTATCTGGAACAATCTTTCTGATTACAGTTTGATCAGATCACTGCCTGGAAGGGGTGAATTCCCAGCCTTTTGGCTGTCAGAGCCTCTCTCCCACCCACAGCAGACATCCTCTGTCCATTATATTTATCTTGAGCATGGACACACCCTCAGCATCCTTCTTAACACAATGCTTCAGGGCAGAACTATTCATGCTCTGAGTTGGCAGGTGATATGAAGCCTATTGTCCAACCTTTCCCTGGAGGGTAAGTCCTATCTCTGAGCTATGAACCATGAGAACTATTTGGTAATTTATCTCATGTTTATTTAGTGTTTATTATATGTCAGGCATTCTACTGCCTTGCCATGTAGAATCTTCTGAGAGAAATCCATCTAGTTAATGCAGTTTCTCACATGCGTAACTTTATATTTGTTTTTGTCCAAAAGAGCCCACCTTGCATACATGGATCTACTGTAATACCTAGAGGAATTCTTCAACGGAAACTTAATGAAGTCAACACAAAAGAATTCTTTGAGAATGACTGAATCCCCTCTCTGGACGAACTCTACTGATAATTTCAGCATAATTATATGTAACAGACTCCAAGTGGCACGCAGTAGAACTCTAATATGATTGCTAATTATGTCCACATTAAGTCAGTGATAGAAATCCTTATCTGCATGTGGCTGTGAGTCACAGGCTCCATTCTGTGACAAATTGAAGGCTTTTCTCCACATTCTGCTGTTCTTTTTTGATGTCTTCCACAGTGGTCTTGAGTTTGTCCTCTCCCAGCACCTCACCAACGGACACACTGCAGGATGTAAGTGAGGGCAATGAGTAGATGTAGTAAAATAATAGGAAATAGGGCCAGGCGTGGTGGCTCACGCCTGCAATCCCAGCACTTTGGGAGGCCAAAGTGGGCGGATTGCCTGAGCTCAGGAGTTCGCGACCAGCCTGGGCAACATGGTGAAACCCTGTTTCTACTAAAATACAAAAAATTAGCCAGGTGTGGGGACGTGTGCCTGTAATCCCAGCTACTCAGGAGGCTGAGGCAGGAGAATTGCTGAACCCGGGAGGCAGAGGTTGCAGTGAGTCGAGATCGCACCATTGCACTCCAGCCTGGGAGACAGAGTGAGACTCTGTCTCAATAAATAAATAAATAAATAAATAATAAGAAATCAATTCTGGGGCTTAGAGCCAAAGAGAAAATAGGGAGTGGTGCTGACTGAGGCAAATGGAGGAGGCTTGAATCCAGCTGATCTTTGCCGTGTGGGTACAGGAGCCTATCACTATCAGAGCATCTAAGACATACTGGAGGTGGGCAGATCACCTGAGGTCGGGAGTTCATGACCAGCCTGGCTAACATGGTGAAACCCTGTCTCTACTAAACCTTGAACCCAGGAAGCAGAGGTTGCAGTGAGCTGAGAGCCGAGATCGCGCCACTGCACTCCAGCCTGGGCAACAGAGCGAGACTCCGTCTAAAAAAAAAAAAAAGAGAGAGAGAGAGCAAGTGAGAGAAAGAGAGACAGATGCTGGAAATCTGTGGGGTGTTTGTTGTTTGTTTGCTTGTGTTTCTGAGACAGGGTTTTGCTCTGTCACCCAGGCTGGAGTGCATGCAATCACGGCTCGCAGAAGCCTCAACCTCCCCTGGCTCAGGTGATCTTCCTGTCTCAGCCTCCTGAGTAACTGGGGCTACAGGCACCACCAAGACTGGCTAATTTTTTATTTTCATTTTTTGTAGATATGGGATCTTGCTGTGTTGCCCAGGCTGGTCTCAAACTCGTGGCCTCAAGTGATCCACCTGCCTCCACCTTCCAAAGTGTTGGGATTATAGGCATGAACCACTGTGCCTGGCCTTGTGTTTTACATAGAAATAATGAGATTCCTTTTCAATGTTGGCAACTGATTCAAATTTCAAATGGAATGTACACATATATCAAAATATCACATTGCACCCTATACATATAAACAGTTGTTATTTGTCAATTAAAAATATTTTTTTAAAAAAAAGAACAAGGGAGGATCCTGCACAGTGGTTAGGAGCCAGGACTCTGAAGGCAGAGTGCTTGGCTCAGACCCCTTCTCTGCTATTTCCTGGTTGTGCAGCCTAAGCCGAATTACTCACCCTCTCTGTGCTTCCATTTTTCTGTCTGTAAAATGGTAATGTTAATAATAGCACCAACCTCATGACATTGTTGTGAGGTTTGAATGAGTCAGAATGTGCAAGGCCTTTAATAAGTACACATGAGTTGGTATCTGTAAGAAACTCATATAAAATTCCTGATCCCGTTAGCAGCAAGTCAGCATCACTTTTATTCTAAGCATTTTGAGGATCCTCATTATTTGTAAACTTAGAGACTCTCCACAGTGGTCCTGGTGGGAGACAGGGGCAGGCAGAGGAGCTGTTGTTAATAGCTCCATTTTACAGATGAGAAAACCGAGGCGCAGAAGAGTTCTTCGTTTGCCCAAGGCCTCACAGCAAATCCAAGGAAGGACTTAACCTGAACCCAGCTCTCCAAAACCCTCTCTCCTCTCTGACGCTCTCGGACCCTCCCAGCCAGCCAGCCCGAAACTCTGCCACACTGCCAGGTGCCCCTCGCTGTACTCCAGATGCAAAATGACAATGAAGTGCTTTTTTTTCTTTCTTTTTTTTCTTTCCTTTTTTTTTTTTTTTTTAAGAAAGAGAAAGAGAGAGAGAGAGCAAAGGGAGCAGAGGGTGGGAGAAGAACTGTTCTCATCACAAATTTCTCTCTGGCCCTCTTCCCAGACTTGAAGTTACCGGCATGGCTGGCAAGACTTGGGGCAGGCGAGTGGGTGAGCATGCTGAGCAGCAGCAGAACAGCAGGGGGTCCAGCTCTGCCCACCCCTGATTTCTTGGGCTGACCCAAGCCCCCAGGACCAGGTGCGTAACTGTGGGACCCAGTGTAAAATGAAAACGCACAGCCTCTTGTGCCAAGACTACTAAGAATGTCAAGGGGGTGCCAGCAGAGCATGAAACCAAGGGTGGGACCCTGGGTGGCAGCCCAGATTGTACACCCCTTGAAGTCAGTCTTGGACACTCCCTTTTTTCTAAGGGGCATGCCAGACTCACACAACGGGAGTGCAAAGAGGGTTAAAAGACGCCCTCGCTTCTCCCCATGTCCTGGTGAGATAAAACCACCACTGGGAGACCCAGGACAATTTTTATATAGGATTAGAAAACAAAAATCAATATTTAATTATCTGTAAGCTTTTTGTGTCACTGAATCTTTAGCACCCTTACGGGGAGTGCCGGCTGCCAAAGCAAAAGTAAGTCATTAAAGACGCAGTATCGCCGGCCATCCCTTTTTAGAGTCGGGCCATAAATAGAGAACATTATCACTCCTCACATGCTGCTATTGTTATTTATCTTTACAATCTCTATTTACCTCTATTTATAGCAGATTTCCCCCATATATTATGGGGCCAGGTTAACTTTAACGGAGTTCATGAAAAGAGGTACTTAAAACTTTGGAACATGCTTATGTGAACAGATGGCAAGGTTTTCAGAAGCTATGGGGCCCAGAAGGCCGATTTGAAGGGTGTTGATTTTTTTCCTTCTTCTCTTATTGCCTCCACTCTCTCCTATAAAGTCTGCCCAGAGTCCTTCATCTCTGGCACAGTAACCACAGCCCAAGTGGAAATGGATGGGTGACACAACTAGAGAATCCAGATTCTGGACTTTCAGGCCTCACCTGTAAATGGGCTTTTTAATTTGCTGTGCCGAGAGTAAAGTCATGTTTTCAGAAGCTGGGAGCTTTTGCTTCACCAGGGAATCCCTCATTTAGCTTTGTACTTCGCTGTCTTCTTTTAGCCTTAGACACACTGAACTGTAATATTTTCAATGACCTGCCTTTACCAGCTTCTCTAGGCAGGGACAGAATCTGGGCCACTGGGGGATTCACACTGCCTACCACAATTTCCAGCACATAGTAGATGCACAATAAATGTGAGGAATTATTATATAAGGAACCCAGCAGAGTTAAAATTAAAATTAGGCTGATCTGGGTTTGAATTTCTGCTTTGGAACGTACTACCTAGGGGACTTTGGGCAAGTTAATTCGTCTCTCCGAGTGTTAGTTTCTTCATCGAGTGACTTGCATAGCCCAGTGTCTGTTGCAGAAAGCTCACTGGCATGAGTCAATATTGTATCATTAATTCTAAGAGCCACATAACTCTTTAGAACAAATGTGAATATGGGAAAGTAAATAAATGAATGCATGGATGAATGAATGAATGAGGGAGTGAATACACGGATGCGTGGATGGATGGATGGATGGATGTATGGATGGATGCATGGATGGATGGATGGATGGATGGATGGATGGATGCATGGATGGATGGATGGATGGATGGATGGATGGATGGATGGATGGATGCATGGATGGATGGATGGATGGATAAAAGCAGAGGAAAGGTCTTCCTCAGAAACAGAGCTGGGATCCAGGAAATGTAATCTGGTGGAAGGATTAGAGGCACTTTTGCTTATTAGTTTCAAAAACAAGACAATCTAGAAACAGACCTGAGGATTTGTAAAAATCTGCATGCAATAAAGGTCGCATTTCAACTCAATTTGGAAAGGATTATTCTACAAATAGCATTGGGATGATTGTTTAACTAGTAGAGACCAAAAATATAGTTAAATTGTTACTTCACAGCCATTCACCAAAATCAGTTCCCAACGGATTGGAGTTAACTGGAAAGCATCAACTCTATGATTCCCCTCTACCCCCGATGAAAATGTGGGCTAGCATTTTATGACCTCAAGCAGTGAAGATGTTTCTAAGTATAAGAACAAAATAGCAAGCTATAAAAGTAAAGATAGATTTATTAGGCTACATACTACTAAAATATTTACAGGTTAAACAAATAAGAGACATAAAATATCCTGGGAAAAATTATTTGCCTCATCTATGCCAGGCAAATGGTCAATCAGCACAATATATAAAGAGCTTTTGGATATCATTAAGAAAACAAAGAATAAAAGCAAATAGAGAAAAACAATGACGTGTATGAATGTGAAATTAATCAAGGAAGGCACAGAAATGAGCAAATAAGCACATAGCACAAGATAATAAACTTCACTAACCATAAAAGAAACACACCTAATCTGAACAGATATAACTTAAAATGGTCAAATTAGCAAACTTTTCTTTAATGATAACACATGCTGCGTGTGAGGATACTGCAAAATAGGCACTCTAGAACACCCTGGGTGCAACCTTTATGGAGTACAAGAAGAAAAAATTTTGTTGTATGCCTTGAGACTTTTGTGGTCATTTATCATACAGTATCTTTGTGTAAGAGTTGGGAGATACAGTTTCAATACAGTTTCTCTCTATCAGTTTCTTAGCAGTGGGAATGAGGGATTTTTTTCCCTTTGGGGAACACTTATCAGTACCCACCAAAATTTTTAATATATCCATCTTTGACCTGGCAATTCCAGTTTCAGAAATCTCCCTTAGTGTGATACTTGCACATTTGGTTAGAGATATATTTTCAAAGAGAAACGTTGTACCATTGGTTACAATAGCATAGAAGAAAGTAGAAAACAGGCCAGCAAAATGGGAATGGTCAAGTAAACCAAAATGGCTAATTTTCTAGATCAAAAATGATTGTGTATTCACAATTTCAACCTAGTGTGCCCATATAGAATACTATGCAGCCATTAAAATGAATGAGGCAGTTTAACATGTGCAATGCTATGAGAACATGTCCATGTTAAATTGCTAAGAAAGAAAAGGAGGCCGGGCGTGGTGGCTCACGCCTGTAATCCCAGCACTTTGGGAGGCCAAAGCAGGCAGATCACGAGGTCAGGAGATTGCGACCATCCTGGCTAACACAGTGAAACCCTGTCTCTACTAAAAATACATAAAAAAATTAGCCGGGCGTAGTGGCGGGCACCTGTAGTCCCAGCTACTCGGGAGGCTGAGGCAGGAGAATGATGTAAACCCGGGAGGCAGAGCTTGCAGTGAGCCAAGATCGCGCCACTGCAATCCAGCCTGGGTGACAGAGCGAGACTCTGTCTCAAAAAAAAAAAAAAAAGAGAGAGAGAAAAGGAATTTATAGAAAGCCCACATATCATGGTCCAATTTGTGTAACTATTTTACGTGTGTATCTTACAAAGGCCTCAAAGGGAGGGTGGTTTAGGGATGCACTTTCTTTTTACTCTATCTATTTCTGCGTTATTGTCCTTGTGGCTTTTTGTACCACTGGAATTAGCTTCTATGCTTTGTATGTATGATCGCCGAAGCTGGTCCCTATGAGTCAGCCTGGGCTTGCCTCTAAGCACAACCTCACCTTACATGCTTCAAGGATTTTCAGGGCCCTCAGGGGATCCTCAACATCTTGCCCTGGTAGGTGAGGACTCCTGTGTCTTGGACCTTACAACTATCCCCATCAATTCCTATGTTCTCCACATTCCCATATTGTCTCTTTCTCCAAATCTTTCCCATGCTGTGCCCTCTGCCTGAAATACCCTTCCCTGCCTTGCCCATCTGGAAATCTCCATGAAAATGCAGACAGCACTTTCCATCAGTAGCTTTTCCTAATGTTCCAATCTGTGTTAAGCCCTCCTCAAGCTGTTTTAGTACAGAGTATGAGAATGCGTAGTCTGAGGTCTGCTGGCAATTTTTTTTAATGGGGTGAAATTTACATAGCATACAATTAACCAATTTAAAGTGTTCAATTCAGTGTCAATTTTTAGCATCTAAATTCCCAAGCCTTGACCCAGACTTACAGCATTGAAAGCTCTGGTGTTGGGTCCAGCCATCTGCATTTTGAATAAAGTTCCCAGATAATTCTTGCACACACCAAAGTTTAATAATCACAACCCTCGTAGCTTGTTCTCCCTATTATAACAGCACATGACTGTTTGTTTTCATGTCTGTTCAACTTATAATTTCTAAACTGTGAGAATCTGCATAAAGATAGAGCAGATATATATAGATAGGTGCACGGATGTGAAATGTATATATGTATATAAGTAATTATTATTATAACCATACTGAATAAATTATATTACATCTCAATAGGAAGTTTCACTAACAATATAGCACTATGCAGAAGGAGGGGGTGGGAAAAATGCCCCTCCACCCCACCCTGCTGTCAAAGTGAACCAGCAGCCAGCAACGGGTGCCTCAGCCCTTGCTGGAACCTGAGCAATGCTCTCCGCTGGGGATTTGCTCCTTCCTCTTTCTGGCACCAGCTGGTGTTGACTATTGCCAGAAAGAAACAGTCTCCGGCAACCCTGCCACCCTTGCCACAGAAGATCAGAGATGCGTCTTAGGTTCAGGGATGTCTGTGTTCAGTGCTTTCCAAAATCCCATGCAGGGATGCTGCCGGGCCGAGTCGGAAGGCCCAGGATGTTGGCAGGTCCGATGTGGCTCCCTGCACATACTTGGTGTGTGGGAACTGTCTCTGATGTTGAGGTTCCGTCTCTGTCTCCAGAGCCTGAACCATCTGGCAGTTCTCCATCCTCAGCCAAGGACCTGCCGCCTTCTGGGAGCCCTCAGGGTGGAAGTAAGAAAAGGAGAAGAGGGTAACAGCTGGGGCTGGGAGCAGGAGGGCGGTGAGGGCCTCTCTCCAAAAGCCAGTGATTAATCTTGAAACTGGGATGCTTTCATTTCCTTGCAAACTGGAGTACGATGTAGAGAAAATCACAGCACACATGCCATGGGCAGGAGAGCACAGTGGGTATGAGTGTCTGACTCAGCCAGAGCCTGGTTCGAATCCTGACTGTGCCACTTCCGGGCTGTGTTACCCGAGGTAAGTTACCTGCCCTTCCCGAGCCTTTTCTATGCTCTCAGGGTTTCTTTGTAAGGTTTAAATTACATAATATCCATGAAAGGCTTTATGTAGTACTTAAAAAAGCATCCGATCTATACATACTAATTATCTCTGGGAACATGCCTCTCTTCCAAAGAATGGCTTTGTTTTACATGATTGTAAAGTGCCTTAGCAAGGCAGGGTGGAAGGTGCTCTGAAATCAGAATTGGAGGCCTGGGCTCCATTACGTAACTTACTTGGAAATCTGGGGCAAGCTCCTTGAATTCCTTCTTAACAATGCAAAGAAGGAACCAATGGGATGAAGAGGACCACAGGCCAGAGGCTTGCAGGCTTGCAAGTATCAGACCCATTTCCTGTGAAGACCCCTCCTGGCATTATCAGTCCCATTTCTCAGATGCGCACACACACTGAGGCCCAGAGAAGTGAAGTTAGTTGTATGTGGCAGTGTGATGCCAGGAAAAGCTGGGGTTGCAACCAGTCGTGTCTGACCCCAGTCTCTGGGCACTTTCTGCCTCCCTTCTTTCAGTCTTTCAATAATAATATCACAAAGGCCGGGCATGGTGGCTCACGCCTGTCATCTCAACACTTTGGGAGGCCGAGGCAGGCAGATCACCTGAGGTCAGAAGTTCAACACCTGCCTGGCCTACATGGTGAAACCACGTCTCTACTAAAAAGTGTCTCACACCTGTAATCCCAGCATTTTGGGAGGCTGAGGTAGGTGGATCACGAGGTCAGGAGATCGAGACCATCCTGGCTAACAGGGTGAAATCCTGTCTGTACTAAAAATACAAAAAATTAGCCAGGGGAGGTGGCAGGCACTTGTAGTCCCAGCTACTCGGGAGGCTGAGGCAGGAGAATGGTGTGAACCTGTGAGGCGGAGCTTGCCATGAGCTGAGATCGCGCCACTGCACTCTAGCCTGGGCAACGAGCGAGACTCTGTCTCAAAAATATATATATATATATATATATGTGTGTGTGTGTGTGTGTGTGTGTGTGTGTGTGTGTATGCCAGGTGTGGTGGCAGGTGCTTGTAATCCCAGCTACTCGGGAGGCTGAGGCAGGAGAATCGCTTGAACTTGGGAGGTGGAGGTTGCAGTGAGCTGAGATTGCGCCATTGCACTCCAGCCTGGGCGAAAAGAGTAAGATTTTGTTTCAAAAAAAATCACCAATAATAACTACCATGTATTTAGCACTTTCCCTGCATTGGGCACTACGTAAGGACTTTACACTGTTCAACCCTTTAACTCTCACCAGAAGCTTATGAGTTAGGCTCTGTAATTCCCCATTTCCCAGATGAGGAAGTTTAGGCTCAGTTCCTGAACTGGGGACTGCAGAGTCAGGACTTGAACCCAGATCTGAGTCTGTGTCCCAAGGAGTTACCCCTCGCCCCTACCCAATTCTTCCCCCGCCTTTTTTTTAATCTGTCTCCCTTCATGACGTGCACGGGCGTTAAAAACAGCCCCAAACATACAAAGTAAAAAAAATCAAGGCAAGAAATAGTTGCCTTTCCCATCCTTTCTGCATACAGGAAAGGAAGGAGGGGAAAGTGTCCACAGAGGGAAAAGGTCCAGCTTCTCGCTTCTTTGCCATCACACTGACTTTTTAAATTTTAACCAGCCACCCTTTCTCGCTTCCCCAGTCATCCCAGTTACTAACTACGACCAGAAGCTCAGGCCATAAATAAAGCGCACAAATTTCACAGATGCCCCAGGAAACTGGAGCCGGGAAATGGCTCAGCATATGTCTAAATGGTTAATTGACTTAATTGCTGTGAGTTGGGCGATTAGCTCACTTGATCCACCCCAGTGGCCACAAAACGTCCTTAATGGTGTTCAGTTTATTTGTATGTTAAGCTCCAGTTACTATTACGGGGAACTTTTCAATTGCTGATTACCTCGTAAATATATCATTGTAGTCGCAGAAGAAAGGAAGCCAGGAGCCGCTCACGAAAGGCTTTTCAAGGAATGGTGCAAGGCACTGTTCATTCACCCACTCGGCAATTGTTTATTAGACACCTACTATGTGCAAAGTCCTCTGTGAAGTCTTGGAGATAAGTAGGGAATCCATCAGGCAAAACCCCTGCCTTCGACTGGGCGCAGTGGCTCACGCCTGTAATCCTAGCACTTTGGGAGGCAGAGGTGGGCAGATCACCTGAGGTCAGGAGTTCGAGACCAGCCTGGCCAAGAGACGGTGAAACCCCATCTCTACTAAAAATAATGTGGTGGCTCATGCCTGCAATCCCAGCTACTCTGGAGGCGGAGGCAGGAGAATCACTTGAGCCTGGGCGGTGGGGATTCCAGTGAGCCAAGATCATGCCACTGCATTCCAGCCTGGGCAACAGAGTGACTCCATCTCAAACAAACAAACAAACAAACAAAACTACCTTCGTGGAGTAAACACTCTGGAGCAGGAGAAGACAGGCAGGAAATAAGTAAATACCTATGTACATGAAATAATTTTACATAAGGACTACAAATAAAATAAAACTGAGTGATGGGGTGCAATGAGCCAGAAAGAGCTGGTCTTGGACTAGGATGGTCAGAGAAGGTCCCACTGGGGACTGGTATTCGGGCTAGACGTGAATGCAAAGTAGGGGTTGCCTCTGCAAGAGATATGGGCACAAGGCTGGAGGCAGGGGTCCAGTGAGTTTGCATGAAGCCCCTGAGATGGGAATGACCTTACCCTGCCTGAGAAATAGGAGGGAGGCCAGCACAGGATGAGGGAATGGAGATGAAGGCAGAGACCAAGCCCTGCAGAGTCAAGAGTGAGAAGCTTAGATACACTTTTTAAAGTCCATTTAAAAGGCATCCTGTGATTTGATTTACGTCTTCAAAGATCACTGTGCTGTTGAATGGAGTGTGGATTATTGAGGTGGGAGGAAGACGGGAAGCTGGGTGGTCAGTTAGGGAGCATCTTCAGCCACCCAGGGGAGAGAGGATGACTTGGACCAGCCGGTAGTGAAGTAGATGCAGAACTGTGGATACTTGTGTGCATATTCAGGAAGTAGCTGGAAGAAGACTTAGTTTGGAATACATGAAGACTCCTAGGTTTTCAGCTGAAGCCATTGGATCAATGGTGATGTCATTTAGCAGGATGTTGAGAGCTTGGGGAGGAGCAGGTAGGCAGGAATATTCATGTTTTTGAAAAGAACAACTTTGGCCTAGCCCATTTGGAAGGAAAAATGCTGGAGTCAGGGAGGCTGGTGAAGAGAGTACTGCTGATATCCAGATGATGAGACACAATGGTGGCCTGGGCTGGGACCAGCATCATGGAATGGTGGGTTATTCCATTAGGATATTTAACCTAACATAGGATGGAGCACCAGGAGCAAATCGACTTTGGTCGAATCCGTGTAGTACAAGACCTGAAAATAGATGCCTCAATTCTGTCATATCCCAAATTATTACCCATAACCCCATCTTAATCCTTCTGAAGTTGGGTGGGGGTGGGTGGGAAGGATGGATCAAAATTAGAATTATATCAAGCAGAAAATAATCTTCAGTCTGTGTTGCACTGATAAAAAAAATAGGCAGAATTCATAATTACCATATAAAACTGTTTATGTTTGTGATTATATGTTACCGCCACCTCCAGGTCCTGGCAGTAAGTGACTTAATTGCTTTAGCCTGGAGCTGGGGCCTGGGGAGCAGGAGGATTTTGCTGGATGGTGAGATGGCAGAAAACCTCCTGTCTACACTCCTCCCACCAGTTGGATTCTAGGTGTTGCTGTGGTTTCTCCGTGAGCTTCTGTCAGATGTGGAAACTACTGCCTTTGTGCTGCTCAAGTTGTCAAAAGCCAGAGGTGGGACTGCCACCAGGAATCTTGACATTTAATGGGATTAGTCAGGTTTAGGTAGCTGGCTTGCAAAAAAAAAAAAAAAAAAAAAAAAAAAGGAGAGGGGAAGACGTTGGTTCCAAGGCAACAGACTTCATAAATTGAGCTTCGTTGAGAAGGCATGTCTTGTGTGTTACACTTGTGTATAATTGTGTGTTACACTTGTCTACTAGTCCCATGAGGCTGGTGGCCCTCAGAAGATCAAACCTCACCAGTTTGCTTATCAGATATCCCCAGTGCCTAGTGCCTGGCGCAGAGGAGGTGCCTGTTTGTTTGGGCCCCTCCTCCAGCAGCAGGCCCTAAAACCAGGACGGTAGTGCACATGGATGATTCCTGAAGCACCTGTATGGTAGTGGGGAAGTGAGACAGGATGATAAGGGCACCAATATAGGGTACGTTGTGAAGGGAATTACCACCATGGGCCACTGGAACCTACTTCTACTGAGGACCTCTGGGAGACAGTGTGAAACTGAGTGAAAGAGGGAGCTGGGGTATTTATACACCAACTTCCGTATTGTGGGTTGAAGGCTGCTCCTGAGGATGGGGATGGGGTATCATTAATTCCCAGGCAGTTCCTTTCCACAATGTCCATAGGCAGTGAAAGCTCCAGTGCCCAGAGAAACCCTTAGGGAAAAAGATACACACATTGGCAGTTGGAGGTTGAGCTGGAATGCCCCAGAAAAATGAAGCCAAGAAGGTATGAAACGGCAGTCATGGCATCTCCCAAAGATCCCAAAACCATATTAAATTAAATTAATGAATGGATCAATTGAATAAATGGTGTGTTTGGGATCCTCCAAGACTCTAGCTCCTGGCCAACTTGCCTTTTAAGCCTGACTCCTAGAGGTTGCCATCTTCCAGCCCTTGGGGAGGTCATTCAGCCCACTTTGTGTTCAGGTTTCTCCATTGTGAAAGTGGTATAATAGTATTAACTTTATACAATTGTTAAGAACATTCAACATGGGATGCTGTTTTATTCATTCATTAACGTAATCCATACTTACTGAGTGCCTACTGCACTCTCAGTTCAAGGCTAAGTGCAACAGGAAGCAAGATGGACACCTCCCCATCAGAGTGCAACTGCCCAGGTAGGTCTCAGTACACATCAGTTTCCTAACCCTTTCTCCAGTGGAAGGGAGCATGGAGGGCAAGGTTGCAGAATGTTGGTAGAAGAATCTAGAGCCTGAATCCCATACCACTTTAGAACATTTTATCAGGAACAGAATCAAGACCTAGGAACAACAGTGAGATCTACTAGAATAAGCAGCATTTATTCATTTATTGGCTCTGCATGCCTTTACTGAGGACCGACTCTCTGCCTATCCCTGTACCTTGCTCTTCCATTTCATCTCTTCTTTCCAACTTTTATTTTAGGTTCAGGGGGTACATGTGCAGGTTTCTTACATGGGTAAATTGCATGTTGAAGAAGTTTGGCATACAGGTTATTTCATGACCCAAGTAATAAATATAGTATCTGATCATTACTTTCTCAGTCCTCACCCTCCTCTCACTCTCCACCCTCAAAAAGGCCCTGGTGTCTATTTTTCCCTTCTTTGTGTCCATATGTGCTCAATGATTAGTTCCCACTTATAAGAGAGAACATGTGTGTGTTTTTCTGTTCCTGAATTAATTCACTTAGAATAATGGCCTCCCAGTTTCATCCATGTTGCTGCAAAAAACGTGATTTTCATTCCTTTTTATGGCTGTGTAGTATTCCAGCTATTCTTCACTTCCCTTCGATCTGTTACCAAGTCCTATCAGTTTTGCCTGCTAATTGTTTTCAGACCTGCTTGTTCCCTCTGCTTCCTGCTAGAACACTGCCCTAAATCAAGTCTGATCATGTACCCTGGGTTTCTATAGGATCCTGCTCCCTGGTCTCTAGTCTTGTGGCTTCTTTGTTGAAAAGCTTCTACTGTTCTCAATTACCCTCCAGAGAAAACTCCAGAGTCCTTCTCTCTGGGCCCTGCCTCCTCCACAGCTGTATGCTCAGCCATCCCACCACCCCCAACACATACACATTTTTTAATTTTTAAAATAGCCTTATGGAGATATCATTAACATTCCATAAAATTCACCCGTTTAAAGTGTAGAGTTCAATAGATTGAGTTTATTCACAGTGTTGTAGAGCTATCATCAAAATCCAGTTTTAGACTATTTCACCATCCCATAAGAAAACCCGACTCATTACTAGTCATCCCTGGTTTACTCCCAGCATTCAGCCCATGACAAATACTATGTTCTGTCCTTATCAATGTGCCTAATCTATGTTCTGTCCTTATAGATGTGCCTATTCTGGACATTTCGTATAAATAGTGTCATACAGTATGTGGCCTTTTGTGACTGGCTTATTTCACTTAGCATAATTAAGGCTCATTCATGTTGTCACATGTGTCAATACTTCATTCCCTTCTATCATTGAATAATATTCCATGATATTCCATATTTTGTTGATCCATTCAGCAATTGATGGACATTCAGGTTGTTGCCATGTTTTGGCCATTGTGAATAGCACCACAATGAACATTTTTGTGCAAGTTTTTATGTGGACATGTGTTTTTGTTTCTCTTAAATGTATGCTCAGGAGTGGAATTGCTGGGTCATATGGTAACTCTGTGGTTGACACCTTGAGGAACTGCCAGAATTCTTTACAAGAGTTGTACCATTTAATATTCCCACCAGCAACGGATGAAGGTCTCAATTTCTCTGTATCCTTGCCAACAGTTGTTATTGTCTGCCTTTTTGATTATAGCTATCTTAGTAGGCATCAAAGTGTTATCTCCTGGTGCTTTTAATGAGAATTTTCCTAATGATTAATAATGCTGAGTATCTTTTCATGTCCTTATTGGCCATTTGTACATGTGCTTTGGGGAAATGCCTATTCAAATCCTTTTCTTATGTTTGAATTGGTTATTTTTGTCTTTTGGTTATTGAGTCTTAAGCATTCTTTATATATTCTAGATACAAATTCCTTATTAGACGTATGATTTACAAATATTTTCTTCCATTCTGTGGGCTATCTTTTCACTTTTTTGATGATCTTATTTATAGCACAAATGTTTCAAATGTTGATCAAATATACTTTGTATTTTTTTTTGTCTTTTGTGCTTTTGGAATCATATCTAAGAAACCGTTGCCTAACCCAAAGTTATGAACACTTACTCCTAAATTTTCTTCTAAGAATTTATAATTTTAGCTCTTACGTTTAGCTCTATGATCCATTTTGAGTTTTGTTCTTTCTCATATGGATATCCATTTGTCTCTACCGCCATTTGTTGAAAGACTATTTTCCCCCCATTAAAGAATCTTGGCATCCTTGTTAGAAATCAGTTATCCAGAGATGTCTGTTTTATTTCTAGACTCTTAATTTGATTCCACAGATTTATATGTCCATCCTTAGCCCAGCACCACACTATCCAAACCCATTCTTAAGTGAGGTCAAATTTTGCCTCCAAATATTACTTACATGCTGGTATTGATCTCTCGAATTAGATTATGAGTGCTCAAGATGAGTGGTATAGGGCATTCTCTTGGCTGTAAATTGTCCAACTTGTTTTATTCTGTGTGATTCTGGGTAATGTTCTTAGCCTTGCTGAGCCTGTGTTTTTCATAGTTTTATTAGTAAAAAGAATAGTCTCTTCTTCTTCCTTCTCCCCTGTATTAGTCAGTTCTCACGCAGCTAATAAATACATACCCGAGACTGGGTAATTTATAAAAGAAAGAACTCACAGTTGCATATGGCTGGGGAGGCCTCACAATCATGGTGGAAGGTGAAGGAGGAGCAAAGTCACGTCTTACATGGCAGCAGGCAAGAGAGCATGTGCAGGGGAATTTCTCTTTAAAAAACCATCAAATCTCATGAGACTTATTCACTACCATGAGAAAGGCACGGGAAAGCCACATCCCCCTGATCCAATTACCTCCCACTGGGTCCCTCCCACATGTGGGAATTATGGGAGCTACAATGCAAGATGAGATTTAGGTAGGGGCACAGCCAAACCATCTAACTTCCCATCCTTCCCCCGTCCTACCTTTGAAGACAGAGACTGCCTCATTTATCACTGTATCAGGACAGTGCAGACAGAGTAAATGCCAGTTGTATGTTAGCCGAATGAATAAGTTGCCCATCTTGCTGAGAAACCAGGAGGACATGGTTTCTGATGTGCCCACACTGCTGTTTCTAAATAAACAATGACTTGGCAGCAACTGAGAAATCAGGTTTACTGTTCCTGTCCCTCTGGTTTGCAAGGCATTTAACCACTCTCCCACATGCCTCACTCTTGGCTGGAGACTCAAAGCTTCCTGCCTCCTTCCCAGACAGGAGAGGGGTGGCTAGTATATGGAACAGAAGTTCCCAAACTTTCCCAGTACATGGCACCCTTAGTGTTCAGGAATCGTTCCAGCAAAATAAATCCTTAATGGTTCTGCTGATCCTGCCTATTAGGTCTTCAGGTGCAAACAATGTAATAAGCTCTTACATCCTAACAATTTAGCAGCCATTTGAAAAAAATAATGCATGTAAGTTAATCAAAGAATAATATTTTTATTTCCTTCTTAAATAAGCACAATCACTTCCTATTGAAATGTGTGCACTGGTTGGGCACTGCACAGCTTCTGAAAGCTTGAAATCTGATCATACTTTGTCACCCTCATTTCCTGTTCCACATTGACTTTGGCACAGTTCTTGCTTTTTATCACAGCAGCCACCAAAAACCCAGGGTCAAGAAGGTATGACATCATGAAAAGGAATGTTGGGTGATCTAATGCTGGAACTGTGAATGACCTCAAGCTAGTCATTCACCTGGCATTTAACAAATGTCCAACATCGCAGTGTTTACCTTGACAATTTATAATAACTTGCAATGTTCCTGTGAGTCTGCTCAGGCACCCCAGGGTGCCTTGACACACAATTTGGGAATGCAGTTCAAGAGGAAGGAGCAGAGCATATGAATTGGTTCTTAGGGTCTTCCCTGGGATTCTAGCTCTGTGAGTGATTCCTCAGGTGAACTTGGTCCAGTCACTTCCAACCTCTAGGCCTCAGTTTCCCTCCTCCTCTGCAAAACTGGGCCTCTGCCTGCTCCAATATCTTATCATCATCGTCACCATCATCATCTCCATCATGAATACAGCCTTTGATACTGAGTGCTTATATGTGTCAGACACTGGACTCTTCACAATTGTTCTGCGCAAGTTATCATTTTTGGCCCCACTGTACAGAGGAGAAAACTGAGGTTCCAAGGGGCTCAGTAACCTACGCATCAAAGGCAGAAAGTAGCAGCTTACGCTTTGTCTCTCCACTGGCTGCCTCTGGAACTCTGGGGATCTAAAACCTCAGTGTGCAGAAAATACTTTCCCCTAACTGAAAGAAGAGCAATCAAGGTGACCCTGCAGCTGAAAGACAAATTGCGTGTTATATATCGACACTCCAGGAGCGCAAACCTGTCCGTCAATAGCCTAAGTCCCAGTGGCTGATGCCTGTGCTCTCAACTAAAGATCTCAGAGACCTGAGCCTATGTGAACTGAAAATGAAACTCTGTTCAGAACAGAGTTGTTAATAACTGGGTAGTAGCATAGGGGTTCATTTTGTGTTTATTTACAAAGACTAAACTTTTTGTTGCTTTCCTTTTATTTTATTACATTGAAACCCCTTCGTGTGGTTTACACGACCTGCCCGCTCCGCCTTCACCTCTCATCAGAGTGTACTCCCACCATACTTGCCCTCTCTTTTTTTTTTTTTTTTTTTTTTTTTTTTTTTTTGAGATGGAGTCTTGCTCTGTCACCCAGGCTGGAGTGCAGTGGCCCAATCTCAGCTCACTGCAGCCTCTGCCCCCCAAGTTCAAGCAATTCTCCTACTTCAGCCTCCTGGGTAGCTGGGATTATAGGTGCCTGCCACCACTCCCAGCTAATTTTTGTATTTTTAGTGGAGACAGGGTTTTGCCATGTTGGCCAAGCTGGTCTTGAACTCCTGACCTCAAGTGATCCACTTGCCTCGGCCTCCCAAAGTGCTGGGATAACAGGCATGAGCCACCACACCCAGCTCCAGTTTTTAATGAAGCCAGAGGGACTGGGTTCATTATGGAATATTGATTATGCACCTGCCCTGTGCCAGGCACCGATCTAGGCCCAGTGGATGGGGCAGGAAGCAAAAAAGATGCAGTGTCTACCCTCAGGGAGTTTGTAGTCTAAGTGAGAGAGGGGGAAATAGTGAGAGGGAGGCTTAGCACACAGTCTCACAAATAACTGCAGCATTCTAGTTGTGATTCTAGTTGTCTAATTGTTATTCTCATTGTCATAAAGAAGAAATTCAGGTGCTCTGTGACCCGATCTGCGAAGATGCCCACAGATTCTGCCTTTGCCTTACCACATTGAGTTGTAGTTATCTTTTCAATTAGGCAATTACATTTGTCCTGATTGTCAGTGTACCTCTAATACAGGGCTTGGCACATAATAGGTGCTCAATGTGAACATGCATTAAATAAGTAGACACTCAGTGTAGAGACAAGACAAAGCAGAAAAACAAAAACAACTGCAATTTCTCTCTCTGTCTCTCTCTCTCTCTATCCTCTCCCTCCCTCCCTCCCTCCCTCCCTCCCTCCCTCCCTCATACACAGTCACACACACACACTACTGTGAGATATCACTTTCCTACATTTATCATTTGTACTTGCCTGTTTTGTTTATCTTTTGAAGAACTATTTCATGCCGTACTTCCTATTGTGCTACCTTTCATGCAGCCTTCTGTCCTGGGCATTCCCCCATAGAATATGTTTAATCTTGTGTGTCAGTTCCCATCCACTGATAGCACCTGCCTGGAGTGCTTTACTGAAAAAGATGCAAGAGGAAGTCAGGCTGTGATTGATTCATGATGTCTGCCTAGAGCAGGGAAGTAGGGCATTTCAGGATGGGAATCTGCTTTTGCGGACAAGACTAAGAGCTTCACTGTCAGAACCCTGTGCAGTTGCAGCAACTGGGAGACTGGAGCAAGAGATGGAAACTCCTTCTCTGATGGTTTGGCACAAAATCCTGCTACATCAGCTGGTGACAAGTGGCATAATCCATGCCTCCCTCTCTCAGGAAGTCTGCGTGTGAGATGCACACTGAGACGTGGTCACCACAGCTATTGCAACATCCCAGTGGGATGAGTCACTGATTCAGTCCCCTGAAAACACATAGCACATTCTAGACTTGGGAGAGCTGGAACAGAGAGAGAAACAACAGCTTCTTTGTCTGGTTCTCTCAGAAGCCAACTCTGAGACAAGGATTCCTAGGAAAGACTATCTTAAGAGTGAGAGGTGAAATGTTATTATCTATGGTGAGCAAGTAGAGTGTTGTCCTGCTGGGAGCCTCCAGAAGGCAGTGTGACCCACCTTGGAGTCCTCTCACCTGAGAGCCCAGGGGTTGGGGTGTGTACCCATCTTAACGTTGTCTTGGTTGAGGACTGCTTTCAGGGGCAATAACTCACTGCTGCTTCCAACCTGCCCTCTGCACAGATGAGTAAGCTCGCAAGGCCAGAACAACACCTAGAAGCAGGGAGTCACAGGTGTGCACAGTAAGCAGGCTTGAGTATGAGAGTGGACAGAATATAGGTGAGACGCTAACAGTTTCAGTTCACAATGCCTCGTCTCACTTTGCTGCAAGTTCTTACAGTAAACCCTCTGCAGCAAAGACAACTGTTTTCTGTAAAGGGCCAGAGAGTCAATACTTTGTCTTTCGCAGGACATATGGTCTTTGTCACAGCTATTCAGCCTATACCCATGTAGTGCAAAACAGCCATAGACAATATGTAAAGAAATGGGTGTGACTGTGTTCCAATAAAACTTTATTTACAAAAACAAGCTGTGGGCCAGACATAGCCGGACATGTCTAAACCCTAATCTAAGACTGGGATGATATCTGTTTAAAACTTGGGTGCCAGCTCTTATCAGCTGACTGTGACTTCCAGGAGCAAGGAATCTTCCTAGTGTCTGAGTCCTGTTTTCTTCCTTCAATGAGAAAGACAACTGTGATTGATTAGTGATGTCTGCCTTGGCCCAGGAGCGGAGACAACAGTACGCATACTGCACATTATACATCCCTGACCTCAGGAAACCTCAGCAATCAGAAGGAGTTCAAGCAGTGTGGTACAAATAGCCTTCATTATTATTTGGGAGATAGAGGGAAGGGTGATCCGGGAAGCCTGGCCTCTTCCCAAACACATTCTAACACTGTGGAAACCTATGTCTTCACAGGCACTGCTTTATTTTCTCCCTTGATGGTGAGTGATTTAAAGATAAAAATTGCTTTTTTTTTTTTTTCTTGGTTGTTCTTTCTCTCTTCAGGTCTAACCCAAGGGCTGGCACAATGTTTAGTGAATGTCTCTTGTATGAATGAATGAATAAATGAAAGAATTTGAGATTGACAGGGGCAATTAACATTTCCTGAAGGCTCATTCTGTGCTGGGTTAAGACAGCTCATACATTTTATCACACTTCTAAGATAAGTATCATATGAAGCAAGTATCACAAAGTCAATTTTTCAGGCTAACTGCCCTTTTATTTCACTTTATTATTTTTTTGATACTGGGTCTCGCTCCTTCACCCAGTCTGGAGTGCAGAGGCACGATCGATCACCACTCACTGCAGCCTTGAGCTCCTAGGGCTGACGCCATCCTCCCGCCTGAGCCTCCTGAGTCGCTGGAACTACAGAAGTGCACCACCATGCACCTAATTGGTATTTTAAGTGGTAACAACCCCACGAAAAATATTAACAATAATGATGATGGTGATAATGACAGCTGCCACTTGTATCCATGGGCCAGGCATTGTGCTATGCATTTTGCTTACATCCTCACACAAAATCTACCAGGGAGGGAGTGTATTTAACTGTCATTTTACAGATGGGGAAACCGAGGCTCTTATGGGGAAGTCACTGGTCTGAGGTCAAGCCCTGGAATGTGACTGAGCCAAAATGTGGCAGCAGATCTGACTATCGGCCGTTGAGGTTTACGATTATTGCCTACATTACAGTGCTGCCTGTGTGCTGGTTCTTGCATGACAGGGAGGGTTGCGAGTAGACAGAGGGGTCGCAGCAGGACTGGCCCCTGCCGTTTCAGCTGGGACAGGTCACGGGCTGAGCAGGACGGGGCGGCAGGGCAGGCTGCCTCCCCACATGCAGAGGTCCCACCCCAGCTCCCTACCAGCAGCAGGCTGGGAGCCCTAGTGTGCCCAGTGCCCCCATGATTGGCAGCCTGCAGATGGCAGGGGTGCCTTGGAATTTATTATCCAAGCATGCCTTTCCGAGGGGGCCTCACTGCCTGACACTGCTTTATCGGAAAGCTGGGAATGGTTAGCTGAGCCCATCTGTTAGCCAAAGAGGGGAACTCAGTGGGTGGGGAAGTCTGTGGAGTCATTTAAAAGGAATTTCTCTGATGCTGAGGCCAGGGCAGAAGGTTATCTGCCTGTGGGCCGTTGGGCTGCCTGGTTTGGGGCATTGGGGGCTTGGGGGTGGTGTGTGTGTGTTTGGTGGAGGACTCTCATTTCTTGTTCTAAACCAAAAATTGCTAGAGCCCTTCCCCCTTCTGAACAACAATTTGAACTCTGCAGTGCTCCTTCATTGCTAAAACCACCACATTAGCGTCGTCAGTGTCTTGGTGACGAATCTAGGACAGATGGGGATAAATGCAGTGATCTGAATTAATACTGGGGTGGCTAATGAATCTAGGAGCCAGGAAATAATTAAGAGAAGTTACTGCTCCTGACATGGCAAATAGAAGCTGTGTGTTGGATGCCTTCTCCTCTCTCCCCTCCCACCAACCAAGATGCCTCGGAAGACGGCTGTGCAGCCACCTGGGGAGGGGGACACTTGAGTGTCAGGGCTTGATCTTGGTTGAGGATTCTGGGACATTTATGACAGAGGCTGATAGGCAGCAGGTGGAGACAGGAGAATGGTGGTTTCTCCATTGTATATCAAAGGTTCATCTGTGCTTGGAAAAAGCACTGGACTGGGAGCCCAGAGGCCTGGGTTCAAGTGCAGGCTCCTACTGGGTCATCCTGGGGCATGTGGTTCCCTCCTCCAATGCTCAGTGAGAGACAGCACGATCAAGGGTAGCATGCACTGTTTGCTGCCCAGGGACAGGTCCATGCCGAGTGATCTGCATGAGGCATGTCACTTAATCTTCCTCCACAGCTCTAGTACTCTGTCTATTCTCACTCTACCAAGTCCAGTTGTTTCAATAGCTCACTCAAGGGCATGCAGTTGATAGCAGAGCTGGATTCGAACCCAGAAATCCAACTTCAAGGTCTGAGCCCTTGACCATACCATGTCACTGCCTCTTGCCACACAGAGTCGGATAATCATTGATGTTTCTTCCAAAACTGACATACTTTTAGGCCTTCATGATTCTAAGTGCTTGCCCATAAGAGCCTTGCAAATATCTGCTTTGCAATGTGGGGGGGTGAAAGGGAGTGAGCTATGCTTTTGTAATTGGGTGTCTAACAAGGCTGGGCCCCTATTATATATGATCATATGCTTTATCCTTCCTTTCTAAAACTTAGCATGATTGCAATTAAATAATTAAGTATTTATTGTTTAATGGCTATCTTCCCCTACTAGACTGAGGCTCCAAAAAGATCTTATCTATTTTGCTCACTGCTATGTTCCCAGTGCAGAGAAGAGTGGATGGTATATTGTGTTTGAATTGATATGATTTGACTGTGTCCCCACACAAATCTCATCTTGAATTGTAGCTCCCACAATTCCCATGTGACATAGAAGGGAACCGGCGGGAGACACTTGAATCATGGGAGTGGTTTCCTCCATACTGTTCTCATGGTAGTGAATAAGTCTCATGAAATCTGATGGTTTTATAAGGGGTTTTCCTTTTCACTTGGCTCTCACTCTTTCTTGCCTGCTGCCATGTAAAACGTGTCTTTTGCCTTCTGCTATAATTGTGAGGCCTCCCCAGCCACATGGAATTGTGAGTCCATTAAACTCCTTTTTTATAAATTACCCCGTCTCAGG
Source organism: Macaca fascicularis (assembly GCF_037993035.2). Taxonomy (NCBI): domain Eukaryota; kingdom Metazoa; phylum Chordata; class Mammalia; order Primates; family Cercopithecidae; genus Macaca; species Macaca fascicularis. The sequence goes on from NC_088384.1 coordinate 24,586,256, forward strand.
CATGTCTTTATCAGCAGCATGAAAATGGACTAATACATGATTGAATGAATGGACAAACGAATGAGTAAGCAAAGTAATTAGTGAATGTATTAGTGACTGAGTGAAGGCACGTGTGAGTAATTGGGTGACTGAATGATTGAGCGAAGCTTGGAGTAAATGAGGGAATAAATGAGTGACTGATGGAATGAAAGAATGAATGAATGAATGTATGAATGAATGAGTGACTGAATGAACAAATGAGTGAGTGAGTTAATAAATGAGTGAGTGAAGCCGGGAGGCCAGGCTGAGCCCCAATGAACAGAAGCCCCTCGGCTATGCTACCTTGTGGCCGCCGTTTCATCTGGCCTGCGCTGCTACTTCCTGGGCAGGGGTGCAGGGAGCAGGCCCAGCGTGCAGTGTCTTTGAAAGGGCAGTGGGCACTGACAGGGGCTCCTCTGGCGCAGGGCTGAGGGGCCGTGTCCAAGGCTGACTCGGGCCCCCACCTGCCCCCCTCTGGGAGCGATGCTCGCTGGAACTGCTTCACACGGACACGCTTGAATAGCAGCCAGGGCTGTCTGGGCATCACGTGACTACCCGGCTGCCAAGGGAGCTCGAGGCAGCCGGGGGTGGGGGCGGGCTGGGGGTCACCTCCGCAGTTAAGTCATGTACCTGGCGGAGACTATGCTTGCGGAGAATGGTTTAAGGAACAAAGCGTTCTTCATTTTTCTTTTCTTCCTTTTTTCTTGATTCTTCTTTCTTGGCAGTCTGGATTCAGAATGTTTTCATGCCGGGTGGCCAAGGTGAGGGAGCCTTTTCAGGCGAGGAAGGGTGAGTTTGTTTTGTGATCTGCAGGGCTGGGTGTGCCGTCTCATGGCTGAGAACTGAAAGGCTGCACCAGAGTTCCCCAGTTCAAAAGTGCAGCTTCTGATCCTGGCACTGAGGACGACCTTGAGCTACTTAACCAAGCCCACAGAGCTTCACTTTCCTCATCTGTTAAGTGAAAGGGATCACAGTATCTAGCCCAAAAGATTAGTTTGAGGATTCAAAGAGACAATGGGTGTAAAAGACTCAGCACACTGAGTTCAGTTAATGCAGTGAATAGTAACAACGACGACAACAATAATATTATTAATTGCGGGAACAGAAAACTAGGTCCTGAGGTTTCTTTGTGCCAGAGATGGATACAAATTAGTTAGGAGAGCAAGCATTTTTGCCACTAGATTTCCAGACGTGGTGGCAAAGAGGAACTAGTTGAGGGAGACCCCCCCTGGAGTCTTTGCAATTTTCCATCAATTGTCTGAGCCGAAAAGATTCCTAGAGTTCATGGGGTCTTAAGTACCTGGAGGTGCTGAGGCCCAGAGAGGGAAAGGGACTTACCCCAGGTCACACAGTAGCAGATGGTCGGAGCCTAGACATTCTTATCATGCTTGAATTAATCATTGTGGTCTAGCTTTTCTAACACAACAGCAGGCTATGCCCCCAGCAAGGGTGAGTCACTGGTTGGCTGTGCTCAAGCCTGACCTGGGCTCAGAGCCAAGCCTGATGGAGATGAGGGATACTGGTGTGAACACCTCCTTCTGCCTACCCAGCATGTCACTTTTCTAAAGCAGGTAACTACCCATTCAGGTGTTCTGGTCCTCGTTCCTGCAAGGGTAAGTACTGGCATTTTGATCTGCAGTTTAGAAGTGAGTGTACCAAAGGTGAATTGATGAATCCAGGGTCATACGACTCATAGGTGTATGGACAGATGGGTGGATGGAGCTGGGTTAATTGAGAGCCACTCTGTCCCAGACATATTGAGGCACACCATAAAAGTGCCACCAGCCAGAAAGACCTTTCTCTACCCCAGAGACCTCTGAGAACTCATATTTTGACATCTGGCCATGTCTAACAATGAGCTGCAATGTGACCTTAAGCAAGTTACTTCTGCTTTTCAGGTCTCAGTGTCCTCATCTGTAAAATGGAAGTACCATAGCATCTACCTCCCTGTGGATGATTGTGCAGACTGAGTCTGTTAATGTAAAGTTCTTTGAACAGTCTGATGTGGATTAACTGCTCAGTAAATGTTGGCCACCAACTAATCCAGAGGTCACAGTTCCTGGAAAGGTGGCAAGACAGCTCCCTGCAGAGGGCTGGGCCTTTGGAAGGTAAGATGCATGACCCTCAGCTGTGGACTTCCTATGTGTGTGGCCATTCTCTGTTACGAGGCATACATGGAGGCACACGGCAATGATGCACTATGCCTTCATCCAAAGGGGACAAGTCAGAAGCTTCTAAGAATTTTGGTTCCATGCCCAGGAAGAAGGGCCGGCGCTGTGCCAAGCTCCCAGGCTTGGGATCATGAGCACATGCCAGCCTTTCTCTTTTTGGGTCCACTTGAAAATGATCAGAGCTGTCTGAGAGACTCTTGCAGAAATGGAGGCCAACTCCTTGCCTGTCAAGGGAGGCCTCGGGAAAAGGGGGATGCTTTCCATCTCTCTGAGCCCAGAAGAAGCCTGGGTTCTGGTAGGAAGGACAGATATACTTGATTGGAATCCCGTCTCAGACACTAACCAGCTGTGTGACCTCAGGAGAGTCACTTTCCCTCCCTGAGCCACAGTTTTTGCATCTGTAAAATGGGGTTTCTTTGAGAAGTTAGTAAGAAAGTCTTTGTGGGATTGGGTCCCTCTTTGCTTGTAGCAGAAACCTTAATGCCAAGTACAAGCTTAACCCAAAAAAAGCATTTAGCTAGAATGTGGCAAATGGGTGATGATCAACAGCTGCACAGGAGCCAGGGGATATTCTAAACGTTTCCTGACATCAGTTCATTTAGTTCTCGCAGTGAGAGAGACTACAATGATCCCCATTTCACAAGTGAGCCAACTGAGGCTTGGAGAAAAAAGCTGAATCCCATGTCCAAGGTCACTTAGCTAGTAAGTGTCAGAGCCAGGATTTGAACCCAGGCAATTTGAAACCAGAGCTTAAGCTTATAACCACTAGGATGCAGCAGATGCAGAAAGAAGATAGAAAAGAGATGCAAAACAGATGTCACCTAGACTGGCATATATATGGAATGATCAATACGTATCTGTAAAATCAATGCATTCATTAAAAGCAGAAAAAGCACACAACAATTGCTTTATTTTCCCACTCTGCAGGGTCTCAGAGATAGAGAATTGCACAGAGAGAGTCCCAGTCCACAGAGAAGGTGAAAACTCGAATGCTCTCCAGAGTGTTGCTGACTCTCACTTCCAACATCCAACAGAGCCTCCAACAGAGGCTCACACAGGTGGCCCTCTGACCAAAGCCAGCCCTCTGTAAGTTGACTTAGCCTATGTAGCACTTTAAAAAATATCTTCACTGGTCTCTGGAATTTAAAAATTGAGAGATTTCACATTAAAAAAAAAAAAAACCAAAAAACAAACAAACACAAAAACAGATTCCTGGTGTAGAAGAGAAAAATGTCTTTCATTTTGCCCTGTGCTGGCCTCACTTTTTATTGTACATTTCTGGCCAATCTCCTGGGGGGCACTTGAGTTTGCAACTCCCATGGGCACAGGGCTCTGGGGTTCTGGAGGGAGAAACATAAGCATGTTGGCCAAAGGCTCAGTGAGGGCCCCAATCTTAGGAGGATTTTCTGGTCTTGCTTGGAGAAAGATGACTCACGGGGCCAGCATGTGTCTCTTGCCGAGCCAGGTTTCCTTTCCTGCTTTGTTTTTATAAAGCAGAAATAGAAGTTTCCATAACGTGGTGCAACTCCACCCAGGACTTGGGAAGCCGCTGCTATCTGTGAGCGTCCAAGGGAGAGCTTTGGTTGGGAGCCTGCTATTGCTCATGGAGCTGTGAGCACAGCGGGACAGCATGTGCTCATCTCCATGGTTGGCTCTGCCTGAAGACAAGGACTCCCTACTGCGTTCCCCTTTGGGTGAGATTGTCAAAGATCTGGGTTCTTCAGGCCACAAAAGAGTGGGGTAGGAGAATCAGAGACTTAGTCAAGGTTCTACAACTAACTGATCCATCCATTTGTCATCCATCCATCCATCCATCCATCCACCCATCCTTTTATCCATCCATCCATCCATCCTTATCCATCCATCCATCTATCCATCCATCCATCCATCCACCCACCCACCCACCCATCCATCCTTTTATCCATCCATCCATCCATCCACCTATCATTTCATCCATCCATCCATCCACCCATCCTTTGATCCATCCATCTAGGGACTATTTATTGAGCACCTACCATGTTTCAGACACCCCATGCTATACTTTGAAGAGACAGAAAAAAAACAGACATAAACCGCACTATCCTCATAAAATCTACAGTCAGGTGGGAAAGACAGATATCAAAGATGTAGTAATAGATGAAGATTCGGGAGCAACCAAAATGTCCATTGATAGATTGATTAAATGCAATTTGGCTTATTCTAGCATGAGATACCATGTGGCCCTTAAATGAAGCAGATCCCCATATGGTGACAGAACAACATCTAAGTAAGAAAAGTAAAGACACAGGCAATGACTGCTCTTCGTGCCCATTTGTACAACACAAGAGCCTTGGATAGGCTTTGATATATTGGTTCTTGCAGAGAAGGTCTCTGGAAGGATCTGCAGGAAACTGGGAAAAGTTGGTGCCTCAGTGAGCAAGCTGGGGTACTAGGATTCAAGGAGGTGAGAGAACTTTTGTGCTGTTTGAATGTTTTATTTTGAATGTTTTATTTTTTGAATTTGTAATGTTTTATCAATGATAAGGCAAGGAAATTTTAGAGACGTTGGTCAAAGAATACAAAATTTCAGTTAGATAGGAGGAATAAATTCAAGGCATCTATTGTACAGCATGGGTGACTATAGTTAATAACAATGTATTGTGTACTTGAAAATTGCTAAGAAAATAGATTTGAAGTGTTCTCACTACAAATAAATGTTAAGTATGTGCAGTAATACATATGCTAATTAGCTTGCTATGGCTATTCCATAGGGTATACATATTTCAAAATACCGTGTTATACAACATAAATATGTATAATTTTTATTTGTCAAATAAAAAATAAGCATAAAGGTAGATAGATGAGAGGGAAAGAAAGAAGGAAAACAGAGAAAGATAGATAATAAAGTATAAAGTGTGAGGATAAAAGAAAAAGGAAAAGAAAAAGCCTTTATGAGAAGTTGGGAGAGTGTTTTAAAAAGGAAATCCAGGTGCCTTAGACATTCAGAGGAAGCTTCCCTAAAAATGCGTTCTTTCAGGCACTGGGAGGAACAGTGGGACCTTAGCACCTTCCCTCCCCTTTGTGGACCTAAAGGGTTACATCTGTAAAATAGAAGGAAGGCACCTCCCAGCCCAAGACTTCAGAAACTCTAGGAAGCAGAGTCCAAATCCAGGCTACCTTCACCACCTCACCCCAGGGCAAACTCCTTTCCCAGGGCTCCCTGTACCCTTTGCCCTTCTGTTTCCCCTTCCTGATTTGGTAGACAGACCTGATCAACACTGTGATGATCAAGAAAAAAGAAAGAAAGACAATTTGATGTATACCAAAGCCCATGGACAGTAAACTCCTAAGACATGTTTTGTATCTCTCTGGGGGAGGGTGGACCCCTGCACCTTTCTCCTCATAACCACCAAATGAATTATGGAGGCCAAAAAGGTGAACCTATCTGCGTGGATGGCTGCCAGCTGCTCTGTTGTACTAGTGTGCTACAATAATAGTAGTGGATATTTCATGAGTGCTAACTCGGTGCCAAGTACTTAGGCTGTAAGATCTCACTCATTCTAAAGGCAAGTCTAGGAGAGAGGCTACTGAACTCTGTTCTGAGATGAAGGTTCTGGGGCTCCAAGAAGTTGAGTTACTTACTCAAGTTTGCACAGCTACTAAGTGCTGGAGTGATAATCTGAAAGCAGGTTATTTTGACACCACTATTTGTTCTCTTAACCACCAATCTACTTTGCTGTCCACCACACAGGGAGCCCTACCTCCCCATTCATCCAGGCCAGCGAAGGCTTCCTGGAAGCAGTGTCATTTAGGTGGTGCCTGGGAGAGCCAGAGGCTTTCGATTTTCACTGGAAGAAAGATTAGCCGTCTTCCACAAGGAGGTTTTCTTCAGAATAAAAGGCCCTAGAGACATTAAAAGGAAACTCATAAAAAATTCATCTCTGAGTAGTAATTGCATCATAAAAAGTATTGAGTTGGTGTGCAGATGCAAATTGGGCCGTATGAATTCATGATGTAAATAGTCGGAATGAGGGTGCACATTCAGAAAATGTCCTGCACCGTCTTCTTCAGTGTGCTAGGCAAAGTTGGGCCAGGTGGCAGTGTGCCCTGAGGTTTAAGGGACATTTTTGGACTGCCAATGACCATTTTCTCAGGCCTCTAAATCCTGCTCAGTGTTACTTCTTTAGAACCTCCTGAATCCATGGCTAGGCTCACTGTTTTCTCTTAATCCATGCTCTCTGAGTGCCTACTGTGTGCTGGGGCTATTCTGAGGATGGTGCCATGCCACCCCTCCATCCTCCCTGCTCACCTCATGTGAATGTACTGATCCCAGGAGAATGAAGATAGATGTTCATAGACTTGTATGTCCACATTTTTTATGTATGCCTTTCTTGGTTTGTCGGTGGAAACATTCGACAAACATATATTGGGTACCTACTACATGCTGGGTGGGGCCTGACCCCAGCTCTCAGAGCTGGTCTTGGGACAGCAGCGAAAGCACCCAAGCTGGGAGGAGGCCGCGAGTGACTTGCTGGTGGAGAGGACTCTGAGCTGACTCCAGAGATGGACACTGGGCCAGGCACAGAGAGTGGTGGGGTCAGCTCCACATAGAGGCAACCTGGACACTTATGAAACCGTGAAATGAAAGTGGAAGCTGAAAGTGGTGGAGATGTGCCTAGGGGTGTAGAACATTCTGGAGGATCTTGTGCATCTCCCTAAAGACCTTGGGCATGTCCGTCTGCTTTAACCAGATCAGCTCCACTTTTTTTTTTTTTTTTGAGACGGAGTCTCACTCTGTCACCCAGGCCGGAGTGCAGTGGCACGATGGTGGCCCACTGCAACCTCCGCCTCCCAGGTTCAAGCGATTCTACTGCCTCAACCTCCCAAGTAGCTGGGACTACAGGTGCGCACCACCGCACCTGGCTAATTTTTCTATCAGCTCCACTTTTATCTCTGTTTTTTGCAGTTTGGAATTCCACATAAGATTTCATGTGAAAAGGGGCTCCATTGCTTAAGTAATAATAACTCTACTTAATGCAAAGTAAAGCCCAAATTCTTTAACCCAAGATCTTGGGTAATCCAGATCATACTCATTTCTCCAGATACAGAAAAACCTCTTCCCACCACCTGCTCATCACGGCTCTGCATGCCAGCCACCGGCCACACAAACACTCCTGAGGCCACAGACACTCTACTCCTCCACGCCTCCATCCCTTTTCCAGGCTGACTCCCAATGCTTCCTCCTCCAGGAAGCCCTCTCTGACCTCCTCAAGTGTCTCTAACGTTCCAACACACCTTGGGTTCTCCCTAAGAGCTCTGACCCACCAAGAATGAGGTCCTCTTTCTGCTGGTCCATCTCCTCTCCCATCACACTGTAAAACCCATGAGGGCATGACCTGGTACCTGGTCATCACTAGCACCCAGTACCAGCCCAGGGAAGGGGCAGTGCCCGAAAAATATGTGCTGAGCAAATGAATGCTAGGAAAGAAGAGAGAAAGAATGGGTGTAGAAGTGTGTGAATAAATAAGTTAACAGATGAAAGGATGAACTGATGGATCGATGGATGGATGGATGGATGGATGGATGGATGGATGGATGGATGGATGGATAGATGGTTGGATGGATGGATGAAAGGAGGAGGGAGAGAGGGAGGGAAAGGAAGATGGATTGGTGGGGGTGGATGGGTGGGTGACAGATAGATAAACAGAAGGAAGGGAGGAAGAAGGGAAGGAAGAAAAGAGGGAGGAGAGGAGGTAAAGAAGGAAACAAGGAAGGAAGGGAGAGAGGGAGAGATGGAGGGAGGAAAGAAGGGAGGAAGGGAGAGTATGCACATACATACAGCTGGGGGAACCCCTGGTTCCACTTTCCCAGAGGTCCCCCAAGGTCTCAGCCTTCCCTGAGGCTTCTCTGCCCTAACTACCCCTCCCTTTCTCTTCCCTCCATCACAAAGCCAGCCCCTGACATGCCCTCGCCCCGCACAGTGATTACTCCTTGAGCAGCCTCCCGTATCCTGTTCCTGCTCTTCCTACAAGCAGAGAAGCAGAAAAATCCATCCTGATGAGGAGGCAGGCGCCCGCCCGCCCTCGTGCCTCCTCCCCCCGCCCCTGCAGCCTGTAACTCTCGAGCAGTCAGGCAGAAACAGGCAGTCAATTTTTTCCAGGGTCGAGCACCGGCTGTAAGGCACAGCCCTGCGGGGTGACAGGCGAGGCAAGGCAGGGGCCGTAGGAATGTGGCGCTGCGGTTTCTCCTCCATCCTCCTGCCTCTCTCGCCCAGATGCTGCCAGCTGTATCATTCAGGGGACATACCACACCACCCCCACCACCACTACCACCATGCAAAGGGCTCACCTAAGACCCTAGCCCCATTAAACACTGGCAGGGCAGAATTGCCTGCTGCCATCCATCATACCTTCTCCCCTAGCCTGGCTTCTTACCCACCTGGAAGCCTTCCCTTTTCACCCTTGCCTGCCCTTGGTGGCTGCATGGCAGTCTCCCTGGCAGAGGAAAAGGCAACTGATGTGCTTGTCCCCAGCCGGGGTGTCAAGTGGCTCTTTGCTGGGTGCTCTGGTGCATTGCCCGGATATCACCCCAGCTACTGGGAGTGCTGACAGCTCCCAGCTGAGCCCTGCTCCTGGCAGGTGACCGCCCTCAGCTGGAAAGAGTTGCCTTGACCAAGGTCAAACCTCCTTCTGGTGACTAGTCAATGCGGGGGGCACACCGTCCCAACCTCCTTACCTCTAGGCAGGATGACTTTGAAGAGCAGTCTCGGCCCCAAAGCTGCCCCTGTTTGATCAGCTGAGAACCCTGTTGAGCCTGAATCACACCCCAACTGCTTCCTCTGCCCCATCCTGCTTATTTCTCTTCCCCTGCAGGTGTTGATACTGAGTGCCCCCCACTGTACCCCCATAAACCCCTGCATACAAGCAGGGGAACCAACCTGCGCCAGCCTCTTTTGCATTCGCTTATTTAATCGCCATGGCAACTCTGCATAGCATGTTCTTTGTTTCCCGTGTCAGGAACCCAGGGCTCAGAGGGCTGATGTGGCTTGTCCCAGGTCACGCTGAGTGTGCCAGAGCTGAGGTTCCACCCCAGCCTACCTGACTTCCAGCTGGTGGAGACTGCAATGCCCTCAACGTCTGCCCCTCAGGAGCCTCTCACATGGAGGTCTGCAATGCATCCCTGACTCTGGGAAGCCCCTCAGACAAGGCCTCCTTGCCTCCCCTAGTGGAGGCAGCCCAGGTGGAGACGCATGGCATCTGTCCCAGATCAGGCACCTCTACCAGGTCTCCAGACTACAGGGTCTCCTCACACTGCCCCTCTCACCTTTGTCTCTGGATCCTGCCTCCCGTCACCTGCCCTACTCAGCAACGTCCTGGAGAGGAGGTCGGGGGGATGCTGTGTACATCACAGGAAAGGCTCGACATATCTGGCTTAACACCTGGGCTCCTGATAGAATAGACCCCCCCGGGCCAGGCACGGTGCCTCACGCCTGTAGTCCCAGCATTTTGGGAGGCCCAGGTGGGTGGATCACAAGGTCAGGAGATCAAGACCATTCTGGCCAACATGGTGAAATGCCATCTCTACTAAAATACAAAAAATTAGCCAGGCGTGGTAGTGGGCGCCTGTAGTCCCAGCTACTCGGGAGGCTGAGGCAGGGGAATCACTGGAACCCAGGAGATGGAGATTGCAGTGAGCTGAGATCGTGCCACTGCACTCCAGCCTGGTGACAGAGTGAGATTCTGTCTCAAAAAAAAAAATAGAATAGACCCCTTCACGCTCATCTGAGCCTCAATTTGCTCATCTTTCAAATGGGTTGTTTCTAGGATGCCATGAAATGTCTATGAATGATGGCACAGTGCCTGGCACACAACAGCTTCTGAACACAGGAGACCTCCCTTACTCACAGCTATGCTTTCTGTGGTTTCAGTTACCTGCGGTCAGCTGCGGCCAAACATATTACATTGTTTTGCAAGAGAGAGAGAAAAGAGAGAGGGAGACCCCATCCACAGAATTTGTATTACAGTATGTTGTTATGATTCTTCTATTTTATGATAGTTATTGTTGTTAACCTATTACTGAGATTATAAATTGAACTTTATCATAAGTATGTACGTATAGGAAAAATGTACATATAGGAAAAATCATAGTGTATGTAGAGTTCCGTCCTATCTGCAGTTTCAGGTGTCCGATGGGGGTCTTGGACCATATTCCCCAAGGATAAGAGAAAAATCTCATTTCTTCCTTTTACTGCTTCTGATAATATCTAATCTGATGTGGGCAATCCTGCTAAGCCTGATGCAAAACACTTGAATCCTATCATCTCAGTTAATCCTTGAACAATTCTATGGAGCAGGTACCGTTATCCCCATTCCACAGATGAGAAAATAGAGGCTGGTGGAGAGGCGCTGGCATATTCACAGTTGTTAGCTGAGGAAGGGGACAGCTGGGACTGGAACCCTTCTCTCTAGCTCCAAAGGCGGTGCTCTCAACTCCTGGACTCCCCTTCTCTTCCCCCTTGTTTTGTCCTCAGGGACTCCCAGCTCTACCAGCCCAGGTGGACCACGCTGCCCAGGGCCCCTGGATATCCCCTGAGTCTGACTGGTGGGGTCACTACAATTTGGTGCCATGTCCCCAGGTGCCCCGCAGAGACAATCAATGGAGATCCTGTGTTCTGAGTATCAGGTTGCTCATGAGTTAGTCTCCAGTCCTCCATGCTGAAACTGACCTCCAATCACAAGAAAATACTGTCCCTGGCCTGGAAGTTGCCTTATGAAGCCAGCTCACCTTCCCACGGGCCCTCTGCCTCCAGGAAAACCATTTACAGCTCTAATGCCTTCCAGCCAGGTAGGAACGGTGCTCCCTGGCCCCTGGTGGTGGCCATAACTTTGTAATTGAATGACATCTGGGATTACCAGTCCCCATAAAGAGAAACCAGAGGAATGTGGTAAATTGTTCACAAGACCATGGGGACTCGCACTGCGGCTGGGCCAGGAATCCAGGCTACTTCACACAAGCCTCTTTCTGTGGCTGCCCTGAGCCAGCTTCTGGATGAGGAGCCAGCCAGCCCCGGGTTCAGATCCTACCTCTGTCTTCTGGGACCTTGGCAGTGTGCCGTGACCTCTCCCTGCCTCGGTCTTCTCCTCTGTAAACTGGGTGTACTGCTCCCCTTGTGGAGTTCTTGGGATGATCAGGCCTTTCTTAGTGCAGAGTCGTTTTAAAGCCTTGAAGAAGTCAGGCTATGACTGATTGGAGACACAGAGGGAGATGAGATGGGGACAATGCAAGGGACCAGATCAAACCTCAGCAGGGGGATCTCCAAACATTTCTTCTCGATTCCAGCAGGACAGCGTATTTAGGCCTGTGGCCAGGCTTCTTTGCCTCATCTCCGGACAGCTCAGGAAGAGGCTATGGGATTTACCAAGTAGATTACATGGCACTTAGCTAATGAAATGACACCCCCGCCCTCCCCAGATATTGATCAGCCACTGACAACCGTGGAGCTTGCAGCAGCCTCCAGACAGCTTTAAAAGAAAATCAACCATTAATAAAATTGAATGGTTTGGGGGAGCAGGATGCCGGGGCAGTGGTCGGGGGTGGTTCTGGAGAAGAGAGATTGAGAAGTTAGCAGACAAGGAAGGCCACAGGAAGAAAAAGTGCCCTTGTGACCCCAAACCAGGATAGTAGATGTATGAGAGATTTTGCAATTAACCGGGTCCATGAGAAAATGCCTAGCATACACGTATCAAGTGAGAAGCGTATGTCTGCAGGATGTAGCCGGCAGAGGTTGCAAACTCAGGGCAACCCCGCAATGTGTCTCTTTGCTCCACACATGCTTTATTTACAAGAAATTTGCTGCCAATATCTTTAAAAAATTGGAGTTTTTATATAAAAATCTAGATTTCTGGAGTTCCAATTCTTGTAACATTGGAACATGGGATGACATTGAGCTTGCATTCCTTTGCGGCAGCAGTTGAGTTAAGCAGTCACAGCTGCCCCTGTGGATGGGGCATGTGGAGTCCAGCTTGCCCAGCTCCCACCTGGCCCTCACACTCATTCCTGTGACCTGCCAGGGCTTTTGAGTTTGAGACCTTGATGCAAAGTCTGAACTGAAGTATGCAATAATGTTTACATATGAATGGAGGATGTGTGTATGTGTGTACGTGTGAATGATACACACACACATACACAGTGACTATATCTCCTTCTATGTATATATGTATGTATGTATCTATCTATCTATCTATCATCTGCCAAAATAGTGACAGTGGCTACCTTTCCCTAGGTAGGACTTTATCTTCTTACCCCTTTGTACTTTCCATTCTCATCAATAGCAAACAATAGACTTGGCTTTGGGTAAAAGAATCAATCTGTGCAGAGCTGAGTATTCTGTAGGATCACGGATCATAGCGATGGTGATTGTACCAAGAAGGAAATGTAGAAAACGCCAAACTGTGTTTTTCTCCAAATAGGGAAATTGTGAACCAATTAGAATGTCGTCTCTCTTGCTTTTCTGCAATAAATCTCTTTGGTGTTTCTAATCGAAAAACTAAAACCTAGGTATGTGCAACTTAAAAGTAAATCAGGATTAACTCCTCTTAACAGAGAGGCAATTGTGCAAGAAGGAGACTTATCCAGGGAGGGGTCTTGAACATAGTGGGAGGCTTTGTCAGGTCTGCCCTGGCCTCTTCCTCTAGGGTGGTAACCTGGAATCTTGTTCAGGAGGGATATGGTTTGCCTCTGTGTCTCCCCCTAGATCTCACCTCGAATTGTAATCCTCATAATCCCCACGTGTTGAGAGAGGCACCCAGTGGGAGGTGATTGGATCATGGGGACAGTTTCCCCTCTACTGTTCTCGTGACAGTGAATGAGTTCTCACAAGATCTGATGGTTTTAGAGGTGTTTAACTGTTCCTCCTTCACACTCTCTCTCTCACCTGACGCCATGTAAAACATGCCTGCTTCCCCTTCCACCACGATTGTAAGTTTCCTGAGGCTTCCCCAGCCTTGCAGACGGGTGAGGCAATTAAACCTCCTCTGTTTATAAATTACTCAGTCTTGGGCAGTTCTTTATAGCAGCGTGAAAACGAACTAATAAAAAGAGCAAGCGCCGTTTGATGGCTGCAGTCTGTCATCCCACCCCTGGACCTCAGATCCCCATCTATGAAAAGCAGAGATTCTTATAGGCAAAAGCTGGGGGCAATGTCTAGCTCTTTTTGTAAGCCTCTATGAGCCGAACACTGACTAGCATGTTTTCACAAGTGTGTTAGTTGAAAAACCTAGGGGTTCATAAGCCACGCTCTCAACTCAGACATTTCCTAGCTGTGTGACCTTGTACAGGCCACTTAACCTCTCTGAGCCTCCTTATTCTTTCTAGAAAACAGAAACTGATCTCATAGGGTTGGATGGAGGAACAGACGAGAAAACAAAAAGAAATCATATAAAGAGCTCTGTACCTGGCATAGAGGGTCAGAAGAGATTAGCCATTATTTATGTTCTTACTGTTGACGTTTTTTAAAAAACTGCCTACTGTGTGCCTGCTAGTGATGGGAGAGATTTCCTATCCATTATCAAATCAGCCTCCTATAACAACCCAATGAGGTTGAGCTGCTATACCTAACGTTACGAAGAGAAAACTGAGTCTTGGCAAGGACAGGTAATTAATCAAGGATGACAGTCTCCATGGAGGTCAGGTCTGTGTGGCTCACCTGCACTTTCTACTCACCCTCACCCCTACCCCTAGGAAGCTCTTATCAATGTATCTTTTCCACTGAGATTAACTGAACACTCACTGTATGCCCAGCCCCATGTTAGCCCTTCACCCAATTACCATGGATGAAATTAAGAGCAAGACTTCTAAAAACAAAGAGGCCCTGTTCAAGTTCTCCCTCCATCATCACCAAGTGGCTTAGGCCAGTGCCTTCACCTCTGAGCCTTGGTTTCATTATGTGTCAAATGGGCTATGCTGTTTGGATCCTTGGGAGGTTTCATCAAGGCGGTTAATATGCAGAAGGACTTCACAGAATGAAAGAAGTGGCCAATAATGGTGTTAACGATTCCCATTTAACAGTTAAGGAAAGTTGTATTTTCCACCTGCAGCATTCATTCATTCATTCACTCACTCATCCATTCATTCATTTCTTTGCTTTTACACTGGAGCAGCAGCACATCTTCCCACCCAGGTCTCCAGAAGCACCAGTGTTCTCAAAATGCATGTGGAGGAGAGAGGCAGGGAGTGGGTCTCGCCTCCCCGACCCCTGGGCCTCTTCGTCTCTCACTGCCAGAGAGGCAGCTGCGGCCAGACATTTGGAAGCCATTATAAACATCCCCTGTCTGAGTCTGTTCTCCCCCGTGCGCAACCTAAAGCAACGGATTCCAAGGAATTTTGGCTGAGTTTCTTCCCAGAGGAATGATGGAGAGTACTCACCCCTCCACCCCATCCACAAATGTTCCTCTCTATTTCAGATGATTTGGAGCAACGGGCAGTAAACCCACAGGCGCGCTGGGAAGAGCTCTGACATCTGAAGATTTGGGGTCTCAACCCAGACTCAGCCACTTCCTGGTGGAGTCACTTCTCCGAGTCTCAGTTTCCCCATCTGTAAAATGGGAATACTAAAAAGAGTAAACACACACATCCTACCCTTGTGAGGAATCCACAAGTCAATGTAAAATAAAGGCCTAACACAGAGCAGATGTTTGCCAAATTGTATTTCTCTCCTGCTCTAATCTCATATTTACTTTTCAGTGTAATCCAGAAAGCAGGAAGGTGGATTAGATAAGACTCAGATGCAGAAGTTCAGCCCCTAGCCTGCCAGATGACCCTAACAAAGTCGCCTCCCACCCCTGTGCCTCAGTTTCCCCAGACTTCTCCTCTCCCTGACGTTTCCTACATTAGCCAGCCCTGCCTGCCACAGTCACTCACAGCATGACTCCAGGCGGGCAGCCTTTCAAACTCCTCCTGGTCTTCCTGGCACTCTCCGCACCCAGGACTCCTCTCTGCCCCTCCCTGTCTGTCACCACTAGACCTCATGGCATCAGATGCTGTCCTCCTATGTCTCTTCCATGAACCCAGCCATGTCTTGGCTTGTCTTGACCCGTCTCCCACTAGCCTCCTATCTCTCTCCTGGTTCACATTCGATGCTTTCCTCCTCTTCTAAAGAAGACTGGAGGAAGAGCACTGGATTAATCTGGGCTCCTGGGCCCTCTGCTCTGGCCCCCTGAGGGTCAGGGAGATGAAAAGACAGAGCCTGGGGGAGTGGGGAAGGTGGATGTCTTTTGACAGAGATCCCTGTTGCTTATCTACAACCCACCTTACTGGTCATTAGGGCCAACCTGGCTCACTCCAGACTTGTCAGATGGCCTCAGTGCAAGCTGCAGGTGGGATAAAGGTATTCCTCATGAACTATGAGGTGTGTGTGTGTGTGTGTGTGTGTGCGTGTACAGGAGGTGGAGTGTACATGTATGCGTGGTGTGTGTATCGGTATTGGGTGTGCATGTATGTGTGTGTGTTCTGTGTGATCTGCACAGTGTACATGTATTGGGTGTGCATGCATGTGTGATGTGTGCATATGTTGTGTGTGGAGTGTGTTTGTGTTAGCTGTGCATGCATGTGTGATGTGTATGTAGGCTGTGTGTGGTATGTGGTGTGTGTGTATTAGGTGTGTATATATGTATGATGTGTGTGTGTTGTGTGTGACATCTGCATGTCATGTATGTGGTGTGTGTGCATTGGATGTGCACATAGATGTGGTGTGTGTGTTGAGTATGCATGTATGTGTAATATGTGTGTTATGGGTGAGCTGTGTGATGATCTGTATTGAGTGTGTATGCATGTGTCATGTGTGTATGTTGTGTGTAATGTATGGTGTGTGTATTGAGTGTGCATGTATGTGTGTGGTGTGTGTATGTTGTATGTGAGGTGTGTGTGCATTGGTTGTGCACATATATGTGTTGTGTGTTGTACATACATGTTTGTGTGATATGTGTGTGCTATGTGTGAGTTATGTGATATGTATATGTGTTGAGTGTACATGCATGTGTGACGTGTGTGTTGTGTGTGTGGTGTGCATGTGCTGAGTGCATGTGTGATGTGTGTTTATGTTGTGTGTGTGATGTATGTTGTGTGTGTGGTGTGTGTGTACTGAGTGCATGCATGTATGATGTGTGTGTATGCTGTGTATGTGGTGTGTGCTGAGCACATGCATGTGTGATGTGCGTGTATGTTGTGTGTGTGGTGTGTGTGTGCTGAGTGCATGCATGTGTGATGTGTGTGTATGTTGTGGGTGTGGTGTGTGTGATGAGTGCATGCATGTGTGATGTGTGTGTATGTTCTGCATGTGGTGTGTGTGCTGGGTGCATGCATGTGTGATGTGTGTGTATGTTGTGTTCATGTTGTGTGTATGTTGTGTGTGTGGTGTGTGTGTGCTGAGTGCATGCATGTGTGTGGTGTGTGTATGTTGTGTGTGTGGTGTGTATATGTTGTGTGTGGTGTGTGTATGTTGTGTGTGTGGTGTGTATATGTTGTGTGTGGTGTGTGTATGTTGTGTGTGTGGTGTGTATATGTTGTGTGTGGTGTGTGTATGTTGTGTGATGTGTGTGTGTGTGGTGTGTATGTTGTGTGTGATGTGCATATGTTGTGTGTGTCATGTCAGTATGTATTCAGTGTGCATGTGTGTGTCATCTATGAATATGTTGTGGGCATGTATGTATGGGGGTTGTGTATTGGCCGTGCATATATGTGTGTGGTATATGTGTATACTGGTTATGCATGTATGCATGGTGTGTGTGTATTGGTTGCGCATGTCTGTGAGGTGTGTGTGGTGTGTGTGTATTTAATATACATGCGTGTGTGTGCAGTACTCTGTGTGTGTGTGTGCACGCTATGGGATGTGTGTGTGTATCCATGACTGTGCTGTTGTCACCCTCTTCTCGGCTAGGTAGATACCCTCTGAGCTCCAAGAACTGCAGGAATAGGAAGCTGCATGTAAATACCTTCTGGACCCTGATTTCTGCAACTTCCCACCTGGATGTGAGTGCTGGTGTCTTTCTGTAGATGTTTTTAGCTGCCATGCTTTGGAGAACGTGGTGTGTGTGACCCTGAGCCCAGAACTTTCTCTTTATAGACTCAGGTCATCCACACACTTGCCCTTAAAGTGAAGCCTGATACCATCTCCTCTTTGCAGATGAGCAAACTGAGCACCAGCCCTGAGGAAATGCACGAAGGGCACGCAGATTTTGAGCACAGGGGCCAAGCCCAAGCATCCTATTCTCATAATGATGTGTCTCCAAGAGCTGGCAGGGCACTCTCAGACTCTTGCCCCTGCCTCCTGCTGGCCTTCTGGGCTCCCAGGATCTCCTTAGTTGTGTTTGTATTTTTCTATTTCATCTTTTCTGCCCCCAGAGTCTGAATTCTGTACCTTGGACTCCATCGTTTTCTCTCATTTCTTCCTCTTTCTTTTTTCTTGTTCTCTGTTTTTCTCTTCTCTCCTCTGTTTTTTCTTAGTCTCTTTCTTGATCCTTCAGGTACATTTTTCCATTTGTTGTCTTTGCTCCCCTCTCTTTTCCTCCCTCCTTTTTGCCTGTATGTCCTCTCCCTGAGTCTCTCTGTGTCTTACTGTTGGCTCTCTGTTTCTGCAGAACCTTCTTCCATCTCTGCCTCTTTGCCTCCATTTCCTTCTCTTTCTCTCCCACCCCCTCACATCGTCCCTCTGTCCCTCTATGTGTGTGTGTCTCCCCCTCTGCACCTGCATCTCTGCCTCTCTCTGTCCATCTCTTACCACCTCCCATCTGTTCCCATCCATTCACTTTATTCAGCCTCTCCCGGGATGACGCCACAAGCCCATCCATCCTGGTTGCAGCCAGGACTCTTAGGAAGCCTCCGAGTCCCCTGATGGGGCTCAGTAGGTGACTTCTCTCCCCACTGCATCATCAGGGCCATTCTACACAGTGTGGTCCTGTCTCTTTGCTGTCTGTCCTCCAGCCTTTTATTGTCCCTTGTCCCCCAAGCCCTGGGTCCTGTGAATGCATCGTCTCCAGATCGCGTCACCTGTCTCATTTAGTCCTGGCTTCCTGATGCAGGTCCCAAAGGGACTCAAAATAGGAGAGGCAAGGCAGGCGAAGAGACATGTTGTCCTCATTCTTCCCTGCCAATCCCAAGTTGGTGGCAGGATTGCCTCTACTGGAGCCCATGTCCCTGGCAGATGGTCCTCTCTGGCAGCCTAGCCTCTTTGTGGGTTCCAGTCCAGGCCTAAGGGTGCTAGCAGCTCCCTGCTGTTGCTAACACTGAGGTGCAACCTCTCTGTGGGTCCCCCCATCCACCCTTTTATTGCTGTTTCTTTCATCCCATTCTCCCTCAATGACCCCTTTGGAGTTACTTCCTGCTGCTTCCCACTTGTTTTCTGCTTTGACATTGATGGATGCCAATACCCTGCTTCTGCCGAACACCAGTACGATCCTCTCCCTCTTTGTTCTCCTCTGCCTCCTCTCCAAACCTCTTCTTACACCTGCCTTTCCGCACTGGGCCCAGATCTTCTCCCCAGCCAGACTGACGCGCTGCAGGAGTAGAGACCATGCCGCGATCTCCCACGCCTCCATCTCTCACGCCTTCAGCCTCGTGCAGAGTCAGCTCTCGCGGATTGTTAAAATATAAATTAACGAGTCAAGGCAGTGAGGGAGAGAGATCATGGCCTGCGTGCCAGAGAGGCGGGTGTGTCTGCGGCGCTGCCTGGGGTGCCACAGAGGCACCCACCCTGCGCCTGCCGCCTCCCCTGGCAGGCCTTCCCATCAGAGCTCTTGCAACCCCGCGGTGAGGGGGTCTTCGACAATGGAGCACTGGCATGCTCTGGCCCCCGCCGATTCCACGGCACCTCTTTGCACGCCCCCAGCTCACGGACGGGAGGGCTGCCCTGCTCCTGGCTCCTGTTCAAGCTGCCTGGTGAACTAAATTGATTTTTTATCGTTGCTCTGGAGTGAGCTTAATGAATCTGTTAGTGACGGCTGCCTGCCCCAAACGCCTCTTGGTGCCCGCGCCACCAGAACGGCTCTTCCTGAGAACGAGGAGGCATTATTTAAGGCTCAGCCTGTGCTCCTGAGAGCAGCTGGGCATCAGCTGGGCCACGCCTTGCTCTTCCTGGAGTGTTTCTCTTGCTGGGGTGGGACTGTAATATGGGTCAGAAAATGGAAAGGCAGTCCTGAAAAAGAACGAAGGAAATCCCAGCTACTCGGGAGTCTGAGGCAGGATAATCCCTTGAACCCAGGAGGCGGAGGTTGCAGTAAGCCGATATCGCGCCATTGCACTCCAGCCTGGGAGACAACAGTGAAACCGTCTCAAAAAAAAGACCAAAAAAAAAAAAAATGGAACTAAGGAGGTTTATCTTAGTGTGTATGTTTCTAGGGTCCAACCATCCATTTGTTCATCCATCCATCTCTCCATCCATTCATCTATCCACACATGCACTCCACCACACCATTTGTTCATCTGCTCATCCATCTGTCCATCCACACATCTGTCTGTGCATCCAAACTTCCAAACATGCATGTAAGCATCCATCCATCCAAGCATCCTTCCATCCACCCATCCGTGTCTCCGTTGTTTCATTCATTTATTCATTCATTTTATCATGTACACAACTTATTCTGAAATTCAGCATCCTTACTGTGTCCTAGGGGACCCCAGATAGCTGCCCTCCACCTATCTCTCATTATTCTTCCACATCACTCCACTCCAATCACCCCAGCATTGCTGCTGCTCAGACATACCTCAGGCCCTTTGCACCTGCTGTCTCCTCTGCCAGAAACGCTCCTTCTCCTGCACCCCCATGGCTTCCTCCCTTCTTTTGCTAGGTCTCCGCTCAAATTTCACCACTTCCCCAAGGCCTTCTCTAATTACCTTTGATGTAAATTAGCAACTTCCCTGTCACTCTTTATCCTTTCCCCCCTACCTTTTAACTTGTTCAGAGAGCTCCCTGCACTCTGACATTATAGCACACATTTATTTATCTTGTAGTCTATTGTCTTCTGCTAGAATCAAGTTCCATGTTGATAAGAGCTGTGCCAGTTTCATTTGCTGCCACATCCCCGGGCCCTAGGACAGTGCCTGGCATGGAATTGTCACTCGGTGAGGTTGATTTATGGACTGGATTATTTAATTAGCTAATAACATGCTCTGTCACGTCTGTCACCTAGTACAAGGCACAATCTTTCCCAACACAAGATGCCAGGTCCCTGGAAATGCAGGTTAGGTGGGGGCTGTGGGGACTAAGAGTTGAACCAAACAGCCACCCAGGTGATTGTAAAATTTCATTTGGGCTAAGAGCCTGGAAGAAGGCTCCATGGGTCTGGAAACATATTTAAGTTGTTTGAGTTGTGTTTTTGTGGCTCACATCCAAGGTATCCTGTCTGGCCCCATCAACTGCATAGATGCCAGCTGAAGCTAGACTGGGTTTCTCAATTCTTTGCTGCCTCTGTCAAGGCTTCCAGCTCCCCTCCTACTGCCTCTCTATGCCCCATGCCTTCCCTTGGCATGGAGAGAGGAGACACAGGGAGCAGGCAATCTTTGCCTCTCTGAGTTGGGCCTGGGCCTGGTTCATAGCATAAATATCTCTGAGTTGATTCTCCTACATTTTCCCATTTTTCCATTTGGGACCCAGGCCTTTGGTCCTTCCCTGCCTAGAGGAAAAGGTGCAGACATAAGCCAGGGGCCCTTCCTGTGTTTTGTTAAATGTCTTCCTGCCTGAAAATATGGCCCTAGGTGCTCTCAACGGGTGGAGGGGAAGGAAGCAGCACACTTTTGGGGGCAACAAGAATGCAGATGGAGCACCTGGAAACCAAAATGAGGTTAAGGGATGGAAGGTGGGGAAGGTACCTGAGTATACTGGGGAGGTGGCCAGGTCCTCGAAGGAACAATTGTGGGTGAACCCAAGGAGGTGTAATCCAGGCTACAGGGGTTCCCTGAGAACCTCTCCATCAAGTTCCCAATGCTCACAGCTTGAATATAGCCAATCATGGCTGCTGCAGATGAAATTTCCTTATACAGTCATAGTCCAATCCTACCTTATTCTAGTGCTGTACCATATTCCATCAAGAGGTGAAATATTTTACCCCTCCTCTTGAGCTTGGGAGGGCTTGTAGACTGCTCTGACAAATTTATATTAATAGTGATACAATGTGACTTCTGAGGCTAGGTTGTAAAGAGCTTCCACCTGGTCTTTTCCTGGGATGCTCAGTCTCGAAACCAACTGCCATGTTGTGAGGAAGCCCAAGCTCCTCATGTAGAGAAGACACATGTAGGTGGATGTTCTGAACTCTAGTCCCAGATAAAGTCTTAGCTTATAAACCACCCCAAATGTCAAATATGTGAGTGTAGGAGATTTCGGAGATTCCAGCTTCCAAACGTCAAGAATTCCAGTTGAAATCCTAGAGAGCATGATGCAGAGACTTCATATTCTGCTTCATGTGGCCTGTCTGAACTCCTAACCCACAGATTCCATGAGCATAATAAATAACTTGTTGTTGCTTTACACCACTGAATTTTGGAGTAATTTTTTACAGTCAGAGTAATTGGGACAACAGCTATACATAATAGAGTACCCAGTGCTAGGCACTGTCCTAAGCATCTTACAAATAGTCACTGATTTAATCTTCAAAACATATGTTAGAAGTCCTATTAATATCTCAATTTTATAGTTGAGGAACTGAGGCACAGAGAGAAGTAACTTGCCCAAGTGGAAAATTTGCACCCAGGAAGTCTGACTCCAGAGCCCACACTGTTAACCACTGGGAAGGGTGCTCTGGGGCAATTTGCAACCTGATGGTAGTGGTAGGACCACAAAGTTGGTCATTGATATCCCAGCTTGATATTTTCAGATACACAACTTTGAGGTCTTGCTGTTGCTTGTGATCAAAATTAGACGTCTTTCCAATGCTACAGGATGAAATTTCACTGTCGAATTTAAGTTGATAAATTGATTGATAGATAGATGGATAGATAGTAGATAGATAGATAGATAGATAGATAGATAGATAGATAGATAGATAGATTAGAATGGGTGACCAGATAGGTAGACACGGAGGGAGACAGATTTGGATGAATGGATGGATGAATGGATGGATGAATGGATGGATGGATGGATGGAAAATAAATAGATGGACAAATGGGAAGATAGATAGATTTGAATGAATGGATGGGTGGATAAATGGACAGATAGTAGGTAGATAGATAAGTAGATAGATAGATTGTTGGTGGTGTTGTTTTTTTTTTTTTTTATGTCAGAGTTATGGCTGAATGGTAAACATCTGTGATGTATGCAGGATCTAAGAAAGACAAATTAGAAATCGAGTCCCAGCTCCATTTCTCACCAACTTTCTCAAAACCTCAGTTTCCTCATCTGTAAAATGGGCATGACCCTAACCATCTCAGGGAACGTGACAAAGATTCACTGAGAGAGAACACTTGTAGGGCACTTAGCATGGTGCCGGCACCTCGTAAATGCCTGGCTCATCCTTACCCTGTCCTCTTGTCCATGCCCTTAGCTTGTCCTTTCTCAGGCCCCCACTCCCCATCCCCAGCTGGCCTGTGCTCCCAGGAGCTGTCTCAGGCAGCAGGAATGCCCCATCACCCGCTGCCTGAGAGCGGGGGGTCACAGAAGTGCGTCTCCCTCTCCTGTGCGATGCCACGTTCACTGGCAGCCTCCCGGAGCCCAGCACAGCTGCCAGGCCGGCACGCCTCCTTCCTCACAGCTGCTGAGATGCGACCTTGTCTATCAGGAGGCCCCGGGAAGCCTGCTGAGTATGCTCCCAGCTTGGTAGGTGACATAAATATTTTCCAACATGCAGGCAACAATCTGATTGGTGCCTTCCCTAGAGTACCAAGCTCCAGGCTTGGGGCTGCAAAGGCAGAAAGAAAGAAAAAAATTCCTTTTGCCAGTGAAGTCTGGCTCCTTCCTCCTGTGAAGAGTTTAACTCTTCCTGTCCCCGATCTCCTTGTGTAGTCCGCGTTTCCATTCAAACTGCTGACTTTCAGCAGGATATTGGCGAGTGCCTATGGTGATGAGGACAGCCCTGGCCCCTGCCCTCCCAGAGCACACAGAATATCCACAGCAGCGTCTCAGACTTGACACGTGTTAGAATGACCCAAGGGGAAATGACATAGTGGTTCGAATTTAAAATGTATTTTTAAAATAGCCCATATCACTTAGAGATGCATACAGCAATATCCAAGGAGGAAATGACACAGTGTCTAGATTTGCTCCAAAATAAGACAAGAGGCAGTAAATTGAGGGAGAAGCGGTATAGATAGAACAAGATGGGCCAGGAGTAGATAGCGGTGGGAGTTGCTCATGCAGCTCAAACTTGAGTGGGCAGCAGAACCCCCTGCAGGGCTCGTTAAATGCAGATTTCTGGAACCTACTCCAGATACTCAGATCCAATAGATCTGGGATTGGGGACAGATGCTGCAGGTCTAACAATGCCAGGGGATTCTGCTGCTGCTGCTACTAGACTACACACTGTTTTATACTATCCTTTCTACTTTTGTGTATGTTTGAGAATGTCCATGGTAAAAAAAAAAAAAAAAATCGTTTTTAAAATGTAAAGAATCCATTTTCAAGAGATGCTGAGGCAGGAGGCCTGGTGTGGGGTTTGGGAATCTGCATTTTAATGGGCTCCCTGGTGCTTTTGATATAGGTGTTTCATGGTGCACACTTTGAGGAATGCAGGGCTAGGGAAACCAGACAATTCTCTTACCATGTAATATGCACCATCCTGATGGCAGCCCCAGAAGGCTTCTGGTGAGTCCTAAACTGAAGCTCCAAGGAAGAGCTGAAGTTAGTTAGGTGATCATGAGGAAGGGGAGGAGGCAGAGGGAATCACACATGCTGAGGCCCAGAGGCAAGAGTCAGCAGAATATCTTCTGGAAATGAAGAGCAGGATGCAGCTCAAGGGAGTGAGGGTAAGAAGGGGAAGGTTTCCAAAGATGAGGCTGGAGAGGTCAGCAAGAGTCAGGTCATGCAGGAGCTTGTGGACCATGCCAAGGAGTTTTGACTTCATCCCAGGGACAGTGGGAGCCATGGAGGGTGTTAGGGACCTAATGTAATCATATGTGTGATTTGAAATAATGTTTCTGGCTGTGATGTTGATCATAGATGGGAAGGAGTAAAAGCTGGGAGACCCATTGAGGGGGTCCTCAGTAGCATCTTGGCTTGAGATGAGTGGGAGAGACATGTACAGATCCAAGGACCCTCTAGGAGGGAGAATGAACAGTACTTGGAGGCTAGATTCTCAAGTGATTTAAAGGCATGTGTGTAAATGGCCCAATCACAGACTGTGATAACAGAGAGAAGGCAGGCAGCATAATCTGGAGAAAATGACTGCAGGGTCTGAGGAGTGTTTCCTGTATTTGTCATTTAAAACCCTCCCAACCTAACCTTGGCATCTACACAAGGTCTAAGGTAGCTCTAGAATAAGACATTGGCTCTAAAAGTTCAACAACTGAACTAAGTCTTCATCATTTTTATCTGTGTGACCAAGGAAGGGTCTTGTAACCTCCCAGGACTTCAGGCTTCCTGGCTATAAAACAGAAAGCCACTACTCAAGGTTGACTAAGGCTCAGAACTATGGGAGCTCATGTACATGCTCAGAACCTGTGTCTCCACCCAGCAAACTCCTACCTGGATTCAGAATCCACCTGAGCCATCACCTGCTCCTGCTAGCTCAGATGGGACCAATACCGCCCTTACAATCCTCTCAAATGTTAGGCATGTCTCTTTTGTGACACTAACAACCTTGAAGTGTTGGTTTTGTTTTGTTTCATGTCTGTCTTTCCTGGTTAGATCCTGAGCTCCTGAGTATCTGTGGCGACTGGCCTAGAACTTGACTCATGATAATGCTCTACAAATTCATTTATTTGAGAATTATTCAGTAGAGCCCCTACTATGTACCAGATGTTGGGAAATACAGAGGTGAAAAATCATAAATGATAAATGGAAATTTTGAAACTCTGTGAAATGGAATGGGGGGGTGGCTTTCTATCTGGCAGCCAATGGGATAAGCATTTTAAAAATGGATAGTCTTATTTAATATTTGAAACTTTCAGAAGTAGAGTGTCTAGTTTCTAATTTTCAGATGAGAAAAACTGAGGCTTGAAGAGGCTGGACAGGGCAAGATGCCTCAGCCAGGGAACATGGCTAGGGGATGTGAGCCCAGGGACTCTACATTCAGAGCCCATGCTCTTAACCTCTTCACACACTGCCTCCTTAGGTAACACTTTCCTGGAAGCCAACACAGAAAATAGAGCCTGGACAGTTATGTAATTCTCTGCAGCTCATAAACAGAAATCACCCTTGGGTGAGACAGGAATGTTCTTGCTTTGAAAGTGGAAAATAGTTGCATAATTTTTGTTGTTCTATTTCTTGAGCAGATACCCATTGTGGTGCTGGTGTTTTCTTTTCTTTTTTTGTTTTTTTATTTTATGTGTTTTTTTTTCCTTTGAGACAGAGTCTTGCTCTGTTGCCCTGGCTAGAATGCAGTAGTGCAATCATAGCTTACTGCAGCCTCGAACTTTTGGGCTCAAGCAATCTCTCTGCCTCAGCTCCCCGGGAAACTGGGACCACAGGTGAGTGGGACCACAGGGACCAACACACTTGGCCAGGTTTTCTACCTTTTATAGAGATAGGAGTCTTACTATGCTGCCCAGGCTGGTCTCAAACTCCTGGGCTCAAGCAATCTGCCCACCTTGGTCTCCCAAAGACCTGGGATTAGAGGTATGAGCCACCTTGTCCAGCCCCATTGTGTTTTGACCACGGCGGAAAGCAATCCACATGTGTTAACTTCCTATGGGTAGAGAGGGCAGTTCCCATTTAACATATGAACTATGCAGCACTCAGTGAGGTAGAGAGAGAGCCTTGTGTAATGTCACACAGCAGAGATTTTAGGGGTCAGGGGAGTCTGCCCGACACCCAGGTCCAGCCTGTTCCCCCTCCATCCACCAGGCTGCTCCGACACCCCTCACCCTGGGGACAGAGGACACTATAATAAAGAACGTGGTCAGGGCAGTTTTTACAGCAAACACAGGAGGCATCTGACCATGGTGGCTTCTGTTTCCAATTTGAATTAACTTCAAGGGCAAAACCTAAAGTAAATAGATACAGGCAGGTTGCAGCAGACCTACGTGACAGGAAATGCTAGGCGTTTGGAGGGCCTAACTGTTATCAGGTAGTCTCCGAATCCCCTGCAGAAGGGAGGCCAGCATATCCCTCATCTTCTGAGCTCCAATGGTGCCGGGCCCATCCCAGCCTCTGAGATGACCAAGGAGGGGTCTCAGATGCAGCTCCCACAGCGGAGTTCTGGCTATGCTGTGAGAGCCGAAGAGTCCAGCCCTCCTAATCCTCCCAGGCTGGCACCCATGGGGTGGGTGTAGTAGATGCCACGTTGCAAATCTTCCCCTGGGAATATTGGGCTTTCGGGGGGAAAGTAACGAAGGAGATCAACATAGATTCTCACTTTATTTAACAAAATAAATTCCAGATGGATTTGGTAAACTCAGAGTCAAATGTAAAATTTAATAAAAAATTTGCAGACAAAAATGGGGAGTTAATGATACCAGGGAGAGGAAGCTATTTCTTAAAAAGAAAAACAAAGAAATGAATCACAAAGAAGGGAAAAATTGGATAGATTTGTGTACCTGAAATTCAACTGGAAAAAAAAAATTGGTGTGACTAAAGCCATCACAAATGAAATGAAAATCCAACTGGTGAACTGATGAAAAATATTTGCAACCCTTTTGATAAACAAATGCTTAGTGCCCTCAATATGTTTTTTACAAAGCTCTTGCATATCTAATAGAAAACATTAAAACCCTAAGAGAAAAAGAGTCAACAGAAATGGACAGCTCCCAGAAGAAGGAATGCAAATGACTGAAAGAACAGATGAAAAAAAATGCACATAGCCAATTTCACTAGGAGCAAATGGCAGGTTTGGAACACATTTTTAATGAGTGTATTTCATGTTGGCAAGAGGAAGTCAAGATAGATCCCTTGACCATGGCAGGAGGAAGAGCCACTTTTCTGGAAGGCATCTGGTTGCCCATGATGTACCTTAGAAGTTCATGGTTTCTGACCCAGTGATCTCATGTCCAGGAACTCATCCTCAGAGAAGATCGTAGATAAAGAGATTGGAAACATCTTACATATTCATAGGATGTTACGGATGGGACATAAGATGGAATTCTCTATGGCCGTTTAGAAAAGTTGTGAAAGACTAATGATTAAGATGTAATATGGTGAAAACGTACAGAAAACTGTATTTTTAAAATGACTTTGATATGTGTGTGAGCATGTGTCTGGATGGGGCTACGTCAATTCAGAAATATTCGTAGAAGGATATTCACCATAAAGTTAACAGCGGGTTGGGGAATTGGGGACCATGTTTCATTTTCTTCCATCTATTTTTGTGTATTTTTTACATTTCATATTACAAACACATTTTTATAATAAGGGAAAATTTCCAGTCAATTCAGTAAGATTAGAAAAGTCCGCCTCAATTTGGGGCCATTTGTGTTGGCAGGTGCCTCAGAAGGTGTGTATTAGTAAGGCAGCATTTCCCAGCCTCTGCAATCTCTGCAATCAAAACAAAGAGATGTTTCCAATCTCTTTATCTACGATCTTCTCTGAAGATGAGTTCTTGGACATGAGATCACTGGACACTCTGGGGCCAATAATTCTCTGCTCTGGGGGTTGTAGGAAGTTTAGTAGCACCCCTGGGCAGTAGGGCCACCAGATGCCAGTAGCATACCCTCCCCCCGCCCCACCAAATATCAAACAACCAAAAACATCTCAAGAAGTTGACAAAATGTCTCCTGACGGGGTAGGGAGAGCAAAAATCACCCCCAGTTGAGCACCACTGAGCCAGGGATAAGGAAGAAGCACTTTTCACCTGTTGTCTCTGGGGGTGCCATTCATCGATCCATATTTTGTTCACTTATTCATTCAGCAGACATTTTCAGATCCTTGTTCTGGGAGCTGGGAGACCTGAATTCTAGTTCCATGTCACACTTTCATTGTGTGGCCTCAAAAAGTCATCTAAGGCTCACTTATTTATCTACCAAACACTCCCTGGGCCCTTCCTTGGTCCATGGCCCCATGAAGGTGGTTGTACATGGAGGGGCAGTGTTGCATAACCTCATGCTCTGCCCTCCAGGAGGTCACCGCCCAGGAGAGGCAGCCCCTGTACAAACTGGTATGTTTAGATTTAGTGGGATGGGTGCCCACAGAGGGATGCTAGAGGGAGATGGATGGGTGAATGAAAGAGAGAGACACTAATTGGCAAGAGCAACACAGATGGTAATGATCTTTAGTATAGCCTTTTGCCTGTGCACCACACTTTACAGTTTACCAAGCGGAACATCAGACAAGACATGGTGTATTCGGTGGGATAACCGAGGAGAGTTTAAGACTGGGATACTAATGACAGCGTCGGGGGAAGACAGAAAGAGCAACAGGGAGGATGCAGCACCTTTGCAGGGAGCAGTAGCAGGCAGCCCTTCCATCCCTGGGCTGAAGGGTGCTGGAGCAGGTAAGTGATGCTGAATCCTAGAGACAGCTGTGGTTGCCTCTGTGAGAGACACTGAGGAGAGCAACCTAGCCACAGCTGACCCAGAGCCAGGCAGGGAGGGAACAGAGGGGACAAATATCCCAACTTCACTCCTCCCACCCTCCAATTTCCTGACATCACCTCCCATTGGCTGAGTCATACTGGAAGCCGGAGAGCAAGGAACACCACTGAAATGGCCCAGTCAGCTGCCTGAGTCGAAGAGCAGTGGGGTGGCGGAGAAGAAAGAGGATTGAGAGGGGCACACAGAAGATGTACAACACAGAAAGCACCATGCCTCGCCTTCTCATTTCATCCCTACAACAGTCTAGTAAGGTAGATTTTATTATCCACCTTTTTAAAGAGAGGAAGCTGAGGTTCAGAGAGGTAGGGTGATTTTCCCAAAGTCACACAGAAAAGGTGGAGATAGAAGAGATGGAGCCGGGATTGAAACCATAGTTTGCTTGAGCCTCTAAGCACCAGGCTTTGTGGTTAGGAGGACCTGGGTTCAAATCCCAACCCTCACGCTTAGTGCCTTTCAGTCTTGGGCAGTACCTGTGTGTCTCTAAATGTGCTTGTCCATAAAATGGAGTTAGCGATTCCTTCTCCAATGGGACTGTTGAGGGCTGGATCTGGAGTGTAAAATGTGGGAGGCTTCCTGGATAGTGAGAGAGCTGACTCAGGCAGGCTACCCCCTGTCTGTTCCCCACCAGGCAGTTATTAACCAGAACATCAGATTCTGCATTATGCATGGGGCAATTTGTCCGCCTCCTCCTCCACCTGCAGAATCGATCTTCGCGCTCAGCTGCCTCATTGAGATTCAGGTCTGCAGCTCTGGGACTCCATCCCGGCGTCTGGTCAATAGCTTATATTTTTAATTTGTCAATAATCAGTCCGGACCTTGGCCAGAGCCCTGTGGAGGGCTCAGCAAGATTGCTCTGCCAGGGAGGGGGAGGCAGCACTGTGCACGGAGGGGAACGGACTCTGAGTCAGGCTGGCAAGCCCAGGTGAGGATGTGGGACATGTGGGTACCCACGGCAGCCTGCCTCGCAGGCCGTGTCTCAGGTGTCAGGAGGCCTAGGGAGTCATGGAACCTGAATTCCAATCTCAGCTCTGCCACTTTAAGGGTAAGTGCCCTTGGCTGGGCACGGTGGCTCACTTTTGTAATCCCAGCATTTCGAGAGGCTGAGGCTGGAAGATCTCTTGAACACAGGAGCTTGAGACCAGCCTAAGCAACATAGCAAGATCCCCATCTTTACAAAAAATAAAAAAGAGTCCAGGCATGGTGGTGCACACCTGTAATCCCAGCTACTTGGAGGCTGAGGTGGCAAGATTGCTTCAACCCAGGAGTTTGAGGCTGTAGTGAGCTATGATTGCACCATTGCACTCCAGCCTGGCAGGCAGAAGAAGACCCTGTCTCTCAAAAATAATAATAATAATAATAATATTAATAATCGGTCAACTTGACCAACAGACTAAACCATTCAGAGCCCCCATTTCCCCATTTGTCCAGTAGTTGCTGTAGTAGTAACGCACAACTCACAGGTCTGTAGAACAATCAAGTGAGTTAATTAATACAGGTGACATGCCCAGAATAGTGCCTGATATGCAGTGAGCACATTACTGTATACATTAGCTAATATTGTGATTGTTTTTAGGAAGTCACACAAGAGAGAAATTGGTAAGTAGGCAGTGATTATCTGCATACTTACAAATTCCCAACGCAGATGGGAAACCTGATATTCACAGAGGGGAAGTGATTGTCCCCATTTTACAGATGAAGAAGCTGAGGCTCAGAGAAGTGAACTCCCTTGCTCAAGGTCACACAGCTGGGGTGCAGTGGAGCTGTCACTGCAAGCCCACAGGGTCTAACTCAAGGCTCTATGCTTCTGACCACCAGGGAATAAAGATTCTACATTATAAATGTCAAAAACAAACCTTCCTGTCTTCATTCTTGGCATTTTTGGGGAATAAGTGCATTTCCTTCTTTTCTTCCTGACAAGCAGGCACAAAGTGCCCACAGGATGGCAGGGGAGGTGAGGAGAAGAGCAAGAAAATCTGTTTCTCCTCGTGGGTTCCTATCCATCCTGTCACTAAAGAAAACCTCAGCTTTTACCTGTTCTGTGCTCCTCCCTAAAGAAAAAGCCCAGGGGAGGCCATGGGAGGAAACAGAGGAGCTTAAAGAAGGTAGTGTTGGCCACGGAGGCAGCAGAGTCCTGTCCATGGTGAGCAGACAATCTACAGAAGGGCAAAAAATGTTTGCAAACTATGCATCTGACAAAGGTCTAATATCCAGCATCTATAAGGAACATAAACAAATTTACAAGAAAAAAAAAATCCTATTAAAAAATTTGGTGAAAGACATATGCAGATATGTTCTTTTATTCTTTTCAAAAGAAGACATACGTGCGGCCAAGAAGCATATGAAAAAAAGCTCAACGTCACTGATGATTAAAGAAATACAAATCAAAACCACAATGAGATACCACCTCACACCAGCCAGAGTGGCTATTCCTAAAAAGTCAAGAAAATAAGATGCTGGTGAGAATGTGGAGAAAAAGGAATGCTTACACACTGTTGGTGGGCGTGTAAATTAGTTCAACCATTGTGGAAAGCAGTGTGGTAATTCCTCAAAGAACAAAAACATAAATACCATTCGACCAAGCAATCTTATTACTGGGTAGATACCCAAAGAAATATAAATCATTCTATCATAAAGACACATGCATGCGTATGTTCACTGCAGCACTATTCATAATAGCAAAGGCATGGCATCAACCTAAATGCCCATCAGTGGTAGACTGGATAAAGAAAACGTGGTACATACACATCATGGAATACTATGCAGGTGTGAAAAAGAACAAGATCATGTCCTTTGCAAGAACATAGATGGAGCTGGAGGTCATTATCCTTAGCAAACTAACACAGGAATAGAAAACCAAACACTACATGTTCTCACTTATAAATGGGAGCTAAATGATGAAAACACGTGGACACAGAGGGGAACCACACATGCTGGGGCCTACCAAAGGGTGGAGGTTTGGAGGAGGGAGAGGATCAGGAAAAATAACAAATGGGTACTAGGCTTATTACCTGGGTCATGGAATAATCACGTACAACAGACGCCCATGACACAAGTTTACCTGTATACCAAACCTGAACTTAAAATAAAAGTTAAAAAAATATATAGTTAGTGTTAGAGTCAGGACTTGAACACAGGCCATCGAAGGCTAGTCCAGGGCTTTTTGGTCTGTTCATGGCTTCCTGCCTCGACCTTTGCCTCTAACATCCCATCTGCTTGATTCTTGATTCTGCTGTCACTGCCTGTGCCTATCTGTCTCTTCTTGTGGACTTCACTGTCAGCTCCACGGGACAGGGTCAGTCCCTGCCATTCTTCTACAGCCCTGCCCAGAGAACCCAGTCCAAAGCTGGGCTCCTACCCGAGAGAAATAGACATGGCCCAGCAGTGAGCACTGGACCCTAAGTCAAAACACCTGGCATCATCACCTCCTAGACATGGAGTCCAAGGTGAGTCCCTCCAGCCTCAGTTCACTCACCTGCTACCTGAGAGCCATGACACTTGCATGGTTTGGTGGATTGGAGGATTCTCTGAAACAGCCCACATAAATGCTCCTGACACTATGTTGGTTAAAAAGCAGGCTCACAAGAAACATGCACTTCTACAGCTTTTCCTCCTGCAAGCCTTGGAGATTTTCTCCTATCTTCATCCTCCCATGCTCTGCTGTCTCCAGAGAAACTACCTCCTGAGTCTACACCTATTGAAATACACTTTTCCACCAGAGAACTCCCCAGACATCAGTCGAATCCCCCATACATAGAATTAGGAAGCTGTTAAATGGCCCCAGAGAATCACGGAGGCTCCTGGGACTCATTGTGAAGTGTGGATCACAGCAGGATGTCAGAGAGCCCCAGAAATCAGTGCTTTTGGAGCCTCAGCAGCCACCTAGTCTGACCCTTGTGCCAATGATCAGAGGGGAAACTGAGGCTTGGGGAGGGGGAGTGGCTTGTTCAAAGACACAGAGCCACCAGCTGGTGCGGAGCTAGGATTTTGGTCTCCACGCATTGCCCAATTTACCTTCTCGCAAAGATGCTGGGGGCAGGTGACCAGGAGCAAACCCATCCTCAGGGTTTAGGCAACTCCAAGAGAAACAGGATCTCTCCCAAGTCTCCTAATGCAATCATCTTCACAGACTTCATTGAATGTTGAGTGAGGAAAGATGAGTTCTGGTCTATGCTTTGCTCTCAGCTTTCTAGATGAACCCAGACAAGTCATGTATCACCTCTACATCCTAGTTACTCCATCTACCATGGGTCATAACTATTCACTGAAGTAATAAACAGAATAGCTCCATCATCACCAACATCATACCATCTCCTCCTCCTCCTCCTCCAGCTCCTCTTCCTCCTTTTCCTCTTCCTTTTCCTTCTTTCTTTTTCCTTTCCTCCTCCACCTTCTTCTCCCTCCCCTCCTCAGTTCACGTTTATTAAGTATTTTTACCATACTCAAGACACACTTCAAAAACATTTATAGGAAACCTAGGAGGAAGGTACTATTACCCTATTTTCCAGATGATAAAACATAAGACTGGAAATATTATTTGCTTGCATTGGGTCACCATAAGATCCCCAGAGAAGCAATCAGCATTTGGATCAGGGGGCCAGTCAGAGAGCAGAACCAACACCCTTCCTTCTGCCCTGATCCTCCTCCCATGCGGAAGGGATCTGCCACTGACAAAACCCTGCAAAGCCTGGCAAAGATTCTTTTCACTGATGCCCTTTCTGGTATTACAGACCAGAGAAGTCACGTTTGAACCTAAGCGTGACATATTGAACCTAAGCTACAGGGCCAGCTTTAATTTTTCCTGCCTCTCCCTTGGCTGAGGCTGAAGACAGCAGGTGGGTTTGCTGAGTGGCATTCAGCTGTGAAATGGGTCAGAGAAGAAATGAGGAAGGAGAATTTAACATGTTTGGGTTCCTTTGTGGCTGGAGTGTA
This sequence comes from Macaca fascicularis, assembly GCF_037993035.2. NCBI lineage: Eukaryota > Metazoa > Chordata > Mammalia > Primates > Cercopithecidae > Macaca > Macaca fascicularis. The sequence continues at coordinate 24,620,014 of NC_088384.1, forward strand.
GCCACGCGAGAAGTGAATTGAGCCTACACATTTCCCATGGGGCTGGGGATGACAGAGAAGCCCTCGAGCAGGGAGGTGGGGGAGCTACTCCTCAACTTTTGTACTAGCCCAGGATCCCTCCAGGTTTTCTAGACATTGAAGGTGCTGTCCCACCTGCTGTGTGACCCAGGCAGGTCACCTCCCTCTCTGGGCTCCAATTACTCTATCAGTGAAACAAGTACATTGGAGTTGAGAAAGAACAGTGCTAACTTCCTTGAGTTTCCTGTGGACAAAGCCTTTATGCTGACTAGCACTGCTTGGTACTATCTGTCATTAGAATTACCCAGGGTGTTTCTTAAAAATACCAATACCAGACTCTGTGTCAAAACAACTGCATAAAAATATCTGGAGATTTGAGCCCAGGCATCAAAATTGTTTAAATTCCACAGATGAATTTAGCTGCTAATTACTCTAGATTATCTCTCGAGCAAGCTTTCTGGGTGGCAAATGTAAATAGACCCATTTGACTGCTAACAAACTGAGGCTCAGACAGGAGAATGACCTATCCAAGATCACAAGATTGACCTATCCAAGGTCACAAGGGTGGCAGGGTCAACGTGAAGATGCAGTGGAGGCTCTGTCCAATGTGCTGAAACGGGAGGAAGGCAGCTCAGCAGATGTCTCTGAACTCTGACTGGAGGCTGGTGCACGCATGTCCTGACTCCCACCCTCTCACCCACACGCTCAGATTAGTTCCCCACAAAAGATGTTTTTGTCGTTTCCTTTCTACCTTTCTCTCTCTCCATCATTCTATTCCTCTTCCACATCTCTTTCTTTTTATAGATTCCTCCCTCCCTCCCTTCCTTCCTCCCTCCCTTCCTTCTTTCCTTCCCTCCTTTCTTCCTTCTTTCTTTCCTTTCTTCCTTCCTCCTTCCCTCCCTTTCTCCCTTCCTCCCTTCCTTCCTTCCCTCTCCCCTCCCTTCTTTCCTTCCTTCCTTCCTTCCCTTCCTTCCTCACTCCCTCCTTCTCTCCCTCTTCCTTTCTCTCTTGATTTATGTATCTCTTCATCTCTCTTCCCACCCCCTGTATCTCTCTGTCTCTGCCTCTCTCCATTTATCTCAGTCTCCATCTATCTCTCACCTCTTTATATCTCTTCCTCTACCTCTCTCTTTGTCCCAATCTGCGTCTTCCCAGCTGCTCCCTCATAACTCTTGACTGAAGTCTCTTCCCCACCCAGCACGTCTCCCTCTGGCTTTCTTGCTGAGGCCAAACACCAATCTCCATTCCAAGTTCTCTTTCCCTTTCCTCTCCTAGCTCTTAGGAGAAGTCCAGTTTCTCCCTATGACTCCAGACGGGGATTTAGAACCACAGATGTACCTTCCTTTCAATCTCTCATTGTAGAGAGACCCTAAATCTTCAGAGGGAAATGACTGGGGAAGATGGTTTACATAATTCAGCATGGCAATGGCTCTGCAGCCACACTCCCTACCCCAAATGGGGACACGCTTCTTTAATCAAAAAACTTGATGCTGAGCATCTACTGTGTGCTAGATTCTGGGATCACAGCAGTAATAAAGGTAGCCTTGTCTCTTCCTTCCTCCTCCTGGTGGATGAAGCAGAAAATAAGACAAGGATATAGAACTCACTTAAATTCTGTGTTATGAAGATGATAAACGAGGTGTTGGGATAGAGGGTGACTCAAAGTGGGGTGAGGCTGCTTTAGACTGAAAGATCAAGGAAGGTCTCTCTGAGAAGCTTACATTTAAACTGACTTGAAGATGAGACGGGATCAGCCATGCAAAGGGCCAGTGGAAGAGGGTTTCAAGCATAGGCCATAGCAAGTGCAAAGGTCCTGTGGCTTGGAAGAGTTTGGTAGTGTCAAATAACAGAACGAAGTCTGGGTAGCTGGAATAGGGAGGGCAAGGGAGAGCGAAGCAGGAGATGAGGGTGGAGATAGCAGGGCCAGACCCTGAACACCTTTGAGGGCTGCAGAACAGAGCTCGTCTTTGATCTTTATTGTGGTGGGTTTGGGGCTGAGGCATGCCTGTCATCTGATTTGCATGGGCATTGGTCCCATGGAGTAGTGAGGTGGGGAGAAGTGGACACATGGGCAAAGATCTTTTCATAGATGTGGCTAGGATTTAGAGGTTCATTAAAAGGTGGGATCCTCCCCCTTCTTATGCTTGTCCCATCTCGCTGGGGCTTCAGCAATTCTAACTCTACTAACTCCCCTCACAGAGCCCAGGATCTAAGGCTCTGCTTAGGGAATCATAGTACAGCTGTCATCATTATCACCGCCACCACCACCACCACCATCATCATATCCTCACCATCATCATTATTGTCATTATTTTGGAGTGGCTGTAATTGACATAGGAATAAAAGCAAGGCAAAATATCCCTAATGGTCTCGTTCAAGATTTTTGTCAGAGAAGACAGAACAAATGAATTAATTCCATAAGCACATACAGAATGCCTACTGTAGGAAGTAAAGGGAAACAGATCCCCAGAGAGGCTAAAATGTATAGCCATATCAAGAACCACTAATGTTTATTGGGCCTTCGCTAATTGCTAAGGGCTTTATAAGGATTGTCTTCTTAAATCCCTACAATAATCCTATGAGGCACATACTATGAGTTTTTCTACTTTTCAAATGAGAAAATTGAGGCACAGGGAGTTAAAGCAATCAATTTAGCAAATTAAAATCTTTCTACTCCATCCCCAGCCTTGAGACAATTGTTAGCTGCTCTGCTCCTTCCTCCCTGTCCCCTAAAACTCTGTGTTAATAGGTTCATATGTTACAAAAAAACTCAGAGACCAGAGTTTGTCCAAGTGGGTTCCAATCCTAGCACTTACAGTCTATTAAATACTTGGTTTCTCTGCATTTGCTTCTTTGTGTGTAAAAAAAAAAAAAAAGAAAAAGATAATTGGTCAACAAATGGTGACTAGTGTGGTTGTAATAGTAGTTTTAGAATTCATATTCATGTTAGCAGGGCCTTTTATGGGTAACTTCTTAAACCCAAAGAATGACCTCTAATGGTGGAATTTCTGGCATGTTGTCAAAAACAGGAGATGGTACATTTTTGAGTGAAGGACTGGGAGTGGAGGCTGACCCAGGGAATAGAAGGTTTCAATAGGGACAACCTGTCCCTCTGACCTGAGATAAGGGTCTGCCCTTCTCAGTAGGGAGAACCAAAGAGAAACCCTCATCTCACCCCTAGAACTGCTCATCCTCCTCCAAAAGCCCTCCCTCAGCGCTACAAGCTATTTCACTTCACCAACGCATGACTAATAAGCGCTTCATCGAAGGCAGTATTCAATCGTGCTGCAGAATTAAAGGAGCGGACAAGCTCACCGTATATCACCCCAGCTGCTCGTACAAGCAGGAGATCAATAGTCCAGCAATAGACATTTCATAATTAAAAGAAGAAGAAGAAGAAGAAAGGCAAGGACCCTGGCAGATGGTCTTGCATTTTCCTGTGCTTTTCAGTTCCCAAAGCTTTGGGGGATTTGCCAGAACAATAAGTCCTGGTTGGAGCTATCCCAAAAGGCTGACTGGGAAGGGACTTCAGTAAAGTCACGTGGTCCGTCCCCCTGCCTGGAGGCTGGCTGGGGACAAATGCTGCCATTTCTAGACTCACTGAAGTTCCTTTTAAGACCTCTCTGGTGCCTTTCTGTGTAATCCGAAGCTGGCTGGAGTGAACGTCCACTCCTATTCTCTTCCCAGTAGCCAAGTCTCCATCTTTAAGTTAAGCACCAAGAGTTCCCTCCGGGAAAATCTCCCCCTCAGGGTCATTTGGTTCAGTGTGGAATGAATGTGACCTCCACAATCCGGAGGTGGCCACATGGATCGGATCTGGCCAGTAAGAGCATCCCATTCATTCTCACTAATTGGTTTATGGATGCACGTGTGACCCAACTCAGGCCAATTGAGGCTGATTCTGGGACTTCGGCTGGGGCTGCTCCTCTCTTAGCAGGCGTTACTAGGCTTGGAGGACTGGAGCCTGAAGCTGCTGGGGGCCGTCTTGTCATCATGAGGATAAGAATGAAGTCGGCACACCGGGAAGCAAAACCGAGATAGAGGTGGAAAGAGGGACTGACCAGGTCCTAAGGAAATTGTTAAATTCATTCAGCCAGTCGCGAATCCGAGTTAGACTTTATTTATGAGAACCCATAAATTCTCCTTTGGTCTAAACTATGTCAAATGGGGTTACCATTAGGGTTTTTTGGTCCACCCATCTAACAAATGAGTTAATATAGAGAAAAATGCATAAACATTGAAGTTAGATTCAAAGTCCAACTCCTGACTGAACTATCTACTAACTGCGTGATCTTGGGGAAATTGCCTAAGCTTTTTGAAACTCGGTTTCCTCGCCTGTAAAATAGACATGGTGCCGCCCTCTAAGAGTTGCTGTAAGGATGAAATAAGACTGTCTAGTTCTTAAGAAGCATGAAATACAGTCAGTCCTTCCTCTTACCTTGCAGTCTCACTCTGCTGTGGGGAAGAATAAAACTATCATTCAAAGATTCTACCGCCACGATCACCATCATTTGCAGCAACAAAGTGCATGTGCTAGAATGCATCGTCGTGCAGAAAAGATGTGTGGCAGCACCACCTGGACCAAAGCGGAAAAACACAAGTAAATCTTAATTGAGGTAGCAGGTTTTGTTCAAGCACAGAATTAGCAGAAAGGAATCATGATGATTTGAAAATAAAATATCATTTGTTGCACATCCAAATGGCACCCCTCCATATTTTTCGTATTATTTTAATGAGAAAACAGAGGCTTAGAGAGGTGCGGTGACTGGACTAAAGTCACACAGCCGGCAAACCTGAGTCCAGACCCTGTGCCTTTAAATTATTTAATTTAATACTTCCTGGATCTTGGATTCTGACCATGTGTCAGGCACTCAGGAAGGCTCTGTCTGCACATGTCTTCGCATCAAATCCTCTTATCACCCTTTGAGAACAGTTGGTTCCCATTGTACACATGAGAAGCAGCCATGCTAGGCACCCAGTATGTTTACAGAGGGAAACTAGGATCTTACTTCTCATTCTATTATAAACTGCACATTTATTTTACATACATATAATATATAACCACAATTTTAAAATGATGAAAAATAAACATTTTCGGAGTTTGGTTGGTTGGTTGTTTTGTTTGTTTGTTTTTGAGTCAGAGTCTCACTCTGTCACCTAGGCTACAGTGCAGCTGTGCAATCTTGGCTCACCGCAACCTCCGCCTCCTGGGTTCAAGTGATTCTCCTGCCTGAGCCTCCTGAGTAGCTGGGATTACAGGCGCCCGCCACTACACCTAGCTAATTTTTGTATTTTTAGTAGAGACGGGGTTTCACCATGTTGTCCAGGCTGGTCTTGAACTCCTAACCTCAAGTGATCCACGCCCCTTACAGGATCAGGGATTACAGGAGTGAGCCACCATGCCTGGCCAAAAATAAATATTTTCAAAGAGCATGTTTATTATAAAAAAACTATCCAAATATATTAGTAACTGAAACAAGAAGCCAAACAACAACAGAGTAAAACAAAACAAAAAAATCTCCAAAGGAAAACCTCTCCATGCTCCATCCCCTCAACCCTTTCAGCCTCAGCCCTGCTCCTCTCCCTGATGCTCCCAGCCCTGGGAACCTTAGTCTTGCCCCGGCTCTCTGATCTTCTCTGCTGGCAACGCTTTCCTTTTCCACCTTCATCGGTGAGATCCCACTTGGTCTTCAAGCCCATTCTGCACAGCAAAGTGCCTCTCATCGGGCCACGATGAGTTTCCCAAGGACAGGTACCTGTGTGTCCAGCACCCAGCCCCAGCCTGGCCCAGAGGAGGGGGGCAGTGGATAGCGTGAATGTCCAAGAGTATGACCAGTGGGAAACAGATGACTCGGGGTCCGTGACCAGGATCAGTGCCTGACCTTGAGTCTTTACCTCGGTCATCTCTCCTGGTCCCTGCGAATTCATGTAGGGTGTGAGTTCAGAGGATAGAAGTGACATTTCTCACACACCTCCTTGGTTCCAGGTTCTGTGATGGGTATGTACATAGATATATCTTCTTTGAATCTTTAGTTTTGTATTTTTATTCTTCCATTTTACATGTAAGAAAACTGAGGTCACCAGAGAGGGAAACCGACTCAGTCAAGGCTACTGGCTGCTTATTGAGGGGCGTAAGGTACACACCTAGGTTGAAGGCACAGAGGAGTGAAGCAGCTGCCTCGCCCTGCGCCACATCACACCCTGCGGCGTTTAGACCTAGTGCTGCGGTGGATTTCTTATATCTGATCTATAACGTGTCATTCAGGCTACACCAATAGACAAGAGCTGGCCACTGGCAAATTGACCCATGTACGACTCTTTGTTCACCGTGGAAAGGGATGCTCATTTGTGAGCTTAGGAAGATGGTGGGCTGTCCCGGGAGCTGTCACCCTGTGACAATATTGACAGAGCCTGTGCCCCCACCTCGTAAAACCGCAGTGTACACACTTGGGGAAAGCAAGCCCATCCTCTCTCACTGAGAGAATAAGTGTAAGGAATTAAGGAGACTCTGATTAAACAAACAGATGTTTTTAGTCGGCAATAGAAGTGTCAACATGATCCTAATTAATGAATGTGTTAATGGCTGTTCTCTGTTTGAAGACAATAGTCACCACCTTCTAGATGTATCTGCAATGACTTTAGGGCACATACCTAATGTGTGCATACATGGAGCCTGCATGAAGGGTGAGGGGTGGAAGAGTGCAAGCCCATATGCCCTTAGGCATCCAAGGGTCACGCCTTGGACTCATAAAAGGGACACAGGATGGCATGAGTCACACACAGGGAGTGTGCCCTGAGCCTTTAGGGAATAGGTAGAATACTCAGGGCATACAGAGTGCTGGAACGCACACGGTTACAATTCCTAACACACACGTACAACACACACACCACCCCACAGCAGTCCATAATACAAAACAACTGACAATACTTACATCACCCACATCACCCCTACAGAAACACACAAGAGCACCCATATCACCCATGTGACACCCAAACAAAACACACATGCAAGGCTCACACAATACCCCCACACCACCCACACAAAATTCATGCAATGACATGCATACAACAAACACAATACACACAACACAATATAACACGATGCACACACAACACACATATATACAACACATGCTCAATACACAACACACATACTCAACATACATGTATCATATACATAGTACATCATAACACACATACACATGACACGTAAACCCAGTGTAGAGTTCATGGTTCTCAGCGCACTAGCCTGACACACTTAGCACACACTCACACACATATTCAATAGCAGCAGTAATAATATTCACTATGTGTTTCCACCATGTAGCAAGCTCTATACTGAGCTATAAAAATACAGGAATGAAGATGGTGGAGTCTCTTCCCTCAAGGGTATCTCAGGCCTGTAGAGAACCCAAGTACCTCCCAGTGAGGTATACTAACAGAGTTCCTTGACGCCACCAATATGCTTATATGTACACATATTTTCATGTATTTAAAGAAGACAAGGCATGGAAAAAGGTTTGCTATGCAGAGAAAGTCCCCAGCAATACTAAAGAGCTGTGCTGTTACCACTCAATGATCTTTTTCATGAAAATGTCAGGTAGAAAAAAATCTCATGTTTCGTATGTCAGGTAGAAAAAAAATCTCATATTTCATTGTATTTATTCTGCAACTGTCTTTTCATTTATCTCAAAGACTCTGGGAAGTGTATAATTAAACAGGTCTCCTTTTTTTCCTTGGCTACTAGGAAGCTCAGAGCTATATTTTTGGTCCACACATAGTGGGGTGTTGATTTGAATCATATACATTTCTGAGTGTCATTTCTGGTCCTATTTTATGTTCCTACATGTATTTTTCTATTTTTCTTTCATTCCATTTAAAAATATATGCCTGTAAATGACTTCTATTTTTTTGTGGAATGTTAGATGGACAGGAAGGAAGACAGACTCTAGGTAGATAGATGTATTAGGGCAGTTTTGCTGCTATAACAATCTCCAATTCTCAATGTTTCAACACAACAAAGGTTTATTTCTTGTTCATGGCACAGCCCAATGGGGGTTGGTGGGAGATAAGGCATAGCTCCATACAGCCATTCAGGGGCTCAGAGTTCCTTCAGTCTCCAGTTTCAGTGACCCTTAGGGCCTCAGGTTCCTCTGAAGGGATCCTCAAAGAGAGAGTATGTAGCATTGCTCAAGAGGTACGAAAGTGGCTGACATCACTTTCACCTTCATTTCATTGGCAAGAACTCAAGTCATATGGCCACATCACAACACAAAGGAGGCTGAAAAATGTAGTTTTCCTGTGTGCTCAAGAGGAAAATGAAAGAGGCCAGGTGAACCCACGGCATTGTCTCAACTACAACAGCCAAACCCAAGTGCGGTAGGTTTACAATGAAATAATCTGTAATTCATCCACTATTTATAGAGAGCCTACTAAATTCAAGGCTTTGTGCTAGGCGCTTTGGAATAGGGCTATCAAGATAAAATGGACACTGTTCCTGGACTCCTTCACTTGGTGCCTGGAAAATCTACTGATTAAACCAAAATGTGAACAGAAGACATCCTTGAGGTATGGAGTTGTGCATAATTTTCATTTTCCATGTGTTTTCTTATGGTTCTAAGCATTCCTCAATGAATATGTACTACATTTTTAATTGAAATGTGACACATATCTGTGAATGGACACATAGCATAAATGTACAGCTCATAGACAAATCTCATTCAAGTCTAGAAATAGAATGTTGCCAGTACCCAAGACCCTTCCTTAGGCCTCTCTCAATCTCTGCTTCTCCAGTCCTTGCTAGCGGCAAAAACTACCCTGACTTCCAAGACTAGAGCTTGGCTTTATCAGTTTTGTTTTCTGTCATGTCTTGTCCTATGTAGGTTGGCAGGAGATGAGGCCTTGTTTCATACAGTCATTCAGAGACCCAGGGTTTCTTCCATCTAGTGGCATTTAAAGGGCAAGGAAAATAAGGGAAAAAAGGTGAGATCATGTACTCAAGGTATAGCTAAATCTTTATCCTGGCACACAGTAGGACATCAGGACTGAAAGACACTGGAACTCAGGGCCATGTCCAGAGGAGGTGGAGGTAATTTCCTACAGGCAAATAATGGGGGGGCCACCAAGTAGGAACCAGTCTCTGAGCTGGGCATGGGGGACAAGCTGACTCTGCAGAGAGAGTGCAAGGCAGATGGGCAGAGGAACCCATCTGGACCAATCAACAGAGGTGAGAAGTCGTGGGGATTTTGGGGAGACCAGAGAGGGGCTCCTTCTGGCCAAAGGCTGGGATGCGAGATAGCCCTGGTGAGCATTACTGATGGAAAGAAAGGCAGGGCTCCACCTGAAAGAACCTTGATCATCAGACACACACACACAAAGTCATCTATTTATTTTACAATAGTTTAATTATCCCACATTCATTAGGCACTGAGAATGGTGCAGGGTGCTTCCTTTGCAATGATCTTAATGGTATCCATAGCGACATTGTGGGTCTACGTACAACTGTGATCCACATTTCACAAGAGTGGACACAGGCTCAGAGAGCCTAAATGACTTACCCAAGTTCGCGTAGACAGAAATGACACCATCAGAGTTTGAAATGGTGCACTGTCTTAACTGCTACCTCCTGGGTCCTCTGAAACAAGGGCTGTCCACTGTGTCATGGCCAGTGGCTGGGGTAGATGGGATGATCAAGGGGGCAGCCTATGACATGAGGTACCGGCACAAGTCTCAAAGTCAACCACAGCTCCACAGCTCAACCCCAAACCCTGCATAATGCAGTTAAACTTGAAGCCTCATTTTTCTCACCTGTAAAATGGAGCTAATAATGCTTCTGTTCCAGGGTTGCTGAGAGAGCAACAGAAGATGCCACCCCGTTGCTTAACCTCATATTGAACATTGAGTAGGGGCTGCATAAACAGCAACCATGATGACTGTTGTTGTTGCTGTTGTTGTTGCTTTTAAAGGGATGAAAGAGTCAGGGAACAGGCTGCTATACCAGTCAGGAGACAAGTAATTTGGGAACACTGTAGCAGAGGCCGGGGAAAGGGACAGCTGTGAGGGAGATTAAGGAAATTCACGCGGAATATATGTACGTCTGCTACGTATGGCACATTTGGCAAAGACAGAATCGGGATGGATACGCGCCTCCCCAGAAAGATGTGAACGGCATTTGGCATCCCTTGTTGTTCAAGCCAGGAGCAGTCCTGTGTCTGCGTGTGTCTGTGTGTTAAATGCAAATGTGGGTGCGTGTCGATGTAAATTGCACAAAGCTTGGGAGACTCAGTGGCAGATAGAGAACAAAGAGAGAGGCAGGCTTCCCTGCTGAAGAAGCCAGGTCGTCGGGGTCAGGAGGGTGGATCTGAGTCCTCTCTTCTACTTTGGGCCAACAACTGGCACTTGGCCTCAATGGCCTTGTCTATAAAATGGGACCGAGGTCCCCTTATCTCTCTTGACTCTGGGGCTAGACCAGGTCAGTTTTTGAGGTCACTATGGCTCCAAAATCTATTGTCTTAGGCCAATGAGAGGAGAGAGAATGTTTAGATAGGAGAGGAAGAACAGCCCTGAAGTTCTCAGAAGGAACCTTTGCTGCTTTAAGTCCAAGGAAGGTGAAAGAAGGGTAGACGTCGGCAGGAGATATTCAATTTCTCAAGGAGCCCAAGAAAGAGAAAGAACCAAAAAATGCAGAACTGGGACACATCCCTGAGTGGACCCTTCCTCCTAAACCACGAACAGCAGCCACTGTCACCATGCCCCCGTCCCTGAGGTCTCCTGCCCAGTCCCCTTTCTCTCCAGAGACCTCACCTACTTTATTAGCTACTTGTAGTCTTGACAGTCAGCCAAGGACAACTGGAGAGGAGATACCTTCCCAAGACCCTCTCCTCGAGAGAACAAGCCCTGTGTTAAGCCCCTGCGGGGTTTCAGAATAAAAGGCAGCATCAAAACTCAAGAAACGGAACGTGGAGCAAAACGATAAGCCAAAAAATCCTGGACTTCAACATCAGCTTGACTTGGGTGGCTAGTCATGGTTTCAGCTTGCGCAGGTCACACGTACTTGGACAGGAAACTTTATCTTCTGGAGCCTCAGTTTCTCCACCTGTGAAATAGAACCGACAGCAGAATCTACCTCTCAGGGTGGATGGGAGGATCCACGGTAATCGCTGGGTCAAGTGCTTGCCTCTGCGTCTGGCCTGGAGTAAGAGTCCTCTAATTGTCATTTGCTGCTCCCCAGATTTTGGAAGTGGGTAACATGCTCTCATTCAACCTTCCTTGGCCACGCCCTTGTGTTTACAGAGAGTCTTTTCTTTAGCCAAACACACCCAAAGGTCTTTTTCCCCAAAACATTTGTCTGCCTCCACCTTTCCACTTAATGTATTGATTTAGAAGAAGATCAAAATAAAACGTGGGAAGCTGGAAGCTGTGACACTATTTTTTTTCCTGGTACACACTGATTATGTGTAAACAGCAAATTGCGAATTATTTCCTCTTTATCTGTCAACTCCTCAAACCACCTCGGGGTCCCTCAGAATGAATAATTGGCTCTGGGACATTTCCTGACAATTGGCTTTGCGTAGATGTTTATCGCCAGGGGAGTCTTCTTCCAGCTCTAGTGTTTTTCAAGACAGAGGGTGTGGAGCAAGGGAGATGGGGAAGGGAAGGTCAGATCTACACAGCCTTGCTCCCTCCAGGGGGTCTCTTTTAAGGAGGAAGGAGGCAGGGAAGAGTGTAATCACGTGATTCAAAAACAGACTAATTGAAAAGGCCCAGCTGGATTGATTCTCTCGGGTGCCATTTCCTGTCTCGAAATCTCTCTTGATTCCCCTTACTCAGGGCAGAGAATACCTCCTTTCAGGAGCTCCCAAACTTTGCATCTCCAGATTTCACCCTTAGAACCTTGTGAAACTCAATAGTCTTTTGGGAGACAGGAGTGTGGGTGGATATAGCTACAGATTCCCAGCTCATCTAGCCTTGGAGGTTTGCAACCTTGAGTTCAAATTGCAGTTCTGTCCCTGAAAGAGCTGCATGATGCTGGTCAGGAAATGTAATTCCTCTGTGCCTCTTTTTCCTCATCTTTACAATGGGTATAGTAACAAAGCTGCCCCAGAGGCTGTGGGAGCATGAAATCATGTAGACAAGGAGTACAGCAGCTTGCACAGAGTCCCTTTGTGAGAATTAGGAAAAGCCAGCTCCTGCTGGCAGAGCAATTAGAGAACGGCTTCCTCATGCTCCAGGTGATCACTGCCTTATGCCATGGTTTGCTGAGCAGTCCAAAAACTGGGTTCAGCTCTCAGTTGCCTCTTTGGTTGGGCACTCTTCTGCAGTCCACATCCTGCACAACTATAACTGGCAGCTCTGCATGTAAAGCACTCAGCCTGTACCAGGCTCAAACACTCAGATCTGGCAGCAGCTGTGATCACTGCCATCATGTATTATCATCTGAATGATCTGGGCTCTTAAAGTCCATGAGGATCTTTAGCATAAGGTGAACCCATGTCTGAATCTCATGTTCACCATGCCCTGGCCCTGTGTCTTTGAATTGGCTCATCCATCCCAACCTCAACTTCCTCTTCTGTAAACATAGGAAACCGTAACGCCCACCTACTGTTGTGGTTTTGATTAGGTAATAGGCATCCAATGCCCCTGCAGTTCTGTGCCAGTTGCATGCCTCCCCGCCGTTGCCTTTTCCCTTTAGTAGAACAATCCATGGTCAATGTGTTAGGGAAATGAAAAAGCATATATCAAGCCATTTCAGGGAAGATGCTTGGCATTCTGAGATAGAACCTGTTTGCAGACAAAAGCACCAAGTTTGGAATTGGAAAGCTGGGGCTTAATCCCTGAGTCCACTTCACCCACTAACTCACTTTGTGACTTTGGGTAAGTCACAGACTCTCTGAGACTGGGCTGCCGTTTCTGTGAAACCAAGGGTACAGGAGATGAGAGTGGTTGCATATTTTGTGCAGCAGCAAAGCCTTTAATTCCAAACAAGCTTCCTGCAAAACCACGATATACAAAGCAGGTAAGAACAGAGATGCTCTGATTGAAGCAAGGTTCAGGGAGGGGTTGTCAACCTCCTCCTTCTTCCCTCTTCTCACCCTGCAGCACTCTCTGATGCTATTTTGAGGGACCCTGGGGCTCTGGGAACACAATGTGACAGCCATTGGACTCAGATCCTTTCCTCCTTAAATATTCCAAGACTCTGTGCTTTTACATCTACTGCCTTGCCACTCAATTTCTCTTGACCTGGTGTGTGTGTGTTTGTGTGTGTGTGTGTGTGTACCACAAACAAATGCTAAGAAAGGAAGCAAAAAGAGTTCCACCAGCCATTAAGGAGAAATTACAAATGCATTTTTCTCTGCCTCTGGCGCATTAATAAAAGAGATTACAAAACTGGAAGTGAGTTGAAGCAGGGCAGCATCACAACAATTGGGGAGGGGTGAGGAGCTGCTTCCTGTACAGTCATCTGATTTCATGGCCATTCCCATACTGAGAGAATCTGTCTGCAGCGGCTGCTGGGAGGATGTGGAGCTCATGCATTAAACATCAGGGGGACCCTCGCAACATACACCATGGGGCGGGAGAAGGATGGGGAGGAGGAAGTTCTGTGCATCAGTACAGGCTGAGGGGACACTTCTGACATGCCCCAGTGCACCAATACCATGGGCTGAGATCTAGAGATTGTTTAATAAGGGCTTTGGAAAATCACTGAAAACTTCAGGATGAAGGAGAGTGTAATATGCAGGAAGTACAAAGATATTCTAGAGTTTTGAACAAGGAAGGGCCACTTAGGGCAGGGTGGAGGGTGGTCCACACAGGGTCACTTTGTCTAGGTGGTCATAGAGAATGGTCACCATGTGCTATAAGCTCTCTGGGCTGGATGCTGGGATTGGTCATTGGAGTGAATTAAATTATTGACCCCAATTCTTCACTCTCCCTTTATCCATGCCTTTTGCCATGTGACTTTGCAACCTCTCCTCCTACAGGGTGATCCTGCACATTGGGCATGATCAAGTGGTTTGTTTCGGCCAATGGAATACAAGTGGAAGGGTCAGTGTGCTAGTTCTGGGATGAGATCTTAAGAAACCTTGTAGGTTGCCACATTTTCTCTTGCATCTCTGTCCCTGCCATGAAAGAAGCATGTTCTGGCTAACCTGCTCATACACAGAGGCTGACAGACATGCAGAGCCAAGCCAGGCACCACCTGCTGCTCAGGGCTGCCCCAGTTACTTGCAGAATAAAGCTAGGTGATGAGAAATAATGCTTATTGTTGTAGGCAATGGAGATTTAGTGGCTGTTTGTTACACAGCAACAGCTGACTGATACAGTTATACGTGAAGTCATTCATTTTATTCACATATTTGTTCATTCAGCAAATATTTCTTGAGCACTTCCATGCCAGACATTTTGCTAGGCAGTAGGGATATAATGGTTAGTAAGAAATCTAGGAAAATGGGCAGGGATTTCAGATTTATTAATTCAAGGATTGAACATGCACTATGTGCCAAGCATGGTGATAAGTACTGCAGTGACAGTGGCAAACAAAACATGTAAGGCCCCTGCACTCATGGGACTTACAGACAGCAGATCAAACAAGCAACAAGCCAGGAAACTTCCAAAAAAGCTTGACGAATAAACTTGTCTCTTCCTTTAAACTAGTCACTGTCCATTGGGCAAGACAGAAACGCCAGTAGACTACTACTATGTAAACTATTAAGCACTAGAATGAGATGCCTATAGGCAGCTCAGATAAAATACTTTATCCAACCTGGGGTTGGAGACAGGAGGAAGATAAGAGAGGGAAGCCTTTTCAGGGCACAAAATATCTGAGATGAGCACTGAAGGTCAAATAGTTTGCAGAGGGAGAGAAGAAAAGCAGGGATGGACTATGAGGCAGAAGGTCCAATAACCAGAGTAGGGAGGCAGGAAATAGTATGGTGTCATACAGAGGGTAAAAGGTACTTCCATATATTATTGGAAAATAGAGTGGAAGAGGGAGAGGCAGATGAAGGGCTTAGAGGAACCAGGTCATGAAGGAGTTCAACTGCCAAGCTGAGATGGTCGGACTCAACTGAAAGCAGAGAGGTAGTGAGCGATGGAAAGTTTCAGCGGAAGAGCACAGAATCAGGTTGCCATTTGGGAATTTTAGAATGGTGGATTGGCTGGGTTGAGACCAGAGGCAAGGAGCCCAGGAGGAGGCTGGGTAACAGCCCAGGAGAGGAGGGATAATATCCACACTGGGGCAATGTGGGGAGGGGGAGAAATTATCCCAATCTTGGAATTATGGAATCAGAGAATTTTACAGCTGAAAGTATCCTGGGACCTTCAAGTTGCCCCCCTCTCCCCCACACTTTTTCACAAAAGCTGGACCTTAGAGAAGGTGGGTGACACCACCCTGCCCAGTCTTACAGCAGTTGAGTTTAGAACTAGCCACTGAAATCAAGATCTTTATATTCTTAATCCTTAACCTCACTTCACAACCTCACTCTGTTTCCTAATCCTCACAATTTGACAGATAATAATAATTACTATAATATCTAATAACTGAGTCTTTTCCACGTGCTGGGCTCTGTGCTGAGCACATAAAGTGTAAAATCTCATTGAATCCTCCCAACATTCTGAAGGATGAGAACTCCCCATTTTACAAATAAGAAGCTTGAGGCTCAAGAGGTGAAGCAATTTGAAGTTGAACCTCAGGATCCTCATGGAGATCATAGTAGCAGCTCTCATGTAGAACTGCAGTAAAGGCTAAATGAAGCAAGGCACACATGTGCCTAGCACACTGCCTAGCACGTAGATAGGTCTTAGCAAATGATAGTGACAATAGTGATGACGATGACAATGACCAAGGATGATAATAGTGGAAAGAGGTAGATCCGTACCCCGGCCTTGACTCCACTTTGTGACTATTTTTATGGCAAACCACCTAATTCTTTGGGGCTCAATTTCCCCCATCTGTCAAATGAAAACAGTACTCTAGGGCCATAGTTCTCAACATGTGTTGCCTGAGCCGGCAGCATTAGCTGTCACTGGGGAACTTGTTGGAGATGCAAATTCTCGAGCCCTCCCTGAATGGACTAATTCTGAGACTCTGGGAGCGAGATCCAGTAATCTGTGCTTCACAAGCCCTCTTGGTAAGTCTGATGCATGTTGGAGTTTGAGAACCTCTGGTCTAGATTGCTAATTTTGCAGTTTTTGAAATGACATCAATACTTCCTTCTATCAAATTCATGAAAAGGCAGGCATAGGAAGCAGATCAGAGCTGCAGCATTAGAGGTGAGGCAGTCACCAGGACCCATGGTTCTGTTCACTCTCCCCATCCTTGTCCCCCTGCTTGGAGGCTCTGCAGGGCCAGGTGTGAAGGCCAGGGTGACGCTGCAGCCTCTCTGCTCTGCATGAATGCCTCCTGCTAACCAGAGCCCATGCTCCACACCAGCCTCCCTCCCTCCCACTCAGCCTCCCTTCCTGTTTACACATTCTGTAAAGCATGAATTTGTTGTGGCCTCGTGAAACCTGGTCTATTTCTTTCCTTCTTTATTTTTTTTTTAAAGAGGCTTGAGACTATAATTCGGTTAATTATTTCCCAGAGCCCCGGTTTGGTGGCTACAGCACAGCACGAGGCAGAGGAACGGAGACAGGTCCTCGGAAGCCTCTTTCCAGAAAATCTAATTTCATCATTGAGAAATCTTCTGTCTTAAACAGCCTCCGCCACCGCCATAAATTTACATATTCTATATGCTGCCGGAACGGAGTGGGCCCTATTTGCATAATGCTGCTGGAGGGGCTCACGCTCCTCTTGAACCTGAATGTAGCAGGAGCGAGGAAGCAATTATTAAGCTGTAGACGTTGGCAGGGAGAGAGGCCTCAGATGGATTTCGACTCCAAACCTCATTCGCCTGGGCTGCTCATTACTGAAGGCCTGCATCCCAGGCTGAAGGTGGATCCCAGGGCTGGGAAAAATCAGTGTGAATTGCTTTCTCCAGGTTATGTCTGCAGCCAGGCCGAGGCCAGATGTGGATGAGTACCTTTGGTTTTCCAACGTTGATCACTGGAGCAATCGTCTCTCTGCTCCCAAGGGGGCAATTTGCTTCTTGGACAGTGTTGTCACTTTGCCTGTGCCACACATTCCTGCCCCTTTCCCTCACACACCTCCAAGTACCTACAAGACAGGTCAGCCAGGGTTTGCTCACTTTGTGCCAGCAATCTAGCGTAAGCCTCTCAGAAATGCTTAATTAACAGAAAGGGGTGTTTCACAATGTCCCAGCTGGAAAATGGCAAGTGGAAACAGGAATTCTCTCATGCCTCAGTGGTCCTGCTTAAAATCTACCCTTCACCATCCACACTCATGCTGGCTAGGAAGTTGGGCGTCTTTCCCTCTGTGGGATCTCTGATGGGACAATCCAGTATTTTGGGGCTCAGGGTCTCAGCCCTGGGGTCATTTGGTGTTCCAGGATACATAGGTCACTCTCTACAGTTTCTGGCCCTTCCAGGACTGTGGGCTTAGCCTCCAAGTTACTTTATGTCCTGCCACTCCCAAACTCAGTAGCCCACGGGTGCAAATGGCCACCTTTGGTTCTGTAGGGACCATCTTGGATTTTACTCTGTAAGGCGCCATCTTGGTTTTTACTCTGTAGGGTGCCATCTTGGTTTTTACTCCATCTTGGATGTAAATGGCCTCCTATATGCCTGATGGTGTTCAAAGAACAGGTCCTGAGCCCAGGGAAATTTTTTGGTGGAACTTTAAGCCCAGCCCTTCCTGATAGCTTTTAAACCAGGTGAATTCATGAACCACTCAGCTAGAAATCTACCTGTCCACTTTCACAGGTAAACACCATGGGCCTGTCTGCTAAGTGATACCAATAAATGTGCTAGGCTTATACACTTATTGACTGAATGAAACACTGTCAGGCAAATCATGATCCGCTGATGGAGGAAGGATCACCAGCACTTTGCCTCTTATACTTAATAATGGATCATGTAATTTTAATTTTTCCAAAAAAAAGTTTATATCTGAGAAGTGGAAATACATTTGAAAACTCCAGTTTCACTTCTGGCTGACTTGATGCTCAAAACTGGTGGATTCACCAGCCCAGAGATGACCCATGGTACTAAAAGCCCACTCCTTTCCAGCATTTAAACAGTAAGCCATTTGTTGGAAATTTAAAACAGCGGGTTCTTTGCTGAAAAAAAAAATTGCATATCTCCACTGACTAAGAGGTGCCGTCTCCTCAAAAGACCTCAGTATTTTGTCCTCGGCGAGAACTGTCTCATTACAAGAATTTGGAGGGAAGTCACTTTTTCCATAAGACTGCATCCAACATTGAATTATTTCTCCAAGAAAAGGAGATTGTTCCTGATTAGCCAAACTCAGGACTCTTAAAAACACAAAATGGTGACTTTTCCAGAGGAAACTATTTGGCTGCATAATTGGAACCAGTGCTTAAGAGCCACAGATAGTCTCTAAAGTTAGATTTCAGGATGCAGGTGTGGGTATGTACTCAAGCAAGACCTTGACATCTCTAAGCCTCAGTTTCCTGATCTCTAAAGTGAGGATAATGATAGTACCTTCTTCAATATTGTCACTGGAGGGATTAGATGAAAATGATGCACAGCAGTTGAATCACAGAAAGGTTAAATAACATGCCTGAAGCCAGAGGAAGTTATGATACAGGCATACTTTGAACTCAGGTATGTGCTCGTTCAGCCATCATGTTGCATGGTGCTACCTACCATGGTACAGGTATGCTGATGACTGGTACTTACAAAAACCCAGAGTCATACCAGTTGGCTTTCTGGGCTGAATGGCTCAAAAGTCTTCAAAGAGAAGATACACAAAGAAATACAGGGTTCACTAAACTGGTAAGTGTGTTTAGGGACAGAAATAAGTGGCTATTTCCAAGCAGAATTAGTAAAGACCCAGTCTTTCATTTTATCTGGAAGGCCCCCGTTGCTTGCCATGCAAGGTGGGTTGCTATGGTAAAGGTAATGGAAGGTGAAGTGACAGGATATGTTAATATACCAAAGAGAAGAGTTTACTTGTAAATAACCTCTCATCACAGTTGACTAGTTGACTCCCTTGAGTTATCCAGTTGCCTATACCTTGATTCCAGGCTGCATTAAGGATCAGCCATGTTTCAAGAGCTGGTGGCTGCCCTCCCAGCATGCCTCTGATAAAGTTGCAACCTCTGAGGGCATTTCCTGGTGACAGTAACAAGCAGTGCAAGGTACCAACCAGCAGGACAGCACAAAGTAAAGGGAACAGTTGCACCATGTGAAAACACAAAAGCTCACCTAATTAAGAACCAGCAGTGTTGTAATTGTTTGTTTGACAGTAACTCCTAAACCTGAACAGGTGCCAACACCATAACCCAGAGATCCCACATTGGGTACATACCCGACAAAAATGACTGCATATGTGCACTGAAAGACATGTGTGAGAATGTTCTGGGTGCACTCCTCTAATCCCTGAAACTGAGAACTACCCAAATGTCCATCAACAGTTAAGTGAATACATTATGCCATATTCCCAGAAAGGTGTACCATATGACAGGCTTGGCAAATCCAGCCAGTGGCCAAATCCAGCCACCTCCTGTTTTGTAAATAAAGTTTTATCAGACACAGCCAGGTTCATTCATTTATATATTGTTGATGGCAGCTTTTGTACTACAACAGCAGAATTGGCCCTTTCCAGAACAAATTTACCAACTTCTGCTGCATAAGAATGAAAATGAGCAGTCTATAACTTCCCTGCGAAACGTGGGTGATTTTCACAAACATAATATTGAGTGAAAGGAGAAAACACACACAAGTACCTGTTGTGCGATTGCGTTTACATAAAGTACAAAGGCAGGCAGAACTAGTCTGTGTTGCTAGAGGACAGAATAATGGCTATCCATGAAGAATAGTAACTGAACTGGGCGCTGGGAACATTCTGATTCTTAATCTGGGTGCCGATTACGTGGGAGTTCATTTTGTGAAAATTCATCAAGACGTGCACAGCGATGTCTATGCTTTCCCTCACGCACGTTGTTCGTCGATAAAGATTTAAAAATAAATAAAAAAAAGAAACGGTGGGTGTAGATGGTGATGCCAAGTATTTTCTCAATGTATTTCCTGGACAGAAAGCTCAAATAACAGATTGTCGAGTTAGGAAACAGATAACTTTAACTTTTACACATGAGCACACATTTATTCATTCACTCTACAAATGTTTATTGATTACTCACCACGCGCCAGGTGCTAGGGAATCGGCAGTGAATGAAATGGAATACAGATCCTGCCTGCTTGGTACTTACATTCACGCTCACACACGCCCGGGAAGCCCCACACGGGTGTGCACCCACACTTACCGGCATGGACCTGGAGACACACGGGCCCAGGACCTGCATTTGCAAGTGGAGCCCTTCTCAAGCAAGCACTTTTCAGAATTGTGCTTTTCCTCCTCTCTACTGTAATCACTGCCTCCCTCATCCCACGGACATAGGAACTGAGGAAGGAGCTCAGTTTACTCTACATCGCCCAGAGGAACCTGTATCTTCAGAGTGCTATGGGTCTGTACGGGCCTGGAATCCATAGTTTAGACCCCAAAGGGTAATGAGTCAAACCAGCTTTCCCAGGTCACATTGGCATCTGACCTACATGGAGGTCAAACAGAAGGACACCCAGGGCTGAGTAAGGAGGTGACCTTGAACTCAAGGATGCCCTTGGATGCTCCTTGGATTTTCTGCCAGGCTTCCTGCACTCAATGTGGTTACCTGCCACCCATGCGTGTGGTCACTAGAGCCTTGCGACCCAGTGGCCAGGGTTTTCCCACATGTGAATGAATGGCATGTTGAGATTGCATATTATTTGTACCTCATCTTCTTGGGGAAAAAAAAGGCCGGAATGATAGAGCTGGGGATTCATGAGCCCAAGTCCTGCATGTTGTGAATAAGGAAATGGAGGCCTCACCGTGGGGAGGAGCTTGCACAAGTTCTCATGCTCAGCCCAGGCCATGCCTGCAAGACTCCAACCAGGAGCCCGTCCCTTACTCTAGGTGAATGCTTCACTGATGAGGTACTCACACTGAAAGGGGACAGCTGGTCCTTCTCTAATGGCCTCATCACTTCGATCAAATCCACCTCGTTACCCTGGAAGATGTGACTGCACGACCTGGTCCCTGCTCACCTCTCTGACCCTCATCTCCTGCCACTCTACTCTCCTCCAGCCTCCTTTTTTTTCCTCCAACATCTCATGCTCATTCCTACCTCAGGACTGTTCCCTCTACCTGGAGCACCCTTCACGCTGGATCATGAGGTTGGCTCCTTTGATTCGTTGGTGTCTTAGCACAGATGTCATCATCTCTCAGAGAGGCCTTCCTCAGTCACCTCATCTCAGCAAGACACCATCTCCTCACTCTCTATCCCCCTACCCTTATGTGACTTTCTTCACAGCCCTCATCACCATCTGAAATCATCCCCTTTATTTGTCTATTTTGTGAGCACTATCAGGGCAGGGATTGCCTTCCTGTTCATTGCTCTATCCCAGTGCCTCCAAGAAACTTGGCATGTAGTAAGCATTTAGGATATGTTAAATAAACAAATGGAGGAAGGAATGAAAAAAAGCATCTATACTAGATTGCTCACAATGCAGCCACATCTCTGAGGGATGCAAGCTCTCCCGGCCACTCTGATTAAGACATATCCAGTATCAAGAATAGCTTCTGGATTCTTTGTATATGAAGCATATTGACCGCGGCTGAAGGGACACTTGACAGCAATTTGTGTTTACATCTTTGATCAATAGGCATCTCACTGCTCACTCCAATGCAATCTATTGCTTATGGTTATTAATTATGGTGCTTTCTTTTTCTTGCATCTCCTTGATGCCCATGAGGTCTGTCGTTCATCTTCTACTGTGGGGAGTTCCCAGGTCTGTAGTGGATGCTGAGAAGGAGCCTCTGAGTGTTGTTTGTTTTCCCCGCCCAATGTTTGAACCACAGTTCTAGACTCTGCCCCTCTCTCTCCCATGTGCACCTGTGAAGAGGCTGAGTTGGGGACATTGTGGGTAGAGGGCACCGTAGTTCCGACCTCAACTCTGTCCTCCACTCACTGTGTGTCCTTGGCCCCATCACTTTCCCCTCTCTAGGCCTTGATTCTACTCGCCTTCAAA
The DNA here is from genome assembly GCF_037993035.2 of Macaca fascicularis. Taxonomy (NCBI): domain Eukaryota; kingdom Metazoa; phylum Chordata; class Mammalia; order Primates; family Cercopithecidae; genus Macaca; species Macaca fascicularis. Next base: position 24,642,175 of record NC_088384.1, read on the forward strand.
ATGAGAAGGCTTTTAGAGACCACTTCAAGTTCTGAAACTTTGGAATTTTTCATGAACAGTGTTCATGCTTTTAATACCGAGTCCTGCCATCTTCATTGGACACGTGGTCCATTCCTATAATCTCTGAATTGCATCCATTCACTCATTCACTCAACAATAACTCATGCATTCAGATACCCAGCTAACAGATACTTTTTTGGAATCTTCAAATGTCCCTATGAAGCACCTGGGATATACTTAGCCACAGTTACTGTTAAATAAAAGGCACTCAATCTCCCCTTCTCTGGTTATTTAATATAAGCTTCCCAAGAACTTTGGGAATAAAACTGTAACCTACTATTACACAGATGAAGAAACTAAAGCCCAGCCTGGTCAAGGACTTGCCCAAGGTCACACAGCTAATGAGTGGCTAAGCCAGGATTTGAACCCAGAGACATCTGGCCTAAACTTTGTAATCTGACCATTCCAACTTGGGATCTCAACTCTAAAATACCATCCATTCTGCCCCTTTTTAGGAGAGATCTCTGGAAGTTCATTTAGCCATATGCCAGTGTTTCTCATCAAAGAGAGAACCATTTTAAAGAAGGACAGTGATTGTTATAACATTGAGCCAAAGCATCCATGGCTTATAGCCCAGGAGAGTTCACAAACTGGGTCTAATTAGTTGCCACCAATTAACATCGAATCACCCTTCAACTGGGTACCACAATCATCTCAAAATCAAGAAGACAGACTACCCAGATCGTACTTAAAGAAAGAGGCTACACATCAAATGCCATTTACTATGCTAAGCAGATTCCTTTTTCCTACAATGTGCTGATTTTGAGACATGGAAATACATTCAAATTAACCCCTGAGCTATTCCTCTTCTAAATTCTCCATTTAGGGTTGACTCCATGGCGCGTGATATTACTAATTTGGAGCTCTGGGAAGGCATGCTGATTGCCTTAGACGTGGGTAAGGACTCTGCTAACATATAGTTTCATGCCGGGTGGAAATCAGAGTTCAGGGTACATGCTCCAGCTCCCAGAGCAACATGGAAGATCTCTCTTACCCCCACCCCAGGACCCGGCTCCAATCAAATCCATTCTTGAACTCATTAAACAAATATTTATGGCCAGGCATGGTGGCTTGCACCTGTAACCCCAGCACTTTGGGAGGCTGAGGTGAAAGAATAACTTGAGGCAAGGAGTTTGAGACTAGCCTAGGCAACATAGTGAGATCCCATCTGTACAAAAAGTTTAAAAATTAACCGGGCATGATGGTGCATGCCTGTAGTCCCAGCTACTCAAGAAACTGAGGCAGGAGAATTGCTTCTGCCCAGGAGTTCGAGGCTGCAGTGAGACAGAGAGCCTGCCTCTTTATATATTTATATAGCACCTACTATGCACTGGACACTGTCCTTGGTGCTGGAGATGTGAGCTAAGGCAGAGAATAAAAGATAAAAGGTTCTGCCTTTAAGATACTTATATTGTAGTGGGAGAGACAGATAATAGTAATAATAAATTATGTATCACATTTGATAGAGAAAAGTTCTATGAAGCCAAGTGAATCAGGGTCAAGCAACAGACTAGTGTATGGCAGAGATTGTGATTTAAGGTAGGATTATCAGGGAAGATCTTGTGGAGAAGAAGACAAATGAACCAAAATTTTATTCCACGGCTCCTGAAAGAATCCGAGGAAAGGTAATGGGGCCTCCAACCATGGCAGAAACAGTGGCAATGCAAGGGCAGCTGGAAGTCACAGAATATTTTGAAAGTAGGGTCCACAGTGGTTGTGATGGAGTGGAAGGTGGGCAGTGGAATAAAGGGAAGAGACAAAGGTGACTCCAAGGTTCCCTGAGCACCTGGGAGGGTGGATTTGTCATTACCTGTAATGGATACACCTGCTAATAGAATGGAGAGGATTGGTTCCATTTGGGGCACACTCTGAGATGTCTGCACGACAGTCACATGGAGTTGTCAAGCAAACCAGATATGTTCCCTGTAGATCCTGCTCCAAGCAAAGTCCATTAGGGCCTTTCATGGCCCCTGCTGTATGTTTTGTTCACACCATGCCTCTACCTGAAGGGCCCTCCCTCATGTCAACAGGGGCAATCCCTGTGTTTGCCTTCCCAACTAGTCCATGAACCTGGAATCCTGCTCCTCTTCAGAAATCTCCTAGTCCCTTTCTCTGTGCCTTTTCCAGGCCTTTTTTCTTTCCTACCCAGCTGCTAACAGGCAGATGAAAGAGGAAATATTTAAGGGTTGGCAAGGGCATGAGGGGAGGCCCTGCCCTCATATCTCACAAGTGACCAACTCTCTCCTTGGGAGTATGCTGACCTGCCTTCTCCCCTGTCTCCTGAGAACCCCAGTCTCTTCTTAAAAGCCGCAGGCCTTTTCACAATATGCCTTTATCAATATGATTCCAATAAACGTTTCAGTTCCGCATATAAATTCCAGTGCCTGGCTGCCCAGCGGAGGAGACCTGCTCAATGAGTAGACCATAAAGATGTAATAATGCAATTAAAAGGTATGGCCTGTCACCCTCGTAAAGCTGGAGATCAATGCGGGGGTGAGTGGGGGAGCTAAAGGCAGCAGGAAAAGGAATCTGGCTTCCTTGCAGTGTCTGAAGGATGAAGAAACAGAATCAGGGGAAAAAGTACCTGGCTGGGCCTTGGGAAGAGGTTTCGTCTCTGGCTTGGGGTCCTATCCTGGGCCTCTAACCTCCCCATAGAGGGTTAGATGTTAAGAGACATGGGTTCTGTCTCCAGGCCAGACTCAGGAGATTTAAGGCTTTAAACATGTCTTTTCTACTCTATAAGCTTCAGTGTCCTTACCAGTAAAATGGGTGTATGATAATACTATCTCCTTCACAGAGCTGTTGAGATAGAACAGATCCAAATAATTTTAGTGCCAGAGAGGTTCTGAGTTCAGGGGCTGCAAACTCAAATACCTACAGGGGCTGGACAGAGGTGCACATGAGGGAGCGAGGTGGGCCAGGTGAAGAGATATAGGGAATGATGGAGACTGGGGCACAATGGGCAGTGCAAATCTCGTTGAAAGAAAGCAGCACTACCCTTTCCCTCCTGCCAAGGCAGGAAGTCTGATGTCATGCAGGTATGTCAGCCAGGTGTCACCAGAGCTCATTTTTAAAGAGACGCAGAATTTGGATGTCAGACTTCAGAATGTTCACAACTCTACATTAACAAAATGTAATCACACCTGCTGGTCATATACAGCGAGGGGCCTTCCATTTTCCACTGTTCCTCTGGGCTAACTCACTTGGGCGTTGATGGGCCTCTGGTAATGCATGACGCCACATTCAGGCTGTTTGTTTCCATGCAGGTATGCGTGTAGAATTATCACAGTACATAAACTGTGGTAACAAAACTGCCCGAGCTCACCTCCCAGCTCTGCATTTGGCTGACTGTGTGATCTCTGGCGAGTTACTTAGCCTCTCTGTGCCGCAGCTTCCTCGGGTGAAAAGTGAAGTTAGGAGCAATTCCTACACAGAGTGTTGATATGAGGATTAGATGACCCCTCCCTGCAAAGCACTGAGGACAGTCCCTTGGTGCTTCCTCCTGAAGGTTGTTTTCATGGATGCACAAAGGTGCTCACGCTGGGCACGTGGTTCATGGCCTGCTGCTCTCAGTTCCAGAGCTTGCAATGACAACCTGTCATCCCTTCCCAAGTGCATTTCTCTTCCCAAGGAGGGAACCACCCTCCAACCAGAAACTTGGACAACCTCCTTCTTCTCCATCACCTGCTTCCTGTAAGAAGCCAGTCCCTTGGAATCAGCCCCCGTAACATTCCCTGGGTCTGGTTGGTTCTCTAGGCCTCACTGCCACCATCCGCCTCTGTCTCAGTCTCTCTCCTAACTGGTTTTTCTCTCTCTCTTGGCTCCTGCATGCCGTCTCCACTATGGCTGCCCGAAGGAGCCCTCCAAGTCACACATCCTCCCACCTTTTCGCTGATGCCTTTCAGCTCCCAGAACACAACACGCTCTTTACCACCTTCATGGCTGTGCTTTGACTGTTTGCTCCACCTGGAATGCTGTTTCCCGTTTTTCCACTTCAGGTTTGCTTGGCTAACTTCTACTGTCCTTCAAGGTGCAGCTCAAGTCATTCCTCCTCCAGGCAGTCCTCCTGAATCCCTTAACAGTGTTCAGTGCCTTCTCTGGGCTTTTATGCCTCTGGGTTCTATGAAAATCCTGGAATTAATCACACTGAATTTTCACTGTCTGTTTGCATGACTATGTCGCTCTGCAGCCTGCAACCTGGGAGGACTGGGATCCTGTCTTATTTATCCCTATGTATCTCCTGTGATTGGCACAGAGGAGAATGTACTTGTTGAATGAGTGAATGAAATGATTCAATGTTTGCTCATGTGAAACGTTGCCATCAGCATCATTAAGGAGACTATTGCAAGACAAGTTATAAGGCTCATATCACAAACAGGTCCTGGAGATTCTGGTCCTCTGAGATCAAAGCTTGAAGTGCAATTGGCATTTCCAGGAGTGGAATCCGGGACTCACACCCAGGACAAGCAAAGACACAGTGGCAGTGAGATCACTACATGATGAGACAGCCAGCTCCACCTGGAAGCAGCTCTACTAGCTAGAAAGGTCTGCATTGCCTCCTAGGTACTTCCAAAGCTCTTCCTTGATCTGGTCACTAAAGATGAGAGAGATTAGCTGTGTTTTCTCCCACCCATTCATATTGGCAAACACAAAGAGCTTAAAGGGGCAGAAGGGAGTGGGTGATACTTCTAACTGAAGTTTCACTTGGGGCATGTGAATAGATTTCAGGGGGTCTTTGAGCATCCTGAACGATTCATTGCTTTGCTCAGCCATTTATTCAACAATCACAGCACACTGGATACAGAGTTGAAGAAAACAAATGGACTTCCTGCCCTCACAAGGATTACGCTCTAGAGCAGAAGACAAACCTTCATCAAATAACATGTAAATACAGTCATGCATCATTTAACAACAGGGATACATTTTGAGAAATGTGTCATCAGGCGATTTCATCATTGTGCAGACATCATGGGGTACTTACACAAACCTAGATGGTATTAATATTTTTGCATATTTTTATTTACATATTAGGTTGGTGCAGAAGTAATTGTGGTTTTGCCTTTAAAGTAATGGCAAAACCCGTGATTACTTTTACACCAACCTAATATTTTTTTTTGTATGGAAAACCAAATGTTTCAGCACAATTACTGAATATCAATCATTTTCCCTACTTGATCTGCAATGTCAATATCAAATGCCATACATCAGGTTTCTATATATGATCCATTATAATCTTATGGGACTGCAGTCATATATGTGGTCCATTGTTGACCACTATTTTGTTATACAGTGGATAACTATATGTATCATATCCCCACTAAGGAGAGAGGTTAAGATGGAGTCACAGTAGTTGGCTTCGTCTGATAGATTGGGAACGGCATCTCTGAGGACTAGGGCTGAGAAGAGATGAGGACTAAAGGAAAGGGGGAAGGGAGGGCCTCCCTGGCAGACAGAGTAGTGAGTACAAAGGCCATGTGGTGAAAGGAAATATTGGAAGTGATTGGAAGTAAAATAATGGACATGAGAAGCTCTCAATAGGTACACAAAGGATTGCATAAAACTCTAAAATGTTTAGAACCCTGGTGTCTGAGCCAATGATTCTGGAACTGTGGCCTAAAGAACACTTATTCAGAAATGCAGGCCCCAGACCTCTTGAATCAGACTCCAGTGGCAGGACTCTGGGATGTATATTTTATTGAAAGATTTAGATACACCTTAAAGCTTTAAAACTTGTCTGTTTGCATGACTATGTCCCTCTGCAGCCTGCAACCTGGGAGGACTGGGACCCTATCTTATATGTCCCAATGTATCTCCTGTGATTGACACAGAGGAGAATATACTTGTTGAATGAGTAAATGAAATGATTCAATGTTTGTTCAATGTGAAACGCTGTCATCATCATTAAGGAGACTATTGCAAGACAAGTTATAAAACTCATGTCACAAACAGGTCCTGGAGATTCTGGGTCCTCGGAGATCAAATCTTGAAGTGCAATTGGCATTTCCAGGAGTGGAATCCAGGACTCACACCCAGAACAAGCAAAGACACAGTGGCAGTGAGATCACTACATACACTATCATGAAGCACTCCCCTACCATCCCCCTACAACACAGTATTTTGGCAACTATTGCTAGAAAAATGGGAACTACAATGTATTAAGTACCTACCATGTGTTATCTCCTATATGAGCTTTATCTCATTTAATCTTGGCAGTAGCCTTATTTTACACCCAAAGAAACTGAGGCTCAGAGAGGTGAAGTCACTAAGTCAGGCATGCAAACCCAAGTCTATGTATCACCTGAGCCCAAGCTCATTGCTTCTTCCTGACCATGCTTCTTCCCTTTCAGCCCTTCCACTCCCGAGACTCTCCACTCCATCCCCATATTAAGCCAAAGTTGAGTACACTGGACACCAGAATAATAAGTGGGAAAGAGAGGGACAGGTCTGATGAGTTACCGTGAGATGAGCACTGGGCTGTGGGTCAAGAGGCCAACCCCAGCTTTGCTGCTGACATTCTGTGTTGTCTTAAACAAGTCACATCCTCTCTTAGGGTCTCCATTTCTTCATCTGTAAGTGAAATAAATCTATAAAAATATACACCTGTCTTGTATCATGGACTTTAATGAGATAATGTCTAGAAAAAAGAGTTCTATGGCACAAATAAGAATAAGTGTAGTAACTAACATTTGTTAAGCCTCTACTATGTGCTATTTAATCAACAGTAACCTTGTGAGCAGATGAAAAAGCAGAAGCTAGGCCGGGCGCGGTGGCTCAAGCCTGTAATCCCAGCACTTTGGGAGGCCGAGATGGGCGGATCACGAGGTCAGGAGATCGAGAGACGATCCCGGCTAACACGGTGAAACCCCGTCTCTACTAAAAAATACAAAAAACTAGCCGGGCGAGGTGGCGGGCGCCTGTAGTCCCAGCTACTCGGGAGGCTGAGGCAGGAGAATGGCGTAAACCCGGGAGGCGGAGCTTGCAGTGAGCTGAGATCCGGCCACTGCACTCCAGCCTGGGTGACAGAGCAAGACTCCGTCTCAAAAAAAAAAAAAAAAAAGAAAAAGAAAAAGCAGAAGCTCAGAGAATATGGGAACAGAGATACTGTGCTGTTTCCAAGCTGGTATCTCAAAGGGCTTCTTGCAATTCTTCTCTCTCTTGGACTCTAGAGAGAGAGGCCGTGCACCATGGACCATGCACCATGAGAACAAGCCCAGACTGGCCTGATGGGGGAGAAGACGAGTGATTTACCCAAGGTCACACAGCCAGCAGATTGCCTGAAGAGGCTTGCCTGAGAACCAAGGCCTATCTCATTCCAGAACTGAAGTCCATGACACTATGTTGACTCCCAGTAATAAAGCTTTATACATATATATTATCCAATATAGATTTTCTGGAGCCCAGATTTTCTGTAGCCCTGAAGTAGAGACTAGGATGGTGGTAATTTCAGGACAGCTACAGGCATGAGCCAAACCACTAGGGCTAGGGAACCACTTACTGCTCATAGAATCATGAAGAATTTGCCTGGAAGGAATCTCAAATAGAATCTTCTCCATCTTACATATTGTACAGATGGCAACACTGAGGCTTAGGGAGGGTGAGGGATTGTCTGAGACCCAAAAGGGTACAGAAACAAATGGAGAAACAGAGCTCAAATGGGCCACCTCCTCCCTTCCTGCTCAAAATGCCATCTAATTCAGATGTTCAAGGAAAGGAGGCTGAGAGTGGGAGTGAGAATCACTGGGAGAAAGAAGAGATGAGCTAAGACTTATATGCAGACAAGAGAGAGTCAGGATCAGATGGAAAAGGAGGGCCAGGCTGTCTCTAGAATGACGGGCCTTCATGGCTGGCGTTGGAACGTTTGAACTTAGAGCCAGAGGACTCTAGGTTCAAGTCTTATGTGATTTATTTGCTTGCAAAACTGGCCCAAGTTTTCCCTACCTTTCTGTGTCCTTGCCATTTGCAATGTGTCTTTTCAGTTCCCTCCATTAGATGGTTGTGTCTGTCTCCAACTCTTCACTTTGGATTGGCTGTGTCACTTACTTTACCCCTATAATGTGTGCAGTGGATTCTGTGCCTTTTCCAAGCCTGGGCCCCAAAAGGCCTTGTGAGTTTCTGCTATTTCTCTTGGAACTTGCTCATCTACCATGATCTGCTAGTGGATTAGAGACACATGGCCCTACACCCCCCATCATCCCAGTCCAATAGTCAGCCAACCACGAGACTTATGCAAATCCATCTTTTTGCATGAATAAGCCCAGTCATGATTAGCTGAGTCCAGCCCAGACTACTAAAACTGCCCAGCTGACCCATAGACTTGTAGGCAATAACAAATGCTTGTTGTTCAAAGCCACTGAATTTTGGGGTTGTTTGTTACTCAGCAATAGCTAACATACATCTTGGTCCCCTTACTTCCTAACTTTGTGATCTTGAAAATAATCACTTCACCTCTCCAAGCCTTCATTTCCCCATTCACAAAATGGTGGTGATCACAATGATGTAATAAGGCTAATCTCCCAGAGTCTTTATGAAGATGAAACAAAATAATGCATTCAAGATTAACAGCACAGTGCCTAGCATACTAGCATACAGTGAGAGCTCAGTACCTGTTGATTTCTTTCTCCAGGGGTCCATGCCATAGCCTGGGTCCACCCAGAGATTAGAGAATGTATGGTTTGCCTCACGGGGACCTTTTCAGAAAGACCTGTAATTAAATAGAGGCTAATAGGTCCTGGAATTCCAAGTCACAATCCATCCTCTTGAACCCCTGGCCCCTGGGCCAGTCAGGGCAGGGGCAATGCCAGGGCAGGCAGCCCTGATGCAGGCTAAGTTCAGCAGTGCAGTTTGCTCTGCTTGCCAGAGCTTGCATGTTTACATACATCCCATAATTACCATCTGCACAGCCAGCGGCATTTGTTGCAAATGGGCCGTTTCCATCTGTTGAAGCAATTTCCTCAGAGGAATTTGCATTGATCACTTTTTTATGCAAAGCTTTTGTATAGATCATTTTTCCCCCCAATGGTTTTTAATAGGTCTAAATATTTGAGGGGCAGGGAGGGGCCTCAGAAGGAAGGTGGTTGTAGACTGGGCAAAGTCGTGGTGCAGGGGAGAAGCTGGGGGAGGCTGCTCTTCCACAAAACTCCACCTGTATTCCTCATCTAGAGACCCACCTCAACCACTGTTAAAGACCCCAGACTAGGCAACGCCATTTCAAATATTTATTGTTTGCCTTTATACTTGAGCTGGTAGCTCGTGGTTAATGGAGAGGCCACAGAACGAGGGAAAATGGGGCGTGGTAATTAAGCAGGCAACTGGTGACTCCAGCTCAGAGCTTTGTACCTGAGAGGACCAGATGGACGATTTTGCATATTTTTGACAGCTGTAATGAACAGGGCAGCTCCGTATTGATTAAATGTCTGGGAAATTAGCGCAACCCTCTGGAGCTTCATTATTTACTATTTCTGCTCAAATTCTCAGCAAAGTTTACACAGGCAGAAGTCAGCAGTAAGAGAAGGAGGAAAAGAGGAGACAGTTGAACAAGATGATAAATGCTTCATAGGGTGTCAGCCCAACAGACGCAGAGCAGAGAGGTGAATGTGGTTTTGACATTGAGCTCCCGAAGGCTAAAGATCTTGGTGGATTCATTTCTGCATCCCCAGTGTCCAGCAAAGTATCTGCCACATAGTAGGCTCTCAGGAAATAACTCACCCTGGACCGAGCATTTAACTAGAAATCAAAATCTGGGTTCTGGATCTGCGCAGAGATTTGGTCCTCAGTAAGAAAATGACAGACCCCAGTCTGTCCCACATTTATAGTAGATGAAGTCATGCCCTTGAAAATAAAACCTGAAACTTTTGCAAACAAAAAGTTCATGGGTAAGTAACTGCTACCCTGACACTCCCCCAGCCCCATGTTGATTCTTCTCTGAGCACTGTCACATTCCTAATGACAATGAGCCACCAAAGGATGCTGCAAAAATACAAGAAGTCCCCCAAAACATGACTCAGCAAGGTTCAGGTGGAGTTTGTCAAAGTGGTGTCTGCAAAACACCTGCATCAGGATCACCTAGGGATCTTACTCACTAAGAATCAATGGGCTAGAAAAGCTCCCAAGGAATTTTGATATGCTAAATTTGGGGGATAACTATGGGCTCTAAATCCTGGATTCCAATCCTAATTCTGCTTCTTATCAGTCACGTGACCTTGCATAACATAGCACGATGTTCTTTGAATCTGAGTCTCTTTCCTCAACCACAGCTGGATAACGTGATTCACCTCTTGAAAGCTCGCTGTAGGATTCAGTGAGATAACATGGAAAGGACAATGTTCGGTACAGAGTAGGTGTTCAGTAAATGCCATTTAGGATTATTGCTGTTGGAGAGAGCATTTTAGGAGTTGTTTCACCAGGTCAGATTTGCCCAGATTAAGGGCCTTGAGGCTGTCCCTGGAGCCGCCCAAGGCCTCAGCCCCCTAACTCGTGACCTCTCCATTCAGTAAGCCACATTCTGTTCTTTCCACTGGTATCTGATCTCCCATGCATGACTTTTGCACTAGAAAAAAAGTCCTGAAACCCTTGAATGTACCTGGATCTTTCTCTTTAAGATTTTTAGTGATGTCTCCTACTCCTGATACCACTGATCTGACTACCCTTCACCTGACACCTATTGGTTCCAGTCCTTGGCAAGCACATTTGTTGCAACAGAATTTCAATGTGTTCATCAGGAGAAGAGAGAGAAAAGGCCCTGGGTAAGAGGCTAGGCATTAGCCAGATACACAGATTGGTGTAAAGGAGCTTCTCAGCAACAGTTTCCTTCCATCCACAGAAGCCAATCAGGTCTTAACTAGCATAGTCAGGCTTCAGTAAATGTTGAAAGAATGGAAGATGAATGGACACATTCAATAAGTGACAGATATATTGATGTTGATGATGAAGAGGAGAAGGATAGTGATGGTTCCCTTTTGCCACAGGATTCACCAAAATTTTCTGATTTATATTACTGTTTCCTGGAGACATTTGTATTTGAGACCCTGATTTATTAGCTGGATGAAGAAATGGATGGATGGATGGATGGATGGATGGATGGATGGATGGATGGATGGATGGAAGGATGGATGGACAGACAGATGGATGGATGGATGAATGGATAAATGGGTGGATACATGAGTGGGTGGATAGATGGGTGAGTGGATGGATGGATGGATGGATGGACGGACGGACGGACGGATGGATGGATGGATGGATGGATGAGGGTGAATGCTTAGAAATAAGGACAAAAGGAAGGAAGGAAGAAGAAAGAAAAGAAAATGAGATGTAAAGGGAAGAAAAAGAAAGAATGAAGAACAGGGGAAGAAAAGAAAAATGGGGAGAGGAGAGAGACCACAAATTCCATTGTACTGTAAACACTCATCAAGCAAGACTAAGAGAAAATGAAGTAAATTCATCCAATGTATCATGGAATATTACTGTATTTCATTTACTTTCCCTCCAATTAGGTAAGAAGCCTATTCTATTAACAGCTACCCTTGCAGATCCAGGCAAAATTAACTCCTGGTGCCTCATCCCGGCAGCAGGGCAATTGATTCTTCCCCATAATCCGTTTATTTCATTAGCAATACATTTATTTGGTACATGCATTTTGCCACGCTGCAGCAACGAAATGGCCCTGCAAGGTGTGGGGCATGGGGGAGCGCGTGGAATATTAACCAAATCGCTATTACCGCCATGGCAGTGCTTAAAGATCATATGTAAATCAAATGTCAGGGGAGAAAATTGTAGCAAGGGCTGTCAGGAAACAATTTGCCAGTGGTTAAAGGCACAGCTCATGGCTGGGTGAATTGTGAACTTTGCAAATGGAAAACCAAGCTGGTTTTCACTGTGGGAGCTGATGAGACCTGAAGGAAGAAGAGTGGAGAGGCTGGGAACATATTGGATATTTTGTACCCTACAAATATAAAAACAAACAAACAAAAATCGCATTCACTTTAAAATATTCGCAGCCAGTTGCTATGGTGAGTTCCCATTGAAAGTGAATCTTGCTCGTTGAAGAATTTCACCACCATTTCTGTCCTGTTTATCTAGAAGGAGGATTTCATTACGTGGACAAAGCAGTTGTTGTCAAAAAGTAGTGTGGTCTTTTTCTTCCCAGGCTTCTAGAAATTGTTCCAGAAATGGTTTCCATGTTGGAAAAAAAAAAAAAAAAAAAAAACACATACTGTTATTGTTATCATTGTAATATCTTATGTCCCCAACATGTGTGACCTGTAATTCTATTCTTGTGAATTTACCTTTGTGGGTTGAGTGTGTGTATGTGTTTGTGCTGTGCATGTGTGTAATGCTTACCAGGGTACTTTGCAAGCAGGGTTCTGTCATTGTTCTCAGTATTTCAAGCAGGAGGGGATTTAATACGTAGAGTTAGAAGCTTCCTTACTTGTTGGAAAGACAGGGAAAGCAAAGCTCAGCAAAGCTTCCAGGAAATCCAGAAGCTCAGGAGTCACAGGGAATACTCATGGGTAATGTTGGCTGCAGGTATCCAGGAAGTAGATGATTCCCAGGTGTCAACAGCAGCCACCTGCAGAACGCTCGCCTTCCCTCTACACCCGCTGCAGCTACCTCTGGGCTACTATGGCTTCTCCACCTTTCAAATTGCATGTAAGGGCTACTTCTTCCAGACAGCTCACCTCTCCATAATTCGTTTCAGGAAAAGAAGATTGATTTAGAATGTTAAATCGCGACTCCAGCACGAGAAATGAGACCTTGGCTAAGTCATTTCGCCTCTGTGCTGTACATCCGTTTTCCCAGTTCTGAAATGAGCTTAATAGTGCCTTGTCACAACAGAGACAGGGCTGGGATGAAGTAACGTGATGTATGTAAAATGTCTAAGTACTTGGCACATAGTAGGGACCCGGTTAATGTCAATTGCTTTTTGTTCTCTTTCTTTTACCCTTTGTATAACCCTCGGAGGTTCATTTAAAGCCAATTCTCTCCGTATAGATATTGCCAGGGTACATGGAGCGATTTCCCAGGGTTCCTGGTTCCCCTGGGAAAAGTCCTCCCTTAAAGAAAGCCATTAAGGATTTAATTTCTTATCATCTTCCATTCCAACTAGCCAGAGTGTTATGAATAATATCCTATTAGCTGGAGACATTCAAACAATCACCCGTTAACATGTTCTTACGGCGAAATGATGAAGCGTCCTCCGAAATCACGGTGCTTATCTGCGGCCCACTCAGCAGGCACTCCATCACTCCCACCAACGACACTTCTTGTATTGCTGTCTTGGATTCCAACTAATCACTAAGGGGCAGGCAGCGGGGTGAGAGGAGAGCCAGGAGCCTCCAGGGCTGCAAGCTCCTCCTGCAGCCTTCCTGCCCCACGGTGCATGGTAAGGTGCCTATCCCAGAGGGGATTGAAGCCACTTCTTGAGAAATACCGTGAAACAAATCACAAACACAGAGTGATTTTGTAACAGGAAAACAAGGTCAATAAAACCATGATTGTGGACCGCATCAAGACAAGCACATACAAGAATGAAGAAGAGTTATGTAGAGGAGTTATTGGAAAAAAAGGCAAATGAAACAGCTAAAATAGAGGCATCTACTTTCACGAGTTAGAGGAGCTCTTAGAGACTGGCTACTGCAGTTTTTAATTCCCTGCCCCACCCCCAGTAGTGTGCCCTAGAGGCTTAGTCCAGAGCCACTTACAGAGCGTTCACCGCCACATATGTTGGGGAAGAAAAAAAAAGAAGAAGAAAATACTGAATATCTAAGTTCTTCTTGTTGCTTTGCAATGCATATCTCATGTTAAGGGTCCAATCTACCCTATTACTTTTTTTTTTTTTTTTTTTTTTTTTTTTTGAGACGGAGTCTCGCTCTGTCGCCCAGGCTGGAGTGCAGTGGCCGGATCTCAGCTCACTGCAAGCTCCGCCTCCCGGATTAACGCCATTCTCCTGCCTCAGCCTCCCAAGTAGCTGGGACTACAGATGCCTGCCACCACCATGCCCGGCTAATTCTTTTTTTGTATTTTTAGTAGAGACGGCGTTTCACCATGTTAGCCAGGACGTACACCCATTTACTTTTATCAGTGCAAGGCTTACCTAACCTATTGAACCACAGAATGCTTGTTTTTGTCCCCACATACACCAAAAAATATTCCTTGGTAGTGATGGCTCTTTCTACCAGCTGGTGAGCATAGTTTTCTTTCTTATTTAGTCTCTCTTGATGAATATATCTGTATCTGTTTGTGAATATATACATATATATATAGTTTTTTTAATTTTTATACTGGTCAAAGAGCAAATAGAAGTGTGGTGCATATTGCACAAAATGTAGCTCTGCCCCAAGGAAAGAGGAAAGCAAGCTAATAGAGTTGGTGCTCCTACTATGTGCTAAGCATTTCAGATGCATTATCCTGCTTACCTCTCACAATAACCCTATGAAGCACACCCCATTCTTTCCCCTTGTTTAACCCATTGTTTCTCAAAATGAGGCCAGAACAACTAGCTAAAGAGTCTGACCCCAGGCCAGTGAGAGCCCATATCTGGATTCTGAGTCCTGGCCCAGAGCACCTTTCCCTGTGATGCCATGCTCCTTTGCTCTTTGGGATGCCAAGGACCTGCTTCTCTCCCCTGTCTAAGGACACGATGAGCTTGTGTGCATGACTGCAGAGGACTGATTCATGGACCTGCTAAGATCCAGGATTACCTATGATTCCACACTGCTGAGATTGTGAGCAGAAAATACTGCGCAGGAGTAAGTGGGTAAAGACAGCATCTACCCACCACTGCCTTCATACTGTGAAAAGACAAAACCTATCAAGACAGGTGAGAGGCAGTCTCCCTGCCGTCAGCATGCAGCAGCTCAAAATGATTCATTAATCCTCACAATCCACCAGTAAGTCCTTACGGTTACTATACCCACTTTTAAGATGAGCAGACTGAGGCTTGCAGAGGTTATGAAACTTGCCAAGAAGTAAAGTCACCTAGAGTTCAGGAGACAAAAAAAAATGTCTTGGGAAGAAAGACAAAAGGCAACAAGAAGGACAAAGAATCATTTTTGAGCCCTTTCCCTGTGGCATTGCAGGCTGGGATTCTTCATTCAGTCTTAGCTGAAATTAGAACTAAGCAGTTGGCCTGGCTCCCATTTTACAGATGATGCTTCTGAGATCTGAAGTTTTAAGTAACTCTTCCTAGATCATGGCTAAGCCTGGGATACTCTTTTTTTGTTTGTTTGTTTGTTTTTTGTTTGTTTGTTTTTGAGATGGAGTCTTACTCTGTCACCCAGGCTGGAGTTCAGTGGTGCAATGTCAGCACACTGCAACCTCCACCTCCCGGGTTCAAGCGATTCTCCTGCCTCAGCCTCTCTAGCAGCTGGGATTGCAAACATGCACCACCATGCCCCATTAATTTCTGTATTTTTAGCAGAGATGCAGTTTTGCCATGTTGGCCAGGCTGGTCTCAAACTCTCAGCTTCTTGTGATCCACCCATCTCAGACCCCCAAAGTGCTGGGATTATAGGCATGAGCCACCGCACCCTAAAATTGGGACACTTTCTTGTTGCCAACCCCGGGCCCATCCTCTTTCCTCTCTCCTTCCCTTACCTGCCTAAGGAATCTCAGTGCCTGTTCTTTTTCTTGGGGTTGTTGATAAGGAGGGGACTGATGAGACATTGGCAGATGGAGGAGAGGGACAGCTCCGGGAAAGATGCTCCTATTTAGGGGCACTTCCATGCTTAAGTGCTTCCCTTCCGTTCTCTCTGACCTTGGGTGGCTGCAGTCGCCTTAAGTGCACAGTAATATACTCTCAGTCACTGTTCAATGCCCAAGGGAATGGTTTAAGGCCCTCCACTGGAGTGAATATTTTTATGCAGGCTATAATTTCTTTTAAGACCTTCACAGCCTTCCTGCAGCCTCCACCATGCCCTCTCCTCCAGAGAGCACACAGCCGAAAGAATAGCCACTTTCTAATGACGGGAGCCGTGAACTTCAGGCAGAGAAGATGGACTGAGCCACCCCTGGGGCTCAGGGCAGGAGCTGATCTCTCACCGTCTTCTCTTTTTGTCCCCAAATGTATCATCTGTAATAATACTCATGACAACATTTATAGAATGCTAACTCTATGCCAGCCTTATTCTAGGAGACAATGCATATCTCATTTAATCTTCTCAACAACTTTAAGAGGCTGGTAGCCCATTTTACAGATGAGTGAACTGAAAAGCAAGGGCTTCACAGAGAAAGCAAGTGCTGTGTAACTTGCCCACGGTCACACCACAAGCAAGGGGGAAGCTGGACTAGAAAACTAGGGAGTCTGGGATCTATCCACAATGCCAACCTACCTTCTACCCAGCAGCCTGGGGCATCGATCTAAAGAGCAAACCTGATCACATCACTCCTCAGCTTGAAACCCTCCTGTGGCTCCCTATTGTCCTTGGACCAGAGATCAAATCTTTCCCCACTGTGTCTGCAGGCCCACTTCTCCATCCCTGTCTTGCCCCCTACTCTTCCTGGCACTCAGCATGCCAACTGCACTGGTTTCTTTTGTGTTTCTAGAATTCTCCACGATCTTGATCCTGCCACAGGACCCTGCCACAGGACCCTGCATCTGCTGTTTCCTCTGCCTAGATCATTCTTAGCCACAGATCTTCAATCCACACCCAGCTGGTTAATTCCTTCTCACTCAAGCACCACCTCCTCAGGGAAGCCTTCCCTGACTGCCTTTCTTGGGCAATGCCCCCATAACTGTCCCTTTATTCTAGTTCCACATTTCTAGTTTTACATTGGTTTATGTGATTATTTGAATCGTATCTGTCTCCCCAGCTAGACTGTGAGTTTCAGGACAGAAGATACAATGACTGTCTCGTTCACTGACTGATATGGTTTGGCTGTGTCTCTACCCAAATCTCACCTTGAATTGTAATAATCTCCACATGTCAAGGGCAGGGCCAGGTGGAGATAACTGAATTATGGGGGTGGTTCCCCCCATACTATTCTCGTGGTAGTGACTATGTCTCACCAGTTTTGATGGTTTTACAAATGGGAGTTCCCCTGCACAAATTCTCTTGCCTGCTGACATGTAAGACGTGACTTTGCTCCTCCTTTGCCTTCCACTGTGATTGTGAGGTCTCCCCAGACATGTGGAACAGTGAGTCAATTAAATCTCTCCTTTAAAAATTACACCGTCTCGGGTATGTCTTTATTAGCAGTGTGAAAACAGAATAATACATTGACATTTTCCCAGTTGCTGGAATCATTGACTTCCCAAAATACTTGCTGAATGACCAAATAAGTAAGTGAATGAATGAATGAGAGAGGAGATGCAGGGAAGGAACAAGGCATCCTGGTTGGCAGATCTGTAGGGCCCAGACCAGGGTAAGATGGGTGGCAGGAAACTAAAGGGGCACCAGAAAACTCAGTAGCCAAAATAAATATTTTAATGTGGTATTTTTAAAAATCAAATTTAATGAAAAAACCCGCAATGAACAAAGTCTAAAAATTCTAAATAAAGCTTTATAAAGAACCATTTTGGAGGCTGAGGCAAATGGAGAAATCAGTCTACTCATCCTGTAATGGTTTAAAATGTTGATCTTCTGCTCATCAGGGATTTATTTGCACTAACTTTCATTTTTTAAATAATGTTTTATTAGTGTTATCTATCTTGACTACTGAACTTTTTGGTGCCCCTTAAGTTTTGTGCCCAACAATTGTCTCACTCTAGTCCTGTCTGGTTCCAGTCCTTGCTTTGTCATCAGAGAGCTCTGCAACCTCGAGCCAGTTACTTGACCACTCTGGTCCTCTTGATCATCATGAGTAGAGGTGGAGTGATCAATGCGAGGTGGCCCACAGTTGGTGCCTTCCTTTCTGAGATGGCAGTCATAGAGCATCAAGCATGGTGCCACAGGGCCTTTGCACTTGTAATTGCCTCTGCCTAGAACACCACCAAGAACTCATAAATAGTAACCGCCCATGAAACAGATATGCATCAGATAATCATTTCTACTTCATGGATGAGGAAAGTGATGCTCCAGAATATCATGTGCATTGCTTCGCGTTGTGAATTTTGTAAGACACGAGGCTGAGTTCGGAAGGCTAAACCTGGTGTTCTTTCCACTGGCTCCCCAAGTCCCCTCTCCAAGTCCAAACCCCTGCCCCAGTGAGCAGAGCTGGAAAACAGAGTAGAGAAAGGACAGAGAGTAAGCAAGAGGCAGAGATGGGATTGCAACCCAGGTCTTCTGGGCCCCAGCTGAAGTACTTTCCTCAGCCCCATAGTGCATTTGAAACTTGCTAAGATTTTTTAAGAGACTTTGCACTACCAAACCAAGAGATCAGTCAATACGTGGCCCTATAATGGAGGCACTGGAGGCATCTTTCAATCGTCAGTGCTGGAGGGGTCCTCCCTCTGTGATGGTCTTATACTTTATACAGCCCAGAGTTCTTTCTTCTCTGACCTCATGGAGCTACCCATTCCCTTCTAGAGGCATGAAACAGTGAGGGACAGGTGTTCTCCCCAAAAGATGCTTTTGGCGGCAAACTCTTTAAAAACAATCCTCTTCCAATTCACCCACCCCCACGCAAAGTTCACTCTGTTATCATAGGAAGAAAAGTGTTGTGAATACAGCACAAGCTGTGTCATCGGACAGAGGTGAACTTGAACCCAGCTCCGCAGCCATAGAAAGTCCGTTCACCTCTGCTGTGCCAGTCATTTGTTAAAAGTGTACTGGGATATTGCTGGAGTTATGGAAAGCCATACATTCATGTGTGCACCCATACATATATGTTCAGTTTTTATATAAATGGGATCATATTGTGCACCGTCTTCTGCAAATGGATTTTTTTTCACTTATTGCTTCTTGGTTATCTTAGAATGGGTCTTAAGAATGCAGGCTTTAAGGTCAGGTGCAGTGGCTCACACCTGTAATCCCAGCACTTTGGGAGGCCAAGGTGGACAGATCCAGAGATCAGGAGTTCAAGACCAACCTGGCCAACGAAGTGAAACCCCGTCTCTACTAATGATACAAAAATTAACTGGGCATGGTGGCGGATGCCTGTAATCCCAGCTACTCAGGAGGCTGAGGCAGGAGAACTGCTTGAACACAGGAGGCAGAGGTTGCAGTGAGCTGAGATTGCGCCACTGCACTCCAGCCTGGACGACAGAGCAAGACTCCGCCTCAAAAAAAGGAAGAAGAAGAAGAATGCAGGCTTTAGAGACAGATCACGTGGTTTAAATCTCAGGTCTGCAACATGCTGGCTGGACGTCCTAACATCCTTCACAAATTTGCATGTCATCTTTGCACAGGGACTATGC
Source organism: Macaca fascicularis (assembly GCF_037993035.2). Taxonomy (NCBI): domain Eukaryota; kingdom Metazoa; phylum Chordata; class Mammalia; order Primates; family Cercopithecidae; genus Macaca; species Macaca fascicularis. The sequence goes on from NC_088384.1 coordinate 24,661,526, forward strand.
TAATCTTCTCTGTGTCATTCCAGTTATAGTGTATGAGCACGACAAAGGTCCTAACCTCCTAATCCCACCTTTCCTGAGTGTTCACATCTGTCAAATGGGAATATTAATCGTGTGCAGGTGTACCTGAAAGGATTAAATGATGGAATGCAGGGAGAGTGCTAACTCCTATTTAGGGTTTGGTAGATGCTGACTAATATTATTCCGAAAATTTGCTTTGGTTATTTTCAGCTATCGTACGGCATTTCAGAGTGTGCTTAACCTTTATCCTGTTTGTGGACATTCAGGACTTTTCTGTATGTATTATGGAACTGCATGTCAAATTGGGGGATGCAGGTTCCACTTGAAATTGATCACAGCCATTATTGCTCAGAAATTGAGTGGTTACGAAGGCAGAAAATATACAGGAGGAAGGTTTGTTTTGTCAGTATAATGTTGATGTTTTACAATGAGAAAGTGCTCATGGAACTGCTCATGAAAGAGGGAAAAACAAAAAGGTAGAGAAAGAAAAGAAGGAAGGGGAGGAAGAAAAAGATATAGAGGGTGGTAAGTGGAGTGTCAAATGACAGGCACAAGATCTTGAACATACGAGGCCTGCCTCGGATGATGGCAGTTACAGTGTCATCATCCCCTCCTAAAAGTCATGATCCCAGGTCAGGAGCAGTGGCTCACACCTGTAATCCTAGCACTTTGGGAGGCCAAGGTGGGCAGATCACCTGAGGTCAGGAGTTCAAGACCAGTCTGGCCAACATGGTGAAATCCCGCCTCTACTAAAAATACAAAAAATTAGCCAGGTGTGGTGGCAGGCGCCTGCAATACTCAGGAGGCTGAGGCGGGGAGAATTGCTTGAACCCAGGAGACAGAGGTTGCAGTGAGCCGAGATTGCGCCATTGCACTCCAGCCTGGGGAACAAGAGCAAAACTCTGTCTCAAAACAAAAAAAAAAGGTCAAGATCCCAAAATTATGTGGAGTTTCACCAATCTGAGACAGTGAAAAAAATCTTTCAGGCTCACTGTTCTGAGGCAATAATAAAGGATGGCAACATGTGTGCATGCATGGCTGTGTGTTTATGTGCATGCACACGTGCATCTTTGTGTGTAATTGTGTGTAGATGTGTGTGAGCCTGTGTGTATCTCTATGCATGCCTGTGTGTGTATTTGTATATGCATGCTTGAGTGTGTGCATCGTGCACATACATGTCCTTTTCTGCAAAGTGATTTTTTGCATTGATTGCTTCTTGGGTATTTTAGGGTGGGACTTACTCTGTGTGTCAGTGTCTGCATGTACGTGTGCCTGGATGTGTGTCCTCATGTATGTGTGCACATCTCTGTGTGTGTGCATACACATATGTGCATGTGTTTCCTCTTGGGTCGACAGGAATCCCAACAAATAAGGTGATGTATAATGGGTGCGAAATAGTTTTGAAAGCTGCCCATTCTATACGTATGTAGCTAAGGAGACTTCACATTCATGTCCAGAATGCAAAGCCATCCTGATTGATCCCCCTCTCCACCTTCCACTTTCCCTTTGCTTCCCTTAAATTCTCTAATTGTCATCTCCATCCACACAAAGAGTAGCGGATCCTGCAGCATATAACCTTCCCTGACTTAGTCACTTGAGAAAGCCAAGCTTTCTGGCTGATGGAAGATCGCCTCTAATTATCATCTTAAAAATTATGTTTGGGATGAAAATCTCTGTAAAATGCACTATGCTCTTTGATAGTTTGGACAGGGCCCCTTGAACTAAATCTCAGATCTATCATTATGAGCATCATTTGTTTTCCAGTGAGAAATGAAAGGCTCTGTACAATGCCAAGGGGTCTCCCCCTCTGCCCCTTCACAAAATGGCCCTAGACTGCACAGTTTTTGCCATTAGTGAGGCTATTCTCAAATAATCCTACCTATTTCTGATGCCCGTGAAGACACCACCAGCCAACTTTATTGGCCTTTATTACCTGCAGCTTTTCCTTCTCCCTTTTTATTTGTTGAATTCAATCTGTAGACAGGAAGATCAGCTAATCACCTTTGTTAGTACTGTGTGCAAACCAAGAATAGCTAGGCTCTAAGTGAGATCCAAGGGCTGCTGATTAGCATAAAGGATTTAAAACAATAGGATCCTTGCTCTTATTGGTTGTTGGGTGGACAGTAAAAGTCCTGATTCATCAAATTAAAGGAGCTGCACCAGCTGAACCAAGGCTCCATCTACAGTCCAGGTATTGTGCTAAGCACAGGGGTTCAGGGATGTCAGAGGCTGTCTGGATATGATATCTGAGGATTCGAGAGGGGTGACTTGTGGGTGGGGGTGATGTTCCAGAATAAAACGTGGTCTTGGCACTTGAGATTTGGATCTATTTGGCAGTACCAAACATTTATGCTCACACAATAGATACACGAGAATAGATGTCAACACTCAGAGACACCCACACTCACATATTAGGCAGTGCATTCTGAGGGCTAACCAGGGAGTGCTGCAGCTGTGCACCTGAGGCATTTAGGTGCGCTGGGGAAGGATGGGAAGGCTCCTCCCTACTTTTCCATCATCTCTTCTATCAGGGGAGCATTTCATGGCAACAGACTAGGGAGAGTGACAGGAGATCTGGAATCTAGCCTCTGTACCCCAAATGACTCTTACGTGATTGTGACTTTAAGTATGGCCCTTCTCCTCTCTGGGCCCCACTTTAAAATGATGAAATTGGACCAGATGATATCTGAGGCACCCCTGAGTTTAAAACACTCCTCGAATCTGATTCTGAGAATGTGATTGATAATAATAAACATCATGTGTTAAGTGTTGACCACCTTCTATTTCTTCCTCATTTAGCCCAATACAGTGGGTGCTGCTGCTTTCCCATTTTACATTTGAGAAAACTGAGGCTACAAGCAATTAAGAGGCCCGCCCTAAGTCACGCAGCTAATTAGTGTCAGAGTTGCAATTTGGACCCAGGCAATCTGGCCCCAGAGTCTGTGCTCTTAATCACTATGCACTGCGCTCCTGACGTCCTGCAAATTCACCCTTCTGGAGTCTTGCAGACAGGAAGGGTCACTTCCTGTCCCCCCTCTGTGATTCCCCATGCCTTGTCTGGGTCTTTGTTAGTAACATCTCAGGGCTCTCGAGGGTTGAGAGAGAGGGAAGAGGAGAACCAGGGTCTCCGATGCCTTGGAACTTGAGGCAGGCTGGCACCCTGAGGTCCCCGGGCACAGTTCCCCGGCACGTTCATCTGGCGCCGGCGGGCAGATGGGTATGCTGGCCAGTCCTGCCAGCCTGCCAGCTGGCCCGGAGCACCCGGTGGCTGGCACCTCGGCCACTCGGATGGGCTGCCAGCCCGCCTCCCACAGGCATGCAGCTGGCAGTGAGGAGCAGATGGGCCGGCCGGCCGGGCCGTTGGCTCTCCGTTACGCTGCCAGCTGGCTCCGCTGCACTTGGTGTCTTGGCACCTCTGGGCTGGCGTTGGTGGGCAGGAGGGCTGACATGTTGGCTTCCTATAGACGGGCAGCTGGCACAGGCAGCAGAGGGGAGGGTTCCTCGCCCCCTCCTGGCTGCTCCCTTAAATGCCCAGGAGTCTTGGTCAATGGGAACTGAAGCCGGAATCCACCCCGCTGTTGTCCTGAGGAGTTTACTGTAAGAGCGAGCTTCCTCTCCCACACCTCCTAGGATCTGCATTGATTTGCACAAGCTCTGGCCTCCCCAGGACCTGACACCTTCCTGCCCCTGACTCCCAGCGCTCTAGCTCCCTTCACGTGCCAGGGAAGGAGTGTCCCCTGGCAGGGACCCCCAGTTCCTGCCAGCTTCTCTCTGCCTCCCTTGAAGTTGGGCCGCCAGTCCTTTTTCAGCTCGTCTAATTCAAAGGCTCGGCTTCTGTGAGTGCCAGAGAACTGGACTCAGCAAAGGCTGGAATCCTGGTGAGATGCTCCATGAATGCCCAGGAGTCCTGGTTCCAGTCCTTGCATGTTCTCATGGGTGCTGTGAGAACACATGCTTCCCTCTTCAGGCCTTGGTTTCTCTATCACTTCTTTCTTATTACCCACTCAAAAATGAATAGTTCAGAATAAAACAGAATCCTAGATAAACCATAACACGTTCATGACCCCTGACATTCTAGGTGCAAGCTTATGTATTTGGATGCTGTTACCTGTTGAATCGTGTCCAGAAAATGATGTTAAAATCCTAATCTCCCAAACTTGGGAATGAGACCTTATTTGGAAATAGGATATTTGCCGATGAACAAACTAAGATAAGGTTATGGGGTAGGACCTAATTTAATATGGCTATATCCTTATCAAAAGGGGGAATTTGGACACGGACATACATAGAATGAAGATGATGAAAAGATACAGGGAGAAAACAGCCATCTACAGGACAAGGACCCCTGGGATCACAGGCTGCTAAGAGAGAGGCTTGGAACAGATACTGTCTCACAGCCTTCAGAAGGAGCCTGCCCTGTCCATACCTTGATCTATAACTTCTGGCCTCCAAACCTGTAAACAAGTAAATTTCCCTTTTTCTCAGCCCCCTGGTCTGCAGCACTTTGTCATGGCAGCCCTAGAAAACCAACACAGGTGAGCATGCCAGTTTCTGGGGGAAGGTTCACACGTTTCATCAGGTCATCATGGGGGCTCATGATCCACCCCACCTCAAATTACAACCCAGTCCTACATGGGCTTCCCACGAGGTAGCATAAGAGCTGTCTGGCTGGGTGCGGTGGCTCATGCCTATAATGCCAGCACTTTGGGAGGCCAAGGCAGGTGGGTCACTTGAGGCAAGGAGTTCGAGATCGGCCTGGCTGACATGGTGAAGCCCCATCTCTACTAAAAATACAAACTATTAGCCAGGCGTGGTGGTGCACACCTGCAATCCCAGCCACTCAGGAGTCTGAGACAGGAGAATCACTTGAACCCAGAAGGTGAAGGTTGCAATGAGCCAAGATTGTGTCATTGCACTGCAACCTGGGTGACAGAGTAAAATTTCATCTAAAAAACAAAACAAAACAAAATAAAAAAAGCTGTCCTGAACGCTTCAGGCAGCCGAGTTAAGGTGCCTTTTACCTGCTGCTGAGAGCACTCTGAACCACCGATACTATTCAGGGACAGTTATTTCAGGGGTTGACTCTCCTCATGGACATAAAATGGCTGCAGAAGCCCCAGCATCACTCCCAGATCCAATCACACTTAGAGATACATTCTGAAACCCTACATAATAAAGTGTAAAGCACAGAAATGGATATGGCAACATGGTTTGGGCTATCCAGGGGATTTTTTATTCAGACAAACTGAACCCATTACCCATTATTTCAGATTTAAAGGAAGTAAAGATCAGCCCCCTTTTCATATCTAGCTTTGGATGTGATATCAGAAGACCTGGAGTCTAGCCCCTACCCCCTTATTTTCTAGCTTTACAGACTAATTATGTAGAGCCTTCAACTGGAAAGCAAAAAAATATGAGTCAAGCAACTTCAGGCATGGTGGCTCAGGCCTGTAATCCCAGCACTTTGGGAGGCCAAGGCAGGTGGATCACAAGGTCATGAGATCGAGACCATCCTGGCTAACACGGTGAAACTCCGTCTCTACTAAACGTACAAAAAAATTAGCCAGGCATGGCAGCGGGCACCTGTAGTCCCAGCTACTTGGGAGGCTGAGGCAGGAGAATGGCGTGAACCTGGGAGGTGGAGCGCTCAGTGAGCCAAGATCATGCCACTGCACTCCAGCCTGGGGGGCAGAGCAAGGCTCTGTCTCAAAAAAAAAAAAAATTAATATCATGTCATCTTTTAATTCCACTTCTAGGAATCAATCTGAGGATGTGCATCAAACTATGGAAAAAGTTTTATTTAAGAAGGTGCTTATTGAAGCAGTTGGTTTGTAAATTTAAGAAACAAAAAAAGTGAAACAACTGCCCTGGATGGGGTTGGTGGTTTAGGATACTCTCAGCTGCAAGTAACAGGCATCTTAACTCGGCTGCCCGAAGGAGTCAGGACATCCACTATCTTACCTTATGAGAAGCCCAGACTGAGAGTGCAGTGAGAAGGTGCCTGCAGAGGTCTACATGTTAGCTTTTTTGCCTGGGCTCACTGTCCTCATGGACACAAAATGGCTGCAGAGATCCCAGCATCACATCCAGATCCAGCCATATTTAGAGAAAGAATGGGGACATTGCCTCATGAATGCCTCTTTGTAAAAGCCAAACGAAGTTTCCCAGGGGCCCCCAGCAAATTTTCCTTTATATTTCATGACCTGTGATCGTGCCATATGTCCAGGTCTTAACGAACCTTCACAAGATGAATAAAGTGGCTGTAATTGGATTGGTCAGTCAGGGCCTCCTCTCTGAGATTGGAGGCAGGGCTGGCTCCGGGACACTGATGGTGGACTTGGACTCTATGAGGAGGAGGAAAATCGGTGTAGGAGCTCAATGTTTAGCAGGTAGTCAACAGGATGGTGTGGTCGTCGCTGGTTGTAGGATAGTTACAAATGAAAAAGTTAAGATTATGTTAAAATTAAATGGCAAAAATAAATAGGTGATGAAGATTGAGCTGTACATGGCAAGGATTATCATCAATGGAGAAATGCATTCTTGGAAATCGGTAAGACCAGCACCCCAGTATGATTAGCAAATGTGAACATGTCCGTGGGATATAAATATCTACTAGCCCATGAGAAAAGTAAAAGTGGTATCCCTAATAATCAAAGTATTTTGCTTACAACGCTGGCCACGTTTATAGAATCTGATTTTTTGAGGAAACAGGCACTCAACTGCATTAACAATGGATACACAAATGGGCACAACAAGTTGGCCTTGAGGTCATGCCTGTTTATTTTTTTAATTAAGGTGAAATTCACATAACATAAAATTAACCGTTTTAAGGTGAACAATTTCAACGGCTTTCTGTACATTTATAATGTCATACTACCATCACCTCTACCTAATTCCAAAGCATTCTCATCACCCTAAAAGAAAATCCTATACCCCTTAACCAGTCACTCCCCACTACCCCTCCCCACAGCCACTGGCAACCACTAATCTACTTTCCGTCTTCGTGGATTGGATTCACCTGTTCTGGATATATCAAATAAATGATGGATCATGTGATCTTTTATGTCTCGCTTATTTCACTTAACGTGGTGGTGTCTTCCAGGTACATCCATATTGTAACATGCATCAGTTCTTCACTCCTTTTCACGACTGAGTAATGTTCCATTGCATGTGCCTGCTTTTTGACCTGCCAGTTTCACATCTGGAAACTTATTCCAAGAAAATGATCATGAAATTTTGCAGAGAATAGCTACCAGGACCTTTCTGAATGCATTATTTAGATGGCCACAAGATGAGACTTGGGAAAGTAATTATGATTTATCTGTATGACAGGATATGAGGAAGGCAGCATCCATTGTATTACAGCAGAATATTTCACAATACCAGAAACTACTTACAATTGCTCCTCAGCCTTTTGGCTAAGATCAAGTATTGAAACTACTTGTGGCATGGTGATACTTCCATTAAAAGCGTATTATAAAACCTTGTGTTCTGTATGACCCCCTTGTCAGTCATTGCTTCTGTTATAAAGAGCATTTGTGAGGTGTGGAACGTCTACTGTGCATCAGGCACTGTTCAAGGTGCTGAATAGAAAGCAGTGATTTAAATAGACAGAATCACTCATTTTGGGTAGTGTGCAACATTATAGTGTGTGTAACTTTGGTGGGGGCTGATGAATGGGCAATAGGGGGTCCCCTGGGGGAAGGAAGGAGGTGATATCCATGTACTTTGAGAGTCTAAATGTATAAGTAGAAAGAAGTATGGGTGGTAGATTATAAGTAATCTTTATTCCTTTCTTTTTATGTGCTTGTAATGTCCACATATTTTTCAGTAAACTTGTGTGTTATTTTTATAATCAGGAAAAAGAAAGCTGACTTGTAACTGGTAGACTTATTAAGAACTACTATATTACAACACCAAAATGAATATAATTGAAATGTAAATTATATTGCAGAATTTAAATATTGTAGACTCTATGCTTATAATCATATATATGTGTGTACATGTATATATACGTGTGGATATATGTGTATGTGTGTACACATATATACACATACACATGCGTGAATATACACATACACATGCGTGTATATACACATATATACACATACACATATATATAAAGCTGTGTAAAAACCAGTTGCTTTGTATCATAATTGACACATAGTGGGTATTCAATAAATTCCTGTTGAATGAATGGATTATTTGTCTATTTGCTTCTTATTTTTTGTATTTCCACATTTTCCTCAGGATCATGTGGTTTCTTTTTTTGAGACAAAACATCAACCAATTATTGTTTTATTTTAAAATTTTAGTCATATAATACATTTGCAAGGTAAATAAACTTTAGTGTAAGGAGCTAAACAAGACCAGGTTTACACGGTGTCTTCTGCCTCATCGTAGGCCTTCTAGAAATGTTTGTCTCTTTCTTTCTCCCTGGAGTCCTCTAAAAAAGATCCCATTTACAAGAGAAAAATTGACTCCTCTGCAATTGTTTCTCTCCTGTACATCTGTGATATAAATCACAGCCTTCTTGAAGAGCCTCTTCAGAGCTCATAGACTCTTAGAGTTGGGGGGAACCTTGAAGATCCCCAATCCTTTCTCACTCCACCCCAATATACAGATGAGGAAACTGAGGTCCATGGAGGAAAAGTGACCTGCCCAAGGTCACACAGGAGACAGTGACAGAGCAGGAGTGGGAACCCACTCCTTACTTCTTAAAGTTTACTTCCTCCCATCTTACTGACAGCTGCCTCTGCCAATTTTAGCATGAAGCATGCTCATGATGTTGGGGGGCCTCATGCTCCTTGGGAGTGAGTGTGTTAGGTTTTTTTGGAGGCCTCAGTTTCCCTACTCAGATCCGCGCTTCCATTGGAGGATGCCTTCATCCTTGCAAAGAGACAAAGTCCAGCTTCACGAAGGAAAGCTCTAGAAGGCTCCCACTCTGCCTTTGCAGCTACTGCAGAACTCTGACTGTGAAGGCCAAAAGAGACATGTCTACAAATGCATTTGACGTTTCCTGAGGGCCTCCCCTGGGCCAGTTCCTGTGTTGGGCTTCAGGGATGCAGAGACAGGCACAAACCCTCCTCTGCTAGTGGAGGAGAAAGACAAATGAACAGATGACACATAAACATGATGGAGCAAAGTCCCAAGTCCCAGGGAGACCAGTCTCAGGAGAGGGGCTGATGGTGTTTTAGGGCAAACCTAGATAGAAGCTTCCATGAAGGCAATGGCCTTAGCAGCAAGTTCTTGAAGCAGAAACTCCTAAATCAGGGTTCAGAGATGGGATTATTGAGACCAGGGAAACCACTGACATTGTAAACAAGATGGTGAGAATGTGCATTGATTTCCTTGGGAGAGGGTGTACAATTTCCCATCTGGTTGGTAAAATGGATTTTAGTCTCTACTCCTCCACAGGGATTTTAAGAAGCACTGTCTTACTGGATAAGGAGGCATGTCAAGTGACAGCAACAGTGTGTCCAATGACAAGGGATGCAATGTTACGTGGCATGTTGGAAAAACAGAGTCCTTAAGGATGGGGCTCCTGGATGGTGGCAGCAAAGCATGGGAATAGATGGGGCCCACATCAAGAACCTCACACTAGAAAAGGGTTTTACCAGGTAGATGCATGAGGAAGTTTTCTTGAGTCCTCTGTTGATTTCAGAGACAGTCTTTTGCATTTCACGCTCTGCTTTAAACCTCTGATTGCCTAAGATTTCCTAGAGCCCTGTGGTCCCCACCCGGCTCTGGAACAGATTAAGTGCCCCCATCTTCTGCAAAATGGGCAATGCTAACATCCCATATTGCAGAGGAGGAAACCGAGGCTCAGAGCAGGGGATGTGGATTGCCCAAAGTCACAGGGTTGGAGCAGATCCTGGGTGCATCTGTTATCTGTCACCCTGGGTTACCTTCTACACAACCTTGAGAGCACCTGCTCACAGACCACAGCCAAGCCCTGCCAGAGAGACCCAAGGAGGGGGCCGTCCACACCCCCTCCCTCTCTTCTGTCCACCTCTGCATCCTTACAACTCCCTGGCCATGTATAAAACATTCCTAGAAACCACTTATTTCTCATGCATTTTCCATGAGGTCGGGCCCAAGTTAAAACATATAAACATAAAAATATCAAGAAGCACTTTAAAAAAAAGAAAGAAAGAAAAGGCTATGTTTCATAAAATACCAAGAGACCAATTTCTGCACTTGCCCTGTTCCCCTGGCTGGTCACCCAGGGTTGTTCATTCTCTCCTCCTTTCTCTTGCCTGCTTTTCTCTCCTCTATCAACTTTTCGTCTTTCCCTTTCAGCTTCACCTTTTCCATTTTTCTTTTCTCTCTTCTTTTTCTCTTTTCTGGGCTCATTTCCCCATCCATTTACCTTGCTCTCAAAGTTTTCCTCTGTCTGCGTTTCCACCTGTATTTCTCTGGTTCTTTCTGGCTGTTTTCCTCTTTCTCTGCGTGTGTGTGTCTCTGATTCTCTTATCTGTGTCTTGCTGAGTAAGCATCCTTTGTTTTCTCCTTGCTTGGTTTCTGCCAAGGTTCCTTCTTGCCCCTCGTACACCCATAACAATAGCTAAAGGTCAAGGAAATGACAGTGATCCCAAGAGTTGGTGAAGATACGGAGCCACTGGAACCCCAGCCACTGCTGGTGGAAGTGTAAATTGGCGCAACCACTTTGAAAACTGTTTGGCAGTTTCTACTAAAGCTACAGGTCTATTTACCCTGTGACCAGATATCCCATTCCTGGGTGTATTCCAAGGAGAAATGAGAGCTTTTATTTCCCCAAAGGCGTAGAGGAGGGTGTTCATGCCTGCTTGACTCAAAGTAGGCCAAACTGGAAACAGCCCAAATAGCCATCCACAGGAAAATTGATAATTGAATTCTAAAGCGTTTATGCATTGGAATATTGCACAGCAATGATAACAATGAACTACCGCGACACGTCACAACATGGATCAGTCCCCAAAACGTTGTTTTTAAGAAAAAGCCTCAACACACAATAGTATACGCTGTATAATTTCATCTGTTTAAAGTTCAAGAACCGGCAAAACGAATCTATGTGCCAGAAGCCAGAAGAGTGGCTATCTTTGAGGAGGTGTGCATTGACTTGAGTGGCACAAGAAATCCTTCTAGGGTGTCCGAAATGTTCTATATATTGATCTGCGTAAAGTACAAACATGGGTAAAATATCCATTACTCTGCACATAAGATTCGTGCAGCTTACTGTAAGTTATAACTCCATTTAAAAATAAAGAAAAATTAATAGTACATAGAATTGCTTATTGTAATCATTATGCTAATAATAATTTTTATTAGCACAATCGGCAAATGATTTAGACTCAGGACCCATAAACTCATACATGTTTTCGATCCCACTGATTAAGATGAAAGCGGGCATTTAGGTGCCCATGGCTAAGAACTCATCTTCCTACTAGACTGAGTTGACTCCTCAGATGCCTCCAACGTCACTGTTACTAGGAGAGCCACACACCCTGGGACCATTTGGAAAGACCTTCCTTGGAGAGAGAAAGACTGCTCCCATTCCCAGGTCTCACATTTATGGCATCTGTCTGATGCTTTGTTATTTTATTTCCTGCTTCATTGGTAGCTATCATGATTATGGTATAACTCAACACTTAACTTTGATAACCAAGTAGTTAATTAATAGCACAAAACCCAAATCCAAGTTAACAGGAAGCGGGTGGTCTAGCTGGAAACCTCAAGGAAATTGTTGCCTCTGTAGAGCCATCAGAAAACTATGACAGCCAACAGGGGAGGCTGAAGGAGAACCAAAACTCCAGCCCTGGGACTCTGAAAGGCCTTTATTTATGTTTTTCTTCTTCATTTGAGTCCTCCCAGGAGGGGAGGAAAACACAGAACCCAGCTTTCCTGCTTCAACAGCGTGGGTGTGAGCCCAACACACATAACCCTTGAAGGCAAACTAAAACCCACTTATTTTCATTGAAAGGGAGGAACTAGGGCCAGAGGGACTCAGGCACTATTAGTTAAATAATGGTGCTTAAAAATGCATTGAATTTAGCTGCCTCCCCACCCCTAAAAAAATCTGGAATTTTCCTATTGAGTATACTTTTTTCTCTTGCCCATGAATATTAATGCTTTTCTCAGAGAGCTCTACTTGAAAAAAAAAAAAAAAAACAAGAATAAATTAAATACCTACAGATTTTTCTAATTCCTCTTTTTGGTGACATGCCGTCATTACATCAAATTACTGAGATGGGCCCGCTCTTTTTTTTTTTCTTTTTGGGTGAAAATTATGGAATATAAAGTATATGTAAATGGTGCAAAGGAGGAAAAAAAACTGTGAAGGAAGAATAGGGGAAGGAAAGGCATTAGGTATTCCGCCGGCGTAGTAGTCAGCCAATTAATCAAGCAGTGGCGAGAAAAAGATGCAGAAAGGATGAGTTCGCCCTTCATGTTGATGGGGCCGGCGCAGGGCAAACGCTACGGCACCTGAGCTCACGGTTAGGCATGCAGAAAGGGATCATGGGAATATCTTCCCGTCTTTGTCTTTCTCGTGAAGGATGGAAAATGTCAAGCTGTTGTTTGGCTGGATTGAGGGGGATGGGGGTGGGGGAGAGTCGAGGAGGATTCACAGTCTGGTGAGGCAAGGTTTTAACTCTTTGAGGACATCTCTACCTCCCCTCCTTCCCCAGCCCCAGCTCCACCTTCTCCTTCTCCCAGCCCCCAAGCACATCTGTAGGGAACTCTGCCTGCAAACGGCAAGTGGGAAGGCGCTGATTGATGGTGACATGCAGGCTGGGGCAGCCTGTGTGTGTGTGTGTGTGTGTATGTGTGTGTGTGTGTGAATGCGCATGTGCGTGCATGTGTATGTGTGTGCATGTGCATGCATGTGTGTATGTGTGTGTTTGTGTGTGTATTTGTGCACACACATGTCGGGGGCGGTCAAGAGGTATTTTTCCTCTCCCTCATAAGTGTTCTTTGTTCATTCTGGAAATGAGCGTCCATGACCCCTTCTCTCTCTAACCCTGTCATGTCCCCTTGGAAGTGAGCAGTGCCTTGAAATCAAAGAGTGGCTGCAAATACGATGGTTGTAGTAATGAGGCTTTGAGGACACAACCAGGGCTCCCTCTGCATGGCCCTCAGTATGCTAAGCCCACCCAGGAGGGTGGCCTGACAGGTGTCCCCTGGAACCATCAGAATTCCAGGATGACTGTAAGGACTGGCCACTCCTAGGACTGGTGCTCAAAAGAGAATTACAGTGCAGGGCTTATCACTCACACTAATAATGATGATCACATAGTAATGTAATAATTAGCCAACTTCACCAGCAATGCCTTGTCCTGATGCCTTTAAATTTCCACATCATTTCACTATTTTTAAACTCTGGAAAAACCACGGTCCCAAGGAAAGATGTATCATTAATTCACTCATGGAGAACATGGGTATTTGATTCTCCCCATTTGCCCTTGGAATGGACTTGGTGAGCACTAAGTGGTCTATTTCGTGGGCACTGAGTGGTCTACTTTGGCAGATGAGGATGCTGAGATCAAAGGGCTTCCTTTCGGCCAGTGGGTGGACTTACAAGGAGCTCAAAGCATGTCTCCAGTTCTTATGCCAAGGCTTTCTGTCCTTTGGCCAGAGAGGAATGAGCAAAATGAACTACATCCTGTTCCACCACCCTCTCCCAGGACCAGTCTATGACCATTGCCAGCACATCATGTGAGCCCACTGTGAGACCCAGGTGCTGGATCCAATCCATACACAAAGCATGGTCCAGGGACCAGCAGCATCCTCCTACATAAGAGCTTGCTAAAAATGCAGCGTCTCTGGCCTCGGCCCTACTGAATCAGAGCCTGCCTTTTAACAACATTCCTGGGTGATTCGTGTGCACATTGAAGTTTGAGAAACACTGTTTTAAGGCAGACTTATGCCCTATATTTACTGTGTGAATTCCGGGTGAGTCTGATGATCAAAGGCAGCTTCTACCCCACGAAATATGGTACCAGGTAACATCTGCTGGGACTAAGTGTGGGAGTTGTTCGACTGCTCTTCGCCCATCCTGACACACCCTATGAGATGGGCACTGTAGATGTGCCCATATTACAGATGAGGACACAGACACATGAAGAGGTGAGGGGACTTGCCCGAGGTGGGACAGCCAACAAGCAGCACAGCCAGAATTGGAACCCAAGCACCTGAGTCCCCTTTCGGGCCGGTGATCCTTAAGCTTGAGGATGCATCAGAATCGCCTGAAAGACTTGTGGAAATGTAGATTTCTGGACACCAACCTAAAGTTTCTGATTCAGAGGTGGACCCCAAAATGTGCCTTTCTAACAAGTTCTCAGGCAGCAATGCTGAGGCTGCAAATATGGGGCCCACGCTTTGAGAACAGCTGCTCACTGGAGGTTCATCACCTGTGTCAAGAAACTAGCTGGTTGTGTGATCAACTCCAACCAGATATGATTGAGATTCGAGTCAGTGCCCCTGCCCTAAAAAGAAAAAGAAAAAAGGTGTATGTATGTGGGTGTGGGCGTGGTGTATGCATAGGGAATCACAAATAACTAAAACACAAAGAGCGCATGGTGGTCCACAGAAGGGAAAATTACCTTTTGATGATCCCCAGCTTGGTGACATGAGCTGTCCCCATGCTCCTCATTGCCATGGTGAATTAAGAGTACATTGCAGCATCATTGCTGTAATAATCCTTTCCATTATTTAACCTGGACAATGCATGGTGTTATAATGGGTTTCCTGCCTCTGGTCATTAAACCAACACTTACAAGGCCCAGCTTGTCCTGGATGGGTTCGGTGCAGGACATTGGAGACCAGGAAGATAAGACACAGGCTCTGTCCTTCAACAACTCCCAGGTGGCTGGCTACACCCTTCCATTTGGGGCGGGTGGGTGGAAGGGAAGGTGTGCATAATTATGGAAGAAAAAAGGGGGGTCCTGAAAAGCATTCACAGCTGAAGTGACCTGGTAATATTTGAATGTTACTTTCTTGTTGTTGTATGCTGCTTGGAAAAAGTTTATCTGTAAGTGGACTAAAAATACAAACAATTTTAAAATACAAAATTGAAAGCATAACTTCCAAAGTTCTTCCCCCCAAGGGGAATAACTTAACATTTTTGGGGAGTGGGCAAATATCGTTTTAGATATCTCCTTCTATTTTCCTCTCTTCCTCCCTATCTCTCTCCTCTCTCCTTCCCTTCCTTCCTTTCCCCTCCCCTCCCTTCTCTTCCCTCAATCTCTCTCTCTCACCCTTCCCATCTCTCTCTGCTTGTTTCTCTTCCTCTCTTTCTTTATCCCTCTTATTCCCTCCCCTCTCTTACTCTCCCCTCTTCTGTCTTTCTCTTCCCCTCTTTGTCTTCCTCCCTTCCTTTCTCCCTCCTATCCTCTCTTCTCTGTCTTCCTCCCTCTCTCCCTCCCATTCTGTCTCCCCAACCTCTCTTTCTGCTTCTCTCCATCACCTACAGGTATATGACCAGATGCACCTCTGCGTATTTGAGAGCAGTGGTGGAAAAAGACTAAGAGTCCATCAGGCAGCCAAGAGTCAGAAGGGTGTGGGGGAAAATGGATGCTATATGGTAAGGAATGTAAAGTGACCTGTGGAATGACAGCCCTAAAGAACTAACCCAAGAGTCTGAAGAATGAGGGGATGCCCAGCAGGTGAGTCAGCAGGGCCTGGATCACGGTGTGCAGTTTGCACGTTACCCTAAAAGGAATGGGAAGCCAGGGAAGGTTCTAAGCAGGGGAAAGGCTTGGTCTTTTTGCCTTTTAGGGAAACCTCTCTGGTAGCTAGTGTTGGGTCAGACTGAAAGGAGAGAAGCCAGAAGCCGTGAGGCTGGCCGCATCAGATTCATCACAGCTAAGAAATCTTAAAAGAAAGATGACAGGATGCCAAGGAGGAGGTGTGTTTGGGTGTCGGGCATTTTCCAATTAAGAGAAAATAGAACCCTGAAAGATATTTTCCTTCTGCAAACTCCAAGGAGAGAAAGAAAGAGAGAAAAAAAAGAAAGGAAGGAAGGAAGGAAGGAAGGAAGGAAGGAAGGAAGGAAGGAAGGAAGGAAGGAAGGATGGGAGGGAGGGAGGGAAAAAATAAATCCCAGACTCCCCCGTGTTTGTCTCTTTATCTCTATGAACCTCAATTTCCTTATCTGTAAAATATATTTAAAATTCCCATTTAGCAAAGTGTTCAAAGAGCAAATGGATGCCCCTGGATTTTGCAAATTATAAAGTTCTTAACCAACAAGCAACCGTGGCTGCTGCTGTTGTCCTATGGTTGACTGCATTTGTAGCTCTTTACATACTTCACAGAAGTTCTTACCGCCTGCCTTATGTTTTCATAATTCTGTATCTTTCAGCTTCTGCCTCTAGAGCAGCACTCTTTCTAATAGAACTTTCTGTGATGATGGAAACATTGCATATCTGAGCTGTCCAATGTGGGAGCCACCAGTTTCCTGTGGAACACTTTCAGTGTGACTGATGTGACGGAGAAACCTCATTTTACATTTTATTTAATTATAATTAATATACATTTAGATTTAAATAGTCACAGATGTCTTCCACATTGGACAGCACAAACCTGGAAAGAAAGACCATTGAAAACATGGACTATGTCTTACCTGCCTTGCAATCCCTGCTTTACAATGGATGGATGGACGGATGGATGGATGGATGGATGGATGGATGGATGGATGGATGGATGTCTAGATGAGTGAATAGATGGAAGGATATATGAGTGCATGAGTAGAAGGATGAATGTGTAGATGGGTGAATAGATGGAAGAATGGATGGTGGGTGGATGGATGGATACATGAGTGGGTGAGTGGAAGAATTGTTGGTTGGGTGGATGGATGAATGGATGGATAGGTAGATGAATAAGTGCATGGAAGGATGGATGGATGGATGGATGGATGGATGGATGGATGGACGGATGAATGGGTGTGTCGATAGGTGAATATGTGGATGTATATATGAGTGGGTGAGTAGAAGGATGAATGTATAGATGGGTGAATAGATGGAAGAACGGATGGGGGGTTGATGGAAGGATATGTGAGTCAGTGACTGAGTGAGTAGAAGAATGGTAGGGTGCATGGGTGAATGGATGGATAGGTAGATGAATAAATGAACGGAAGGATGAATGGATGAGTGTGTAGGTGGAAGGACGGGAGTATTGGAGGATGCATGGGTGCATGGATATATGTGTGAGTGAAGAGAAGGATGGATGGGTACATGGGTGGGTTGGTGCATGGATGGATGGATGGATGGATGGATGGATGGATGGTTATAACAGGTGCTTACTAGTATGGCTGAAAGGGCTCTCAAATCAAACTAAAAACATCTGGTTGATGTCTTCACTCCATCACATACAAGTTGAATGACCTAAAGCAAAGTATTTTACATATCAGAGCCTCAGTTTCCTCATCTGTAAAATAATTCTAATCTCAGAGGGCTGTCATGAGGGTGAAATGAGATCATTTAAAGCACTCTACAACATATAACGGACTGTACAAATGTAGGGCATCACTATTATGTTTCATGTCCATTGAGCAATTGAGTAAATGGAGCAGTTGCTCCTGATGCATAGTAGATCCTTGATAAACGTGATAAATGAAGGCAAAAATGAGTAAACCATTACTTACAATATGAAGCACAAGCCAAGAGAGGGAATCATAGTTTTGAGGAATACCAAGAGTAATGGATTTTTAGGAAACTGCTGAGGGGGTCAGTTGGAGAAAGACATGGTGAGTCTGGTGGAGAAGGAAGGGTTAAGATTTTGGATTCGGGCAGATCTGGGTTCAAATTCCAGCTTGTCTACTTTGACAATCTGTAACTTTGGGCCAATCTCTTCACCTGCTAGTAATTTCTCTCCATAGATATTAATGGCATTGGAGATGATTCTCTACTTCGGAAGACTTTGGAAAAATTACCTGAAATACAGCATGTGTAATTACCCCATAACAGTCACATAGTAGATGCTCAATGAATATATGTCCCATAACAGTTCCCCTCCCTAGACATAGATTAAGGGATGGGTAGAACAGCTAAAAGAGAAAGGTATTCTATGTTTCCAAAGAATTAAAATACCACTGCCAATAATAATAACAGCTAACATGAACTAAACTCCATCTACATGTCTGGTATTTAGCTAAGTTCCTTGTGTATAGTAATTATCTTAATTATTCCCTATCCCAATCCTGCAAAGTCAATTCTATTATTATTCCCATTTCGCGGATAAGAAAACTAAGAGCCTGAGAGGTTAGCTAACTTGCCCAGGGTCACACAGGAGCTGAGATGAGAACTCGAGGCACCTGATGCCCCACGTTGTGTTTTTATAAAGCATAAAAGTAAGATGCTCAGCCTCTTAGGGGTTAACTCTCCCACAGTTAACTTTAATTGAACCCTTCCCACATATAAGGCAGTTAACATACTTTATCTGCAAACCTTCCACTATCTTGTTGGGGAGGCATTATCAACCCTGTTTTATAGATAGTAAAACTGAGGCTCAGAGAGGTGAAGCCTCTTGCCTAAGGTCACACAGCCATGAAGCTTCAGATCTTGGATCTGCACTCAAGTTGTAGATTCCAGGGCTGGTGGCTTCACTGCACCACATTTGTGTGGAGACAAGAGAGGAGAACACTTTGCAGGTGCTTTTTCCGGGAGACACATACTTCCTTCCCCTAGTGAGCCCTTCCAACCAGGGAGACAACAGCCCCTGAGTCAAACAGCTTTTGGGAGATGCAATTGCTCTTTTTCCATTCCATCTCCCCCATTGGCTCATAGCTTCCAGAAATCTATTCTTCCTGCAACGTGCCTGTCTTGGACTTCTATGTGTGCTGCAATTTTCCAAAATACTGATGTAAAGATGACTCATTCCTACGTTCAAAGAAGAAACTCCTCCACCCTAATCAACCTGGGAAAGACTGCTGAGTGGGGGAGCTGGACACCTGCTTCTGGTCTTGTTCAGGCAGTGTGTGAGCCTCTCTGTGTCTCAGTGGCCCCATCTTTAAAATCGGCAGGTTTGTCCCAGAGCTAACCAAGTCCCCTTCCAGCTTTGATTCTCACTGGTCCTGCTTCTCAGATCTCTGCCTTCAGGGTTGGACTCTGCGGGACCTAGTTGGTAACATAGGCAGCTGCCTACTTGGGGTGGGTTATCTACCCCAGGGGTATTTATGTTCTCTGCTTAAAAAAAAAAAAAAAAAAAATCCCTCATTAAAACAGAAACACCCCCAGAAGTGAGTAACAACTCCCACCTTGACAGAACAGGTCTAGCCTTTGGGTGGCGGTGGAGGCAAGCAGACTCAATAGTAGGGGATGCATCTTGTGGGGCGGCCAACACTGATTTGGGGCTTTCTCTCACTCTGCTCCTACCCAGAACCTTACTTGTCCTTATTATTCTTTTCAAGAACAAAAATACCTGACGCTGGATAATTGAGCTCTGGGGAAATTTCTCTCCCCTCCCCTAGGTAGTTTGTTAGTGATATCGTAAAAAATGTATTGACATGACATAATGTTGACAATCAATTCTTAAGTGAAAAAAATCCTACAACTAAAAGAACCAAGTTACAGAGTAATATGTATGGTAGGAGGCCATATTTTAAAGATATATACTATTTAAATATATATTTATATGTATACATAGAAATTTTATGGGGAAATGTTCCTGGAGGAAATACGGCAAAATGCGAATGGTCCCTTTCTCTGGGAGGTAGAAAGGGATTTCTAAGATGTTCTTCCCCCAGTTCCATGATGTGTGAGTCACTGGAGTGGGAATGACATGATAGTTTGCTCACCTCTATGTCTTCAGCACCTGACACAGCACTGACAATACAGTAGGTACATGAGAAATGTTTGTTGAATAGATGGAGAGGAATTTGTCCTTCACATTTTCTATAATGTGCTTGCCTTGTTCTTATAAAGATAAATTTAATAAGTGCTTAATTGTTAAGTAAATCCTTTTAAAATGAACAGGAAACTGGTCTAAATGAAGTATCATTATCTACTGGAAACCTGGACCGAGAATGGGGCTGCAAGATGGAGCCTCTGGGCAGTGAGATGATGCTATTTGGGTTGATGGTCAGAGCCTGGCACATGTTTTGGGCATCAGGGGCCTCTGTGAGAACACCTGGGCTTAGCCTCAGAGGGAGCTGCAGACAGCACATTCGGGGGTCCACATCCACAGTATATTGGCACCATACCAGTCTTTCCTGGGCAGGGTAGGACAGCAGTCTCCACATTTCCAGAAGGTCAGAATGGTATGGAAGCCTATTGTCAATCTATCTTGGGTCACTGGTGATAAGGAAGCCTCTTGAAGCAGAATCACTCTCCCCTCCTCTGACCTGCCCTTCCAGACCAGGCCTCCAACCCAGCCTCATGCCCTGCTTTGCCTGGCTACCTGTCCCAGAAGCCTGTGATGTCCAGGGATAAGACCACGACCTAACCCCTGGCTAGCTCAATTCAGACTAGCTCAGGGAAAATGCTCAGGTTTGAGGCCACTAGGCCCATGTTTAAGTTGGGAGCATCATTCCACTACTCTAAGCCTCAGTTTTCTCATCTGTAAAATGAAAATAATGCTATCTTCTTTGTGCAGTGGTTAAGAAGATTAAGGAAATCATGCATGTACCATGCTAGCTTTGAGCACAGAGCCCAACATGTACCAATTGGCCAATAATTAGAAGTTTCCACCATCAGAAAAGGGTATCTGGGTTCAGAACAGATTCCCTGTGTAAGAAATGGGGTGTTATGCCAAGAAAAAGAGAAGACAGCAGGAATCTTCAGTCATGTACCAGTTAGATACTGCTGCATAACAAATAATCCCACAATTTGGCAGCCTGAAATAACAACTACTTACTATTTCTCATGGTTTCTGGGGATTCGGAATTTGGAAATAGCCCTGCTGGGTGGTGCTGGCTTGGGATCTCTCTTGAAATGGCAGTCAGATGGGGGCCAGAATGGGGATATCTTCAAAGTTTCTTCACTTCCATGCCTGGTGCCTGAACTGGGCAGGTATAACAGCTGGTGGTTGGGACGGTAGGGATTCATGGGCATCTCCGTCTCCATGCCCTCTTTCCACATCATCTTCCCAGCGTGGTGGCTTCAGGGCCACAAACATGTCACATGGTAGCCTCGGGGCCCAAAGATGCATGTCCTCAGGGAGAGCTGGAGCAGAAACTACAGCAACAATTCAACCTTGCCTTGAGAGTCACCCAGCAACACTCCTACAGTATTTTATTTGTGAGGAACAAATGGCTCTTTCCCAGAGAATAAAGCTGGTATCCATACGGACCATGGGGTGATGGTGGTGACCCACCCAGGGGACAGAGGAACTGCAGGCTGGAGACTGTGGGCTCTAGCTCCCAGTCACAGCCCCTCCTGACTCAGTTTCCCCATCTAGAAAGTCAGGGAGTGGCCTCGACAGTGTCTTGAAGGCACTGTGCCATTGGGGGTGCTGCAGTGAGGCTGACCTGAGTTTGCGTTCTGGTGCTGCCGCTGACTAATTCTGTGACCCTGGAGAAGTCATTTCACCTCTCAGTGCCTCATTGTAAAGGGGGAAGGCGGTGCCCACTGTGAAGATGGTGAGTGTCACATGCACGTGAGGTGCACAACACGTAGGAAGTAGGCTTCTAGTAGTAGGCGTCTTTGCAGCATCTGCATAATTACCAAAAAGTGTGGAAACCTGTGACCAAGGTGGTTGTTTTATTTCACACCTAAGATCTTCACTTTTTATAACCTGGCCAGGTGATAGAGAACTTCTACATTCCCCAGCCACTGTCTCCCTCTTTCCCCAACATACACACACACACACACACACACACACTCTCTCTCTCTCTCTCTCTCCCCCCATTCCTCTCTCACACACACATATGTGCACACATTCTCACATAGACAAGTGCAGACCCATGTACATACACTCATGTGCATTTATACACACGTATACATGTACACGTGTGCACATATGTGCACACTTCCTCTCTCACACACGTGCATATGTACACATATCCATGCTTATATACGTACGTACATATCTCACAAACATACACATTCATATGTACATGTGCACATATGTACACAATCACACACTTATGTATATTTGTACACACAAGCACACATGTGTACACATGTATACACTCTCATAAGCACATGTACACACATATGCACATGGACAACTATTTCACATCCCTATGTACATGTACACATGTACACATACTCCATCTTTCTCATATACATATACACAACGCTATCCCTGTCACACTCGTGCACACACATATGCACACTCTTACATGTACACACACTCTCACATACACATGTACACAAATGTACCCACACACCCTCCATCTCTCACACACATACACACTCTCCCTCCCCTGCATCCCCTCTCTTATGTACACATATACGTACACACTCATGTATTCTGTGCACACACTCTCACACACTCACATGTACACACATATATACACACATCCTTTCACTCATACACACTCGCATATAAATGAACACATATAGACACTCTCTTACACTCACACGGACAAGTACACATATACACACATAATCTGTCACACACACTTCACACACTCTGCACACTCTGGCCTTCCCATCTAGCCGGTGCTGGCAATTTTTCCATCAGCCCATCTGCCCTACTCTGCACCCTTCTCCACCCCACTCTCTGCCCTGGAGGTACACCAGTGCATGCATCAAGGGTTTCTTGTTGTGTTAAGCCAACAGCAAGGCCCAGCAGGAGATGAGAAAAGTAAGGTTGAGGACTTCCTATGAGAGAAGTCCCTTGGGCAGGCTGGTCCCCACCACTGAGGTCCACAGCTCCTGTCCGCAGGTTCCCATTACTCAGCCTCCCCATCCTGTGGTTCTGGGAACCTCTCACCTCCCTTGCCCCTTGGCCCTTAGAGGTAGTAACAGCTTCCTGCTATGACTAATCCCAGTGCTGCACCTGCCCTGTGATTTCCCTACATCCTGTCCCCACATTTGTAAATAGTATGCACACATATCCATGCTTGTATACATATGTACATACTGTCTCACAAACATACACACTCGTATGTACATGTGCACGCATGTACACAGTCACACACTTTGAATTTAATATTCCTCTTCAAATTCCCCTGTCGAAAGATTCCACCTGTCTCCTGCCAGAACCTTGGCTGCCCACATTTTCTCCTTGTGCTCCTGCTTCTAACCTCACCTCGCAGAGAGACTCCCCAGAGAGCCCGTATTCCACATCCCCGGCCCTGCCCCCACCCCTTCCATGCCTTTGCATTGCCTCAAAGTCCAAGCACCCTCTCTGGTTCTCTCCCGCAAGCCTCCTCCCCACCCCGCCCATTTCAGCCACACTGGAATGATCAAGGCTCCCCACCCACCCTCATCTTCATCCTCTCTGACATCTACTGGGCACTTCCTACCTGGTGCATACCATGCATTAGATCCCCCCAGCAATTCTGTAAGGCAGGCGTGATTATTGGCCTCATTTTACAGGCAAGGAAATAGCTTTGGCTTTCCAGCCTCCACACTCACGCGTCGAGGTTCCCTCAGGGCCAGTGTCCCCCTAGTTCCTCTCAGCTTATCCAGTACCTACCCATCCTTTATGGTTCTGAGGCCATCTCCTCCAGAAGCCTTCCCATTCTGGCCTGGCCCCAGGGAACGTTTCTTTCCCTGAACTCTAGCCACGCACAGTTGCTTTACTCCTCTGTTGGGCATCCCTTTGGGGTTGCTGTCGGGAACAGTTGTGGACTGTCCATTTCTTCATACCGTGTGGTATTGGGTAAGCATAGAAGCCAGGCTGGGATCAGGCAGTGATCAGAGAAGGCCTCCCGGGGGAGGTGATGGAGAAACTGAGAGCTGAACAACCTGCAATAGACAGTCAGGAAAGACAAGGTAATAGAGTTGCCTGCAGGAGGATCAGCATGTGCAAAGGCCCTGAGGCAGAAGAGGCCATGTCAGTCACACTTACGGGAGTTATCTGTCATTTACCACAACCACCAAGGCCTTCCCTCATCACTACCTGGCCCCAGCCTGGCGTCTGTGCTTACCCAATGCCACTGTGTGGATAAATTCTGTCTCCTCTTCTCTGGGAGACGCTTGGCAGTGTCTGGAGGTATTTCAGATTATTGCAAGTGTGTGTATTGGGGTAGGGGTGCTACTGGCATCTAACAGTTGAAGGCAAAGATGCCATTAGGCATCCTACAATGTACAAGACAGCCCCCGCCACAAAGAATCACCCAGCCCAAATGTCAGTAGTGCCAAGGTTGAGAAGCTTCAGTATACCAGCAGCATTAGCATTGCCTGGGAACTTGTTAAAAATGCAAGCTATCTGGCCCCATTCCAGATCTGTTGAATCAGAAACTCTGAGGGGTAGAAGTCCTTATTGTAACAAGCCCTCCGGGGGATTCTGAGTCTAGCTCCAGTGTGAGAACCACTGGTACAGCCACAGCAGTGGTTCTCAGTCCTGGCTTCTCATTGGAATCACCTGGGAGTTTCCACAGCACACAACAGCAAACCTCCATCCCAGAAACACACTTTAATAGTCCAGGAGCCCAGGCATGGGCATCTTTTGAAAGTTTCTAGTTGTTTGTCATAGACAGCCAGTGGTGAAAGCTACCAAGCTAAAATAGCGAGACCAAACACAGGGAGAAGAATGAGGCTCCAAGGACCAGACCAACAGGGCCTTCAATTACATGCTAAGGAGTGCTGACTTTATTGGGAGGGCATGGCAGTGTTTGTTGCAAGGAAGTGGCACTCTCAGATAGTTTAGAAAGATTTCTGACTGCAGGGAGGAGGCTGGACAGGAGAGGTAGAGGCTGATGGCAGGGAGACCAGTGAGGAAGTCGAGAGATGATGGTAGACCAAACCACAGTTATGCCCCTATAAAGAGATGTTGAAACTCTAACATTTGGTACCTGTGAAAGAGGCCTTATTTGGAAATAGGATACCTGTAGATGCAACCAATTTAAGATGAGGTCATACTGGATGAGGGTGGGCCCTAAATCTAATGACTGATGTTCTTATAAGGAGATGGAGATTTGTAGATGTACAAAGGCACCGACATACACAGAAGAAAGCCCCGTAAGGACAGAGGCAGAATTTGACGTGATGCTGGTGAAAGCCAAGGAAAGCCAAGGATTGCCAGCAACCTCTGGAAGCCAGGAAAGGCAAGGAAGTTTCTTCCGTAGAGCTCATGAAGGGAGTATGGCGCTGTCAACGCCTTGATTTTGACTGTCTGGCTTCTAGAACTGTGAGATAATAAAATTTTACTATTTTAAGCCACCCTGTTTATGGCACTTTGTTACAGCAGCCCTGGAAACTGATGCAGGGAAGAATTTGCCCAAAGCCCCGACCAATGACCCAGGAGGATCAGGCCCTGGACATTCCCAGCCAGCTGCTGTTCCCAAGGGCTGCTATGGGCCAGGTGGCTGGTGGGTGGCAGCCAAGGTTCACACAGGCTGCCAAACACAGCTGGGGTTTGGCAGGGCAGGTGGGGAGCAACGAGGAGTCAGAGTGAGATGGACAGAACCGGGGCCTGGAAGGAGAAAGTGTTGGTGTCCTGCACATCTGAGGAGCTGAGGGAGACAGTGTCACCCAGTGTGGAATGGCCATCCTCAATCTGGGCATGACTCTCCCAGCCAAAGTGAGTGTTGCCTGCTGAATGCCTTCCTGTTTCTTTTCTCTAGGAAGGGTGACATGAGGAGCCCCAGGAAAGACATATCAAGGTGTCACCCAGCCTCCACGGCCCTGTGCCAGGGGCACTGCAGTGGACTCCTAACTGATCTCCTGTTCTTTCCCCATGCTGTGCATTCTCCAGAAGCAGAAGTGGTCCTTTCAAAATCTAAGTCCAATCTTGGCATTCCTCTACTCAAGAGCCTCCCATGACTTTCATCCCACTTAAAGTAAAAACTAAAGTCCTTATCATGTCCCACAAGACTCTGCACAGTCTAGGTCCATGTGAACTCATTGATTTCATCTCCTGTATCCACTCACTCTGCCCCAGGCAAATCAACTCCCTCACTTTTGTTGTTTCTTGAACAGGTGCATGCCCACCTCAGGGACTTTGCACATGCTGCTCCCTCTGCCTGAAATGCCTTTCCCACTGGGACATATTATATCCATGACTTCTTCAAGTCTGTTTGAATGGCATCTTTCTCAATGAGTCCTCCCTTGGCCACCACACTGAGAAGGGCAACCCTTTGCTCCATCACATTGACCCCCTCAGCATGCTCTTTTTTTGATGGTGAGATTAATTTTCAGACCTTGTGTTTCATATTTCTCTCCTCCCACTGGAATGAAAACTCTTGAGGACGAGGTTTTGGTCACTGGCATGCCCAAGTGCCTAGTACAGTGTCTGGCACATAGAAATACCCAATAAAGTTTGTTGGTTGAATGAATGCTCAAACCCAACATTTATTGGAGACTCACTGCATGCCAGGCTCTGAGTGGAGAACTCCACATCCATTATCTCACTTGGTCTTCCAAAATCTAGGAGGATGATGAAAGGAAGTCATCACCCCTTTCATTTGATTGAGATGAGGAAATCAAGGCTGGGAGAGGTGAGGTGACTTAGCCAAGGTCACTCATCTGGCCAGAGTAAGGTCACTATCTGCACTGACTAGAAAATGGGAGTAAGAACAGGTGAATCTGGCACCTTCTGTGCAACTGGCTTAGGGCCATAGCTGATTCTGAGCCTGAATCTGTCTCATCTCATTTAATTAACTAATATTGGTTGAGCACCTACTACATGACAGAGATGTGTGCTAGAGACTTTAAATGAGCAGGAGATGGAATCCCTTCTCTCTTGCTCTTACAGCCTTGTGGAGTGGGATGCTGCTCAGAGTCCCTGTGTAAGATGATGATGATGATGTTGATGATGATGATATGGTGATAATGATGGTGATGATAATCACAAAGTTGATGATGGTGGTGATGATGATGGTGATGGTGACAATGATGATGGTGATGGTGATGATGATGTGGTGATGATGATGGTGATGGTGATGGTGATGATGGTGGTGATGGTGATGATGGTGATGATGATGGCGATGTTGATGATGGTGGTGATGGTGATGATGATGGGGATGGTGATCATGATGATGGTGGTGTTAATGGCGATGGTGATGGTGATGATGGTGGTGATGGTGATGGTGATGATATGGTGATGATGATGGTGATGATGATGGCGATGATGACGGCGATGATGATGGTGGTGATGGTGATGATGATGATGGTGATGATGATGATGGTGATGGTGATGGTGGTGATGATGGTGATGGTGATGGTGATCATGATGATGGTGGTGTTAATGGTGATGGTGATGGTGATGATGGTGATGATGGTGGTGATGGTGATGATGATGATGATGGGGATGGTGATCATGATGATGGTGGTGTTAATGGTGATGGTGATGGTGATGATGGTGGTGATGGTGATGGTGATGGTGATGATATGGTGATGATGATGGTGATGATGATGGCGATGACGACGGCGATGATGATGATGATGATGGTGGTGATGGTGATGATGATGGTGGTGATGGTGATGATGATGATGGTGATGGTGATGGTGGTGATGATGGTGATGGTGATGGTGATGGTGGTGATGATGGTGATGGTGATCATGATGATGGTGGTGTTAATGGTGATGGTGATGGTGGTGATGGTGATGATGGTGATCATGATGATGGTGATGATGATGGTGATGATGGTGGTGTTAATGGTGATGGTGATGGTGATGATAGTGATGATGGTGGTGATGGTGGTGATGGTGATGATGGTGATGATGATGGTGATGGTGATGATGATGATGATGGTGATCATGATGATGGTGGTGTTGATGATGGTAGTGGTGGTGACAACTAATTTTTATTGAGTGCTTACTATGTGTCCAGCCCCATATGAGGCTTTATCTGCCCTCACTTAATTCTTCCAATTCCCTTTGATGTGGGCACTATTCTTATCCCAACTGAACAGTTGAGGAAAACAAGGCAAAGCAAGGGGTAGGATTTTGCCCAATGCCACCCAGCTCATAAGTGGGAGGTAGAGCCAGGAACCCTACACAGGCAGTTTAACTACAAGACCCCCTCCTCCACTTAGCCCATGCTTTTCCCTGAGGTGTGTGTGTGTGTGTGAATGCACAAAGCACACAGTCCAACCCACTGTGGAAGTTATTTGCAGTGATAAATAACACATGTAACAGAAGTTTATACAAATCGTTAGTGGAGGATTTACGTGGTGAAGGCTGAGGAGCAATGGCCTGTGACTGGTACCTGTAGCTGTTAGCACTCTGCAAAATGATGATGTTGCTTCCCCACCGCAGCCTGCAGCTCTCCTCATGGGTGCTGGTAGTCCAGCACAGCTTGAGGCCAACAGCCATTTACTCTGAGACTCCAGACACCATGATCCCCTGATGGTCTATCACGGACCCCACCAAGGGGTAGCAGGAGTGGCAAACCCCCCTCAAGGCAATGCCAACCAAATGTTAAGGTGGTGGGAGTGGAAGATGAAGCACAGGAATCTGAGTCAGACATTCATTTATTCACTGATCAGACACTTATTGAGCATCTACTATGTGCCACGCAGTAAGCCAACAAATGAGAAAGCACGGCAAGCTGAGCTGGTGCCTTCGCGGGAAGTTTACTGGAAGAGAATAGATTAAAATTTAATAATACAATAGAAGGAAACACTGTTGTATGAGCATATACAATACATGGACTTGACCCAGACAACTGGAGATATAGATGGGGATGGGAGAGACTTGTACAAAAAAGTGATGCTTGACCTGAGGTTTGGGAGAGCAGAAGGTGAAAAGCATCTGAATAGGCAAAGGGAGTATATCATATGCAAAGGCTCCAAGTTGCCAAGAGATGACTTGTATGCCTGAAGCTCAGAGACTGAGCAAAAAGAAGGGTAGAGAGATGGGTTTGGAGAGATAAGCAGGAGGAAGCTCTCATGGGGCATTGTGGCCATTGTGGATGATGCTATAGGCTTAGCCCTAGAATCAGTGGAAGAGAAAGCTATGCACTAACTCGATCACATCAGATCTATACGTTTTGAAACCCCTTTGCTGTGGAGTGAAGGACCAATAGGTGGGGTGGCCAACATGGACTCAATGAAACCATTAAGGAGACTCATCCGGTCACCACGTAGGAGGCATTAGCGGCTTGGCCAAATCTCTGGGGAATTTGGTTCAAATTCCAGTTCTGACATGTACAGGCTCAGTGACCTTTGGCAAATGACTTTCTCTCCCTGAGGCTCAGTGTTATCATCTGTAAAATGAGGATGATACTACTTGCCATGCAAGGCATTGAGAAAGTGCTGTAAAATAGTAACTCTCATAGCCCAGCTGGGGAAAGGAAATCAGAAGGAACTGCCACAGACGGCAGTTAAGTTCTGCACCTCTTCCCCCCATCCTTCTACTATCTGATCGTGGAATAACCTAACTCTCCCCTTGTATTTGTTTCCTTTTTAAGAGATCTACAGGAGGCACCATCACCTCAGAAGAAGGTCTTGCTTTTTTTGTTCATTTTTTTTTTCGTGTGTGTGTGTGTGTGTGACAGGGTCTCACTCTGTCACCCAGACTAGAGTACAGTGGTGCGATCTCTGCTCACCGCAACCTCCGCTTCCCAGGCTCAACGATTCTCCTGCCTCAGTCTCCTAAGTAGCTGGGATTACAGGCACCTGCCACCACACCCAGCTAATTTTTGTATTTTTAGTAGAGGCAGGGTTTCACCCTGTTGGTCAGGCTGGTCTTGAACTCCTGACCTCAAATGATCCACCCGCCTGGGCCTCCTAAAGTGCTGGTATTACAGGCATGAGCCACCGCGCCCGGTCAACCAGACGTTTCTTAAGAGTCATCCCAGCTCTGAAGTTTGACCACTCCTTGGCTTGACATTCAAGGCTTTCCACAATCCAGTCCCAGCTACCAACCCCCTGGGGGGCCATCTTCCCACTGTGAGCAAGGACAGTAGAGGGGAGGTGGAAGGATAGACTTTGAACCCAAAGAGTTTAAAGATTGTCATATTCCTTGCTATATCCATGACACCTGACACAACATAGGTGCTCAATTTCTGGTGTTGGACTGAAATAACACAATAAAATCCGGTGCTTCCTGGACAAGTGTATCTTAACGGAGTTAGTAGCATCTCCTAAGGGGAATTTTAGGAACGTAGGATGTGAAGCCTTTTCTATTATCTTATCCCAGTGGTTCTCAACAAGTGGATATTTTGCACCCTCAGGAGACATTGGCAATATCTAGAGATATTTTTGATTGTCACAACTTAAGGGAGAGATGTTTCTGGTATCATAGAAACCAGGGATGCTGCTAAACATCCCACAATGCACAGGAAAGCCCCCTACAATAAAGATTTAATCTGATCCAAGATGTCAACGGTACTAAGGTTGAGAAGATCCATCCTAGTAATGGGGGAGAATTACATCAGCAATGCAGGACATGCAACTCCCAAGACAGTCCCACACCAAGAAGAATGGCCCCAAGTGCCTCAGGAATTTTGAGTGCCCTTCTGGGCATTCATGTAGATATAATTCCTGCTTAACAATTATCTGAGCCTAGAATTTAAATCCGTCTTACATACAACTAAGTGTTTTGGCACAGGTTTGCTTTACATGGGATTGTCCTTGAATGTAGTTGCAGTGTAAATTGGGGAAAGGGAATACTTTGTTTTATCCAAAACCCCATCGAGAGTTGTCTTTCACTTTGGAAAATCCAAGCATTGACCTCAATGTTGATCGTGGAATGTGAATTGCTGCCTGCACATCTGTGTCAGTCGACTTTTGCAGTCCTATTCACAGTGACACTACCCATATATGTGAATATACCAATTTAGTTCTTATTTCAAAATGTCAAAAATAGAGGAAAGAAAATGTTGACAATATTCAATTGAATATTTGTCTGAAATTTCAACTTACTCATTATAAGTAGACACAAGCATCAGACCACTTCATTTTGCTTCCTGGCATATAGTGGTTTTTGATAATTTACATATTAAAATAGATATCATTTTATTATGAATTGCTTTCATTTTCTTCCTCCTTTACAGTACAGTTAGGGCATTATATCAACTCTTTTGAAATTATGTGTGTATGTAGATGAAATGTATGATTTTCAATTCAGAATAGTGAAGTGGAGGTTATAATGTGTGCAATGAAAAGAGTATTGTGTGGTGTGGTAAGGCAGAGTTTCAGTGTCTAATTCCCAAATTGATAGGTCAATATTGATATTGAAGTGGTAGAAGTCAGAGACTCTAGGCATACTGCAGTTCACACTCAATAAAGGATCTCCCTGCGTCACACATACATTTTAAATGTTCTATAGAACATTCATGAAGGTAAACCTTTGTTTGTAAACACCTGAGTCTAGCTATTTTATCAGTCAGTGTTTGCTGTGTAACAAGTAATCCAAAAAATCTCAATAACTGGCAAAAAGCATTTATTTTTCTTACTCACGAGTCCTACAGATTGACTGCATTTGACTCTAGGCTCCTTCACCAGTCTCTCTTCTTCCATAGACCAGCATCTACCTGGGACATACTGTTCTCATCCAAATAACAGGAGTGCAAGAAGCCAAGGCAAACCACATAGTATATATAAATCTTCCCTTTGCATTATGTCAGCTCAGGGACCATTGGTCAAATTAAGTCACATGACCAAGTCCAGTAAAAACTGGAGGAGGAAATAAGCCCCACCTCTAGTGGGAGGGGCCTCAAAGTCACATGGCAAAGGGCAGAGGTACATGGAAGCTTGAAACATTGGGAACAAAACTCAATAATCCAACCTAACTCTGTTTTATATCTAAACACAAATTAACTGTCACAGTTATTATTTTACATGCTTAGCAAAAGTTTGCTGGATAAATGCTTTCACCACAGAGTATAAAAATGGCACAAAACTTTGAAGGGGGAAAGATGAGGGCTGGTAATCCACTTGTCCCAATCTTCATATTGAAAACCCACTATATGTTAGACTCCAAATCTGAGCTGTTTTTGTCCTCACAACAACTTGAAGAAACAGAAATGATTGTCTTCATTTTCACAGATGAGGAAATGGAGGCTCAGACAGGTTAAGAAAGTCACTCAATGTCACACAGCTCATTAATGTTTGCGCCAGCATTCAAACTTACGCATGCATGACCCAAAGCCTGCATGCTTTCTATTTCATCAGGACATCGCTCTGTGGATTAGGAGAACCAACCCAGACCCAGTTTCTCCCAGAAACCCCTAGATATTGGACCTAGGCTTTAACACTGGCCTAAGTCATTTCTAGTCGTGGAAGGCAAGTTGAGTCACTGGGACATGTGACATTTATTTAGTTACATATCTCTGGTGGGAGGTTTCGACGACCATTAATGTAGTGTGTCTGCATGGCTAGTTTACATGCTACTTCTTGTTATTGCTGTCTCTATTCCATGGCCCTCACACTCAATTTTAATTCAAAGTTTGGCAGTCAAGGTGTCAGGGCTAAAAAATGGAATGGCCTCCCTCCGAAATGAAATAATTTTGTTGTTCAGTTCCAAGCGATTTTGTAATTTCATGCTTGTGTATGATAATTTTATGCTGTCCTGCCTCACGTAACTCAGTTCTGGCAGATCCTGACAGGTGATAAATACAATCTTTTCCGCCCCGCATGCGACAGGCCAGTGCGAGGGGGGAGAAAAAAAAAATGGCAATTTCACATCTGAGGCCAGTGCACAACTGGAGTCAGCAGCAGCCCCATTCTTTCATAATTTCACGCCTGGATTCCAGCCGGCGCCACCTCTGTTGTGGCTGAAGGACCCACAGGTCAAGGAAGCCTTCCTGAAAATAGAATGGTGTTGGCAAGGGCCATGGAATTGGAGGGTAGGGAGGGGAAGAGGAGAAAGTTATGACTTTGGGCCCGCCCTGGGCTGGCGCACCGTGGGCTGGCAATCTTCAATTTATGGTGCCGCTTCTCACCCACACGCTGTCCTCTGAGTTCTCCTATTAAATGGTAGCCTTTTGGAGGCATGATTTTTACAAATCTGTTAAATCTTTGAAGGACAGCCATTTCCAATAAAAAGAGGGAAGGGGAAGAAAAGAGGGAGGAGAGAGGCAAGAAGGGGAAGATAGAGAAAGAGAGAGGATAAGAGTGAGATAGAAAGAGGAGAGAGAGACCAGGAGATGAGTCCTTAATATTTATCAGCAAGCACTGCATTTTTATAACTGCTCCCTGGTATTGTTCCTGCAAAAAAAAAAAAAGAAAAGAAAAGAAAAAAATGTTCCTCTTTCTGAGAATGAATGAGTCAAAAATTATGAGAGAAATGTCGACGATACAGAAGGATGTAATGGTGGCTGCTGAAATGGAAGTAGGGGCAAGGACATTAGGATTGACAATGAGGGAGATCAGTGTCCTCTTTACTGTCATGGCCAACTTAAAAGGCACTCCATGCCCTCCCATCCTGCCCCCACATCGCCTTTTCCAGGGAGGCTATTTTCTTGCTAAAGGGAGGGCAAGGGAATATTTTGGTTTAAGCTGGAAGAAGCTCAAGAGAAGACTCATCAGTATTAACAACAATTAATAATAACTACAATTTATTGAGCACCAACTGTGTGCCAGGAAATATTCCCAATAGTCTGCACGCTGGATTTCTCTCAATTTTTCGATGCCTCTCAAGAATGAAGTCTACAAGATGCCCACTTTATAGATGAGAAAAGAGGGGTTCAAAAGTCTAACCAAGTTGGCTGAGGTCACAGCATTCGTTTCCTAGGGCTGCCATAGCAAATTATTAGGTTGGCACAAAAGCAACTGTGGTTTTAATGGCAAAAACCACAGCCGCTTTTGCATCAACCTAATACTACAAACTAGGTGGCTTAAAACAACAGAAATTTACTCTCTCACGGTTCTGAAGGCTAGAAGTTGGAAATCAGGGAGTTAGCAGGGTTGGCTCCTTCTGGAGGCTCTGAGAGAGAATCTGTACCATGTCTCTCTCCTAGCTTCTGGAGGGGGCAGCAGTCCTTGGCTTGTAGGCTCGTTACCCCAGTCTCTGTTTCCATCTTCACATAACATTCTCCTCTGGGTCACTGTCTTCCCTTCCTCCTTTCTCTTCTAAGTGTAGGGGCAAAGGGAAAATTTCCTCTTCGCCCTCTGAAACTTCCCTGAAAGTTAACTGACAAAAGCCAGATGAATAGAAGTTTACGAAATTTATTTTAATGCACAAAACACAGGAGAATCACAAGACAATGATTCCCCAATAACCTAATGAGGTAGGGAAGCTCATGTACCCTGTTTCACAGGGGCAGAGGGAGTTAGGGAATGTCTATAATACTTCCAAGGGTCAGCTAGTGATTATTAGGGGTAAGGAAGGGACAGAAATTAACTTGTAAATTTGAATGAGCCCTAGAGACAGACATTATCTTGTGAAAAAGTCCCTCCAGGTATGATTGCACTCCTCGGTCTTCTTTTCTGAGATAGATAATGAGATTTCAGAAAGGGGAGGAAGGCAATTATGTTTCTTTTGGAAAGAAGCTTTTTCAGACAGATAAGAAAATTCCAGAGAGAGTCCCTTCCTGCGCTTGGGGTAGGAGAGAAAAGGTGGGAGGGAGTTCGATTCTGACTTTGATTCTCTGTGTGTCAAAGCACCAGTCTTTGGGGTGTGGCCTTCTGAGCCCCAACATAAATTTAGATTTAGCGCTTATTTTAATCCAGGATAATATCATTGGGAGATTCTTACCTTAATTACATCTGCAAATGCTCTATTCCAAATAACGTCCCGTTCTGAGGTTATAGGAACACATATACTTTAGGGGGGCCATTCAACCTCTTACAGTCACACAGTTCTGAAGTGGCAGAGCAACCGTGCTTACTTAATCACTAGGCCACGGGGGTCCAATCTTTTGGCTTCCCTGAGCCACATTGGAAGAAGAAGAATTAAAATCCACTACACTAATGATAGCTGATT
The DNA here is from genome assembly GCF_037993035.2 of Macaca fascicularis. NCBI lineage: Eukaryota > Metazoa > Chordata > Mammalia > Primates > Cercopithecidae > Macaca > Macaca fascicularis. The sequence goes on from NC_088384.1 coordinate 24,696,445, forward strand.
ACAAAAAAAAAAAAATTACAAAAAAATCTATAATGTTTTAAGAAGGTTTACAAATTTGTATTGGGCCACATTCAAAGCCGACCTGGGCCACATGTGGCCTACAAGCCATGGGTTGGACAAGCTTGCAATAGACTCAACTGCCTTCCATCATGAGCTTTTCATACGGCAGGGCACAGTGAGTTGTTGGTTTCACCACTAGGAGGGGACACGTTGGAGAGGAGACAGATTTAAAAGAAGCGTGCTTGACTTCCGAATTCTTTGTCCACTTTGAGGAGGCATACCACATTTCTTCCCTTTATGAACATCTAGGTTGGACTTCGAGTTTTTAAAGTCACTTTATTAATATGATTTCCATGCACTTTAGAGGGGAGAGAGGTCTTCAAGGTCTTATAGATGCGAGGACCATGTTTATGGAATCAAATGTCGGGTCATCTTCAGGATCAACACAAGGACACTGACACTGGATGTGTACTGAGATTGTTTTGTGGCTCCTCATGAAGCTCCATCCACTAACCCTCCAAATACCCTAATGACACCATTATCCCATTTGACACAGGAGAAAAACCAAAGTCCCTTGCTCAGGGGCACGTGGGTGGTAAGAAAGCAGACAATAGATTTGACCTAAGTTAGTTCAACTCCAAAGACTGGGCTCTTTTTGCCCCCACTAGACTGAAGTCATTTTCTCGAACTCAGGGCTTCCTCAGCACATAGGGGTCACTATGCTCTCAGAAAATCCACCTGCACCTCCCCTTCATACCATGGGTCATTGAAACCTGTGGAAACATTTCCACATCCACAATTTCACCTAGGCCCTTGGATCATTAGCCCCCTTCATAATGATGCAGGTTATTAGGGTAGCATTGTTCTGTGCTCATAATAAAAAATGAAAGCTTGAAGACTGGAGTTGGGGAGATAGCAGTGGGCAGACCAGATGTGATCCCTGCCTTCATGGAGCTTGTAGTCCAGTAAGTAAGACAGAAGATAAAAAAGTAAACAAAATATAGGCCGGGTGCGGTGGCTCAAACCTGTAATCCCAGTCCTTTGGGAGGCTGAGGTGGGCGGATCATGAGGTCAGGAGTTTGAGATCAGTCTGGCTATCATGGTGAAACAAAGTCTCCACTAAATATACAAAAATTAGCCAGGTATGGTGGTGGCACGTGCCTGTAGTCTCACCTACTCGGGAGGCTGAGGCAGGAGAATCACTTGAACCTGGGAGGGCAGAGTTTGCAGTGAGCCAAGATCGGGCCACTGCACTCCAGCCTGGGTGAGAGAGCGAGACTCCGTCTCAAAAAAAAAGTAATAAAATAAACAAAATATAGCTGTAAATAGTTCTAAATATTATGAAAGATTCATGGACTGGTTGCTACTATAAGGAACATACTTGAAGGGGCATGAAGGTGAAACTGAGATTTGAAAGATGAGTGATGGTCACAGTTTAGGAGGGGAGGGCATCCCCTCCCAGAATAAGTAGCATTTTGGAAGGTCCTGGGGTAGGAACAGTCTTGATAGATTCAAGGAAATAAAAGAATACTCAGGTACTGGGGCACAGGAAGCAAGGGGAAGTGGAAACAGAAAGATGTTAGGAGTTCAGTGATAAGAAGAACTGGTCTTTGGGTCAGGGGCAGGATTTGGTATTCCATCCACAGGAAGCCATTGAAGCATTTTAACAGGTGGAAGACAGGATCCTGGTTATGCTGTTTTAGAGGAGAGTTCCGCTGTGCTGGTAGAGAAAAGGCAGGGGCAGAAGGCAGGAATAGAATAAGCACAGAGATCCGGTAGGAGAGTCACCGCCTCCCAGGAGTGAAATGATAGTGGCTTGGGCTGGAGTGGAGCGACACAGAGAGTAGGTTGGGCTCAGACCCTAGAGATATCCAGAGATGAATCTGGAGACAGAACTGACAGGACCTGCTGATGGATTCATTAGATGTTCCAAGGAGGGGGAATAATTCACAGGAAAGCCCTCTTTTTATACTCCTGGGTTTCTTAGAAAACATCAGGAGTTTTTTTCCCAGCTACTAGAATTTCCATAAGAAACTCTCCACTCCAAGACAATACGCTGATGTCTCAGGAAAGTTTTGTAAGTGATTCACAGCAAACACACAACTCCAGCACCAGCTTAAAAGCAAGAGTGGTAGGTTCCTGGTGGCTCACTTCCCAGTGCCAGGTGGACCCTCAAAGCAGGCCAGAGAGGTGGTCTTTTATCACCCAGAGCCTCCAGCAGGAAGTGCCATCTTGGAAATTTGCCTTCAGATGTCTGGGCACTTTTCCTCCAAACTAGCCTTATTCTCTCCTTTGAGGACGGTCTCAAATAAATCGCTCCTTGTCAGCTTGTTTTTGGGACTGTCAGCCTCTGCAGGATTAAAGGCTTCTGCAGAAAGCCCCCAATTTCATTTTGTGATCAGAAGTGGGCTTGCTCTTCCTCCAGGGCTCTGGGCATTGGTAGGTATGTCAGCCATGAGGTCCCATGCCATCATGGGGTCACTCAGAGTCAGGCAATCTTGAGTGTCTGGCTTGGAGAAGTAATTAAAGATATGGGGAAACCAAGCCCCAAGGTGATCCAAAAATTTGCCCAAAGTTATGCAACAATGGTAGCTCCTTCATGGAAAGGACGTGGTGACATCTGCCTTGGGAAACATCAGGAAGAAGGGTTTCCTAGAGAGCCTACCAGTGTGTAAACCATAATGACATCTGGTCTTCGTTATCGATGCATCTCTAGATCATAGTACAGGGGCTGCAGAGAGTAGGTTCTGTCAGTATTTGTTGGAGGAAATCTTAACATTTACTGAGGACTTCCTCATGAGTGTCAGGTCTTCATTCCACTTTCATTTGTTTGTTTGTTTGTTTGAGACAGAGTCTCACTCTGTCATCCAGGCTGGAGTGCAGTGGCTTGATCTCGGCTCACTGCAACCTCCGCCTCCCAGGTTCAAGCGATTCTCCTGCCTCAGCCTCCCAAGTAGCCAGGACAACAGGCATGCACCACCAAGCCCGGCTAATTTTTGTATTTTCGGTAGAGACGGGGTTTCACCATGTTAGCCACGCTGGTCTTGAACTCCTGACTTCGTGATCCATCTACCTCGGCCTCCCAAAGTGCCGGGATCACAGGCGTGAGTTCATTCCACTTTTTAGTTAATTGTATCTGAGGAGAAAGAAAGGAGTGGGTAGAGCTGGGATGTGAACCCCATCCGCTTGGCCCCAGAGTCAGTGTTCACCAGAGACACCACCTCACCAGGAAGCAGAGGTCACTCACAAATCTACAATACATTCGATAGTTATCTCACCCAATATGAAGGTAAAGTAACCATATTCTATGTTCCAGCCCAGTGATCACCATGATGAGTGGCAGGGCCACATGGCCTTCCAGCCCTGCAGTCAAGGCATGAGGCTTCACTTTGCCATGGGACTTTTTTCTGGGGCCTCAGTTTCTCTATCCAGAAATATGAGAGAGAGAAAACAGTTGTCTTGCCACATAAATGTGCTTTGCATATAAAAGGACCATAGAGAAGAAAAATGTTTTACCAACTGGAAAGTGCTTATGTACATGGGCAGAATCTGATTATTTTAAAGGCTCTTTTGCATCTCAAAGCCCTTATCTATGCTGTTCCCCATACGTGCGCCCTACCCCAACCCCTTCACCTGGGAAACTCTGACCCCTTCCTGAAACTTTCAAACTGACTCAAAATCTCTACTGGGGACTTTTATTGCACTGTTCCTCTCCTCCAAAGTGACATCATTTTTCTAATAACTTGATCATTGTCTGAATTCCCATGACACAATGAGCTTGGCAAGGCCAAGATCACATCAGGTTCAGTCTACTCCATATACTCATCTTGTCGTTAAAGAATTGTGTGTTGAGCAGATACTCATCTAGAGTGGAAGATACAGTAATCACAGAATAAAATTCCTGACTTCATGGAGCTATCATGTGGGATGACAAAAAATAAACAGTAAAATACAGTGTACTGGCAGTGTGTGATAAATGCTATGGAGAAAAATAAAGCAGAATAACCTAAATCTTTATTGACTGGCAAATGATTACAATGGTTTGCTTGCTCATTCAGCAGCCCTACTGGTCTGCAAGATCCTTCAAGGCAGAGGCTGTGTTTGGCTTGTTCATTTCTGTAACCCTGATGCCTACTAGCACAGTGCCTAGTACCTAGGAGTTATTCAATAAATATTTGATGATTTAATGAATAAATGAATAAACGAAAAATGAAGCAGCCAACCAATCAAATAGATGAATAAATAGAAAGATGGGTGGATGGATGGATGGAGGGATAGATGGGTGGATGGAGGAATATATGGATGGATGGATAGATGGATGGATGGATGGATGGACAGACAGGTAAATTGGTGAATGGGTTGATGGGTGATTGTGTAGATGGATGGGTTAGTAGATGAGTGAATAAAAGGATGGATGAATGTGCAGGTAGATGGGCAAATGGATGGATGGATGGATGGATGGATGGATGGATGGATGGATGGATGGATGGATGGTTGGATGGATAGATGGATGGATGGATGGTTGGACTGAGGGATGGGTAATGGATAGATGAGTGAAGGAGTGAGTTGGTGGTTAGATGAGCATCCACAGACATTTAGAGGGATGGATGAAGAGTAGGAACATAAACCTGATGTTGAGTCACATAATCTTGGAACCTAAAAATTGACATTGGAGTAAACAAAAGGTAAATATTTCCCACAGATAAAAACCATAGCAAACTGGTCCAAGGTAAATTCATAAACACACAATGATAAAATTGGCATCAAGTCACACATGGTGGCTTCATAGAAGTTTAAGTACACTGCTGTGTTCTCATGGTCCCAAAGCCTATAACTCACAGGTGACTCCATGTGTGCCAGTCATCAAGGAGCCCTTTCTCCTCGGGGCCACTTTCCTGACATCAACCTGAGGAATGTGGTGTGGTGAGAGAGGCCAGGTTTGGAGTCAGAAATTCAGGTTGGCTCCAAGCTCTGCCACTTGCCAGCTGTGTGGGCTGGGGTGGATGCTTTCCTTCTCTGAGCTTGGCTCCCTTGTGGCCAAACTAATCACAACCTATCAATGTGATTGTGGGATTAAATGCAATGCAAAAGTGTTAAGTGTTCACCCTAGGCTGGGCATACAGTAAGTGCCCAGTTAGCCCCCCAGATGTTCTATTGCTACATCGTAGTGGATTTAACCTGTTCCCCATTGTTCCCATTTGGGTCACTTCCAATTTTCTCTATTTTAAACAACACAACAGAAATGCTTGTAGTCAATGCTTTGCATATGCCCATGATTAATCTGCTAAGGTAAAAGCTTCCAGAAGTAAAAGCTGCTGAATCAAAGGAAATGAATGTTTTTACAGCTTTTGATACATCGAGCCAAAAAGTAGAAGGGAACTCTTGTAAATATCCGACAAGCATTAGTGAACGTTGGAGCTGCCAGGTTTTGGGATTGCCCTGTTAAAGTCCAGGACACAGCCCAGGGAGTTTCAGATCAACTATTTAAGTTCCCTTATTGTGCAGATGGGAAAACTGAGGTCCAGAAACAGGTGGAACATAACAGTAGTAATGAAAGCCAGCATTTATTTGGACTGGGAATGCTTTGCTAAGCTCCTTCTGTGCGTTGGACTATCCCCAGCTCCCAACACTTCTCCAGAGTAAGAGTCATCATCCCTCTACACAGGTGAGGAAATGAGGCCCCTGGAGAAGTTAAGCAGCTAGCTCTCCTAAGCAGTAAGGCTGGGATTTGAACCCCGGGCAGCCTGGGCTCTAAACACTTGTTCTGCAGAATCCCTGACTCCAAAATCAAGAACTGAATGGACATTAGACTTGAAGGGCAGAGTGTGGGGGAGTCCAGCAGGAAAGGGGAGAACTTGTTTCAGTATGAGTTCTGAATCCCTTCACCCTTCAGGTTCCCAGTAAACCAACATCCCCGGCCATAGGTAAATTCATGCCTGTCTGGGCCATGAAGTGGGTGGCACTGCCAGCTTCCAGATCACCAGTGCTCCCATGAGTGGATTCCCAGAGCCACTCACATAGATCTCAGCTCCAGTGTTTCCGCACATGTTGGTCCTACTCTGCCCTGGTATGGCATATGCTAGAAGAAGGTCAAGGAGGGACTTCTGTGGATTGCCCTTGTCTGCCCATTTTGGAGTTGCGGCTGTTTTCCTACCACTTGGAGGCCACCAGAGGAATTATGAAACCTGTGGCAGGTTCTTAAGCAGCTTTGTGACACCCCAAGGAGGAACAACAGAAGGACTTCTTATCCTAACTCTGCCACTCCCTTGCTGTGTGACTTTAGAAAACAGACTTAACCTCTCTGGGCAGCCCTTCCCCATCTCCAGCATCAAAGGAAACACCCATAATATTCCCACTGGCTCTACCCTGCTTCCATAAAAGGCCTTAGATCCATGATCATCCCAATAACAAACTTTCCACCAAATCCAATCTTTGCCAGAACTAAGACCTTTGCCACTACTGCAGGCCACAGTGTCCCCTTCCCCACCGCCACACATTTGGAAATTAACTTCATAACTTTCCATTTTGCCATCACACCATGAGTAACCATAAATCACCATCGGTTTGGGTTGCATATTTTTACACATCGTCCTTTTAATGTCGCTCAGAAAATATAAATAAAGCGTACATAACCATTAGAACTCTCTGAATCCTGAAAAGTACATAAGAATTTATTTGTCTCCATGTGGATCATACATATTGTATTAAAACCGCATAAAGGGGTTTAATTAAATGGCAAAAAAGAGAGGCAGGAGCGTGGCATCTCGGGCGACGGCGAGAGGTGGAAGCGATCTTTCTTTGATGCCTGTTAAATGTTCCAACAGATGAACCCTATATTCTGCCAGGAAATGAGTTTGCCACCAGCCTATTGGGCCTGTCGTAAGAGGTTGGTCTCACCACGGTCATCCCTCTTTCTGGCTCGGCAATACATTATACCGCCTCAATTTTTCATTCCTTGCTGCCCGAAATGCAAATTTCTTCTCTGTTGTTTATATTAGGTTTTCAAATATATGGAAATCCAGAGATCTGCAGGGAAATGCCAGGGCCATGGAGGCACTCGATCTGTCTTTTTCCTCTGACTGACTTCTTTCCATCACTTACAGGAAGTGTGATGGGAGTTGAGCATAGGGTACAGGGCATCAGGACAGAAAAGTGCCCCCACCCCAGTGTTAAGGGCAGCTTTTTTTTTTTTTTTTTTTGAGACACAGTCTCACTCTGCCGCCAAGACTGGTGCAGTGGTGCAGTTTTGGCTCACTGCAACTCTGCCTTCTGGACTCAAGTGATCCTCTCACCTCAGCCTCCCGAGTAGCTGGGACTGTAGGTGTGCACCACCATGTTCAGCTAATTTTTGCATTTTCTGTAGAAACAGTGTCTTGCCATGTTGCCTAGACTGCTGTCAAATTCCTGGGCTCAAGCTATTCACCTGCCTCCGCCTCCCAGAATGCTGGGATTATAGGCATGAGCCACCATGCCCTGGCCAAGGGCAGCTTTTGAATTCGTGGATTTGCTTTGGGCCTCGAAGGGCTGAGTGGCCTCATTAATTGCTGTTACTGAGTGCCCACCATGGGCCAGCAACTAACTCCTCTGTAGCAGAGATGAGGTCCCCTACCTCTGCCTAGGCAGAGATGATGGGGAAGATACCTGCATGAGGCAACAGGAACATATTCAGCACTCACCGGATACCAGGGATTGTGACACACAGCAGCTAAAGCCTAAGGGTTCCTTGAGTTCTTGTTGCATGCAGACACAGTGAGAAGCATTTTGCACAAGCATCTTATCTCATCATCCCCACGATCCTATGGTGTAAATTTATCACTTCAGTTTGGCAAATGAGGAATGATGGTTTTACACAATATGTGTCAACACCACACAGCCAAGGAGGGCAAAGGCGAGTTTCGAACTCTGGTCTTATAAGTGCCAGCGCTCAGATTGTTCTACACCAAGGATCAGCAAAATCTCACTGTAGAGAGCCAGATTAGAAACATTTTAGGCTTTGAGGGCCACAAGGTTTCTGTTGCAACTACTCACCTTTGCCATCGTATTGCAAAAGCAGCCCTACCTTGATGAACAGTCATGTATTAACAAATGAGTATGACTGTGTTCCAATAAAACTTTATTGACAAAAACAGGCAGTGGGCCAGATTTGGCTCATGGGCTGCAGTTCACTGATCCCTGTTCTCCCAAGGCTGCCCCTGATGTGACAGGGAGCATTTGATATTCCACAGTGATTCAACAAGATTAGTTTACAGATGCTGACCTTCTGGAAACTAACTGGGTTCCCCAGGAAATGTCATCATTGTCAGCATGTTAGGCATAATCTTGTTTCAACTTCACAGCAACCCAACAAAGTGGGGATTTTAATCACACGCATTTTACAAGGGAAGAAGCAGGCTCAGTGAGTGCTCATGTTCAAGTTCACACACTGAGGTGGTAGTAGACCTGGGTTTTGAACCCACTGGGCTGCAGACCTTTGCCTGGTCAGGGTGGTTTGGAGACAGTGTGACTACAATCAGAAGCTGCTTCTGGTGGGAGGTAGAACTGCTCAGGGAGTCAGAGGCACAACCCAGGCAGTGGAACAGGATGGGCCTCAGCTGTAAGTCCTTATGACCAGAGTGGGTATGGCAGTCCCCTCAGCACTGACCCTTCTCATAATGACCATGGCCAGAATGCAGTAAGACAGCCCCAACCCACAGCAAGAGAGGCTGGAAATGTGGCCTTGCTATAGGTCTAGATGGAATGGAGAATTAGTTTGCTGAACAATTAGATAACCTTTCTTTACCTACAATGCTAGCCATTATGGAGTAATAGAGAAAGGAACAGGGCATGACTCCAGCCCTCGAAGAACCACAAATTCTGGGTGGTGAGGCACAGGCACAGCACTGGAGTGGCCAAACTGGATATGATGCAAAGCCCACTCTTTAAAAAAGCAAAGACACAGGTCGGAATCACCCTTTCCTTGAACGTCTGTTTGTGCCTCTGGCTGGTCACTGAGGCCAGTTCACAGAGATACTGCAACCCTAGTCAATCACCAGCATCCCAACTTCAAAAGCAGATGAACTATGGAGGTAAATGAATTAGCATTCATTAAGGGTTGCATATGAGCTAGGAACTAGAATCTTAAACCCTCCTCAAGTCCTCACGTTGGCCCCCATGGACATGCATAATTTTCTTTATTTCATCAATGATGAAACTGGAGCCCAGAGAGGTGAAGCTATTTTTGCAAAGTCACACAGTGAAGAAGTTAAAGGTTGAGCCGTGACTAGGCTAGCAGGGGATTTTTTGGACTCTTAAAAGACGGGCTCTTTTCTCTGCATCACATGGAAAGGAGATTTACAAATGGCCAACAAGCACATGAAAAAATGCTCAACATCCTCTAGACATTAGGTAAATGCAAATCAAAACCACAGTGAGATACCACCAGCTACCCATTAGAATGGCTACTATTAAAAAAAAAAAAAAAAAAAAAAAGGAAAGGAAATAACAAGTGTTGGCGAGGATGTGGAGAAACTGGAACTCTGCACTGTTTGTGGGAATGTAAAATGGTGCAGCTGCTGTGGAAAACAGTCTGGCAGATTTTCAAAAAGTTAAACATAAAATTATCTTGTCATCCAGAAATTCTGCATCTGGTTATATACCCTAAAGAATGGAAAGCAGTATCTCAAAGAGATATTTGAACTCCAATGTTCATAGCAATATATTCACAATAGCCAAAACATGGAAATATCCCCTGTCCATCAACAGATGAATGAATGAGCAAAATGTGATATATCCATGGAACCCATATATGTGGAATATTGTTCAGCAATAAAAAGGAAGAAAATTCTGAAATACAGTCACAACATAGATGAACCTTGAAGACATTAAGTGAAATAAGCCAGTCACAAAAAGACAAACACCATATGATTCCACTTATATGAGGTACCTAAGGGAGTCAAATTCACAGAGACAAAGTAGAATGGTGGTTGCCAGAAACTGGAAGGTAGGGAGGAGGGAATGGGGTTATTTATTTTTAGGTACAGAGTTTCAGTTTTGCAAGATGTAGAGAGTTCTGGAGATGGATGGTGGTGATGGCTACATAACAATGCATTTAATGTCACTGAAATGTATACTTAAAATGGCTAAAATTGCAGATTTTATGTGATGTGTATTTTACCAAAATTAAAAAGAGAGAGAGGGTGAGATGTGTGCTCTCTTCGCTCTCTCTCTCTCTCTCTCTCTCTCTCTCTCTCTCTCCTGAGGGCTCAGAAAGGGTGGAGAGCTATTGGGGGAAGAGAGCAGAGCATTGGCCTGGAACCGTGGTTTGAATCTCCGTGCTCAGGGCTGATACTGCTCAGCCCTGAGCCCTCAGCTGACAGCTTCTGCTCTCAAAGCAGCCATTGGTGCCTCCATTCATAGAAACATTAATTGCCTTTTTCTCCTCTCCATGCTGGATTTGAAAAATGCCCTATAAACTCTAAAGTACTGTTTTCTGCAGTCTTGTCATTTTGCATTCACCTCTTGGTCATAGGAGGTCCACGCTTCTGCGACCTTGTGGCTGGAGCCAAACGCCTTCCCTGCTGAAGGCCCCACCACCACCCACCAGAGCCTTGTTATCTGAATTCTATTTCTGTCTTTTATACCTTCCGCGAGTGTGATGTCTCCTCCGGAGGGTGTGAAAGGACCTCTGGTGTTCCTCTCTGTGCCAGAACATTGATCGGCACAGGTGGGGGATACCTAAGGCCCTGAAGATTCTGCTCCTCTGGAGATGGAAATGATGGCAGCAGCTCCCCAGATAGAGCCCTCTTCCCTTGGGAGGGAAATAAGGGGGCTGCATCTTTGAGGATTCAGATGCTGGAGCCAGGGGAGCAGAGGAGCAGACCCCAGACTGGAGTCGACAACACAGAGCTCCTCTTCACCCCCAAAACATCACCAGAGCCAAAAGGCAGGAGCAGAGAGGGCTGCGCTAGTCTAAGCCTCTCTCCCCTTCACCTGGTGAGATGTTATTTCTATTCTGCTTCCCTACAAAGCATCCCTTGATTCTTTCATGTATTCATTCAATAAACAGATATGTACTAAGTCCCCATAAAGAACTCTAGCACCTACTGTCATTCTAAGCCTCCTTGTAAAGTGCACAGCCACAGCCTGGCTTCTGGCAAGCCCTCAACACCTCTGCGTGTTCCCCCTGGGAAATGCTATCATCAGAATTTCCCAGGAGTTGTCCCACTCTCTGCGATCACAGGCCAGGGCCGCAAACATCTCTTTTCCCTTTCTTCCACCTGTGCTCTCTGGATGGATGCTTCAGCCCGTGAATCCTTGGCTCCTGGTCTCCATATGGGTCCATCCATCATTAGCCAAGGTCAAGTCACAGGTGCCTCCTATCATTTCTCAATTATGGGTGGCCCCTGGGCCAGCACCATAAAGTGGGCTCTGCTTGGCTCATATTAATTAAATATCACAGGCTCCAGGGAAGGAGCCGGGGAAGGAGGCTTGGCAGCTGGCTTCTCTAGGCTTGCAGCTCCTTCTCCAGGTAAAAATGTATTCACTCATTCATTCGACAGATAATTATGAGGCCCCTACATGTGTCCAGGCAAGGCAACATGCCAGTCTCTGGGTAACCAGTAGCAAAAAAAGATCCTCATGGATTATGCCCTGTGGTGCATGTACACCAATGAAAAGGTCCCCAAACTCCATGACACATCTTTGTGACCTGGCGTGATAGTCTGGGTAGGAGGGCCTTCAGGCTCCATAGCAATGAGAAAAAAGATTTGGGAGTAAGGTGAGGTGGGGGACACGTGATAGTTGCCTCATTTCTGAGTTCAGTAAGCATAGATGATGGAAGCGTGGCTCAGGGCAGAGGGTCTGTCTGGCTCCAAAAGTAAGAAGACCTCATCTCCAAGCTCCTCTCCAGTGATAACATTCTGATTCTGTGACTTTTGGCTTCTTTGGGGCCTGTCTCTTTTTACAGTAAAGGAAAAAAAAATAGCTTACTCACTGTGTGTTAACAGTTATCTCATGGAATCGTTCTCACCTACCATGCAATTCTTGATGCTAAATAAATGAGGACTGCAAGGGTGATGTTATTGGAACGTTTCAGAACCAAAGCTTGCAAAGAAGAGGAAAAGGTCTGCTTTGCATCTTTAAGTTTCCATAATCAAAATCTACCCATTTCTCTACCTGCCTTTATTTCTTCCTTTCTTTGCTTGTTTACTGTGATACAGCGTGGCAAGCCCCTGACATGTGACCAGGTACACAGGAGCCACTCAGCACATGTCTCAGGATGGTGACCGCTGAGGAATAAGAGGTCAGGGCACTGGCACAGGCCAAACACCAGACATACATTTGCCCATCGATTCTCTCAGCACCCCTGCAATCTGGGCATGTTTGCTACTGCTTATGGATAACACTAAGGCTCAAAAACTGGAAGTTACTTTCCAAAATTCTCCGGGCCTCCCTTACTCCAAAGCCCTGGCTCTTCCTGCCACACTGTTCAGAGGAAAGATCTGAGGACAAGACTGGAAATGTGAAAAAGAAATGATAGTACAGGTTGCTGACCAACATGCTTTGCAGAATGCTCCCTGTAAACTATGAGCCCATTAGTGGAAAAGGAGATGTTTTGGCTCCTATCCTGAGCATTCTAAGGTTTAGGATTCTAGCAACACTCTGACTGTCCTGACAAAACAGTCAGAGATAAAGTTAAGGCTCCATCCACCTGGATAGCCCTCACCGAATCACGTATGAGTGACAACTGAAAACAGTAATTAGTGTTTACTAGGTACCAAGAACTGTTCACCATATTTTACTTGAATTGATTTCATCTTTCTAAGAACTCCAGAAGTTATCACCATTGTTTTATAGATGAGGAAACTGAGACACAGAGAGATTACACAGCCTGTGTGTAATCAAGTGGTCATGCTGCTGAGATGCTGGTATGGCAGTTTCTGAACCCTGGTGCTTAGGGCTAGAGCCCAATGCCTTCACCTTCGTGAAATATCATCTCAAATGCACACCAGAAGGAAACTGATCGAGTGAATTAGGGAGTGTCCACCTAATGGAATACTACACAGTCATCAAAAGTGCTAATAGTTGTTAATATATAGAAAAATGTAGAATGAAAATGTCAGATACAAAATTACACATTGTATTATTTTATTGATATCTAAAATTGTCAAGGACAGACTGAAGAAGGATAGTCTGAATAAGTTCAGCTATCCATCCATTCATTCATCTAACCATTCACCCATCCACCCATCCACTCACCCATTCATCCACCCCTTCATCCATCCAGCTATTCATTCATCCAGCCAGCCAGCCAATCATCCACCCATTCACCCATATGCTCATCTATCTATTCATCCACTCACCCATTCATTCATCCAAACAACCACCCATTCATCTGTCTATCCACCCAACTACCCATTTATCTATCCATCCATCCACCCATTTATTCATCCATCCAACCACCTATTCACACAACCATCTATTCATCTATTCATTCACCCACTTATCCATCCATCTCTCCATTCATTCATTCATTCATTCATTCATTCATCCATTCATCAGTCAGTCTAGCCATCTAGCCATCCAGCCTTTCATCCACTTTCTCTTCAACCCATCCACTCATTCATCCGTTCATTCAACAAGTATTTATTGAGTGCTTCCTTGTATCTGCTGCCCATGAGGTGACAAACGGGACTCTATAGTTGATGAACCACACAGTGGTAGTCTCTGCCCACCTGAAGTATGCTGCCTACTCAGGCAGACTGCAGCCAACCAATGTCACATATAGATGGTTGATGGTGATTGTCACCTGTGTGATGTGTCGCAGGGACTATGGCATCAAATGACAGAGGCACAATTCTAAACTTGAATGGGAATGCAGGCAGGAAGGGCTCCTAGGAGGAAGTGATGTTTGAGTTGCACCCTGAAGAATGAGCAGGAGTCAGCTAGGGGCAGAGTAGAGAAGAAAGTGCTCTGGGCAGAAGAAGGCACAGCAATGTTCAAAGGCTCTGAAAGGGGAGAGGACCAGCCCACTCCAGGGACAGAGGAAAAGCCAACACAGCTGGAGTGGGGAGCAAGAGGCGGTCGGGGAATCATTCTTCCTGGAGTCTGAGATTAACAGTAATTTTTTTCTTCCTGTCTTTGTAATGAGTATGCATTTCTTTAATAATAAGAAAAAAGGTTTAAAGAGGGTTAAAATAAAGAATGAGGCTTCCTGAGGAAGACATAGAATACACAGGACAAGGTTGTCATTACAGGAAAGAGACTGGGGCCAGAAACAGAGCTGGGGCTAGCGAGGAAGCCAAAGACTCGCCGCTACCGACCCCCACTCCAGCCTCCCTTCCATGCTGGGCTTTCCTCTTGGGGGATTTAGGCAGGGAAAACAGGGAGGGGGCTGTGTTGGGAGAGTCTGGCATGAGGAATAGATATTAATGTCGCAGGAGGGGGAGCTGAGGGGAAAGCAGACTATTAAAATTCTGTAGTCCTGAAAAATACATAAGTCTAAAATAAGACTAATGAGACATTTACTGGTGTGGTTGCCTTGCATTAATGACCCTGCTGAGGATAAGATCGCAGAAGGCTTTCAATGTAATTACCAGGCTAATGATTAGCTGTGACATCACTGGAGACTAAGACACAGGCCTTGTTTTGGACTGCTTTCAAAGTCAGGATGCCGCTGACCGCCTTGCTGTCTGAGCAATCTCGGGGTGCCTGCACCCCACCCCTCTGTCCCTTCCTCCCGCGGCTGCGGCTGCTGGCCTCCAGCCAGCATGCCCCCACACTCCCCTCCTTACCTTGCACGCCTGCATTCCTGAACATTTTAAGAAGGCCTCTGGGACCAGGAACTTCAAGCAGCAATTTGTCAGCACGGTTGGGAATGGGGATTGGATGCCTGGAAAAGTGGAATGTCTAGAAAGAATCTTTAATGAACAAGTGATACATTAACTGATGAATGCTCTCAAAACCCTTCTGCCCCATGAGACTCAGGAAAGACCAGCAGACAGCATAGAAGGCTTCATCTCAGAGAACCACTGGCTCTGAGTCTACCAGCCCACCCATTTGAACAGATGGGCAACGCTGAGGCTCAGAGAAGACAACTAGCTCCCTGAACATTACTCAGCAAGCCTTAGATTCTCCATGTGGATTATAGCAAAATACAAGAAGGGAGTGACAATCTTATCCAGTCCTCCCTCTTCTGGAATCCACAGCTCTCGAAATTGCTTATTGCATCCGCTTGTCATAAAAACACAGAATAAGCTCTAATTAACTGTTAATTAGAGAGAATTAGGGAGAACAGCCTGGACAATGGCATGGAGATGGGAAGGACTCATCGAGGCTAGCTGTTGTATTGCTGAGGAGTTAAATGTTTATTTTATAGACGCCAGGGATACAGGGAAGAGGTAAAACCTAGGGATATGGTTCCTGGTCTTTGGACTAGCTGAAAGCATTCGGGACACACAGATCTTCGTATACAGCAGCACATCCTCTTTCTTGAGAATCTATCCAGAATCATGTTGCAGGAAACATCAAGTCATCAAGGGGAGGAATGATGGAGTAAGAAACTTGGGGGAAGCAGAAGAAAGTCCAGTGCAGGGTAGGGAATGGTATGGAATAAGAGATTCGGAACCAGGACTCTGAAAAGTTAAGTAATTTTGGAGCTCCCCTTTGTATGGGTTTGGCACAGAACTATGCAATGGTGGCTTAAAAGTCATTTAGATCTGGATAAGAAGTTTCCATTGAAACAGCTTCCAGAGTGCAGGGGACTGGATCACTGGGGGATTGAGCTAGGGGCAGGGGAGAATGGGAGGTCAAAAGCAGAGAAATTCAGAGAATCCCCTGCAGTAACACTGAAGTATCTGCAGATAGCAGGGTGCATAATGATGCATGATAAATATCTGTTTCCTTTCCGAGCCCCCCGAAACTCATATTCTGGAATCCACCCCTCCTAGGCTTGCGTGCATCACCAGTGCTCTTGCACATCCAGAAGAGCATAGAGTTTGGGGAGGTGGGGTCATCTAGAAGGATGGAGAGAGAAAATAGGGTTGGACACAGCCTCCCTCCCACCAATTTACAGAGGAAGAAACTATAGTCCAGACTGAGCCATGACTGGCCAAAGATCACACACCCATGTGTTCCCTCTCCAGCCTACTGATTCTCTATTCCACAGGTTAATTCCTTTCTTCTTGTATTTCCATTTTAGCAATTCCAAGATGGCAGGTTTAACAGGCAATTCCACTTAGAAACTGAACTAGAAGAGGAGGGGACATCTTAAGCCGTCACTATAAGTGCACAATCAGCTGCTCTATTTGCTGGGACAGATCATAATAAGATAAATATGAGGTGAGCAAAGGAAAGCTGTTTTTCCTTGAGACTTGATTGTGTCAGTACTTAGCAGAGGCAGTTATGAGGCCACGCATGGATTACAGGGAGAGAATAAATCCCATGCCAACAGACACTGATACACACCCCAGGCTTACAGATATGGAGGGCAACCCCATTCCTCTGAAACTCAGGTCAGATCCATAGCAGAGGTTTGCCTTTCTTGGATCATGCCAACCATTTGGGTGGCACCATCTACTTCTACCACCCACCACCGGCTGCTCCCAGATCCCTCTCAACCTTCAAGACCACCTCAAAGTGTCAAAGCCAGAGACATGAGCATTCAAGTCCTGATTCTGTCCCTCCTCACCCAGGTAGCTTTGAAAAGGTGAGTTAAGCCTTTACTGTGGTTTCAGTGTTGACTTTTAACCACTGGTTCTCAGTTTTCTCATCCTTAAAATGGCCATAGCAACTGCTGTAGATGCCTCGAGGCATTGGCTGCACCAGATGAAACTGGAGGTGTCTTTCAAAGTCTGGGATTTCTTTTCTCATTTTAACTCATCTTTGAGTCTCTGCTCCCAAGATAAGCAAACATATTTCCCTGAAGACAATATGATCAGATTTGACTTCAAATGATCTGAGGTCCACCACTTCCAAGCTGTGGGATCCTGGATAAATTCCTGAGTCTGTCCAATTTCATGTCTCCAACTATGGATTAGGTGCAATAGAAGATACTGTCTTGAGTTGTGTTTCCTCAGGAGAAGCTAAGTCTGGAACTGGGGCCAGAGTGAGGACATGAGAAGAGGGTGTGTATGGCGCATCTTATTTAGATGGCAGGAGAGGTGCCCAGGGTACAAAATTTAAAGCAACCCTCACTCCCTAGCACATACAAGTGCAAAGTCAACCCCTGAAAGTGGAAACCTCCTTACATTTTGTGCCCTGAGCGCCTCTTCTGCCTCACCCTAGTCCTGTCCCTGAGGCTCTGATGACTTTTATGCAAGAGATTTCTTTTGGGAGAGCTCTCAGGACAAAAGTTTGTAAAGATGAGGGAAACTGAACAGAGAAGGGGGAAGAAGCTTGGCAAAGTAGTGGTTTCAATTCAGTCCTCACTTCTGCCTGATTCCTGGGAGCTGTGGACCATGAATGACACCAAACTGTTGCCCTCCAGGAAGACAGGGGAGCCCCTATAGTAGTCACTGACTACAGATCATCCCTCAGTGTGCCTAACTCCTCAGGCATTTCTGAGCAAGGTAGTCCTAGAACCAATCTTGGAAAGTAGCTGGAGGAGTCAGCAACCAACACCCATAGTAGCTCAGGGTTGGGTACACCGATCAGTCAAAGAAGATTTGAACAGGGACCAACAATGTAGGCTCTGAGTGCCTTCTCCAGTGGGTGGCTGGAAGGTTAAGGAAGGAAATGGGGACATGGCACATCTTGTTCAGATGGTGCCTAGCAGACTCTCAACTAAAGGTAGTTAATACTACCCTAGACAAAACAGCAGGCTCCATGAAAGCAGACTTCATCCCAGTCTCTGCCACTCTATTCCCAGTTCTTAGTTTAGTGTTGGTCCCATAGTAAGTTCTCATTTGTTCACCAGATGAATGAATTATTGTTACTGGTATCCATTATTACCATCATTACCATTACATTGGCTGAATATGATCATACTAATATATGACAAATAGATTAGACCACTCGTTCCAAACTTGAGGTGAGAAGATGTTTCCAAAGGAAAGATTCTCAAATTTTATTTTGTTTTTTGTTATTTTCTTTTTCGATTTCCAGCTGATGAGTGCTCATGGCAGCTTCTTAGCCTCCAAAGCTCTGGGATAAGAAGCTACTCTGTGACCTACTCTGCTATGCTGTCTTGAGGTCTCTGGCTCTCCATAGACCCTTGGCCTTGTCAGATCTTTCCCATTAGCTATCTCCAAGCCAGACTCCTATGCAGGTCATCATGCTCTTTCTCTGGGGCATGGCTGTCCATGACTCTCAAATTCTGGGCTGAGCCTCAAGACCTTTGTCAAATTCCCTCGCAGATGTGCTGGGGTAAGTGATCCACCCGCCTCGGCCTCCCAAAGTGCTGGGATTACAGGCATGAGTCATTGCACCTGGCCAGCTCTCCTTTCAAATGTCACCTCCTCCAGGTAGACCTCCCTGATCTCCACCTAAGCCACTACGGGACCGCACTGTTCCCTGCTCTCTTCCTTAATGCACATTTTGCAGTTACCTATATCCAATTGGCCTGATGGCTTACTTAGGTCTATGAGTTCCATGAAGGCAGGGCTGTGTCTGGCTATTCACTCCTGTACCCCTAGTGCCTGGCACTGAGTAGGTGCCCAATAAACATGTGATGAATTTAGAACTGGCTCTCCTGCAGCTCACTTAAAGTAGGTACCCTAGGTATCTTATTCCTCAGTCTTGTTCAGTGGGTTCTGGTCATCATAATTGCAAACAGATGCCATCCCCCACCTCCCACCATCCTCCTTTACCCTGCCTTCAGCTGTCTGCCGGCTTAGATGCTATATATTTTCAAGGCATTACCCTGTGTGATGTGCATTCACACCACCCTCCGGCAGCTTAATCTTCCCCTCCCCAGCGTCCATTGGCATAATCAACCAGGGGCCTGCCCAGAACCTGCCAAGCTTATATTAATGTTGGCTCAGAGAGAGATTTATTCCTTCCCGGCACAGCTCGGGCTGGTCCTGGCTCAGCTAGGACTCCCCCACCCTTATACCCCTAACTGCACACACATACACACACACACACATACACTCACACACACCCACACACACACGAGCTCCATGTGGAGCCAGTTCTGATTAGTGTTTGGGAGGGGAAGCTTGTTGGCCTCTGCCAAATATAGTCAATCACCCCCAGAGATTTTCAGAACCTCTGCATCATTGTTGGGGCTGGAAACTTGTTTCCTGCTCTGCAAGGGCCACAGGCACATCATGAATATGATCTCACTTGGAGATTTAAGTGCCAACCCTGGGATCAGACAGCTGTGTGATTTGAGTGAGTAATTTACCTGTCTGATCATCAGTTTGCTCATTCATAAAATGGAGATAATATTAGTGGGATAACATCACAAGCTCGCGCTCCCGTGAAAGGTATTGTTTAAAAAGGAGAAACAAAAGAGCCCCCGTCCATGGAAGTGGAAGAGGCATAAGACAGAATGTCTACTCCCACCTCAGTCAGAGACGGAATCAGTCTTAGCCTCTGACCCGTGCAAGCTCCAATCACACAAACCCTGCAGGGAGAAAGAGAAGAGCCTCTGCCTTGAGTCAGGCTGCCGCCCTGTTCACCTGCTTCCGTCCTTGCCACCTGTCCCTGAGCTCCAGTCACACAGAACTCTCTATTGATCCCAGGACACACCTCCTTAGCACATGTCCTCTGCCTGGATTTCCCTTCCCCCTATTCTCTGCCCAGGAAACTTATATTCATCCTTCAAAGCCCAGATATAAAACCACCACTTATTGAAATCTTCCCTGCTCCCATCCCTTCCCTCTCACTCCAAGCAGAGATCATTTCCTGGTTTACCACACAACCTCACACAAAGTTCTATTTGAACACTTTCTGTACTTACACCACCAGGATGCGATGTGGCTCTTCCACCAAATGGTGAATGCCTTGCGAACAGCAGTCTTATCTATCTTCGATTCCCTAGTGCTTAACCTAGTGTCCAGCATGCAGTAGGAAACTTAATCCATGTTTGAATAAATTGTTCTTCGTGCCCCCAGTGTTTAGCTCCAAGACTAGGACATGCTAATTACCTAATGAATGTTTGCGAAAATGACCAACTAATTGTTATTTATCTATCTCTATAGCCCCAGAGCCTAGAACAATAAGTGTTTGAATGAATGAGCTGTGCTCCACATTCCAGGCACTCAGTATGCTTGCTGGACTAGAGTAGGTGCCAAGGAAAGGTTTGCATGAATGTTTACACCCCCGGTGCCGGGTATAGAGTCTAGCTAACTGCTGCAACTGACAAACCCCATGTCCCTCCAGCCCAAGAAGCACAGGTTTATCTTATTTACCTGATGATGCAATGCAGGTTCAGGGAAGCAGAGGATCACGAGTGGGAGAGAAGCTCTGTTCCATTTGTTCATTCAAGAACCCAGGCTCCTGATGATCCGGCAAGTTTCAACAAGTGGCCTTCTAGAGTCACACTGGGTGCGGAAGCCCAGCTGGCAGGTTGGAGAAAGAGTGGGACAATTTTGTGGCTAAGCCAGGGACTAGCCCACATCACTTCTGCTCATGTTTCTTTGGTTAGAATTCAGTCACATGGCCAGACCTCACTGCAGGGAAAGCCTGGAGATGTAGCTTAACTGTGTGCTCAGGAAAAAGAGGAAATTGATTTGATGAGCAGTGAGTAGTCCTGCAAACTTGTCAATTATCCATAAGTATTTGAGGAATAATATGAAGAGTGAGTTTTTCCTTATCTGGATGCTAGCACAATGTTTGCACGTAGTATATGCTCACTAAATAGTTAAAATAATCCATCTCTGTATCCATGAAAGCCTTACATATTTTCTGGCATGGAGGTGGTACTCAGTAAATGAGTAGATAAAAGGAAGGGAGTAAGGAAGGGAGAGAGGGAGGAAGAAGGAAAGGATGGATTTAATACTTTCATAACAAATGGGTGGATGATGGATACATGAATGGATGAATGGATGAAAGAAAGGAAGGATGAGCAGGATGAAGGAAGGAGGAGGGGAATTAAAAATGAAATGAAATATTTAAGAATGGACGGGTAATGGATAGATGAATGGATGAAAGAAAGGGTGGGTGGGAGAAAGGAAGAAAGAAAGGAAGGGAGGGAGGGAGGAAGGAGGGATATGTATATAATTTCAGACCCTAATATAGTTCTTCGCACATATTAACTGTTTGGGAAATTGTTACCTTCCTAAACTAGGGTAATGGGTTAGCCCTGCTGACTCAGATTTTCCCGTTAACCTGACACCAGGTCCCATGGATCTGCCCTTGGTCCTGATCCCTTGGTCCACACCAGCCCCCCACCTCATTATACCCTACATAGGGACCTGGCCACCTTCCAGCTTCCAAGTAGGAACGAGGTTACCTCCAGGTTCCCTGGATGTGGTGACTAAAGCTCCAGCAGGAGCTGTGGAAGGCAGGGGGTGGGGAGACAGAGCAGGGTTTTCGATTCAAGGTCTGCTCCCTGCTTGAGTGATCAACATCATTTCCATACTATAATTACATTGCCCAATCCTCTCCTGATTTTACTGCTATCTTGTAAGCCATCCCGGTTGTGAGTAATTTAAAGCTATATGAGATGTCAGACTCCGTGAAACAATCACCCCTCAAAGAAATATGGCCCTAGATCATAATTGATAAGTCCCATTAGGCAATGGGGCCTCTTATTTCCTATTTGGTCTCTTCTGAGATGGCCTTGTTGATTTGTCTAATGCAGACTCTGTCCCCAGCATTGCCGAGGAAGAAAGATTCCTCCAGCTTTTGGGGATGAGGGCTCAAGGGCCCCAAACCAGGCAGGAGATGGAGGTTGGGATTGAGGTAGGGCAGGTGGCCAGAACAGATACATCCTGACTGATTATTCCCTATGGTCTGCCTGATTTTTCTTGCCCAGAGAACTCCTACAAAGGGAGTCTGCTGCTACTGGGGTTCAATAGGATCTGTTCTTGTGAAACTTGGTTAGGATAAAAGGCAAAGGGAGAGCATCTGGCTCTGAGCTCAGAGGTGCTCCCAAGGGGATGTCTCAGAACTCTGCATATGGTCCAGGAGGGGCACATATCTTTGCAAAGCCTACTGCTCCATCAATCCTAATATCCTCATTCTCCAGCCTCTAACCTCTCAGCCTAGAGCTTTAGCTGAGCTAGAGTGTGATGAAATAATTGTGGCTATCTTGTGCTCTTCTTGTACAATTTAGATATGGTTTGCTCAGACATCTCCGCACCCCGTTTCTTCCCTTCTCTCATATTTTCTAAGTTTAGGGGTCAGAGAGCAAAGACTTCTCCTGTTAAAGAAGAAAGCACGCTGGAGTAAAGAGGAAAGAGCACTAAACTGGGAGTCAGGCAATGGAATTCCAGTACCTACCCTGAAGCCAACTTTCTGAGCTGCTTTGAGCAAGTCTCTTCCACTCTCTGGGCCTGGATATCCTCACCTTAAGATAAAGAGTTAGCCTAGAACATATTAAAATTAGGTACCAGTACTTAAAACCAAGAGATCTCACATAAAAGAGGCGTATAGCTCCTCCTATAAATTATTATTAAAATCACCAGTCTCACATTCCATCTGGCCTCAAACAACTGAAACTGGGTGGTGGCTTCCCTTTTTAGGAGAAGCCTGTACTCTCAAGTTAACCACAATCCCCACCACTCCCTATTGCCTTACAACTTGCTTATGTTATCAACTGGCCCTTGTAAGCTTATGATTGTAATTTCTAGATATCTACTCCCTACTCCAGCTTTGTTAGCTCACAATAAACTCACTCTCACAAAGGAGCCAATGGCTGATAACCATCACCTGTTACGACTCCTTGCCAACACTAATTAACCCTGAGTGGTGCCAATTCAGCACCCTGGACAGATCATTGAAAGAGCTATTGGAGGCAAGTGAGTCCTCCCAGAGCCCACCAAGTCTCACCTTGTGGGCAGCCACTCCCTTGCCTAGAGTGAGAATATGCTGACACCTGGTTCCCTGGAACTTCATCTTGTTACCACCCACCCGCAAATATCCGCAGCTTCTGCTATCTGCCTGATTGATTTGTTTGTAATTCTGTCATTTCTTGTGATCGGGTTGGGAGGGTGGGGGTACAGGGATGAGGTGGGTGATCCTTCTCCAGCAAGACATGTCAAAACTGCCTATCTTTTGGGCGCAACTGCTGTTTCCCAAACGCCATCGTCCATGTTGCTATAAAGAATGACGGATCTGATATCGTATGTTACCGCTGTGCTCTTTCGTTTTTGATATCTGTTTTTCCTTCCAAAATGTGCTGAGTGATTGAGAGGCTGGGGTAGCTTTTTTGAGATGCATCATAAGGCCTCCTTCATGAACAACTTGGCCAGGCAACGTGGATTGGAGATAAGGAAAAATTGTCAAGTACCTCCAAGCTGTTTCGTGCTGGCTTCTCTTTGCAAGTTCCCTCCATGGCGTCCCTCCGGGAGTCCGCAGCTGTCAGAAGGAGATCAGTTGGTGAAGCTGGTTTCAACTCCTTATAGTTACTTAGCCCAGCATTCAAAATCTACCACAATTTTGGACGCTTTGAGTGCCACTCTGTGCCAGGCACTGTGATAAGAACTAGGACATAGGAAAGAATAAATGATGTCTCTGCTCTCATGGAGCTCCTATTCCAGCGGGCAAAGCAGACAATTAAAAGAAAGATATGAAATAGCCAACAGTGGTAAACACTGGGAAGAAAAGTATCTGAGTAAAAAGAGGATGATGGCAGTAGATATTTTCGATTAGAGCCGTCAGGGAAGGCCTCTCTACAAGGTGGCATCTACATAGACCTAGATAAAGTAGATGCTCAGGCTGTGGGGAAGAGCTCTCTGAGTGGAAGGAACAGTCAGTGCCAAGGTCTGGCAGCTAGAATGTGATTGACATGTTTAAGGACTAGAAAGAAGGTCTTTGTGGCTAGAGCAGAGTAAGGGAGAGAAAACAGAAGATGCTGAGGCCAGAGAGCTGGTCCTCTTCATCCACTGCTCCCACTGACATTGGCTTTAAGTACTTTCTCAGGGCTCTGTGCCTGGCAGGGAGGGTCTCCAGAGAAACAGGACCAACGGGATATGTAGACAGAGATGCAGATGCACACATAGAGAAAGAGATGAAGATACCAATGGAAATAGAGATGGAGATAAAGATGGAGATAATAGAGATAGAGATGGAGATAGATATGGAGATGGAGATGATAGAGATGGAGATAATAGAGATGATAGAGATGGAGATTATAGAGATAGAGATGGAGATGATAGAGATGGAGACGGAGATAGAGATGGAGATGAATTGGAGATGATAGGGATAGAGATGGAGATGAAGATGATAGAGATAGAAATGGAAATAGAGGTAGAGATAGAGGTAGATAGAGAGAGATAGAGATAGAGAGATACAATAAGAGACTTATTTTAAGGTATCTGCTCACAAAATTGTGAGGCTAACAAATCCGAAATCTGCAGGACAGAACAGCAGGCTGGAAGTGCTTAGGGAGGAACTGATGCTGCAGTTTTCAGGCAGAATTTCTTCTTCCTCAGAGAAACCTCAGTTCCATTCTTCAGGCCTTTTAACTGATTGAATAGGGCTGGATTATTTAGGATAATCTCCTTATCTAAAGTCAACTGATGGTAGATATTAACCATATCTACAAAATGCCTTTAGAGCAACACCTAGATCACTGTTGGGTTGACTGGGTGTGATAGCCTCACCAGGTTGATCCATGCAACTCCCCACCACAGGAACTTGGAGCTCCCGCACTATTCCCACCACGTGCCTCTGCTGGCGGCATCCTGTCTGTGCACAACTCCAAGCATGTCTCCTACCAGAATGACCAGCATAGTGTCTGACCTAAGATATAGTTATTATTACTTTGCCAGTCACTTTAAATATTTTTAGAGAAACTGAGAATACATTACAAATGAAAATATATAATTTCCATGCCCCTATCTGGGTTGTAAGATGCTTAGATTTCAGGGAGAGGAGGTTGGTATCAGTGGGAACTCCTCATAACTCAGTCAAATAAGGAAGCCTAGGTGACAAATACCTTCAATTCTGGTTAGGTCTGGTAATACGGGCCCTGTAGACAGACCAGTGCTGGCATAATCATTAGCAGGATAAATGCAAAGTTCTCTGGTCCCCGGGTTCCTGGGTTGGGGGCAGAGAGAGGAAGGGGAAGACACAGTAATTCATTACATTTGTGAAGTTTTAGCCACAGACCATTTCACGTCCATGTATTCATGTGAGTCTAACAACCCTCTTTGTGGATAAGGGAACTCAGGCCCAGAGAGGGGAAGAAACTTCCCCAAGGTCATATGCCAATGGACTGAAGTAGAACCAAGCTTATAATCCAGGTCTCCTGCCCATGCCCCCCAATTCTTCCCAGGCCTTCACCCTGTCTTCCACCTTAGAGAACTCTTCCCAGACATAAGACAGGCAAGCTTGCCCCATCTCCTCCAAAGCTCTGAGGGCTGATGGATGAAGGATGGACCTGTGACCCTCTGATGCATCTGCTTGTTCTCTGAGCTTTTACATAACAGCAGAAAAACTAAGTCAGGGCCAGAGAGGGCTGTGACATTATCTTTCAGGATACATCATCCATAAATGTGTCCCCACCTCCACCCCCTAGCTATCCTCCTGTGGGGAACAAAGAATGCCAAGCCCTTTCTATAAGGCTGCCCCAAGTCTTTCCAGGCTGGACCCTCCCCAACTCCACTTTACTCTATCAGGCATTCACTGTGGGATGAATATTCCTAACCCCAGCTGTGGTCTTGACAACCCCTGCTCAAAACTTCAGCCCTCTGTGAATTTCAGGAAGGAAGTCCAACTTCACAGCATGGCTTTAAGGAAGCCTCCATGATTGGTCCCCCAAAACTTCTGCAGCCTTCCCCACCGCCCCCCGCAGATATTTACACGTCTCTGAGAGTCAGGTCACACCTGTGTCCTCCAAGACCCTGACTTTCCCACCTCCCCACCCCTCCCTCCACTGGAAAAGACTGCTTTCCGCATTTAAACATCCTTGAGAAAATTCCATTCTGCTGTAAGAAAAAAGAGATAAAATGTGCTATATTAAAAGTGAGAATATCTGTCCATCAAATGTCTTCATTAAGAGAATGAGAGAGAAACCCACAGAGCGGAGAGGATATTTGCAATAAGATCTTCAACCAAGGACTTGTATCCAGAATGTATAATCACCTACTAACCAACAAGAAAAAGGTAGAGCACACAAAAGAATAAAAATAGGCAAAAGACTTGAACAGGTACTGCACCAAAACAAAATTATCAAATGGCCAGTAAACATGAAAACATGTTCAGCTGCATTAGTAATCGAGGCAATGCAAATTAAAACTACAATGTAATACCATCTCACCCCCAAAAGAATAAAAATGAAGTAAAAATGAAAATGACAGAAAATACCAAATGTTATTGAGGATACACTGCTCAAATGCTCATACCCTTCTGGTGGGAGTGTTAATTGGTAGAACCATTTTGGAAAATTGCTTGGCAGTGTCTACTAAAGCTCAGCATATGCACAGCCCATGACCCAGAAAGCTTACTCTTAGGTCATATCCAACAGAAATGTGTACATATGTTCCTCCAAAGACATGCACTAGAATGTCATGGCAGCACAACCCACCATGACCAAAAACGGAAACAACTGAATTCTCCAGCAACAGCAGAATGGGCAAATAAATTATGGTGTATCCACACATTGGGGCGCTACATAGTAATGAGAATGCATGAGGTACAGCTACACAAAACCTGGATGGATCTCACAAACATAGTCTTAAGCAAGAGAAGCCAGACATAAAAGGCAGGAAAAAAATCATCTGTAGTGCTAGGAGTCGGGTTAGGGGTTACCTGGGAGTTCCTGGAAGGAGTCTTAAGGAATTTCTGGGGAGCCTGCCATACTCTGTTTCATGATGAGGATGCTGGGGGCATTCATCTTGTGAAATGTATCAAGCCATGCATTTTTTTGGTGTATTTGTATACTAAGAGGAGCTTTAAAAAAAAATCCACTTGCCCTGAACTCCAAGGCAAGTTCTTCCTTGTCCAGACAAGCTCCCATTCCTATTTTATTTCACCTATTCTGTATCTGCCTGGGGTCCTTACTGGATGTGTGCATCTCTCCTGCCACTTTGTGAACAACACTGAGGGCAGGAATTGGGTCTGATAGAATTCATCATCTTATCCAGCCTCTGATCCAGGCTGCCACGTTCTCAGGAAAGTGCATGCTGAATTGAATACAAGTCCAGGAGAGTGGGGGAAAAGGTGTTAATCGCAGTTAGACCTGAGTTTCAGTCCTACCCCAAGAACTTTGTACTTGCTGTTCCCATTGCTGAAGCATCTTCTCTTGTGTATATGTGGCTTACCCCATCCTCACTTTATCCAGGTTTCTGCTCAAAGTCAGTTTATTAATTTTTTATGTTTATTTTTTATTTATTTATTTATTTTTTTGAGACAGAGTCTTGCTCTGTCACCCAGGCTGGAGTGCAGTGTTGTGATCTCAGCTCACTGCAACCTCTGCCTCCTGGGTTCAAGCGATTCTCCTGCTTCAGCTTCCCAAGTAGCTGGGATTGCAGGCATATGCCACCATGCCCAGCTAATTTTTTTGTTGTTGTTGTATTTTTTTTTTAAGTAGGAATGAGATTTCACCATCTGGCCAGGTGGTCTCGAACTCCTGACCTCAAGTGATCCTCCCACCTTGGCCTCCCAAAGTGCTGCGATTACAGGCCTGAGCCACTGCACACAGCCAAAATCACTTTATTAGGAGTCTTCATGGCCATCTTCTGTGAAATAGCACCACCGCTTTATTTCTCAACCTCTTTTATGTTTCTTTTGTTGTTCTTCTTTTCAGAACTTGAAGTCATCTGATTCTCCTTCCTTCCTTCCTTCCTTCCTTCCTTCCTTCCTTCCTTCCTTCCTTCCTCTTTCTTTCTTTCTTTCTTTCTTTCTTTCTTTCTTTCTTTCTTTCTTTCTTTCTTTCTTTCTTTCTTTCTTTCTTTCTCTTTCCTCCCCCAACTACTAGAAACCAAACCCCAGGAGAGCAGTAACTTGATCAATTTTCTTTCTTGCTATAAATCTAGGTGCTAGAATGGCACCTGTCACTTAGTAGGTTCTCAATAAGTATTTGTTGAATGGATTTGTGAATTCATGAATGAGCAACTCTGGCAATTTTCTTGCTGTGTGACCTTTGACTAGAGATGGTGTCTCTGAACCTAACTTTTTCTCATCTGCAAAGTGAGGCTAGTAGTAACATCTACCTCTGTGCTGTGAGAACAGACTATGATTATATGTAAAAAGCACTTCTCTCAGCCCATGGTGAGATATGCTCAGGAAACAGTAGCTGTTCTTAATCACCATAGCTCATTTTCCTAAGATGTACACCTGGCAAGTCTCAACATCTTTGAAATCAGGTGCCACTTACAGTTGGTGTGCCATCGTTCACTTGGTAGTGACCATGTGTGTTTGGCTTTCCACTATAACCCTATGCTTGGCAGCGGACCTGGCATGTGGATGTCTGAGAAGGAGGGGAGTCAGTACGAGACCCAGAGTCAGGATGCCTGGGCTTTGCCAACACTCCTCTGTGTGACTTTGGAAGAGCTTGTTATCATTTCTAAGCCTTAGTCATTTTAGTGATACCATGGGGAAATGGCTGAGTGATAGTTAAAGCCTTTTCTTTAACTCAAAGTCTGGTGCTAACATCACCTTACCAAGCGGTGGTCTCTATCCCACTGATACACACTATGTCACTTCTCCAAATCCTCCCCTGAAAGCCAAGTGCCTCCCAGACCCATTGGGACCCACAAATACCTCAACCATCATATACACAAAACTGAGTTGAGTTTTCCCAACCTGCTCCCCCATCCCCTGCAGTCACCTCACTAGCCTGGGAGTCATTTCTGGTTCTTCCATCACTTCTTCCTCCAGACAGACACCAGATTTGCCCACTGAGCTCCCCAGTGTCCCTGGACTCCACTCACTTCTCTCCTCCTCATCACCTCTGCCCTAGTTCAGATCACTCCATCTTCCATCTGCCCCAATTCAATGGACTCAATAAGTATTCACTGAGTTCTGTTATAGAACTGAGGTGCCTCCACAACAGAGAACCGAACATCGACATCTAAAACTAGAGAAGTTTATTTCCCCTCATTTATCACTCTTGATGTAAATGGGTTGCTAAAGTATGTAGGTGTCTCTGCTCCACAAAGTCACCCCGGGACCCACGTTTCTACCACCTTGTAGCTCTGCCATCCCCTAAAACAGGATTGACAAACTCTCTGTAAAGCATCAAATAGTCAATATTTTATTTTTTGAGACAGGGTCTCACTCTGTCACCCAGGCTGGAGTGCAGTGGCATCATCATGGCTCACTGCAGCCTCAGCCTCCCAGGCTCAGGTGATCCTCCGACCTCAGCCTCCTGAGTAGCTGGGACTATAGGTGCATGCCACAATGCCTGGTTGATTTTTCATACAGACAAAGTTTTGCTATGTTGCCCAGGCTGGTCTCAAACTCCTAGATTCAAGCGAGCCACCACCTTAACCTCCCAAAGTGCTGGGATGATAAGCATGAGCCACCACAGTGGGTTCAAATAGTCAATATTTGAGACTTAGAGAGCCATAAACATTTCTGTCACAATCATTCAACTCTGCCTCTGTAGCAAAAAGCAGCCACGGACAATAGGTAAATAAATGCATGTGGCTGTGTTTCAATCAAACTTTATTTATAAAAACAAATGGCCGGGAGGTATAGGTTCACAAGCAAAGTTTGCCAATCCCTGCCCTAGAATGATCCTTATCTTCATGGTTGAAACTGTTCCCCATCATTCTGACTATATCCAAGACAGGAAAAAAAGAGGGAAATGGGACAAGTAGCTCCCTTTTAAGGAGGAAGTGTGAAAGTTAAACACACACCTATCACATCCATTCACATTTCATTGGCTAAAACCTAGTCACATGGCCATACTTCGTTGCAAGGGAGGCTGGGAAATGCAGTCTCTAGCTAGGCAGTTCTGTGCCCTGTGCTTCAGGGGCTTCTATTACCAAAAGGAAGAAGAGATTAAACAGTTGGTGACCATTAATAGTCTTGACTACAGTCTCCAAGCCTACGGCCCTGGCCAGCTCCTCTCTTCCTCCTCCAAGTCATTTTCACCCATTGTCCATCCAGAAGGATCTTTCACGTGTTCAGACATGATTATGTTGCTTCTGTCCTCAAGATTCTTCAATAGCTCCCTGTGACTTCTGAAATAATAAAGTCAGTCAACAAATACTCGTTGAGTCCTGTTTTGTGCCAGATCATATGCCAGGGAACGGGTTCTCACTGGCCAAAGAATAGAAAAGACATAGTCCCTGCCTTCAAGGAACCATTCTTAATGACCTGAGCCCTGCCTCACTCTAACCCCATCTCCACCCAACCCAATCTTCACCCTCCACAAAAACACATCATATTTTATCCTGTCTTTGGGCCTCTGCACATGTTGTTCACTCCTACAAAGAATGCCATCCCTCACCCTATCCCCTATCCATCACCTAGCTAATACTTATGCCTTCTTTAAGAACCAAATCAAGGGCCAGGCGCAGTGGCTCACGCTTGTAATCCCAGCACTTTGGGAGGCCAAGGCGGGTGGATCATGAGGTCAGGAGATCAAGACTATCCTGGCTAACACAGTGAAACCCCGTCTCTACTAAAAATACAAAAAATTACCCGGGCATGGTGGCATGTGCCTGTAGTTCCAGCTACTCGTGAGGCTGAGGCAGGAGAATGGCGTGAACCCAAGAGGCGGAGCTTGCAATGAGCCGAGATGGCGCCACTGCACTCCAGCCTGGGCTACAGAGCAAAACTCCATCTCAAAAAAAAAAAAAAAAAAAAAAAGGAACCAAACCAATTCAAGCATTGTTTTCTCTTAGAAACTTCCCTGGTCATTCCC
Organism: Macaca fascicularis; assembly: GCF_037993035.2. Lineage (NCBI taxonomy): Eukaryota > Metazoa > Chordata > Mammalia > Primates > Cercopithecidae > Macaca > Macaca fascicularis. The sequence goes on from NC_088384.1 coordinate 24,727,352, forward strand.
TGGCTGGATCAGCCATCTCTTTTGGGCTCCCACAACCTCTCTGCTTCCCCTATATCATAACTAATCACTCTGGGCTGGAATTGTGTTTTCTCCAAATAACCTGCAGGCCCCTCATCAATATAGGATTCTGATTCACTCACTTTACATCCCTAGGGCTTTGCAGTATGGCTCGTAAAGAATAGGGGCTTAAATAAAATTTTGGAAAAAAGGAAGGGAGGGAGAAAGAGGAGAGACAAGGGGAAGGAGGGAAGGAGAGAGGGAGGAAGGATTAGAAAATCCTCTGGGCCCCAAAGCTTCTCACTTCCCATCCTGCCAGTCCCTGAATGTTGACCATTAGGTAGAAGGAATTAATGAAGTATCTTCTGACATTCTTAATCTGAGAATGACAAGTTACCATCGAGGTTTACTTTTTTCCATTGTCTCTCCCTTGCCCCCTTTTCCATGTTTCCTCTTCCAGTTCTTTATTTATGTCTGTCTATTTAATGACGATACAACTCACATTCTCCTTTTTTCCTGCCCTTAAACTTCTGAATTTTTAATCGAGCAATGTAAACTTAATTTTTTTTTGTCTACCAGATATGAAAGGTCTTAAGCCATGACAAGAAAATGAGTGATGAATTATGCAAGCATCGAGCGCCAATCTGACTTCTGTGATGTGTTGGGTTATAATTGCACAAACTATTGCATTCCTGGATCCAGGAAATCTCATTTTGCACTTTCTCAGACATCCTTACAAAGGGGTGACATCAGATTTCACAAGCGGATAGAAACAAGAAAACTGGACTTTTTTTTTTTTTTCAAACAGCATGGACTGGAGTGCCCATCTCCTCCTGGCCCTTCCGGGTGTGGACTCAGCTTCCCTTACCCACATTTGGCAGGAAGTACTGGTGTCAGCTCCAGCTGAGAAATAAGATCTGGTGCCTTCCCACAATGACAGCCATTTATCAGGCATGACACTCGATGACTCAGGAGACTGGAAATGGGATGTGGCATCTCCTCTCTGAGACTGAGGGAGTCAGAATCTATCCACAGCACAGGCATGCCCAAGTAACATGGGATAAAATTCATTTATTCCGTACTTTATTACACTAATATTTATTAAATGCTTATTTTTTTGCTGGTCACTTATTCAGGCATTGGGGATACCAGTCCCACTTTTGTGAGACACATGTTTTCACACTAGAGACAAGGAAGAGAATAGAATATACTGACTAGGTAATTCCGGCTGGTTTGGTGAATGCTGAAAATACAATAGAACAACGGGTTGGGAAAGAGTGATGATGGGGGATGGAGTGGGTAGCACTTCTTTAGATAGCGATGGGTAAGAAGGCTTCTCTGTCGAGATGATGTCTGAACTGACATCCTACTAAATCACATGGGGAGCTTGTTCCAGGCAAGAAAACATCCAGAGGAAAGGCCCTGTGATGAGACTGAAAATGAAATGTTTTCTGGATGGGAAGATGAGACAGGTGACTAGAACATAGTGAGTAACAGGCCTTTTCTTATCAGTATTACCAACACTGAAGTCCAGCATTTGGACATCGTGTCTCTTTTCCATTTTTTGAATAAAGTATTTTACGTTACTACTTGGGTGCTGCAGAATGTCAGAGCCAGAAGGATTTTAGAGGTGATTAATTTTAGCGGAGAAACTGACTACTCAAAAATGTCACTGGACTGTCAAAGGCATGGATATATTGACTTATCAAGGCATTGGAATGGACAATATCAAAAGCATAGAGCTCTTTGTTTTAGAAATTATTTCCATACTTATGATCTCAGTAAAATCTCATCCTCTTAAAATGGCTCCCATTTTATGGATGAGAAAATTGAGTTTCAATGATATGCCCAAGTTCATATGGCTAGTAAGAGGCAATGCCAGAATTAGGATCCAAGTATCTTGACTCTGTGTTATCTTCTGTTTTCAGATCCCCCAAATCTCCTGAGTTTTGTCCTGTAGCAGGAAAGGCTCCACGTTGGAAATGAGAACAATAGGATTCTAGTCATCACCCTGGCCCTCTTGATCTGTGTGACCTTGGCCAGGTCTTTTCTCTCTCTGAAGCTCTTCCTCATCTGCAAAAATGTGACAGTGGTGACTGTCTTACTATATGCTTGATAGGATTAATTGAGATCATGGTCAAAGAAAGGCATTAGAGTTTCATGGTTGGGAGCAATGTTAGACAGGTGTGAGTTCGGGTCTCAACTGTGCCCCTTATCTGTTGGATTGCTTTGAGCAAACACTTTTGCTCAAAGTCTTGTTTCTTTGTAACTAAAATGGAAATAATAAACATAGAGTTATTGTGATAATTATGTGGTGATAATGCATATAAAATACCTGGTATATAACAAAATTCAAGAAATGGTATCATCATTATCATCACCCCCATTGTCATCATCGGCCAGCATCATCGTCACCATCATTCCCAGCATCATCCTCACCATCATCATCATCACTATCATCATCATCATCATTGTCATCATCACCATCATCACCATTATTGTCATCATCACCATCATCATCATCACCATCACCTTCATTGTCATCACCATTATTAACACCATCATCATCATCATTATTCTAACCATTATCATCCTATTATCATCACCATTATCACCACCATCATCATTACTATCATCACCATCATCACTATGATTGTCATCATTGCTATTATCACCAACACCATTGTCATCATTACCATCATTATCATCACCATCATCACCATCGCCATCATCAAACATCACCATTATCTCCATCACCATCATCATTTTCATCATCAGCACACATTGGTATTGAGTGTTATCTAAACTATGAAGCACAGCCCAAATATAAAGAATAATTATTATGACTGATTTTCCTTGCTAACTGCCAACCTCTCTCTTGAACTTAATATAATACCTGGGAGACACTTAACCATGAGCCCCTATATCCACCCATTTCTTTATTCAGCCAACATTTATTGAGAGCCTTCTGAGTACCAGGCACTGGGGAAGGCACTAGGGACCCAGCTGTGAATAAAAAATGGACATAATTCTTGCCCTCATGGAGCTCACAGGCTAGAGGGGAGCCCAAGAGTACACAATTAAACCAACAAATCAATGCCCTAATTACAGGTTGCTGTGTTATTTAATTACAGAGAATGATTAATGGCTCCTAGACTTGGAGGAACTTTTCAGAATGTGTAGTGCTTTAAAGGTGACAGGCACACTGCATTCTTAAATCAACAAAGCATTGGCATGTAGTCAAACAGCCTCTCTTGGGGGTAAGGAAGAGGCCAAATTGGAAGCTGACTTTGGCTTTGGAGCCAAATATTCCACACTTAAGAAACACAAATTAGAAGTGCCCCGATAACCTTACTGCAGCACTGTTGGGGAAGAAGGAAGGGAGAGAAAGAATGGGGTGCATCCTTGATCCTGGGCTTGTGCTGCTTCATTTAACTTTCATGAAGAAGTATTAATCCCATTTAACATAGAAGGAAACTGATGTGCCAGGTGAAGAAGTCATCATGGTCACATTAGCTAGGACAGGCAGAGGAGGGAGAATACCCATGTCTGCTGACTCAAATGTGTCTGATTGTGACCACCATGCAACTCAGCTTCCCTTTCCCAAGGATCATGAGTGTTTAGAGTCTTGGAGCTGCCATGACTCCCTCCCCAACCCCAACGCACACACACAAACGTGCATCCTCTGGGGCCGTCACCAACCACCTCCTCCAGCTGGGAAAGAAGGAAGCGCTTGGACTTCCATAGATAATGTAGTGGACAAGAGCATGGATTCTGGCCTCAGATCTGGGCTTCAATGCAGCTCTGAGTCTCAGTTTCTGCATCTGTGCAGTGGAACCAATAGTTGTTTGTACCTGCCTTATAGGGTGACCGTCAGGATTCAAGGAATAAATACATTCAGGTTCTTAGCACATAGAAATAATAGAATTTGGTAGTGATGATTGTCAACGCTACAGCCAAAAGAGATGCACCAATATCTAATCAGAGAACGTGACAGCTCACTTTTGATAAAGAAATTGTGCCTTCAATCCTCTCTTAAAAATATTCCCCGAAGCAGGACTTTTCCCAAGAGGCTCTGATAGAGAAATCACTTACTTGAGAATTTCTAGAATAGATGTTCCCTCCAACCTAGTTTTTTTTTTCTTTTTTCATAGCAACCTGTTATCATCCTTCCTTTTTCATACCACACTGTGGTATCTCACTGTTACAGTTGTGTTTACTTGTTTATTCATTTCTTTGCTCCTGTTTGTCTAATATTTCTCTGTAACCTCAGCTTCTAGCATCCTACCTAAAGAATACCAATGGAGTACATAGATGACAGTGAGGCTGAGAAGAGGCCCCACTGAAGACACTGGATCACACTTTGTGAGTTAGTGTCTAGCTGAAAAGTCACCACTTCTCAGAAGTCTTCTAGGATTTCTTCCCTCTGCAGAGGTGCAGCAAGGACTGTGGAAGGAGTACAAAACTAGATCTTTCAGATCTAGTTTGAACCTGCTCTACCACTTTTCAGTCTGAGATCATCTCTGAGCCTCAGTTTATTTATCTAGAAAATTGAACCTCCCCCTGACGAGGACTCCCACCTTTACCAAACATTAGTCAGTCTTTTCCGAGACCTCTTCCCAACTAGGCCTTTTCCTTGACCTGCCATCCTTGGCCTGCAAAACTCAGGTTTAGAAAAAAAAATAAAAAATCCTGCTAAGCAAGTTTAACAAGAATCTCTCCACTCTTATGTCTAATCAAGTTCCTCTTAGTAATTTTCCATCCACTTATTCTCTCATCCTGCCCATTGGCTGGCTGCCCATAAATCCCCAGATGCCCTTACTAGAGTCAGAGTTTAGCTCAGTTCTGTGCTTAAGTTACTCTCCTCTATTGCAGTAGCTTGAATAAAATGTATCTTGCTGTTTTTGCCAAATGTTCGGAGTAATTTCTCTTTGATATCTCAAGATTATATAGGAAGTTAGGTAAACTGCCAAGCCAGAGCTGGACACTCAGCTTATGTTAATAAATGTTAGATGACTGAATGGATAGATGAATGGATGGGTGGATGAATGGATGGATGGATGGATGAATAGATGGATGAATGGATAGATAAATTAGGGCATAGATGGATGGATGGATAGATGGATGGATGGATGGATGGACGGATGGATGGATGGATGGATGGATTGATAGATGGATGGATGGATGGTGGATGGATGGATGGATGGATGGACAGATGGATTAGTGGATAGATGGACAGATGGACTGATGGATGGATGGATGGATAGATGGATGGATGGATGGATGGATGGATGGATGGATGGATGGATTAACAAACAATGCCCTCTGTTAAGACTTGCTCTATGGGTCTGAGGGTCCACTGGTGAACAAAACCACTTATGGTCCTGGTACACAGGAAGCTCGTAGTGTGGGTGGGAGTCAGACATCATTAGTGGAAGTACCAGATAGACAAATGTAAACTTTCAACCACAATAAGTGCATCTAAGGAGAGGCACATGGCCAGAGGGCTCAGAGACCACTTCCTGGAGGAGGCAAAGGTTGTGATGAACTCTGGAACACAAGAAGGAGCTTACTCAGGAGGAGAAGAGAGAATGCTCTAGCCAAGGAAAAGGCATGTGTGAGTTTTTAAACAACCTTGTGTAAATATCAGGCTGATATGAAGCTGCCATCTTTATAAGTTAAACATTGTCAAATATCATCGACTTCATATGGTTTAACTTTCTGGTCTCAGGACCCTTTTATCCTCTTAAGAATTGTTAAGCACTCCTCAAAGCATTTGTGTAGGTGGGGTATAGCTCTAGATATTTACCATATTAGAAATTAAAATTAAGAAATATTTAAAACATGAAACTATACAAGATATACAAGCTCATCTTCCATTAAATGTCAAAGCGATGACATCTTTCCATGTCACATAGCCTCTAGAAAGTAATTGGCACATAGCAATTAATAGCATTTGTTGGAAAACTCTGTTGTATACTCATAGGAGAATGAGAGACAGAACAAATGATATCTTAGCATTATAATAAAAATAGTTTTTCACTCAGGTATCTCCTAAAAGAGTCTCAAGTTTACCCAGGAGTCTCATTTTAAGAAATGCTGGTTTAACCTAATAAATTCTGAGGACTTCTGCACCTGTCCAGTGTCAGAGTTAAAAGTGACCCATCCATACAGATAGTTGTGGGCTTCTCCTACCCTCTGCCTTTCTGCGACAGCATATTAAATAGCCATCATGTATCAAGTGCTTAGGATATGTCAGACACAGAACTGAGCACTGTACATACTTTATCTCAAGGTTTGTCCAACTTGGTCATGAGCACACACACACACCTTCAGCCCTAATGTGCTCATCTACCACCTGTTCATACGACCTCTTTAATAACATTAGAGGGTGAAAAGAAAAGAAGAAAAAAGAGAAAGAGGAGGAGAGAGAGTAGGAGCAAGAGAAGGAGAAGAAGGCAGCCCTTATCACAAGGAGCCTGGCACATGGTGGATTTAAAATAATTATTAGTTGTCCTCCCCTTCCCAGAAGGTGTGACATAGTAGAGCAAGAGTCTTGGAAGTCTGAGTTCTAGTCCCGCCCATGAAATGGCAATCCTCCCACTCGTTCTGATCATAGTTCAGCGTTGTCTTGCCTTTGTCCTTTAGTTGACAATGGTCATTGCCCAGACCAGATACCTGCCAGCCATTATCTTCTCCTCCAATCTCCCAAATCAGTGGTTTATGATCTTTTGTGTAATAGGGGCAGGGGTGCCTTGTATGATTACTGTAACGTGAGTCCATTGATGTAGTAAACAAATACCCAGGTTTCAGAAACCAGGGTTAATTCTCGGGTCCGTCACTTAGAAGTTGAGGGACACAGGGAGCCACTATTCCTCTAGTTACTATAGTGATCCACCTGTGGACATACCCTCCTCAAGGCTGGCATATCCACCCTACTATCCTCAGCTGTCAAGAATTTTGACTCCTGATGGCTTACAGCTGCATCCCTCACTGTGATGCCCTTGGTGGTGAGGAATTGCACCACCCAAGGTCATATCTCTTCCCAGGGACTAAGATGAATGCACAAGGGCTCAGCCCTCATATCTCAAGCTGAGATGACTCTGAAGTTCTATTCCTACTCCAGAGCCCTCTGTGGGATCCACTAAGATCTCAGTAGCAACTGCGTGGTGGATCAACCCTCTGCCCAATCCTTCCTTCCTTCTCTCTTTCTCTCCTTCCCTCCCTCCCTCCCTCTCTCCTTTTCTTCCTTTCTTTCCTTCCTTGCCTCCTTTTCTCCAGATACACCTTCCAAGTGCACTCCCCAATAAACATTCCGCATACAAATTTCCATCTCAGAATCTGTTACCTGGGAACCCAATCTAAGTCAACCCCTGTGAGCTTCCATTCACTTATTTTTAAAATGCAGATGATGGGAACATCTCCTAATTATAACTGGCCCTCAGGAAATGTAACTTGAATGACAACATTGTGCTTGAATGCAAAGTGGCCGTTCTTTTGGGGTTGAATGGGGTTGGATACATACATTTCAGTTTAACCCCAAATATTAAGCTCTGATACATACCAGGCTCAGGGCTGGGTGCTGAGATATGCAAGAGTACCAGGTCTCAGCCTAAAACTCTAGTCTGTCCTGCTGCAGAAAGATTTCCTGTGACTCACTGAGATCCCATCCAACTCAGTGTGACAAGCATTTATTGAGCACCTACTGTAGGTCTGACCCAGTGTTGGGGATCAGAAATATGAAGGTGAAAGAAAACACTTCTCCTTCACTTAAGCAACCCATGGCCCAGGAAAAGAGATGGACAAATGGCCTGACAATGACAGCACCATGTGGTACGTGCAGAACAAGGAAGATTGTGTCAGGTCGGAAGCACAGATCTTTTAGTCTAAGGTTGCCTAAATTCAAATCCCACAATTGCTACATGCCAGCATCATGGCTTTAGAGCAAGTTACAAATATTCATTAAGCACCCACCATGGGTGAAGCCCTGCGCTAGTGCTGGATAGACAGCATAAGCAAAATAAACAGTACAAGGTGGATCTTGCCCTCATGGAGTCTGCCGTGCAATCTGATGCTACCTTCTGTAATTTGCCCAGCGCCACTGCTATGAGCCTCAGAGCACCCAGGGGACGTGTGGTTTCCCCATGGTGACCTGTTTGCCCACAGATGACTTCTGGCCAGTAGACCCTTCCTCTGAGACCCAGCTGGTAGAAGTCTCCCTCCCCTAGGCCTGATCGCTGAACTCAGAGAGCAAGTACAGTGGATTTCCCAGAATGCCAAGCTCTTCCCTCCACTGCTGCTGACCATGTAGCTCTTAAAATCACTGCTGACAGCGGTGAGGCTGCCATGCTAGCATGTTTATTAATTTCTAATTAGATCCTGCTCACCAATAGCAAACAGGGCACCATTTTAACAGAAATAAACACAGACATCCTTAATTTGTCAAAATATGTCTCAATGAGGAGCTACCAATGAGAAAATCCAGATGCTGGGCGCTTGCAGATATCACATTGGAATTCAATAGAACCTTTACCTGGAGTGCAGGTGACCAGGCTGTTGGCAGAGGGTCCTATGCATGGATGTTGAGGTTTTAAAACCAAGGGTGAGTAATCGCAGTCCCACCAGTGCACTGATCAGGAGGAGCTGCAGAAATGCCGGCTCCATTGCAGTGAGTGTGTAATTCACAGATGAATAAAGCTGAAGCCTGGGTCCACACTTCCCTCTTGATTTTACAAATGGAAACACTGACTCCCCTTTGCCTATGTCACCCTTAGACCTGATATGTGAATCAGGAATATGACAAAACAGCCTTCTGATAGCCCTAATAAGAGCTTCCCTCCAGGTATTTGTACCCTGTTGGAAACTCAAGAGACAACTAAAATCACAGGACGTTGGAGCGGAAAGTAATCAGAAAATCATCTTGACCCAGTTCCATTTTACAGGTGGGAAGACTGAGGCCCAGAGAGGGGAAAGGAGATTCTCAAGGTCACACAGCAAACTCAGAAACAAAGTCCAGGTCTCCTGACTTCCAGCCCACAGTTCCACAAACCACACGCCACTATCTTGTGTTAATTTTTTAACTCTAACTCTAGCGTGGTTTCTACAAATGGATTTGAGTAAAACTTCACCCTTTAGCCAAAAGAGAGAAGTGAGTGCCTTCGATAATTCCACTGGAGAATGTACTGAGTGATGAATGGATAAATAAAATGCGGCATATCCATACAATGGAATATTATTGAAACACATAAAGGAATGAAGTTCTGATACACGCTACAACACTGATGAGCCTTAGAAAACATTATGCTGAGAAGCCAGACACAAAAGGCTGTATATTGTACAATTCCATTGATATAAAATATTCAGAAGGGGCACATCTACAGAGACAGAAAGCAGATTGGTGGTTGCCAGGCACTGGGGGAGGGACGTGGTGACTGACACTGCCGAGATTTCCCTTAAGGTTGATGAAAAAGTCAGAACTAGATAGAGATGATGGTTGCAGAGCATTGTGAATGCACTAAATGCTACTGAACTGCAGACTGTACATGGTTAATTTTATATTATATAAAATTTATCTCAGTAAACAAACACACACACCAGAATGCACCGAGCTCCTCCCAGGAGCCCCACTTTTCATTTGTGTTATCTCAGTAAACTCTCCCATACTCTGGGGATATTGGTATCATTATCCTATTTGACAGGGAAGCAAACTAAGTCACAGAGAATTTTAGTGACAGGCCAGGGAAGCTCAGCCACCAAGCGGTGGATTTGGGATTTGAACTTGTGTCTGCCTGCCAGGCCGTCTTCTCCCCCGTAGCACCTGCCTTTAAGGAATGCAGAGCCACAGACAAGCTCTGAAGAAAAGATGTCCATGACAATTCTCCAACAGAGTCTCAAACTCATCCCTTCTGGGCACAGAGGAGAGGTTATTAGCTCTTCGTTGAGGAAGTGGGTCATCTAAAAAATGTCTTTTCTTAAAATGTAAACTTTTCATCGGCAAAGAAGCGAGAGTAGGGAAGGAACACTGTTAGATGAAGTTGACACTTTCCAAGTGAGTAAGTTCCATGCCACACTTGAAAAAGTGATTAAGTTCAGAAATCTTTGGATGAAACAAGATTCAATAGGTTTCATTACTGCGGGCCTTCTCAGTGCCTTGAATTCCCCAATGAGTTTTGATTGTTCATGAGTGCCCCACATCGCACGGCATTCCTCAGTGTATTTGATCAGAGGACCTTCTCTTCCCCTCCCATGACCACAAGTCCCTGGAGTTTACATGCAGTGTCACGTATTTGAGGAAAATCCTAAATTAATGGTTCCTGTGGAGGAAATAAAGCAGGGCAGGCAGGCCGTGGTGGGGACAGATAGAGTGCACCTAGACCCCAGCTGGGCTCTCTGGGTTCTAACGGAATCGTCTCTTTTCCTACCAGGTTCTCATGTCCAAGCTAGTCTGAATTCTCTTTCCAGGAAAGGAGGAGAAACTGCGAGAAGGGAGGTGAAAGGAGGAAGCAGGGAAAGAGACAGAGAGAAAGGCAGAGGAGAAGAAGGGAGACAGACAGATAACCAGGGAGGGTGAGAGAGAGAATCCCAAGTGAGCCCCACTGTGACTGGATCTCCTCTAACGCAGCATCATCAGCTGCAGGAAAAAAAAAGAAAAGAAAAGAAAAAAAAAAAACCCTGAAGGCTATGGCTGTTCTGGAAGAGGCAGCCGCTAAATTAACGAGGTATTACCCAAGATGAAGGAAACAATTAGGACATTTAGCAGTAGAGATAAAGCAAATACTCTTTCCATCAAAAAAATATTAAGGCTAATTCAATTGGAAAAGAGGCAATGGGGAGAGGCCTTGTAAGCCCAGGAAGCAGGAAGAAGGGCTGGCTGAGCAGTCTGCAGAAGAGAAAGATTTATCCAAACTCAAATATGTGCTGCGGGAGGGAGGGGCTCTGAAGGGCTCCCCAGCTGGGCTTGAATAAACAAGTCGATGTCAGCTTCTATAAGTGAGAGGGTGATGGGCAAACCGCGCTTCCCCCAGTTGGCGGAGTTGAAATGAGTGATCGATAGGGCAATATCACCAAGCTAATTAAATCAGAACTCCATGGGGCTGATTCCTTCTTTACAGCCCGGGACCAGCCTCTGATCGGCAGGACCGGAGGGCACTTGAAGGCCTGGTCCCATCTCTCGCCCCAGATGGATCGGGGAAGCCCTCCTGCCACACCTGCCCCTTTCCATTTCTGCCCTTACCCACCCAAGGCAGCATATTCTGCTATTTGGAAACACTAATAATAATAAAAATAATATTAAACAGCCTAACACTGAGAAGCTCCAGCATACAAGCATTGGACTTTGAATTCAGTCTTTTTTTTTTTTTTTTTTTTTTTTTTTTTAGACAGAGTCTCGCTGTGTCACCCAGGCTGGAGTGCAATGGCGTGATCTCGGCTCACCGCAACCTCCAGCTCCCTGGTTCAAGAGATTCTCCTGCCTCCACCTCCCAAGCAGGTGGGATTACAGGCACCTGCCACCACACCAGGCTAATTTTTGTATTTTTAGTACAGACGGGGTTTCACCGTGTTAGCCAGGCTGGTCTCGATCTCCTGACCTCAGGTGATCCACCTGCCTCAGCCTCCCAAAGTGCTGGGATTACAGGCATGAGCCACCACGCCCAGCCAAGTTCAATTATGTTTTAATCTCATTTTGTCCTCAAGACAACACTCTGGTGGGTACACTGATTACCCCCGTTTTACAGAGGAAGACACTGGAGATCAGAGAGGTGAAGAGATTTCCCAGAGGCACACCTGCTGAGTGTTTGAGTCAGAATAAGAATCCAGGTCTTCTGGCATCCCAGTGAGAAGGTCTTGACCACTGATTCTGAGAAAGTCCAGCCAAATTGGCCATTTATTCATTCATTCTTGCCCATGTGTATAACTATGAGCCAACCACTGGGTGTGGCAATGGGAACAAAATGGGAAACTTGTTCTCAAACCAGAGGGGAAAGACAAAAAAACACAAGGTAACCAAGCAGCAAGACACTCAAAGTGTAGTAAGACACTTAAAGCAAGTGGAGACTTAAAAAATGTAGTAGGTGCTCCGTGGAGCAAGAGGACTGTGACCCAGAATAAAGGAGTGATCCTACAGAGGAAGTCAAGGAAGGCTTCCTGGAAGAGGTGGTGCTTACAGGGAGGCCCAAAGGATGAGCAGCAGCCAGACAGGTGGAAGGTGGAGGAGGCATTTGTGAAGACCCTAGGATGGGAATGAGATCAGAATTTAGGGAATTAGCAGAATGGACCCCTGACAGAATGACAGGCAGTGGTGAGTAGGGTCTGATCCCAGATGTGCAGGAGCAACAAGGGGAGCCTCAGACCAGGCAAGTGATTTTCTCAGAATAACAATGCAAATTCATGACCGAAAGAGACCAGAGCCCAGGCCACCTGATGCCCAGCCCAGAGCTCATGCCTCTGGCCACGCAGCCTCTCCTGCCAGGTGGTTAAGTGTCACAGGAGTGGACAACTTGTCTTTTTTATTTGTTACAGTTTCCCAGCAGTCAGTCCTAAATCTGGTACATACTAAGCACCCACTGATTGACTGTTGAATTAATGAATGACACCAAAAGGATGTCATGAATGAATGAATGACTGGAGAAGGATTTAACACCTATTGAGCACCTAGTGTGTACACGGCACCATGATCATTACAATCAGACCAGAGCGATGAAAGATCCTCCTTTTTAAAGGGATTCTTAGTTTTCTCCCGTCACTTCCTAACACACAGCCTCCAGAAGCTAACGAAGCCAGCTTCTTCCTTGACTCTGTCACCCACACAATTTTCCTCCAACTCTCTGCCTTTGCCCTTGCTGTGCCTCCCACCTGAGCTATCCTCCCTCAATCGTTTCGGCTGCCCAAATTAATTAGTTCAGTCCTCCAAGATCCTCCTCCTGAGTGATGCCCTCCCTTCACTGTTTCTCCGGACCGTCTCTGCACACACTATTTATCTACATCTGGCCCCTCTCAGTAATATGTCATCTTCTCAAGAGCCCAAGCCACGGTTCCTGTTTTCCCTGCAGGACTGGACCTGTGGGAACATGTGAGTAAATCGTTGCTGAGGGGACTCACGAGAGGCTTGGGCAAGTCACTTCCACTCTTCGAGAGTCTTGGCTGCATATCTGCAAAAGAAGGAGATGAAATTTTATCAAGGATGGCAAAATTGTGCATCCACATCACTGCACCCTCTCCTTTAGTCAAAGCAGACATTACTGATTGATCACTGGTTTTTCCCCACCGTGACCAGATGCACCTTTCAAATCCTTTCCCTATGCAACATTCCAAGCAGTCTTTACAAAAAAAAAAAAAATGCAAACTTTGTGAGCAAGATGAAATCTACTGCCACTCTTCAATGCAATAGACTCTAAGGGACTTTTCTCTGGCCTTTGGGGACCTATCACAAACCCAGTGCAAAGAATATGAGATTAGAAGCCCGAAACCTAATTTACAGATTATGCAACCTTGAGTAATCCCAGCCTCTATAAGCCTGAATTCCCTTCTCTGTCAGGTGGCATGTATCTTCTGACATGCCTCTGTATAGATATCACTGCTTTTTACCTGTTGTGAAAAAAAAAAAATGTAATCATCAGGGTTGTTATAATTGTGAGTAAATATGAAGTTATTAGGCCCAGAGTGAGGCAGCCTGAGGGTGAGTTCTAGCAGTGCAGGAACTGAATGTACAGACTTGGAAGATCTTTTTTCAGCCTGCTTTCCTTCTGCTTGTTGGCTGTGCTGCCCTTATACAGCCGTCCTATTAAACACTTCCAAGTGAGTGGGAACCTACTCAATTCATTGTTCCCCCATCGTCCTCTCTCTGGACAACACTATAAATTCCCAGGCATTCTCTATAATCGTGGATTGGCTCAGTTGTCTTGGCACAAATAGAGGGGATAAGGGAATTCCATTCCTCAGTGTTCCCCAGCTCACCAGGCTTGAGGGCAGGGGCTCTGCCTCATTCACAGCTGTGTCCCCAGTAGCCAGCATTGGGCCAGGAGCTCCATAGACTCTCAATCAAGATTTGTTGAATGGATGGAGGGAGGGAGGGAGGAAAGGCACAGACACCATTTAACGCCCCATGCAGCGCATTCAGCATGCCAAACCCGTGCGCACAGTGCTCTAGCTTGCTCGGACACAATTATGTTAAAAGAGCAATTAGCAACCTTTTAAGCCTGATTGCCAACTCCCCCATTAATCACTTGCAATTATAAACCCCAAATCTTCAAAACAATTGGTCCCAGACGCCCACTAGAGAGAAACGTTAATAACCTTCCTTTTTCATCGGAAATCTCTGCTCAGTTGGAGTCTCTGGGTCACGGAGGGGCGGAGCAGCCACAAAGGGCTGAATAGGCTGAAATGGGAGTGGTGACCCTGGAGAAAGGGGTAAAAAAGTCACCCCGTAGGGGCCAAAGGACACTCTGGGAGGCTGCCTCATCTCCCCTCTGCCAGCTTCTCCCCCATTACCACAGCCAGCCTGGGCCATATATCTCCCCATGCTTTCACCAAACCACTCTAATTCCACATTATGAAGACACTGTCTCTAATTACTGTGGCTAATTAGCTCCTCGCAGCCACCCCAGTTGAGGCACGCGAGAGACAGAGCCGCCCCCAAGGCCTTGGACATGGCTGGCCGCCTCTGGCCGCCAGCCGCCACTTTGCCACCACAAGGACACCCTGTGAGCTGACCCCCTTGTTTCAGGGGAAAGGGAGGAGGAGAATGAGGGATGGTAGAAGCCTTCTCGGTCAATCTGAACCCCCTCTCTCCGCCAGTCCCCTGCTGCGGGCAGCAGGCAATTCAGACCTGAGTGCAACAGCTAATTAAATCAATATGAGATAATGAACGGCAATTAGAGGTCCGGCTAGGCACATCTTCTCTTGTAAATACTGTTTCTCTCCCAACGGGGAGCTCTTTTTTAATAATCTGTTTGTGTTTCATTTCCAGGAGCCGTAATTCCCCCAAGAAGCACTTTGGGAAAGTGATTTGTTTGTCTGTATAATCGCCAAAGCATTCCGTTAGTCTTGTTTGTTTTGCTGAGTGCCTGCTACTACTGGAGAGAAACAATTTTTCTTCTCTCTTTTATTTTTTTTTTAAATGTCTACTTCCTTCCTCAACATCCTAATATTGGACCAGTCCAGGGCCATGTATCTCGGAGGTGTAATGAGCTGCACTCTGCCCTTAGCTCCCTCTTTGCCTTTCTGGGGGATGAAAAAATCTAAAATCCTTAGGAGATCACAGAATGATGGGAGGAAGTCTAGTGGCTCCCATTCTACAGATGAGAAAACCGAGGTCTAGAGCAGCCATCGGTGACTAACAACTTAAATTCTCCCATCCTCCATTCAGATGGCTCCCAAATCTCATGCGGTGCCCAGGGGGGAGTCTTGGGGAGGGCATTATAAGGAGCCCTCTACCCTCAAGAAGCTTGGAAATTTATCTGGTGAGACAGGCTAAGGCACATATCAATTAGAAAGCAATTAAGTGCCTAATTGTGTGGCACCAACAAGCTCAAAGAGTTCAGGAAAGCAAAAGATCCTTCAGGGAATAGAGAGGAAGGAGAGAACAACAGAGCCATTTGCATCTTAGTTTTATCTCTAGCTCCCATCAAGACCGGTTTTCTGAGCTCTAAACTTTTATACCTTCATCGGGATGCCCCACGGCAGCATAAAGTCAATTTGTCCAAAAAGGAAAGCATCACACACACACACCCAGCCATGTTTTCATTCTTCTCCTCCGTGTTCAATAAATGGCTGTGCAGACACCCAGTTTTCCCGCCAGAGAACTCAATTTCTTTTCTCATGCTGTCTACACCCAGTCAACAGGACCTTGTAAATGTCTCTCAATAGTACCCACTTTTCTCCTTCCCTACCTGTCACTGCCCTAGTACCAGTCACCACCTGGATGCACCCTAGTGGTCCGCTGAATCCAACCCTTCCTCCCCTGCAATCTAATACTGCAACCAGAGATGCTTTCTACAATGTAATCTGACCAGATTATTCTCCTGATTAAACTCCTTAGTGCTTTCCTCCAGATAACGGTCACTTTAATGTGACCTATGAGACCTCTGGTCCTTGCTTACATTTTTAGGCCAGCCTCTTGACATCTACACTCCCCCTTTTATCTTGTATTTTATTTTATTTTTGAGATGGAGCTTCGCTTTTGTTGCCCAGGCTGGAGTGCAATGGAGCAATCTCGGCTCACTGCAACCTCTGTCTCTTTGGTTCAAGCGATTCTCCTGCCTCAGCCTCCCGACTAGCTGGGATTACAGGTGCCTGCCACCATATCCAGATAATTTTTTGCATTTTTAGTAGAGATGGGGTTTCACCATGTTGTCCAGGTTGGTCTTGAACTCCTGACCTCAGGTGATCCACCCACCTTGGCCTTCCTAAGTGCTGGGATTACAGGCGTGAGCCACTGCGCCCTGCCGTTCCTCCCCCTTTTATACACACAGAGCTCATGCTTCAGCTGCGGTCTCACAAATAAGCAATACCCCTTAGATACCCAAGCCTCTGCAAGTGATTCTTTCTCCACTGAAAACTCCTTAAATTTCCCCCTAGATCTCTGTAGTAAGCAATTCTTACTCTTCTCTTAGGCATTATCTTAGAGAGTTCCTCCCCCAGGAAGCATCCCTGTTCTTCATCACTCCAGGCTGGGTTACCTCCCTCTCCTCTGAGCTGCAGTCGCCACCTGTGCTGACACCAGTTATGGTCTTAGAACTTAACAAATCACGTGCCATGGTAATTATCTGATCATTGTTCTCCCTGCCTCACTGGAATAAGAGCACCTTGAGGCCAGGGTCTTGTTTTGTCCTTCGTCAGAACTTCTACTACTTAGCACACAATAGTTGCTTAATAAGCACTCATTGAATGTCTATTAAATAAAAGGCTGGAAGTACTCTTAACATTTATTTAATACCACCTGTTGCCTTTCGGATGGCAAAAACTGATACTTCAGAAAGGAGCAGAGGGTTTCCTGGGGCTGTGCAGAAAAATGACAGCAGAATCAGAGTAGATCCAAGTTGTCCTGACTGCTGATTCAGTGTTCGATCTGCCATATGTATTTGATTTTAATCAAATCCATGTTATCCATAAATATGTTTGACTAAATAAATATGGGTTGAATACGTACCTTGGGAACTTAGAAATGGCTAAGACAAAAACAGAATAGCATGACCCCAGCAGAGGGACTTAGTGGGGATGGGAGGTGGCACTAAAGGTGTCCCAGAGGCCAGGCACGGTGGCTCATGCCTATAATCCTAGTACTTTGGGAGGCCAAGGTGGGAGGATCACCTGAGATTGGGAGTTCAAGACCAGCCTGGCCAACATGGTGAAACCCCATCTCTACTAAAAATACAAGAAATAGCCAGGCGTGGGAGAAGGTGTCTGTAATCCCAGCTACTTGAGAGGCTGAGGAGGAGAACTGCCTGAACCTGGGAGGCAAAAGGAGGTGGAGTTTGAAGTGAGCTGAGATTGTGCCACTGCATTCCAGGCTGGGCAACAGAGCAAGACTCCGTCTCAAAGAAAAAAGACTTCCCAGAAGATGGTGGGCAGTGTTTTTGAAAAAAAGTGAACCTTTGATGGACCAGAAAGATAAAAAAAAAAAAAAATTGTTCAAGGCACATACCTGGTCAATAAAGCAATCATGATTCAACCCAGGTCTTTCTACTACCCTGTGCTTTTCTTTTGTGATGAACACAGTTGTCTTTAAAGATGGTTCAAAATCTTCCCAATATGTGTTGCTAGAGCATAGCGGGAATAAAAGTTGGGACCTAAGCCAGAGATTCAAGTTTTCCTTCTGTTTTCCAGCAAGAGTTTAACTACAGGAGTTATGGGTCATTAAGAGAGACTAGAACAGAATAAGGGCTGTTAGGTGCCTGAAGGGTTTTTGTTTTTGTTTTTGTTTTTAACTTATGGGATGTGTGTCAGAATTTGCAGATTGTATCATGGGGAAGTGAACTTAGAAGGATCTCTCAGAGTAGTGACCATGAACCAGAGCCAGAGATGGGTTCCCCTCCGCAATGCCAACACAAAGGTTTCAGAACCACGGACAGCTCCTGGGTGGCGTCTGGGCCTGGCTTTCCTGGTGTGGCTTGCATTATTGCATGGCTTCCTGGTGTGCAGTAAACGGTCTCTCAATTAATTTAAAAAGAAAAAAAAAAAAAAAAAGTAAGGTTTTAGTGTATACTTTTCTCCCCAGAGGATCATAATCTGTTTCTTCGGTGGAATGAGGTATACAAAGGCCTGAACTTCCCATAAGCCACACCAAAACTCCCATAACTCCAACTCTTCCATAGAGCTCCACCTAAGGTAAGAACTGCTCGTGAAATGTCTGGCCTGGCCTCCTCTAAGGCATCCCTGTCCACATTTGAGGAAAGGTGAACCACAGAAAATCTCTTTCTGGGAATTCAGTCTTGCCAAGGTTCAGGCCAGGATTTTTCCAAGCCCAAGTTCATGAAAGACAGTGCAGACTCCAAGAACCAGATACGGAGGAAATACACCAACTCTGTCAGTTTTCCCATGGAGAAAAGCAAGGTGCTGAGAGAGACATCGATGTAGCTTGCATTAGGAAATTGGGACAAATTCTAAGTCGTGACTATATTAATGAGAGTTCATATCTGCTATCAGGACGTTCTATACTTCAGGCACACTTATAAACATGATATCATTTCATCTGCCCAAGCACCCTGTGAGAAAAGTACTATTAACCTTCTTTTACAGATGAGGAATCTAAAGCTCAGAGAAGGAAATTGACTAGGCACGAGTCACAAAGCCAGGGATTGGCAGATCCCCCCTTCAAGCCCAGATTGTCTGACTCAAAGTTTATGATGTTTCTACCATGCTACTTTGCCTTTGGTGTTCTTCCCTGATCTTTGAGCCAACAAGACTTGCAGCTTTTGACCTAGGAGCAGGACACAGATGACCTATCACACAGATAAGTTAAACTATCTCCCCTAGTCCTTGCGGACTCCTGCATGAGTCTTTTACAAGCCATGATTCTATTATGGGCCACGATGCCCATAAAGATCAGGCCAGATTTTACTGTTCCTTAAACCTCCCATCCTTCCTCCCATGCTCACCAGCTTTAAAATATGAAACAAAATTATCTCAGGTCAACAAAAAGCCCTGAACAGGAACCTCTCACCCCCAATTCACTGTGGCCAAAATGCCAAATTCACTTTCTCTTCCTTCCTTCTTTTCTGTTTGTGTAGTAAGGTCCAGGGCAAATCTGTAAATCTGGCCTTTTGATCACACTCCCTGCAACACCAGACACACCTGCTGTCCACTTAACTCTCTTTCATCTTCAATTTTTTTTCTTCTCCTCTCCCTTCAATCTATCACAAGCCACTTATGACTTGAAAAAACCCTGCCCAAGCTGATGCGATGGAAGAAAATGGGCCTTGAACTCACATAGAGAAGAATTCAAATGAAAGCTGTACTCTTTCGAGTTCTGTGACCTTGGACACATTTCTTAGCATCATTGATCTCATCTATAAATTGAAGACACTGTGACTACCTTTGGCTGCTATAGGTCACAGATGCTACGACCTATATATACATCATTGCTAATTTCTATTACTGCTAATATAGCAGTAATAATATTGACATTAATAATAAAAATAGTAATCACTAGCTTATCAAGTAGTCACCTTTTACTAGGCACTGTTCTAAATGTTCTACAGATAGTAACTAATTATATATAAATTACTAATGACTAATAGATGTAACAACGAACATGCAGCTAATTATATGTGATAGGCACAAGATTACACAACTAGTAATGTTCAGGCTTGCACACAGTAGGTGTCCAATAAATAAGAATTCCATATCTCACTCTCCTCCTTCAGTCTCCAGCATGTGTCTCCTTTCTTCCACTGCTGATGATCCAACTTGTCACCCAAACCACTGTGAGCTCCATACTCCCCATCCATGAAACGGGTATCATGCCCTGATTTCTAGAAATGCACTGAGAACTCAATGATATAAATGTGAAGGTACTCCACCCATAAAATAGGCTTAATAAATATTTATTGGAAATTAATAATGCTTACTATATTTTGCTCCACCTTCTTCAGCTTCTGGATATAGGGCTCTGATCCCATCACTCTTACCAAGATTACCCTCTAAATAATCATTAATCATAAAATTGCTAAATCTAATACCTGATTTCAGCTCTCATACTTGACCTGTGGGTAGCCTTTCCACTGCTGATCAATATCCCCAAGCCAATTTCCTTCTTGGATTCCAGAATTCTAGGCTTTCCTGCTTTCTGCTTACCCCTCAACTCTCTTCCTTATTTCACCTATTACATGTATCCATATCTCCAAAGAATGATTCTGATTTCTCTACTTAGTCTATGGTTCAGTTCAGTGGAGAGGATTCCCATTTGAATTTCAGCTCCACCACAAGGAGAAATCCTCAGCCAAAGTTTTGAGGACAAGTAGTTCATTTGTGGTCCCAGGAAACACCAGGAAGGAGGATGCAGAAGTGAACAGGAAGGAAAGACAGCCAATCAAGGGTGCATAATCAACTCAGAAACTCCCGTGGGCAGCTGGAGCCTAATCCTGCTGGAGAATGCTGGGAAGCAGTGCAGAACGTGCTTGTTGGAGTTATCCCGCTCGAGGAGCCAGGGTTCTGAGTCATTTATTTACCAACTCCTTTCAATCCATAGTTGAGGGTTGCTCCTGGAGGATGGTAATTCTCAGGTACTTCTAGCTTGCATGCATGTAAGCAGAATAAGCCACAGACAACAGCAAAGCCCTTAGACTGTTGGCAGTCATCCCATCAAGCCCTACAAAGGCAAGGCTGCAGGAATATGGGTCAGGACACCAACAGTGTCTGCTGCAACTCCCAGATCTGGATCTCCATCTACAGCTCTTCTCCCAAGTTCCAACCAGACACAAATTTCCAACTCAAGGTGGTTTTCTCCCTTGGACCTTCCTAGGCTCCCCACATCAGCAGTCCTAGCCTGTCATGCTCATCATATGTCATCTATATGCCCAGAGTGGAATTCAGGGGATCCCCATTATCCAAGGCGGGAAATAGATTCCAAGATCCTCATTGGATGTCTGAAACTTGCAGATAGCAACTAACACTATATACACTACATTTTCTCCTATACGTAAATACCTATGATAAACTTCAAAGTTTATATAATATAAATTAAACATAATGTTTATGTTTCTCCTATACATAAATACCTATAGTAAAGTTTATAAATTAGACACAGTAAGAAGAGATTAACAACAGAACAATACTTCATAATAAAATAGAACAATCGTAATAATATACTGTAATAAAAATAATATAAGGTGTTCTTTCAACGTAAGCACCATGATATGTCAACAGCCTATGTGATAACCAAGATAGCCACTAGTGGGTAAGGGGCAAGTTGTGTAGACAGATTGGATACCTAGACAAAGGGAAGATTCACATCCCAGGCGGGATGGAGCTGGACAGCGTGAGATCTGATCACGCTACTCAGAACAATATGCCATTTAAAATCTATGAATTGTTTATTTCTGAAATCTTCCATTTACTATTTTCGGACCATGGTTGGCCATGGGTAACTGAAGCCACAGAAATTGAAACTGTGAATAAGGGAGAACCAATGTCATTTTACCTATTGCGTATCCTTGACCAATCACTCTCAGCATTACCCCAGAGACAAGATGTCACCAGGGCAAGTACCAGTTCAGTTGTGGAGAGGTAAGAGTTTGAATGCTGGCTCTGCCACTTCCCAACTGCACCCACATAGGTGCATCGCCTCACCCCTCACTTTCAGTTGCATTGCCTGCAAAAGGAGAATTTTAAAATCATATTTAGGGAGGGTGGACAAGAATATGTATGGAAAGCTGCCGGTACCTAGTCCAGATTATAACCCATGGTGGGTATCTAGTCTTTCAGAGCTGTGACTGCTCCAATCAGTAGCCAAGGTATACTTCTCTCTTTATTTTGCCAGTTCAATTGCATATCTCATACTAGCCCCTGTTGTTTATATTTTCTTGGCTATTTCAAGAGTTTGCAAGCTTGGCAAAATGCCGAATACTCCAGTGAATTGTTCCTAACCTTTCTACAGCCCTCAATCTCTTCTCCTAGAGTCCTCCTCGCATATCAATGCCAAACTCATCTCCTTAAAATACCACATTCCTATCAGATATCACCAATGGCTCACGATTGTATTACGGTGATGTTTAGCCTCCTTGTTCTGGCATTTAAGGCTCTTCACAATCTGATACCCTAATTATATTCTTCACTTTATCACTGCTTTTCTTTGGTAAAATACTTCGTTTCTCTTCTTTATGTTGATTTAATCATCAAATGCTTATTAAGCATCTCCGTGTACCAGGCTCTGTCCTAAGCCCCAAGAACAACTTTATAAACAAGAAAAAGATACATCCTTTTCTCTCCTGGAATGCTCCACGATAAAGCCTTTATGCATGATGTTCTCCAGTTGACTACCCCCACTCCAATGCCATCAACTCCTGTCCAGAGAGGCATGTCATTGTATTGAGAGCAGGGAAAGGTCAAGGTTCAAACCCCAGGGTGACCATTTATGACCAGTGGCCTTGGGTCACATTCCTCTCTGGACCTCTGTTTCCAAATGATATGAAGTCCTGCCTGCAAGGGTTGATGTGGTCCTCTGAATAATGGTCCCCCAAAGATAGACATGTCCTAATCCCTGGAACCTGTGAATGTTACCTTAGATGGCAAAAGGGACTGCTCAGATGTGAAGAGGGAGGCAAGAAGAGCAGAGTCAGCGGGAGATGTGACTGTGAGGGCAGAGGTTGAAGTCATGAGCCAAGGGATGCCGGTGACCTCTAGGTGCCGAAAAAGGCAAGAAAACAAGATCTCCTTTACAACCTCCAGAAGGAACCTAGCCTTGCCAACACCTTGATTTTGGATTTCTGACCTCCAAAACTTGAAGATGACAAATGTGGGTGTTGTTTTAACCCCTAAGTTAAAACAACAATAAGAAACGAACACTATTGTTTATTAGTTGAAAGTAAGAAAATAATACAGTTGTCATGGAGAATACAGACTAATGTATGACCTTGGCCTCCCCAGGGTCACATGCCGTAAATGGCCAGAGTGGAGTTTCATCTGGGACTATTCCTGCTCTCAGTGTATTGAGATGTCTTTCTGGAAAAGACCTGATGGAGTATGGAAGGTCCAGCACACAGTGACAGGCCTTCGAATGGAATCTGAGGGAGGGTGAGGAGCAAGGGAGACCAGCTCAGGTTCCCTCTTCTCCTGGGAGACTTCCCTAATCATTGTAGCATGTATCATCTGTAAAATACAAACAATGTGTCTATGAGGGATGTTTACATATAACAATATCTTCGCATAAGGGGGCCTAGGAGTATTCTTGAATGTGATGTGCATAGCAGGTGAACATCATTCCATGGGTGAGAATACAGAGGCCAAAGGGATTAAGTGATGTCCAAGATCATTCAAAAGAGCACAGCAGATCGGGGATGCAAACCGAGTTGTCCTGCCTACCAGTCCAGCACCGTGTGGGTTTCCAGCTGGCCTGTTCTCTGCATTCACTGTGTCAGCATCCCCATCTACACACCGGCAGCCACCAGCTCCAGAGAAGTCAGCTCCCCAGCCAGAACGCAGGAGTCCCATGGAGGGCCCATCTCCAGTCCCTCTCTTAAGAGAAATGACAAAGGGAGAATGCCAGTTGGGAAGAAATGATAATTTCCTGTATGTCAATAACAGGATGAGAAATGGTCCCAGGATAAAATATGCTCCATCTCCTACTCGGCTTGGATGCATGCCCAGGAGATGCCGTGTGCTGGGACTGGGTCAAGGGGCAAGGGGAGAGAAGGAAGGCCTACTGGGAAGGGTGGAGAAAGTCCTCTATGTCACCAGGACATTGGGAGACGAGAGCCAGGACGCTTGCAATATGTTGAAGAGTCTTGGTGTCTGCTCTCAACTCTGGGGGGCCAGGGCTGAGCCTGTCTTAGCCACGGCAGGATCCCCAGGGACTACAAAGGTGCCTCATGCAACATCTATGCTCAGGAAATGCTGGTTGTATGAATGGAAAACTTGGAGTTAGGAAAACTCCCTACAATCTATAAGCTGGGAATTGTAAATTCCACTTCCTGTCTCTGAGGCCTTGCTTCACCATCCGCAAAGCTACTCACCAGGAAGTCTGCAAAAAAAAAAAAAAAAAAAAATTAAATTAAATCAAGTATGCATTAGTCAAGTTTATGTGCCCAGACTCTGGAGTAAGACAGTTTTGTGCTCAAATTGCCTCTTCAGCCCTTCCACCATTTGCTTCACCTCTCTGAGTACTGTTTCCTCCTCTGAAAAACAGACCTTTGTAAGAATGATTATCATGTTGATTATTAGTTGGCCGTGTCAGTCATTTACACTTAGCCCTAAATAAAGGGCCTATGTGCAGATTTTGGCAGGAACTAAAAGACACTGCTATTTTCTGTGTTTACTATTTGCCATGCACTCTTTTAAGCACTTTGCATGTAAACATCTATTTGATTTTCACCACAACCCTGTGAGGTTCAAAGCAGGGAAGGAAATCACACACAGCCACACAGCTGGTAAGTGGCCACATCAGGATTATCTCAAAGTCTGCCTGCTTCCAGACCCTGGACTCTTAATACTGTGTTACCTCTTCAGATCAAAATTGCCTATGGGCCATGAAAATTAGCTCAGAATGTATCCTCTAGTCCAGTGCTTTTCAAACTACTGTGAACAGGAATCAGATTCTGGATAAACAGATCTGGAGTGGGAACCAGGAGTCTGCATTCTAACCAGCTCCCAAGAGTGGCCAAAGCTGCAGGTCCATTTTGAGTAGTGAGGTTCCAGACAACAGGATTCCATGGATGGTATTTCACCAGAACATGACAGAGTCAGATCTGGCCTTTAGTAGCTTGCGGGGCTACCGTAAGGAGCCTGGATTAGAGGAGGCGAAGCTGGAGGTGGGTGTTTAGGCCTTGAGGCTCCTTCCGGCTGAAACACTTCATGGTTTGATTCTTAGAGGCGCTCTAAGCCTCTTTAGAAAACGGGTGGAAAGAAAGAATGTAGGAGTCCTTCAGCTCCACCCCTTCTCCAGGCCTAAAAAGAATATCAGCTCTGAGGCAGCTTCTGCTTAAAAACGACTGCTCTGAGCAGTCGCTCAGTATTCCAGAGACCACGCTGGATTCAATACATCAAAGGTTGAAGGATCATATAGCCCCATTAGCTGCAAAGTTTAATTTCCCTTCGGGGCTGGTGGTTACAATGAAACTACAGCAGCAATTACAACTTCCCCTTCACTGACAACCTGCTCAGATCAATAAAGGCTGCGTCACCAGGATCAGCCTCATTCGTCAGGAACTCTGGGCTACACAAGGCCCCATACTGCACACCACACACCTTTCTTGCCAGGTGGCAGGGGAGAAAACGTGGGGACACACACGTTTTAGGATGCCGTTTCCCTCTCTGAGTTTGTAGAGGGGAAGCCTGAGGCCAAGAGAAACCTCATTCATTCATTAATTCACCATATAGTTCATTCATTCATTCACCATATAGTTAATCAAGTGTCAACTCTTCTAAGCCTCAGGGACACGGCTGTTGAAGGCGGCAGATGACATATTATCTTTGTGGGGAAACAGAGGTAAAGGAAACAAACAAGTCAGAAAACCTAGGAAGGCACATGTGCCTCTTGAGTAGAGGGGCTGGGGATGGTGACTTAGTGACATTTGAGCAGGGCCTGAAGGAAGTAAAGGAGCGAACCATCTGAAGATCTGAGGAAGGGCACTCCAGGAAGGAGAGACTGTAAATGACAAGGCTGCGAAGTGGGAAGAAAGAAACAGAAGGGAACCGGGCATCGTGCTTCCTGAGTGAGGGCAACAGGGCTCGAAAACGAGGTCATAGGGCTGCCAGAGACCAGGCCAGGGCTTTGGATTTCACTCTGAGTGAGACAGGGTCCCAGGGAGGGTTTTCTGGGGGGAAAATCACTTCCCAAAGATGACACATGAAATCAGGAGCCAATCTGAGTTAGAACTAATGTCCCCATAGACCCCACTTGGGGACTTTCTTCCCCAATACCAGGCTCTATTTCATAGAAGTGTTAGTTACACGAAAGGGTCCTCTGCTTGCTGATTTACAGTTGGATGATTGGAATCAGCCATTATTATTCCAGCATCCAGATGAGCATATGGAGACCCAGAGCTCCCACGATGTCTTCATGATCTGATCCAGAGTCGCTGGACTTCATGTTCCCTGTTTTTGTGTGTGTGTGGCCATTGTTTTTTCAAGGATGTCCATTTTCTTGTCAGAACATCACAGCAAGCCTTGGATGCCCACATCTGAGGGGTGTGTGTGTGTGTGTGTGTGTGGTTTTTTCTGACAAGCGTAGAAGCCAAAGGCTAGAGCAGCAACAGAAGCAGCACCACCAACCCTACGACCAGTCTTAAAAAGTCCTCTTTCAACCTGCTTCTCCTTCTAGGTCCACACCCAGCTAAAGTCCTACCCACCAACCCTTATAATCACACCTGCAGGCACTGATGGCAAAAGCTGGAGTCTTTTTCGAGGCTTCTATGAGACTGGAACCAGCCTCCTCTCTCTCTTCCCTCCCTCTGTGCCTCCACATTCATTCAATCTTCTTTCCATTCTTTTTTTCAATACTGTCATTCTTCCTTTGATTTATTAATGAAACCACGATTAAATCCCGCTCCAAACTAGACAGTGAGAAAGTACAGGGGCCAGAGAAAGAAGGGAAGGAAGGCAAATTTCAAATCGCATGATGTTCTGTTGGTGCCAAGCATTATTCCACCCGGGCTTAATTAGCTATGCCTTTCCTGTATCTATATCTTCAACCTAGATTGATGGTGGTCTTCTTGAGGGCAAGCCACCTATCTCTACCTTTTTTGCAGTGTCTAGCACAAATCAACGGGTCACATGCAGCACAGCGTGAATACCGGGAGCATGCACTCTGGGGCAGGATTACCTGGATACGACTCCCAGTTTCACCATGTGCCAGTGGCGTGACCTTAGACAAGTGGCTTCACTTCTCTGAGCGTCAGCGTCTTCACCTGAAAAATGGGGATGGGCGTGGTGTGTCTCTTGCGGGGTTTCTGTAAGATGCAGTGACACGGTGTGATGAAGTCGCCTGCACAGAGGACTATCTGAATCGCGGTGAATGAATCACTTATTGTCTGGTTCCTGGGCTGCCCCGGGCAACCCATGTCATCTCCTCTGAGCTTCAGCTTCTGCTTTTGTATGTCCTCATGGTACAAAAGCCAGATGGGGTTCAGTGGCAAGAATCAAGGGCGACTCCAGCCTCCCACAAGACTTGGGAGGAAGGTGGGAGATGGAGGAGATGTAAGGTGGTCCTCTGCACAGCTGATCCTCAACCAATAGAGCCCTCTGTCGTCAAGATGGGTGGGCTCTGAGAACCAGCCCAGCAGGGTGTTTAGGGGGCAGTAGGGGAACTGGGGAGAGGGATTTGTCAGGGCATGCACCACAGGACAAGCACAGATGGTTGTGATAAGACAGGAAGAGAGCCATTCTCTTGTCATGAAATATGCCCTCCAGCCAATATAAATGCCTTGGAAGAATTAACGCACAAAACTTTGGTTTTTTGGTTTTTTCTTTTGAGACAGTCTCTTTCTTTTGCCCAGGCTGGAGTGCAGTGGCTCGATCTCGGCTCACTGCAACCCCCGCCTCCTCTCCCCGGGTTCAAGTGATTCTCCTGCCTCAGTCTCTCAAGAAGCTGGGATTACAGGCACCCGTCACCATGCCCAGCAAATTTTTGTAGTTTTAGTAAAGACAGGGTTTTGCCATGTTGGCCAGGCTGGTCTCCAACTCCTGACCTCAGTGATCCGCCTGCCTCGGCCTCCCAAAGTGCTGGGATTATAGGCGTAAGCCACTGCGCCCCGCCAAGAACTTTGATTTGTAGTTTATCTGCCAGGTAGAAGCAGAAGCATGTGTGTGAGGCAGGCAGTGTCTAGGAATGAATTCCCAAAACCTGCCAAATTCTCGGGAAACCAAGGGCATGCCTCCTACTCCATGGAGGACGGAGTTGCTCATGCAGGGAAACCAAAGTGGAAATCATGTTTCTGTCTGTATATAGCGCAGTGGGGAAGATGTGGGATGGGAGCCAGAAGGGCACTCCCTGCCGTGCTGGTGCCTTCACATGACACCTGAAATGATCGTCCCCACAGCTCAGAGGAAGGCATCCATTGTGCAGATGGGAAAACTGAGGTTCAGAGAACAGAAATAACAATGTCACATAACAGAACAGCACTTTTACTCAGGCTTTCTTCTCCCAAAACACTCCTCTTCTAACGAGAAAGTCAAGGGAAGAAGAGACAACCAGGACTATGTAACTCAACTCCCTACTCTACAGTTAGAATCTCTGCAAGCAAGTACCCTCTTGCAAAGTGCTGATACATCTCTACTGAATACATGAAATGATGGCTGGTCTACTCCCTCCAGCACAGTACTAGGACATCTAAAGACAGCTCCTTTCCTAGTACTGGTGGTGCTTACCTGTTTATTTATCAAGTTTTTATTGAGAGAGGGAAGGAGGAAATGAACCTCTGTGGAGGAAGTATATATTTTTTTTTTTTTTTTTTGAGACGGAGCCTTGCTCTGTTGCCAGGCTGGAGTGCAATGGTGCGATCTCAGCTCACTGCAATCTCCGCCTCCTGGGTTCAAGCTATTCTCCTGCCTCAGCCTCCCAAGTAGCTGGGACTACAGGTTTGCCCCACCAGGCCCAGCTAATTTTTGTATTTTGGGTAGAGACAGGGTTTCACCATGATGGCCAGGATGGTCTCGATCTCTTGACCTCGTGATCCACCCATCTCAGACTCCCAAAGTGCTAGGATTATAGGCGTGAGCCACCATGCCCAGCCAGAAGTATATTCTTGATCCAATGAAGTTATTCAGCAGAATAAGCAGAACAAGAAATGTTAATATTACAACCACTCCAAGAATTCAAGTTCAAGTCTGTGCCAAATCCTGGGGCAGCCCCCTACTAGCTGAGTGACATTAGGTACTTTACTTCACTTCTTCGAACCTCAGTTTTCTTTTCTTTAAAATGGATATATTAACTCAAAAGATGATTGTGAGGTCGGCAGAAAAATGAATCAACAAACTATGATGTTTCCATACAATGAAATACTACACAGCAATGAAATCAATTATTGATACATTCAACAATATACAAGAATCACAAAATCACTGTGCAAAATGAAAGAAGGAAATATAAAAGGCTGCAAACTGTGTGATTCCATTATGTGACATTCTGGGAGAGGCAAAATTGTAAGGACAGAAATCGAATCAGGCCTTGTCAGATATGAGGTCAGGAGTAGGAGAATGAATTCAATGTGGTATGAGGGAATTTTTGGAGGAGGTGAAAATGCTCTATATTTTGATAGTGTTGGTGTTTTTACTACAGTACACATTCATCAAAGCTCATCAAACTGTACACTTGAAAAAGGGTAAATGTTACTATAGATAAATCATACCTCAATAAACTTGACTGTTTTTGTAAAAAAAAAAAGTGAGGATTCCATAAATATTCGATACGTGGCAATTAACTTAGCGCATTGTAGCCACTCAATAACTGTTTATTTCTTCCACCTCTCAAAAGTGGTAAAATAGAGAGAGCTGGGTTGCTATAACCAGTTTAACCAGTAGTTGTCGCTAACAGATTCCATGCCATCTTTGTTTGACAGTCCCATTTATTCACATCTTAAGAATTGGATCAAATAAATCTTGGCTAAAATTGAAATTTTAAAACATCCTGTTGAATGCAAAGGCTATTTTACTCATCTAACAAACTGATGAGGTGGTAAGCTTGGCCCTCTCCACCATCCTGATGAATGATATAATGGACTTGGCCCCACTCCACACATCAAGCAGTGGAGGTGTGACCCACTACGTCACTGGGCTGCATGTGACATCTAAAGTCCTTTTGTAGATACCTGCACTAGGCATGGCTGGGACATTTCTTGAAATCTTCCTGCCCGTGGAAGAACGCATGATATGCTGAGGTCTCACCAGGGCCAGGCCTGTGAGCAGCAGCAAACTTTGAGTTTAGGTGGACACACTCCTCCCCAAACCCTCACAGCTGTGCCTCTTCCAATAACAATATTTTCTCTGCTCCCTCTGAAGAGAAAGTCATGTGTTAAATGGAAGATTTGCTTGAGTGAGTCACTAGGAACCTAAGCGAAATCATATTAAGGAAGTAATATTTATTATATCCATAAAGCGACCCGCACAGGCAAAGTGTGGGGGCCAGATGGGAGGCCCAGATGTGCAGGGAGCCAAATCAAGCCTGTCAAAAGGGGGGCCTGGGCCTGTGAGTTAAAACCCTTCAGCCAGGGAGGAATTGGAGATGGATTTGGGCAGTGGCAGAGTTCTTTGGCAGCCTCAGAAGTGCAGGCTCTCAGGGCAAGAAAACAAAGGGCAAGGGTTGCCTGCAGTAACAGAGGCTGCTGAAATGGTCCTGGGTAACACAGGGTATAGGTTAGCTGGATGGCCATAGATGAAAGGGGACATATTTTCAGGACATGCATAATAAGAACTTGGAGGAATGGAGGAGGATGAGGGGAGGAAAAAACGAAAGAAAAAGGAATAAGGAAGGAAGAGGACTGTAGGGTACAGTCGTCTGACTCATTGCTTGTTCAAGATATCCAGTCAATGGGGCAGGTAGGGGCTAAAAACCTGTACTTTGAAGCTATATGTCGTGGACAAGATTGGATTCTTTCCAGAGGAAGAGCCTACTACCAATTTTCACATAGGCACCAAATGGGCTAGCCACAGTCCTAGACAAAAGGATGAAAGGAAGATGGAGAAAGGGAATGGAGGGGAAGAAAATAACCAGCATCTTTGATCCTTCTCCACACATTGCTAGACTGCCCACTTTATCTCATGGTTAATGTATTCTTCCCTTCAAATGCATTCCCTTGGGTCCATGCCAATCTCACCTATACTTCCAAGCCCAGATCAATCATCACTAACTCCAGGAAGCCTTCCTAATTGCCCACATCCCCCAAAGGGAGCTCCTGGTTCTGTTGAGCAATCTGAAGCTTAAGCTACAAGCCAACCCCTGCCCTGAACACAGCTGTGATGCCTTCCCTGCCATTGGTCAGTGACCCTCTTGATGGCATTCCTCTCCCCATCCACACCTCTCTGTGCTCAGAGCTCTCAGTGATGCTGAATCCTCCTTTATAGTCATAAATGCAAGCAACTGATAGTCCTCCTTTTATTACCCTTCAAATTCTTGTTGTTGATGCAGCCCACAATGCTGCCAATTCTGACCCTGTGCCAGACAAGTGGGCAGGGTCATTGTAAGCAGAGACCCAGACAATGTACAGTAAACATTTGTTGTGCTTGCCACTCAGCATCTATTTCCCCATCTTCTGGGAACAGGGTGCTTCTATTCTTTTAGAGGCCCTTCTTTCATCCTCAGTCCACGGGACTCTTGCTGCACTCATCCTTGCCCCTGGCTCCACAGGCAAGTCCTATTCCTCCAGACCACTGTGATTGGTCCACGGCCCAAGCCATTCAGTGAGAGCCAGTCCTGTGACTTTTGCTACAACTCTCAGGAAACAGACTCCCTTTCTGCTGGCAACGAGAGACAAACAATTCCAATAGAGCTGCCACTGCGAGGGGCCATCTTAACACAGTGAACAGAAATGTTTGCCCCAAGAATGGAGCCAGCTCAGAGAAAAGCAGCGCCAAAGACAGAAAGACAAATATTCCTGACGACATGGTTTGAGCATCTGGAGCTAGTTAGCCATACCTGAAGCAGTCACCCATTTCACTCGTGTAAACCAGTACATTCCCCGTCTAAGTGAAGACAATTTCATTTGGGCTTCTGGCGTTTGTCACTGAAAGGGCCCTAATCAATAAGTACAACTGTCTAAAAAGTCTAGTTATTTTAAAATAATTACAATGCAGGACAAAAAATGGAACTGAGAGTTAAAAGACACGAGATTTTACTCTAGTTCATAGATTAAGCAAGTAGGTGAGCCTAAGATACTCATTCGCTCTCACCAGGCCTGCTTTTCTATTATGTGAAATAAAGATTGTCTTTGGTTTGGTTAAGTTTTTGTTTTTATTTTTATTTTTTCATTTTATTATTATTATTATTATTTTTTCTTGAGACAGAATCTTGTTCTGTTGCCCAGGCTGGAGTGCAGTGGCGCAATCTCAGCTCACTGCAAGCTCTGCCTCCTGGGTTCACGCCATTCTCCTGCCTCAGCCTCCTGAGTAGCTGGGACTACAGGTGCCCGCCACTACACCCGGCTAATTTTTTATGTATTTTTAGTAGAGACGGAGTTTCACTATGTTAGCCAGGATGGTCTCAATCTCCTGACCTCGTGATCCACCCACCTTGGCCTCCCAAAGTGCTGGGATTACAGGCGTGAGCCACCACACCCGGCCTATTTTTATTTTTAAAATAAAATGCTCTGTCCTGGCGCAGTAGCTCACGCCTGTAATCCCAGCACTTTGACAGGCTGAGGTGGGCAGATCACCTGAGGTTAAGAGTTCCAGACCAGTCTGGCCAACATGGTAAAATCCCATCTCTACTAAAAATACAAAAATTAGCTGGGTGTGGTGGCACATGCCTGTAATCCCAGCTACTTGGGAGGCTGAGGCAGAAGAATCACTTGAACCTGGGAGGTGGAACTTGCAGTGAGCTGAGATTGTGCCATTGCACTCCAGCCCAGGTGACAGAGCGAGACTCCATCTCAAACAAAATAATAATAAATAAATAAAAATCAAATAAAATGTTCTTTTCAAATTTTTGTGAGAACCGTGGCTCCTTTGGTTAGTGAGGAGGACTGCATTGTCATGGACACATCTCTTCAGCCACTCCCTGTCTTCCCTGGATCACCTGCAGTTGTGGGCACTGCAGTCTTCCCTGTCTTGTGAAAGGAAAGGCTTCAAGAGACAGGCATCCACAGTAACCAAAAGCTCCCACACTTTGGCACCAGGCGAACTCTGGCTTATATCCCACGGGACCTGCTCACTGGCGTGAGAATCTTGACAAGTCCCATCACTTCTCTGAATGTGTTTCCTTACTGTAGGATGAGGATCATTATCTTTCATCTTCACAGCCAGAGACTTCACTAAATGCTTTCTGTGCATCACCACCTTTAATCTTCACAACAGCCTTATGAGTTAGGTCCTATTATTATCCCCATTGTGCAGAAAAGGAAACCCAGGCTCTGAGAGGCTAAGCTTTGTACCTAAAGTCAAGTCCTAAGCTAGGATTAGAAACCAGGTCTGTGTGACTCCAGAGCTCAAGCATGTTCCAGCACTACACACACAAAAATGCCTAAGTCATGGCCCAAAACACAATTGACACTCAAGAGTAGATACAAACACAGTACTCTGCAGTAGAATTTTTCTCTGTTAATGATGGAATATTTTAGAGCTGTGCTGTTCAATACAATAGATCACACATCGTTTAATGATGGAGGATCTGATTTTAAATTTTATTTGATTTTAATTAATTTACATTTAAAAAGCCATATGTAGCTGGTGGTTAATATATTGGCCGGTGTGAAACTAGACACTCTGCTCCCTAAAGGAAAGATTGAAGATGTTTGTAAAACACATATAACGAGAGTCAAGCTGACCTATATTCAAATCCCAGTTGGCTATTTCTTAGCATTTGGCCTTAGACAGCAATTTCAATAATGTGGCAAAAGCCTCTACTTCACAGGGTAGTCACGGTACTCATTCATACATTGATTTAACAATGCTGAGCACCTCCGGCATCCAGGGCTTTGTGTTAGATTTTGGGAGTATGGTGAATAGGAAAGAAAAGAACTCAGCCCTCAAGAAATGTCCAGCAACTAGACGCTTGTCTGTAAATGTAAATACTGCACATGAGGTAGGGAACACAGAGCCTGGCACGTAACACATGCTCGCAAAATGGAAGCTTATTTCAAGAAGCAGACGTCTTCTGGAAGAGACTTGGCAACGTCTCCAGAGCATTTTGTATTAACTCGAGAAAGTTGGGAGGGTTATGCAAATGGGCCTGTTGAATAAAGAATATTCCTAGTAAAATCATTATGCAGAACGGTTTCCCCTCTGCATAAGGTGGCAAAAATTATCTCCCCAGTGCCAATTATGTGCTTGTTAGCACTGACATTCTCAGAGTCATTACACCGAATGGGTGCCGTTTATGTAAGATCTACACTGGGTTCCATTGTAATTTTTTCTCTGTTTACAACCTGGTGTAATCAAATGTCATTTTTTCAAATGTTAAGGTATTTGGTATTTAATCTATCATTAAGGTTTGGAATATGCTTGCCCCTAAAAGGCACTCGCTCCCATCCAAACACCTCAGGTGTCATGGAATGGAGCAAATATTCAGGGCTGCTTGATGAGGATGGGGGTCAGGAGACAGGAATTCCATTTCTGACATGATGTCCTTGACCAGGGAGCTTTCCTCGCTGAGACTAGTCATGCCATGTGTGATGCAACGGGATCTGATCAGGTAATTTCTAACGTGCCTTTGCAGACTTGATTTCCAACAAGCCCACTGAGAGGCTCAGCTTTTGCAGTTGTTTATTTAAACCATGTTAATAGCATATTTTAAAAAACAGACAAGTGGAGCAAAATGGTGATAGATAACATAGATAGATAGATAGATAGATAGATAGATAGATAGATAGATAGATGATTGATACAGGATAGATAGATAAACAAATGATAGATGATTGATAAATAACAGGTAAATAGGTAGATGATAGATGGATAGATAGATAGATGGGTAGATGATTGATACAGGATCGATAGATAAATGATAGATGATTGATAGATAGCAGGTAAATAAGTAGATGATAGATAGATAGAAAGATAGATAGATAGACACCTATATACATACATACATAGAGCATCACAAGTCTCAAAGAGTGAGTAAATGATGGATTATTGAATAGAGTGTGTTGCAAAATTAAATCTCTCTTTGTGGAACAATCAGGTGGATTCCAACCTCACACCACACACAAAAATAAAGTCCAGATATATTAAATACTCAAACATGAAAAGTGAAAGCAAAATGGAGGAGAATATTTTTGTGATCTGGAATGGGAGGGGTAAGGACTTCTTGAAAATATTCAAATAGCAGAGGTCATGGAAGTGGTAAAAGGACAGACTTAGTTACGTCAAAATTAAAGAGATCTGACCCATGGACACCAGAGACAAAGCTAACACGAGGTTAATGGAGTGGAACAAGAGATTTGCAAAGAATAGCTCTCTAGAAAACACAGAGATATATACAAATTTGGGGCAAAAAAAAAAAAAAAAAAAAAAACTTTAAAAACCCGGTAGTGAAATGAACAAAATATGTAAGTAAGCAATTCACAGAAAGTGAAAGAAAATTACTAATAAGTAAGTATATTTAAGATTTGTTCAAAATTACTAGTGGTGAGTGACAATAACTTAAAATCACCATGAAGTAGCACATTATTCCCCATTTGACTAGCAAAAGTCAGAGAGAAAGACAGTATCGTATCTTGACAGAAAAATGTGGTGAAAGAGGAATTCTTGCGTACAGCTGGAGAGAGTGTGAACAATGCAGCCATCTGAGTTCTGAGTCTGGCTAGACTCAGTGAAATTAAGTGTATAGATACCAAGAGCCAGTAATCCCATCTTCGGTGACAGAGCTTGAAGAAATCCTTTCCTGGGGCCACAAGAAGATATGCACAAGGATATTCGTTGCATCCCAGTGATATTGACACAAAGTTGGACTCCCCCCTCATCAGAGCAGCCGTAAGGAATCCGTGGTGGGAGGCACACTAGGAACATACTCTGTAACTATCAGAAGAAACTAGCCAGATCTAAATGCAGCAACACAGGCAGATCTCAAAACCATGCTGAGCAAGAAAAGTGAGAGCCAGGAGGACTGGAAACCGTGTCTGTACTTTGCAGAAGCACACACACACACACACACACACACACACACAATATATATATATATATATATATATATATATATATATATATATATATATATATATACACACACACTTTTCCAGGGTGCAAATAGATACCAATGGCCAGTCAGTGGGCTGGAGAAAACATAAACCAGGATGATGGCCAGGGTGGGAAAAGGAGAGGTATTAGGATGGAAAGATGAAGGCCAGGTGCAGTGGCTCACACCTGTAATTCCAGCACTTTGGAAGGCCCAGAAAGAAAGATCACTTGAGCCCAGGAGTTTGAGACCAGGCTGGGCAACATATTGAGACCATGTCTCTACAAAAAAATTAAAAATTAAAGCCGGGTGTGGCGGCTCATGCCTGTAATACCAGGACTTTGGGAGGCCAAAGCAGGTGGATCACTTGTCAGGAGTTCAAGACCAGCCTGGCCAACATGGTGAAACCCCATCTCTACTAATAATACAAAAATTAGCCAGGTGTGGTGGCGCATGCCTGTAGTCCCACCTACTCAGGAGGCTGAGGCAGGAGAATAACTTGAGGCAGGAAGAGGTTGCAGTGAGCCGAGATCGCACCATTGCACTCCAGTCTGGGAGAAAAGAGTGAAAATCTGCCTCAAAAAATAAAAAATAAAAATTATCCAGATGTGATGACACATGCCTATAGTCCCCGCTACTCAGGAAGCCGAGGCAGGAGGATCCCTTGAGCCAGGTTGGAGGCTGCAGTGAGCTGTGATCGTGCTACTGCACTCCAATCTGGGCAATGGCATGAGTCCTTGTCTCTAAAAAACAAAACAGAACAAAAAAGGATGGAAGATGAAAGACAGGGAGTAACTTAAAACAAAAGAAGAACCCTTGCAGAGGGTGTCTACTCCACTCTGTCCACCTGAGTCCCCCTTCCAAACAAATAGATACTATCCTTTTTTGGTTGTTCCCAGGCACTATGCTAAGGGACATATAGATTAGATATAAATTGAATTAGATATATGTGGATATATCTTTATCTCATCTATATTTATATAGATCATTTAATCTGCACAATCAATCAAGACTATAGGCATCACTATTAGAATTTACAAATGAGGAAATTGAGTCTGAGTTAAACAAAATCATTGTTCAAGCTCACCAAGCTCAAAGGTGACTGAGTTGGGACTTGAACCCAGGTTTTCCCACACCAAAGGCAATGCAGTGAAACCACTCCACTCTGTTAGGGCCTGTTCAAGTAGCTCCTGTCTTGCTCTTTCCCTCTAGGCACCTTCAGCATCATGTGGAACTGAGCACAATTGTCTGTCTCAGGCCAGACCCAGGCCTGTGTCGCCAGGGTGGGGAACCACATCTGGTGCACTACTGTGCACCCAATCCCTGGCAGATGGCAACCACGTGTGGTCAAGGGAAGGATGTTCACCTGTTGTTCTGAAGCACAAAGCATACTGTGAACTCACCTACTATAAAAAAGAGGTGTTTGTCTCACAAGCATTAGGATGGCTAGTATAAAAATGTAAGAAAAAGAGAAAGTAACAAATGAGGGAAAGGAGGTGGAGAAATTGGAACCCTTGTGCACCGTTGGTGGGAATGTAAAATGGTGCAGCTGCTTTGCAAAAATGTATGGCGATTCCTCAAAAAGCTACAGATATAATGATCTTGTCACTCAGAAATTCCATATTTCTTATCTGGGAATATATCCTGGGGAATGGGAAAAAAGGGAGCTTGAACAGATATTTGTACACCCACGTTCAAAGCAGCACTATTCACGATGGCCAAGAGCATTGTGAAACCAGCCCAAGTGTCCATCAGTGGATCAATGGATAAGCAAAATGTGGCATATACATACGGTAGAATATTATTTATCCTCTAAAAAGAAGGAAAGTCTGACTCATGCTACAACATGGATGAATCTTGAGGACATTACACTAAGTGAAATACGCCAATCACAGAAAGTCAAATACTGAATGTTTCCACTTATATGAGACATCTAGAGTAGTTAAATTCATAGAGGCAGAAAGTAGAATGGTGGCTGCCAGAGGCTGGGGGAAGGAGCCAAGGAGAAGGTGTTTAATGGATAAATAATTTCAGCTTTGCACCATAAAAAACGT
Organism: Macaca fascicularis; assembly: GCF_037993035.2. Classification (NCBI taxonomy): domain Eukaryota; kingdom Metazoa; phylum Chordata; class Mammalia; order Primates; family Cercopithecidae; genus Macaca; species Macaca fascicularis. The sequence goes on from NC_088384.1 coordinate 24,765,374, forward strand.
CTAGACTTGGTTGTAAGCAATTAGAATACACTTAACATTACTGAACTGTACATTTTTAAAATGGTTAAGATGGTACATTTTATATGTATTTTAACACAATTAAATATATATACACACACACACACACACACATATATATATATATATATGTTAGAAATCAATAGGACTGACATATCAGAAAAAACTCCCATGCTGAAACAGCATAATCAAAGCGCATGTGATGGGGATGGGGGTGGAAATGATGTCTTAGAAAAGAAATACTTCTTCCTACATAGATCCTCTTTCTAAAAAAGATTTGCTGTCAAACTTCCCAGTTTAGCCAATATCCTATATATCTCAAGACTAGTATCCTTCCTATACTTTTCTAAAAATTAGTTCCAAATGGTCATAAGAGTTTGTAGCTGAAAGAGCTCTGGATTATTTTAGCATTGTATGCATATTTGACCATATTTTCTGTAAAACCTCCCAAGCCCTCAAGAGCAAGGGATCATGTCCAGGTTTGCTGTTGTTGTTTTTATTATTGTTGTTGTTGTTTAGAGACAGGGTCTTGCTCTGTCGTCCATGTTGAAGTGCAGTGACATCATCATAGCTCACTGCAGTCTCAAACCCCTGGGCTCAAACGATCTTCCCACCTCAGACTCCTGAGTAGCACACCCACTGAGTCTGGCTAATTTTTTTTTTTTTTTGTAGAGATGAGGTCTTGCTATGTTGCTCAGGCTGGTCTTGAACCCCTGTCCTCAAGCGATCCTCCCTCTTGGGTCTCACAAAGTGTTGATACTACAGGCATGAGCCACCACAATCGGCCTGTTCTTACTCATGAATTTATCCCTAGCTTCTAGCATATAAAAAGGGCTCAATAAACATTAACTGAATGATATAAAAATAAGCATATCACACTTTGCATTCTTATCTTAAAAAAATAAAGAGAGATTAAAGCAGAAACAAAGAAGGGGGGGCGGCATTTGTCCTGACTCTTAACATCAATAATAAAAGGGACCTCCTTCATTCCTCTCTCTTCTCCTCCCTTGGCATCACTACCCAAGTAAGAATCTATCAAGATAAATCCCCCTCAGGACTGAGCCTTATAATTTATAGATGTGCTCCAGGAAAAACCTTTGCCTAGAAGTTGAGATCGTTCTTAACTTGCTGTGTGACCTTGAGTTTTTTTAATGTGTTTCTTTATGCCCTTCGCCATGAGCCCAGAGCTTGCTAAGTGCTAGGAACTGTGCTAAGTAGTTAAATCTCTTGCTGGAGGTCCCAGAGTTTCAATCTACAGATCCAGTGTTTGAACCCAGCCCAAGAAATCAATTCAAAGCCTGTGATCCAATACAAAGATCGCTGGTCCACAGCCTCCAAGCACACAATATGATTCAGACATTGCAAACCCCATTCCTCAGAGTCCCTGACTTTTCCCTGGAATCCCAGGGAGCCAGGGATCTCGTGTAGCTCTTGGACTGCTCCTGCCCCAGAGAAGCGTGCAAGGAATGTTTTGCCAAACTTGCTGCTGGCAGGCGACACTATGCCACAATAAATCCCATGACAGATCTGGATCTGCAAGTGGCCAACTGTCCCCAGCCTGGCTCATGATGGCTGTCCTCAGGTCAGAACAAAGTGCCTCCAATAACCGGGTCATTAATCTTAAATCACTCTCTCCCCAGCCTCTCCCGTGTGCCACGTCTCTGGCCAAGAACAGATTGGCCCGTAACGCCTCTCTATCGGTCACTCCTGCTGCAATCCTGGTAGATCCCATAACCCAAGTGTGCCACAATCATTTGTAAAATGGGAGCTTGCTCATTTCGGGTTTCCTCTCAATCCAGAGAAACATTCATGTTTCAAAGGGATTCAGAAAATAGCCACCTGTCAATATTGGTGTGTGTACCCCCAATTTCAAACAAGTAAACTGAGGCTCAGGGAATTGTGGATGAACTGAGCTGAGATCCTAATTTTTTTTAGCTGTTCAGGGAGAGAAAAACCAATATAGTCAATAAGGCTCAGCTTTACTTTCTGGGCAAGAGAAAAGGTAACACCACTAAGGTTTCTGAGGAATGAAGCATAATATAATTCACATATTTTCTGTGCCTTGGGCTCTTGGCATCAGGATGTGGACAACGGCTTCAACACTGCTTGATTCTTCCATCCAGTAGTTATTCATCCCATGCCAAATTTGAGCCAAGCCCCAAACTAAATGATGGGAAACAGAAGATAGTGGGCAGACTATTCCCCAAAAAGACCAGACCCAGAAGCTTCATGATCTCATGACACCATATCTGATGGCTTCAGAGGTCAGAGGGGATTAATCCTTCCAGCTCAGGAAGGTAGATGGCCCATGACATCTTCATGCAAGGGGCTGCACTTGAGGTTTGACTTTCAAGGACGGGATAGAGGTGGGGAAGAATCTCGGCAAAGAATTCTTCATTCTTCTTGAATCCAACTTCTCCCCATCCCCCACAGTCACTTCCCAAGTCCTCACAAATCTGGACAAGTCAACATCGTCTCGCAACCTGCAATGCCTGTTGTAGCTTCTTCACTGGTTGTTTCCATACTTCCCTCCCAAATCCCCCTGATACATTTGAATTCTAAAATTCAAATCTGGTCTTGTGTTTTTCTAGTTGATATCTGTCCCTCCATGTTGTAAGCTCCTTGAGAGCAGCAACATTGTCTAGGTCAATACTTGGTCTCTGGGGTTTAGCAGAGCACTCAATGAATACTTGTTGAATTAACGAATAAATAAATTGTCTGCCCACCCCCTGTTCATTTTATGGAGTTCAAGGTTGAAGCCCAGAGACGATATCTGCCCTGCCCACGGTCACACAGTTCACCCTGCTCCAAACCCTCCCATGGCCCTCTATTGCCTTAAAAACAAAGGCCACTCACCTTACCATGCCCTGCAAGATCCTGCACAATCTGGTCCCTGCCACCCTCCCCTGGCATTCTCTGCCGTGATATTTACACTTAGCATATTACCCAGGTGCCCAGGGTGCCTGGGACACACCGTGCCGGGTTTGCCTACGTGTCTCCGTGTACAGCGTCACCTCTGCCCGGAATTTCTTTCCCACCACATCCTCAACAGTGTCCCTGGCTAATTCCTACTCATCTGTCCCCTGCCTTGGCACCACCTCCTGAAGGAAGCTTTTTTTTTTTTTTTTTTTTTTTTTTTTTTGAGACGGAGTCTCGCTCTGTCGCCCAGGCTGGAGTGCAGTGGCGCGATCTCGGCTCACTGCAAGCTCCGCCTCCCGGGTTCCCGCCATTCTCCTGCCTCAGCCTCCTGAGTAGCTGGGACTACAGGCACCCACCACCTCGCCCGGCTAATTTTTTGTATTTTTAGTAGAGACGGGGTTTCACCGTGGTCTCGATCTCCTGACCTTGTGATCCGCCCGCCTCGGCCTCCCAAAGTGCTGGGATTACAGGCTTGAGCCACCGCGCCCGGCCCTGAAGGAAGCTTTTTATGCCTACCACCACCCCTCCTTACTCCTTGGTGGGGCATGTGCACTGACATTCAATCTTCACAGTAACCCACGGACTAGGATTCAAACCGAGGTCTGTGTGACCCCGGGGCTCCAACTCTCAAAGAAGACGTCCTTCTGCTGCAGTGAACTGGGATTGGGACACAGGAGACGGTGGAGAGAAGATGCTTCCACTCAATTCCATCCTGGTCTTTAACAGCAGAAAGAGGAGAGAATGGGAGGAAGCACTCCCACCCAGATGTGGGATGCAGGGCAGTGGGCAATGGAGTTGACTGGGTACTGTCAGCAGGAAGATCAGTGGTTCCTACACTTCACACAGTGCCAGTGTTCGTGTGGATCACAGCTACAGAGTGGACCGCAGCACCCAAATGTCTCCCCAGCTCAGTTCCCCTCGTGATTCTGCGGCGAGGTCATTTGAAGGGCTCCTTGCCCAGAGGGGAACAGACATGGAGCCAGGATGTGGGTGCCAGAGACAGGACCAGAGCCCAGAAAGAAACAGACTCTGACCTTCCTTGAATGGGAACCCATGTTCTCAATCCAAACGTTTGCTTTCCATTTCACTTTTTTTTGGATGAAGAAGAGAGACCTCAAAGGCTGGGCCAGAGAAAAAGCCAAGCCACAAAAGGGGAGACTATTAAGGTATGCAAAGGCCACTCGTCAAAGCTCCAGTAAGTTTAACTCTTGGGTCTGACTCAGCCACCAGTCAGCTGTGTGACCGTGGGCAGGGCAGATATCCTCTCTGGGCTTCAACCTCCAACGTCATAAAATGAACAGGGGGTGGGCAGACAATTTATTTATTCATTAATTCAACAAGTATTCATTGAGTGCTCTGCTAAACCCCAGAGACCAAGTATTGACCAAGACAAGGTTGCTGCTCTCAAGGAGCTTACGGCATGGAGGGACAGATGTCAACTAGAAAAACACATACGGAGGTGGAGTGAGCAATAGGGAAAGGGGAAGGAGAAGACACTGCAGGGCAACACAGAGCCAGAATTTGGAGGAATTTGCTCCTAAAGTCTGTGAACCCCTGCCACTTGTCACTCCTAAACCTCCTTTGTTCCTGTATGAATGAAGGACGTATCATTCAATGGTCATAGCCCTAGGTTCCAGGGCCAGGTGCTGCCCTGCCCGGTGCTTTGCATTCAAGATGGCAGCTCCATTCCATCAAGCCTTCCAGCCCAAACAGCCCCTTCCATCCCTTCCCCTACTCCGCTGGATCCTGATCCCCTAGATTTCCACTTTCCCCCATTTTTCTCTGTGCACTTCTCGCCTTTCATTTCTGACCAAACTTCAGATGACGGGAACACTGATAAATTAATGATTGTAATTAATAAAAATTGACTCTGTGCTAATAAATTATTATGAAATGGCCTGTCAGATTTTTTAATGAAATGCAAAAAGCTGCAGTAATGAAATGAGTGTGTGCACTTTCCCAGCCAAGACGTGAGAATATACATCCATGGGGTGCTCAGGGGTCTACAAAGAAAGAATCTGGGAGAGAAAAACAGGATTGGATCAATACATTGGGAGGAGTTACTGCTGTGTGAGTACCTACTATGTTAGACACTTAGCTGATGTCTGTAATTTTATATTATCTGATCAGCCCATGAGGTAGAGGCTATTATTACTGTTTGCTTTTACAGATAAAGAAACTGAGGCCCAGAAAGGGTAAGAAACAACCCTAGGTCCAAAGCAATTATGCTGTAGATCTGTGATCAAACCAGATATTTTGAACTCCAGACCCCGCTCCCACTTATTTAACCACTTAATTATATAGCATTGATTCAATGCTGTTTTGTAGATCCAACCCTGTTTTATAGAGCTGTGATCAAACCAGATATTTGGACTCCAGACCCCTCTCCCACTTAGTTAACCACTTAATTATACAGCCTTTTAAAAACTCGGGACTTGAGGCCAGGCACGGTGGCTCATGCCTGTAATCCCAGCACTTTGGGAGGCTGAGGCAGGCGGATCACCTGAGGTCTGAAGTTTGAGACCAGACTGGCCAACATGGTGAAACCCTGACTCTACTAAAAATAGGAAAAAATTAGCCGGGCCTGCTTGGCACATTTCTGTAATCCCAGCTATTTGAGAGGCTGAGGAGAATTGCTTGAACCTGGGAGGCAGAGGTTGCAGTGAGCCGAGATCATGCCACTGCACTCCAGCCTGGGCAACAGAGTGAGACTCTGTCTCAAAAACAAAAACAAGAAAAAAAAAAAAAAAAAAACTTGGGACTTGGAAGAAAGAGGCATGAATTCAAAATCTGATTCAGTCATTTGACATCGTGATTTGGGTCAGTTTGCTTAACTTCTCTAACTCTCAATTTACCCACCTACACAATGGAGATACCAATATCTCTTTCCCATGCTTTCATGCATGGACATGTGAGAATGAAGCAAGATGATGTGTGTGAACACATGAGGCCCTAACCGCATCCTTCCTCTCCTTTTCCAAGCGTTTGGCATAAGAAATTCTGGCTGTGAGAAGGTGAAGCATTGCAAAGAAAAGGGTTCAATGTCATGGAGAGGAGGCATGGTGGTACCCTCATTTACGCCCCATCCCAGCTCTATGGAGTGTTTAATATTACGAGGTTGTCCCAGTTCTTTGTAAACTATAGCCATGAATGTAAAACAACCGATTTTTACAACAGAATTGTTTAACCCTGCACCAATTAAAAGTACCTGTTATTAAAAAAGGTAATTATGCTGTAATTAGTTTGACACAAGACATTAAGCAGATTATTATCAAAGCCAGGGAAATAGTAACTTCAAAGCAATTTCCTCTCTTGAAAGAGGCATTTACATGCCGCCATCAGGACATGATCCTTACTCCAGGCACTTTTGAATGCAGGGAAATGTGATGCCTAACTCTTCCAAGCAGCTTGGAGCTTTATGGCAGGGAATGCCCGCATTGCAAATGAACTTGGGTGGCTGGGCTGCAGAAATTCTTCCCAGGAAACCCACATTCTGGGTCAGGGACTGGCTACACATTATGAGCCTGGCCTGAGCAAATATAGGCAGAGGCTGCTGACAAGACCAGGAGAACGGCTAAAGGGCATGTACTCAACACCCACATGCATGAGCACCAGGCTTGGATTTTTCATTATTATTTCCTGGACTCCCCAAAACCAACCTGTAAGGTAGGAATAATGAGACACTATTTGCAAGAGACAGAAAAGAGGTTTCCAACCACTAGTGTGGCAAGAAGGGGGAAAACTGAATGTCCCTCTTCCAACTAATGAGAGGAAAACCACTTTCCCTAGCAACAGTGTTATTCAAAATATATATCAAATCAAGCCCTCTTTTTCCCCCAGAGCAATCGCTCAGGAGTTGGATCCTTCTAGAAGATTCTGATCCTCTCTCTCACTGTCTCTCGGCATCCCACCTTCCCTGCCCTTTCCCCCCTTTCTCTTCGTTCACTTTTCAGATTCCTGCGGGAGGCAGGACGGGCATCATGATTGGAGAACCAGCATTCCAAAGAGCAGCTCGGCCCCAGTGCCCACCGATGTTTCAGGACCAAGGTCAGCGGCACAGGTGCTCTCCTTCCCATCCCCATCCTCCGCAATAAAGTCCACCAGTGACTGACGTCCCGTCTCTGCCTCTTACCAGCCCTGTGTGACCTTGGATGACTTATACAACCTCTCTGAGCCTCAGTTTTCTCCCCTGCAAAATGGGATAACAAGAGCATTTAACTTTAAGAGCTATTGTAAATCAAATAGTTGTAATATCAAATGGGCAACCGGAAGCCAGGAATATTGTAAGTTCTCAATAAATGAGAACTATTATTATTTTTAATCCATGTTTTCTGACTGCTGACCAATGTGCTCCCATGAGCCCATAGAGCTCTGTTCCCTAAAAGACAGAAAGAAAAATATATACATATAAAAATGTAAGGCAGGAAAGGGGGTGAAAACAGATGGTTCAAGAAGTAAACTAGATCCCTCTTCTCCCAAAGCTATAAAAACACTGTCTATTTTATTTAGCCATCAAGATGCAAATTTCTCTTGCTCTGGGTAGGCTTGTAATATTAATTATTATATATGACATTTATGCTTTGCCAAACACGCACCAAGCATGTTACATAAATTACATCATTCAAAAGCTCAACCACTCTGTGAGGAAGGTAATATATAACATCAACTTCACTCATTCTGCAGATGAGGAAACTGAGACCCAGAGAGAGGAGATCGTGTGCACTGCCATCCTGAGGATAAGTGGCAGAGCCAGTATTTCAACTCAGGAGCCTCTACACCTCGCCTCACCCAAGATGCCTCCGTGCTCTGGCAGATCACATAGTCTGTTGGAGAGACAAGTTATTAAAAGATAGCAGTAAGTACCAGGTACATAGTATGTACTCAGAAAATGTGTTCTCTCCACTCTCCACTCTCCTTCTTAGTGCTCAGTTCCCCGTGCCTCAATTGAGGGATTTGGACAGGTCTTCTCTAAGGTCCCATGGATTCAGCAAGTGTTGTCAGAAAGGCATCCTAGGTCCCAGTGCCTGCCCTCTCACTGGCTGTCACCCTGAGGCCCCACCTGTTTTCTCAGGGCCCCTATCTGAGCTTCTTGCCTACCCTCAAAGGCTCTAGAATCTGAGAAGAACTACAGGAGCTGATCCCAGCAGTGGGGCCTCTAGCCCATCCTGGTGTTGCCATGACAACAATGCCAGTATCAATCTTCTTCAAGCCCTCTTCCCAGTTCTGCCTCTCCCTGTCTCCTGTCATGTCTGTCTCTGCTGACTGCCTCAGCAGTAGAATGCAGGGTGAGGGGCCAGGACCAAGCATGAATGCAGCGATGAGCCATGAGGAATAAGCAGGAAGAGAAGAAGGGTCTGGACTGGGGTGGATCAGGTTCAGTAGGGGGCAAGGAGGGATCCTAGGTCCCCCACTAACCTCAGAAAACCCATTATCTTCTTCTCTCCCTTTTAATTTCTGACCACATAATTCACATCAGGCATTGTGCTAAACTTTTTATAACCATTACACCCATTAAAGTTCAGCTCAAGTATAACCTCCCATGGGAAGTTTTCTATAATTATTGTGCCCTCCTTCGCCTACTAGCGAGGTAATACTTCCCACACTTCTTCATTCCTCCTGCATCATAACAAGTATCTTAGTCCATTTTGTGTTGTTATAAAGGCTGGGTAACTTATAAAGAAAAGAGTTTTATTTGGATCACAATTCTGAGAACTGAGAAGTTCAAGATTGGGCATGTGATGAGGGCCTCAGGCTGCTTCCACCCATGGTGGAAGGCGAAGGGAAGCTGGTGTGTATAGAGACCACACGGAGAGAGAGAAAACAAAAGAGGCAGAGGGAGATACCAGGATTTTCCAACAAGCAGCCTTTGCAGGGGCTAGTAGAGTAATAACTCACTCCTGAGGGAGGGTATTGACCTATTCGTAAGGGATCTTCCCCATGACCCAAACACTTCTCATGAGGCCCACCCTCCAACATTGGGGATGAAATTTCAACACGAGTCTTGGAGGGGACAATCATCCAAATGATGGCACCATTTTTTCCTTGGACTAACATCTCAATTCTCATAATGGCCTTATGAGGTAGGCTCTATGGTTATCTAATGTTGACTGTTAGTATCTCCATTTATCAGGTGGATAAACCAAGGCTCATGGAGGCTAACCAATTTGCTCACAAGCGAGTGGCTTAGCCACCATTTATTTATTTGTTTGTTTGTTTGTTTATTTATTTATTGAGATGGAATGTCACTCTGTCACCCAGGCTGGGGTGCAGTGGCGCGATCTTGGCTCACTGCAACCTCTGCCTCCCAGGTTCAAGCGATTCTCCTGCCTCAGCCTCCCAGGTAGGTGGGATTACCACGTCTGGCTAATTTTTGTATTTTTAGTAGAGACGGGATTTCACCATGCTGTCCAGGCTGCTCTAGAACTCCTGACCTCAGGTGACCCACCCGCCCATGCGTCCCAAAGTGCTGGGGTTACAGGCGTGAGTCGCTTAGCCACCATTTAAACCCCACTCTATTTGGCTGCAAAACTCAAATCTTTCCAGTGCACCAGGAGGACTCAGGGATCCACTTAACTGAGAGAAACAAAGATATCAACATGTTTAGCTGTTGATTCACATCGTGAGTTTGAAGAGGAGCTGGTGTGGCCAACAATGTGGATTGATGTCAGCAGGGACCAGTCAACTGGATCTGTGGTCTCTGAATGCTCCCTTAGTTCCAACCAACTTCTCAGGAATGCATGAGCATTCTCTGGACAGAGAAGCAAGTGGGTCGGGGTGAATACCCTCAGCTCTGAAGCCTGAGAAAATCTCTTCCCAAGGAATTGGTGCAAGGTACCACATTTACAGAAAACCTCTCTGAGGGCCTTCAGTGGGCTACAAAAGCCCACCCACTTTGAATCCTCACAGGAGGCTCACAGCTGGTAGATATGATAGATCATCCTTCCCACACCCATAATATAGACTGGAAAACCTTCCAGGGTAGGAACAAATCCAAGGCCATTAGAAAGAGGCAGAGCCGGGACTTGAACCCAAGTCTGTCAGATTCCTAATTTAGGCCTCTTTCTTCTAGTCCCACATTAAAGAAGCTAGAGGACTAAACTAGGAGGACCAGTGGTCATTCCACCTGTGGCATCAATAAAAAAGGTACCATTGTCCAAGGGCTGTGCTAAACACTTGGTGTGGTACGTTAATTCAATTTTTAATACACTACAAAATAGAAATGGTTATTAAACCCACTTATTAGATTAAAGAACTAAGGGCCTATATTACTTTTCTGTTGCTGCTGAAACAAATTAGCATATACTAAGTGACTTAAAAATATTAGGAGCTTATTCTATTACAGTTCTGAGGGTCAGAGGTCTGAAATGGGTCTCACTGGGCTGGAGTGAAGGTGTCAGAAAGGCTGTTATCCCTCTGGAGAACAGGGGAAAATCAGTTCCCTCGCCTTTTCCAGCTTCTAGAGGCTGCCCTCATTCCTTACCTCTTGGACCCCTTCTCCATCTTCAAAGCCAGCATTTTCAGGCTGAGTCCTCCTCAAGCTGCCATCTCCATGGTTCTCTCTCTCTTCTGCCTCCCTCTTCCACTTTCGAGGACCCTTGTGGTTCCACTGGGCTTATCCATATAATCCAGGATAATCTCCCCCATTTTAAGGTCAACTGCTGTGCAGACTTAATTTCACCTGCAATCTTAATACTCCTTTGCCACTAAACCTAACATAGTCACAGGTCCACACAGGGCATCTAGAGTGAGCCTCTGATGGTAATGAGTTTTCTGTCCTCCGTGGAGTCAGTGAAGATGGAGCTCAGGAAGACAGGCATCCAAGCCAGTCCTTGGAGACAGGGTGGGTTGGGGGTTAAAACCTGCCTCTGTTGGGCATCAGAGAAAAAGCAAACTGTAGGATAAGTATGTCCAAACCCTCCCCAACTCATCACATCCCTTGATCTCCCCATGCCATATACTTCTTCTCCCACCACTTGGAAATTTTCCCTGACCCCCATTACAGCTGGGTCTTTTATGCTCTGTGGCTTTTCATGTGTTGTTCCAGTCTCCATGATTTTCCCATTGTTTCACACTAGGGAGCATTGGTGGTTTGGTGGCAGAATTCTCACCACCCATTATTTCAGACTAATAACTCCATTTTATCTTCCAGGTCTCCTCTGCCATGCAAGTGGGACTTGACTCCTTTTAGCCCCATTCTTCCCTTCCCTCTCACTTCTGAGGTTGCTGGTTATTAACACAGATATTTTAACACACACACAGTTCCACTTGGGTTAAGAAAGGCTGTCATTACACTAGAAATTTCTGGTGTGATTCTAAAAAAAAGGAACATTCTTTAAACGTAATCTTTTAACTAGTATCCACTTTAGGCTCAGAAAATGTAAGCTACCTATGGCCTGACAAAGGCAAGTACAACCTATTCCTGTCTCAAAATGTTTCTAAAATTAGAGTGAACATTGTGTTAACCACCACAGTTAAAATCAAAATGATGGATTTCTCTTCTGAAATCAATCCTAAAATGTTTCCTCTCCTGGCAGACAGAAAACTCATTCACCATTCGTACTATTATGATCCTTGTAATCACTTTTCAAAATTGCATTGTGACTACCCTTCACTCCATAAGGATTATGGTGGCCTTGGAGAAAAGAGAAATGCTGACCTCACACAGAGTCACTTCCTGTCTCGGCTCTAAGACCTTTAGATGCTTCCTGTAAGGAGCAAGCCAATCAGAGCAGAGCTGGGCTGAAACCTCCCAACTAAAGGAAGACTTTGTTAGCAGAGGAATGTTGACAGTTCTGATGAATCAACATAGAAAATGTCTAATGTTTTCAGTCATAGGAATGTCAAAGAGACACATCTAACTGGTGGATGCTTCCATTCAGAGCTGAGCTAAATAATTCTGAGCACTGGAATGCTGAAAAAAAAAAAAAAAAAAAAAAAGAGTACCTTTCATTTAACAGCTGAGAAATTTAAAATATTAATCCATTTATTATGTTCTTCCCCCACCTTGATTTTGAGGTCAGGGCACCTCCCCTTGATAATGGATTCATGACTTTAGGCAAATTGCTTCCTTTGTCCAGGCCTCAGCATTCTCCTCCCCAAAAGTGGGAATCACAGGCATTGCTGCACCGGGACATTGAGACTATTCAAGGAGATAATATAAGTGCAAGATTTGGCATAAAGAAAGCAGCCATGAACGTTTCCTTCTTGGCCAAGACATTCACGTCCCACTCCCATCCCCACTGTGCTCAGCCAGCACTTGGCTCTCTAAGGGATAGGAGGAAACATGTCAGAGTGGGCCAGTCACTAGAAGTTAGTGATTGTCCTAAGTTTTGCTTTAATCTGTGCTGCCAACCAGCTGTGTGAGCTTGAGAAAATTGATTCAAACTCTCTGAACATCATTTTTCTATAAAACGTGCAAAGAAATCCACCTCACCTAAGAGAGCTGTGAGGAGCAAATAATTTAGCACGTCAAAACGTCTTGAGAACCAGCACAGTCTCCACCCTGAAGAGGTCATGAGGGACCAAAAACAGTGTCATGATCTGCCTTCCAGAAGAACTTAAAAGAGGACAACTCAAAACAGAGCACTCTGAACTTTCTGCAAGAACTCATATCTAATGGTGAGGTTTGGGCTGTATACCAAAGGGAGGGAAAGGGAATATTTAAGAATAGGGCCAGGCACGGTGGCTCACGCCTGCAATTCCAGCCCTTTGGGAGGCTGAGAAGGGTGGATCACAAGGTCAAGAGATAGAAACCATCCTGGCCAACATGGTGAAGCCTCGTCTCTACTAAAAAAAAAAATACAAAAATCAGCTGGGTGTGGTGGCACGCGCCTGAAGTCCCCAGCTGCTTGGAAGGCTGAGGCAGGAGAATCACTTGAAACCGGGAGGCAGAGAGTTGCAGTGAGCCAAGATCGCACCACTGCACTCCAGCCTGGCGACAGAGTGAGACTCTGTCTCAAAAATAAATAAATAAATAAATAGAGTAGGAATTCAGTACCTTCTTATCATGTGAGGCTTTTGCCCACAGCCTCCTCTGTATGGTCACTCTGGACGCAACCCCAAGTCAGCTCCAGCCCGTTCTAAAGTTCTCCTTGGATGTCAGCATCATCCACATTGACACTAAGGTTGGTCTTAGCCAAATGCTATATATAGTCAGCTGGGGGCAGGGAACTTAAGGTGAAACACGAAAGCTTAATTTCTATTCTGCCCCCGATTCTTAAATTAGCCTGGGGCAGTTGTTCTCAACTGGGGGTGATTTTTGCCCTTCAGGGGACATTGAGCAATGTCTGGAGACATTTTTGGTTGTCATGTGACTGGGACATGGCTCCTGGCATCTTCAGGGTAGAATCCAAGGATGCTATTCAACATCTACAATGCGCACAACAGTTCCACTCCCCACTACCTGCCACCAACAAAAATTATCCAGCCCAATACGTCAATAGTGTCAAGGCAGAGAAACCCTAGTTAGGGGTGAGGCTCAGTCATTGGTATGTTTAGAAAGCTCTTCAGGTGATTCTAATGAGAGCCACTGGGTTAATCAAACGCTCAACAATTAGTCTTGGGGAATTAGAGTCTTTTAGATGAAGCCTCCATAATCAGCCAGCTGTTATTAAATCATCAATAGCTGTAGCCAAATTAAACCCAGAGTTAAGAGTGCTTCAAGCATTGACTTGTCCATTCCTGCAAGGGCAATCAACCGTCCAGTTTTTCCAGGACTAAGGGAGTTCCCAGGAGGTAGAACTTTCCTGTTTTAAGACTGGAGGAGGTCTGAGAAAACTGGGACAGGTGAGTCACCCTTGCTTCTGCCTCTCTCTTGTTTCCCTCCTTCACTCTCCATCTGTCCATGGTTTATTGTGTTTGTATGATGTGCCATGTCTATGCACACACTTTACCCATATTAGCTCAGGGAATGCTCAGAGCCCTAAAAGTTGGGTATTAAGATCACCACTTCCCAAGAACCCAGGGCTTCAATTACTTGGCCACAGAGGCTGCTCAGATAGTTAAGTGTCTGAGTTAGAACTCAAACCCAGGGCTGCCAACTCCATGGTTCTCACCACTAGATCACACTGCCTATTTCCTTCAGTAATATGATTCACAGCACACTCTGATGGGGTGACTCAGGGATGCTAAACCCCTTTGGGCAGGAATGCCGCATCCCAGTTCTGCAGAATCTCCCCTGTTTCCACTGATCCCATTCCACTGCATTTTACTTTGAGTTCCCAGTCAATTACAAAGAAAAGAATGGGGGCTCTGTAGATGACCTTCAGTCAAAACTAATTAACAAAGTCATCTCAGTATACTGCAATGCTGAAATCTCACAGGTAAATGAGAGAGAAATGAAACGAGGCTGGGTGTGGTGGCTCATGCCTGTAATCCCAGTACTTTGGGAGACTGAGGTGGGCAGATCACCTGAGGTCAGGCATTCAAGACCAGCCTGGCCAACATGGCGAAACCCCATCTCTACTAAAAATACAAAAATTAGCCAGGCATGGTGGCGCACCTGTAGTTCCAGCTACTCAGGAGGCTGAGGCAGGAGAATGGCTTGAACCCAGGAGGCAGAGGTCGCAGTGAGCCGAGATCTCGCCACTGCACTCCAGCGTGGGCGACAGAGTGAGACTCCAAATCAAAAAAAGAAAAAAAAAAAAAAAAAAGGAAACTTACTGCTCCATTCTAGTCTCTCTGCATATCACATCTGTATTCCATAAAGTACAGATGATCATCTCCATGGTACAGAGAAGGGAATCGAGGCCAGAGAGGTGAATGCCAAGGCCATCTTCCCAGTAGGTGGTAAATCTGGTGTTAGAAGCCATGTCCGTTTACTCCAATGCCCATGCTTTTAGCATTTCATTCCATGCCATGTGGGGAAGCCTGACTTCTTGTTGATTTAACAGCCCAATGTGGGTAAAGCGCCCCTAACAAATCCCAGAAGATTGTCTCGAGGAGGCATTCATGCAGTGCAAACAGCATTACACGTGTCCTGGGCTTTGTAGCACCGTTTCAGATATTGAGGAGGCCCATTAAAGAATTCTGAGAGAACAGGCTGCCTTAAGTGGAGCGGGTACTGAGTTCAGAATGCCTGGTGCAGTAATACACGGCATGGCGCCCTGCCATTCCAGGCAGAGGCCACGTGGAAGTCCGCCTGCACGCCCGTGCACGCACACCCCCAACCTCAGCAGACCTCCACCACCCACCCCTCTCCACTTGTGCCCACTGAGGTGTGAACCCCACAGTGCCCTGTGCATTTCTACGAAATGATATTTTATTAAATAAACAAACTGGAGCCGTTCCCATAGATTTATGAACAGTTCCTCAAGTCTCACTTGTTCGACCCACTGCGGATTTACGGCCCTGCATTAACCTCGTGAGCGCTCATAACGTTTACTAAGATAATGTTGGCAGGAGGGAGAAGGGATTTTTATAGCCGAGTAATAATTAGGAAATGCAGGGAGGACCGGGGAACCTGTTTATTGGTTACGCCGGGTGCATGGACAACGATGGGATTGTAGATTCTGCGCAGGTTTCTCTGGCGGAAATCAATTCCTTCCCTCTCGAGCCGGTTTTACCTCCACGGCTTGTCTGAAACCTGGTTTCTACTTTTAGAGAATGTGTTATCAGCGTGGTCAGGCCTCAGTCTTCAAAAGAGAAGGAGGGCAGTTGCCCAGGTGACCCCCGGTGCAAACTCGCCCCAGGTGCACTATTCAGGTAGCGGGACCTGAAGTGCACCGTTAGAAGCTGGAGGGAGGTGACATCCCCTGGAAACAGTTCAGTTCCCGGGGGTGAAGCATTGCTTCCTCCTCAGAGTGGGAGCAATTGGTTCTTCAGCCTCTTTCCTGACAACAGGTTTGCTTGGGGAAAAGAGAGAAAGCATTGTGGCATTGACGTTTAAGAGGAGTTGAAGAAGAGGAAGCTTGCAAAATGGTCATAAAATATGAGGGGGACCAGGCACGGTGGCTCACACCTGTAATCCCAGCACTTTGGGAGCCCAAGTGGGCAGATCACTTGATCTCAGGAGTTCAAGACTGGCCTGGGCAACACAGCAAGATCTCGTCTCTACAATTTTTTTTTTAATTAGTCAGGCATGGTGGCACGCGCCAGTGGTCCCAGCTACTGGGGAGGCTGAGGTGGGAGAATCACTTGAGCCTGGGAGGTCAAGGCCATGACTGCACCACTGCACTCCAGCCTGGGCAACAGAGTGAGACCCCGTTGTGAAAAAGAAAAAAGAAACTATGAGGGGCATAAATAATAAAGACATATTAGTAACAAGAATGACAAAAATCTGGCTGCATATAGGAGCCATGGTGGGTGGGTGTCAGGGGGAGAATTTAAAAGTACCAGTTCCTGGACCGAACCAATTAAAGCAGACCCTGGGTGGGGGGGTGGGGAAGGGCATTGTGTTTTCACAAACTCCCCAAGAATACTGATGCACAGAGAGGCTGAGACCAGCGAGTGGCCGCTATAAACTGCTTTCCGATCTGTATGGCCCGGCTGCTCGCAGGGTGGGCTGCAAGTCAGCAATCATGGGCCTCACCTGGGAGCTGGCTGGAATGCAGAGTCTCAGGCCCTGCCCCAGCCTTACTGAATCAGCACCAGCATCCCAGCAAGCTCCTCTGGGATTCACCTGAGTGTTCGAACTTGAGAAGCGCAGTAATGCGGCATTTGACTCTCAGAAATGCTACCTCTCCCCACAGTAGGTAGAGGAGCCACTCCCTCTGCTTTCCCATTTTACAGGGGGAACAAAAAATCAAGGTTCAGGGAAGTTTAGTCACTTGCCCGAGATCACACAGAGCCAGGACCGCCCAGACACCACATCTTCCTCTGCATCTCACACTCACACAGCCACTGCTGGGGGAAATCTGGGCACCGTGGCAGGTGCAAGGGAGGTGCTTGTGGGCTGGAGCTAAAAATGAAAGATGGAAGAGGGGCGCCCTAGGGAAGGGGATCAGTGAGTAGTTGTCAATTAGTCACCCGGCCTTCCGCAGCTGGCAGAGTGGGGCCCTGTCTAGGCTGCCACCCCCGCCTCCCGCCGCCTCTGCCCTCTCTGCTTTCCCCTTCCAGAGCCTCCTTGAGATCTGAAACTCAAACAAGGGGGCATGAATAATGTAGCGCGATTGCTCCTCTCGTCTCTCCTCAATCCTCAGAGGGTGAGCGAGGCTCCTTGTCTGCCTCATTAGTGGCCGTTCAACCATTTGATTTCAGTAACAGTGTGCCTTCCTCGGAATTTTCATACTTATTTGCGTCACCGGAGTCAACACTGAATTTTTGAATCCACATGAAATTTTAATGGGGTGATCTGCATACAGCATGGTCCCGGCTGGGGCTCCAACAACGGGCTAGGAGAGGGACAGCCTGATCTGATGATGGGCTGATCACAGACACGCGGGTGGGAGCCTAGTTCACTCCCAGTCTGGAGCCCAGATTGGGGCACGGGGTGATAGGGAGGGTCCCCAAGGGCTGAGAGGGTCCTGCCAGCTAAACTCCCTGCAGCCAAGATTAGCAGCTACCAGTTTCAGGTGAATGGTTAAGGACTCCACTCTGGAGCCTGTAAGCCCTGAGGTCAAAATCCAGCTTTACCACTTCCTGGCTGTGTGACCTAGGGTAAATTGCTTTACCACTCTGAGCCTGTTTGCTTATCTGTGAAATGAGGATTATAACAGAGTTGTTGCTGCAGGGCTTAAAGAGGTAATCCAAGTAAATCCCTTAGCCCAGTGTTTGGCACCTGATAAGCAGTTAATGCTTAGTAGATACGATGATGATACCTAATGTTTAATAGATATGACAATGTGATGATGATGATAATGATGATGATGTTTTCCTCCGTCTTTCACCCCACACGCATGACTAGAACTGTGTAGTTTGCAAAACATATTCACGTCTGACTTTTTGTTTTTTTCATCTGTCCTTTGGATTTGGTAGACTGATCTCAGCTGATTCCAGCTTTACCTCTTACACACTACAGGAGTTAGAAGAAGTTAACTTCATCTCCTTGATCCTCAGTTTTCTCGCCTATGTAACGGGGAGACTACACCCTACCCTGTAGGACTCTTCATCAGGATTCAATAGGAAAACGTCTGTAAAATGCTTCGCCTTGTGCCTCACACGGGGCAGGCACCGTACACGGGATGATGTTCTTAATTCTAAGCACACGTTTTGTTCACATTTTGCATCTCTGAATTCAGGGTCCATCTGCCATTGTGAGAGCATCTTAAATCCTCGAACTATAATAATATTATTTCCATACAGGGTATTTATTTATCCAGTGCTTGTTCGTGTTCCAGGCATGTGCTAAAAGCTGCATGAGAGCTGTAATAGTTCACGCAATTCTTGCAACAACACAGAAAGTAGGTGTTTTTTTCTAAATGCGCTTTGAGGATGGGGAAATGGTGCCTCCAAGAGATGGTGGTTCCTCCCCTGGGTTCCACAGCTGGTTTGCATTACAAAATTCCTGTTCTTAGGAGCTGTACTCTGGCGGGTCTGTCCCATCCCCCCATCCCGTGTGAACAGCTAAGGAGAGGAAGGACCAGGAAGAGTGGCATGGCCAGTAAGTGGCAGAGCTGGAACTGGACCCCAAGTCCATAGGATGACAAATGCTGGGCTCTTTCTGCTAGGACCCACCATGGCTGCCAGGTGGATGGGCAGCATGATCTTTCTATTACGTGGCTCTGGTGCAGTCCAGGACAACCTTGCCTGAGCCTGGAAACTGGCTCTCATTCCCAGGTGTCTTGCAAGTATCTCTGAGCCTCACTTTCTTCTCCTGTAACATGAAGGAGGTGAAAATACCAACCTCTCCGAAGTATTGTGAGGATTAAACAGAGCAATGCATAGAAATAGTTTCTGCCAGCCATGGAGGCACCTCAAATGTGAGTGATTGATCAGGACAGAGAAAGGCAGGGGCGCTGGGAGGAGCTGCAGCACAGGATCTTGAAGCTGAAAAGAGCCACCAAGGGGTCTCCATCCCTTCCCAGTACTGGCCTTCCTCCTGTGGGATGCTCAGTGAGGACAGTCTTCCCTCCCCACCTGACACAGAGATGGGAGTGAAATGAAACACAGCCCCTACCCCACCCGCTGCTGCCCAGGATTTCTCACCCGGGGTAATGAAATGGAAGGAATTTCTGCTGAGAATGGTGATTACTAACCTGCCAAGATGAGTGAGAAAAATCAATTCAGAGAATGTAGGAGAGAAGGGACTCTACTGAATGGGGGAGGTATGGGAGAGATGAGAGGGTGGGAGGGACAGAAAGAGAGAGACCTGGGAGAAAAGAGAGAAAGAGGGAAAAAGAGAGAGAGAGAGAGAGAGAGGGAGAAGGTGAGCTGCACATCTATTCATCGAGGACGAACTTCAGGGAGATTCAGCCTCAATCCCTCTCTCACAGTTTCTGTCTTCAGTGATCAGACAAGGACAGCAGGAAAGTGGGTTGCAGAGGCAAACACACGCCATTCAGCAGAGATTTAGTGTGTTTGGGGTTGCCAACAATTCTATATTTCTAACCAGCTCCTGGGGATGCTAAGCCTCTGGTCTGGGAACTTGACTGGGAGTATCAAGGCTGAAGACGGAAATCATCAACTTGCCCATTGGTAAATTGATATCACAAATGTTTCACAAGTGTGTGCTATGTGTTTTAAACTGGTGAGCCAAGCACTTACTAAACACACAGTAGGCTTTGTTGAATGTTACTGGAGAGAAGTCTTTAGTTATTCGTTGTTTAATTGAGGTGAAATTCACATTACATAAAATTAACGACTTTAAAGTACCCAATTCAATAGCATTAGTTCATTCACAGTGTTGTGCAACCATAGCTCTGTCTAGTTCCAAAACATTGTCATTACCTCCAAAGAACACCTCATACCATCAGTAGCCATTCCCTTTTCTTTTTTTTTTTTTTTTTTTTTTTTTTTTTAGGCAGAGGCTCGTTCTGTTGCCAGACTGGAGTGCAGTGGTGCGATCTCGGCTCACTGCAAGCTCCACCTCCTGGGTTCATGCCATTCTCCTGCCTCAGCCTCCCGAGTAGCTGGGACTACAGGCGCACACAACCACGCCCAGCTGACTTTTGTATTTTTCAGTAGAGATGGGGTTTCACCATGTTAGCCAGGATAGTCCCCATCTCCTGACCTTGTGATCTGCCCACCTTGGCCTCCCAAAGTGCTGGGATTACAGGCGTGAGCCACTGCACCTTGCCACAGTTCCCTTTTCACTCTTTCTCCCAGCTCCAGCAACCACTAATCTACTTTCCGTCTCTATGGATTTACCTATTCTGGATATTTCATACAAATAGAATCGTACGTAGTATGTGACCTTTTGTGTTGAGTTTCTTTCACTTAGAGTCAGACACGTACCTGCACACGGATGTTCATAGCAGCATTGTTCACAACAGCCAAAAGGTGAAAACAACTCAAATGTCCATTAGCAGATGAATGGACAAGCAAAATGTGGTATACAATGGAATATTATTCAGCCATAAAGAATGAAGAAGTACTGATCCACGCTGTGGCATGGAATAGCTCTGAAAATGTTACACTAAGTAAATACTTTTTAAAATGCTGTTTCTTGCCGTCGTGGCTGTCGCCATGATCCTGACTACCTCGACTCAAGTGTGGTCACCTTTCATTCCAAACAAATGTCAGCTGAGCAGCCACCACGGGCAGGATGCTGGACACTCCAGGAATAGAGGTCAGTTAGACCACGACTGCCACCTTGGGTCCTTACTGACTTGCTCCATGGCCTTAGGCAAGTCCCTTCCCCTCTCTAAACCTCAGACTTCTAATCTGTGGAATGGGATTCCAGATTTCTTACCAGGTTGGCACAAGCGTTAGGTCAAGGTGAGGTCTCTGAGTAAGCCACTGAACTGGACAAGTGTCGGTCACTGCTATGGTCTGAATGTGTTCTCCCAAAAGTCATGTATTGAAATTCTTACCCCCAGTATGATGCTGTTAGGAGGTGGGACCTGTGGGAGTGATTAGGTCATGAGGGTGGAGCCCTCATGAGTAGAATTAGTGCCCTCATTAAAGAAACCTCACTGGACTTCCCAGCACCCTTTCCACCATGCGAGGATACAGCAAGAAGTTAGTAGTCTGCAACCTGGAAGAAAACCTCCATTGGAATCAACTCTGCTGGCCCTGATGTAGGACTTTCAGCCTCCAGAACTGTGAGAAATAAATTCCTGCTGTTTATGAGCCATCCAGCAACAGACTGAGACAGTTGCTGTCACTGTGAGTTGTACAAGGTAAGAGGGACCTCAGGACCTACCATCGTCCTCAGAGTTTGGGAGTCAGAACCTGAATGTGTGGAAAGAGAATTAGCAGTCCAAGGAGAGCACTGGCCAGAGTAGGGATCCCAGAGAGTGACTGCTGTTATGTAAAATCCATGCCCATGGCCCACCGGGCACATCTAATCCAGCGCTGACTCCCTCGCAGACTTTGGCTGGACCCTAGAACTCATCCAGCCCAACTTCCTCATGCCACAGGTGAAGAATCAGAGACCGTAGGGAGAGAAGTGACTTGCCCACAGTCTATCAGATAAATTTCCTTTCATTTGTTACTGACTGCCAGGAAAGATGGCGGATTGAACACACTCCTTTAATACATTTCCTTCCCTAAAATACAATACTATTTTAATAAAGGATTTGTTTTAAAGGCATAAACTCATAAGGACAAGGAGAATGGAGGAAAAGATAACAGTTATGAGGTTTGGAAATGGGAAGGTGAGTAGGCGATGGTGGTAATTGACTTAGCAGATCCAACATGGCTAAGAAGTGGGGATGGTGAGGGACCAACCCAATCTGCACCCATTCGTTATGTCATTCAATTATCTTTCATTTGTCAGTTTCTCTGTTCAGGCCCAGGATGAAGATGAATGGGACTCTCCAGACCATGCTGCCCGGTGGTGCGTGATCTTCTGGTGGCAACAGGGAAGCAAACGAGGCAACATCTGGAGGCCTGTAATGCAGACATGCAGTTGGCCCTCCATATTCTTGGATTCTGCATTCGTGGATTCAACCAACCACGCACTGAAAATAATCAGAGGAAAAAAAGAATGGTTGCAGGCCAGGCGCAGTAGATCATGCCTGTAATCCCAGCACTTTGGGAGATTGGAGGGGGAGGATCACTTGAGGCCAGGAGTTGGAGACCAGCCTGGCCTAACATAGAGAGACACCACCTCCGTTAAAAAATAAAATTTAAAAAAATACTTGAGAGCTTATTGGCAGAGGTCAAAAAGCAATTCACCTGAATCTTGTAAGGCAACGCAATCTGTAGGCCCTTAGTTTTCTGTTTCTCTATTATATTTAAGGATTCTCACTCACTCACTCAATGTAACATAAGAAGATGTAACATAATAAGTATTTTCAGCCAGGCACAGTGGCTCACACCTATAATCCCAGCACTTTGGGAGGCCGAGGCAGGAGAATTGCTTGAGCTCAGGAATTTGAGATCAGCCTAGGCAACAAAGCAAGATCCGGCCTCTCCAAAAAAATTTTTAAATAAGCTGGGTGTGGTGGTGCATGCCTACAGTTCTAGCACCTCAGGAGGCTGAGTGGGAGAACTCCTGGAGCCCAGGAGGTGGAGGATGTAGTGAGCTATAATGGAGCCACTGAACCTCAGCCTGAGTGACACAGACAGACGCTGTCTCAAAAAAAAAAAAAAAAAAAAAAGAATGGTTGTACTGAACATGTACAGACTTATTTTCTTGTCATTACTCCCTAAACAATAGAATATAACAAGTATTTACATAGTATTTATATTAGGTATTATAAGTATTCTAGAAATGATTTAAAGCATACAGGTGGATTGTGTAGGTTATCTGCAAATACTATGTCATTTTATATCAGTGACTTGAGGATTCGTGGAGTTTGGTATCCACAGGGGGTCCTGGAACAAATCCCTCATGGGTAACCAGGGATGACTGTACATAAGGTACCAAGAGGAAACGCCAAACTCTCTTTGGAGGGATAAAAGGTAAAGGGTGCAAGGACAGAGGAGTTTGAGTTTGAGTTGGTTATGGAAGAAGGGCCAAGAAAGAGGAGGGAGGACTCCCAAGAACAGGAAGAGCTCATGGGAAGACAAGGAGCAAAGATCTAAAACTTTCAGAGCATTCCAGGTCCCTTAGAGACACCCTCAGGTACAGATCTTGAAGGACCCTGTAAGTCAGAACGCAGGGGATACTAGGGAACCATTGAAAGGTTTTAAGCAGTGAAGTGACAAGATCCAGAAAGATTACTGTGACTGGGGTGGACCAGAGGAGTCTTTAGAGCTCCCACTTATGTCTCTTAACCTTTCTCCATCCCTCCTTCCACAAGCTTTAACTGAGCGCCTACCATGTGCATAGCCCATTCTAGGTGCCTGAGACTACCGTGTGCATAGTCCCATACTAGGAGCCAGGTATCTGCACACAAGTGCATGGCATGATCAGCCGTGAGCAGTAGTAATTGGGCCCCGTCTGCATCTGCTGTCTCCTGTTGCTTGGAAAACACTTCCCACTGAGCTTCAAATGTGCACCTGCTGGCCCTCACACTCGCATAAAAGTCTCTGAAAAAAAAAATTGATTATATTCATTCTCTTAACCTCACCCCAACCCGAACATAAATCGTCTCTGTTTATAACACTTCTGGCATTTTGTGCATTTTGCCGAGTGACATAAAATGACAATAAATTTAGGCCCCACCAGCAGAAAAGTACCTAAAATGCCACATGTCACTAATATTGACAGGTTCTAAAAGTAAAACTTGGAAATGGTTCAGGCGACATAAATTAAAATAAAAATATATACTTTGTCCTTGAGAGAGAATCAGCTAAAATTAAACCTCGGTGTGGGTGGGATGTCCAGGAATATGAAGGAAGGAAACATCAGGGATGCATGGTTCAGAACAGAGTCCCAGAATGGGAGGCCAAGAAGGACCCAGAGAAAATTCAAGCTAGGACCTTGATGGAAAAAAGAAGGACTGCTCTTAAACCTGCACTGTCCCATACTGTAGTCGCTACCTTTATGTGAGCATTTAAATATAAATCTAAATACAATAAAAATTCAGCTTCTCAGTTGCACTAACCACATTTCAAGTGCTGGGTAGCTACCCGAGGCTACCGAGCACTTGAGTAGGACGGCAGATTAGAGATCACAGAAAGTTCTATTGGACAGCTCTGTCTAGGAGCAGAGCATCCCTGCCACCCTGCAGGGTGACTGACACCTGAGTCTCCTCTCCTTCCTCCCAGCCTTCTCTCCTCCACTTCCTCCTCTCTTCCTCGGTCTCCTCTCTTCTCTCTCTCTTTCCCTCACTCCTCTTTTCTCTCTTCTCTCTCCCTTCTCTTCTTTCTCCCTTCTCTTCTTTCTCCCTTCTCTTCTTTCTCTCCCCTCCCCTCTCTCACTTTCTCTCTCTCCTCTCTTTCTCCTCTTTCTTTCTCCCCTCTCTTCTCTCTCTCTACCCTTCTCCTCTTGTCTCTATTTTTTAAGTTTTACTCTAAGTTCAGGGCTACATGTGCAGTTTTATTACGTAGGTATACCTGTGTCATGGGGGTTTGTTGTACTGATTATTTTATCACCCAGGTATGAAGCCCAGGACCCATTAGTTATTTTTCCTGATCCTCTCCCTCCTCCCATCCTCCACCCTACGATAAGCCCCAGTGTGTGTTGTTCCCGTCTATGTGTCCATGTATTCTCGTCATTTAGCTCCCACTTATAAATGAGAATGTGCAGTATTTAGTTTTCCATTCCCATGTTAAGTTTGCTAAGGATAATGGCTTCCAGCTCCATCCATGTTCCTGCAAAGGACATGATCTTTTCTCTTTCTCTCTCTCTCTTCTTCTCTCTTTTTCCTTTCTCTTCTCTCTTTCCCTTTTCTCTCTCCTCTCTCTTTCTTTCTTTCTCTCTTTCTTCCCTCTACTCTTTTCTGTCCCCTTCTGGCCCCATCTTTCTCTCTCTTCTCTGTCTCTTTCCCTTTTTCTCTCTCTCTTTCTCAATGACTGTTTGCCTCCCCCAAATTGTCTTTCTCTTTGCCTCTTTCTCTCTTCGATTTCCCTTCCATTTTATATGCATTGCTAAAACATAAATACATGGAATTCAGAAGGCAGCGCAGGATTTGGAAACCAGGGTTCCAAAGCCCTGCTTGACCATTCTGCAGCTGTGAGGTTTCAGCAAGTGACTCCAGCAGGCTTGTCATCCTCTACACTGGTAATGATGGGGACAATAATCCCTACTGTGCTTGGCCGTTGAATTACATCACCTGTTCAGTGGCACGCAGTAGGTGCTCAGTGGATGCAACTTTCTTCTTTCTCCTCCTTGATCACAAAGCTTCAGAGGCTCACAAAAATCTATCAGAATTTTCTCAGCCTCTTAAGCTCAGAACAGGAGCCTCACCATATTTTCCATCTTTCATCTCTGACTTTAACCCACTCAATCCTCTTCCACGTTCCAAACATTCCACACACTTTCCGACCACCAGGCCTTTGCACATGCTATGTGCCCAGCCTAGGATGCCCCTTTCCCCTTTGGCCTGCCTTAGCCTGCTTCCCTCAGTGGAGAATTCGGCTCAGAGGTCACCACAGCCCCTTTGTCCTCTGCAGCTACTAACACAGGACAGGTTAAGAACCCAATAAAGATAGAAGATGTAGACAGAACCCCAGAGAAATTAGAGAGCTGGTCAGGCTCATATCAGGCAGACTGAAACCTGATCTCAATCTCTGGCTAAGACGACATATTTCATACATTCAATCAATAGTTTTGGGCATCAACTGTTTGCATACTCCTGCCACAGCTGGATGCAGAGATGCATCAGGCACGTTCCTTTCTGGAGGAATCACAGCCCAGTGGGGAAAGAGACCCTCCCCAGTGCAGTTACTATACAGCGTGGTAAGTTCTGGAATACAGGTGGGTGAAGGTGTCCTGGTCGCACGAAAGGGGGCTAGCAGTCCACTTGAGGAAGTTATGGGGACTTCAGAAAATGCCCCAAGGGCAGAGCATTTGGTGCGGCGGGAGGTGAGGTTGCCACAAAGCAGCTGGCTTTTGTGGTAGGGACATTCCAGGACAGGTGACAAGACAGGAGCGGAGGAGGCGTGTGAGAGCCAAAGGAGTCCAGGGACACGAGCTTTTCAGTGGGACTGAGCTTAGCTAGGAAGAGGGGACTAGAAGGAAGCCAGGTCAGGAGGGTGAATGGGGCTAGACCACCGCGAGGAGTCACACAGGTTGGCTAAGGAGCTGGGACTTGACCCTGAGTGCAGCCAGGAGTCCCGGAAAGGGTTAAAGCAAGAGAGACCCGTGACCATAGAGGCGGTTTAGAAATCCGACTGCTCTGGGCCGGCCCTATGGTGGGGGGCAGTGTGGTGTCCGGCCCAGAATGGAGGTGGGGGCCGAGATAAGACAGGGGTGGCCCTGGTGCAGAGAGAGATGGGGAGGGGTGGAGAGAGTGGCCAAGAAGGAGCGAGTCCCATCTCGGGCCTCGCCCTTCCCCCTTTGGCGGCGGCTGCCTCGGGCGTCTAACTACCTCCCCCTCCCCAACCCTTTCCCTCCCCACCCCCTCCCTGCCTTCTGGCTGCACAATTTGTGAAGAACATTATGTAAATGGGCTTTATGCAAATCTAGCCTCTCCCCCTGCTCGCTCGCTGGACTCCTGAACCCTAATTAACTTGCCAAAGCCTAATGTTGCCGTCCCCTCTATACCGGCCCAGCCCCCCAGCCCGCTCCCCGAACCAAGAAATCCGTCTTCAGAAGCAAGCGCGGTCTAATCGCTCCCTCATTTGAATGTGCGGGTTGTCACCCACACCGTTAGCCCGCAGGAGAAGGCGGCCTTTCAACCCCTGACACTTGTGCTTCCTATGCGCCTCCAAAATAAATGCCTCCCTTTCTTCGCACCAACCCCTCCCGCCTTATTTTTGCTCGCTTCTAGACCCAGAAACAGCCTGGGGAAAGTTGATGCAATCTCTCATTATCTTCAAGTCTTTCGTCCACCACTCAGCATCGCCCTCCTCTCCCCGACCTCAAGGTCAGGGATCTAATACCCTCTCCCCTCCCTCTCTCTCAACTGCTCAGGAAAGGAGCAAGGCCTGGGCGCGGTGGCTCAAGCCTGCAATCCCAGCACTTTGGGAGGCCCAGGCGGGCAGATCACCTGAGGTCAGGAGTTCAGACCAGCCTGGCCAAAAAGGTGCAACCCTATCTTTATTAAAACAAACAAACAAACAGGAGGCTAAGGCAGGAGAATTGCTGGAACCGGGGAGAAGGAGGTTGCAGTGAGCCGAGATCGCGCCCACTGAACTCCAGCCTGGGTGGAAAAGGAAAGAGAGAAGGAAAGGAGAGAGAGAGAGAGAGAGAAAGAAACGAGGGAGGGAGGGAGGGAGGAGGCAGGGAGCGGGGGTGGGGGGGGAGAGAGAGAGAGAGAGAAAGAAAGAAAGGAGGGAGGGAGGGAGAGGAGGGAGGGAGAGAAAGGAGGGAGGAAGAGAAAGGAAGGAGAGAGAGAGAAAGACAGGAAGGAAGGAAGGAAGGAAGGAAGGAAGGAAGGAAGGAAGGAAGGAAGGAAGGAAGGAAGGAAGGAAGGAGAGAGAGAGGAAGGAAGGGAGGGAGGGAGGCAGGGAGGAGGGAGGGAGAGAAAGGAGGGAGGAAGAGAGAGAAAGGAAGGAAGGAGGGAGAGAGAAAGACAGGAAGGAAGGAGAGAGAGAGGAAGGAAGGGAGGGAAGGAGAAAGGAGGGAGGGAGGGAGGGATCGGTGTTTCCTGAAATCAGAGCAGCAAGGATGTATTCAGCTCCTGCTCCCTGCAAGGCACTGTTTGTGTGCCTACCCCCTAAATGAAGGTATGTTGTTGACCTAGAAAAGACTCCAGGAACATCTCTTCCAGCCTCCTTGGGTCTTTTTAAAGACAGGGTCTTGCTCTGTCACCCAGGCTAGGGTGCAGTGGTATAATCACAGTTCACTGCAGCCTTGAATTCCCAGGCTCAAACAATCCTCCAGCCCCAGCCTCCTGACTACTACAGGTGCACACACGCCACCATACCCAGCTATTTTTTTTCAATTATTTTTTTAGAGAGCTTTGTTTCCAAGGCTGGTATCAAATTCCTGGCTTCAGGTAACCCTCCTGCGTTGGCCTCCTGAGTAGCTGTGACTACAGGCATGCACCACCATCCCTGGCTAATTTTTAAAACAAAATTTTATAGAGACAGAGGTCTCACTATGTTGCTGAGGCTGGTCTCAAACTCCTGGCCTCAAGCGATCCTCCTTGTCTGGGCCTCTCAAAGTGTTGCGATTATAGGCATGACCCACCACGCCAGGCCTTTCTGTTTTTTTGTCATTGTTGAGACAGGCTCTTACTCTATTGCCCAGGCTGGAACGCAGTGGTGCAATCTCGCCAGCCCTTGACTTTTTTTTTTTTTTGAGACAGAATCTCGCGCTGTAGCCCAGTGGCACAATCTCAGTTCACTGCAACCTCTGCCTCCCTGATCCAAGTGATTCTCCTGACTTCGCCTCCTGAAGAGCTGGTACTATAGGCACGCACCATCACACCCAGCTAATTTTTGTGTTTTTGGTAGAGACAGGGTTTCAGCATGTTGGCCAAGCTGGTCTTGAACTCCCGACCTCAGGTGATCAGCCCACCACGGCCTCCCAAAGTCCTGGGATTACAGGTGTGAGCCGCCGCGCCGGCCCAGCCTTGATTTTAAAGATAGTTGAACCCATGTTCCACCACCAATGATGCATCCAAGGTCATGCAGCAGGGATGGGCTGGAAGGCAGCCTCCTAGTCCCCCACACGGCCTGGGCCTTTCTGCTTAACATCCCTCATTCGAAACAGCACAGCCTAAAGTAGCTGAGCTGTTCTGGCAGCCTTGTGCATACTCCCTTCGGGTGCAGAACAAAGTAAAGTAACGACTTTCCCTGGAAACAGGAAGAATTGTGTTGTCAGACGATTCCTGCTGCTGCAGCAAATTCCCTGGATGCGGCTCCCAAAGCAGAGATGGGAGAGGGGGTGGCTGCCTCTGGAATCTGGGGGCAGAGCAGGCAAGGTGTCTAGGACTCGGCATTGTAAATGGGTTTTTGAAAGACACAAATGTCGGACATTTGCTGGTGTGATAACAAGCAGGGTCGTCATTCCTTTATCCGTTCACTTATCCAGCCATCATTTATTCAGGAAATATTTATTGTCCGTAGCGCCTGGGCCAGAGTGAATCCCAAAATATATTTCTGCCCACAGAACCTGGTAACCCACTTGTCACTGGTTACAAGAAACCAAGATCACCATATGCAAACAGCCGTCTGACACCACGTCTTTCCTGATGGCCAAATCTCCTCCCTCCTCCCCCAGCAACCTGGCATCTGAATAAATAAAGGATCTACATTTGGAAATCCCCATCATCATCTTGTTCCTTCATTTTCATTTCCACAAAGAAGTGATATATGTCTGCGCTTAGTCCTGAGAAGGACAGTTCATCCTGAAAGACAGTTTATCCTGGAGGAGAGGATCTGGAGTCATGCATGGGTTCAAATCTATAAGCTTTGGCAAGGCACAACTTTCAAAGCCTTTTTATTCTCATCCGTAAAAGGGGTATCACAACCATGCCTAGCTCTCAGTTTGAAGGGGGATTAAACGAGGAAATAGGAAAATGTAGAAAATATCACCCTCTTTCTGAGACAAAAGCCTGTTCACAGAACCTCTATTGAAGCCATCAATTTCTCATTGAGGTTTCAAAAACAAGGATAGAAAGCCAGAATTCTTGTAAGTTTTTGGTGAGGATTTTGTTACAGCGGAGATGTCATTGAAGACGGTTTTAGAAAGCACTTTGATCTGGTCACTTTACCTCTCTGAGCCTCAATTTTCTCAGTGCTAAAATGGGAATAATAAAATTAGCCACCTCAAAGGGTTATAGGAAGGAATTAATTAGGGAGGTCTTAGTACTGTGTGAGTTACATAGTTACGGCTCTGTGAATCTCAAAGAACATAGACACATCAATTATACTAGGCAATGGGGAATTTTTTGAACATCAATTAATTAATTAAAAGTTAGTTTCCCAGTTTCTCTATTAAGAAAAGGTTGGTTTTTTTTTTTCTTTTTTCCCAGACTTATGAAGGGTGATTTAAACAGAAATCTTAGATTATGTCTTTATTTCTATTTGGAAAGATAAAACAAAAAACAACACATTTTAGTGATCATGGAAATTACATGAGTTTGCTTATTCCAATAGAAGGCAAATCATTATCTCTGAGATTTAGCATTCAGTGAGCCTGTATATCCTGAGGTCCTAAACGCTCAGCTTAGGTAAACAGAGGGTATGGTCTGACCATACCCTCTATGGATGTACTTAAGGATCTATTCACATACTCAATGGTAAATGCTAGGATATACATGGTATACTTTATAATTTTATGTAATGATTACAGAGCCTTCCCACAATGCCCATCCATCCCCTCTGCTTTGAAATGCTATCATGCGGACAACAGAATGGCAGCCACTACAGATGGTACTAGGATTCTAGTTCATCAGCAACAATGAATCTCACATGGAAATGTTACTTAGTCCCATCATGCAAACAGGCCTCCTTTAGCACGCCAGCTCCCATTAACTGGTAGCCGTGGCCTGAGGGACTGTGTTAAGAAGGATTCTTATGTCTTGGCTAAGCCCAGTGCCAAAGAGTGCCTAATTGATGAGTGATGTCCGCTATGGAACTAGGTGATGGTCAGTGCCTGCGCGTCTCTTGTTTGCTAATCCCAAGCTAGTATAACCCCTGTGTGTGATAATGGAAGTAGCTGAGATTCAGAGAGGAGACTAGATTTGCCAGGGTCACACAGCTATTTAGTGGCAGAGCCAGAACTAGAATAAATGCCACCTGGCTCCATGCCCAGGTCTCTTTTCTCCCCATCAGGATGCATGCGGGTTCTTAATCAAGGCTCAGGGGTATCTACGTAACAGTCATAACATTTGGCATTTGTCACACTATTTACCCCCATATGGTTCCAAAGAAACTTACAGTGATTACACGCCAGAAATACACACGTTAGAGAGAAATGTGCACATTAGAAGAGGATTAAAGTAAAATAGAGAAGGTAACCAGGGCAAAGGGAAAATGAGAATAAAAAATAGGATGGAACCACGAATGAGTTTGGCACACAAAATACGCTGTCCCGATGCAGTTGCTAAGCAACTGGTGGCTAAAGCAAAGAAGGGAATAGGAATCTATGTGTTTAAAGATGGAAAATATAGTCACTTACTCAAAAGAAGCAGATTTCCTTGGTATTTCCCCGGAAGCAGTACCTCCTAGGTGCTCATACCAAGGCAGTTGCCATGCAGTAGAGGATGCTCTTCAAAAACAGATGTCCAAGAAATTAAGCAATTTTGACACCATTGATTCTTGAAATGTCTTGCAGGGAGGTTGATGAAAAAATGTCAGAGTGCAGTCCAAGAATTCAGAACTTTTGATGTCCAGGTGGCCAAAGACCATCATGTTTCCAAAGCCAGTCATCAGAGTCCATTGTTCACCTTACTTGACCTCTTAACCGTATTTGATACCACTGATGGCTTCAACTTTGTGGGTTGGGTTTATGTTCTCTAAGGACACCACATGCTCTTGGGTGTCCTCCAATGTCAGTGACGTCTCCTTCTGGATGTCCACTATTGGGTGCTTCTCCTTTCCCCCAGTGCCTAAATGTTGCAGGCTCCAGGACTCAGCTGCAGATGTTCTCCTGTACTTATCTGTCTTCGGTTCTTGGTGACCTCATGGCTTAAATCCATCCTTAGGCTGATGCCTTCGTATTTTCTCACTCCAACCTGACCTCTCTCCCAAAAGAGGTCAGACTCATGTATTCACCTGCTCCCTTGACCTCTCCATTTGGATACTAATGGCATCTCAAGCTTCACAAGCCCTTGCCAAAATCTAGATCCCATGCCACTCTCTCTCTAACCTGGTACTACCTCCAGTCCTCATTTCAGACACAGGCACCATCATGCAAATAGGCGCTCAGGCCTAAAACAACTCAACCTTCACTCAAACGACCCAACCTTTATTCCTCCCTCCTTGTCACTTCCAGTGTCCAATTCATCAACAAGTCCTGGGAGCACAACTCCAAAAATGATTTCAAGTGCACTCAACTCTCCCCCTCTCTACCTCTTGGTCTTGGCCACCTTCCTTTCCCACTTGGATAGCAGGAATGCCTCCCACCTTGCTCCTGGCCCTACAGTCATTTGTCCAGACAGTATCCAAAACAATCGTTTTTGAAACGTCTATCTGAGTAGGTCACCACCTGGTTTAACCCTACCCTGTGGCCTCCTCATCACTGGAAATCTAAGGTCTTGGCAGCGCATGGCCTGAGCCCTGACTCCACTCTCCACTCCCGCCATCGCTCACTCTTCCCCAGTCACACTGGGCTCTTCCCTGTTACTCATGTGTGCTGGATGCTGTCTTCTCACAGCCTCCACATTTGCTGATCTTTCCTCCTCAGAAAGAGATCTACCAATGCTCTTTCCCCAGACAGACCCTGGCTCACTCCTCCACCCCTAACACAAAGAAAACACCACCTCCTCCACGACGCCTTCCCTGACAACTTTATTTTAAATGGACTCTACATCTTCCCTCCCACCCCTTACCAGCCTCCCCTGTATCCTTGTAACTTCCCCTTAACCTCCCACCAGCCTCCCTCCCACTCTCCACCAGCCTAGCTTCTCTCCCACTTCCTACAGCTTCCCTCTCACCCATCACCCGCATCTCTCCAACCTCCCACCTACAGTGGCCCCTACCTTACCTCCTATGTGTAGAGGATAAGGTCTTTTCTCCACAACACTGTGAGAGCAGAGATATTTGCTTTATTAGTTGACCACTGTGTCCCCAGGACCTTGCACATAGTAGGTGCTCAATAAACACATGTTGCACAACTGAAACTCTAGTGGTCTGATTTATTCCAATAAATTTCTTCAGCTGAAAACTCCAAGGAAATTGGCCTGTGGGAAGAGCAGGGTGGACTCTGAGCCCCTCAGTGGTGGCTGACATGCCTAGAGAGACCCACACTGACGGTTTTGCCTTTGATGATGACACATGGAGTCAGGCCTGGCAGTCCCCTTGGCTGATGCCACCAGGGACACTCCAGTAGTTCCGTAGCTTTCCCTTAATCATAAATATCTCCCCTTGGTGTCAGCAGATCCCTTGGAAATCACCAGGGGAAATACTGTCATCAAACCCCGATAAATTCCTGAATGCCCAAGCCTACCGCACCAATTTACAGCAGGTTTTGACTTTAATAATGTTTTGTCTTAGATTTGGCCTTAATTATAAATCATTTGCAACTGTGGTTTAAACTATAAGCAAATCTTACATGGCATTCTTATTATCTACTTAATATAGCAAAGAGAAAGATTTATGGAATCACATTCTGGGAATTAAGCAAACGAGGAAACTTTTAGGTGAGGGTGAAACACGTGAAAATTATAGTTTTGTCATAAAACGTTGATTGATCAATGATTATTGTAAAACGGAGGTAACTGTGCTGGCGTCAACATAAATCTGTAATTGGCTGGATTTATTCTTTTTCAAAATACTATATTTCCTCCAGTTTTGACCATCGTGTTAATATGAATCTGTCAGATTTACTGTGGTTTTAACTTAATTAACTCCATTTAGTTTATGCATATATATGTGTGTGTGTGCGTGTAGGATGTGTATGTGTGTATATATATATACACACACATAGATTTATATATGTTATACATATCCTTAAAATGCATTGTCTACAGTCACTTTTACTTTTTACATAATGGTTTGTGGTTTTCTTCAAATATAATCTTTTTACATATTTAGAAAAAAACCATTTTGCTGTATGAAGCCAACTCTTGCTGCAGAAATGGGTTCAAAGCACTGTTCGAGTTTTTCACCTGTGGGGTGACCACGTCAGGAAATGATATTGCATCTTAGGAGATAGGGAAGACTGTAAAAAGATCCTGAGTCAGGCTCAAATCTTGACTCTGCCATTGAGTGGCTGTATCACCCTAAAGAACCTATTCTACCTCTTTTTGCCTGTCTTTTCATGCGTAAAATGGGAATAGATTAATTGCCCCTACTTCAGAGGCTACTGTGAGGCTTAACAAAGTGATGAATGTTATGCGGCTGGCATGAGGCCTGGCATGCAGTGGATGCTGAGTGCATGTTGTAGATGGCCTTTCCTTCTGCTTCCCAGCCAGGGAGTGGACTTCTGATGTTTGGGGTAGCATGCCTCAAGGAGTGACATTAAGGGAGAATCCTAACCCCCAGCGGAACCATCTTAGGAAGGGCCAGTCCCAGTGCCAGAGGGAACCAGCCCCAACACCAGAATCATCTTCTAACCCAATAGGACCAGGCAGATGGTGGGTCCAGATCAAAGCCATACAGGGACAGATAACCATATAC
This sequence comes from Macaca fascicularis, assembly GCF_037993035.2. Taxonomy (NCBI): domain Eukaryota; kingdom Metazoa; phylum Chordata; class Mammalia; order Primates; family Cercopithecidae; genus Macaca; species Macaca fascicularis. The sequence goes on from NC_088384.1 coordinate 24,799,637, forward strand.
TAAATCAAATTTAAAATAATAATAATAAAGCAGTAGCTCCCACTCACCCAGAAACACTTGCTTTGCCTCAGGTCCTATGCATTTTTTTTAGCGGGGAGTAAAGGTCTCACTCTGCCACCCAGGTTGGAGTGCAATGGTTCAGTCACAGCTCACTGCAGCCTCCAACTCCTGGGCTCAAGAGATCTTCCCCCTCAGTCTCCCAAGTATCTGGCACTACAGGTGCACGTCACCACACCCAGCTAGTTTTTCTAGCTTTTGTAGAGATGGGAGTCTCACTATGTTGCCCAGGCTGGTTTCAAACTCCTGGCCTCAAGCGATCCTCCCACATTGGCTTCCCAAAGTGATAGTATTTCAGGTGTGAGCCACAGTGCCTGGCCCATAATTCTTTATAGACTTGATTTTGTTAAAGCTCAGCAAAGCCCGCTAGCATATCAACCTTGAGCTGAGAAAATTATGATTTCAGAAATGTGACTTGCCCAAGGTCACACCGCCCAAGGTCACAGCTAATACAGGGTGGAGCTGAGACTCCAGGCCCACATTCTGAGGCACGGAGTTTTACTACCTCTGACTGTTATTGGGCCACACATCCCTCCAGCAGCTGCCCTCTCTCCCGGCAGCATGCCTTCTGAGCCGATAATTCCTTCCAAGTCTAAACCAAGGAAAAAGGAGGCCCGATTCAGCCACTACAGTCTCTTCCTGTCTAATTGCTAAGGACAGAGCTGAGAAGTCGTTGCTTTGAAGCTGAAACTCTTCTCTTTCTGTGGAGTTTCGCATTTGTATTTAATCGTGCTTTATTTTTCTCGATTCGCACTGTGGAGCCAGTCAAAAATATTTTCTGAGGGCCTATTCTGAGTCATTGATTCGTGGTGTCTGTTCTGAAGTTGCCCAGGGTCAAGTGAGTCAGCTGTGGGTAAATGAACCCAGACATTGGATTTCACTGAAAAGTAAACACTTCAAGCAATGGAAAAAAAAAATGTTGGTTTCATATGTAACTTTCACATGCAACCTCCCTCCAGTCTTCCCCTTCTTCCTCCACTTCTCCCCCAACTTTCTCTCTCTCCCTCCTTTCCTTCCTTTCCACATTGATTTTCCCTTTCCTCATCTTTCTCCCTCTTTATTTTCTCCAGTCTTCTCTCTCCTTCTTTCAAACTTTTTTCTCCCGTTCCCTTTTCTCTCTTATTTCTCTCTCCGTCTCCCTCTCTTCTTTTCTTTCCTTCATTTTTCTCTTCCTTCTTCTATTCTCTTCTCTTGTTTCCTATATTCTTTTCTATTTTGCACACAGGATTCTGTTTTTATTTAGGTGAGACCCACACAGCAGAAAGACAACTGCTATTGAAAAGAGAGTTTATTACTCACAGTCCCCAAGAGGAGCGGGTGTAACATGTTACGCAGGGCAGGAGGAGCCAGGGGAAAGCGTAGGCCAGGGCATTTATCATGGATTTTATGTTCTCAGTTGATGGTAGCCAAAATAAAATAATAATAATATTATTTTAGGCTGGGCATGGTGGCGCACGCCTATAATCCCAGCACTTTGGGAGGCTGAGGTAGGCAGGTCTCTTGAGCCCAGGAGTTCAAGACTAGCCTAGGCAACATGGTGAAACCCTGCCTCTACAAGAAGTACAAAAAGTTAGTCTGGCATGGTGGTACACACTGTCCTCCCAGCTATTTGGGAGGCTGAGGTGGGAGGATCGTTTGAGCCTGGAAGGCAGAGGTTTCAGTGAGCCAAGACTGCGCCACTGTACTCCAGCTTGGGAGACAGAGTGAGACCTTGTCTCAAAAACAGTAATAATAATAATGATAACATTATCATGGATTTTGCTGGAAAAAACAGGTGAACCAGCGTAGGCAGACATAGCATTGGCCATTTTGAATAATGTCGGCTGACTCTGGGCTATAGGGGCAGTCCCTAGTTGTTTGGTTCCTGGCCCTGGGGTGATTTGGAACAGCCAGATAGTGTCCTGGAGGGCAGGAGGTTAAAAAAAGGCTAAGGATTGGTTGGTTTGCATATAAAGGCTTGCTCAGAAGGGAAGTGGTTTGCTATCTCTAGGAATCACCTAACCATGGGAGGGGCACTCCCTCCCTGGATCCTCAAGACCCCCACAATTCCCAAGCATCATCAAAGACAGAAAGTTAAAAACATGATTTCTACATCTTTTTTCCTTCCTCTCTTTTCTTCCTTCCCCTCTCCTCTTCTCTGTTCTCCCTTCTCGTTCCCTCCTCCTTTCTGCCTCCCCAAGGCCTGGGAAGAAATCATAGCAAAGGTTCAGGTAAGCAGTAATAAAAGCCTGGGTTGAGTGGGTGACAAGAAGCCGACAGAGGAACAGTCAGCGTCACGAACTACTTGGGAGGTAGAACGCTTGTTTTCAGTGACTGGATGCGGCTCCGACAGCCCTGCTCAGCTCTGCCTGCTGGCCCAAGCTCCGTACCACCACTTCTGGGAAAGCCGCCCCTTCCTTGCTCCGATGGTGGCGGCTGCTGTGTCCTCACCCTGCCACTATCCCGTGGGTTGGTTGTTTTGCCCAGGCCCGGAATTACCCAAATCCCCTTAAATACACGTCTGCAAATGAGGACCCTGGAAAAAAAGGCAATAATTGTGACAGTAACTCACGGGGCCAGGCCTGACACGTCTCTAATTGCCTGCTAAAATTGTCGCTGTCTCCTAAAGTGCAAATTATCACCCGAAATGACAAGAATAATGAATGAGTAACTCTGATGTAATGCAACAATTAGTCCTCAAAGACACTGTCTAATATGGTAATTCAGAACACCCACTCCTTGTTATTAAGTGCCTGATAATTATTTAATTATCTATCTGCCAGCATGATTTACTTGGTTTATTTAGCTGCAGATGTGGGCAGGAGCATTCGGGTTTAAGGTCAGAGTGAGCCGGCCCCTCCGCTGGCTGCCACATCGGTTTGCTTGGGTACTGGAGGCTGCCGCCCGTCTGACTTCCCTAATTGGCTTTGGCAGTCCTGACCCAAAGTCAGAAAATTGCCTCTTCTCCACCCCCGGCTCTGGTTCAGGGTCACTCAGGGGCTGAGGGTCTTAAAGACCAGGGCTGAGAGTGCCTGCCTTCCCCTGCCCCTTCAAACCCTCCGACAGGTGATCAGAATATTTGGGGGCAGCAGGTGCCCCCGTTGAGCTTGACGGGAGTGTTTGTGCTGGGCATGGCGCCAAGTCTTACACAAGCGTTAGCTCGTTTAATCTTCACAATAGCGCCAGGAGGTAGAGACAACTGGTGTCGGCATGTGACAGAGGAGGAAACTGGGACTTGGAGAAGTGAGGTCATCCACCCAAGGTCCCACGGTGAATGCATGGTGGGCCGGGACGAGTCTCCCTGTCCCCAGAGTCACTCTACTCTCCTGGATCCTGACAGCTGCAATGTGAGGCTGGCCCCAAAGCTGTGAGTCACAGCCCATCCCAGGCCAGTGCATGCCCGAAAGGGTCTGGGCAGGGACTCAGGAGGATCAGCGTCCTGCTCGCTAAATCATAAAATCACTGATAGGGAGGGCAGAAAGAGTGGATCTAATCTGTGTTGGCTCAAGGAGTTAACCCAGAGCCGAGGAGTAGAAGGTATTACAGAGAGACAGATGGGATCTACAGAAAGGGCCACTTGCTAGCTGAATGCACTTGGGCAAGTTCCTTACCCTCTCAAAGCCTCGGTTTCCTCATCTGTAAAGTGGGGATGGTCAGAATTTGCCTGTGATCACCTGTTGAAAATATCCTCATCATCAGATACCCTCCACCTTGCACCCTGTTGGTTTCCTTTACTAAATGTCCCTGAATCTCTGATTATCTTGTTCATTTATTTACTTATCCCCCCTCCTACCTTCCCCCCATCCCCACCCTCCCACACACATAGAATATAAACTCCAAGGGAGCAAGGGCCCTGTCTGTTTTACTCCTCCTTCATACTCTCCACATTGTGCACAATACTTGGCACATCATAGTCCCTCAATAAATATCTGTAGAATGAAAGAACAAATGAAAAAATAATCAGAAACGAGGTGGGGTCCCCAGCCAGCTACCCCCTTGCCCGAGTGACTCCCCAGCATCTCTGTGCACAAAGCTCCCTACTCCCCATCTGTCCCAGCCATCAGTGCTGATGACGCCTTACCTTCATGCCCGTACATTTTCACCACGCAAAAGGCCATGATGACCACTCCAGCCACAGCTGTAATTTCCTTGCTCTGGTGCCTCAGCTGACCTGAGACTCCAAGCTTCCACCAGCTTCCTCGTTCCACATTTCTGGGGGATAAGTCTGACTGGTCCAGGCCACCTGGAGCAGATGATCTTGGCATCCCACACACCCACATTTCTACAATGCTCCCCACTTCCAAGTACATCTGCCCAATCTCTACCTTCCAGCACATGACTCTGTCTGCTGCTGGAGCTCTCTGTGGCTACACACAGGCCACGCTGAGAATTAACCTCCCCAGGAGTCGCCTTCAGTAAGGGCTGCCAGGACTTGGTGGGTAAATAGCCCAACTCCCTCAACCCTCCAATTGAGATCACATAGAAGTGTGAATTCGAGACTGTCTCCCCCACTTTCCCAGTAGGATGAAGCTCCGTCTCTCACATAGTAGATGCCATTGGTGCACCACTCAGATCCCCTTTGAAAGGTCAATGCATCCAACATCCTTGATTGTAAATTAAATGTACATTAAACTGGTATTGTGCGTTAAATGTACATTAAACTGGTAATGTCCATTGGTAAGTCCAGCCCCCTGCTGTAGTGAATGTTTGCTGCTAACACGGCAGCACCCCACAGCTAACATTGCCCTCCACTGACAGGAGCTGCCTCACCTGGAAATCCTGGGGAGGGTACACCCTCCCCTCTGCACCAGTTGGCTACATTGGTGTCATGTAGCCAATAATTGACTAATTCAAGGCTACAAAAGGCCAGCCTCTTTACTCCAAGGCAGGAAAACTCTAGGGTGCAAGTCACACTCCAGAGCTCCTCTTGGGATCAACTGGAAGCGCAAGGTGTTACCTGAAACCGTGTCTTTTACTAGCTCAGGAAAGGCAGGACCAAATCTCTCTTGCTCACTGCTGCATCTCCTGCATGTAGTATAGTATTTGTTGAGTTAGTAAATGAGTGAACAGATGAGTTCATTCATTCATTCATTCATTCATTCATGTCTTCATTGATATGGATGAATGAATGCATATACATGTATAAACAGATGAATGTACATACGCACATCAGTGAATACATTCAAGCCATATAATTCCCAAATCAGGACCTAAGCACCTATTTTCTAAATTATTAGCATGTGCATCTAAGTGGCCAAAGATCAGCAAAAAGGGAGATCTGGGCTGGAAGTCAGACGGACGACCTCGGTTTTCATCCTTGATTCACTGGGTGACTTTGGTTTTTCCATCTGTTAAATCAGAAAAGCACATTTATTTTTCTCCATGTTTTTTTCCCCAGCTCAAACACTGTATAAGTTTATGTTGTGTGTGTGTGTGTGTGTGTGTGTGTTTTAAGCTTTTAAATTTTGATATCATCTTAGACTTCCAGAAAAATTTTAAAGCAGAATTTCTGGCCGGGTGCAGTGGCTCATGTCTGTAATCCCAGCACTTCAGGAGACTGAGGTGTGCAGATCACTTGAGCCCAGGAGTTCAAGACCAGCCTGGGCAACATAGTGAAACCTTGCCTCTACAAAAATGCAAAAATTAGCCAGGCATGGTGGCATGCACCTGTAGTTGCAGCTACTTGGGAGGCTGAGGCAGAAGAATTGCTTGAGCCCAGGAGACAGAGGTTGCAGTGAGCCGAGATCATGCCACTGCACTCCAGCCCGGGTGACAGGAGTGAAACCCTTTCTCAAAAAAAAAAATAAAAATAAAAATAAAAACAGAGTGCTCTCATCTGCCTTTCCCCCAGGTTGCCCTAATGTTCATGGTTTGTGATGCTGAAATCCTCCGTTTAAGTGTCTGGTGATCATTTTAAGGAAGGAGAAGTGAACAGAGCCGTAGAAAAGAAGTCAGTTTCAGAAAACACAGAATGAAAATTCACCTGGCTTAGCAGCCTTCAGCAATGAGGCAGCGGCAGGCAGACAACATTCTTGCCCCTCTCCGTCTCTCTCCATGCGTGGTGCATCTGCGGTTTTCTTTTATTTGTGGTCTATCACCTCCTATGCCATGGCAAACAAGAGACTTTATAAATATTTCAAACACTAATAATTTGTGCTGTCCCTGCTTAGACTTTTAAATGAATCTGAGAGCATTTCTCTTTGAGGAACCTGCCAAACTGCAGGCGGGTGAAAGAAATACCACCGCCCCCTGTCTGAGCTGGGTACTTGATGTAGACATGGGACCAGAGGCTATGACTGCGGGTGTGGTATGCCCCTGTCTCTCCCACGCACCTCCCCCACCCCAGCATCTGCTCTGCCTAGCAGGACAATGGCCAGCCTCATCTCTGGAGCCACAGGGTGGGGGAGATTCTCTCTGCTCCTACAAATGGAGAAATTGAGGGCTGCTAATTTCATGGCTGCTGTTTTAAGAGCTTTGGATTTTTTTTTTTTTTTTTAGATGGTGTCTCGCTCTGTCGCCAGGTTGGAGTGCAGTGGCGTGATTTCAGTTCACTGCAACCTCCACCTCCTGGGTTCAAGCAATTCTCCTGCCTCAGCCTCCCAAGTAGCTGGGACTACAGGTGTGCACCACCATGTCTAGCTAATTTTTGTATTTTTTGTAGAGACGGGGTTTCACCATGTTGGCCAGGATGGTCTCAATCTCTTGACCTCGTAATCTGCCCGCCTCGGCCTCCCAAAGTGCTGGGATTACAGGCATGGTCTGCCCAGCTTTGGTTTTTAAGTCAGATGTTCCTGGGTTTAAATCCCAGCTCCTCTGTTCATTCACTGTGTCGCCTTGTGCAAGTCACCTCTGTGAATCTTTGTTTCTTTATCCATGAAGTAAATATTTTCATGATTAAATGAAATAGTGTGTATAAAGTGTGCAAGGCCCAACATAGGCCATGAGCTCAACACACACTAGCTAGTATTTTCCCTTTGAATATTTCCAAGTCATTTATAATGGCTCAGACATAATAGAAGCTAGTTTATTGTTTACATAAACTACCCAGTGAAGGTCCAGCTTTGAAGTCATGGAAGATCCTCCATAAATTTGTTCCTACCCAACATCCAGCAAGCAGGAAGGAGAAGAACATGGAGCATCGCCCAGGAGAGGTTCCTTCTGTCACTCCCAAAGCTCACAGTCTAGGGAGAGAAGAACTAAGGAAACAACAACCCGTAATATGCAAGGTGGATTCTCATGAGAGCAAGAACCAAAAACACTTTGGGAGAATAGAGAAGGGGGAAGCTGCTTTGAAAAGTATAGAAAATCCTGGCACACCCTGCCTGAAACCCTTCGAAATGGTGTCTCATTATTCTTGGGCAAGATAATGACCTCCTTCTCCAACCTTCTCCAGGATTATGTGGTCTAGTCCCTGCCAACTTCTCCAGCATGGCAGTCCTGATACTCCGGGATTTTTTCAGCTTCCTGAGTAGGTGGGATTACAGGCACGCACCACCACACACAGCTAATTTTTTTATTTTTAGTAGAGACGGGGTTTCACCATGTTGGTCAGGCTGATCTTAAACTCCTGACCTTGTGATCCACCCGCCTCTGCCTCTCGAAGTGCTGGGATTACAGCCGTGAGACACTGTGCCCAGCCAGCTTCTTTTTATTCAGTTAGTCAACCATATAATTTACCTTCCAAACCAGGCCACTTTGGAGAAAGGAAGAGAATGCTATTGATCAATAAGCCAGGACAATAGGAACTGCCTGGGGTAGACCAAGATGGGCAGTCACGGTATACCATCGTTCCTGCCACAGAACGTTTGCACATGCTGCCCTTCCTCCTCCACACTCACCTTGCTAACTGGACCTGAAGCTTCAGCATCCCTTCTTAAGGAAGCCTTTTCCAGTACACCAATTTAGTCAGATCCCTTGTTAAGCATTCTGCTAGAACTTCTTTCCTTAAGGGCACTAATTTAGATTTCTAAATGCATACTCAGTTGTGTCTGTATTTGATTAACTCTCTGTTTCCAACGGGACTATAAACTCCATGAAGTTAGAGACTGTGTCTCTTTTTGTTCACTCTTTATCCCCCATATCTGGCACATAGTAAGCATTCCACAAATGCGACATCGGAATGCATGAATAATTGCTGACCTCTCCCTGGAGGGCTCAAAATAGAAACCTTCTGATGTGAGAGGACATTTCAGTGTGGTCTAGAAGAATAAGTAAAGAATGGGACTCCATGGAGAAGCAGATGATCAGCTTTCAAGGTGGAGGGAATTGCAGTGAGCAAAAGGAAGCGTTGGACCACATCCAAAGCAGTCATAGAATGGCTTGGAGTTGAACAACTGGAGCACCAAAGTGTGGGAGTGAGCTGGAGGGGGCAGGTCAGATTGGAGAAGCCTTGAGTGCCCAGTGAAGGCCTGACTCTCAACAAGCAACAGGGAGCCAAGCCATGGAGGACGCTTACCATTGGGTGCCTTTGAGGGCCATAGTGCTGGAGTTAGAATACAATCCCCACCTCCTCCAAGTAAACCTAGAGTCTGCTGGCAACAGCAGCTTGTTAAGCTTTTCTTACTTGGAGCACAAAGCTATTTTTTACTTTTCTTTCTAATTTTTTAGAGATGAGGTCTCACTCTGTCACCCAGGCTAGAGTGCAGTGGTACGACCGTAGCTCATTGCAGCCTCAAATTCCTGAGCCCAAACGATCCTTTCGTTTCTGCCTTTTGAGTAGCTGAGGCTACAGACCGGCGCCACCATCCCTGGTTAACTTTTAAAATATTTTTGTAGAGATGGGATCTCACTACATTGCCCAAGCTGATGTAACTTGTGGCCTCAAGCAACCCTTTTACTTCAGCCTCCCAAAGTGCTGAGATGACAGGCATGAGCCACTGCGTTCAGTCACCAATCTATTTTTAATGGAGGCTGGGCGTAGGGGTGAGCACAGCCGCATCGGAGACACTTCCGTTCCCTGAAGGGTAGTTTGAGAACCACAAGCATGGCTATTTTTTAAAGCTCTGTGCAGGGCTTTCCCCATCAGTTATGGCCCACAGAAAGCAGTTGATGTACTAAGGGTCACCCAGCCAGGAATCAAGCCCTGATCCTCAGTCTTTGTCCTCCCATTGTGCTACTCTGCCTCCTGAGTAGGGCCTGGGAGAGGAGGACACCAGTGGCCCTTCAGAGTGGGTCTTATCTAGCCCTGGAACCAGACAGAGCTATACCAGTCCTGAGTGATGGGCAGCTCTCACCATTCCCAGGCACACCAAAGGAAGGGGCAGAGCAATCGTCCTTGATGACATGGTGTCCCCCTCCCATTCCTGGAGCATTTCCTGTGATCCTTATTCCATCCAAAACCCACATCAACTCTTGGACATGGTCATCATTCTCCTCTTTTATTTTAACGGTAAGGGAACTGAGGCTCAGAGAGGTTCGGTAACGTGCCCAAGGTCACACAGCTTGTGAGTGGCTCAATCCAGATTTGAACACAGACCTGTCTCCAGAACTTTTTAACAGTACACTAACCATTGCCAAAAGAAAAATAAAGAGTGTCCTGGGGAGAGTTTCCCTTTCCCCATGGAGACTGGTAAGAAAGAAAAAAGGCAGGCATCTTCCAATCTGAGATGAGTTGAAGAGGGTCCCACCAGACTCAGTGGAAGGACACAATGACTCCAATAGGCCTGCCGTACCTCAGATTCTGTTTGCAGGGCTGTCCCTGTCAGGTCAGATGAAGCATCATCCAGTGAGGCATGCTGTCCACCTGGCTGTCAGCACAGCATTATTTATCATGCCTAACCCACAGCCAGGCTGTGATGAAGAAGAATTCAGCCCTGGCTCCTCGGCAAGGAACACAGTTGACTTTGGAACCAGCTGTCCTTGCAGGCCCAGTACAGCAACTATGGCTTAGACGTGAGCCCCAGTCTGAGGACTTAGGATCGGCCGTAACTCCTGCTGCAGGCAACTCTAATACACTGTTGGTGGGAATGTAAATGGAACAACAACTTTGGAAAAGAGTTGAGCCACTTCCAGAAATTTAAACAAACACCTACCATATGATACAGTCATTCCACTCCTGGATATTTGAATTAGTCAGGGTTTGTCAGAGAAACAGACCAATATATTTCCAAATTTATGTTTATACACACTTACACACATAGAAAGAGATTATAAGGAGTTGGCTCACATATTTATGGAGGCTGAGAAGTCCCAAATCTGCAGTCAAGAAGGTGGAGACTCAGGAGAGCCAACGTATGGTTCCGTTTCAGGTCCTAAGAAAGCAGATGTTTCCGTCTGAGTCCAAACACCAGTAAAAACCAATGGTCCAGCTCAAGCATTCAGGCAAGAGGGGTTCCCTCTTACTCAGTCTTTTTGTTCTATTTACATCTTCAATGGATTGGATGAGGTCCACCCATATAATGGAGGGTGATATGGTTAGGATATTTGTCCCATCCAAATCTTGTGTTGAAACGTAGTCTCCAATGTTGAAGGTGGGACCTGGTGGGAGGTGTTTGGGTCATGGGGGCAGATCTCTTGTGAATGGCAGGCGCCATCCCTACATTAATAAGTTCACATGAGATCTGGTTATTTAAAAGAGCCTGGCACCTCCACCTCTCTCTTGCTTCCTATCCCACTATGTGACCACCTGCTGCCCCTTTGCCTTCTGCCATGATCGTGAGATTCCTGAGGCCCTCACCAGAAGTAGATGCTAGCACTGTGCTTCTTGTACAGCCTGCTGAATCCTAAGCCAAAATAAACCTCTTTTCTGCATAAATTACCCAGTCTCTAGTATTCCTTTATAGCAACACAAATGGACTAACAGAGAGGGAAATCTGCTTTACTCAGTCTACCGATACAAATGTTAACATCATCGAGAAACACCCTCACAGACACACCCAGAATAATGTCTGGCTAAATGTCTAGGCAAACTGTGGCCCAGTAAAGTTGACATATAAATTAACCATCACAGTATTTACCTAAGAAACGAAGCCTATGTACCTACATGGACTTGTACATAAATGTCCATAGCAACTTCACTTGTTATAGCTCAACTGAAAACAGCCCAAATGTCCATCAACATGTGAAAGGATAAAAAATTGTGGTATATCTATACAATGAAATACTATTCAGAAAACAAACAAACAAACAAAAAACAGAGAGAAACTGTTTATACATAAAACATATGGATGAACCTGAAAATAATTGTGCTGTGTGAAAGAAGTCAGAAAATAAAAAGAATACATACCATATGAGTACTGTACAGACTGTGTTTATATAATCCATAGAATCCATAGTGACATAAAGGAAATCTGTGATTGCCTAGAGTTGGAGAGTTGGGGTGGAAAGATAGGAGAGAAAAACTAAAAAGGAGCAACAGAAAAACTAAAAAGGAGCAAGAGGAAAACTGAAAGGGAGCACAGGGAAAACTTGGAAATGATGAATATGTTCATTATCTTAATTGTGGTGATGATTTCACAGGTAAATAAATATGTCAAAACTTATCAAATTGTGCTCCTTAAAAATCAGTAGTATATTGCATGTCTGTTGTAACTCAGTAAAGTTATTAAATAAGCACAATATATTGCTATATGTGGCACATTGGTAAAATAGTGGTTAGAGGGAAATTTATAGATTTAAATGTTTATATTAGAGAGAGTTTAAACTCAATTATCTAAGCTCACACATTAGAATGTTACAAAAAGGAGGACAAATTAAATATAAAATAGGAAGAACAATGATTAATAAAATGCAATTTAAAAAGTAAAAAAAAAAAAATACAAAGCAGATGAACACCAAAGAAAATCAATAAAACCAAAAGCTCATTCTTTGAGAAGATTAAGAAAGCCGGTAAACCTGAAGTCAAACTGTGTGGGTAAAAAAGAAAGATGGTACAAGTTGCCAATATGGAGAATATAAGTGGAGATATCACAACAGATCCTACAGACATCCTAAAGACTCAACTTGCCAAACTTGGCATTAGGAAAAAATAGAAAATCTAAATAATCTTACATGTAGAAAAGAAATTGAATTTGTAATTTAAAACCTTCCCACAAAGAAAACTCCAGGAAAAGACTGCTAAACTGATTAATTCTATCATATATTTAAGAAAGAAATAATACCAGTTCTACATAAACTCTTTCAGAAAACAAAGGTTAGAAGAAACAAATAGAACATCATTTTATGAGGCCAGTATTACCCTGACATCAAAAGTAGATGAAGAAAACACAGAAGGAGAGTATTGCATGCCGTTATTCATTATGAACATAGGTGCAAAGGTTCTGAGCAAAATATTGTAAAAATGAATGTAGCAATATATGAGAAGATAATACGTCACAACCAAGTGAGGTTTAACCCAGGAATGCAAAGTGCTTTAATGTCTGAAAATTAAACAACGCAATTCATGATTTTATGAGAATAAAGGAAAAAACTCCAGATGATTGTCTCAACTGATATAGAAAATTATTTTCAAATTTAGCAGCCATTTGTGATTTTAAAAAAAAAAAAAAAACTTCCAACAAACCATAGATAGAAAAAAGCTTTCTCAGATTTACAAAGAGCATGTAAAAAAATCCACAACCAACAAAAGTAATGCTGGAATAGTTATCATTTTCTCTAAGATTGGAAAAAAGACAAGAATGTCCACTCTCACCACTTTGTAATTTAGCATTGTCCTAGCTATCATAACCACTGAAATAAGACAAGAAAAAGAAATAGAACTTAAAGTATAATAATAATTTTAAAAAAAGAAATAAAAGGCATACAAACTGGAAAAGGAGAAGAAAAGCTGTTTTTATTTGCTGTCCTTATAATAAGTGAATTTAGCAAAAATCAATAGGATTTTTACACACTATCATTGAACTAGAAAATAAATTTTAAAAATGCAATTTTATTTATAATATCACATAAATATGTAAAATATATAAGAATAAATGTAATAAATCTATGTAAAACTTATACTCTAAAATATAACATTGATATATAAACTATAAAACTATAAAATTAAAACTTTATGAAATTTAGAAAATTATATAATTTATTTTAAACATTTATAGTTTCATGTAATTTAATAGAGTAATTATTTAAATGTAAAGGAAATATTTCAAATAGAAGGCAAAGATTGTTAGGCTCAATTAAAAAGAAAAGTATATGCTGCTTATAAGAGATATGTTTTAAATACAACCATATAGAAATATTGAAAATACAGAAATGTAAAAAGATGTGCTATGTAAACATTAACCAAAAAGGAAGCTGGTTCAGCCATTCTAACATCAAGTAGACATTAAAGGCAGAAAGTAAAACTGAAAATACAGAAGAGTAAATCCAAGAGGAAGATGAGTATGTCACAATCCTAAATCGGTATGCAACTGGTAACATAGCTTCAAATTTTATAATGTAAAAATTGAATTAAGAGAGAAATAGACAAATGCATAATAATGTGGAAAGAATTTAACACATCCTTCTCAATAACTGATAGAGCAATAAAATAAAAGCTCAGCAATGACAAAGATCAGAATACCACCGTTAACTTTGACTGGATTGACAAATAGAGAACATTACACCCAACAATGATACATTCTTTTTATATTCACGTGTAACATTTATATACCACGTGACCAAATGCTGGGTCAAAATTTGGGGTATTTTCTCTGAGCCCAAAAGAAATAGGAATTAAATTAATACCAAGTGGATTCCCAAGAAATCCCCAGTTGCTTAGAAATTAAACCAAATACTCCAATCTCTGCATCAAAAATCAACAAGAAAAATTATAATTATTTTAATTTATGATACTGAAGTTATGGCATATCAAAACATGAGATCCAGGCAAAGCAGAGAATACAGGGATCTCCCTATCCTCAAAATGCATATATTGTTAAAAAAGAAAGACAAAAATTAATAATTTATTCTTCCATCTCAAAAAGCTAGAACAAGACTAAGTCAAATGCAAGGAGAGCAGAAGAAAGGAAATAATAAAGATAGCAGAAATTAAATAAAAGTGTTCAAAACAAAACAGTAATAATACCAGAAGTTAGTTTATAAACTTGTTAATGTTAATAAACTTGATAAATTTCAGGCAAGAGCAATTAAGAAAAAAAGAGAGAGAAAAACCTGTCAATACCATAAAAATAATAAGAGACATCACTTCAGACTCTATAGATGTTGTAAAGAGTTTAAACTGATAAATTTGACAACTTGAATTGCAATGGACAAATTCCTCAAAAAAAATCCACCTTTGCAATGCTAACAAAAGAATAAATTGAAAATCTTAACGTTCAAAATCTATCAAAAAATTGAACGTATTATTTAAAACTTCTAATAAGAAAACCTCAAATCTAGATAAATTCACAGTCCACTGCTCTTTATATTTAAGAAAGAAATCACACTGATCTTCCACAAACTATTCCAGATAATATTTTTTAAAACACTTCCCAATATTGTTCATGGGGTCAGAATAACTTTGATCTGAAACCAGAAAAGTATAAGAAAGAAAAATTACAAACCAGGCTTTCTCATGAAGTTACAGGCAAAAAGCCCAAACACAATTTTGCAAATCAAGTCAGTGATAAATAAAAGCTATGATACATCATGACTAATTGATATTTATTCTAGAAATACAATGATCATGTAGTGTAATTTTCCACTTCAACAAGAGAGAGAACAATCATATAATCACCTCAGTATATATAGAATATCATTTGACAAAATTCAATGGACATTCATGGTAAACGCTTTTAGGTAGAAATAGTGGAGAATAATCTTTAATTTGGTTAAAAAAATGAAATAAAGATCAAACATTACTCTTTTTTTTTTTTTTTTTTTTTTTTTGAGATGGAGTCTCACTCTGTCGCCCAGGCTGGAGTGCAGTGGCATGATCTTGGCTCACTGCAACCTCCACCTCCCAGGTTCAAGTGATTCTCCTGCCTGAGCCTCCTGAGTAGCTGGGATTACTGGTGCCCGCCACCATGCCCAGCTAATTTTTTTCAATTTTAGTAGAGACAGGGTTTCACCATGTTGGCCAGACTGGTCTCAAACTCCTGACCTCGTGATTCTCCCACCTTAGCCTCCTAAAGTGCTGGGATTACAGGCGTGAACCACCACCCCCGGCCACAAATTTTCTTAATGGTGAAACACTGAACGATTTCCCCACAAAATACGAACCTAGACAAGAATGCCTGCTATCACCAAGCATTATCTTCTTCTATTCAACATGTACTGGTATTCCAGCCAAAACAGTAGGAAAGAATAAGAAATTGAAGGCTTAAGAACTGAGAGTGAAGAAATAA
The DNA here is from genome assembly GCF_037993035.2 of Macaca fascicularis. NCBI lineage: Eukaryota > Metazoa > Chordata > Mammalia > Primates > Cercopithecidae > Macaca > Macaca fascicularis. Next base: position 24,814,933 of record NC_088384.1, read on the forward strand.
AATTGTCTTTATTCACTGGTAATATGATTGCATATGTAGAAGATCCAAAAAATCTATAAATTATTAGCATTAGCAGTTCAATTTAGTTCAATTTAACAGTGTTACTGGATACAGGATCAATATACAAAGATCAATGTTATTTCTATATATCAGCAATAAACAAATTGAAAATAAAATGTAAGAAAATCATGAAACTATAATAGCATCAAAAATATCAAATACCTAGAAATAAACCTAATGAACCACATCCAAGTTAACTACACTAAAAACTAGAACACATCATTGCACGTGAGAGATGAAAAGAGGGACTGTTTCTTAAATTGTGCTGGGACAATTGGATGCATATATGAAAAATAAATAAATTAGATCCCTACCTCACACATTACACAAAAACAAGTTGATTGTTAATCTAGGTTGATTAAAGACCTGATAGACAAAACTAAAACCTTTAAATTGTACAATAAATTATATAAATTTTCTGTAATAAATTATAGAAAGCTATAGCCTCAGGATGAACTGTTAAACCAGACACAGAAGCACAAATCATACAATAAAAGATTGATAAATGTGACTAGATTAAATTTCAAAACTTTTAAACAGCCCAAAGACATCTCATACAATATTGAAAGACAAAGAATGTACTGGCAGAAAAAAAAAAAAAACTTCATTTTATATAATCACAAATAATTAGTAACCAGAATATATTTTTAGAATTGATTTACTAAAAGGTAAAAAACACTGTAGGGGGAAAGTGGCATAAGAAATGAATAGGTAATTCATAAAAGAGAAAAATAACTGACCAAGGAACATAATTAAAGGTACAGTCTCACTAGTAACCAGGGAAATGCAAATTAAGCCCACAAAGAGATATCATTTCGCAAAGATGCATGATTTGGAAAATATTAAACCATCTGACAATATAAATTGTTGGCAAGAACTCTCATCTACTGTTGGTGGGAAGGTAAATTTGTACAATCATTTTGGGGGGCAATTTGGCAAAATCTAGCAGAGATTAATACATGCATATCCTTTCACCTATAAATTCTACTTCTAAGTATATATCCTAAAAACTGATGCATATGTGTACCAGAAAACATGTACAAAAATTGGAAACAGCCTACATGTCCATCAATGAAAAAAGAATAAATTAATGTTAATATATTTATACAATGGAACACCATATAGAAATTAAAATGAATGAACTAGAATTACATATATCAACATGTATAAACCTTTCAAAGAAACGTAAAATGTATTTAAAAATAAAAGTTGTGGAATGACACATATGGTATAATATCATGGATATAAATCTAAGAATATGCAAAACAATACCATGTATTATTTATGGACACATATGTAGTAAAAATATTTTTAAAACATGATAAACACCAGTTTGGGATAGGACTATATTTCTGGAACAGAAAGCAAATGAATGGGATTGTAGAGGGTAATACAGATGGGACCAACTGTCTTTGTATTATTTTAACTTTCAAATAAGAGGTCTAAAACAAATATAACAAAATGTCAAGATGTCAAAGCTAGAAGCTAGGTGGTGGGTACACAAGTGCTTGTTATATTATTAATATTAGTCTGGTGGTGTGCTGGTAATTTTTTTTTTTTTTTTTTTTTGAGACGGAGTTTCGCTCTCGTTGCCCAGCCTGGAGTGCAATGGTGAGATCTCGGCTCACCAGAACCTCTGCCTCCCAGGTTCAAGAGATTCTCCTGCCTCAGCCTCCCGAGTAGCTGGGACTACAGGCATGCACCACCACACCCGGCTAATTTTCTATTTTTAGTAGAGACAGAGTTTCTCCATGTTGGTCAGGCTGGTCTGAAACTCCCGACCTCAGGTGATCCGCCAACCTTGACCTCCCAAAGTGCTGGGATTACAGCGTGAGCCACCGCACCCAGCCAGTAAATGTTTAACAACTGGCTTTCCTAGGAGAAAACCCTGATTTGTAGTGTTGGCCAATTTTCATGATGTAAATACTCCCACCATGACCAATTCCACACTATCAACTTGATTTCACTGATTACAGAGTAGGGGAAAAGCTGCACACAATAGGTTCTTGTGAGCCAGAATGAACCAGCTTCAGCATTCCTCTGTATTAGTCTCTACCACTTTCTGTGTGAAATAGAGGAAAATAAAACACTAATTTTAAAAGCAAAACTAATTTTAAAAGCTCAGTTCCAATATGGAAGAAAATCAGAGTGCAGGTACTCTGTAAAAGCAGGGATGGTGGACCCCCACCCTTTCTCTTCCTTCCATGAAAGCTACCAAGACACCAACATGTAGACCACTAGTCCAGACAATCTCTGATGTGCTATGATTTGCCAAAATGTTCTCACCTGCTTTGTTGATAGTGGCACTTCCTCACTCAGCAAGAAAGCAAGGAGGCATCTAGAAAGGTGGCAACACAGGGACCTGAGAGTCCATGCACAGGACTTGAGGCACAGGCAGGTTTGTGAACTGGGAGAAATTGTAGAGCCATATTCCAAAGCAGATATAAAATAAATGGCCAAGACCACTGTACCCGCTTAGCACTGAAATGCGTAGGTCAGAGATCATTTGGTTATCTCTTCTTAAACTGTACTTTATGGAACACTGGTGCTCATTGAAAGTACCTCGGGGACCAGAGTAGGGCCAGGGAGTGGGATCAATACCCCTACTCCCTCTCCATCCATAGCCACTCCTCTTGTATCTGACTTAAGTGTAAGGCTTTCTGATAATGATTTCATTGGAGTAGCTGGTTCCACTGCTTCAAAACAGAGGCAGTATGGAAGAGCCACTGAGATGTTCATCTAATGCATATATTTTTGCAGTTATCGAAACCAGTGTTTATGAAGAGAAAGGGATGTTCCCAAAGTCATACAGATGACAAAGCCACAACCCAAGCCCCTGTGCTCTGACTCCCGGCCCAACTTTTCTTACCCTCCCATACCCTCAATCCAGAAGAAACTCCTGCCCTCCCCTCTTTCTGCCTCATTAAGAAAGGAAGCCCATGAAGATCAGCAAGAAGAGAGAAACAAGCAGAAGGTGGTGCATAAAATCCAAGCACCTCACTAGAGTCATCCAAGAAACATTGCTCCTTACCTGCCTGACACAGACAGACAATGTCTCTACCTCCCTGACCAAGGTCCAAAAATAGGACAATGGTCAGCCAGGGGACTTCTCCCAGATATTCTTCATTGAGCTTCCGGAGGAGGACATGGAGAAGAGAAAGACCTCACTCTCCCTTTTTGGCACTGCAGCAAAGTGGACAAACACGGGCTTCCCCATCTAAGTTTGAATCTCAGAATCAGTAGGCACCAACCCTGTTACTGTCAGGATGATTAACTTCTCTGAGACCCGATCTCATCATTTGCAGAATGGAGTATTCATTGGCTCAGAGAATGGCCATGAAGGCCAAGTGATGTCACAAACAGAAAACCTTCAACACAGACACTGATCCGATAGTAAATGCTTATAATATATTGATCCTTGGCTCAACATATGCAAATCCAAAAATGTGATAGGGAATATTAAGAGGAGGATAAAAACCGTATTGTCATCTTCATGGATGCAGAAATACATTTGACAAAATTCAGCATCCTTTTTTAGGAATAGGAGGAATGTACTGCAACACAACAAAGCCCATAGATGAAAAACCCACCAATAACATAATACACAATGGTGAAAAGTTGAAAACTTTTCCTCTAAGATCGGGAACAAGACAAGAATGCCCACTCTCAACACTTCTAGTCAACATAACACTGGATGTTCTAGCCAGAGCAATTAGACAAGAAAAAGAAATAAGAGGCAACCAAATAGTAAAGGAAGAAGGGAAATAGTCTCTGTTGGCTAATGACATGATCTTATATGCAGAAAACTCTAAAGACTCCATGAAAAAAACTATTAGAGCTGACAAACAAACTCAGTAAATTTGCAGGCTGCAAAATCAATACACAAAAATCAGTAGCATTTCTTTACACTAACAATCAACTATCTCAAAAATAAATTAAGAAATCTGACGCACTCACAATAGCCCCAAAAAGAAAAGCTAAAATACTTAGGAGTAGCCGGGCGCAAAGGCTCATGCCTGTAATACCAGCACTTTGGGAGGCCCAGGTGGGTAGATTGCCGGAGCCCAGGAGTTCGAGACCAGCCTGGGAAATATGGCAAAATCATTTATCTACAAATATATATATACAAAAGAACTAGCTAGGCCTGGTGGTGTGTGCCTGTAGTCCCAGCTGCTTGGGAGGTTGAGGTGGGAGGATCACTTGAGTTCAGGAGGTCAAGGCTGCAGTGAGCTACGAACCCACCACTGCACTCCAGCCTGGGTGACAGAGTGAGACCCTGCCTCAGACAAACAAACAAACAAATGTAGGAGTAAATTTTACCAAGAAAGTGAAAGGTCTGTATACTGCAAACCATAAGACATTGATGACAGAAAATGTAGATGACCCAAATATAGTCATGTGTTACTTAATAATGGGAGTATATCCTAAGAACTGTGTGGTTAGGCAATTTTGTTTTTGTACAAATCTCATAGAGTGTATTTGTACAAACCTAGGTGGAGTAGCCTACCACACACCTAGGCTGCACAGTAGAGCCTACTGCTCCTAGGCTACCAACCCATCCAGTATGTAACTGTAGTGAATACTATAGCCAATTTTAACACGATGGTATTTGTGTATCTAAACATAGGAAAGGTACAATAAAATACAGCATAAAAGATAAAAAATGGTACACCTGTATAGGGCCCTTAGCAGGAAAGGAACTTGCAGACTAGAATTTGCTCTGGGTGAGTCAGTGAGTGAGTGCTGAATGAATGTGAAGGCTTAGGACATTACTGTACACTACTGCAGACTTTATAAACACTGAACACTTAGGCTGCACTAAATTTATGTTAAAACATTTTATCTTCAATAATAAATTAATCTTAGGTTATGGCAACATTTTAACTTCATAAAATTTTTAATTTTATTAACTTTTTGACTCTTTTGTGATAATGGTGTAAAATACACATTATACAGCTGTACAAAAATATTTTCTTTCTTTATATACTTATTCTATAAGCTTTTTCTAGTATTTTTTTTTTTTTTTACGTTTTAAACTTTTTTCTTAAAAACTAGGAGACACACACACGTCCATTAGCCTAGGTCTACACAGGGTCAGGATCATCAAGATGTCACTAGGAAATAGGGATTTTTCAGCTCCATTATAATCTTATGAGACCACTTTCGTCTATGCAGTTCATTGTCGACTAACTGAAATGTCATTATGGAATGCATGACTGGAAATGGAAATGTTTTTGTGTTCATGGATTGAGATTTAATATTGTTAAAATGTCCATACTACCCAAAGTGATGTACAGATTCAATGCAATCCCTATCAAAATTTCAAAGTCATTTTTCACAGCAAAGAAAAAACAGTCTTAAAACTTGTATAGAACCACAAAAGACCTCAAATAACCAAAGGAATCTTGGGCAAAAAGAACAAAGCTGGAGGCACTGCACTACCTGAAGTCGAAATCTAATACATAGCTACAGTAAACAAAACAGCATGGCACTGGCATATAAACAGACACATTGACCAACAGAACAGAACAGAGTTCAAAAGTGAACCAACACATGTATGGTCTACTGAGTTTTGACAAAAGCACCAAGAACACACAATGGGGAAAAGATAGCTTCTTCAATTAATGGTGTTGAGAAAACTGGATATCAACAAGCAGAAGAGTGAAATTGTACCCTACCTCACACCATATACAAAAATCAACTCGAGATGGATTAAAGACTTAAACATGAGACCTGAGTCTGTGAATCTATGAGGGGACATAGGAGAAATGCTCCAGAATATTGGTCTGGACAAATATTTCTTAGGTATGATTCCAAAAGCATGGGCAACAAAAACACAAACAAACAAATGGAGTTACATCAAACTAAAAAGTTTCTGCACAGCAAAGGAAACGATTGATAGAGTAAAGACACAACTCAAGGACTGGGAGAAAATATCTGCAAACCATACATTAGATAAGGAGCTAACATAAAAAAATATATAAGAAACACAAACAACTCAATAACAAGAAAATAAATAACCCAATCAAAAAATTAGCAAAGGACCTAAATAGACACTTCTCAGAAGAGGATCTACAAATGGACAAATGAAGAATTAAAAAGTGCTGGTCATCACTAATCAGCAGGGAAATGCAAATTAAAACCACAGTGAGATATCATCACAATTCATTAGAAGACTATTATTGAAAAGACAAAAGATAAGTTGATGCAGGTATGGAAAAACGTGAACCCTTGTGCACTGTTGGTGGGAAAGTAAATTAATACAGCCATTATGGAAAACAGTATGGGGGTTCCCCAGAAAACTAAAAATAGGATTACCATATGGGGTGTATATCCAAACGAATTGAAATCCTATGCCCAAGAGATATTTCCACTCCTATGTTCATTGAAATGTTATTCACAATAGTTAAGATATGGAAGCAACCTTAATGTCCAACATTAGATGAATGGATAAAGAAAATGTGGTACATATACACAATGGAATACAATTTAGTCTTTACAATGAGGGAAATCCTGCCATTTGCTTCAATATGAATAAACCTGGAGAACATTAGGCCAAGTGAAATAAGCCAAACACAGAAAGACACATACTGCATGATCTCAGTTATATGTGAAATCTAAAGAAGTTGAACTCATAGAAGTAGAGTGTAGAATGGTGGTTATCAGAAGCCGGGGAAGCAGTTGAGTAGAGAAGAGGAGATAGTGATCAAAGGGTACAAAGTTTCAGCTGACAGAAGGAACAAGCTTCAGTGACCTATTGTATGCAATGGTGACAATAATAAACAATAATGCAATATATATTTCAAAATTGCTAAAAAGACTAGACTTTAAATGCTTTCACCACAAAAAAATGATAAGTAAATTAGGTGATAGATGTGTTAATCAGCTTGATTTAATCATTCCACAATATAAACATAATCAAAACACCTCATTGTACCTCATAAATATATACAATGGTCACTTGTCAAAAATAAAACTTTTTTAAATATAGTTTAATATACTTTCACTTTGAATTATTTGGTAAAGAAATTTCCAAGTCCCATTGAAAATAAATGTTGACTAGGAAAAAAAATTGACTCTCATACTTTAATGTACAAAACTCTCAGTATGAGATCACTACAAGACAAGAGAGAACAACAGCCAACATGTATTGAGCACTGACTGTTGTGAAGCAGTATACAGAGCTCCCACTAAGCACCTCCCTTCATCTTCACAACAGTTCTGTGAGGCAGGGGTGGTTATATCCATTTTACAGATGTGAAAACTGAGGCTTAAATGGCTTGCCTAACTGAAGCTTAGCGCATGGATTTAGTGGCAGAAGTAAGATCCCAACCGAAGGGATTTGACCCCATAGTCCATGCTTTTGGCCAGCCTACTAGACTGCCTCATTACCTCTTTCCCTGGTACTGACTGTTGTGAGGATTCAAAGGATGGTGGGGCAGGCTTGAAGCCTTCTTGGAGGAGGTAACCTTGTAGAATGAATGGGAAAGGGTGATCTGTTGGACTGGATGAGTAATGTCAACAGAAACAAAAAACAGGTCAGGGCTGGGTCACTCAGGGGTGGTCTGACAATAGACTCATATACCAATGTGGATCACTTCTATGCACTGATCCACAGCATGCCAGGTGGGGCAAAAGAGCAGTGTCTTGATATGGAGCACAGTATACATAAGCTCTACACACACAGGGCCTGACGTCAGAGCTTAACTCTGCTTTTTACCAACTGTGTCCCTGAGTAAGTTACTCACCCTCTCTGTGCCTCAGTTTTCCCAACTATAAAAAGCGGTTAATAACAGTACCTACTTTAGAGTGACGTGAAGATTAAATAAGGTGCTGCTGCATAGTATTCCATGGTGTATATGTGCCACATTTTCTTTATCCAGTCTATCATTGATGGGCATTTGGGTTGGTTCCAAGTCTTTGCTATTGTGGACAGTGTCACAATAAACACACTTGTGCATGTGTCTTTATAGTAGGATGATTTATAATCTTTTGGATATATACCCAGTAATGGGATTGCAGGGACATGGATGAACCTGGAAACCATCATTCTCAGCAAACTAACACAAGAACAGAAAACCAAACACTGCCTGTTCTCACTCATAAGTGGGAGTTGAACAATGAGAATACATGGACAGAGGGAGGGGAACATCACACACTGGGACCTGTTGGGGGGTGAGGGGCTAGGGGAGGGATAGTATTAGGAGAAATACCTAATGTAGATGACAGGTTGATGAGTGCAGCAAACCACCATGACACGTGTATACCTATGTAACAAATCTGCATGTTCTGCACGTGTACCCCAGAACTTAAAGTGTAACTTAAAAAAAAATTCTCAAAAGCAAAAAATAAAATAAAATAAGGTGCTGCACATGAAGAACTCAGCACAGTGCCTGCACATTGTAAGTTCTCAAAAAATCTTAGCTATTTCTGTGGTTATCGTCAGTATCTTTCTAATTCGACTATACTTTTTAGCAGTCCTGAATATTGGACTGTGGGATTAATTCACCCTTAAAATCAAGCACCTTGGGTATTTGGACTCGTAAAATTTCAACATCTCAGAATCATTAAACACTAGATTTCTAGAAGTATACAACCTTCAACACTTAGAATAAAAATACAGTGTGAGGCAATAGAATTTGCAATATAAATTTCTGCCTAAATGCTGCCCTCCTCCTCTCTCTTTGGAGGATTAAAACTATTATTTTGTCAGATGGATCCTTGACTTTTCTCCTCAGAAATATATGTATTATTATATTTGTTTTGTTTCAAGAAAACGCATTTATGTTCTTTCTCCACCCCCCCCCACCCCCTCTTCTTTTCCCTCTCTCTTGTGCTGAGGATATGATGTGATGGGTAAAATATCAAGTGCAATAAGTCAAAATTTCTGACAGAAATAATAGAGCCTGCATCCATTTCCAGCCGTTCTCCAAGTGATAACAATTAAGCCCCGGACAGTTTGAACTTTTTACAAAGAATTAATGATGCAGGTGAACACAGGGGGAAGAACAATTGCTAATAATTTATGAAGTCTTCGCTGGCTCAAAGTAGTAAGTTTGGTAAAGTGAGGGAGAAAGCTTTGAAAGGTAAACACTTTGAAAAGCCATTCTGAGGATCTGCCCTGTCAATTGAGAATTTACTACATTCCATTAAACAACCTAAAATAACTTCTATGGTAATCACCCTTCAGATACAGGCGCCAGTGCCGACAAAGGTATTATTAAGTTAAATTACCCTAAAAGTGTTGGATTGACAGAAAGTTTCAGTCAATGGTTTGGAAAGCCGGGGTCCCTAAATGACACCAGCAAACAGATACTGATGTTCTGGGGTTGGAGAACTTGGCTTTACAAGACCTGGCGCTAACAGGATTTCAATTTGAGCTTTTAAATATTTCATGCTCCCCCCGCAGATCTCAGGAGGAGGGCTGTGGGATTCACAGGGGTAAGAGACCAGGGCCCCTCCTTGCTTCACCTTTCTGGGCCAGGATTTGAAAGGTAGCTCTGGGTGGAAAAAACAAAGAGGCATATAGCAAGGATGGCTTGTCTGTTTGAGGGGAAAAGGGAGCGGTGAAGGGGGAATTCACCACCTGGGTTTGATTAGGGGAAGGAATTAGGATTCTCAATTTATAGATAAGGGAAAGGAGGTATCTTACCTGACGCCAGCGAGCAGGTCCACGGCATGAACTAGAACGTAGACCGCTCCGTGATGGCAAGAACTCGCTCTCTCTTGATTCTGATGGCTTCCTGGAGTCAAGCCCAGTTTGTACGTAGCAGGACCCCATAAATATTTTTAAATAAATTCTATTAATATAGAATACACATGGAGAAAGATGTACAAGTCATACGTGTATAGCTCAACGAATTATCCAAAACCAAACACACTCCTGTGTAACCAGCAGTGAGCTCAAGACACTCAACATTTCCAGCCCCTACCTCATTCCCCAACCCCCAAAATGCTCTCACATTCCCAAGTCGACTCCCCAAGGGTAACTGCCATTCTAACTTCCAACACATAGATAAGTTTGTCGAGGTTTGAACTCTATGGGGATAGACTCACACAGTATGGAAGTTTTACATCTGGCTTCTTTTACTCAAAATTATATTTGTGCATTTCATCTAGATTTTTATATGTATTTGTAGTTTGTTCATTTTCTTTTTTTTTTCTTTTTTTTTTTTTTTTTGAGATGAAGTCTCACACTTGTTGCCCAAGCTGGAGTGCAATGGTACGATCTTGGCTCACTGCAACCTCTGCCTCTTGGGTTCAAGCCATTTTCCTGCCTCAGCCTCCTGAGTATCTGGGACTACAGGCACTGGCCACCATGCCTGGCTAACTTTGCACTTTTAGCAGAGACGGGGTTTCATGTTGGCCAGGCTTGTCTCAAACTCCTGACCTCAGGTGATCTGCCCACCTTGGCCTCCCAAAGTCCTTGGATTATAGACATGAGCCACCGTGCCTGGCCAGTTGGTTGGTTTTCATTGATGCTTAGCTTTCCACTATGTGAAGTTACCCCAATTTATTCAGCCATGCTCCCATTGGTGGGCACAGGGGCTGTTTCTGGTTGGAACTATTATAAAGAATGCTGCTATAAACTTTCTTTTACAAGTCTCTTGGTGCATATATGTATGTATTTTTGTTGGATTTATGCCAAGAAGTGGAATTGCTGGGTCAAAGGACGTGTGTAACTTTGGCTGTAGTCAATGCTGGCAAACAGAGTTCCCAAACAATTGCATCTATTTAATCTCCCACCAATACTGTATAATGTTCCCATGACCCACATTCTCACCAACACTTAGTATTTCCTAGCTTTTAAAAAGCTTTTAGCCATTATGGTATGTGCACAATGGTGTCATATTGTGAGTTTCATCTGCGTTTTTCTGTTCACTCCTGAAATGAACACATATGTTTATTAGTCACTTAGATATCCCTTTCGGTGAACTGCCTGTTCAAGTCTTTTTCCCATTTTTCTACAGGGTTGTCTGCCTTTTCATGCTGATGTGAGATTCCTTTATACAGTCTAGACATGAGTTATTTGTCAACTATATATTTCAGCTATCTTCTCCCACTTTGTTTTATACCTTTTCACTCTCCTCATGGTATCTTCAATAAACAGATGTTCTTGATTTTAACCTTTAATTTAATGTAATTAAGGATGAATGGGAAAGTAAGACCTGCTAGACTAGATGAGCAATGTCAATAGAACTTCATGTAAGTTTATCTATTTTTGGCTTCAACAAATGTTTTGAAAGTGAAGGAATGCTGCTGGGAATGGAAAAGAAAACAGAGAGCCTACCCCATTCTTGTTTCACAGGTGTAAAATGAAGAAATTCAATAGTGGATGAGGCATTATGAAAGTACTTCCTATGAAACTGTTGATACTCTGCACAGAGCCAACTGCTGCCCCCAGTAAAATATTCCTCTAGTCGACACATATTTTTAAGGGCCAACAATGTACCAGACTGACCCCTCAGAACTGGAGAAAGGATAATAGTAAACAAGACAACCAAGACCCGACTGGGCACGGTGGCTCACGCCTGAAATCCCAGCACATTAGGAGGCTGAGGTGGGTGGATCACGAGGTCAGGAGTTCGAGGCCAACCTGGCCAACGTGGTGAAATCCTGTCTCTACTAAAAATACAAAAAATAAGCCACGTGTGGTGGCAGGCACCAGGAATCCCAGTTACTCGGGAGGCTGAGGCAGGAGAATCACTTGAATCTGGGAGGCAGAGGTCGCAGCGAGCTGAGATTGCACCACTGCACTCCAGCCTAGGCAACAGAGCAAGACTGCATCTCAAAAAAATAATAATAATAAAGAAAATAAAAGAAAAGAGAATCAAGACCCTGCTCCCAAAGAGCTTATGTACAGCAGTGTGTCTGGAGTTGGTTCCTTCCGGTGGGTTCTTGGTCTTGCTGACTTCAAGAATGAAGTCGCGGACCTTCATAGTGAGTGTTAACAGCTCTTAAAGATGGCACAGACCCAAAGAGTGATCAGCAACAAAGTTTACTGAGAAGAGAAAAAGAACACAGCCTCCACGGCAGGGAAGGGGTCCCAAGCAGCTTCCCACTGCTGGCTGCGGGTGGGTAGCCTTTATTCCCTTATTTGTCCCTGCCCACGTCCTGCTGATTGGTCCGTTTTACAGAGTGCTGATGGGTCCATTTTACAGAATGCTAATTGGTGCGTTTACAATCCTCTAGCTAGACAGAAAAGTTCTCTAAGTCCCCACTCAACCCAGGAAGTCCAGTTGGCTTCACCTCTCAGCAGCAGAAAAAGACCATACATATGTTAACGAATAGATAAGAATTCCAGAAAGGTACTGAAAAGTGCTTCACTTATTTATTTTATGTATTTAGAGACAGGCTCTCACTCTGTCACCCAGGCTACAGTGCAGTGGAGCAATCTCAGCTCACTGCACCCTCAACTTCCCAGGCTCAAGTGATCCTTTCACATCAGCCTCCCGAGTATCTGGGACCACAGGTATGTACCACTGTGCCTGGCTAATTTTTGCTTTTCGTAGAAACAGGGTTTCACCCTCTTGTCCAGGCTGGTCTCAAACTCCTGGGCTCAAACAATCCGCCGGCCTCGGCCTTCAAAAGTTCTTGGATTACAGGCATGAGCCACCACACTCGGCCTATTTATTTATGTTTTAGAGACAGGGTATCGCTGTGTCACCAAGACTGGAGCAAAGTGATGGGATCACAGCTCACTGCAGCCTTGAACTCCTGGGCTCCAGCAATCCTCCTTTCTCAGCCTTCTGAGTGGCTGAAACTGCAGACACACATCATCAGGCCCAGCTAGATAAGTGCTGAAAGGAAAATTAAAAGGGTCATCCAGATGGAGTGACTGGAGAGTGGTCAGAGAGCCCTGTCTGGGGTGATAGTTGAGCTGGGAATTTAATGATGAGAAAAAAACTGGCCCTGCAAAGTCCTAGGGGAAGAGGGCTCAGAGAGAGGAAATGCAAAAGCCCTCAAAGCTTGTGAGTCAGAAAGGAAGGGAGAGTGGTTTGTGCACATTAGGTGAGCGGAGGTGGAATGGGAGAACCAGTTGGGTTGGGAACGGCCATGGTCATAAGTTACAACTGTAGGGGGAAAATATATTCGATTTTTACTTTATATGATAGCTGTTGCTTCTGTGTGGAGGGTAGATTATGGAGTGCTAGGGGACCTACTCAGTTGTTACAATAATTTGGGAGAAGGATGGAGGTGACTCAGGATACAGTTTTAAAGGAGGTTGCAAGCAAAGACCAGAATGATTCTAAGGGCTGGAAAAAAACTGTGAAAGATCAGGACATCCATCCCCCTGTGGTTATGCAAATCACATTCAGGCCTCCTGGAAACAGACAAAGCCAAGATGATGTTTCCTACTGTTGTAAAACCTTTCATGGTAGATCATTCCTGCCTTCCTGAAACCACAGCATCTTGGAACTGAAGGAGTCTTCTAGACCAATTCCCCCTGAACTTCCCTTTCTCTTTGTTCTGACCATGCTCAGAACATCTCCGACAAGGAATTAACTGAGTTACACTTGAATATCCCCACGACAGGGAACTCCTCGTCAGAGCACTACCTACCACAGCTCCGTGCAGCCATCCTTGGACTGAGCTAAAACTACCTCCTGAATACTCTATCCCCATTTAACCCTCCAGAAAAACAAAAAAAAATGAATGAACTTGTCTGGACCGCTCATGTTGCCCAGGAGAGTCTTTCAGAAATTGAGAGCATCCCTTCTGAGGTTTAACAGAAAAATCCTCCATGGCTCTATCCTCAATTCCTCACCTATGTAGGTAGCCCATACAATGTAGGGCATGAAGTCATTCACTATATCCCAGGAAAGAATGAGCAAGATTTATTTTCAGCGTTTCAAGTGAAATTACCCATGTACAGTGCCTGGCAGAGAGTCACCTCTCAATGCATGGTAGGGGCTGTTGCCATTGTGGTCATTGTGATTATTGCTTTTGCTGTTATTGCTATTAGGAGCAACAGTATTGTGTTATTAAAGGTTGTTTTGTTTGGGGATCTATTCCACGTGCCTACTGGAATTTCCCCAGGCATCTGACAAGGCAGATGACACTCATTCTCATCCTTGTATCACTTTGCATTGATGGTCCTTTTACCTCTGACACCCTTCCTCCCCCTTTTCTCTTATAAACTGCTATCTACGATTCAGGACCTGGCCTAAACACCAGCTTCTGTGTGCAAACTTCTCACCATACACACACAAACACACAGAGACACACACACACACACACACACACACAGACAAGAGGGAGCAGAGTGAGGCCCTTCCTTTTCTATGTGCTTCCATTTCACATATTGGGCTTGCATTCTTTGTCCCTTGAGCAGCGGTTTCTAAGTCAACGATGGGCCTTCCAATCTATAGGAACTTCGCATTGAGGGACTATGGCCAAAGCCGTGATACGCTGGGCACTGACTATGTACCAGACTCTGTACTACTCATTTTCACCTGTGCCATCTCAGTTTATCCTCACAAATATCGTGGAATGTAGGTGTTACTATCATCCCATTTTACAAAGCAGCAAAGGAGTGAGGTGACTCTTCACCTGGTCATCTTTTGGTCCTGAATGCAAACATTACTTCTGCAGGAAAGCCCTTCTTGGTCAACCCCGGACCAAGCTCAGACCCTGCTACTGGCTGTCATAGAGTCTGTGCCTCCCTGACATAACATGTAACCCCTCAGGTAAACATGCCTTTCTTTGTGCCAGCATTTGATGATGTCTGTCTTCCCCCACTAGACTCTCGACTCCATGGGGTCAGGGTCTGCATGGTTCATCTTGGTATTTCCAGCGCGTGAGATATATAAGGTGCCTGAAAAAAAATTAACTGTGGAAGAAGAGTCGTAAGAAAGACAAGGAGGAAAGCCACACAGGATGAATAAGGATGATAGAAACAGGCCTGTGGTACCTCTTCCAGTTACGTAATTTCAGAACTGCACAGGGGGAAAGGGCATCAGCTTCTGACATCTTCCCTCCAGGACAAGTGAGGTGCTCATGGGCTTCCGTACCTGCCAGGAGCCGTTCTCAGCCACATAGTTTCCTCTGACCCTGCGCTGCAGAGGCCTGCTGTCTGCCACCTGTGTGCCTGCCCCTTCATCCTTAACCTAGCCAAGTTGTCACCACACCCCGCTCCCCTGCTGGAAGCCTGAGAAGCAATTAATTCTACAGCACCGCCCTCCCCAGTGCTCTTAGGATCCAGAGACTCCCAGAAGCACCCGACAGCTGTGTGCGTTCACATCTGGGAGCCATCAAGTGCCCCCCGATAGGCTGCTCTGAGTGCAGGCGGACCTGTCAGGATGCTTAGGAGGGGGTGCCCTTCCCCATGGGGCAAGGAGTGGAGAGTAAACTCTGTGAGACAGCTCTTGTCTTTCCTCCTCCCATGACTATCTAGTGAGGTTGGAAGCCTGCATGCCTCCCTCCAAGAGAAAAATCAGTTAACTAGAGGCACAATGAAGCAGACAGTGACCAACCTGGAATTCCAAAGACCAGGGAATGAGGCTTGCTTTGATCTCTAATGTGCTGTGTGACCTTGGGCTAGTCACTTAACCTTTCTGAACCTGGGCAATAATGATAAATCAAAGAAATAAGAGTCCTTCTCAAAACTGTTGGGGACATTAAATGTGATATCTCATCTCAAGGGCTTGACACAGTGGCTAGTACATAGTAACACTCAATAAGTCATACCTATTATTACTTTATAAACATTGTTATCTATAGCTTTTAGTGCTGTCATTAGGATTAAGTGGGATAATGTATCTAAAGCTTCTAGATAGGGTCTAGCACAGAATAGATGCTCAATAACAATTAAAGAGGACTCAAATCTATCCATCATATCCACTATATGGTGCAGTTAGCCTTCAGAGGGTCCCCAATGTTTGGATGGATGGATGGATGGATGAATGAATGGAGGGATGGATGGAAGGATGGATGGATGGATTGATGGAAGGATGAATGGACGAATAGATGGATGGATATAGGTAGACAAGTGAATCTTAGGTAAAATGATGTACATCATAATGACATCATGAATGGTTTCTAGTCTTGGTGACTTAGCAGATATGGACTTTTGGTTGCAAAATGTTGGGTACCATGGCTGCTGGGGGAGATAGTTTGAGACCAGATGAACCGTGTCTCATCCTATCATCAACTTCAGTGATGCTTAGAGCAGATCCTGCCAACCTTCCCAGCGTGCTTTGGACCATCCTCCTGTGGAAGTCCCCATTGGCCCATGTTGGTCCTGATGCAGCTATTATATGAAATTAAACAACCTCCCTCCAGGCAGAATCCTAGAACACCGGGGCTTAAAAAAGGATGGCAGAGATTTTGGAATGCAGCTTACTCATTTACCAACAGTAGCTGCTACAACTATTTCCAGAGTTCTTCCAACTTCTAGGCAATGTATTAATTATTTTATATGTATAATTGCATTCAATCTCACAGCATTCCAAGGAGCAAAGTATATTCTATATATAATGCACACCCATACATTCCATATATGATTTTCAATTAAATATATTACCTACTTTTAAATTATTTTTCAGAATGACACGACGCTCTTATAATGCCAAAATTTAAGCAGCTTTTGATTCTAGACCTCCTGATTATCTCATGCTTTTTCTTTCCCCAGTACTCTACTTTTCTAGTGCCACAAACATGTGCTTAGCCCTTCTTTAAGGTAATTTAGCACTGCTAAAGATACAGAATATCACTGTCACTTACCAGATGAGGGTACATGAGTCCAGATAGGTAAGGTAGAAAGGTTAAGGAGAGCCCTGCAGTTAGCAAGTGGTAGAACCAAGATTCCAAGTCTGTTTGATTCCAAGACTCCCTCCTCCTCTTTAATAAAACTTCCACCCTAGATGGGGAAATTAGGAGGCAGCAAAGGGGGCCTGCCCAAGGTGACACACATTGTTGAGGTTAAGAGCCCAGGTTGGAATGCCTGGTTTTTGCTTTTTTCACCAGCCAAATTTCAGAGCGTTCTTTTCAAAACTCCACTTGGACTCCTCTCTCCCTGGTGCAACACCTCTCTCTCCAGCCACAGAGGAGCCCTGGGTTCACTCTGCAGCCATCAGTCATATAAAATGGGTGAAAATATTTTAGTTAGATTTTCTCCTCTTGATGGGTGAGAATTTTCCAGGCCTAGGCACCTTTGAAATCTCCCAACGTCAGCCATCATCAGCTGTAACTGGCACCCCTGCTAATAAATTGAGAATGTCACATCTCCCAAACTGCATTATTACCGTTTATAATTTTGATTGTTCATTTGCATACGAAAATTAGTCCTGTGACATGCGTGAATTTTATTTTATTCTTGAACTAATTATAAACAAGAATGCCACATTATTTACATAACTAATTATTGTTCCTTATGTTCTCCTGTTTTTAAATGGGGGACCCATTCTTCGTTGGTTAACTACGGAGATGAAAAATCCAAGAACATTTCTAAAGTTTAGGAACTTGTTCTATTTGCATCAAATACAAATTCCTTTGAATGAGAGATAATATGCTTTCCATTTTAATAGGCCTAAATTAGGTTGATCTTAATTTATAGTTAATTTGAATGAATAATTCCTGTCTACCTGAGTCTGTTTTTTCAGGAGCTCATTGTAAATGTTTATTAACCCATAAATCTGCTGCCTTCCTTGAGGAGATTTTAAGCCACCCCCCAAACTAGAGGGAGTTTGCAGAGGGGAAAAAAAAGCACAAAAGTAGTTAAGAAATTCTGGAATAAGTCCCTAAGTCTGTACATCCTATGCTGTTTGCCTTCGGGCAAATACCTAACCCTCTCTGAGCCTCAGGTTTCTCAGTTGTTAAATGACTGAGTTTAATTAAATGGTCTCCAAGACTCTCTAATATTCTGGGGGAGAGGGAGGTGTCTATGTGTCTTCTTCATCTTGCCTCTTACTGTATCTCCTCCCAAATTTCTCTTCTTTCTCAAAATTCAACTCTTCCTTTGCTTAAGGTCTTAAATGTGTCTCCACTCACGGGAAACTGCTTTATTTTCTTGGCTACTCTAAAAGAGGCAAAGATGGACCCTACCGAAAAGAGGACCAAAAGAGCTGGCAAGCTAATGGTGATATTCCAGGCAGTGCTCAACCTTTGGAAAGGCAGGAGCTCGGCAGATCGTTTTCTGAGATTCAGTGGGGGCTCCCGCTGTCCATCAAGCACACCAGGAAGGTGTAAACTACGTGCTGCGTCTACAGGGAAAAGAACTTGGGACTCCCAAAGACCTGGATTTTAACCCCAGTGTTGTCAATTCCTCTAAAAACTGCTTTAACCTATCTGAGACTTAGTGTGTCAGCTAAGAATAACAATCTTACCGACTTCCCGGGGGGCATGTGATGGTTAAATGAGATAATAATGTGAAAATTGCCTGCGATGTGGTTGGTGCTCAAGTGCTAAATCCTGCCCTTTCCTGCTCATAAGTTGGCCTCTGGTGGTGAGGAAGAAAGGGATAATGATGGTAATTAACGTTTATTGAGTGCCTACTAGGTGTCGCTTCTTCAGATGTCAGCCTAAGAGTGACACTTCAGGAAAGAATTCTCTGACTTCCCGTATGAGGTTAAATTTATCATTGGAAACTGTCAGAGAACAGCGTGCACCCTCCCTCCACTGCAGCAATTACAGCTCAATTCCACCTTTCTTTGTATGATGTCTATCTGTACCCCCACCCCCACCATCCTGCTTCCAACAGAAGTAAGAATCGTGTCTATTTTTGTCTCCATTATATCCCTCAAGTCCTGGCCAGCCCTCAGGATTTGAGGACATAGAGACTAAGCCCATGTCCTAGATTGCCTTATTTAATCTTCACAAAATGGGCTCTGCAATTGTCATGCCCATTTTACAGATAAGTAAACTGAGGCTCAGAAAGGGAAAGCCCAGCTGAGACCAGAAGGACCATCCAGCTTACCTGAGCCCAGCTTACCTGAGCCATAAACATTTATTGCCGTACACTGCTGAAGTGTGTGGTGGTTTCACAACATTATTGTGTCAATTAATAATGGATATGCATTTGTATATCATTCTACACTTCACCAAGCGACTTCTCATAAATTGATTCTTCTGAGCCTCCATTTCCTCATCTATTAAAAAATGAATAAATTACTTTCTCTAACTTCCAGAGTTAACAAAGAAAAGGAGCCTTTGTTCTCTCATTCATTCATTCCACACTCACACATACAATAAACAAGTAGTTAATGATCACCATCTGTGTACCGAGCATTGTTCTAGATGTTGGGTTTTCAACAGAAAAAAAAAAAAGATATAAAGTGTTGCCCTCATTGGGCTTAAATTCAACTTCCCTTTTAACATCCATTCATTGTTAATGTACTCATTCTATATTTTCTGAACAATTACTAAGTGTTTGACAGTGTACAGGCAAGTGAGGTAAGCACTCTGCCCTCGAGGGTCTGAGAGTCTCATTGGGTAAATACTATTTTGGTTACTGTCCATCACATCCACAAGACAAGATTTCTAAAGACATGAATGACAGAGACATGAACCCCAAATAGGTCACAAATGTGAACTTAAAATAAAATAAGATTGATTAAGGCAGAGGTGGGAGCTGCATTCTTATTATCCTGGCCTGGGAAGGGCTTTGCATTTATACAGTTATTCTTCTGCTAAATTGATATATTAATCTGTTCAAACAATTGTTTCTGTAATTAAATGAGAGGGCACTGAAGAGAACCTACCAAAAGGTCTTATTTAGCTATGTCAGCTGGAATCTAGTGACCTCTCACCCAGACTGTTCGGTGATCAGAGTTGGAATATGACCATTAATTGGGTGTTTTAGGTACAGACACAGTTGTCCAAGCAATCGTAGAGCTAACTGGCCCCAACATTGCCAATGAACTGTGGTCTTCGGCTTTGTTAATGACACATTCTTTATTTTTCTCAGTCTCATTATCTATTTATTATTCAAAGAGGTTTGGAGTTAGAAGGACCTTAATTGGAATGAGCAGCAAATCTCACTAGTGCAGACAACCTTTCTAGGGCATCCCTGAGAGATGAGTGCCCTCCAAGCTTCTCAAGAATGTCCATCAGTATGCAGCTCGCCAACTTATAAGGAAATGCAACCAAAAAGCAATGCCTTCTGAAATACCCACGTGAGGAGCTAAGCTCACTAGATCTTGGGTGTTAATCAACCACTGCCCTTCCTTCCCAGCACAGGTCAGTTAAGGCATGTGGGCGGAGCTTATGTGTCTCTGTCCATGGTCCTTAATACCAGGGCAAAACAAAGGAGGCAGAAGGAAGAGAAGAAGGTAGGGGAAGCAGGGAGGAGGAGAGGGGGGAGACAGAGAGAGAGAGAGAGAGAGAGACTATTGGAGGCACAGGCATACTATTGTTTTGACATGGTCTTCAAGTAATTGCAGTTACCAGGAAAGAAAATTGTTTTCCTTTGGAAAGTCAAGAGAGCATTTACTTCCTCTTCACCTCCCCAACTCCATCCTTGTGCGATCAAAGCTGGCAGTCGGTGAATTTGTTATGTTCCAATTCCTGTGTTGAGACTCTGCCCTGCACAGCCATGAGTTGAAGAGAATGTTAGGAATCTGGCTTTATTTTTAAAGAGAGGGGCTGCTCCTCATCTCCCCGCTAGGGCTTGGACTGCAGCCATCGTTGCCGTCTTCACCTAGAAAGTGCAAGAAGGCAAATGGGAAAAGTGAGTTCTAATCCTGCTTCTGCATTCCCATGCTGTGTGGCCACAGACAAGCATCTTTTCTACAACTAAGGGAATCAGGCTAAATAAATGTTGAAGTCATCCATCCCCCTTCTAGTATTCTGAGATTCCTCAGCCAATTTTTTTAAGGAGTGAAAGAAATGACCACATTTCTCACTTAAAATTGCCAAAAGGGGCATTTCTACACTATGAGGGAACTACTGTGCCAAACAGCAGAAATTCAAAAGCATCAGAAATACTTATCTTCCTCCCGTAAGGCTGACCATCCAGAGCCTTCTGTGCTCAGTGCTGTACTCACTTACTCTTCACAGCACCTCAGGGAGCTAAATGCTGTTGCAACCCTCAACTGACAGATAAGGAAACTGAAGCCCAAGATGAAGGGATGTATCACCCAGGGGAGGTGAAACCAGGGGAGGTGACAATCACCCAGGGGAGGTGAAACTCTGAACCTTAGCTGCTTGAGTCAAAATTATTTCCACTCTACTGGGAAGCCACTCAAGGGTGGTTTTAAACATACAATCTGCCTGGCCAGCCCCACCAACCAGGGGAAAATGCCCAGGCTCCCCAACCCCTCTGAAGTGCTTCTTCTCTGACTCCTTGGGTACCAAGTTCCCACTTAGTAATCTGCCAAATAGTCTTCTTTCTAGGATGCAGGTGATGCCAAGATCCAGTCCCAAGCAGAGAGACCTAAAGCTGGCTTTTAATTACAAGGCCCATGATGGTTTGTTGTGACTTAAACAATGAGTATTCTGAGACAGGTTCCAAGACCTGGGGAAATCATCATTAAACAAGCAAAGAGGCAAGATTTGTGCAGGACTCATGTCAGAGGACATAAGGAGGGAGAAGAAAGGATGAGAGTCTTTCTTAAATAATGCACTGCTTCTTCAAGACCCATGCCTGAGACAAACAGGATTATTAGGGTGGGAAGCTAGCCTGCTTCACCTCTCTCTAACTAGAACTCCCTATACCTCCCAAACAAGAGAAGGGAAAGCAGCTCTGTTTCCTGCTCATGTCTGCCCAGCCAGGGAAAGGTTTCTTAGAATATTAAGTCTCAGAGCAAGGGTCAGGCACAGTGGCTCACGCCTGTAATCCCAGCACTTTGGGAGACCGAGGCAGGCACATCATCTGAGGTCAGGAGTTCAAGACCAACCTGATCTACATGGTGAAACTCTGTCTGTACTAAAAATACAAAAATTAGCCAGGCGTGGTGGCAGGTGCCTGTAATCTCAGCTATTCGGCAGGCTGAGGCAGAAGAATCACTTGAACCTGGGAGGCAGAGGTTGCAGTGAACTGAGATTGCACCATTGTACTCCAGCCTGGGCAAAAAAAAAGTGAAACTCCATTACAAAAAAAAAGTCTCAGAGCAGGAAGGAACTTGAACAACCCGCAGTGTAGATCACCCACTACCCATCCTAAACTTGTGCTAGCTCTGGACAGCTCTAAACATGAGAATGGTTTTCTTTGATTGAGGCAAGATCTGTGTCCCTGAACCTTGAGAGCTTCATTCATCTTAGGTGTTCTTCTTTCTTTCAAAATTCACTAGGCACATATTTCCTGAAGTCTATATTGTGTGTGTCAGACACTGGGCTAGATTCTGGGGACAGGGTGGTAAACAGGAACAGTCCCTGTCTTCAGTGGCACACTGGCACTTGCCACATTCCCCAAGTCTTGTCCTTTCCAGGTTAAACTCTTACAGTTTCTTCAATTGTTTATTTTAAAGGCTATGGTTCTGGTCATCTAAGGATGAGCAATTTGTCCTCTCAGAGTCACACACCTGACACATAGGTCAGTCTCATGGGAGCCACAGTCGTGTCTCAGCCCTCACACATTCCACACCCGAACTCACCCATTTACAGTTCAACCATTCAAAACATAGTCACTGAGTACCTACCAGGTACTGAGGGTCCAACTGGGAAGAAGAATAGACATGGGGGCTTTCATACTGGTGAGAGTAAGAGACAGTCATCAAAGAGGCAGAAGAATAAATCTATTAGTGCCACTGGTGTCATGTGTGATGCTGGAATGAACAGGCAATGAGGAAGAGTCTTGTATGGGGGTGGGAACTGACCCAGCCAGGGGATGCAGGGGAGGCTTCTGGGAAGAGGTGAGCTTCAAATCAAGACCTGAATGATGAGAGGTTGAGCACGTGATGCCCAGGCAGAAGGATAAGGACTGCGAGGCCCAAAGATGACCATAAGGATGCTCCATGAGGATGCTGTATCTGAAGACATGAAAAGAGGCCTTGAGGTTGGAGCAAGAGCAAAGGGATCTACAATGGAGCGGAAAAAAGAGCCAAAGCCAGGTCATGTGGACCCTTCTTTGTCAAGCAAAGGTCTTTGGAATTTTCTCCAAGAGCAATAGGGAGCCATTGAGGGTTAGAGGCTGGGAATGGTGTGAGCTGTTTCATATCTTAGTACATGGAGGGGAAGGAGTAAGTGTGGAAAAGAGGGTGCCAGAACGGAGGTGATTTCAATGGGCCACGGCCCACATTCTCACATGCTGTCGTTCCTCAGCCACTTCCACACACACTTCTAGAGTTTCCAGACGAGATGGGCAGACATAATGGAGGGAGAGCTAGTCTGTGTGAGTGCCAAGGCAAAGATGGGGTGGGAGTGTTTGAGATGCCTCATCTCCCATCTTTCTGCCTGGTCCCTCGGCCTCATCTTCCTCATCTGTAAAACTGGAGCTTGAGGAGTAGGCATCACATATAGATGGGACTTCAGAAAGTCTCTTAAATAAAGATTCTATGTGTATGTGAGTCTTCTATGCCCAATAGAAATGAACATCTTGAAAGGTAATGAGTTGTCCATCACTAGAGGTATTCAAGCAGATGCTGGGAAGTTCAAAAGGGAAGAATGAAGCTAAGTACTGATTTTCCCCTTACTTTCTAACAGTTATTGGGACAGATGTTTTTACACTTTAGGACATGGTTTTAACAAAACAAGTAAGGTCAGGATTATCAACCCTCTTTCACAGAAGAGGAAATTGAGGCCTTATACAAGTAAAGTGACTTGCCCAAGGTCACTCAACTAGGAATGAAGAAAGCTATGACATTTCAGATGCGTACTGCATGCCACCGACTATTAGTTCTTAACATTTGTAATACCATTTAATCTCATAATACTGTGAGGTCCATTGTTGTCCCTATTACATGGATGAGAAAACCGAGACAAAGGGAGGTTTGATGACTCATCCAGCGCCATGAAATGAGGAGCTAAGAATGTCTGAATCCTATCTCTAGAGCCCTGATTCTGACCCTCCACACCAAATTCCCTCTTAAAACTTCAACTCTCATGTTCCAAGTCAATGCTGACTGACCCCTGGAGTCCATCCTCTATGCCTGCCCACGCAGCAGCCCCTCAACCCTCTGGTCCCCTGTGTGTTCCCTTTTGTATTCATTTCTTCAGGCTACTGGAACAAAGGACCACCAACTAAGTGGCATAGAACAACAGAAATATGCTGACTCACAGCTCTGGAAGGCGGAAGTCTAAAATCAAGTGTCGGCACAGCCGTGCCCCGGGGATGCTCCGTTCCCCTCTCCTAGCCTCCGATGGTTTGCTGGCTTCAGCAGCGTAACTCCAGTCTCCACATGGCATTCTCTTTGCGTGTGTGTGTTTCTGTGTCCAAATCTCCCCTTTATATAAGGGCACCAGTCATATTGGATTAGGGAACACTCTACTGCAGCATAATCTCATCCTACCTAATAACATCTTATTTGGAAATAACCCTATTTCCAAATAAGGTCACCTTCAGAGGTACTGGAGTTAGGGATTCAGCACAGGAATGCTGGAGGGGACACAACTCAACTCATAACTCCATCCAACGCCATGCGTCTTTTCCTATAGGGAGCAAGTAAGAAGCCCTAATTGGCCCTGGGTTGCTAAGGGCCTCAAATCCCCTACTTCCATTCTGCACCACCCACCAGCCTCATCCCTCTGGCTCAGTTCCCCAAAGCCCTACATTGGATCCTGGCATCACCTTGCATTAGTGACAGCCTGCAGCCTGGCTTCCTCGGAGGTGGATCAGTCAGGAAACGAGGAAGAAGCCCTCGTCCATTCCAGAGAAGGCAGGTGAATATTTCATACAGTGCAAGAGAGTGGAATTCCATACAGCCACCTCCTGCAAATGCAACATGACACCTCCTAATAGGCGATATCTGTACAAATCCAGTCTCGTGGCAGCCTGGAACCTCCTGGTAATTCCTCACATATTGTGTTCATGTCACTGTAAATACAATCGCCAAGCTCTGGCTCCCACCACAGCCAGTAGATGAAAGGGGATCATTCCCATTTCTGCAGCTGAGTAGACTGAGGCTCACGGAAGGTAATTTGCCTTTAATCACACAGAGGGGGAATAGTGCTCAGGCAGAAGCCAAGCATGCAGAGAAGGAATGAGCAAAGTTGGTGCCCCAATGCCATGTCTACAAAGAGCAGGAAACAAGATAGGGGTGTTCAGTGGGACAAGAAATAGGGAAGTGAGAATGGGGCAGGAATGAGGAACAGAGATGGTTGGACAGAAAAAGAGGTAGAGACTGGAATATAAGCAGAAAGGAAATAGAACCCAAGGAAATCACTGGAAATTGGATGGGCTTGGTCAAGAGGTTGAGTGAGCAGCTGGGGAAAGGAGAAACCAAAGTCAGACATCCGTGGGTGGGCCCTGACCCATCCTGGGTTTTGACAGAGAGGGATCCCAGGTCAGATGGAGAGTGCTTTCAGGCTTCTTCTTGATTGGTTCATTGGATGGGGGCCCAGCCAGTGTCTGGGAGGATAAAGAAGACTGTTTGGTCCTTAGGATGAAGATGGAACTTCAAAGCAGTCTGCAGTTTTTCCTGCAGAAAATATGCAGCACCAAAGAAAGAACCGAGACTGGAGCCTGGATGTGGGGAGATGGAGAGGATGCTGGTAATTCTCCTTCCTCCCCAACCCCCAGGTCTATTCTACTTTATTCTTTGTTCTGCTCTGGGTCCCAGGAGGCTGGCCCCTGAAGACTATATCACCTAGTCTTCTAGGTTGGGGTGAGATAATGAAACTGGGTGGAGGTGGGAGGTGGTCAACCAGATACCAAAGAGCAAGTAGAGGTCTTGCCACAATGAGGAGCGTAATCGCTTGAGGATGAAGCCATCACAGAGGAAAGAGAGGCTGGAGAATAAATGCCCGTGTACTTTATTCAGGCACCTGGATTCAGCCATGCCTGAAGGCCTACTAATGATCCAACAAGTTTTCTTCTTCCCTTAAACTAGCCTCTGCACCTGAAAGAGTCCTGATCCACCTAGGCAACATTGTAAAAAGAGTAATTAACTTGTAATTAGACTGACCAGGGCTGTAACCACAGCTCTGCATAACCTCATGCAAGATACACTGCTGCTCTCTGAATGTATTCTTTGACACCTGCAATCTCCAGGGGACAAGAACAAAATAAAAGCACCTAGATTATATTAGGTACATCCAAAAATGAGAGTTTATCTTGAACTCTCTCCTCTTTCTGGGTCCCAATACCATAATAAGAAAAATGTGATTCTTAGCATCAATGAGGTTATACACCCCATGAGTCAACCCATTATGCTGTCTTATACCATCACATTCTCTTCCATCCCTTGAAATATTAGAAAAAGCTATCAGCCTGTGAACATGTGCAAGTGGCGTAACTTCCTTGTTACTCACTTTCCCCAAATGTATAATGAAGACATTAATATTACTTACCATATGGAATTGTTATGAAACTAACTTAGTTCATGCATCCAAAGTGTTAGAACTGGGTGTTGAATGTAGTAAGCACTCAATACACACTGGTTATTTTGTTACTGGTAGTGGTTTTCACAATAGTCGTAAGTATTGTTATTAGAGAGCACCTTCTCTGACATATACATCTATATCTCCACCATCGCATTTGCACCTAGACAACATAACCCTATGAGATTGCTGATGGATGCTGTCCCAGTTGCACAGATCAGGAAACCACCTTACAGAAGTTGCATTGCTTACCTGAGTCTTGAGCAGGGATCTGAATACAAGTGTGCCCAATTCCAAGTCCTGTGTGTTTAAGGACGACACGGCATCACCTCCCCACCAAGTCCGGCCGGCCGTAACCTCTGCACTTAGAAACACAGTCGGCCTGTGGGTCCTTAGGACACACTGCAAGCACACATTCTCCCAGAAGTTTGCTTCTGAAGCCGTCTCCCTCTGCAACTACACTTTGTGTTCATGTGAATGAAACCCACTAAATGGTATGGTGTCTGCTCTAATTATAGGCTCCCCAGCCAGTGCCAAGAGGAAGTTGGTTAATGTACACTTGAGTAGATTTCAAATCGGATTTTGTGAGTCCCCAGCAAGAGGGAAGGAGGCCAACTTCTCCCCCGGAGGAGAGTCACAGGAAATGCTGTCAGCGGAGGAGTCTTCCCAGTTCAGTCTCCTGCCAAGCAGGTGATGCCGTCTACTTCCCGGGTTGCAGAGGCCTCTTCCTGACTCCTTTTCCTTTGCCCCTGGCCTGTCCCAGGAGCTGGGAGGCTGGGGGTAAGGAAAACGGAAAACAAGCTGAGGTGCTAGGATGGAGAAGGTGTGGCAAAGTGGAAACCATCTTTTGGAATCAGATGAAACTGGATGCTAAACCCAAGTATCACATTTCAGCTCAAGTATCACATGCGGGTGCCAGTATTTCCTCATGATGGTTCCAGGTAGCTGTAAGGAAACATATGCCACAGTGTTTATTCCACATCTCTCCAGTACTTATTCATGGCATACTCGGTGTTGGACTGTACTGCCATGAATAAGATGGGACCCTGGGCTCCTTGGAACTCCTAGTCCAGGCTGGATGGAGTAAGCCATCTATCTGCATTGTTTCACACATCGTGATGAGAGAAGGAGAACGCGCCACAGGAAGGAGGGGCATCTGATCCACAATGGATGCATCAGGGAAGACTTCCTGGAGGAGGCACATCTAGGCTGGGACCTCAAAGATAACTCGAATGAGCCCAAAGGAGGAGGGCGGGAAAAGGAGCCCACTTGGAAAAGTCTGTGTAAAGGCCCAGAAAGAAATGAAAACAGTGCATTCCAGGAACATCACTTAGAACGACTGAAAATGGCAAAGAAGAGGCCAAAATGGCAAAAATACAGAAATGCATTTTTGTAAATCATGAAATTTAATATGGCCAGTCAAAATAATATTAACAAGGGATATTTTACAGTGTAGGGATTCGGGAGTTACTGGATGAGTTTAAAAATGATATTGCCACATGAGCCCTACTGATACAAAAAAAGAAGAAAGTAACATACGTGTGCATGTGTTCTAAAAGTCTCTGGAAGGATATACATAAAAATGAGAATAGTAATTATCTCCAGGGGATGGAATTATGGATGAGTTTTCTTTTTTTTTCTTTTTTTTTAAATTTCCCAATTTACTGCAATGAGCATGTATTGCATTTGTAATCAGAATATAGTGTTTTAAATAGAAGGAGTGTTATTAGTATATATCCTGATCTACGGATACAGATCTGTTTGGCCTCGTTGCAAGTATTAAGTTTGATTGTTGTGCAGAGCTTCTTATAGAGCAGTGCAATGCAGACGTCCCTTCCATTGGAATGCCCATGTTCATTGTAGGAGCTCCTTGGACCAGGGGCCCGAAGTCCTTTTCTCCTACTCTTTCTTTTTTTTTTTTTTTGAAACGGAGTTTCGCTCTGTCGCCCAGGCTGGAGTGCAGTGGCTGGATCTCAGCTCACTGCAAGCTTCGCCTCCCGGGTTCACGCCATTCTCCTGCCTCAGCCTCCTGAGTAGCTGGGACTACAGGCACCCGCCACCTCGCCCGGCTAGTTTTTTGTATTTTTTAGTAGAGATGGGTTTTCACCGTGTTA
Source organism: Macaca fascicularis (assembly GCF_037993035.2). Classification (NCBI taxonomy): domain Eukaryota; kingdom Metazoa; phylum Chordata; class Mammalia; order Primates; family Cercopithecidae; genus Macaca; species Macaca fascicularis. Next base: position 24,843,522 of record NC_088384.1, read on the forward strand.
GCCAGGATGGTCTCGATCTCCTGACCTCGTGATCCACCCCTCTCGGCTTCCCAAAGTGCAGGGATTACAGGCTTGAGCCACCGCACCTGGGCCCTCCTACTCTTTCACCCCTTCATTCCACACATATCTACGCAGCACCTGCAGCATGCCAGGGGCTACGCATACAAAGTTTCACCAGACCCAACTTCTACCTTCAAGGGAGACAGGCAAAGAAAGCTGATGATTATCATTCCGCGTTTGGCCAGAGCTCCTCACAAGAAAAAGCCGTCTAACCAGTGCTCCCAGCAAACCCGCTGTGCACACACACACACACACTCAGATACATTTACATGGAACTCACACCCTCTTCCTCACACACACCCACACACTGAATTTACCTATCTCCACCCACTCATCAACACACTCAAACACACTAGCACATACTCCACACACATGAGCTCACCAGCAAGGCCCCACACACTCACACACTCACGTGCACGTGGTGTTGTATTAAGTGTGATCAGAGCTCTCTACATCAGCTCTCTTGTTTTCATCCATGCCCCTGATGTTTCCATCTCAACCCCAACCCCAGGCAACTCTTGCACACTCAGCTCCAGGTTCCCCACCTCCTCTCCAGCCCCTGTAGGCTCTAGAGGGTCCTTTGTGAAGGATGCTTTTTTGTCAGCCCCCAGTTTAGGAACTTGCACAGCTCCCTACAAGATCAAGTCAAAGTCCTGGCTGTGGTTGAACTATTCATTGATTCTCTCATGTGGGCACACATTCACTCATGCCAGTGGCTCCAGCACTGCAAAGTGCTGAGCTGCCAGTTGAGATAGCCTCACCACTATTTCGCAGAGTGGACAGTCATCCTACTCAAACCACCTCTCCCTGCCTTCCATTCTTGGCCCTGCAGTCCTCCCTTACCTGGGCTTCCATAACTTTCCAATCGGAAAACCATTTAACAGCTACATTATAAATGTACCAGACCACATTGTAGACATTGTGCACTCATGATACCTCATTTAAACTTCACAGGAACCCTTTATACGAGAACAACTGAAGGAGAAAGAACTTTTTGAAACTTAAAGGATGAGTGTGGTGGATTAATCGCAGCTGAATTGAGCTTGTATTCTAGGTAAACACTGGCAAGTGCTTTATTTGTATTATTTTATTTAAGCTACATAATAGATCTACGTTATTGTCATTCCCATTTTACAGATAAGAAAGGTCCAGGGAGGAGAAATTACGTGCCTTATGAGTGTAACAGTAAGAACTCTTGGCAACTCTTGACATAAGTTCAATTCAAAAAAACTACCTTAGAGCTACCTATAAAAGCTACCTATAAAAGCAGCTTACAGGCTGAAATAGCAGAAAAAGTCCAAGGGTTAAGTCACTGTCTGCAGAAGAGCAAAAAGAAAAAAATGTATAAGGGAACAGCATCAGGTATGGCTGGATCTAGGAACTCAGGAATCTTTCTCCATCTGTTGGTATATTTCTTTTGTGATAGCTTTATTTTCATGAAGACTTTCCCCTCGTGCAGGTAAGATGACCATAAGCAACTAGCTCTAGGTGTTCCTCAAACGAACTCAGCAACCACAGCAGAATTCCAAGTCTTATTGGACCAACTGAAGACCATATAACCATCCTACCTGCTCTGTGTGGACAGAAGGGTTGCAAAGTGCTGGTTGTCCAGGCCAGGGTTGCATGCCCATCCCTGAGGCTGGGAAGGGGTGCAGAGTATAGGGGAGGACCATTTCCACAAGGGAAGAAAAAGAAACTGCTACCAAACTCCTAGAACCTTCATAAGGCAACTACGCTGCAAGCGCCCACTACCTGGGGATCAGACCGAGTGCCACCTCACTCACAGCCTGCATGTTAACTGGTTTGTTCAGTCCCTCCATTTTGATTGCCTCCCTCTAATTCCCTGGCCCTGAGCTGACCCCACCCGGAGCCCCTTCCCGCAGCCCTCAGCCCTGAGCGCTGGTACTTAACAGTCACGCCAAGCGAGTGATGGATGGTGGCTGCTTCCAAAGCTCTTCAAAGGAGACAGGCAGCTGCCAACTTGGAAACGACTCTCCTGTAGGGACAAAACCCAAATACAAACACACACTGTGGGACCACTTTGGCTTTTTGTGCATTCTCCCTTTTGGCCCCCTGCTCTTGTTTGCAATTTGCAAACTGCAGGGCATTGGGCAAAGCAAAATGTCCCAGGCTGCCCTGGAGAGTAGAAAATCTTAACAGAAAAGGAATCATGTGACTATCCTAGCACCTGAATAGATATCTTCCCCTTTCAATTCTCAGAAGTTCCCGGAGGCTTCTTGTCCTACCCATCCTGTAAAGAAGAGGCTGGGCGCGGTGGCTCACGCCTGTGATCCCAGCACTTTGGGAGGCTGAGGCAGGCAGATCACAAGGTCAGGAGTTCGAGATCAGCCTGGCCAACATGGTGAAACCCCGTCTCTACTAAAAGTACACAAATTAGCTGAGCGTGGTGGCACGTGCCTGTAATCCCAGCTACTCAGGAGGCTGAGGCAGGAGAATCGCTTGAACCTAGGAGGTGGAGGTTGCAGTGAGCCAAGATCATGCCATTGCACTCCAGCCTGGGCAACAAGAGAAAACTCCGTCTCAAAAAAAAAGAAAAGAAAAGAAAAAGAAGAAGAAGAGGAGGTCCAGGAGGTACAACTTGCCCAAAGTCTGCACAGTCAGGGAGTGGTGGCAGAGCTAGGGCTCGTGAAAAGAAAGAAGAGAACTGATGTTGACTGAGCACCGACTGCAGGCCAGTCTCATGCTGGGGGCTTTACCTGAGTTTTAGCTGCTTGCTCAAACAACAGGGCACAGCTATAGAGACAAAGCCTTGACGCATGAGGCAGGAAAGAGTCCCAGTCCAATGCTGTGGCCCAGCTTTGCAGTGTGTCCTTGGGCAAGCCACTTCTCCTTGCCTGGGCTTCAGTGTCTCCATTTAGGAAATGAAATGAATGGCATCAACATATTTGGATTGTGTGATAAAGACCATTCTTGGGATGAGAGGGCCCTCTGGGTGTCTTTTTAGCCATGAGAACCGGAACCGGAGCCACTAATTGATGACACGAACAGCTGTGGCATTGAATGAGGAAACACTTGCCTAAGACAAAAAGTCTTAACTCTTAAGCCAAGCCTTCCCTGATGCAAGCCCTGCCATCCACTGCAGCTTCCACCTCTGCCTCCATCTCTCACACTCTGCGGCGCGCCACTTCAAAACACTTAAGACTTTTAGAACAATCCTGATCTCTCTCACCTCCAGGCCTTTTCTCCAGGCTGTTTCCTCTGCCTGGGACTCCTTTCCATTCCACCCATTCTCTCTTGCTAATTTTTACTTGTTGTCTGTCTTCCTGTCTTTCTTTCTTTCTCTCTCTCTTTCTCTCTCTTTCTTTCTTCTTTCTTCCTTTCTCTCTCTTTCTTTCTTTCTTTCTCTTTCTTTCTTTTTCTTTCTTTCTTTCCTTTCTTTCCCTTCCTTCCTTCCTTCCTTCCTTCTTTTCTTTTCTTTTCTTTTTGACAGGTCTTGCTCTGTTGCCCAGGCTGGATGCAGTGGTGTGATCTTCTACTTCTTCCAGAGCATTGCCCTCTCTCCCCTTACTTCACCTCTAAAATTTGTTTAGGTGTTTCCTTTGTACATCCATGCACTCCTGCACTCGCTATCAGGAACTTTTTACCATGTTGTGATTTCCCATCAACTTGTTTGTCTTCCCCACCAAATTACAAACTCCATGAGGACAGGACGAAGTCTGTCACAGCTGCATCCCTGGTGCCTAGCACTGGGCCTGGCACAAAGGAGGTACAGACAAAGAGTGAATCCTGTTAAACTAGAAGAGCAATGGAAATCCATGATCTTCCTGAGAAGATTATGCCCCAGAAGACCCTCAGAGCATCAAACAGAGGGTCTTTTGCTCCCCTCTTTTCCAGAACTGCTGTCTTCCATCAAGACTTGTTCTCAGCAGTAACAGTGGTGATAGCAATCATAGTAATTGCGTTTCTAGCTGTGAAATCAAGAGGGCCCTCTGACCCCCAGAATGACCTTTATCAAGCAATCAGCATGTTGAAGCCATCGTTCCATTTGCTAAATGGAGAAACTGAGTCCCAGATGGGGAAGTGGCTTTTCCAGGGACACAGAGACACTCGTCCTCTTGTTCTGAAACCATTGTAACAACCTTCTCCTGCCCTTCCGGAATCCATGGTAATCCTCCTTCTCCATATGGCAGCCAGAGTGGCCTTTGAAAAGGCGGATCAGATCACATTCCCCTCTGGCCACAACCCTTCAATGTGTCCCCATCTTACTAAAAGCCCAAGTCCTTAAAATTTCCTACAAAGCCTTTGCAGGTTGAATTTTAGAAATAAAAAGGTACAGGGAGGGCTTCCCTGATCCCAACTGGAATGGCTTTATGTTACACAATCTGGGATGAAAGAACCCTTGGGGTCATCAATTCAATTTACACCTTTTTTTTTTCTTTTTTTTAGAGAGAGAGTCTTGCTATATTGCCCAGGCTGGAGTCCAGTGGTGCAATCATAGCTCATTCCAGCCTCGAACTCCTGGGCTCAAGCGATCCTTCTTAGTAGCTAGGACTACAGGGTTGTGCAACTGCGTGTAGTTCAATCACACTAAATGGAGAAACTGAGTCCTGAGATGGAGCTAAGCATGTACCCTTGGGATCAATACCAGTGAAAAGGAAGAGAAGGCATGAGGACTGGGCAGAGGGAGAAGCCAGGGGGGGATCCAGGCCCATGAACAGCCTCCATCAGTCCCGTAGGGAGCCCTGGAACTAGAATGGCCCATCAGAGTTGGAGAGCATCAGGCAAAAATGGCCAGACCCTTATATCCCTACTGTGGTCAGTCATTGGATGTGGGCAGCCAGCCACCTGCAGCTAAGCCACCTCTGAACAAGCGGACAGCTGAGGGTCATAGGCTAATGACAGCACTCTCAGTCATTGTGGTAAGAAGCCTTTCCTCCAAGAGAAATCCTGACAAAAGCCCCACAGAACTATTACGTTTCTACCTCACAGCCTTTGCCCTTGCTGTTCCCCTGACCTGGAGTGCTTTTCCCCCTGCTAGTCCGATGATTTGTGCCCTCGCTGTCTTTAGGACTCTGCTCAAATGCTACCTTATTCAAGCATCCTTCCTTGACCTCCCCCCAATAAAAAAGTTGTCCACTCCTCCTCCCCAGCTCCCTGATACTGCTTCACAGTGGCCATCTGACACACGGTGTAAGTCTTGTAGGTTTGTCATTTGAGTGCAAGACCCAGCAGGACCTGACTAATCCAGCGCCAAGCCCAGAACCGCATATTCTGTAGGAACTCAATAACGGTCTGTACACTTACCCCATAAGCCTTCAATTCTTCACTTACACCAGAAAAAAAAAAAAAAAAAACAGTGGATTTGAGAAGAACCATGTATAGCAGTTCCATGTATTGGCCTTAGACAGGATGGCAGGCTTAAGCATTTGTGGCATGGCAGTAAGGTTGGGGCTGTTACCATTACATTATTTTAATTCTCATTATCTCTGTTTAACACAGCAGGCAGCCAAGGTGGGCACAGGAAAAGGGACTCGCCCAAGGTCATGCATCAGGGAGCAGCTGAGCCATTGTTAAGAGCCTGGGACTGACTGACTTCATGGCTCCCCTAACACTGCATGGGTGTGGAAGGAACTCCTCAGGGTTCCCCTGACATTGCAGGGGTGTGGAAGGAACTCCTCAGGGCAGCTGCTTCTCAACTCAAGGGGTGCTGCCACCCCCAGGGCCCCTGAGCTATTCCTCTTACTTCCTGCTTGAATCTGCAATTGCCTCCCTGAACAGAATGGTGTTTATTAACTTCCCACTGAGCTCATTACTGAGCAGACACCTTATCACCTGCCACCTGTATGCTGAGCTGAGACTAGTAATTCCCAGGCCATAAATAGCCCTAATCTGCATCCCACGGAGCCAGGGACCACCAGCTTTGCAAAGAAGTTCAAATCACAGGCCAGGAGCTGGCTCTTTTTCTGTCCCCACCCCTGGCCACCACTCTACGGCCATAATTCAGGCATGAGGTCATCGAGTCAGCCAAATCTCTCTGGTCTCCCTGCTTCAATTCAGCGTTTCTCTTGGTGGCATGACAAATTCACTGCCCTGTGGAACTCACTCTCAGCATGGCTGAAGAGTACCCTGGTTGGAACTTTCTGTGATGATGTGGCAAAGTGTCAGACACAAGCTGTACCACAGACTCACTCTGATCTCTTGGGTGAGCCGGTCAATCTCTCTGAACCTCAGTTTTCCCATCTCTATAATGGGCAGAATCATTCCTCTATGATTGTTTGCTGTGGTTTAAATGAAACAATAGATGCTTTGAGCCCAGGACAGGACTGAGAGCTCAATCTATCAAGGCCAACTTCTCCAATCGGCATAGTAGGCAGAGTATCTAGGGACCACAATATACTTAGGGGCCCATAAAAATGCTCTTGTTTCTTTTAATTATTATTATTTTTGTTTTATTTTATTTTTATAGAAAGGAGGTCTCACTCATGTTGTCCAGGCTGGTCTCGAACTGCTGGCCTCAAACAATCCTCTCACCTTGGCCTCCCAAAGTACTGGAATTATAGGCATGAGTCATTCACTGCTAGCGAGCTGTGTGGACTTGGTAAAGTCACCAACTTCTCTGATTCTCCTTATCTTGAAAACGGGGATGACAATGCTCCCCCCTACCCCACAGATGCCCACATCCCCATCTGAGTGCTAGGAATTTCCCTTAGGACCTCCTGGCAATCTGTCAACCAGGAATTTCTCTGCATCTTCTTACAGTTAGAAACATTATTTTTTCCCTAGGCCATCTCTAATAGCCCAAGTTTTCTAGATACTACAAACTGGTTGGGAAAACAGGGCTATCTGGGATTTCATCCTAAAACACTTGCCCTTGATTCCATGGGAGGGGCTGGAAACAAGCTGGAAATGCGTCTTCCTCCCTCTTCCGTATCTGAGACTTACTGCCCACTCTCCAGCCTTCCGTCTCTCCATCTGTCCCATCCAAGGCCGTTGTCTCTAAACTGAGATCTATACTTTCTCTTCCCCAGTCCCTTTTCCAACCAGGAAGGATCTTATCAGAATCAAACCTGATTGTGTCACTCCCTGCTTAAGACTCTTCGATGTTTTATTCCCGGGATCCAAAACAACTCCTGATTGGGGCCTCAAAGGCATGCATGGTCTGGGGTCTGCCAGCCTCTCCTTCTGTCCACCTTCCTCTCCCACCACTGTGCACTCTTCCCACGTCTTACACTCCCCAAGACCCTGCTGCCACAGGGCCTTTGCACTGGTTTCTTCTGCCTGGAATATTCTGGCAACATGCTTTATTACCCACTCATTTGTCCCTGATGAAACCTTACCTCCTCTGAAACGTCTTGCCTAATCTTCTGGCTACAGAGAATGCCTGTCCCTTTCTAGCCGACTCCTTTGTTTTTCTTCATAACCCGTATGAAACCCATACAAAAGAGTGTGGTCTCCCTGTGTAACATCTGTCCCTCCATAGAATGCTGTCTCCATCTCTCCTAGAAGTCCCAGGGTGGGGCATGACCCCCTTCTGTCCTGAAAGGGGCTGAGGACCCCAGCTTGGGAACTGACTGGATGGGCCCCAGAGACTCAAGAGGAGACAGACCCTCTGTCCTTGACCAGGAAGCACAGCTGGCTCCAACGGGTGGAGGTACGGGACATTCAGGGCTGGAAAACGCTTACTGGAAGCATCTATGGATGCATAATCCCTACATCTGCAGACCAAGGGAAAGAAACTGTGGGGACTAAACATTTCTGTGCAAGCGAAGGAAGACAGGGCAGAAAGAAAAAGATCTGACTGGGCATGCGCGGTTGAATTTAAATCACAGCAAGGAGACGGCCGAACCTGGAGCAGAGTGAGTGAAGAGGAGATGGCACATGGAGTGTGTAGAACCTTGTAGTGTAACCCTGGTAAAAACAATCAGACTTCATGCTGAGAAAGATGGAAAACCACTGAACACACAAGTGGCTGGTCTGATTTGCTTTGCAAAACATCACTTAAGCTGGGCGCGGTGGCTCATGCCTGTAATCCCAGCACTTTGGGAGGCCGAGGCGGGCGGATCACGAGGTCAGGAGTTCGAGACAAGCCTGGCCAATGTGGTGAAACACCGTCTCTACTAAAAATACAAAAATTGGCCCGGCATGGCGGCGCGCACCTGTGATCCCAGCTACTCGAGAGGCTGAGAGGCAGGAGAATAGCTTGAACCCGGGAGGCGGAGGTTGCAGCGAGCCAAGATCATACCATTGCACTCCAGCCTGGGACAGAGTGAGACTCCGTCTCAAGAAACAAACAAACAAACAACAACAACAACAAACACATCACTTTGGCTGCTGGATTTTTCCTTCTACCATGATGAGCTGTTGACACCTACATTGTTCTATCCTAGATCCGTGTGTCTCTCTGGACAGCCCCTGTGGGATGATCTCTAGCTCCTTGACTTCAGTGTGCTTTACAAACTCAGTATCTTCCTTCTACCCAGGACTACTTCTCTTCGCAGGCCCCAGCTCAGCAGATGATGCCAAACTCCACCCAGCCCCCCAGGCCAGGAAGCATCCTTGTCATCTCCTTCTTCTAGCTCCATACCTGGTCCATCACCATGTCTTGTTAGGCGGACCTCCCTGCATCGCTTACACCTTCCCACCTCTTGCCACCCCGGCTGGGCCCACTCTAGGGCCAGGCACCTTATCTTTTGCCTGAACAACCTCAGCAGCCTCCTCCATGGTCTTCCTGCCTCCACTTTTGCCCCCTTAGAATAAATTCTCTGCCAGCACCCAGAGGACTCATTCTAAAATGCAAATTTCTTCCAGGTGCACTGGTGGCTTACACCGGTAATCCCAGCACTTTGGGAGGTCGAGGTAGGAGGGTTACTCGAGGATAAGAGTTTGAGAGCAGCCTGGACAACATAGTGAGATCCTGTCTCTACAAAAAAATTTAAAATTAGCCAGGCATGGTGATGCATGCCCTGTATTCCCAGCAATTTAGGAGACTGAGGCAGAAGGATACTTTGAGCCTGCCCTGGAGTTAGAGGCTGCAGTGAGCTGTGATCACACCACTACACTCCAGCCTGAGTGACAGAGCAAACCCTGGCCCCATGGCCAACAAAAAGAAACAAAACAAAAACTTGCTCTGGTGGTCCCCCGGTCCCTAACACAACAGACGCACCTCTTTCTTCCCAAGCCAGAGGTGTGGCTTCAGGTGTGGATAGGTGGGTTTTATGTTTTCCTACCCAAATATATGGTTGTGAATACTGATCCCTTGAGAACTTATATATTCATTGAAAGCTTCTTGAACCATTGAGCTCAGATTCAGGGCATACGCAGGACAAGTCACACATTTGATAGACGAGAATTCTGCAGCATAGAGAGGCTTAGGACAAGGTCACTCAGGAAATCTGGAACCAGGGCATGCCCTCATATCCATATATGCTAATTCCCATGCCTCAGTGGGAGTGCAGATGTACTTGTGATGTTGTCCTGGCTTGATTTCTGAATCCAAACTTCCCTGGCTATAGTAGGCTGAATCACAGCCCCCAGTACGCCCACATCCTAATCTCCAAAACCTGTGGATATGTTATCTGACGTGGCAAAAGGGGCTCTGCAGATGTGATTACATTAGGGGTTTTGAGATGGGATATTATCCTGGGTTAGCCAGAAAAAAACAATATGATGATGAAGATTCTTATAAAGAGAGTCGGGGGCAGGGTGGGCAGGGGTGCAAGTAAAAGAGAAAAGATGTGGTCAGAGAGAACGGGGGAGGGACTGGCTTATGCTACCCTGTTGGCTTTAAGGATGAAGGAAGGGGTCATGAACCAAGGAGTGCTTCCAGAAGCTGGAAAAGGCAAGGAAACCGATTCCCCCCTGGAGCCTCCAGAAGGAATGTGGTTGGTCCTTTGGACACCTTGATCTCAGGATTTCTGACGTGCATGTAAGATGGCCTAAAGGAGCTGTGTGGGTCGGAGGGAAATGGATGACACTCTCAAGTTAAGGTCAATTGAGGAGAGTTTATTTACAAAGGGACTCATTCCAAAGGTGCGGATGGAATGTAGGTAACCTTGGCTGGAAGCAGCTGAGCTACTTCCCAGGCTTAGGCCTGAATGAGGGGAGAGGGAGGCTACCATAACCTAGAAAGAGGGAGAGTGGGGTTAGATCACTTTGAGGACCTCCAGTCCAAGGCCACAGCCAGCCCAGAAAACGAGAGGATGAACCCCTGCCATTCTTCTCCCTCTCCTCTGATCTCCTGCTGGGGATCCTCATTGCCAGAACCCAGCCAGAGCCAGAGAGAACCTGTTGACGTGGTCCACGCAGGTTTGTTTCCTGGGCTTAGGGCAGGATGGTGAAGGATGGAGATCAGTTTGGAGGGCCAAACAGATTACATCGTGCATAGAGCCTTCCCTGTCTCCAGGCTAAAATCATTCATTGGTTCCCCTCTTGTCTACCAGTTGAGGTCCAAACTCCTCAGGACGCCCCTCTGCACCTCTCTCTACCCTGGTTTCCACTCAGCCCTGCCCTAGCATCCACTCCCATCTTGCCATCAACCCATAAGCGACCGCTTACAGTCCCCCAAAGCATCAGGTGGACCATTCCACATCTCTGTGCCTTTACCCAGGCTGTGCCCACTGCCTGAAATACCCTCCCCGCACCTGCCACCTGGGCAAAGACCGCAGAACACTGAGGCCCTCCGGAGCCCGGAATCAGAATCCAACAAACACAGGCTCAAATCCTGACCCTGTCGCTTTCTGGCTGCTTAACTTTGGGGAAGTCAATGCTCCCAGATGAGCCTCATTTCATCACCTATAAAATGGGGAGAACGTCAAAATGCACATCATGAAGCTGCTATGAGATCCAAATGAAACAAAGCGGGTAAAGTGCTTGGCAGGTGGCCTCTTGATGAATCAGACCTTGGCAACTTTTAAGAGGCATGTCCCTGCTGAGGTCATTCCTGATCTTCTGTCTTTCTAAGTATCACAATCTCATTTTTTTCTGAAGCTTTCTAAGCCTCGTATGGACAGCTGTAGGGGTCCCTGAAATGCTGTACTGTGTGGCTTTTTCAGTGGACCAAGCTGCAAGAGAGAAGGACTGGATAGTATTCATGTTTGTGTGCTCAGCATTCGGAGTGTGATAGGTAGACCTTCAGTGAGTATTGAATGAATGAATGAATGAATGAATGAATGGATGGATGAATGTCAAAACCATCCTCAAATAAACCAGTCTGCCTGCCCCTCCACCTGAATAAAGGTTGATCTCCTTTCCTGGTCATCTGTACAGCTAAACCGGGCACAGGGTGACCTCTCCATGAAGCCAAGGCCAAGGTCACAGCAAATAGAAGGGGTGATAAAGGAGTCACCAGGCCTGAGTGGGGGCTACAGGCCCCAGCTCATTGCAAATGCAGAGAGAATCCCAGTGGCGGCTCCTTCTCTGGCAGGGAGCGCAGGAAAAGACAAGAAAAATGAAGCCGCTGCAATCTCATTTTCTGAGGCCTGCAAGTCAGCCAGGAAATAGCTATTATTCCATCGCACTGTCGGTATTAAGTTATTTCCTTCACTAAATACGGGAATGTTCATGAATATCTATTGAGTCCCAGGTACAGACCCCTCCTGGCTCTGAGGCTCAGTCACTCTGACTTTACATTCCTGCAACAACACCCCTCAATCTTGCTCTGAAGTGAAAGACAATAGTATTTTAAATTGGTTAATAAATCTCTGGATTGATGCTTCTTGAAGGCCCGGGAACTTCGTCTCTATTACTCGAATAAAAGGGATCACATTTTAACCACTGCCAAGGTAGGAATTTGGGGGAGCAATTTGAGCCAGCTGCTCCTTCCTTTTCCTGGGGAAGGAGGGGGTTGACATTTCAGGATCTAGAGGCAGACAGACCCTCCTGGAAGCTGGGAAATACTCATTTTCTGGCCAATTTGGGCCAATCGGACATCTCGAGTCACTTTGGGTTTGATGGCTTTACGTTCAGCTAGTTTCCCTGGATTCAAATAAAAGAGACTGAGAAACAGAGCTCCGGGAGAGGTGGAAGTGGGCGTCTGGCAACCTTTTAAAAAGCTCCCAGGCAAAGATAGGGATGGGTCCTGCCTGCAGGGTCACCACATCCACGCCAGCCGCACTTTGATGGGTGTGGAGGGTCAGTCACACTGGAAAACAACTCCAGATATGGGTTTGTACACCATCTTCCTCCATGAGCACAGGTAAACGCGGGCATGCCCCTCAGGATGCAGAAAGTTTCTAAATTAGCCTAGCATGGTGTCACACACCTGTAGTCCCAGCTACTTGGGAGGCTGAGGCAGGAGAATCGCTTGAACCTGGGAGGTGGAGGTTGCAGTGAGCTGAGATTGCACCACTGCACTCCAGCCTGGGCGACAGAGTGAGACCCCGTCTCAAAAAAAAAAAAGAAAAGAAAAGAAAAGAAAAGCCCCTTTATCAGAACACCCCTTGAAACCCTGCTCTGGGTGTGGTGAATATCTCAAGCCAACAGTCTCCTAATTCCAAGGGGCATTGTGCCCTAAGCTAGGCCAGGCCTTGTCCCTCACTCTATCCCCTGGTCTCTCTCTAACAGATCCGTCTCACGTGCATGACTTTGTGCGCTCACTGCTCCCTCTTCTTGGACTGGTTTCTCCTCCTCCTGTCACCCCTCTTGGCACCTCCTTCACCCTGTCAGCTCCCACTCAAATGTCAAGACTCAGATCAGGAGTGACCTCCTCCAGGAAGCCTTCCCTGACCTCCAGGGAGTGGGTGTACCTCCTCTGGGCTCCCACCAGTGCCCAAGCTTCCCCCATTACAGCACTGACACTGGGTCACAATCATCCATTTCAATGTCTGTTTCTTACCCTCAGAGGTGGACTGTTTCATATTCACCACCTCTGCCAGCACCTAGCAGAGGACTCAACACAGAGGTGCTAGTAATACTCGTCAGTGAAACTGACTACTTCTGTTTATCCATTTCAGTAGACAGATTGAAAAAAAAAAGCCCCAAGGATCTGCCCTTCCCTATACCCATGCCCATTGCAATGTGACTTTGAAGCTCTGCCCATTGAAGGACGGAGACTTTTCATCACCTCTAGACTCTGGGCTGGCCATATGATTTGCCTTGGCCAATAGAATGTGGCAGAAGTGACATCAGGCCAGTTCTGCACCTGGGTCTTAACAAGCTTTCACTTTCTCTTGTAGAACCCTCCCAGCTCCCGTGCAAAGCCCAGGCTAGCCTGCTGGGGGACACAAGACCTGGGACCTAGTCACCTCCACCACCCCTGCCAACAGCTAGTCAACCATAGAACGTGCAAGTGAGGCCATCCTAGACCAGCCAGCTCTAGCCAACCTACCAGCTTGCATGAGCAGGCCCAGCTGAGATTAGGCAAGCCAGGCTCAGATCAGTAAAACCACCCAGCTGATCTACGAGCCAAAGAAAAAAAAATTACTGTTATATACTCTTGAGCTTACGTTGCTGTTTGTTATGCAGCATTAACTGTGCCAATACATAACTGATGCACTCATTGAAGAGATTTTTCTCCCATGCATAGCACTGGGCATGGCACATCGCCAATCCAGGTCCCTCCGGGAAACTGTCACCCAACCAAAGGAATCAGAATAGCAGGATCTCTTTGAGATAGGTCAAAGCACAAATCCTAAGGCTGTCTCTGATGGAGCACCTGGAAAGTGACCCCCAGCTGAGCCAAGTGACCTGTCATCACAGGTGAGGCAGAGGAGCCATGCCACAGGCGTTTCCAGAAAAATCTCACAGTCTGGCAAAGGCCTTGCCCAGAATGCTGAATTCTATTTGCGGAATAAAGCCAGACACATCACTCTTTTGGACAAGCAATTTTTTTTTCTTTTGCATAATTGACAATTCTTGGCATATTCTCCCCTTCTCTATGCACAGCCTTCCTTTTATGTCACTCATGTACATACCAGACACTCCGAGGTGACTTCCCTGAAAAGGGAACGCCAAAGAGACCTCTGACTCCCTACCCTTAAATATTCTACTTGTTATCAATTCCCCAAGGAGTCTTCTTAGCTCCAAATATCAGGGGATTTGGAAGGGGGAGTAAGAGGGAAGAAAACACGTTCTCAGAGCAGCTCTTTGTACTTGAGCTTCTTTGGTTTGTATTAAAATATTCTCATCTTCCCATAATTTATGGGCACTCCTGGAACTAAGAGGGTTCGCTTTGTCCCTGATCCTCCATTCTAGAAATAAAACTAACTGTTAGTGTCAGAGCGAGTATCTCTGGGCGGGAGGGGGAATAGAACAGAAACTTTCAGAGCATCCAATTTGAGTGATCAGGGAAAGGCTCGGCAGACTCACTTCCTGGCCCCACCTGCCAGGGAGTAAAACCCAGCACCAGGCACCTCCCCATCCATGATCTCATTTGATTTTCAGAACAGTCCTGCCAGGATAATATTCCAGTCATTATCACGTTCCTTTCTGAGAAGAGGAAAGTGAGAGCCCTAGGGATGAGATGCCTTCTTAGGAGAGCAGAGCTGGTTTAACATGGGTCTAGAATTTAAATCCATGTGAAGATGACACCCCGGTGCTCTTACCAGCCAAACATTCAGAGAAGGAGTGATCAGGGAAGGCTACCTGGAAGAGGCAGGACTTAAACTGAGTCTCAGAACTCGAGAGTCCCATCTAGCTGTACTTTATGGGGAAAGAGGTACAATCTATCTTATCCACTCAATTCTCCGTAAGACCCTGAAGGGGGCAAAATTCCTGCTTCATCCAGCCTTTTTAAAAATGCATGGATCCCATTTTTCCTTACATAAAAATCTCTGCTGCATTCTCCTGTGCCAGCTGAGTACAATTTACTGTCCGGGGTGTGGTATTCAAGGATCTTGTTCATTTGTCTCATTCTACCTTTTTAGCTTTCCATCCCACTACGACCCCTACCTCCTACCCACACACACACAGATTTATCCTTTCAGATATTCCATGTGTCAGTCAAATAACACTTCACCTCTATATACATAATTTCTCCTCTACATCATTCATGCTAATACCACTACCTCAACACCCATCTCTGCCTAATGAACTCCTACTCAACCCTCAGAGCCCAAGTCAAATAGCCCTTCAACTGGGAAGGTTTCCCTTCACCCCTTCATTGACATAGTTCATTGTACACATATCTGGTCAACTAGCACAGTACCAATTGACCTGTAGCACCATGTCTACCATATAGACAGTGAACCTTGAAGATGGGAACCCAAGTTTTTAATCTCTGAATCCCCACAGCTTAGCACGAGGCCTCGCCTTTTGCCCAGAGGTCAGTCATTATAAATGCTTGTTGGTTGGATGACTCAATGAACGAGTGAATGAAAGGATAAATTTATTGTAGACTTTCAGAAGATGTCCATTGGATCAACCTAAACCTCTGTGACATCTCAGTGCTCAATAAGCACCTTTGATGGAGTGCACAGAAAATCACACTTCTCACTTGAAATCGCTTGTTTTCAGGAGGAGGATTAAAAACAGACAAACTGAAACAAGGCCTGGCAGGTGGTCCAACCCCTCAATGGCCCCATTGGAGGAAAACAGACTTGTGGCGTCTCTGAGCAGCTCTCTGGGTCTGCCTCGTTTTCTCACTTGTTCCAAGTCCCAGATAAATCTTTTTATGACAGGTGGCCCATCTCACCTAATATGAGCAGGAATTGCAGGTTGTCAGACTCCGGGCTCAGTCGAGGAGCTGAGGCTGGCGAGAGTCAGAGAATGTCTGGGCGTCAGGCAAGGTGCACGCGTCTTTCTTCCAAGATGTCCGGGGCTGGGGAGTCTTGTGGAAATAAGATGTTGTGCCTGGGAGGCCTCAGTTCTGTCCCAACTCTGTCACTCTTTCCCTGGGGACCCCAGCTAAGCCTCCTGGCCTCTCTGGGCCTCAGCTTTCCCATCCACAAAATAGGGTGAAAGGGAAACAAGCCGCTGCTTCCCAGCCTCCATCCCATAACAAGGGGAGTCTAGAGACCATTGTCAGACACAAGGAGACTGTAGCCCAGAGAGGTGAGGTGACTTGCTCAAGGCCACACAGCCCAGAAGTGCAAAGGCCGAGATGTGTTCCAGGTCTTGTGACTCCAGAACACACGAATTCCCAAGTTGCATCCCAGCTGGAGGAACAGGGCACAGACCTATGAATCTGGACATTTACAATGCCACTGACCCTTGGGGACCACAGCCACCTCGGGGAGCCAGAGCAGGCCCATGTACTTCTTTTTTTTTTTGGCATATTTAATGTATTTATTTATATATGTGTTTTTTATTTCTTTAAAACTTTTAAAGTTTTATTTATTTTTAAAATCACTTCATTGAGACATGATTGACACATAAAAACCTGCATCTGGCTGGGAGCAGTGGCTCACGCCTGCAATCCCAGCACTTTGGGAGGTTGAGGCAGGCGGATCACAAGGTCAGAAGATCGAGACCATCCTGGCCAACATGGTGAAACCCCGTCTCTACTAAAAATACAAAAATTAGCTGGGTATGATGGCGAATGCTTCTAATGCCAGCTACTTGGGAGGCTGAGGCAGGAGAATCACTAGAACCTGGGAGGCAGAGGTTGCAGTGAGCTGAGATCGCACCAATGCATTCCAGCCTGGTGACAGAGCGACTCCGTCTCAAAACAAAACAAAAAAAAAGAAAAAGAAAAAACAAAGAAACCTGCACCTATTTAATGCTACAACTGGATTAGTTTGGGAATGAGTATGCACCTGTGAAACCATCACCGCCATCAAGGCCTTAGGATATCCACCATCTCCCAAAATTTCCTCCTGTGTCATTTATGTTATTAAGAGCATTTCGTGTAAGATCTACCCGCTGAGCAAATTTTAAGTATACAATACAGTATTATTAGCTATAGGCACTGTGCCGTAGTGTCCAGCTAGTACCTGTCTATAGGCACTCTGCTGTATAATAGGTCTCCAGATAAGGGGTTAATATCCAAAATAAATCAGAAATTCATACAACTCAGTAGCAAGAAAAGACAAATAACCCAATCACAAAATAGGCAAAGGACCTGAAACAGACATTTCTCCTAAGACAACATACAAATGGCCATCTACATTCTTTTTTATTTTTTCCTTGAGACGGAGTTTCACTCTTGTTGCCCAGGCTGGAGTGCAATGGCACAATCTTGGCTCACTGCAGCTTCTGCTTCCCAGGTTCAAGGGATTCTCCTGTCTCAGCCTCCCGAATATCTGGGATTATAGGCACCTGCCTCCACGCCTGGACATTTATTTTTATTTTTAGTAGAAACAGGGTTTCACCATGTTCACCAGACTGGTCTCGAACTCCTGACCTCAGGTGATCCGCCCGCCTCGGCTTCTCAAAGTGTTGGGATCACAGGCATGAGCCACCACACCAGGCCTGGCCATCTACTTTCAACAGGCGTGGTTGAAAGATTCCAGGCAGCCTCTTCCTGTGGCTTTGAGCTCAAGGGAGTGAATCAGAAGAGACAAGATTAAGGACAAAAGTTAACCAGTGACCAGGCTTAGCAGTTAAGAATTGCAACGTGGCATCCGGGGCCCTGGGATTATATACTGGCTGTGACAGGTTACATGCAGTGTGATTCGAGGCAGTATTTCCCATCTCTGAGCCTCAGTTGTCTCCACTGCAAAACAGGGGTAGTAATAGTTCCTTCCAAAGGCTGGTGTGATCCTTAATGAGACAGGTCCTGCACCACAGCCCAGAGGTGCTTCTGACACATAAGGAGCAATGTGCTATTATAATATTACATCTTAGCTAGTGACATAGGTATAAGGTATCCTAAAGGAGAAAGTGAGCAAGAGAGAATGTGAGAATGCTCTTTTGCTTTACTTTTTAAGCATGTCCCCAATTCTAGAGCTATGCTGTCCAATACAGTAGCTGTAAGCTACAGTAGCTACTGAGTGCTTGAAAGGTAGCTCATCTGGATGGAGCGGCACTGTAAGTTCAAGTATAAAATATCTTTAGAATGAAAAAAAAAAACGTGAAACATCTCATTCATCACCGTTTCTATTGATTACATATTGAAACGATGGTTTTGATGTATTGGTTAAATTAAATATTAACATTCATTTCACTTACTTGTCAATCTTTTTTAATGAAGCTGCTAGAATTTCTTTTTTAGTTTTTGTATATACAGAGAGTACAAGTGCCGATTTCTTACATACATATATTGTGTAGCGGTGACGTCTGGACTTTTAGTGTACCCGTCACCCAAATGGTGAACATTTTAAATAGAAAATGTAATTAACAAAAGAATTAACAACAAAAGTAGAAAAACTTAAATTACATATGTGGCTTGTATTACATTCGTATTGGACAGCACTACTCTAGAAAACTGAAAAAAAAATAACCTACATTTTGAAGCTTGGATTCTGAGTTCAGCCACTTTTTGACTGTGTGAACTAGGATAAGATGCTTGCCCTCTCTGAGCCTTAGTTTTCTTTATCTGTAAAGTGGAGATCATTCTTTGAGAAGACATCATGAGAGCCAGATCATTACATTTGCATCATATAGCACATATTTGATATGTATGAGCCTCTGTTCTCTTTCATGGCCAGTTACCTGCTGCGTCCTGGGACAACTGCCCCAGCTGGAGGCTCAGAAGGGATTCCCCAGCTGAGGCATTCAAGTTCTTCTAGCTGGGATCCCTGGGATCTTCATGGGACACAAGCCTCAGGGAGGATCTCAGATAGATCCCTAGAACTGTGGCTGCAGTCTCTCAGACTGGTTCCTGGAGCGACAGGAGGCATTCTCAGATATGGTCAATTGCAAAATATGAATCAAAGTTCTTCCCAACCTTATGTGTGCACCCCGATTGGACCCCTAGCTTTTGAGGACTCCCTGTGTCTCCCGCCCAGTGTTCACCCCTTTATCATAAAGTCACAGAAATAAGGAGGCAGCAGGAGAGGGGCGAGAGACAAACCTAGCCCTGCCCTTCCCTCCCTGGTTTCCACTCCTGTTTTTCTGCAGGCTGCAGGGCTCTCAACAGGTGAGGACACCCTGCTGGGAGAACTTACCCTTCCCCATCCTAGCTTGGTTTTCAGGACTGCCCTCTCTGGCCAGCGAGAAGCCAGGCATTTAATTGAATAGAACCGTACAAGGTGGCTGCTATCTTTGCATCCCTGAGAGCTGAGGACACCTGCTGTCCATCCTGCCATGGAGATAAGGCCACTGAATGTTCCTAGGCAGGATGGAGGTTTGAGACTGTCTAGTAGACAGACTTTCCTACACTTTCAAACAGGAGGCAGAAGGGTTGTAGTACCCCCAGGATGGACCTTCCAGGGAGTAGGGAAATTGTGACAGAGCCCCAGTTACTCTTTATCTCTAGTTTCCCACTGAAAACATCTCCACCTGCTTCCTCCTAACCTAGAACAAGTTGCGGGGTCCTGGTCCCAGCCCTTCACCCAACTTGCTGTGTGCCCTGTGCAATCCTGAGAAAGTCTGTCCCTCTGATTCTCCTCTCTGGGATTCAGTATTATTTAAAAACACTTCATGGTACTTGAGGTAGAATGAGGGATTTGAATGAGGCAAGCACTAACATTTACCAGCTGTTAACTTTGTGTAAGTGGCTACATACACCGCCCCAAGCCTCAATGTTCCCATCTGAGAAATGGGTATATTAATAGTATCTTCCTTACAATGTGGTTTAAATGTAAATTTGTTTTTGTTTTTGTTTTCTTGGTTGTGTGTGTGTGTGTGTGTGGCGGGGGTGGGGCAGTGGCGGGGGTGGATTCTTGCTGTGTCACCCAGGCTGGAGTGCACTGGTGCTATCTCAGCTCACTGCAGACTCCACCTCCTGCATTCAAGTGATTCTCCTGCCTCAGCCTCCCGAGTAGCTGGAATTACAAGCATGCGCCACCACACCTGGCTAATTTTTTGTATTTTTTTAGTAGAGATAGGGTTTCACCATGTTAGTCAGGCTGGTCTCGAACTCCTGACCTCAGGTGATCTGCCCACCTCGGCCTCCCAGAGTGCTGGGATTACAGGCATGAGCCACCGCTCCTGGCCAAATGGTATTTTTTAATAGTGTTCAACGCAGTGTCCGACACTCAGCAAGTGTTCATTAAATGGTTATTGTCAGTGGTATGCTAGTAAAACAGCTCTCAGGAGTGGGGAGGAGTACTGATCTGTAGCACTTACCCATTTCTGTGCTGTAAGTACTTCCACTATAACTTATTTCAAGCTAATAGCATAACTTATTACAAAACTCCTGAATATTTAACAATGGACCAGTAGTCAGCTCCAGCACCACAAGGCAAGTTATTATTGTTGCTAATATTGATGCTATTCAATCAAGCATCCTCATATGTTTATTTGTTGCTTTTTGTTTTTCCCTTATGTGGCAAACTTACATAGGATCTCACTTCAACATTAGATTTTGCAAATTAAAACTAGTTTGAAAGCCATCACAGCAAATGATCAGGTAAGACCTCTTACAGCGCCAAATAACTTCCCAGGAGTTCTACACCCAAGCGCTCCCCTCTTAGAGACAATGACCTAGACTCCCTGCCAGCCACAGAACTCTGCCCCATGCCCTTTTCCCTCATAGCCCT
This sequence comes from Macaca fascicularis, assembly GCF_037993035.2. Taxonomy (NCBI): domain Eukaryota; kingdom Metazoa; phylum Chordata; class Mammalia; order Primates; family Cercopithecidae; genus Macaca; species Macaca fascicularis. The sequence continues at coordinate 24,864,062 of NC_088384.1, forward strand.
TCACTGGACAAGTCAAAAAATGCACCGCAAAAGAGGGGCACTAAGAACTGAGAAATAGAATTTTCCCCTGATGGATTCTAGCTGTGTAGGCTCAGACAAGTAACTCACCTCCTCTGAGCTCGTTCCTCATCTGACTCAGAGAGCTGCTGTGAGGAGTTGATGAGAAAATTTACATAAAAGGCCCATCACCAAGTAATGCCCAGTAAAAACAGCTATTATTTAAAATACTACTAATACAACCACCAAGTCTGGGGCCCCTGCTCCTCGATGGAGGGTCTTTGGGGGCCCCCAGTCCTCCTATAAGTTCTGCAAATAGCAGGACAGAGCTGGACCCAGGATCTAAGCACCTCCCCCATCTGCCACTCCCCCCACCCCCTGCCATTTCTCTTCCTCTCTCATTGTTCCAGGACTAATTTATTTATTTCCTTCTGAATCCTCAAAGTCTATCAAGCTGTGGAGTGGTCGGATGGATTTTTTAATTAATTGAAGCAGAATCGATGAAAAAGTGATTGTTCTGTCCCTGGCTGGGTGGGTAGCCCAGAGTGGGAAATAAATGGATGACTTTGTCGGGGGAGGGGTTGCCTCATCGAGCCGTGGTTTGGCTATGGGTACTGAGACCAGGGAGGCCCAGCACGTGCCCTGGGCAGCAGGATGGAGAAGTGAAAAGTGACCAGCACACTCCCACTCCTCGGAATCCAGGAGATCTGAGTTCAGGCCACCCCACCCCTCTTACCAGCTGTGTGGCCCTGGACCAGTCAACCTTGGTGCCTCTCTGAGCCTCTGTTGCCTTGAGGGATTGCTGTGATGATTAAACTCTGATACATACTACAAGATGAATAAATACTGAAGACATCGTGCTAAGGAAAGATGCCGGACACCAAAGCAAAATATTGATGACTCTACCTATAGGAGGTACCTAGGATAGGCAAATTCACAGAGACAGAAAGTGGAATAGAGCAGTGATCCCCAACCTTTTTGGCACCAGGGACTGGTCGGGGGCGGGGACTGGGGCAGAAAGCTTTCAGGATGAAACTGCTCCACCTCAGATCATCAGGCATTAGATTCTCATAAGGAATGCACAACCTAGTTCCCTCACATGTGCAGTTCATAATAGGGCTGTTGCTTCTATGAGGAGCTAATGCCACCACTGATCTGACAGGAGGCAAAGTTCAGGCAGTAGTGCTCACTCACCTGCTACTCCCCTCCTGCTGTGCAATTCAGTTCCTCACAGGCCACCAACCAGTAGCCGTCCTTGGCCTGGGGGTTGGGGACCCCTGCAATAGAGGGTACTAGAGGCTATGAACTTATCATTTTAAAAGGGACAGAGTTTCTGTTTGGGACGATTAAATATTCTGGAAATGGATAGTGGTGATGTTTGCATGACACTATGAATACCCCTAATGCCATTGAACTGTATGCCTAAAAATGGTTAAAATGGTACATTTTATCTTGTGTATATTTTACCACAACAATAAATAAATAAATAAATAAAAATAAATATGTGCTATGTGCTTAGCACTGCCTGGGTCCTAGTAGGTGCTCACTAAATATGCATATATTATTATCATTATTATTATTACTATTATTTTTTAAGTTACTGGGGTGAAGTGTCTAAGATGTAATAGACTACAAAATATGACCAAAAATTATTTCCAACCTATATGCACTCCTCTTTGCAATGTGACTTTGTGACTCCTTTCATCAAAAGGTAGGTTCTCAGCACTCCCATTACTGGATGTCTACCCAAAGGAAAATAGATCATCATGCTGAAAAGACACATGCATTTGTATGTTCATTACCATGCTATTCATAATAGCAAGGCATAAAATCAGCCCAGGTACCCATCGACAGTGGATTGGATAAAGAAAATGTGGCACATATACACCATGGAATACTACGCAGCCATAAAAAGAATGAAATCATGTCCTTTGCAGCAACATGTATGCAGCTGGAGGCCATTATTCTAAGCTAAACATCAAGTACGCATGGACTGAAGATGGCAACAGTAAACACTAGGGACTACTGAGGGGAGGGAGTGAAGGGGAAAGAACTGAAAAACTACCTATTGGGTACCATGCTCGCTCTCTGGGTGCAATATACCTATGGAACAAACTTGCACATGTGCTCCCTGTATCTAAAATAAAAGCTAAAAGATTTTTTACAGGAAGGGTGGAGTCTGTTGTTTCCTTACCCCCTTTTTTTTTTTTTTTTTTGAGACGGAGTCTCGCTCTGTCGCCCAGGCTGGAGTGCAGTGGCCAGATCTCAGCTCACTGCAAGCTCAACCTCCTGGGTTTACACCATTCTCCTGCCTCAGTCTCCCAAGTAGCTGGGACTACAGGCACCCGCCACCTCGCCCGGTTAGTTTTTTGTATTTTTTAGTAGAGACGGGGTTTCACCGTGTTAGCCAGGATGGTCTCGATCTCCTGACCTCCTGATCCACCCATCTCGGCCTCCCAAAGTACCGGGATTACAGGCTTGAGCCACAGCGCACGGCTCCTTGCCCCTTGAATGTGGACTTGGCTAGTGACTTGCTTTGGCCAATGTTTCCCATGGCTGCTGTAACAAATGGCCACAAACTTAGTGGCTGAAAACAACACAAATATGTTCTTATTTTGGAAGCTCAGAAGTTCAAAATGAGTCTAAGAGCTAAAGTCAAGGTGTCATCGGAGTTCTCCTTCTGGAGATTCTGGGGTAGAATCTCTCCTTGCCTTTTCAGCTTGTAGCAGCTGACTGTATTCCTTAGCTTGTGACCTCTTTTTTCATCTTCAAAGCCCATGGTTCTAGTCTCTGTTCCATCATCATATCACCTTCTCCTCTTCTGTAGTATCCCTCTGCCTGCTTCTTATAAAGACACTTGTTATAATATCAACGGGCCCACCATAATTCAGGATAGTCTCCCCATTTTAAGATTCTTAAACACATCTTCAAAGTCTCTTTTGCCATAAAAGGTAACATATTTACAGGTTCCAAGGATTAGGACATGGACATCTGCAGAGTAGGGGATGGGAGTGCATTATTCAAGCTATGACAATCCTTGAGACTTTAGCCAGTGTGACAGAGGAAGAAGCTCAAGAGGTGCTTTGCCAAGGAACTTGCCCTCTTTTGCTGGGCTTGGAACCCTTCCACCACAAAGAGTGCAAGCCCATGCTAGCCTACTGGATAATGAGAGACATGTAGCTTATTCACCCCTGCAACCACGGCCAACAGCCAGCTAACCCCAAGGTTGGAACCACACACGCTGACCAGCAGCTGATGGCCAACTCTTGTGTGAACCCAGCCAGGACCAGCAGAAGAACCTCCCAGCTGAACCCAGCTCAACTTGCCAAACCACAGATTCCCAAGTGAAAGAAGATATTCTTGGTTTAAGCCATGGAGGAGTTTCATGTGGTTTGTTACACAGCAAAAACTAACTGAATCACCAGAGGACCACTGAGAAGCTGAGGGAAGGTAACATTAAACACCAACTGTAATACATGGCACATTTCTCACATGATCTCATTGAACACTCACAAATTCCTCACAGGAAGAGATTAGTTGCATCCATACTACAGGTGAGAAAAGCTGAGGCTCAGAGAGGGTCTTAAGCAATTGGCTTAAGACCACATGGCTAGGAGTTTGCAGAACCAGGTGCCTAACTCCAGGTCTGCCTGACTCCAAAGTCATCAGTCTTCTAAGAGCCCCATTCTGCTCTACAATCATTCTAAGTCAGCATGTTCATCTTTGGGGCTGGCTTGCCCTTCCCCAGTCTCTTTTCCAACGAATTCCTACCACATGCCCATGGGTCCACCCATCCCACCATCCAGCCATTCGGTGGTTGTTGAGGCAAGAAAGAACAGCAGTTAAGCATTCAGACTCGGGAATCAGAGTCCGATTCCAGCTGTGGCTCTTCCTGGTTGTGTGACCTTGAGCAAGTCAATTCACCTCTCTGAGCTCAGCTTCCTCTTAATTAATATGGAAAACATGATATCTATTTTACTAAATATTTTGCTTTTTCTGAACAAAGGGAAAATATCATAAAAATTAGAAAGAAGAATGGATTCTTACTTGGAGTACCCGGGCCCCAACTCTGCCCTAAACTCAGTTTCTGACACTTCCTTTCTGAGACCCTCAGTTTTCTTATCTGTATCCTGAGGGTATGAACTTCAGACTTGTTTCTTTTCTTTCCACAGTTCTGTCACCTTAGGATAACAAGCTGTTTCTTCCCCTTCAGCTTAAACTGACATCAGCATGGACCTCCCAACAAATACATTCAATGCCAAGCAGGTTTGATAATCCAAGGAATGCTGCTATTTATTGACAATGTCCACCCACCCCACGATAAATTTGCATTGGGGGCTGGATTCAAAAAGGGAAAAAAAAAAGAAAAAAAAAGAAAGAAAGAGGGCTGTCTTTGAAGTGAATGACATGAATTATTTCGACCTAACTTACTAATTAAGACCTCATTAGCAGCCCAAATTTGTGATAGATCAGCAGAGGACTTGGCACAATGGTTTAATTTAATGATTTCTTGCATTACTTTGTTAATCATCTTTAGTCTGATTTAATTTATGCCAATGTGACTGTCCTAATTTCTAATTAAGGCATTGATGGCGGGGACAGCCGCCATAGCATAAGAATTTCAATCAAGGCTGTTACAAAAGCAGATATGCGTTTTTAAGGCCTATAAGATGGCAATTTGCTAAGCCGTCTGCTTATTGTTTTATTCCACCCCCCACTCCCCCCCACCAAAAGGTTGGGGAGGGTCTGGTCTTTGCCTGAGGCAGATGGTTTCTCACTAATCACAGACTTTTACAATCATCGACTTTTTTTTAAGGCTCTGAAAAAGACCTTAGAGATTAACCAGACCAGCCTCCTTATTACACACAAGAGGCAACAGGAGCCAGAGAGGGTAAGGGGCTCACCCAAGGTCACACAGCGAGTTAGCAGGGCCCCAGGAGGAGATCCCAGGCTCACACCCCCCTCCACAGCCACCCACTTGGGAGGTCTCTGGCAGTTCATGCTGGCTCTGTGGGAATTGCAATTGCCTGGGATTTGGGTAAGTGAATGGAAATTGGGTGATCATTCTAATAACTCCCAGTACTTAAGGTGAGTCAGGCGCTGAGCCTGAAATTTGATACATATTTTATTCAAATTCACAAACCAAAACTACCTGTGGGTGTCAAAATTTCAGTCCTCCCATTTTACATATGATGCGGGCTCAGAGAGGGAAAACACCTGCCCAGGCTCCCACAGCCAAGAAATGGGATTTAAACCCAGATCTGTTTGATTCCCAAGTTTAGGTTCTTATCACTCCTCTGGGTCTTCTCCCAGGTCACCACTGGATATCCATAGTATTTGTATTAATCTTATAGCTAATGTGTATTTAGAACTTACCATGTGACAGGCACTGTGCTAAGCACCTCATACGAGACTCTCATTTCATGCTTAGCACATCCTGTGAAGATAGCATAATTATTAAAGCCCACTACAGGTGAAAAAGCCAAGGATCAGAGAGGTTATAAGAGCCATCTAAGGCTGCACAGCAAGATGGCAGTGTTCAAACTCTGGAACATTTCCTCCAGCCTTTTTCTGACTGAAACTTCCTTACTATAGGATGCTCAGACCAAAGAGGAGCATCCATGGCTGCTTTCTCTCTGTCTCCCAACATTCAGTCTATCAGCATATCCTGTCAACTTGACCTCCACAACACCCTGAAGCATAGACTTCTCTTCCTCCGCCTTGTTGAACCCTTAATGACTGCACCCGCCTCCTCCCTGTTTCTCCATGGCCATCCCGGACCCTGCAATCCATTCTCCTCCCAGCACCCTTGCAACCTTGGCAAAATAGAAACTGGACCATCTCCCTCTCCTGTGGCTTCCAACTCTCCAGTGGCTTCCTATCTCACCTAAAATTAAACCCAACCTTCTTTCTTGGTCTGCAAAGCCCTTCATGATCTAGTGCCCACCTCCCTCACCCATCACACACCTCCTACCCCACTAGCTTTCACTCTTGTCTGTGAACAAGCCAAATTTGCTTTAACTTGAGAATCTTTGCATCTGCTATTCCCTCTGCCTAGAAGTCAGTGCCCGTAGCCCTCTTACCTGGCTGTCTCCTTATTGCCATCCTTCCTGCCTTTCCCATCTAAAGGATGCCTGTCCATGGCATTCCCCACTCCCAAAGCTTGCTTGATTCCCTTCATAGCACGGATTCCTATTAGAAATGGTCTCATCAGTCTTTTGTCCATTGTCTCCACCACTAGCATGTCACCTCCATGAGAGCAGGGTTCTTCCTGTCTGGTGCATCACAGTGTCCTCGAGGTGCAGCACTGGACATGTAGCATGCGCTCATGCTGTGTAGTCATCAGGTGAACAAATGAAGGATGGCACTCATGCTCCTGGAATAGCTGTGACCTGAACTCCAAGATGTTGAACATGTCCCAGAAGAGAAAAATCTTAGGAAAGATATCCTGAAGACCTTTGGTGAGGAGGACAGCCTCAGCCTCAAATGAGGAAAACAGAGCACCAGGTTTCTGAAGACTCCCCTGCCCGCTGAAGACTGCCCAGGAAACTCAAGCTTTGTATTTCCACTGTACCCTTGAGCTCAATCCCAGAAAATTAAAAAGTTTCCAAGAAAGTGCATCTGCTAATGTGCAACATTTATGTTAGTCAATATAGATTTATTTAATGCAATAAATGATATCATTGGACTTTTATTTCCACAATATATTTTTCCCAGATAACTAATATTTTGAGTATCTGTGGCCTACTGATGTCTCCTGAATGAACATATTTCCTGTATTATTACTCTTGTATAAAACTGACATTTAAACAGTTTAATAAATGAGCAGTTGTTTGACTTGTATCAGTTTCAATACATTCTGGGATATTAATAAAATATATTTCATAAGCCAGCTCAATAGACCATGTCGTAAAAATTCAATGATTTATTAGCGATACAGTTGCTATTAGTTGGGACAGATACTCAAAATGCCATTAGGGTTAAAATAATAATCAATCAAACTAATTAGACCCTATTTTTCATATGCAAATATAATTAAGCATACATTTCTCTGGAACTTTAAAGAGAATTATTGAAGCTCAACCTTGTATGAAGAGCCCCTCACTTGAGTTAATGAAATGACAGTGTCTCAAGTTGAATATGCAAACAAAATTGATGAATTGTTCTGGGCTTGGAGGATCATAGGGAAATGGGGCACGAGAGAAGGGGCTAAAAGAAGACTACCCTATGCACCTAAGTCTCTTCTTCCTATCATTGCTGATAAGGGGGAAGTTTTAAAGCCCAAAGAGGACAAGAATGACAGACCCAATATGGCACTGTGGCGTCCGTAAGAACACGGTTCTGAACTGATTCTTGGGTTAGGCTGTTCTTGCATTGCTATAAAGAAATGACTGAGACTGTGTAATTTATAAAGAAAAGAGGCTTAATTGGCTCACAGTTCCACAGGCTGTACAGGAAGCATGGTGCTGGCATCTGCTCAGCAGAGGAAGCCTCAGGAAGCTTACAATCATGGCGGGAGGTGAAGGGAGAGCAAGCATGTCACATGGCCAGAGCAAGAGAGAGAATGGCGGGGAGATGCTACACACTTTTAAATGACCGGGTCTTATGAGAACTCACTCACTATTACAACGACAGCATCAAGCCACAAGGAATCCGCACCATGACCCCAACACCTCCCACATCCCACCAGTTCCCATCTCCAGCATTGGGGATTTACAATTCAACATGAGAGTTGAGCAGGGACAAGTATCCAAACTATATCAATACTGCTGTGTTCAATCTAGTTTCATCAACACAGCAGACCTTGGGCAACTTAAATTCTTTCTCTGCCCCAGTTTCTCCATCTGTAAAATGAGGGGAATGATGATGATAACAGCAGGATACACCTTTGAGATTTGTTGGAAAGACTGAAGGCGTACCTAGCCCGTAGCAAGCATACAATAAACATCAGTTGTTTTATCCAGGAAGCAGTTTATTTGCCCCCCAACTTTCTTTGTGGGACTGCTCAACCACTGGCTGGCTGAGTGAGCCTGACAAAATCTACTCCTCTCTGTGTGTCAGTTTCCATATTGGAACAGTTGGGGACTTAGACTAGATGATTTGGAAGACCAGAGCTCACAGTTGGGGAGGCTGAAGAATGCCGCTTTATTTAAGTCTCTGGGTTTAATTTACAAAGACTATTTGGGCCCAAGGAATGGGGCCAAAGGGGCCATACCAAGTATACCATAACCAAGTCACAGCAAGAAGTCAGCATAAGGCACTGATCTGCTCAAAGAAACCAGTATTGGAGACTGGGAGAAGAACTTAGACTGGTTCTGGTGTTGTCAAGTGCTGGTTGTATTAGTTAAAGCAGGAGTCCATAGATGCTTTCTGCAAAGAGCCAGATCATAAATATTTTAGGCTTTGCACAACATACAGTCTCTGTTGCAACTACTCAACTCTGCTGTTAAAACATGAAAACAGTCATAGGCTGTCCCAATAAAACTTAATTTGTAGACACAAGTAGCAAGAGACTTTGGGCCCATGAGTTAAGGTTTTATCAGCTGATGTAACAAACAAACCTCAAAATATCAATGACTCAGCTATGGTAGATGTCTATTTCTAGCTCATGAAAAGTCCAATGCAGACATTTCTGGTCAGGCAACTCTCTAGGGTGAATGTCCCTCAAGAGGTAGTAGAGACCCAGGTTCCCACCATATTGTGGCTCCTCTATTCTCAGCTTGGAGTATCCAAGCTCACCTGGCTGATTTGAACTAAATCAGTGGAAGGGAAGGAACATGGAGATTCATCTATAGAAGGGTTTGTGGGCCAGGAGTGGAAATGAAGCACATCAAATCCCCTCATTTGACTAGAACTTGCTCTCTTCACCACTCCAGCTGCAGATGAATCTGAGCTTTCACCATTGTGTTACAGCCATGCTGACTTTTTGCTGAAGGCTACCATCCTGACAGACGACATATTATTCTCTTGGAGCTACTTTCCCCCAAGACAGCTGGGATTACCTGCCCATCCTCTATGCTCCATATATTCTTCCTATATTTACCCAAAAGGGTCTCCTCATTTTATCTGTCTCTCCTCCTAGAGGGGCTCTCTGCTTCTTGACAAAGAGGTCAAGCCTATGCAGCTCACTACTATGTCTGTCCTCCTATTAGCCACATGGCGGATGCAAGGAAGATTTTAATTAATTGATTAATTGGCACATGAATAAATGAGTGGAAGATGACTTACAATAATTGGTCACATGTGAAATGGAGTTAAAAAAACAACTACATGCCTGTAATCCCAGCATTTTGGGAGGCCGAGGTGGGTGGATCACAAGGTCAGGAGATGGAGACCATTCTGGCTAACATGGTGAAACCCCATCTCTACTAAAACTACAGAAAATTAGCCAGGTGTGGTGGCAGGCACCTGTAGTCCCAGCTACTCGGGAGGCTGAGGCAGGAGAATGGTGTGAAACCGGGAGGTGGAGCTTGCAGTGAGCTGAGATCATGCCACTGCACTCCAGCCTGGGCGAGAGTGTGAGACTCCATCACAAAAAAAAAAAAAACTACAGAACAGAAAATAATTAAAAAGAGCAAAGAAACCCATGGGGTATGCCTATAGGTTCAAATGTCCAGGAGAGGACCCAGAGCTAAATGTAGGCACCACATATAGCCACTTATTCCTAAAGAATGGGGAAGAATGGGTTGTGTGTGCCCATGTGTGTATGTGTGTGTGCATGCATACACGTGTGTGTATGTGTGTGTGAATGTGTTGAGTTATGCTGTTCCTTTTGTCTGAGATAACAGCTTCTGAGTTAATCTCTAACTTGGTCTGGTTTTCCAGCCCCTTCTTTCCTCTTGGGGTTGGAACGTGTGGGGGATCTGGAGAGGAGAAAGGTAATTATGCCCAATGGGTGGACAGCAAACTCAGCATTTTTCACAAAAAGCTGTGGGCCCTCTAAGGGACATTGGAGGCCAGAAGCCTGGCTTCAGCGACAAGATGTATTTCCAGCCTTAGGGTAGAAGAGGAATGAGGTCATCGGAGCTTCTACGGCAACAAGCCTTTTTTAACAAATCGTTTTAAAATTAAATTGAGTGCTATTAAATTAGCAAAAGTGCCAGGGGAGCCCAGGAAGAGAGTCACTCAGATAAACGGCCCAGGGTGGGCATCTTAAAATCACAGAGATGTCAAATGCTGGGGCTGGAAAGGGCCCTAGATGTCCTCTGGTTTTCTGGCTCTTAACTAAGCCATGGATCTGGATTACCAGCGGAGTTTTTACAACCAGGTAATGTAACCAGCGCAAACCGGGGCACACACTGCCCCAGATAACCTGGTTCTGCAGGTGTGGGGTTGATGAGGCTTTGTCTCTTAGGAAAGATCCTAGGAGGCGATGCCACACACACACACACAGTTACAAAGCACAGATGTCCCAGCCCCTTCATTTTGCAGTCAACATGCAAGCGACTTGTCAGCATCTCCCAGCAAGTTACTAAGAGCCCAGGGGGAGATCAGTGATCTCTCACATCCCAAGGAAGTTGACTCCTGAGGATTCCAGATACCAAAGAGCACATGTAAAGGAAGGAGAGAGGGTGGCAGGGGCAGGAGGGCCTTCCCTGTTCTCTGTCCCTCCGTGACTCATGCAGGGAGTGCTTCCTGTGCAGTCACCCTCGTCCAAGGACCACACAGGGCACTGGGGCCCCATGGAGGCGGAGATCCAGCCCATCATAAACAAGATGATTTCAGCTACTGATAAATGCTGCAATGGAAACCAAATAGCAGGATGAGAGAGGGACCCAAGGAAGCCCACGTTGGCTAGGCAGTCATGATGGCTGCTTTGAGGAGGCGACATTTCACCTGAGATGTGAACAATGAACCAGTCAATCCAAGCATGAGGAGCAAGGAGGATCATGGAAATGCCTAATGGGGGAAGGAGGACATAACACCAGCGTAGGGGGTTTGGGGGATGCTTCCTGGGAAAGCAATCTCCAAGCTGAAAACGAAAGGAGGGGTCCGAGGTGTGGTCAGGAGAAGAAGCAGGAAGGGGAGAGGTTCCACGAATTCATTAAATCTTGGAGCAAATCCCTATGGAAGACCTACTGCGTGCCAAGTGCCAAGACGAGGGACAGAAATTCAGCAGTGCGAGGCAGACAGCCCAGCTCCCAGTGAAGAGGACGGACTCTGCACAGCAAGTAGGGGAAAGCTGGCTGTCTCAGGCAACAGGCCTTTTGCAGACATTCAAGGCAAAATCATTCTTTGTGGAGGAGAGTGCTGTCCCATGCATTGTGGGATACTGAGCGGCATCTCTGGCCTCTACCCACTAGATTCTGATAGGACCTCTCAGTTTCGATGACCAAAATTATCTCCAGACACTGCTGAATGTTCACGGAGGGCAGAAGGATTCCCGATTAAGAAGCACTGGGCTGAAGTCTCATGCAAAAGAGAGACAGCCAGAGAGAGCAAATGAGTCTATATATTATAAAATGTTATTATATATTATCATAAGTATATCTAATACAGACCCTAAAATACTCCCAGCTCAGAGGTCTGGGTGGTACATTTCTGCGAACCCAGTAGATAGTCCAGGCCTCTCATTTTATCAGAGAATAATCTGTTGATCTTTAACGCCAGAATGAAGAAGCTGGGTGGAGAAAGTTGGAGGCGGCAGCCGGAAGGACACTTGGAAGGTGATGCTATTTCTGCCTCTCCCAGCCCTGTCCCAACCTTGTCCCAGCCGGCTGGCCCACGGCGCTCAGCAAAGGGTTAACAAACAATGTTTATTTATGAACTTACCCTATTACTGTAGCATAATTTGAATACAGTGCCTACAAGGATTTTTTTATTGCCAGCTATAATTTCATTTTTAAAGCTCTCCCTATGCCATACTTTAAAAATGATATCTCAAACAAGAAATAAATTCTGTTTTGCAGCTGTGTTAACTATATTTACCCATGGGACGCACTATTTTGTCCTTGACACACATCCCTAGGGAGTTTGCTGAGAATTGCTTTGGCAGCTTTCTCTGGCTCTCTCTCGATTCAGGGAGGGCTCTGCCTTTATTCCCTGGGACACCCCCACAGAGCCCCAGCTGCAGCCCAAGGGGGCCTGAGAGGAAGATGAAACTGACAAGAGTGGCCTCAGCCCCTCAGCAATGGGCCGTGTGGCTAGGACAGCACCCCTGGGCAGCTTTGGACCTTCAGCTTGTTAAAAAAAAAAAAAAAAAAAGGGTGTTGGACAGAACATTGTCACCATTCCTCTCTAGAGTCTCTGCCTCTTCTCTGCAACTCTGAATCCGTGATGGAGTTTAGATAATTTCTCAGGCCGCAGAATGATGGCTCGAGAACTTAAGCCGGCTGGCTTCCATAATTTTTAGCTTTTTTTATTTTCCTCCAAGTGAAAAAAAATATTGTAGGGCCTGACTGACAATAACAATAGCTTACATTTATTGAGCACTTACTCTTCGCCAGACACTGTACTAAAAACAGCTGCAGGCACGTTTGACACTAACAGCAACCTTCTGAGTAGGTATGATTCTCCCCATCTTGCAGATGAGGAAACAGAGGCTCAGGGAGTTGAAGGGGAAGATCCACCCAGTTTGGCTCCATGGGGGTCAGGAGAGAAGTTAATAAGAGAAGCCATCCTCAGCCCTGCACCCCAAGGTGGCTCACATTACCTTGTCAGATAATCTCCTGCCCCCAGCAAGACCAGAAGCAATGGGACATGGAAGAAGCAGGTTTTGATGGAAGAGGGAAAGGCATGGGAGACAGGGCAGCCGGTTGGAGGCAGATACCTCAGTGCAGGAAGGCATCAATTAATCAGATGGGAAGTAGGCAGGCCAAAAGGAGGAGTGAGGAAAGCCAGAGAGAGCTAAGTCCTTACACAACACACAGCGACTTACCTCCATCTTAATAGCTCAGCATTGCAGACCAGAGTTCCAGGCCTGGTTCTGTGCTGCAAAATCACTCCTGGCTGTGACCTGGGCAAGAGACCTCACTTCTTGGTGATTCCATTTCCCCATCCTTAAAATGGGGTCGGAACCACTTTGGTTTATAAACATAGTATCTATTATTCATAATAATTTACTGAACACCTATTATTGTCATGAACATATAGTCTGGTTCCAGAAAGCGACAGAGAGAAAGACAGACCAGGACAGTTCAGGCAAAGGGAACCTCAAATACAGAGGCATGTTGGCATGGGGTTAAACACTTTTTTTAACATTTTTAAATTTTTATTTTCAAGATAGAGACCAGGTCTCACTATCTTGTCCATGCTAGTCTTAAACTCCTGGGCTAAAGCAATCCTCCTGCCTCAGCCCTCCCAAAGCGCTGGGACGACAGGCATGTGCCACCACTCCTGGCCCTGTGTTCCAGTCTTGAGTCTGTCACTTATTTATTCCTTATGAGATCTTAGACAACGTATTCAGCTCCTGAGCCTCAGCTTTCCCATCTGTAAAATGGGCATATCAGTACCAAAGGTTGTTTTTGGACAAAAGATAATGTATTTAAAGCAGTTGGCATATAGTAGGTGTTTAATAAATGGTACCTGTTATTGTGATTGAAGGTGGCTTAGACAATCTGGTGGTTGAGAAGAATGTGGTCTTTTAAATGTTCAGATCTTAGCTCCACCATCGGTGGCTTCCTATCTCAGAGTCCGTTTCCTCATCAGGAAAACAGGAATGATAATTTCTCCCCTACAGAAACGCTAAGGAGAAGGATAGATTCAATATCTATTCAGGAACAATAATCTTGCACACCTGAGCCAAGGCCAAAAGAAGAACATGTGGAGGTCAGTGCTAGTTCCAGAAGTAGGAGTGAGTAATACAGAGAGAGTCGAGCCATTGAGTTGAGCCCCAGCTCCTTGAGCAAGTCCAGCTAAGACCAGCAGAGCCACCCCTCTGAGCCCAGTCTAGATGAACCCACCCTCAGCCACATCACAAATCTATGAGAATAAACAGTGATCGTTTTAAGCCACCAAGTTTTGGGCCAGTTTGTTACACAGCATCATTGAGAACATGGCTAGCTGATACAGAAGTTCCATCCCACAAAGTACATGTCTATTGAAGCGTAGATATGGCTACTACTTATTGAACACAACTGTGTGCTAACAATGTGTTAAGTACCTTGTGTGTTTCACCTTATTAGATCTTCACAACAATCATATGAGTGGGTTATACTGTTACCACCATTTTCTAGGTAAGGGAACTGAAGCTCAGAGAGGTGTGGTCAATTACCCAAGGGCACACAGCCAGGAATATGTCAAACTTGAATAAGAAAGTCAGGTCCATCTGACTCCAGAGCCCCCACCTTGAACTACTTGGCCCTGGGGGCCTCCAAGCTGTCAGGGGTTAAGCCCAGCACAGGGTACATAGGTTATAGTATATAAATAGATGCTTTCTGTACCTCAGGAAAGCACCAGGGAAAGACCAGTTGGGTCTGATCCACCAGGACCCTAAATGCAAGCAGACATTTCCCTGCTCAGTGCCCTGCACCAAGTCCTACGACAGCTGCCGTTCGGGCTGAATACCTCCCTTGCAGCCCTCTGGCACCAACCCTATAAATATTAAACCAACGGTAATTAGAGGAAATCAGTCAGTCACCGCACTCCAGAGCTCTGCCATGTCTCCCCACCAGGCCCAGGCTGCCTTTGACGAAGGAGCTTTGTTTCTTTTAATTTGGGGACCTCATACAAGGCATGTGTCAGGCACCGGGACATCAAGCTCATCCCCATGTGAGCCAAGGCCCTGCCTGCAAAGTCCCACCCCCTTGGGGCCTTGTAGGCTTTGCCAAGAAGCAGAAGAAGGCAGGGGTGGGGGAGTGGCAGGGCTCCTGTCAAGGCCCGAGACCCCCTGGGAGACCCACATCTTTTTGTCGATCGTGTGGCATCAGGCTCTGGTGTCACCGCTTTGTGAGGCTGATGACACATAATGCATGGTGACAATGTGTCACATCAGAAAACAGTCCCGAACGCACTGAGGTGGGACTGCAAACCCCAGGGGTGCTGGGGAAATCAGAGATTGGGAATCTTCAGCAAAGGGGGCTGTGGGAGAATGAAAAGGGCTGCAACCCACTCCCTGCTTTACCTGTTAGAGTAGTAAACAGCCACGTGTGCCACCAGTGCTTACGGAGTTAGAATGAACGGGAGGGTGAGACAATGGCTGAAGAATCGTGGCTTCTGTGGCCGTGTGGCTCTCAGATGCCACACTATGGGCCTTCCGTCTCATATAACTAATCTTGCCCAATCCTAGCAACATGTTTGCTTGGAGGAAGTTACCATTAGCTCCTTATACAGATGGGGAGACTGAGGCAACTGAAGGTAGGAAGGTGTAAGAGCTGCAGGCACAGGCTCTGAAATCACAGGGAACTAGGACCTAATCCTGGCTCTTCCAATCTCTGGCTGTGTCACTTTGAGAAACTCATTTGATCTCTCTGAGCCTCAGCCTCTTCATCTGTAAAATGGGTATAAAAATGATACCATATCACACAGTACCCGACACACAGCAAAAATCAATACAGGATTCTTGTAATTGTTATTACCAAAGACCACAGAGCTCAGAAGAGTTGGAGGTAAAATTCAAACCCAAATCAGTTTCACGTAAAAGCCCATGAACTTTTCTCTGCCTCCCCACTCCCACCCAGCACCCTATCTGCCACCCAGCCAGTTCCCCATAGTTTTGTTCCTTTCTCAATTTTGTTCCTTTCTCAGATATGAATTTGTTCAGTTCATCAACCAACTCATCATCACCAAGGGACGATCACAGCCTCCATATTTATGGGACAAAATGTTCTTTGCAAGGTTTCCACACAAGCATCAGAGAGGTGGAATCATTCTCATTTTGCAGGTGGGGAAATTGAGGTTCAGAGAGGCAAATGTACTGTTTTATTTTATTTTTTATTTATTTATTTATTTATTTTGAGACAGAGTCTTGCTCTGTTGCCCAGGCTGGAGTGCAGGGGCGGGATCTCAGCTCACTGCTAGATCCGCCTCCTGGGTTCACGCCATTCTCCTGGCTCAGCTGGGACCACAGGCACCCGCCACTATGCCCCCGCCACCTCGCCCGGCTAATTTTTTTGTATTTTTGGTAGAGACGGGGTTTCACCATGTTAGCCAGGATGGTCTCGATCCCCTGACCTCGTGATCCGCCTGCCTTGGCCTCCCAAAGTGCTGGGATTACAGACGTGAGCCACCGCGCCGGCCGGCAAATGTACTGTTTTAAAGCTACACAGAAAGTAATAGGTGGAGCCAAGTCTAGAACCCGGGTCACGTGACACTCAACTGCCCGGGTCACGTGACACCCAACTGCTGCCCTCCCGTTTTCAGTAAAAATTCCTCAGCCTGAATCGCCTCGTCAGGTTTGCACTGCAATTGCAGATGTTACATTTGATCCCATAAACCTTCACATTTCTGCATGGGGAAACTCGGGTAGGAGACCCGCCCTGCTGAGGACCTCAGTGTGAGTCAGAAGCACAACAGGAAACCTGGAAGCCTCATCCCTCAGGCCCCTCATTCTCCTGCAAAGGGCAGTCCCTGCCGCGGTGAGGTCTGGCCAAGTGCCTGGGTGGCCCCAAATAAAGCTGCCCCTCCAAAAATGGCAATAGCCGAAAAACAAAATCCCTTTGTGCACGCAGCCCATGGCCTGGAGGTCCGAACCCGCGGTGGCCGCACTAACCCATCTCTTCCCCACAACCCGCAGAGAAAGAAAACCAAACCTTGAACCTGACAAAGCCCATAGGAGTGGCAGGTATTAATTGGTGCAATTAGGCAGCTCTTTCCCAAGGCCATAGAAGCTTCGGCATCAATAATTAGACTCAGATTGGAATTCCTTTGGCCCTGCGTGTAAACAGGATACTGTTTCTGCAGTTGCGGTAAATGATTTGTTCAAAGGGGGGAAACATTTACTGTAATTTGAAAGGAGCAATTGACTGTATGATTAGTGGATGTGAGTGCCCAGATGACAACAGACTCCACATTGTTCTGTCTTCTGCCCAGGCCTGGGGACAGAAACCTTTGGCAGCAGGGTCTCCCAGTGGTTGGGGGGCCCCATTTGGGAGTCAGAAAGACCCAAACTGGGATTTGAGTTCCACCTCCCTCACTTAGATGCTGTGTGACCTTGGGCGAGTAATACAACATCTTCGAGCCTCCCTTTCCTCATCTATAAAGTAGGGATGATACCAGTATATATCTCATGGGGTTGCTGTGAGGATGAGATGAACCAAGCACAAATAAAGCACTTCATAAAATAAGCTATTGCCCTTGTTGTTACTCATACTCATCCTGGAAACACCCCTGAGGTCCCAGACTAGGTCACAGTCAGCTACCTATTCACAAAGAGAATGAACAACTCAAACTATAACCCCCACAACAGGTCATGCCTTTGACATTTATTGGGCACCAACTGTATACAGGATGGAGTCAGACAAGGACTCTGCTCACTGGGTGCTCAAAATGTGTAGTGAAGACAGACACATGAGCAGATAATGACCAGAACCTCACATCCACACAACACTTTACAGTTTACGAAGCATTTGTAACTTCCTTTCGTTAGCCCCCAAGGCTCTCACTTGAAAGCTGATATTGTTATGTCCATTTCATTGATGAGAAATCTGCAGTTTTAAATCACTTGCCCAGAATCACATAGATAGGAAGTGGCAGAACTAGCATTTGAATTCAGGTCTGTTTTCCCCAATGCCTATTATGATCTCTGGCAAATTTCTTACAGTAAGGGAACAAAGTAGAGAAGAGTTAGGAAATTCCACTACCCTGGGAACCCCAGAATTAGATGTGAGGTTGGCTGACTCCATCATGGCGGCCTCTCCAAATACAGAGATATCCTCACTGTTCCTCTTCCCGCCTCCTACCCAGGCCCTACCGTAGTGCTTGTAGGTGGTCTTCACACCTCATCAGCACCCACTCTGCATGCTCTCGTTTGGGGGTCCCATCCCTCCTGGGGCATCCCCATCAGTTCCTTGCAGGCAACCCTCTCAGACAGAAGGTTCAAGGTGGGACGGCACTGAGTTTCAGTTCTGTCTCCACCTTGGATTAGCCGGGTGGCCTTACCCAAGTTATCAGCACCTCAGGCACCACATCTGCTAAACGGGAATAATGGTGGGGCTGTTGCAGACTTAAGATGAGTTCATGAGGGCCAGAAGCATGCTTCTCTCATCCACTGCTACACTCCTGGCACATAGCACGTACTCAAATATGGAAGGAAGGAACGATGGAAAGAGGGAGGGAAGAAATCTTTCCCATCTTCAAAACCCAGCTCCAAAGCCAGCACCTCTTCGAAGCTCCCCAGGGTCTTCCCAGAAGTAGGGTGAGCCATAAAATATATATAATCTTTCAAAGGAGGTAGGTGGCTTCCTTATCAATTGCACCAACTCTCCAGTGAGATAATTGGTTCCAATCTCAAGTGAGTAAGTCACTCCTCCTCTCTGAGCCCCATTTTCCTAATGCATGGGCAAGGACGTGGGGTGGGATCACAGCACCTGTCTCCTTTTGCTTGCTGAGGAATTTAGATGATCTATAAGAGTACTTAGCACAGCGTCTGACCAGTAATAGGCATGTGATACTGTCTACCTGTGATCATCATCACCGCTAACTTCATAACTTTCTGAAACTCAGCACGGTTGCTTTGTTTTGTTTTGTTTTTTGTTTTCTGTTTTTGAGATGGAGTCTCGCTCTGTCACCCAGGCTGGAGTGCAGTGGCACGATCTTGGCTCACTGCAAACTCTGCCTCCTGGGTTCAAACGGTTCTCCCACCTCAGCCTCCCGAGTAGCTGGGACTACAGGTGTGCACCACCACACCTGGCTAATTTTTTTTATTTTCAGTAGAGATGGGGTTTCTCCATGTTGGTCAGGCTGGTCTGGAACACCTGACCTCAGGTGATCCACCCATCTCAGCCTTCCAAAGTGTTGGGATCACAGGCATGAGTCACCGCACCCAGCCTCAGTACAGTTTTAAAATCATGGGCTTCGAATCCCAGCTTTTTGCTTACTAGCAGTAGGATCCTTTCTCTTCATGGGACCTCAGTTGTCCTATCTGTAAAATGGGCATGGTAATAGTTTCTAACTCACAGGTGGGTGTGTGGATTGACTGAATTAATACACGCACTCAGCACAGTGGCCTGGAATCCTTTACTTGCCCACAGGTATCTCTGGATGTCTTCCCACCCTTCCTCCCCTCAGCCAATTTGGCCAGGTCTGGTCTGCCTGTTTCATGACTCACAGATTCTCAAACCCATCAAGTTCTGGAAACCTGGTACGTCCTCAGCAAATAGGAGTTCAGATGCGCAGAAGGATGCTCTGAAATTGCAGCCTGGGAATGCCCTAACTGGATGACCTTCAACAGGTGACTGCCTCTCTGACCCTCAGTCTCTTCATCTGTAAGATGGAGCTAATAGTAACCCCTTCTTTTCAGGGTGGATGTAAAGATTAACGAGATAATATACGATTTTCAGGGTGGATGTAAGGATTAATGAGATAATATATGTGCCTGATTCCCAGTAAATACCAATAATAAATAGTAACTTTAAGTGTTACTGTTCTTCCTTCCGCCTTCACTCACCTCCTCTATCCTCTTCCCTATTTTCCTTTATCAAAGTAGATGTTCCTTAATTTCATTTCAACTTGATCAGCCAGAGAAGCCGGGGGGCAATTGCACAGAGACTAGATTCCAAGTTCTGTTGTCAGTGTGGGTGGCCGGGAGCAGTGTGGATGGGTGGGTGCTGTGTCTGATGGCACCATTAACACGCTCAACATAGCCTGCCTCTCCCTGTTGGAAAACATGCACAGGTACGAAGGCACTTAACCTGTCTTCACCCAAACCAGTCAGGGCTGTCAAAAACCATTAGAGAGAGAAAATACCATCCCCAGAGGGCGGCAGCCCATCTCCCTACTGTCCCCTAAGGGTCCTGTGGGGTTGTCCTTCTTCTCATCTACTCTGAAGACTTAATCTTCAGCAGAGGACAGATGTCTCTCAATGACAGGTGGACCCCAAGACCACTACTCATGGGCCCCCACCTCCTGAGAGGGTCTAAAGGGGAGAATTCAAAGCTGCCATTGGTAACCTCACTGAGACTGGAGTCAAGAGCTTGGGTTCAGGAATCAGGCAGACTCTCCTCTTTGTAGCTGTGTGACTTTAGGCAAGTCACTTCACCTCTCTGAGCCTCAGTTTCCTCATCTGTAAACTGGGGATTAAAATGGTCTGACATGGTGTTTAAGAGTATAGTCTGGAGCCAAACAGCCCTGAGGGGTTGAATCCCAGACCTGCCTGTGAACTAGCTGTGTAAGGTATGACCCATTTCTTAAGCTCTTCGTACCTCAGTTTCCTCATCTGTAAAATGGGCATGAAACCTTAGACATTCTCTTGAGGATGAAATGGATTAGTACTTGCAAAGCACACAGTTCCTGGGACATGATCTGCTCTAGTGCCTGAAAATAAAAATAAGTCACTAAATTGTAGAGCTGTTGCAAGGATGAAATGAGATACTACGTGCAGAACTCTTAAAAACAACAGCAAATTATCATTATGCCCACAAGTGAAGCCAAATTTCTTTGGGCCTCTTCTGTGTGTATTCTCTTACTCCCAGGCATTTTAAGAGTTTTGCATATTGTCCATGGGGTTAATTCTCAAGAAAAAGGGACTGTAGTTTGCTGTCCCTAGGATGTCACGTTCCTTCTGCAGTGATGCCAGGCATTGCCTATGTAAATGTTTATATATCTGCAACCGGGCACACCCACATGTGCCCACCCACGTGCACCCTCATACAGATCGTCAGACTGTGCTAACACGTGTGCGCACACATATTCACGTATGCCCTTTTCCCCTCTCACTGTTCCCCGGAGACCAGCCTGCCCCTGTGTCCTGCACCCTGCCCCAGCGCACTCCCTGATCTGGGGGCGGGGCCTGCCTAAGCCAGCACCTCCACATTCCCCAGGCTGTTTCTAACCCCTCCAGATCAGCCCACAGGGACTCAACCCAGCCACAGAGCAGCGGCATCCCCTCCTCCCTCCCATCTTAGGCTTGGCCAGGGCTCCAGGGCCCCAGAATCGAGTTTAGTACCTTGACTCTACCCTCAGGCCTGGCCACCACCTTTTCTCCCTCCCCATCAGCTCTTAATTCTTAATTAGGCCCCCTGCCTCCACTCTCACCCCGATCAGTGCTTCAGCTCTTAACTACAGCCAAAGAAATGTTCTTCAACACAAACCTCCTTGTTACAGGCCTCTGCTTCAAATCCCTAGAAAGTTTCCCATTTTTCTTAGAATACACTTCTCATTGCCTTTAGAAGGAAATCCAGACATAGGGCCGCAGCCCCCTGGCCATGCCTGACTGGCCCCTACAGTTCCCCAGCCCTGTCTCCTCCACTCCTCCTTCTTTCCCCCGCTCCAATCTCACCCCCATGTTAGTCTTTTTTGTGTTGCTGTAAACGAATACCCAAAACCAGATAACTTATAAAGAAAAGAGATTTATTTGGCTCGCAGTTCTGCAGACGGTGCAGGAAGCATGGCACCAGTATCAGCTTCTGGTGGGACCTCAGGAAGCTTCCAATCACAAAGAAAAGTGAAGCGGGGGGCAGCATGTTACATGGCGAGACAGGATCCAAGAGAGAGATGGAAGTGCCAGGTTCCTTTTAAACAACCAGCTCTCATGTGAACTAACAGAGCGATAGCTCACTTATCACCAAGGGGATGGCACTAAGCCATCCATGAGGGACCCACCCCCTGATCCAACACCTCCCACCAGGCCCCACCTCCGACATTAGGGAGCACATTTCATGAGATTTGGAGGGGACACACATCCAAACGATATCACTCCACACCCTCCCACCCCAACCCCTAGTCTCTCTACTCACCTGCTTCCACTAGCCCCAGGGCCTTTGCACAGGTGCTTGTTCTGTCCTGGAATGTTCTCCTCTGCCCCTCTGTGCTGCTGTTAGAACCAGCAGGCAGGTTCCTTATCTCACCCATGGCAGATCCGGCTGCATGTCCCAGTGTGTGTGTGACTGCCTCCAGAATCACCTAGGATCACATCTTCAGTCAATCCTCCCCAATCACCCAGAACTTCCAACCATGACCAGGGAAGTGTATCCATCCACAGATACCCACCTGCTCTTCCGGGCTGCCAAGGAGAACAGAGAGTGGCTGACACAGGGGAGAAAGAACACCAGCCTTTATCTGTGCCCACTGTGTGCCGAGAGTTCTATATACACGGCCTCATCGAGTTTTCACTGTGCAGATGAAACCACTCCAGCTCAGGGAGGTTACAGGAACCAGTCTTGAACCAAGAGCTGCGTCATGCCAAATCCTAGTTTTTCTCCACCGCTCCTGCCTGCCACAAACAATCCTGGTGGCCCCACCGTGCGCCAGGCCCTCTGCTACGAGCTGGGGATGCAGCAGCACGTAAAACCAACAGACGCTGCCTTGTGGGACTGACGGTCTATCTACCTCCCTTGACTTCATTCTCCTGCAAGGAGCTCCAGGGGAGGAAAAAGAGAGACTTCCCCTGGATTTTAAATGACAGATTTTGGGGGTCCTCTTGAGAAGGCTGGTTGGATGGGTTGACTTCTACCTCCAGAAGGACCCTGAGGGACCAAGGAGAAAGGAGAGAAAATCTGCAGGAGGTAATCAGGTTCCCATCAGAGGTGTGCCAGCAGAGCCGTGAGCCTGGGATTCAGACTTTGGGAGAGGGAGGGGTTGGGGGGCTGTGAGGGGCATGCCATGGGAAGACAACACTGTGAACCTCCCACTCCTGCCTCCAGGGGGGCCTCTGGGGAGAGAGGAGGGGCACTGGTCCTCCTTGCCCCTTGCTATGCGCCCTGCACCGTCCCACTCTGTCCTTGGTTCCCCACCATTCCCCAAACTCCAAAGCTCAGCTATTGTGCTGAGGTCGGCAAGCCAGGGTAAGATTCAGTCCCAGATCCCCCGCAGCCCAGAACCCAGGCGCTTCGCAGGTCCAGGCTGCCACAGGAGACTGGCCAGCCAGGGAGGCAGCGTGACAGCCCAGAGCTTCCTGCGTGCTGGGAGCCCAGGCCGGGAAGGAGGGAGGGGCTGTGTGGCTGAGGATATTTTAGTGCCCTATGAAAACCTGAATAAATAGTGTCTAACCTTTCCCGACTCCCACTTCCTTATCTCAATATTCCGTTTAATAGCAACTTTCAGGCCACACTAAAAGAATACGAGGGTTGTTACATCAGCCCTAAGTCACTGTTACAATGGGCCTGGCTGTCTCTGCAGCGGCAACACGAGTGCTCGGTGCCTGGAGAATCCCGGCTCCCCAGTGCTCCTCGCAGGCAGGTGCAGGTCCTGTTCGTCCCAGAAAGGCCAGGCTCCCCTCACCTGGGACCCACCAGGCCCTGGGGTGAGGGGTGATAAATAGTTGGACCTTGCTGGTAACCTACTGGATCTGCTATAGAGAAAAATGTCATAGACCAAAATCTCTATTAGTGTGCTAGGGCTGCCGTGCAAAATATACTGGGTGGTTAAGCAATAGAAATTTGTCGTCTTGAAGTTCTGGAGGCCAGAAGTCCCTGAACAAGGTGTCAGCAGACTTGGTTCCCTCAGAGGGCTGTCGGAGAAGGATCTGTTACAGGCCTCTGTCCTTGACCTGTTGATGGCCTGTGTCGTCACCTGGTCTATGTGTAATAATAATAGTAGGATAATAATAATAATAATAATATGAAAATAATAATAGGATAAGCATAATAATAATAATATGGAAATAAGAATAAAGATGGGTGAATCTGCTAACTCCTTCCAGCCTGCCCTGCTCGGAGCCTGTCCTCTGCGCTGTTCTCCCTTCACCTTCCGCACAACGCCACCAAGTGGCAGCGGGTGTTTGCACGTCTCTATGCGGGAGGACAAAGGCTCTTGAGAGGTAAAGAGACCTGCCCAAGGTCACACAGCCCAGCTGTAAGCAGCAGAGCGGGATTCAAACCTAGGCCTGTGTGCGATTTCCCACAACCCCACCCCAGCTGGGATGCAGTCAGGACATCTGACTGCGACTGCCCATGCTGTCCATATCTATCGGGATGTCCTTGGGGAGTCCCTCAGGAAGATGAGTAGAACCTAGCAGAGACAGAGATACACGCGCCCATGCACCGTGGGCACAGGTGTGCCGATGTCGATGATCCCTTATCTGGAGTGCTTGTCCATGAAAAGGACAAGGGAATATGTGGGTGTGTGCATTCCTGGATGCAGGGGTAGTATTTGGAGACCTGCCCATGTGTGTGCCTTCTCAGTGTACACATGTTTACCAGCCTGTGTCTAGGTAAACAGGCAGGAGCCTACACAGGCATGTGAAGTCCATATTTGTGCTTCTGTGTATTTCTGTGTTCCTGAGTATGTGGGCACCTGTTGTGTGACTGTGTGTGCAGAGAGGCAAGAGTGGACGTGAGTGGGGGAGGGGAACATACGTGCATGCATGATGTCTGAACTCGTGTTTGCACACCCAGATGCATACGTGTGTGCCCTGCGCTGTGTGGGTGTGGGAACATCCCTGCAGTTGTGTGTCATCTCCATACACCTGTGTGTGTCTCTGTATACACTGGCTTACCTGAGCATGCAAGCCTGGCCAACTGGCTTACCTGAGCATGCAAGCCTGTCCAAGCACACTCTGTCGACCGAGGGCCCGAGACATACATGTGGCTCTGCGAGCTGCCCTTGGGGCGTATGCGGCTGCTGCTCACAGGGTCCAGCACTGGGGTAAATGAGGCCTTTTCCGCCCCTGGCTGCACCCACGGCCGTGCAGGCGGCTGTACTAATAAGGCTGCTTTCCCTGAGGCGGCGGCTGCCGGAAGCAGATTGGGGAGTGAGAGCCTCGGGGCTCAGCTCCACGGCCCCTCACCAAAGCTGCCTCATCAGCAGGACCATGGCCCTCCACGACCCTGTACCCTCTGGTAGCCCAGGGCCAGCCATAGCCCCTGAGTAACCCCTGGGGAGACCTGGCCCTCTCCAGCGTCAGCCTCCCCATCTCCACTGACCCGCAATCCCGAAGGGCCCCGAGAGGGACCCGGGTTTGCCTCCCTGCACCACACTCTTCTGGTTCCAGCTCTACCCCAACCAGCCTTGAACTTGGCCTGTCGAGGCCTCAGGCTCCTCTTTTGTAAAGCAGGGCGATGAGTTGACCTGAAGGCCAAGTCTGGGGCTCTTCCAGCTGGGGCACCCCCCTCAAACACTCCTAGTGAGATGAGTGGATGAGGATAGAGCATAGACGAAAGGATTATGTCTCTAGTAAGATCCTAATGGTGAACTGGGAATGCTTCATAAATGCTTATTGCAACCCTGAGCCAGGCTAGTGGGGGATAATCATAACAATGGCAGCTACTGCTATAACTCTTCCTAAGGCTAGCCCGGTGATGTTATGGTTACTATGATTATGGGATACATCATTATTATTCTCTCTGCTACCCCACTCAGGATCCACGGATGACCCACCCACCATTCTCCCCACTCCAGAGAGCTGCCTGCCAGGAACTGACGCTCCCGACCTCCTCACCAGGGCTTAATTAGGTCTCTTAGAAGGCAGAGATGGCTCAGGGCCTGCAGGGAGCTTGGGGCAGAGGAAGCTGCAAGGAGGCGAGGAGGTGTCTGCAAGGAGAAAGATGGGGCAGGATGGGGATCTCTTCTGACTGGGAATGCCTCTCCTTCTCCCCCACCAAGGTCTCTCTCACTCTGAAGTGAAGCGTGGTAGAGCCAGCTAAACACACACACACACACACACGCACACACGCATGCATGCATGCACATGCTCACAGGCACAGCTCTTCAAGCTCTTCGTCCATTCCTTAGCCTGGAACAAAAGCTCTGCCAAGCTTTATCAAGGCAGGATATGGCTTCATCATGATTCAGAGTCAGACTCACTGGAGTTTGAATCCTTGGCTCTGCTCCTCCCCTGCTATGTGAACTTGAGCTGCTGGTTTTCCCCCTCTGTTGCTTCATCTTTGAAATAGGGGTGCTAATTGCACCCATTCCACAAGGCTGCTGTGAGGGTTAAATAGAAGCAAGTAAAGGGCTTCACCCAGCCAAGCACAGAGTCAGTTCCCCTTCTGTGTCAGCTACATGGTTAGCAGCATAACCATATCAGTCAGGATAGGATTCATCCTGCTGCTGTAACAAGTAACCCCCGCATCATCCTATGTTTATTTCATGCTTGTGTTGCATGCCTATTGGGCTGGCATGGAAAAGGTGAGGCTCTCATTACAGTCACTCAGGGCCTCAGGTTGACAGGGCACAGTCACCATCTCAAATATTAGCCATAGTCAGAGGGAAAGAGAAATCTGTAGTCTCAAACCTGGAATCAAATGCTCCAGCCTGGACAGGAACATGTGCTCAACTCATTGGCCAGAACTAGTACCATAATCCCCACCTACTTGCAAGGGAGCCGGGAAATGCAAGCTTCAAGTGCTCAGAAGGCAGAAAGACAAAAATGTGTTGAACAACATGTCCAACTCCCATCCTAGCAATGGCTCATTTAGAATCCTAGAAGCTTACACATGGAAAAACAATCCTTCCATGTGTCCAACCCTCTAGTTTTTCAGATTGGGGGCTTAGGACCCAGTGAGGGGAAGAGATTTATCTAAGGTCACACAGCCTATTGACTTCAAAACTGAGATTCTGTATTAATCTGTTCTCACATTGCTACAAAGAAATATCTGAAACTGGGTAGTTTATAAAGAATAGAGGTTAACTGGCTCATGGCTCTGCAGGCTGTACAGGAAGCATAGCAGCTTCTGCTTCTGGGGAGACCTCAGGAAGCTTCCAATCGTGGCAGAAGGCAAAGGGGGAGCAAGGTGTAAACATGGCAGGAACAGGAGCAAGGTGCAGGAAGGTGCTACACACTTTTAAACCACCAGATCTCGTGAGAACTCACTATCATGAGGACAGCACCAAGGAGATGGTTCCAAACCATTCATATGAAATTCACCTCCATGACCCAATCACCGCCCATCAGGCCCCACCTCCAACACTGGGGATTACAATTCGACCTGAGATTTGGTGAGGACACAGATCCAAATCATATCAGATTCCAGCCCACGTTTCCTTAGCTCCAGACTGGGTCATCTTGGATTCCAGGACGCTCTTGTCCACCCAACAGGCTTCCTCCCAACCCCATTGGCTCGTATGAACCAACACAGTCCTGGCCAGTGAAAAATGTCCTGGGAGAATTCTGAGAAAGGTTTCTTCTCTCTTTAAAAGGAGTCTGAGAAGCAGAAGTCTCTTTTCTAGGTTTGGATGCTGTTGTGGGAGCCGACTCCAGCAGCCATTTCATGACCATGAAGAAATAACATGGAGTATTTTGTACCGCATTCTAAAGAAGGCAGAAAAGACACTGAGCTTGGATGATGTCATTGAGCCACAGAATTAACCAGCCCTCCCTGGAGCTGCCCTACTTCTTTTTTTTTTTTTTTTTTTTGAGACGGAGTCTCACTCTGTCGCCCAGGCTGGAGTGCAGTGGTGAGATCTCGGCTCACTGCAAGCTCCGCCTCCCAGGTACACGCCATTCTCCTGCCTCAGCCTCCCGAGTAGCTGGGAATACAGGCGCCCGCCACCACGCCCAGCTAATTTTGTTTTTGTATTTTTTGTAGAGACGGGGTTTCACTGTGTTAGCCAGGATGGTCTCAATCTCCTGACCTTGTGATCCACCCGCCTCAGCCACCCAAAGTGCTGGGATTACAGGCGTGAGCCACCGCGCCCGGCCCCTACTTCTGACTTCTTACGATATGGTAACAAATTGTCTTTATGGTTTAAACCATTTTGAGTTGGGTCTTCAGACACGGACAGCCTAAGGCATCCTAACGGATAGAGCCCTCATGCTATTCCTCTACTCCATGCCCCTGCACTTCCTTCTCCCACTTGATGAAAACCCTTGCCTCAGGTTTTAGTTTAAGCCTCTCTCCCTCCAGAAGTTTTCCTGAATCCCCACCCCCAGTCTAGAACACGCACTTCTCATACGCTCTGAAAAACACCCTTTCCCTCATAGTGCTTTACCTCATTTTGTAATTAGAAACTCACTGGTGCGATTCTTTGACTTAATCCTCCCTCTCCGCTAGCATGTAAGCTCCATGAGGAAAAAGAAGAAGCTGCTTGCGTCCCATGTTAGCCATTTAGCCATGTGTGATCAGCACGGTGCGGTCCACAGGAGGCGTTCAATGTTTGTTGAATAAATGAAGTGATTCGTATGTTCTTGCTCCTTTATTCGTTTTTTGATTCCAAAACATTCACCAAGTAAGCTTGAGGAGGCCGAGAGGCTTTCTTCTGTTCATTGATAAATCCCGAAAGCCTGGAATGGTCGTCTTCCACCAGAGAAGCGCTCAAATATTTGTTGAGTGAATTGGTAAATGAATTGAACTCCCTATAGGTACAAGGAACCAGGCTAAGGCTTAGCTTAAAAAGAGAGCCCGAGGAAGCTACAATGATTACAGCGGTAGAAACAGTGCAGCCACGCTGCGTTTCCACATGTGAACACAGGAGTAACATCTCAGCATTTTGCTGGAAGAAAGCTAACTGCAAGGTTAAAGGAAAGCAACATCCAGTGTTAGCCAATGTCACCATTAACCGTGATTCCTGAGTTATCAGCTCCTTGAGGACAGGGACGGTTTTGGGAGAAGCATGTGTCCGGGGGGTGAGACCTGGTTCCTGTAGGGGGCTGGGTCCCCACGAGTCCTCATGCCAGATGGCTCTCCTGGGCCCCACATCCATCATGGTTGTTGGTCTTGGAGAAAACAGAAGCGACGCTTGAGAGATGGATGTCGATGGCAAATGGGCTGTGATGATCATGTGTCTCCATTTTTCCCTTAATATACATGATGAATAAACTTAATTACACGGAAAATTGCTGCCATTGAAGAATGTGGCGCATGTGGCTTCCTCATGTTGCTGAGTGGCTCCTCGCTCTCATGGCAATCCAAAGACTCCAGGGAGGAAATCATCGTCACCCTCGCTGATGCCAGGACCACCCTCCGAGAGGACAAAGTCACATTCAAGGAGAGTCAGAGGAAACTCACTGATGAATCTGTGCAATGTCAGCTCTGAGAAGACCTAGAGTGTTCATTTCATCCAACCACCCATTTTACAGATGGGGATAACTGAGTCTCGGAGGGATGGACGTAGTGACTTTATCCAGGGCCATAAAATAAAACACGGTCTCCTCCATCTTCAAGTCCTCTGTGTTTCTTTGATACAAAAGACATATTTCAAATGCCTCTTGATTTCCATTTCTTTTTAAAAAAAAAACACATTTGGGAAACTGACCGATACCAACTCCAAGCTATGTAAAATGGTGAGCACTGTGCCTGACCAGAACCGGTGCTCAAAACAAGTTTATCTGCCAGTCATATTGATTTTGTTGTTCTTATCACTACTAATGTTAAACTTTTTATAAATGCATTTCCCTGAGAATAGAAGAGAGGGGAAAATCAGGACCTAGGGGTAGGCAATCTGGGTGCTGGTGTACCCTCTGTTACTAACAAACTTCAAAGCCATTCCCATCTCTGAGTCTCAGTTTCCTGCCCTGTAAAGTGAACACCATAGTCTTTTCTCCATTTTTTTTTTCCCAGATGGAATCTCGCTCTGTCACCCAGGCTGGAGTGCATTGGCGCAATCTCGGTTCACTGCAAGCTCCGCCTCCCAGGTTCATGCCATTCTCCTGCCTCAGCCCCTAGCTGGGACTACAGGCGTACACCACCATGCCTGGCTAATTTTTTTTGTATTTTTAGTAGAGACAGAGTTTCACCGTGTTAGCCAGGATGGTCTCGATCTCCTGACCTCATGATCCGCCCGCCTCAGCCTCCCAAAGTGCTGGGATTATAGGTGTGAGCCACAGCGCCCGACCAGTCTTTTCTCTTAACCATCAGTAGGCTGTTGGAGGCTCAAGGAAGCTAAGGAACATCTGAGTGCCACAAAGATGTAAGAGGTTATACGATAGTTATAGCAGGAGGTTTCCACATCATAGCACTGTGCAGCAAGTAACTGACAGCATAAGCTCGAGGGAGTGTCCTGTGGTCTCCCGGTCCTGCTGAGATGAAGACAAGACCGCCTGAAGCCAGGTGGCTGGGGTGGGGTGGCAGGGGGAAGGAGGATAATAACAGCTGACATCTGATCTGTGCACAACCTTCAGCATGATTCAATAGATACCCACACTGGGGACATTATAGGACAAGGGAGGGGCACAAAAATGAGTAAGACAGAAGCACTGTCCTCAAGGAACACGTAGTCTAACAGGAGAGACAAACACAGCATCGATCAATGAGTGCGGTGACAGACTTGAAAACAGCCAGCATTAGCTTCATAGCAGGAGGTGCAGTCAAGGAGGACCCTCTGGAGGAGTGTAGCTTGGAATGACTTATTCATTCATGCAAGGATGCATGCATGCTTCTCTGTATGTATGGCATCCAATTATCTGGAAATACAGAGGTGAATAAAACAGATGTAATTTCCGCTTTCATTGAGGTTTTCACCCTGAAACCGACATGAGACTTGTCAGGCCAACAATGGGCAGTGGGAAG
The DNA here is from genome assembly GCF_037993035.2 of Macaca fascicularis. NCBI lineage: Eukaryota > Metazoa > Chordata > Mammalia > Primates > Cercopithecidae > Macaca > Macaca fascicularis. The sequence continues at coordinate 24,894,538 of NC_088384.1, forward strand.
GGTGCTTCGAGCATGGAAAACAGCATAGGCAAAGGCATGGAGGTGTAAAGCAAGTTGGTGTCACCAGCACACAAAGCACACAGCTCTAGGCACGAGACCCGACTGGACGGGAAAGCTCTCTCTTACTCTGAAGTTTCCAAAACAGAAATATATAATTCCCTACCTTGCACCATCTACTCATCTTCTCTCGAAAGTGCACTGTGCAATGGATGAATGGATCAACCCAATGTGGTTTATCCATACAATGGAATATTACTCTGCCATAAAAAGGAGTGAAGCACTGACCCATGCTAAACCAGGTGAACCTTGATGACATCATGCCAAGTAAGAGATAGCAGACACAAAAGGACGGATCGACTCCACACAGGGCAAAATGCTGAGTGCTGCGCCAAACTAGAATGCTCAGTAAGTTACCTGCCACTTGCATTGCATGGTTCCACTTCTAGGGGTCCCTGGAGGAGTCATATTTATAGAGACAGAAAGCAGAATAGAAGTTACCAGGAACTGGGGCAGGGGAAATGGGGAGTGAGTGTTTAACGGGTATAGAGTATCAGTTGGGGAAGATGAAAAAACTGTATGGATGGACACTGGTGATGGTTTTGTCCTCCCATCAGAAAGTACTTACCCCTGTCTAACTTTTCTCTCTCCTGCTGCAGTCACCTCTTTTGATCTTCAGGGAGACAGAGGCCATTCTTAGGAAGTGGCCCTCATGATGACCCTCCCGGCTTCCACGTCCTCTCTAATCTCTACACATACGAATGGTAAAGGTTATGTTATGTATAATTTACCATAATTTTTTAAAAAAACTTTAAAAAGGGCACTGTGCTTACTCTGAGCTATGAATACATCTATATCTCAGAAATAATCGACAGTTCATTCATTCATTCATTCATTCATTCCACAAACATGTATTGAGCACGAACAATGTACCTGGCAGGTTTCTAGGCACAAAGGGTAGAGAGTTTGCAAAAGAGATGAAGACCCCGCTAGTATGAAGAGGACAGAAACTTGGGAGCCAGACAGTAAACAATTAAATGCATTAATAAACAAGGTAATTATAGACAGGATGAGCTGGAAAGGATATAAACAGGGAGATGTGCTAGGGAGAGATGAGAGAGGTTTTCTACTGTGGAGAATACAGTCTCGGCAGAGCTCCCTGGAGAAGTAGCAGGTCCCCTGAGACCAGCAGGAATCGATCAGGCAAACAGCTGGGAGGAGAACAAGTCCTTATGTGTAACAGACACTTTTGCACATAATATATTTCTATCCCTGCCTTTCTCTCTCACCTAACCCGGGCCTCTCTCATCCTGGTTCCACCCTGGGAGGATACTAGGGCCTGGAGATGGACACAGACATAGTTAAGGCTCAGGGCCCCCCGTAAGCATTTTCCAGGCCACTCATCAGAAAGTACCTCCACCTGTCTACTTTCCTGTCTCCTGCTGCAGACACCTCTGTTGATCTTCAGGAAGACAGAGGCCATTCTTAGGAAGTCATCCTCATGGTGACCTTCCCAGCTGCCACATCCTCTACAACCTCTAACCATGTCACCCGAGGCCCACAGTGGGGAAAAAGGAGCCCAAGGCCAGGCGGTTATTGTTGCTGAGATGCACCAGCAAGCTGGGAACTGCAGCTCATTAGCGGTAAGATAATTAAGTCCCAGGCTGGGGCCAGCCCGTTAGTGCCTTTAGATCATCCAAAGGCAGTGGTTTTCTTAATGAAAGGTTCTCTGTTACAAAATTGGGCTCCCATCCATCTCCATTATGGGGGGCAGTTTACCTGCTAATACATACACCACACGCGCTCCCTGGCAGGGGGTGGCGGTGACACGGAGGTGCAGACTGGCTTTCCAGACCCCGAGACACTGATGAACAGCCTGTTCCAACTGCCGCCGCAGCACAGGGAACATCCAGTGCTCCCGGAAAGGCTACCTGCCAGTGTCTGGAGGATGAGGGTGGATGGGCACTTGGGATGGAGCACATTTCAGCCAAGACTAGAAAGTTCCTGCCCCAGGGAGTGTGTTGGCTCCTTTCAGGCGACTTCCAGTTAGGCAACTGGGAGATGGGATTTTAATGCCAGCTTGCTCAGGGGTGTGCTGGTTGGGCCTTGTCTCTGGGCTTCTACCTTCTACTCTTGCCCCCTATAGCCAGAGGAAGCTTTTATTATTATTATTAACGGAAGTGAAATTCACATGACCCAGCAATCCCACTTCTAGGTATATACCCCGAAGAATTGAAAACAGGGACTCACAGAAACACGTGTACACCCACGTTCACAGCAGCGCTACTCACAACAGCTGAAAGCCAGAAACAAGCCATGTGTCCATCAGTGAGTGAAAGGATGAACGGACTGTGGTACACCTACGCAACGGGACATGACTCAACCTTCAAAAGGAGAGGAGTTCTCACCATTCTGACTGGCGTGAGGTGGTATCTCATTGTGGTTTCGATTTGCATTTCTCTAATGATCAGTGATGTTGAGCTACTTTTCACGTTTATTGGCCTCAGGTATTCAAAAGTCAAGAAACACCAGATGCTGGTGAGATTGTGGAGAAATACGAATGCTTTTACACTATTGGTGGGAAGGTAAATTAGTTCAACCATGGTGGAAGACAGTGTGCCAATTCCTCAACGATTTGGAATCGGAAATACCATTTGATCGGCAATCCCATTACTGGGTATATACAAAAAGGAACATAAATCATTCTATTATAAAGATACATGTATGCATATGTTCATTGCTGCACTACTCACACAGCAAAGACGTGGAATCAATCCAAACGCCCATCGATGACAGACTAGATAAAGAGGAAGCCATTATCCTCAGCAAACTAATGCAGGAACAGAAAACCAAATACCGCCTGTTCTCACTTACAAGTGGGAGCTGAACAATGAGAACACATGGGCACGGGGAGGAGAACAACATTTCCTGGGGCCTGTTGGGGAAGGGCGGGGTGGAGGAGAGCATTAGGGAAAAGAACAAATGCACTAACGCATGCTGGGCTTAATACCGAGGTGGTGAGTTGATAGGTGCAGCAAACCACCACGGCACATGTTTACCTATGTAACGAGTCTGCGCATCCTGCACATGTACACTGGAACTTAAAAAAAAAAAATTAAAGATCAGGCATGGTGGCTCATGCCTGCAATCTCAGGACTTTGGGAGGCTGAGGCGGGTGGATCACCTGAGGTCAAGAGTTCAAGACCAGCCTGACCAACACAGCGAAACCCCGTCTCTACTAAAAGTACAAAAATAGCCAGGTGTGGTGGTGAATACCTGCAATCGCAGCTACTCGGGAGGCTGAGGTGGGAGAATTGCTTGAACCCAGGAAGCGGAAGTTGCAGTAAGCTGAGATAGTACCACTGCACTCCAGCCTGGATGACAGAGTGAGACCCTGTCTTAAAAAAAAAAAAAAAAAAGCAATTTGATAAGCAAGAGGGTAATAGTAAGAAGGCTAAAACAGGAACCAAGGAAGTTAGTCAGATGTTTGATTCCCCTGTAGAAACTAAAGATAACATCTTAACATGCGTCCCTGAGTTGTTTTCCAGAACCCTGAACACCCACCAATGACCCCCACTGAGCAGCTCTGCTGTCACACAGACCTCAGATAAGGGGGAACTGAAGGCTGAACTCTGACCCCTATTTTTTTCTTCTAAATTTCTCCCTAAGGAGTCGGGAGGGAGTCGCACCCCAGAGCCAGCTAACATTTTTCTCTGCTGACCCCAAATTTTTAAACAAAGCTTCCCTTCCTTAACCAATTGCAAATCGGATAGTCTTGGAATCTACCTATGACCTGTAAGCCTCTGCTTCAAGGTATCCTGCTCTTTTAGGCCAAGACCAATGTGTGATCTCCATGTATGGATTTACAATCTTGCCAGCAGCTTCTCCCAAAATTTACCCCTGCCTTTAAAAACACTTACGTGCAGGGCATCGGGAGGTCAGGATGTAAGCGGTAGCTGTCTGGTCCTCCTTGTTTGGCACCTGGTAAATAAACTTTCTGCCACTGCAAGACCTCAGTGTGGATATCTGGTTTTATTGCACCAGGCGAGCAGACCCTGGTTCAAGTCTATTAAGTTGGTGCAAAAGTAATTGCGGTTTTTGCCATGGAAAGTAATGGCAAGAACTGCAATTTCTTTTGCACCGACATAATATAACGACAATGATCAGAGGGAGAAAGTTGCTTGTGTAGACAGGGAGGGCTTTGGGAGAAGGCGGACTCTATCTGGGTAGAATTTGGGGAATGCACCGTTTCCTACCATTTTACCAATAAAACTCACAGTCCTGTGCCATGCTCTGAGATGGGAAAAGGATGTTGTTTCATTCTAACATGTCTGGGAAATTTGCTCCAATCCCTTGTGGAGCATCATGATACATGTCAGAAGTTTAAGTCCCTGACAAGGCCTGCAGTAAAGGCATCTGTTGGAGTCCTAGCTTCTGAAATGTATTTGAATGTGAATCTGAGCTAGAGGAATTTTAGGAGAAGTTTCTGTTATGTCTAGCTCTAAGTCAAGAAGTCTGTTTTTCACCTCTTCGTGGTTTGTGGTGAGGCAGGAAAAAGGGGTATCAGAAAGATCAGCATTCACTGAGAATCTGCCACCCCCGACATGGGGCTCTGTATTTCATACAACTTATTTGTTCCTCACAACAATCCCAAGAGGTGTGTACAATTATGATCCCCATTTGCAGAGGAGGAAACTGAGATCAAAATGACTCTGTCATGTCCACATGACTAGAAAAGCCATTTTTACTTGGCTCTAAGCTAGAGCTCTTTGGGTCCAACCCACCTCGTCTTACTACCTGGAAGCTTGACTGTGGTTCCCAAACCTCTGTCCCTACCCAGCCCCTCGATTTCTCCCCAGATCTTCTCCACGCTCCCCCGCCATCCCAGCCTCCTTTGGAAACCAAGGAGTTAACCTCTCCTTCCTGTTTGCCCAGACTCGAGTTCATTACGCTGACTAATTGATTCCACCACTGCTAATGGAAAATGTATCTGCAAGTAATAGATTAATTGGCCACTTGTGATCAGCTCTCAACCAGAGGATCCCTGGTGGGCATGCTAGACCCACTGAGTCAGTCCTTCTGGAGCCAGGAGAGGGAACCAGAGGCTAGACTCAAAGGGAGCATGGGGGTGTCCAGAGTTTTACCAACTATCACCCTCACAAAAGGCCAGCCAGCCAGTTCCATCCCAAAGGAGGCAGATTCTGCAACCTTTCTAAGTCATTAAAATGCAAGTGCATTAACTTGAAAAGAATGGAAATCTTATCAGCATAATGAACCACAAAACATCAGAACACCAGCACACCAGCTTCCCTTACCCCCAAATGAGGGAAGAAGAGGTGCTTTCCTCAGACGGTTTAAAGTCATTCGTCATAAAATAACAGCTACCAGTTTGCTCACTGACTATGCGCAATCCACTGCATGGTTTCATTTCAACTTAGCAATAGCCCAGGCGGCAGGTGCTAGAATTATCTCATTTCACAGAAAAGAAACGGGGCTCAGAAAGATGCACCAACTTGCCCAAGGTAACACAGCAAGGAAGTAAAAACAAACAAACAAAAAAAGTGGCCTGCGGGGAAGCCTCAGGTCTGCAAACCCCAAAACCAGATCTTTTATCCTCTATCCCAAGGATCAACAAATGACAGCCTATGGGCCAAATCTCACCAACCACCTGCGTTTGTAAATAAAGTTTTATTGGAACACAGCTATGCCCATTCATTTACATATTGCCTTGGCACCCCAATAGCACAATGCACCACAAAACTTAAAGTATTTACTATTTGGCCTTTTGCAGGGCCAGAGTAAGTTTGCAGACCGCAAGTCAAGTTACCCTTCCCAGCTGGTGCTACTGGTACCTTAATGAATGAGGGCGGGATGACTACGGGAGAAAAGGCTGGAGTGAACCTGGAGATCCCACAGGAAACTCAGTCTCCAAGATGCACCGGCTGTTTCCCCAGATTATAAGGAAGGTTTCTTACAAGTCTGAGAGCACAAAGGAGAAAGGAAGAGAAATAGAGAAGAACAAGCCTGAGCCAGACTTGGAGATGAAGCTGGGTGAGAACCAGATCTGATGAGACAGGGAGTGAGGCAGGAAGGAAACCAGACCAGGGAGGCTGGTGGAAGCAAATCCGTATCTCAAGACCTACCTTCTTGCTTGCCTTAGGACTCTAGAAATATTTGCCTCCCTTCAGATACCCTCGGTTTCTCTGCTAGAAAATGGGGGTAAGAATGGTGCCATCTGGAGGATTCAGCAGGATAGAGCATAAAAAGTGCACAGCAGGCACACAGTAGGCACTCAATAGGTGCTTGACAGGTGAATGAAGTACTCAGCTAGAGATCTCCGAGGTCAAATTTTACCGAGTTCTTCCTTTGCAGCAACGGTAAGGAAGAAGCGCCCCCAACCCCCTCCTTCCTCGCTCTGTGGGCTGGTACAGGGAGTTTTACAAGGCTGAACGAGTCACCAGAGGCTGTAAAGACACGAGGGCTTTTTCCTTTAAGTCTCTCCTGAAAGTCACCTCGAAGCATTTCCGGGATCGATTGGCTCTCCTCCTCCTTGTAGGAGCCCTCCCCAGGGAACTGTTTGCCGAAAGGAATCGGCCAGTTTGCATTTAGTCACCTTTATCTGACCCAGGAGATAAATCTCTCTTAGTTTCATTTTTCTGCAGGGAGGATCCTGGGAGGCCCGCCCCGCACCACACAAATGCTGGAGACCTCCTTCATTCAGACACTGATTATTCCAAATGAGAGATGATTCGAAGGCCTGAGGAAGTTGGTTGTTCTCAGAAAAGGAACAGGGCATGTAGAGGCACAATGGCAAAGGTTCATTTGAGCTGCTTCGGAGCTTCTAAGCCTCCTTCTGGGGACGCCCGTGCGTGGATCACAACCCGGGGAATGGGCCACTACGGGCAGAGAAAAAGGACACCACTCTGCTGAGAGGAACTTCAAGTTGAACAGAGAAGGGAATCCTAGGCACAATATCCTAGAGGCCACGTGGTTTATGAAGCCCCGGTTTCAAATCCCAGCTCCTTTACACTCAGCCCAGCAGCAGCATCCTGGGTAAATGGATTAAATGTCTTCTTTTCTGCGTCTCATTTTCTTCCTTTGCAAAAAGGACATAACAATACTGACCTCATAGATACTGACCCCATAAAATTGTCTTGAGGGTTAAATGAGCTTCTACACTTAAAGAAAGGGCATAGCAAATGGTGAACCTTCAATACAGGTTGCCACTCCCACTCTATTGTTGTTTGGCTGATGCAGAAAAGCAGAGGCTGTTATTCACACACTGACCCCATACGCCCTCCCACCAATGTGCAAGGTTGGTTTAACCCCACCACCACCCCCAGCTTCTGCATCTCCCAGAAAAAGTTGTCCTGCCAATGGCAGCTTTACACAGAATACACCACCGGCTTCCCCTGAAGAGGTGGATCTTGTGCCCAGAGATTCCGAACCTCTTCATTCATAAATTTCCTTCCAACATTCAAGGTCCCCTCCTCAGGTGTCTCCTTTCAGATGACTGGGATGGCTGAGGGTGCTTTAAAGTCAGTCTTTCTGAGAAGGGTTAAACTCTAGGTACTCTTTCCCATGGAGGACAACAAGTAAGTGGCAATGCTTACCCCCAGGAAGCCATCACAAACTGAGGTCGAGCTGACACTATCTCCTTGGCCAGGAGGGATGTTTTGGAGCAATCTGGAGTCCCAGTGCCTCTGACCTCCCACTGAGGCACAGCAATAAAGGGTCCAGCATAAGACAGACCACCTTTCCAATCCCAGATTGCCACTTTCTGCCCTGTCCAGTGGCTGAATCTCTGCAAGCCTCAATTTCATCATCAGTAGAATGGGAATAATAATTGTATCAGCCTCATGAGATTATCATACAGTTAACAATGAAACATATTAAAAAGCCCTTAGCTGTCTGTGCTCCGGCAGGGATAGGTATTAACAAAGAGAGCCTCCAACTGCAAGCTAAACACCGTGGCTTTTCATTCCATTTTGGCCACAAACCGATTAACAACTTTGGGCAAGTCCCTACCCCTCTCTGGGCCTCAGTTTACCCCTCGTACTCTCCAAGTTTCCCTCCCACCAGGAGCCCGCCATGCTGAGCTCATGTCTGTTACACTCGATCTCTGCAACCCGTTTGCTCTGTCTTCACCCAGCATCAGCACCGAGTTGGGGTAGTTTTGCTCCTGAATCTCCATATTTGCCAGGGAGACCTGCCTATTCATTATGTTTCTTTTCCAGGAGCAGAAAACCAAGGTTTGCCAAGAAAGGGTTCAACCCATGTCCTCTGCTTTTTTTGAATCATGCACACACACACACACACACACACACACACACCCCTTGGCAGAACAGCCATCTCCTGCTGCCTTCATCTTCCCGGGCCCCATCACTTGTTCATCCAGAAGTCCTTGTCAGAATGTCCCCCCAGGGATCAGCAGGTGGGAAATGTCATTTTGGATCCATTACCAGAGCTCCAAGGTGCTTACAGATGATCAACACCAATTTCAACTTCCATCCAGGGAGGAGGGAAGGTCGGGAGCAGCCCTCATCTCGGGCAAGGGGATCTGTGCCAGCCACCCCAAGCTGCCGGGTACCACCACCCCAGGGCAGGGAAGGAGGGCAGCTTGCAAGGGCCAGGGGATGTCAGCCACTCTGTGTCCTCAGATTTCCCTGCCACGGCTGATTTGAATAATTCAGCAATGCCGGGTCTCCTGGGCACTATTGTCTTCAGTGAAGGCAAATCAGTCGCCCGCTTGGCCTGTTAAGAGGGCCCCTGCCTGCTGCCTTTTTCTGTGAATCAGGATTAATGAGATGGTGAGGGAAAGCGCCGAGCCCTGGGCAGAGATGCCGGCAGCCGACTCTCCGGGAGCAGCGGGCCTCAGAAGTGGCTTCCGCCTTGATGTCCTCGGGCAGTCTTCTGGGGCAGCCATCAACGTGTCGATAACTAGCTATCACCCAGCCTGCCAGACCCCCGGCCTCCTACCCGGCTCCTATGACTTCAGGAAAAAGAAATAGCAAGAGGGAGAAGGCAGTGGGCATGCGGCCTTTGCCCCTCACCTCCGGCAACGCAGCAGGCTGGGGTGGTACACTTCACAGAGGGCTTCCTTTCCTGCAGGCTGCACCAAAGAGTGAGGTGCGAGGGTGATCCTCCTAGCCCTAGCCTGGGGCTGGTAGAGAGTTTGCTAGGCTCCAGCCTCCACTGCAAGGCAGTTACAGAGACAGCCAGGGCCCCGTGCCTGGTGTTTTGACAGCTGTCACTCACATAGGGTACAAGAGACATTGTCCTTGTGCCTCTCACTGGTGGTGCCTTCCTCTCCCTCCCTCTGCCTTGTAGTGGTCAAACAGGTGGGCTCAGGGTACTCCATTTGTATGCTGTGTGACCATGGGCAAGTCGCTTAACCTCTCTGGGCCTCAATGACCTAATCTACAAAATGAAGATAAATACACTAGTTGTTGCTCCACAGTTTGCTGAGAGGATTTCCAGGTATTTAAGCTTGTAAGCCCTTATTATGAGCTGATATCAAGCACACAATCATGTGTGGTCATATTGTGTTAGTATCATTGTCATTGCCAACTCTAAGATGGTGCTACTCGTTGGGCAGTCCACAGCCCGTGCCGGGTGGCAAGTCGTTTGTTACCTGTCCACAGTGAGGTACACACAAAGAATACATACAGAGAAAGAAAAGTATTTAGAAAGTTTTGCAGCAATTTGGCAGACAGCAATTTTGTATTATTGAACCTAATAATAAAAAAAACAAGGGCTTAGATTTCGTATGTTTTATTTTTCATTTAATTTTTCTAGGAATTTGCTTTTTTACTGTATTTTTTTAAACGGTCATTCTGCAATAAATTGGAATTTGAAAAAAAATACCGGTGCCTCAGCACAGATCGCTTGAGCAGAGTGTTCTGGACAAACTCTAACGTGCACACAAATCCCCCGGGGATCTTGTTAAAACGCGCTTACCGATTCAGTAAGCGGGGGTAGGACCTGAGACTCTGCATTTCTAATAAGGGCCCAGGGGAGGCTGAGGCTGCTGGTCCAGGGACCACACTAGTGAAGGGAGTGTGTGGAGCACCCTGGCTAATGCCTTTTCCCCACGCTACCTGGATGCCATTCACGCTAAGAAACCTCTCTGCTCTCAGATTACAAAAGCTACCTTCTGGTCTGCCCTTAGCTAAAGACTTCCCAAGGTCTCTAGGACACATAGATTACAAAGTTCAGACCCCACTACCAAATCAGAGGCATGTGTCAGGAGTTCCACGTGCTGCTAGCATCAGCAGCATCCAACAACTAGCATACAGGAAACAGGTACCATGTGCCAGGCATTATACCTGAACTCTTCTAGAATCTTCAGCTGCAGCCCTTCTAGCCTCTGCAAGTCTTTGAGATAATGCATGCCAATCCTAAGCACAGTACCAGGCAGAGCCAGCACTCAATCACTACTGCTGTTATAGCTATTCATTTTTCTGTACCTTTACAATTTATCTTCACAACTCCTTAAAATAGAGGTGTAGCTGTTAGCTATTGCTGTGTAACAAACCAACCCCAAACCTAGCAGCTTGAAACAATATCCATTTATCCATGATTGTCCATGAGTCCATGGGTCAGCTGGATGTTCTGTCTTTCTGGGGATGTCTCAGCAGATATTGGCTGGCTCTCTCATACATCTGTGGTCATCTGGAAGGGAAGTGTGTTCTGGAATGGGGTCAGCTGGGACACTTCACATCTGTTGCATGTGGCCTGTCATCCTCCAACAGGCCAGCCTGAGCTCTCCCTATGGGGGATCACAGGGTCAGAGAGAACAGAGTGCACAAGGCCTCCTGAGACCTAGGCTCAAGACTGATGTATTGTCACTTCTGCCCCATTTTATGGCCAAAATAAGTCACGTGACCATCCCAGCATCAAGGGGTGGGGAAATGGACTCTGTCTCATCACAGGAAGAGCTATAAAGTTACATCGCAAAAGACACATACACAAAGAAAGGTGAAGACTAAGGGCTATTTTTTTACAGGCTTATCATTGTCTCCTCTTGCTAGATGAGGAAACCAAGTGTCAGACAGGTTCAGAGATTTGCCTGAGGTCTGACAGCAGCTGGGAAAGGACAGAGCCCAGCTCTGCCCGACTCTGGAAACTATATTCTTAACCTCTATCTCAGACTCTTCTCTGCGTGCAAAAAAAAAAAAAAAAAAAAAAACATTTTGGTAACTCAATTCACCAAAGAAAGAGGATTTTCAAATATTTTGACATCTCCAGTGGATGTTTTTGCCTGCTCTGGCTCCTGTGCCACCCCCTGCCCTCTAATCACAGACCTGTTTTCCATCACCTGCTCTCCCTTGCCTCCTGAGTCTTGCAGCTTCAGGCAATTTATCTTTCCCTCTTTTTTTTAATGGTCTCTTTAACACAAGGGTTTTCTAACAAGACAAATTGAAGGGCTTGGGCATCAAGCTGAGTTTGCACATGCTCACAGAAAGGGGTGCAAGGAGGAGCAAAAGGGAGCCTGGAGAAGAGATGGGCACAAGCTGAGTGGTCCCCCAAATTCTGAAACTGGAGAAGCATGTATCTTCAGGCTCCCTTTTTGCCCACTTGGGGAAAAGAACACTCTTGTTCCCAAAATCTAGTAGCTCTTGTCCTGCATTCCCCAGACTTCCAGAGTTCTGAAAATATATTTGGAAGCTCCTTGAAATGAGTCGTAATATTTCAGGTAGTCTAGAAACTCAGGCAATCTAGAAATATAACTTTACTCTTCTGTAACTTAGTATAATTTCTATTACAGCCTGTGTTCTTCCAGGTGGCAAAAATATTATCATAGTTCATTTAGGGACGCCTACCCACTTTCTCCAGGGCTGTGTCCAAATTCTGGGGGGATTGCAGTATGCCGACTTGAATGTTTATCAGTTGCATTGTTATCAGTTGCTACATAACAAATTACCCCAAACTTTAGCATCTTAAAGTGACAATGAACATTTATTATGTCACATGATTTTTGTGGGTGGGAAATTCACAAGCAGCTTACCTGGGTGGCCTGGTTCTGGGTTGCTCATGAGGTTGTGGTCAGATATAAGCCAGGGCTGCAATCTCACCTGATGGCTTGACCGGGGGTGGAGGCTCCAATTCCAAGGTGGTGCACTCACATGCCCAGCAAGTTCATGCTGGCTGTTGGCTCAGGGCCTCTCCACAGGGCTGCTCAGATGTCCCCCTCACATGGCTTCCCTGAGGACAAAGGATCCAAGAGGATGAGATAAAAGCTACAAGTCCTTCATGACATAACCTTAGAAGTCATACATCACCTCCTCTGTACAACACTGATCACACAGGTGGTACTGATATAACGAAGAAGGAGGCCGGGCATGGTAGCTTGCTTGCACTTGTAATCCCACTGCTTTGGGGAGCTAACACAGGAGAATTACTTGAGTCCAGGAGTTCTAGACCAGCCTAGTCAACATAACAAGAACTCTATCTCTACAAAAAAATTAAAAATTAGCCAGATGTGGTGGCACACGCCTGTAGTCCCAGCTACTGGGGAGGCTGAAGCAGGAAGATCACTTGAGCACAGGAGTTCAAGGCTGCAGTGAGCCGTTATCATGCTACTGCACTCCAGCCTAGGCAGCAGAGCAAGATCCTATCTTTGGAAAATAAATAAATAAAATAATAAAGGAGATTGAATGAGGGTATGAATCCCAGGGAGGTGGGACTCATTGCAGCTTACCTGGGAGGCTGGCCTCCCATAGGGTGTCAGGAATGGGGTTCATCTGGTTCTTGATGGTGTATTTAACCCACTGGCTTCTGCTGAGATGTTCTTGCTCATGTCTGACCTTGGGTACGTTGTAAACACCCTCCTTCACTCCTCACTTTAAGCCCTTTATGCTCTCTCAAAGGATGCATCGGTGTCTGTTCTGCAACTCAGTCTTTTCTGTTCTTGGAAACAGGGAGGCTTCACTTTTGCATCCTTCCATATCTTTTGTTATCCGCCCAGACCTTGGCTGGCTTTTCAAATTCGAAAGCCAAGAATCTGGCTTGGTCCCTATCTGCTTTGTGCTGTGTCACTCTTTCCCTGAGGCAATAAATGCCGCATGGTCTGGCGGCTGCTGCCTGAAGGAGGACACTGGTCACAGGACATAAATTAATGCATGGAATTTAAAAAACACACACATACAACAAGACCTTATTTAACATTCCAGAATATTTTTCTGCCATGCTGCAAAAACAGTTGGTGAATATAAGTTGTCTTCATCATCTCTGTTCATTACCACTGTGACTCTATAAGATGTATCTAAAACATCCCCATTTTACAGATGAAGAAACAATTAGAGAGGTTGGGTGACTTGCTAAACCCATATTCTAGGTGGGTGGTTTACATGTAACTCAATTCCAGGTTCTCTGATCCAAGTCAGCACTCTTGCCCCAACTGCGCTATTTCTTCTCTGCCTTATTTTCCCCTCTGAAATCTGCTTAAGATTTTTTCCTAACCACTGAAAAGGTATCGTCTTGGGTAACTTAAGAGGATTTATAAGCTAGACAAAAGATCCTTGAATGGTGCAGTTTTATGTGTAGGGCACACATGGGAGAGAACCTGAAGGGACACCAGATCAATTCAACACCCCCAAAATTATACACCAGGTCGTCTCCTGCTTCACCCACAAGTAAGGTTGACCTTTTGAGTGGGAAGGATTCAAGACAGAGGGCAAGAGAAACAGATGGACTTACAGACAGAGCAGCAGGAGAAAAACAAAATCAGAGTGATCCTTTCCATCCTCTTGCAGCAAAGAACCTCTCCAAGGAGTGTCAGCGTCTGAATTTGATACCAACTCTGGAAGGTTATTAAGTTTGAACTCCTAATAAAGAACAGATGGGAAATGGAAGAAAATCAAAGATCAAATATGCTTTCCACATTTTTTGCCTAAATGAAAGGAAAAAATTGTCAGGAACCATTGATCGCCTTTTGTGAGTGTCACATCCCCATTGTGGGATTCCCGAGGCAGCAGGTGTGTTTCCTCGCATGGATCCAGCCCTGGCTGCGATGAGCAGAAAAGGCAATGGTTTCCAGGCTGTAGCTGAAGGATGGAGGGAGTTACCCCACAGCTCCCCCGGAGTCTGAGGATCCATCATCTGAACAGTGAGGGGCACAGGTTATGGAGAAACAGAACCACGGCTTCTAATTCTAGATCTACCATTATATGTGTGACTTTAGGCAAGTCATTCAACTTATCCAGGCCTCAGTTTCCTCATCTGTAAGGATCTTTGAAATGATTTAAATAAATTGCTGCAGAATAATTGTCTTGTGGTACCTATTTCAAAAGAAGTGGTAATTGCAACAGGGAGAAAATTATGTGTTCACTAAATGCTGTTTTATATTCATCCTTCCTGGATGCACAGAAAACTACCTTTCCCTATCCTCTTCCAGCTAAGGGGTCATATGACTGGCTTTGTGAATGGAAGTGATGAGCATCACTTCAGACCAAGGAAGTGTACAGTCCCCATGAGATTTTCCAATCTCTCTCTTCCCCTGACACAGCAAATGAGGCATCCTCAAATTGCAGTGCAGAAGCACACAATTTAAAAAGCCTGGATCACTGAGTCACCACATGGATCATAGCTGCCTAGGCCCACAGTGGACTTTACAGGGGTGAAAACTAAACTTTGTTTATGAGATTTAGGGTTGTTTGTTACAGCGACCCAGCTAATGCTGACTAATTTAGAAGTCATTATTATTGTTGTTGTTATTGTTGTGTTGTGTCTAGAAGGCAGTCATTTAAATTCAAATAGGTTCCTTAGGATTGCTAAGTAACTGACCTAGATGAAATATCCAAGTGGCTATTTAGATCCCTGGTAGGGAGCAGAGTGTGACACAGCAGGAAGATTTGGTAGGGAAAGGAGATAGAAAGGGAGAACCATAGGATTTGCCAAACCCAATGGGAGGAATTTCAGCATCCCTTTTTGCCGTATCAAATATATGATGTTTCCTTCATTTTCATTCATTGCCCCTCATGTCCCACTACATCCTCCATGCACCCATTTTTAATCACCTGGCACCCTCTCACTCTCCTGGTCACATACTGGCCCCTAATGCCTGATACCAGGTGTGGTTGCTCGGCTTTTGGTTTTGACCGTGGACACAGCCAATATATGAGACTTTTTTAGTCAGCAGCACCCCCATTATCCCCCTTGCCCCTGATGTCCCACCCTGGTATGAACCATTGTCTCACAAGAGGAGCTTAGACACATTAATCAAACATTAATCCGAAAAAAAGAATAAAGATTATTTCTTGAAATAATTGAGCCAGAGAGTCCATGTCCCTGGATCATCATATCTCAGAATCAAAGAAATGCAAAATCAAAGAGCTATAGAAGTTGAGGATATAGTGCTAAAGAATCAAAGAATACTAAAAACCATAGAATCATTAAAAAAAAAAAAAAAAAAAAAAACCCATAGGACTGTAGATCCCAGCTGAGCCTAAGAGTGGAAATTTGGCATGTTGGGCCTGCTCTACCCTTGGGCATCTATTTGCATGAGGGCTGCAGGCTGGAAGAGAAGCAAGATTTGTGCTTGGGATCCTAAACGATGGAGAAGACAAGGCAAGATGGTCTGTGCCTCCCTTTGGTTCATATAAACCGACTGGAGAATCCATGTCATCCTTTTATGAAGCTACACTTGTCCCTTGACAAAGATTCTCTCCTTAACCGAGCTTTAGTCAGGCTCCTCTGAACCCTCTTCTTGGCTAAGCCTTGACCTTGGCACCTGCCTTTGCTGAGCCTACATGGCCCAGTTGTAGTAAGAATCCTGCTAAGTTGGTTTAGGGAGAACCATCCCCCACCCCGATGTCTGGTCATCCTTCGTATCTGGTCAAATCCCTCATCTTTCCACTGTCCCCCAAGGGATATCTGTTCACCTTGGCCTGCCTTCAGCAAGAATTCCTCCTACATTTGATCTCCCCTCTTAGTAATTTTCCATCCACTTACCCATTCCCTAACCTGCCACCCTTTATTATCATAAATCTTCAGTTGTTGCATTTGAAGTTGAACTTGATCTCTCTCCCCTATTGCAATCATCATGATACCCAACAAGATAGTCCTAAATAAAGTCTTCCTGTTTTCACATTTGTCAGAATAATTTTTTCTTTAACACTCTTCAGCCAGTGTGCTGTGATCCAATGAGAGTCAAACTTTGTGTGTGTGAAATTTTTTTCAAATAAAATCCAATAAATAAAAAGGTTGAGCTGATCACGTTGAAAGTAGGAAGTGAAGGTGAAATTCTGTGCACCTCATTGTTGACCCCTTGCAGTTCCTTACATTCCTTGGGGACCCCAAGCACAGTTAGAAAACCTCTAGGGAGGTGGGGTGCACAGGGAGCTGGACTGTTGGCATCTCAGTGCCATTGCTGCTTCCTGCCACATACTCCCCTGTATCATGAGCCTAGAAGCCTGGAAACTATACTTACCCAACTGCCTTGTCAGTAGAGTTCCAGTTCAGCTTCCCCCAGTGTGAAGTACTCACGTGAGATAGGGAAGACAGGAGAGAAGAAGAAAGCATTATTATTCTACTAGCAGTGGGACTTTCGCAGAAAGCAGACATATGGTGTCTTCCAGCATCTTCTGGACATTTTATCTTAAGTAACCCACATTGGTACTGTAGGCAGCTGAGGACCTCAGTAGTAGTGCTCTGCAAGAATCCCTGTACACCCTGCTATCTTAAATGCTGCAGCATTGCATTCCCTGTATTAAATATCTTCCTGATTGAAATACCTAGAGGGGTTTCTGTTTTCCTTATGCATCCTGATGAATACAGACAGTCAGAACACATGGTTTCTAATTTCATCTAGAGGTTAAGGGTGGGTTGGGCTAGTAATGGGTACCCACTGATAAAAGCAACAATAAGAGCAACTCTTACTTTTTTTCTGTATGTGCAAGGCCCTATGATGTGAGGCAATTTACCCAACCTGTCTCATTTATGAGATGACCCTTCTTTTGTTTGTTTTTGAGACGGAGTTGCCCAGACTGGAGTGCAGTTGCATGATCTCAGCTCACTGCAGCCTCCGTCTCCTGGGTTCAGGTGATTCTCCTGCCTCAGCCTCCCGAGTAGCTGGGATAATAGACATCTGCCACCATGCCCAGCTAATTGTATTTTTAGTAGAGATGGGGTTTTACCATGTTGGCCTGACTGGTCATGAACTCCTGACCTCAGGTGATCCATCCACCTTGCCCTCCGAAAGTGCTGGGATTACAAGCGTGAGCCACTGCGCCCAGCCAAGACAACCCTTTAAGAAAGACATTAGAAGGGAATTTCACACCTCTCCCCGACTCTTCTGCCCTTTCTAGTAACCATTTTTTCCAGCTCTCAACCAGAGAAAAATAAACTGAGATCCTTATTTGGTCAGTGTAAAATATATATTGTGCCACATTTCAGTTATGCACAGGGTTACTATGCCACGAAATAGGCACCCACTTGCCTGATTCTCTCTAAGCAGAATTTTATCCCTGGGGAATCTCTGGCCATCCCCAGTGGTCTTTATTTGCTTGATATACCTGGTAGGGTACATGCATTTAGGACCCCTCACAGGATCTGGCCATCTTTCTCTCCCGACAGGCAATCCTGAGCACACAGGTTCAAAGATTTATATTTACACTGGGAAATCAGAAGTCTTGAACCTGGAGCTGAAGAATAAAGAACACTTTCTTTCTCATTTGATTGTTATTTGTCTTGCATCGAAACTTTGTCAGCCCCAAACCCTGCAGGGATGGGGAGATAAATGGTAGATCAGAATTAGGCATTCCAGAATCTCCTTCCCACTGCTAACAAAACTTACTCCCAGCTGCTACTGGAAATTCCCGTTGCTGACAACAATTAGCCCCAGTTGCTACTGGAAAGCACTGATACCCAGAGAAGTAAAGCAACTAGCCTAGTGTCACACAGCTAATAAGTGGTAATAGCCCAGATTTAGTCCTGCCAATCCCATTTCTGAGTCTGTTCACTTCATTACTGCACAACCTTTTTTTTTTTTTTTGTATGAGAGATAGTGGTTTGGAGGCCATGAGGAAATTGTGTAACCCTTGTGGGTTGAAATTTTCCTTTCTGTCAAGTAAGAGAGCCATTTTCAAGGTTGCTCTGTTTAACAACACCCTGAAATCTCAAGACAATGAATTCCTTGATACGAATGTCAACACCCCCGTCTGCTCCCCGCACAGCCTGGCAGATGGTAGGAGCTTATGACTGTTTCACTTACGACCAGACTATCAGTGGGCATGAGTCTGCCTTTGTTGCTAATTCTATACTTGGCTCCTAAAAGCATCAAAGGCAGGGAGGAAGGACAAGAGGGGAAAAGCGAGGATTATTCCCACTTTATTTTTAGTTTAAATAAGAGATAAAGAGGGAAAGACTGAGATAAGGGGGTCATCTTTCCCTCACCCTTTTTAAAGAAACCTTAATTTCTGCAGAGACAAGTCCTTCGACTTTCCACCTGTGACTTCCCATTTCTGATCTGTAAAATGGGTACATAGCACCTCCCCTCCTTACTTTGCTAAAGACATTCAACCATGACCTTCAAATGTGATCTTGCCACTTCCACACTGTGGAACCTTGGAAGGGCAAGGCATTCTGCTTCTCAGGCTTCACTCTCCTCTCCTCTAACATGGACCTCATGATCATGCTCATGCTTACCCCTCCCTGCCATTAAGAACATGAAAGGACACATAATGGAAAAAAGTCCCTGCAGCCCTCAACAGGCTGAGCTGATGTGAACAATGCTAAGAGCAAGATTCTGAATGCTCTTCCCCCGAGGACTCAAGATAACCTCCAAAGCACCCCTAAGCTCAGTCCCTCATTTTATCCTCCTAACAACCCCCTGAGGCAGTCATCATCCCATGCACTTGGCAAGTAAGGAAACCAATGCCTGCAACTCAAACGGGGCTCCAGCCTCAGCACCATCACCCTTTCTCTAGGCAACCCACCCTGCTCTGAGCCTCGGTCTTCCTCACCTCTGCAATGGGGCCAACATCCCTCCTCTGCAGAATTGTTGCAACGTGGTTTCCGGCACATCCTAGGTGCTCACATGCTCTTGCTCTCCCCGGGAGGCTCAGGCCTTGCCTAAGAATACCCCGCACTTGAGCATGGGGCACCTGGGTCTTGAACTCAGATCTCCCAAGACCCAGTTCCACCCCCTCTGACTGCAGAAACACGGCCCCCACGTTCTCGCTGGGTGTCCCTGGGAAATACTTCCATTGTAATTCCTTGGGCTTGAAGCAAAAATTAAAGTTGCTGACAGCCTGCTCACCACCGTGCTGATTTGTAATATTGATGAATCAGGAGCCGGTCCTGGCTCTGGCTGTGGGTACAAGTGCCCAGAATATTCATGAGCCATACTGCCATTCCCTGATGGCATCACTTCCCCTTTACGGTGCCATCATTCCACCACACGTCACTTGTTCCAACGTGATCTTCCGATGCCGCCCACACATCCCAGCCTGGGCAGACACCCGCTCCTGCCGAGAACTAAATTCCAGGCCACAGTGAGGACAACTGCGCTGTCATCAGGGCATGGGAACATCATGGGACAATTAAAGGCCCTGAGCTCCCACCAACACCGACCAGGAGGTCGTCTTCGTTCTCCAACTTGGAGCTCTGGTCTAAGAAAGCAGCTTCTCATTCAAGCCCATGGAACAAAGCAACAGCTTGGTAACCCCCTTGCCCACCCTCCAAGGCCTGACCTGGACATTTTGGGAATCAGGGACATATTTCTCAACAAATATCCTTATCCCAGTGGGAGGCAGCCTGCCTGTCCTTGCACCCTGCGAAAGCTTGTCTGTGAGATGACGTGAGCTGCCGTGTGCTTTTCTGGTTAAACATTTATACTACAGCTTTTGGAGATAAATGATACATACATATGTCTGCATGATTACAATTAAATATTAAGAAGATACACAGGCGGGAACTTGGTCGGCCTGAAGGAAATGAAACCCAGGGGCACAAATGTCAGATCTGAGAGGTGCTGAAGGGGGGATAATTAAGAGCATCAAGGTTGACCCAAGGCCAGTCGGGTCCGAGGCCACTCCGGCGGAAAGTAACCACCTACCTCCCATCAGTCCTCTAATGAAGCTGAATAGATGCATTGGTGGCTTTTCTCTTCTTGCCTTCTTTCCATCTCTTTCCCCTTCTTCCCTCTTTCTTTGCTCTCCAAGGCAAAAGCCAGCTTGGGCAGCCTTCCCTACTCGTCTCTGCCGCACCACTCCAAATCTGACTGCATTTTTAAATTGTATTTGATTAGGTTTTACGAGCTGACTTGCTCGACGTGGCACAAGTCGCAGGATATGTCAGAGGGCTGGCAGAGACTTGAATTGAAATGATTCTAATTACGTGTGATAATTTTTGCATTCTAACATAAAACAATGTTACCAACAAAAATCCCATTACAATGGTTAAAAGACAAATCATTTAGCAAGTCCCTTTCTTTATTACTTTATTAGACAATTTACAAGGCAACATTTTGAACATTGGGACCGGGCGATGGCCCAAGGCTATCCAACTGTAAGTTGCACTAAGAAAAGGGAGTTCATCTCTTGTCATTAGTCAGAGAGTCAAATGCAATCACGGGGACTCCAATTGGCTTGTCAAATTAGCCACCGTTTCAAACCATTAGCATGGCAGAGCATTGCAAAATGCAGGGAGCTCCGAAAAGAAGCATTTAACTGCGACCCAAGATGTTTTAGAATGCCTCCTCCAAGCAGCATCCAAATATCCCAGATTCCCTCCCTGAAGTTCCCCTCCACCCACCCACCCCCAGCAAATATCATCCTGCCCCATTCCTAGCAGCTTGGTCATGTGACCTGTTCCAGCCAGTGAAATTAGAGCAGGGGTGATTTGTGTCACCTTTGGGTAGAATCTGCAAGAAATAGTGTATGCTTCTCTGAATCTATCTATTTTTTCTCTGCCTTCGGACTAGCAATGTTCTAGACTAGCAACGTCCACTGACCTGATTTATGGGTAAAAAGTATTTTAAGCAAAGCATCAGCCAACATGTAATGATGAAAGTGTGAGTGATAAACATGTAACTTGAATGAAAAATAAACCTTTGCTTTTCATAGGGTGACTAACCTTCCTGGTTTTTGAAAGTCTGAGGGGGTTCCTGAGATGCATGACTTTCAGTTCTGAAGCTATGACAGTCCCAAGTAAATTGCTTTGGGGTGCCTGAGACTGAGAGATTTCCTGGAATGCAGGATTCTAGTGCTAAAACTAAGAAAGTCCTGGGCAAACCGAAACAAGTTTTGGTCGCCCTATTGTGTCCGGAATTGGTTCCTTCCGGTGGGTTCTCAGTCTCGCTGACTTCCAAGAATGAAGCCTCAGACCCGCAGTGAGGGTTACAGTTCAAAAACGCGGTGCGTCCGAAGTTGTTCGTTCCTCCCGGTGGGCTCCTGGGCTCGCTGGCGCCAGGAGTGAAGCTGCAGACCTTCCCGGTGGTGTTACAGCTCATAATGGTAGGGAGAACCCAAAGAGGGAGCAGCAGCAAGATTTACTACTAGGAGCGAAAGAATAAAGCTTCCACAGCTTCGGAGGGGACTCCAGCAGGTTACCGCTGCTGGCTCGTGCAACCTGCTTTTATTTCTTTATTTGGCCCCACCCACATCCTGCTGATTGGTCCATTTTACAGAGTGCTGATTGGTCCGTTTTGACAGAGCACTGATTGGTGCGTTTACAAACCTTTAGCTAGACACAGAGCGCTGATTGGTGCATTCACAATCCTTTAGCTAGACAGAAATGTTCTCCAAGTCCCCTACCTGATTAGCTAGACACCAAGCGGTGATTGGTGCATTTACAAATCCTTAGCTAGACACAGAGCACTGACTGGTGCATTTACAATCCTTTAGCTGGACGCAAAAGTTCTCCAAGTCCCCACCTGACCCAGAAGCCCAGCCAGCTTCACCTCTCACTATCTTTGGAAGCCACAGACCACAGACAATTTTGGAGATGTTTGTTACCTCAGCATAACCTGGACTAAGCTGACTGATACACACTCACTTTATAAACAAGGGAACCAAAGTTCAGAGAGTCAACAGACCTGGTAAACATAGAGTGGCATGAAGGCAGAATGGAGATTTTGCAATCAAATGAGTGGAGGTTTGGGGAGGTCAAAGAGGGAGGAGCACTTAAAGCCTGGAGTTCAAGACCAGCCTGAGCAACATAGTGAGATCCTGTCTCTACAAAAACAAAATTTAGAATTAGCCAGGCATGGTGGTGCATGCCTGTAGTCTCAGTTGCTTGAGATGTTGAGGTGGGAGAATCACTTGAGCCCAGGAGTTTGAGATTGCAGTGAGCTTTGATCACACCACCACATTATTCCAGACTGGGCAACAGAGTGAGACCCTATCTCTTAAAAAAGTCAAGGTTTGTTTCCTGGCTCTGCTGATTACTGGCTGTACTACCTTGGGCAAGTGTCACAGACTGGTTCCTGGGAAGCAGATGCTGGGGCAGAGTCTAGCGAGCAGGATGTTTAGTAGGAAATGTTCTTAGATCAACACCTTTGGAGAAGAGAAAAAAGAAGTGGAGTTGGGCACAGGGAGAAGTTGAGCCATGATGAAGGTTCAACAAAGGTCTCAGCCAATCCTATGGGGGGCTCTGGAACTGGATGGCCCTTTGGAGCTGTCTCAAGTTGGGATAAGGGGGTCAGGCCTTTATCCTCTTGCATCTATCAGTCACAGGAGAGGGCTGACCCCAGAAGGGAGTGAGCTTGGGTGATGCAGTTTTCCTGAGCTGGGGCAGCCACAAAGAGGGCAATTCTCTCAGCAGTTATAAATAAATCCTTCCAGCCAGGCACAGTGGCTCACACTGCAGCCCTAGCTACTTGGGAGGCTGAAGCAGGAAGACCACTTGAAGCCAGGGGTTCAAGGCTGCAATGAGCTATGATTGCACCACTGCCCTTCAGTCTGGGTGACAGAACAAGACCCTGTCTCTATAAAGAAAGAGAGAGAGAAATCCTTCCTTCCATTAGATGAATCTAGGCTGTGCCTCACAGCCTTTAATACAGTGAGTTACTCAAACACTGTCAACCTCAATCCTCATCTGCAAAATGGGACCAACAGTTCATATAGATTGCTAATACTGTGTGGATAATTTGTTAGATACTTACCCTATGCCAGGCCCCAAGAGTTTTATATGCACTTTAACACATGGGGATGAAGGAACTAGAACATGTGAGATTCTTAGAACAGTGTCTGGTACACCGTGATATATTGTAATAATTATTAATATTAAAGGTATCCCACTTGTACAACTGCAGCCATCTCCTCACTGGCTTCTGCCTCTGCTCCCAGTTCTTCCCCTCATGGTAGCCAGAGGGATCTCTCAAAAAAGGCAAATGTTACTAGGTCACTCTTCTGCTCTAAACTCTTCCATAGCTACCTATTACCTTCTAGATAAAGCCCAAGATCCTTCCCATGACATTAAGGCTTTGCTAATCTCTCCCTGTCTACTCTCCCTACTTTCAGCCTCATGACCAGGGACATTTAATGACTTTCCATTTAACAGCTTTTTCCAGCCATCCGCTCCTCTCTCTGGCGTGGGGAATTCCATCTTGTCTTTCAAGATTCAGCTAAGGCATCATCTCTTTCAGGAAGCCATGCCCGACCCCCAGGCAGGTCAGACACTTCCCTGAGACCCCCACAGCCTTCCTGGCTTGCTCCAAACATGCTACTTGGATTCTTTTTTATTGACACATAATAAAAGTACATATTTCTGGGGCACAAGTGATAGTCTGATATACACCTACAATGTGTAATGATCAAATCAGGGTAATGGGGATATCGGGATATCCATCGCCTCCACCATTTACCATTTCTTGTTGGGAACATTAGTGTTGGGAGCATTTCAAACCTTCTCTTCTAGCTATTTTGAAATATACAATAAGTTATTAAGTCTAGTCCCCCTACTGTGCTATCGAACACTAGAACTTATTTTTTCTATTTAACTGCATGTTTGGACTCATTAACCAAGCCCTCTTCACTCTGCTACCTGGATTCTGATGATCCATTTGTGAACTCATCTTTCCCACTGCACACTGAACTTTACGAGGCTGAGGCAGCAAGAGCACTTTTGGATTCCAAGAGAGATTGTCTTTTTTAAAGTTCCCAACTCCCCTGTTTCATCTTGGGGTCCGACAAACAGTCAGTGGTCAGTAAACACTCAGCAGATGAATGACTATTCCACCCAGCCCTTCACAGGATAAACATGGGAACTAGGAATCGCTTCTCCACTTCTCAGTAGAACCTACCTAGAAATTCAATTTGAAACCCCTGAAAATTGGCTGCAAATTTACTAACCCCTAGAGATGCAGATGAATGAAACCGGGCAAACGGCTTCTATTGTCATCGGCAATGGCTGTTGTGTTTTGAACAAGCGTGTCTGTAACTGCAGACTGGGCCATGCCGCTCTAAGGACTCGGAAGCAAGTAGAACTACCACCTTCTGGTGTCGCTCTTGGCCCTGGCTGGCCACGTGGTCCTGCTAAGAGTCACTCCCCATTCGGAACCTGATTCTTCCCCCTGTAACATGAGGGAGGGAGACAAGCTGAGCTCTAAACACACGGCCTTCCCTCTCCAAACAAAACAAACAAACACTGTTTGCACAACTCTTTAGCTCATCAATCTGTGGCTCCTGTTGACTGCTGGGAATGTCTCTGCGGTTCAGTTGCTAGCTCCTCTCCTGGCATCAAGGCTGTCACCATCATGCCACCTTCCTTTCTAGGAACATCCCAGGGTGCCCCCTGCAAGCCAGAGACATAACAAAGGAGCACCCCGTGTGCCTCCTGCAAGCCGGAGACATAGCTCACGTGCCACCACCCTCAGTCCACACCCTGCGCTGTGGTCCTCTCCCCTGGCAGTGATTCCTCTCCTTCAATGCGCTCAGGGCACCATGAGGGCAGGAACGTCACCTCAGCATCCCGGAATGCCCAGGGCCTGGCACGATGCCAGGCATACAACTGACACCCAGAAACCACTGTATCATGTTTATTTCATTATAGGCCTATCACGGGTTAGGTCGTGTCCCCCAAAACGATGTTAAAGTCCTAATCCCCAGCAACTGTGAACAGGGATCCTGTTTGGAGATAGTCTTTGCAGATGATGGAGTTCAGAGGAGGTCATTAGTCAGGGTAGGCCCTTGTCCAAAATGACTGTGCCCTTATTCAAAAGGAGATCTGGACACAGATCAACATAGAGGGAAGACAATGTGAAAACGTGGGGAGAAAGCTGGGAATAAGGCCGTCCACAAACCCACGAATCCCTGAGGCTGCCCGAGGTGCCAACACCTGGGCTTCAGACTTCAAGCTCCAGAACAGAGAGAGAACACATTTCCGTGTATAAGCCGCCCAGTCCGTGGGTCTTTGTTTCGGCAGACAAGGCCTCTCTGCCCTGAGTAAGTCAAGGGCAGGACTGTGTCTGACTACCGGCTGTGTCAGCCCAGCACTGTGATAAGAACAAGAGCCCCACCCCCAGCTGTGGACTCTCCAGGGGACAGAATCCCCTCTTCCAATGGCCCAATCTCCAATATTCATTTAAGCAACACTAATATGTCAGACTGCAACCAATGCCACGCAAAGATAAGCCTTGTCTGCGTGCGTGTGTGTGTGTGTGCATGTGCGTGTGTGTCTGTCTATCTCCCATACTGGTCTATGAGCCCCTCAGGGCCATCTCTTATTCATTTCTGTGCCCTCCAGCACCCAGTACAGAGCCTGGCACACAACAGAATTTGTCTGTTAAATTATTTAATTGACAAATATTAATAACAAGCTCTTCGCTGATGTTAGGCTCTGAAAGGGTGGATTCCCTTGGAAGACGGTAAGGGAGACACAGGAAAGAGGGAGCAGGAAATCAGGGTGAAGAAATGCCACCACCTGAGCCACACAGATGCAGACACCCAGCTGCTGTCTGCAGCCCACTCTTGACTTTCTAGAGCAATGACACATGGATGCAGAGGGGCCCAGCTTTGATTCAAATGCCAGCTGCTGAGAGTCCTGAGCCAAGATATCCAACATCTCTGAGCCTCAGGTTCTTCACCTGTAAGACGGTTACATAATGCTAGGAGCTGCACTGAGGATCGCAGAGGCCATTATGGAGTCCCTCACCCACATTTTTTCCTCCAGAATGGTCACTATTAAGCACAGGTCTGGCATACAGCAGGTGCTCAATAATAGCAAGTCTTTTTAAATTTGTCTTGCCCTCCTAAGAACACTGGGAGAGAGACCGTCTTGTCTCACTTTACACAGACAAACCCAGGTTTGTCTCCATCTGAGTTCTGATCAGCACAAGCTCTCAAAGTGCACACTCAATGAGGACAGACTCTTCCCGGACTCCCAGGGTCCCTCCAGCCCAGACTCAACAATGCAGAGGACTCTCGAGGTTCAAGGCTGCCTGCATGAAGTTCCCCGGCATCCTGCAACTGAACCCCCAGACACCCTGAGTAAGAGCAACCGACGTGGCATGAGGGTGATGCTAGGGCCTCAGCATCAATGGAGCTGCCCAGCCAGGCTGCAACCCCCCAACACAGTGTCACGTACACCGGTCACCAGCGTTCGCTGGGAGCAGACAGCCGCTAACACGGAGAAGCCTCATTATTCACTGTGGCTTAGTCACTGGCGCCGGTTTCTTTCTGAAGTCAGGGGAATTTCTGTTTACCCGAGGTCTCTCTCTAACATGCAGCATTTTGCACGGCAATCCCCCTGGTGTGGGGTAAAACGCAGGAGCTGGACCAGGCTCTGCTGTGCAGGTGACATCAACCCACTCAGTCATCATGGAGTGGAGGAAGGAACATTGGACCTGGGTTGAGGGCCTGGATCTACATGGACTCACTGTGTGTCCTTGGACAAGATAGTCCTCTGTCTGGGCCTCAGTGTTCCCATCTGTAAAATGGGGTGGGATGTACTTTAGAATTTCTTTCTTTTTTTTTTTTTTTTGAGATGGAGTCTTGCTCTGTGTCCCAGGCTAGAGTGCAGTGGCACGATCTCGGCTCACTGCAACCTCCACCTCCCAGGTTCAAGAGATTCTCCTGCCTCAGGCTCCAGAGTAGCTGGACTACAGGCACATGCCACCATGCCCGGCTAATTTTGTGTTTTTAATAGAGCTAGGGTTTCACTATGTTGGCCAGGTCTCGAACTCCTGACCACAAGTGATCTACCCGCCTCAGCTTCCCAAAGTGCTGTGATTACAGGCATGAGCCACTGCACCTGGCCTACTTTAGAATTTCAAAAGGCCCTTCTTGCTACAAAAATTGACAGTTCTACTGCATAGTAAGTGCTTACTGTGTACAAGACACATGCTGCAGAGAGGGGGAAGGAAAATTAAACTGCCCGCTTTGCATGAGACGCCGTGCTAGGCTGGAGGAGAGAATGGTGACGGAGACAGAGACAGAGGCAGCCAGTCCTCGTGGCACACACAGTCTAGGGTTTCACAAAATGCACCCTATCGTTGATTCACCGAATGTCAGAAGAGCAGGCAGGGGTGAGCAGACGTCAAGCCCTCTGTGAGCCACTCCTGCCCTCCCTTTCAGGGCAGAGCCATTGCTCAGGGCCGTGGCTATCTAAAGGGAGATACATAGGCTCATAGTGAAGATTCTGGACTTAGAATTCCGATGCTGGGGCCGGGCACAGCAGCTCACATCTGCAATCCCAGTACTTTGGGAAGTCAAGGCGGGAGGATAGCTTGAGGTAAGGAGTTTGAGACTAGCCTGGGAAACATAGTGAAACCCCCTCTCTACTAAAAAAAATACAAAAAATTAGCAGGGTGTGATGGCATGAGCCTGTCATCCCAGCTATTCAGGAGGCCGAGATGGGAGGATCGATTGAGCCCAGGAGGTGGAGGTTGCAGGGAGCGGAAATCCCACCACTGCACTCCAGCCTGGGTGATAGAGTGAGACTCTGTCTCAAAAAAAAAAAAAAAAAGGCCGGGTGTGGTGGCTCAAGCCTGTAATCCCAGCACTTTGGGAGGCCAAAATGGGCGGATCACGAGGTCAGCAGATCGAGACCATCCTGGCTAACCCGGTGAAACCCCGTCTCTACTAAAAAATACAAAAAACTAACCGGGCGAGGTGGCGGGCGCCTGTAGTCCCAGCTACTCGGGAGGCTGAGGCAGGAGAATGGCGTAAACCCGGGAGGCGGAGCTTGCAGTGAGCTGAGATCCGGCCACTGCACTCCAGCCTGGGCCACAGAGCGAGACTCCGTCTCAAAAAAAAAAAAAAAAATTTCAAGAAAGCGCACTACTTCCCATTGCATGGGCTCACTTTCCTCTGCTAGAAAATGGGTTCATTCCTGTTCCTACCTTGAGGGGTCAGTGAGCACAGCACAGGAATTGACACACACATGGTCCCTGGGTCAGGACCCGGCCCACAGGAGGTGGTCAGTAAATAATCCTCACTCTTTCTTGATCCCTGTTGCCAAGGAAGGGAGAAGTTTGAGGTCAAGGGGTGAGGTCACTGGGCAGCCCTTGCCCGTGAGCTTGAGCCACTCAGCTGCCTTCTGTGGTCTTGCCACATCCCCCATCCAGCACCTGTGCGTAGAAACCTGCCCTTCCCACAGACACCCAGTGGTCTGGGATTTTATTCATCTCTTTCATTGACTGATATGGAAACTGAGGCAAGAGGACAGAACAACTTGCCCAAGGTTATTCAGTGAGATGGGGCATCATGGGAGTTGGATTCCACAAACCTTTACTCAGAGTGCATCTTCCCCTCTTTCCTCCTCTTCCTCCTTCATCAACACCATCTCTTTACTAACCACTCCTTCTAGACCAGGCTGTGTGCTCAGCCTTTACACTCTGACCTCACCAAATCCCATCAGGTAGATACTTGGACAAGCCCATTTTACAGATGAAGAAACAGAGACTCTGTGAAGGCAAGTGGCTTCAAGCCAGACCTTGATCCCTTTCTAGTGAATTCCCAAGCAGGCTCAGTCTTTTAGAAACCCCCGTACCACAACACTCACCCACACCCTTTGCACTGGGATAATCATGCCTGGCCATGACTGAGCTCTTACAATAGCTTAGACACCGACTGAATACACTGCTTAGACACCGACTGAATCCTCATGAAAACACCCCAAAGCAAGCACTACTATTATCCCTGTTTTACAGAGGAGGAAACTGAGGCTCAGAGAAACCAAGTCCTTTCTAAGCTCACCCAGCAAGTGTGGAGCCAGATTCGACCCCAGAGCCTGTCCATTGACCCCAACACCTTGCTGTGTCCATAGGGTCTCTGCATGGAGCCACAGACAACATAAGCCCCATCTGGAATTCTGTGCACAGCCCTGGTTGCCTGGGTTCTCTGCATGACAACATCAGCCTGCACCTGGGGAGGTGACCACGGGCTGAACTTCAAATTTCCACCTTCAACTCTAAAGAGACAACATCGATTCACTCCCCGCGATCCCAGCAGGCATTAACTGAGTGCCTGCTAGGAGCCAGCACCTGCCAGGGGCCAGGCCCCAGGGAACACAGTACACAGAGAGAAGCAACAGCCAGGAAAACAAATTTCTGGAAGGACATTGGAGGAGTAGGAGGCTACACCCATGAGAAATGGGTGATGTTCCCCTAGTGGAGTGTCTGTCTATCTGTCTATCTGTCATCTGGAGGGGCAGGCGGGGCTAAGCTATTCCCCAGCCCCACCACCACCCAGCACAACCCAGATTCTGGGGCAGGAAGCCCCACCAGCCGGCAAGACCCATCCCTCCACAGCCAGGCTTCAGCAGAGCCGTGACCCGAGGTCTTCTCATCTCCAGCAGCTCCGCATTCGGTAACTGCCCTGCCACCTGCTGCCTTCTGGGTCGGAATAAATTTTCTCCACCTCCATCCACCAGTGGACAGCGCCCTCAGCTTCGTGATGCCCTGAACATTCCAGATCTGAGGCCCATGCCTGGTGGGGGAACGGTCTGACCACCACCCCACCCACTGCCCCCGCCATCCCAGTGTGAATCTATGTTGCAGAGCTCTTGTCTCAGTTATTAATAACCATAGTAATGGTCTTTATTTCAAAGCACTCGCTAAGGGTCAAGTCCATACTAAGCTGGTACCCGGCTCAATTATTTTATCCTCACAGCCACCTTGGAGGCAGGAACAATAAGTATCTGCAGTGGACAGATGAAGAGACTGAAGTTCAGAGAGTAAGTGGTGGATAGCCAGATTTCAGCCCAGGTCTGCATGGCTCCAAAACTCCCTGCCCAAATGGGAGGCAGAGCAGGTGCACTGCGGACAGGGGCTTTCCTGAGGTCCTGATTGCATGGGGAGGAGGCCCACTTTCCCCAGCACGTCCCAGAATGATGCCTGAAGATCCTCAGGTCCAGAGGCCAGGACCTCTTTTTTGCATTGCTTTTCAAGGGGGAGGTGTATGATCTTGGTCAAGTGGCTTCACCCTTCTGAGCCTCAGTTGCGTCACCAGTACCAAGGAGGGTGATAATACCTCCTTTCCAGGTGCGTTTTCCTAGCTGGGATCTTCGCTCATCTCTGAACCCCCTCACAGAATCCATGTCAGATAGAGTGGCTGTGGAAACCAGGACAGACCCAGCAGAGACGATGGATCTACCTGAGCCACTGCCTCCCTCTGCCTGACAGCTCGGTGATCCCTTCTGCTTCACTCTGAGCCCCTTGCAGTTTTCAGCAGGACAAAGAAAAACTGTACTTTGAGTTAAGACACTGGAAAAAAAAGTTCACTTGCACAGGGAGTCTCAGGGACTCCTAGCCATGCACCCCAATACCTGCATCCCAAGGGCAGGAGCAGAGCTGTAAGTCCTGAGTTCAGAGCCCCACACCATGCTGGGAAGAACAGGGAGCTGAGGCCTGTTCTCGGGGACCTCACAGGCCATTGTCATCACAGCTGTGTTTATCAAGCATCTTCCACGTGTTTGGACCCCCTCGTTTAATCTCACAGCAACCTCAAGGGTAGGTGTGATTATCTCCGTTGTACAGATGAAAAAACTGAGTCTCAGTGGCAGTGAACCAAGGAAAACAATAGCCAAGCCAGGATTGGAACCCAAATTTGTTGATTCCAGGGTCATTGTTCTCCCCTACAGCTCCACACCCTGACCAGCCTGAGACAACCACCAAGTCCTGACCAGCTCCTTCCACAATCCCTATGGGGGAGCAAATATCTGTCACTTCAGTGCAGCAAAAAGAGGACCAATTTTAGAGTCCCACAGAACTTGGTTCTGAGAGACAACACCAGAAACACAAGCATCAAAAGAGAAACATGGGTGCATTGGACTTCCACCAAAACTTAAAACTTCTGTGCTGCAAACAAAATCATATAGTAAAAAGACCCTCCACAGAACAGGAGAAAATATTCCCAGTTCTTTATCGGATAATGGATTTGTATCCAGAATATATAAAGAACGCTTACAACTCAACAATCAAAAGATAAACAACCCAATTTTTTTTTCTTGAGATGCAGTCTCACTATGTCACCCAGGCTGGAGTGCAATAGCACAATCCTGGTTCACTGCAACCTCCACCTCCAGGGCGCAAGTGATTCTCCTGTCTCAGCCTCCTGAGTAGCTAGGATTACAGGCATGTCCCTCTGTTCCCAGCTAATTTTTGTATTTTCAGTAGAGTCGGTGTTGCACCATGTTGCCCAGGCTGGTCTTGAACTCCTGACCTCAGGTGATCCACCTGCCTCAGCCTCCCAAAGTGCTGGGATTACAGGCGTGAGCCACCACACGCAGCCAAGCAACCATTTTTTTTTTTTAATGAGCAAAGGATACGAATAGATATTTGTCTTCAAAGAAGATATACTAATGGCCAGTAAGCAAATGAAAAAAATGTCTGACATCCTTGGTCATCAGGGAAGTGCAATTCAAAACCACGATGAGAAGACTCCCTAACCCTTAGGGTGGCTAGAATCAAAAAGGCAGATAGTAGCAAGTGTTGGCAAGGATGCAGAGAAACCCAAATCCTCATACACTGCTGATGGGAATGTAAAATGGAACAGACACTCTGAAAACAGTCTGACAGATCCTTGAGCAGTTAAACATCGTGCTACCATACGATCCAGCAATTTCCACTGCAGTGGAATTGAAAATATCTGTCCACATAAAACCTTTTCACAGCATTATTCATAGTAGCCAAAAAGTGGAAACAATGAGCAAATGAATCAATAAAATGTGGTATATCCATACAATGGAATATTATTCTGCAATAAAAAGGAATGAAGTACTAATGCACATTGCAACATGGGTGAACCTTGAAATTATGCTAAGTGAAATAGGCCAGGCACAGAAGACCACATGTTACATGATTCCATTTATATGAAATGTCTAGAATCTACACAGATAGAGAGTAGATTAATGATTGCCAAGGGCTGAAGGGATTGCTAACAGAGGATTTCTTTGGGAGAATTTACTAAAATGCTGTAAAACTGAATTGTGGTGTTGGTTGCAGAACTATGTGAACACACAAAAGAAATTGAAATGTATACTTTACATGTGTGAATTCTGTGGTATGAGAAGTCTAGTCTCAACAAAGCTGTAAGAAAAAAAAATCCAACTCTGTCAAATCCCAGAGTTGTGTGATCTTAGAATAAAGGTTTCCCAGTTCCAAGCCTCAGCTTCCTGCTCCGCAGCTTGGGCTAATAAGCCACATCACCTTGCATGAAAATCAAGGAGACAGTACAGCTGGGGCCCAGCACGTAGTAGGCCTCACTCCGCACGAGGTTCCTTCCGCAGAGGGGAAGGGCATGGGGTTTGCCCAAGTAGGGCGCACGGCCAAGGCCATGGCTGGTCCTGGACGGCCGGGTGGACTGGACGGAGGAGGAGGCTTACCGCCCATGACGTGATGGATGGCTCGGGCCATCCGTCAGGCTGGGAGCGGGTGGCAGGGGAGGAAGCCGTGAGGGAGCCCATTACCGTACACGTGTTAACAGCTCATCCTTTGTACCGACAGCCGCGCGGGCGCAGGCCAGGGCCGCTCCCCACATTGTCTGCGCGCCGCGGCCGCGCGGTGATGAATGGGCCGCGCGCGCCCGGCCGTCCCCGCCGCCGCCAGGGTACCGCGGGCCGAGGGCGACACCTCGTGGCTATTTACAGAACTGCGGGCGCAGAGGGGGCAGGTGGGCCCCCGGCGACCTGCCTTTAGTGCAAAGCTCAAGATACTCTCTGCAGAACACTTACTTAGCACGGACCCTGGTGCGTCGTAGGCTCTCGAGAAATCCAGATCATAATTACAGCCACCTTTATTTTCAAGGAAAAACAAAACAGGCAAAATGAAGCTCAGAAAAGGGATGGGGACCAGGCAAGGTGGCTCGCACCTGTAATCCCAACAATTTGGGAGGCCAAGGAGGGTGGATCACCTGAGGTCAAGAGTTCGAGACCAGTCTGGCCAAGATGGTGAAATCTCATCTCTACTAAAATACAAAGATTAGCCGGGCGTGGTGGTGGGCGCCTGTAATCCCAGCTACTTGGGAGGCTGAGGCAGGAGAATCACTTGAACGCAGGAGGTGGAGGTTCCAGGGATCCGAGATGGTGCCACTGCCCTCTACCCTGGGCAACAGAGCTAGACTTTGTCTTAAAGAAAAATAAAAAAGAAAGAAAGATAATAAAAGAAACAGGGTGGGGTTGCCAAAAACTGGGTAGCAAATAGTTTTTTAGTATATCAAAGATCTCTAGGGAATAGACTTATCCTTTTAAAAAAATCACTCATTATTCATCTGAAATTCACTTTTAACTGGGAATGCTGTGTTTCTGTGTTTGTGTCTGCAAACCTGGCAACCCGATAACTGGGTGCCTTTGGACACAGCAGTTCACCTGTCTGCTTCTGTAAAATAAGAGAAGCAAGACTCTATCCCTACACGTTTACAACAGTAACTACGGGCCTGATGTGCAGATTAAATGAGAGGATACAGGTAATGAATATAAAGCGGATCAAGGTCACAGCCAGTCAGAGTTAAAGTCGTCATGTCCCTGATCACACCCTATTTGCAGAGTTTAGGAAAGAAAAGGATTCCAACAGCCGCTAAGTTTAATGTGACTCTGGGCCTTTGTATGTTCCGTGTCCCGCTCCCGGATGACCCTCCCCTCTCTAATGACTCCGGAAGGTTCTCTCTGATGCTCTCCTTCCCACATCATAATCCCAACACACATTTCCTTGGAGTTCTCATCTGTTTCATGTCAGACCCCTGCTTCGACCTGTCTTCTACCTGGCCTTACTCCTCCTTACCTGGCCTGGCACGTATTAGACATTCAACTAACATGTGTGGAATGGGTGAACGTAGACATGGCTCAAGGCCCAGAGATGAGTGTCTTATATCATGTGGCATGGCAATACCAGAAGGTAAGGCCATGAGGGTGGGCTGTGCCCTGTTCCCCTGCTATAGCCCCGGCATCTAGTAGGCACCTAACAAGATTGGTTTAATTTAATACGAATTACTAACCTGAGCTCTGTGTCTAATGCACTGTGTCAAACATTTAATTATTTAAAATTTTTATTTCCCTAAGTTATTGGGGAACAGGTGGTGTTTGGTTACGTAAGTTCTTTAGTGGTGATCTGTGAGATTTTGGTGCACCCATCACCTGAGCAGTATACACTGCACCCAATTTGTAGTTTTTTTTTTTTTTTTTCCTGAGGCAGAGTCTTGCTCTGTTGTAGGCTGGAGTGCAGTGGCACCATCTCGGCTCACTGCAACCTCTGCCTCCTGGGTTCAAGTGGTTCTCCTGCCTCAGCCTCCCAAGTTGCTGGGACTACAGGCACGCACCACCACACCCAGCTAATTTTTGTGTTTTTAGTAGAGACGAGGTTTCACCACGTTGGCCAGGCTGGTCTCGATCTCTTGAACTCATGATCCGCCCACCTCGGCCTCCCAAAGTGCTGGAATTACAGGCACGAGCCACTGGGCCCAGCCCAATTTGTAGTCTTTTATCCCTCACCCCCTTCCTACCCTTTCCCACTGAGTCCCCAAAGTCCATTGTGTCATCCTTATGCTTCTGCATCCTCTTAGCTTCACTCCCACTTACGAGTAAGAACATACGATGTCATGGCAAACACTTTAAATATTTTCTCAACTACTAGCTTTTCACGACGACCCACGGAAGTGGTTACTATTATTGTGCCCATTGCACAGATGAGGAAGCTAAGGCACAGCAAGTTGGAGCCTTTGCCCAAGATGATGTAGATGGGTGTGGAGGAGTCGCACCCGAACCACAGCAGCTGCATCCGGTGCTCACCCTGAAGTTACTCAGGGACTTCAGAGGGACAGACCTTGACATGAACACTGTTTCCGACCTTCTCCAGTGAATGACCTCAGCAAATCTCTTCTCTCTGAGTTCCAAATCCCTCCATTCCTAAGTGGAGAGAATGAAATTACCAGCCACGCGAGATGGTGGTAAAGAACAGAAACTGTTCGTGGAAAATGCACACAGCAGGTGCTGAGTAACTGATGGTCTTCCTGGAGACTGCACACAGCAGGTACTCAATAACTGATGGTCTTCCTGGTGGTCACCGAAGCCCCGGGAAAGCAGCCTTTTAGGGCCACCCATTTGCAAAACAGCACTTTGTGGTTGCTAATTCCTCATAGATACAGAAAAATAGCCGGAGAGATTTCCATTAAGATTTGCTCCAGAAATCGATGGCCCTGGCAAGCTGCAGGGCGGGGGAGTGCCTCTAAGGTATCTGGAGTTCCAGTCCACAGGTGGAGGCTGGGGGAAAGGGAGGTAGGAGTAAGGCAGGGATGTCTTCAGGACCCCAGCCAAGTCCCCTCCCCACCTCCAAGCAAAGGACGGAGGAAGTGGGATGAACGTGGGGCTGCTTTGGGGGCTTGAGGCACAGTGGGGTGACATCCGTCTGAATCAGGATTCCTTCTGCCCCAATCCTGCACCACCACCAGCCAATTTCTGTCAATTTACTCTTCCTACCTAAAATTTCACTGGTTTCTTACCTCATTTATTCTTTATTCACGCATTTATGAAATAAATTTCAGGTGGGTATCTGCTATGTGCCGGTACCATTCATTCTTAGCACTAAGGGTTCGGTGATAAACGGACTTGGTTTTTTGCCTTTCATGGGGTTCACAGACTAAGGTGGGGGCAGGCAGGGGGTATGGAACAGACACTAAATGTGTAATAATTAGATCAGTGTGACAGGAAAGCCGAGGGGAGCACTCGGGAGATCAAGGACGTCTTCCTGGAGGGGGTGACATTTAGGTGGAGATGAGGAGAATAAGTGGGGGGTGAGTCATCCAGGGGAGTGGGGCAGAACACTCCAGAGAGAAGGGATTGGTAGGCAAAGGTCCCAGAGCGAGACTGAGGACGTGCAGGGGATGAAGTGAGCATGTGCCAGCACAGGGAGAGATGAGGCTGCTGAGGGAAGCAGGGCCAAGGTGGGTCTTGAAGGCCCTGGTGAGGATTTATGGCTTTTGCAAGGGTACTGGGGAGCCACCAAGGGTTTTATGCAGGTGGAGTGGCATCATCAGATTTCCAGCAGCATTAAATACAAACTCTTCTCCCATCAGCCCCCTCCCAGCTAGTACGGCTCCTCTCATGCCCTCTACTCCCCTTAAGCAGGCTCCTCCTGAATCCCCAATGTTACACCCTCTAACCTGCCTACATCTTCCGCCTGGACATGCACATCTTGGGCTGCACCAGGGCACAATGAAACAAGTCTCGGGTTTGGATCAAACAGACCCAGCTTCAAACCTGGCCTCTTTGGCCTCTGGACCACCTGGATCAGGTCCCTGACCTCTCTGAGCCCGTTTGCTCATCTGTAAAATGGAGATAATCACTGTCCACCTCATCAAGTTACCAGAGATTAAATGAACAGTGTCCTGAAAGGACTTGGCTCTGACACTTACTGTTTTCTTTCCTCTATTCCAGAAGTATGCCACCTCCTCCAGGCAGCCCCCGACCCCTCACTCCTCCAGCCCTCTGAACACCAGAAGTACTTCCTGTTTGCCCCTGCCCCCAGGTAACATGCGTAGAACATAGTTAGGTGTTAAGAGGTGCATCCCTCCCAGCAATCAGAAACCATTTGGGGTCAGAGCCCAAGGGGTCTTTCCCAGCAGATCCTCCGAGTCTGTCTGTCCAGGGACAGGACAGCTCCTTAAAGCAGGAGAGAGATGGACAGACAGACAGAAGGGCTCTGGGGAGCTAAGTGAGGTCCCAGTGAGTGTCGAGACTCCATGTGCTCATTTCCTAGGGTGGATCAGGATCTGGGAAATCACTCAGAAAGCTGCACCGCTTAGGCCAGACTGATAAACAGGCTGCCAACTTACAATGGGGAGCACGATCCCCTGCTATGACTGCATCCCCCAGATGGTGGCTGAAGGGCTCAGGCCTCAGCATGTGGATGGAATGGGGTGCCTCAGGCAGGAGAGGAACTGCACCCGGTCCCACCCTGGCAGAAGGGTCCCACATGTCCACCATTCCTGCTCTCAGGAAGCCAGGGTTCCCACCCCTACCCCCAACAGTCTCCACCTCTGATGCCCACCTTCCTGCATCTCAGCAGCCCTGGGCAGCCAAGAAGAGAGGCTGGCTTTTGGGTTCACATGACACAGGGTTGGGGGGGGTGCAGGATAAGTCCTGGGGCTCTAGGGGGACCCTGGAACACAGAATGCAGAGGGCTGGGCATCGTATCCCACACACTGGTCACCTTTCCCAGGTCTCTTCCTCAAGCACACCTCAGACTCCCCACCCGTCTCTGAGCATTGGTCTCATCTGCACAATGATGACCCATAATATTCTGAATTAATAATTCCAGTAACATTGACACTCCCACCCCCACCACCAATGTCAAGAGTCTGGCAGGAACATCAGTAACCATAGCTACCAGCAGCACCCACTTAGCTCCTGGCCAGTTTCATAGAAATTCCACAATCTTTTTTGGGTAAAGAGACTGACCAAGGTGAGTGAGTCACTTGCCTAAGCCCAGGTTATCAGTAAGAAAAGACCAAATGAATAATGGCACCCAGGGAGTTAACACTCAGTAGAGGCTCACTACTGTTCATTTACCTGAAATGCTCAGCTAATGCTCACAGGCACCTTGTGGATTATTATCCCTATTTTATACAAGAGGAAATTCAGATTCAGGGAGGGAAAGTAACTTGCACAAGGTCACACAGCAAGTTAGAAGGGCTGGGACTCAAACCTAGTTCTCTGGATGTTAAGACTGCTGACAGAATTTCTAGACAAGGTGAGAAGGAGAGGCAGGATATCCCACCTAGAGCAGCCTCCACCCTGTACCATGAAGACACTTCCTTCCCTCTGCCCAGAAGTGGAGTCATTTCTCCCTTCCCTTTTAAAGGTGGATTTCTACTCCAGCTCCTCCCTGCTCCTTCCCCCTCCCCTAGCAGCCACCCGGCTTCCCTGAGCTGCCTCCCTCCCCCTCTCTCTCCCACTCTCCAACACAAAGAGTTGTCAAGGTAACCGCATTGCCAAGGACTCTCTCTTTGTCTGGGGCCCTGGGAGGAAATGCATAAGCCAAGTCGCTGCTCACTGACCCCAGATGACCCCCACAGGGAAGGACAGCCCTGGACCATCTCTTCAAGGCCTGCTTGCCACACCCCACCTATTTCAGCCAACTGCACCCTGGTAGCTCCAGGTGGCACATTCTAGGTCCCAACGTGCAAAAGGCTGAGGACCTGGAGGAACTGTCTTGGGGAATAACTTCCTGGAGATACATGGCTAGAAACACTCAGGGAGAGGAAACAGCAAAGAAAGAGCACATTATGGGCTTGGTACTGGGATGGGCATTGCGGATGGTACAGAGAATAGCATCCACTATTGTGCCTGACACTGCAAAGCACCTTGGGTGACCCTGAGCATAGCACCTACTGAGTGCTTAGGCCTCTGCTAGACACTGACAGGGCACTGAGCACAGCCCCTCCTTTGTGCTTCCCTCTGTGCTAAGATGATGGAGAGGTGCTGGCCATGAGATGAATTTGAGAAGGAATCTCGGAGAGGCAAGTGTTTGA
This sequence comes from Macaca fascicularis, assembly GCF_037993035.2. Taxonomy (NCBI): domain Eukaryota; kingdom Metazoa; phylum Chordata; class Mammalia; order Primates; family Cercopithecidae; genus Macaca; species Macaca fascicularis. Next base: position 24,933,441 of record NC_088384.1, read on the forward strand.
GTCAAGCCTTGAAAATCCTAGTTGAATACACAATGAGTAGGGTTGAAGACATTGGACAGGGGGAAAATCAATACTCTCGGAGCTAAGCAGTAACTATGGACCCAGCAGGTCAGGCATGTCCCTTGCTTTAAACAGCAAAGTCAGGATTTGGCATCAGACTCATCTGATTCCACGTTCCCTTCCCCCCTGCCGTGATAACTGATGATGTTCCGGATGGTAGAGTCTCCATCAGCCTGAGTCCGTGGATGGGGAGGATGTGGAGCAAAGTCTCCACCAGCTTGGTTGGCAGAGAGTTGGTTTTTGCCGTTTGGTTTTCCCCGGAGGCGTACACTGTGCACACAGAGCACAAGCAGCTAATCAATCTTGGCTGCTCTGCGCCATTAAAACCTGAGCCAGGCTGGGCATGGCAGTTCACGCCTGTAATCCCAGCACTTTGGGAGGCTGAGGTGGGTGGATCACCTGAGGTCAGGAGTTTGAGACCAACCTGGCCAACATGGTGAAACCCCATCTGTACTAGAAATACAAAAAAAAAGAAAAAAATTAGCCAGGCATGGTGGTGCATGCCTGTAGTCCCAGCTGCTCGGGAGGCTGAGGCATGAGAATTGCTTGAACCCAGGAAGTAGAGGTTGCAATGAGCTGAGATCGCGCCACTGCACTCCAGCCTGGGTGACAGTGAGACTCCATCTAAAAAAAAAATAAAAAATAAAAATCCCGAGCCACTAGATTCCTTGAAGAACTAAAAGTAGAGCTACTATTTGATCCAGCAATCCTACTACTGGGTATCTACCCAGAGGAAAAGAAGTCATTATACAAAAAAGATATTTGCACACGCATGTTTATAGCAGCACAATTCGCGATTGCAAAAATATGGAACCAGCCCAAATGCCCACTGATCGAGTGGATAAAGAAAAGGTGATATATACATATATATATACACCATGGAATACTACTGGGCTATAAAAAGGAATGAAATCAAGGTATTCGCAGCAACCTGGAGGGAAGTGGAGACCATTGTGTTAAGTGAAGTAACTCAGGAATGGGAAACCAAACACCACAGGTTCTCACTTACAAGTGATAGACTGGCTTTGAGGACACAAAGGCACAAAAATGATAGAATGAATTTTGGGGACTCACGGGAAAGGGTGGAGGGGGTGAGGGATAAAAGACTACACATTGGGTACCGTGTACACTGCTGGGGTGATGGGTCCACCAAAATCTCAGAAATCACCATGAAAAACTTATTCATGTAACCAAACACCATCTGCTCCCCAAAACCCAATTGAAATAAAAAATAAAAATTAATAAATTCATTTAAAAAATTTTTTAAAACGTGAGCCACTGCAACTGAGAATTTAGGAGCTATTAGTTACATTGCAGCATATCACAGTCCGCTCTGTTACATCATCAGACTGAATCAAAATCCTGCAGCTGGCCCTCCTTGATTATATTGGGCCTTGAGTCTTAGCTCTGAACCAATCACAGTAGGCTGAGGGCAGCAGTACTCTGATTGGCTCAGACCTGGTTCACTGGCCACGCCTACCTCCAGTAATGGAAGAGAAGGAGTCAGCTCTACCTGTGTTGTTGCGCTTGGCATGGCCAAGGGTGGCTTTTCAAGGAAAATGGCATGCTGTTACCAGAAAGAGAAGCAGTTGCTAAAAAGGAGATACGAGCAGGTGTCCACTTCGAGGGACTCATAGCCAAATGCTGCGCAAGAGGTTCCTACGCTGAATGGGAGACAAGTTCCCAGGCTGCTGCTGCTTCTTACAAGTCTCTGAAATTTGCCTGGAAAAAGATTCTATTGATTTTTTCTTCCCTCAGAGAAGTCCTTTGGTTGCTGGGAGGCCTGCCAGGCAAGGGGTTGGCTTTCCCCAGCAAGGGTGGAGAAAACTAGACTGGGGTAGGGAAATTAGGGGGAGAAGGAATGGCCAGGTACCCCTAGCTGCCCAGGGAGAGGGAGGAGGCCAAGATTGCTCACTGCAATAGTTGGAGACTAGCATGTACACCCCTGTGATCCTTCTTGCTAAAACCCAGATCTTTTCCCTTAACTTCTGTCCTTAAAAACCTAACATGGCTCCTTACAAACTAAACTCAGCATTGATTATCTACTATATGCCAGGCACTGAACAACATATATCATTTACATTGTTATTCTCCCTAAAACTTCATAAGTAGCTGTTAGAGTTTAACTCTTGAAAAATACGAGCAAATGAATGCTCAGAAACACAAGTGACAGACCCAAGGTCACAGAATTCAAAACAGAGCTCTTAGTCTTCATCCACCCATTCAGCTTGCCTTAAAAAAAAAAAAAAAAAAAAAAAAAAAGCTATAGGCCGGGCACGGGGGCTCATGCCTGTAATCCCAGCACTTTGGGAGGCCGAGGTGGACAGATCATGAGGTCAGGAGTTCAAGATCAGCCTGTCCAATATGGTGCAACCCCATCTCTACTAAAAAATACAAAAATTAGGCAGGCGTGGTGGCGCGCCCCTATAGTCCCAGCTACTCGGGAGGCTGAGGCAGGAGAATCACTTGAACCTGAGAGGTAGAGGTTGCAGTGAGCCGAGATTGTGCCACTGCACTCTAGCCTGGACAACAGAGTGAGATCCATCTCAAAAAAAAAAAGTGAAAAAACAATCTGATTAATATGAAAAGAAATAAAAGAGATAATTAACCTTTACTTGCCACATTCATTCCAGCTAGTCTCCCAAGGAAGCACCATTAACTCTTTGCTGAACATCCATCCAGACCTCTTTCTATGGTCAAGTAATATGTTTGAGCATTTATTATGGGCCAAGAATGTGCCAGGACATTAGAGGTTATTTTCAGAGACACTGCTTCTCAGAGGTGTACACATTCCCATGCAATTCCATCTATTTTTTTAATAACCTTAACTAGTCAGAGCACATGGCTGATGAAACTGACAAGTAAACATTTATTGCTAAAACCCAGTAGATTAGGTCCCTTTGCAGCTCCAAATGTCCCCACAATCCACACTTCACCTAGATGAAAGCCCAAGTCCCTGCAGCCACCCAGAGGCCTTACAGAATCTGGTTGCTTGGCCACCTCTCCAACTTGGAACTCGCTGTCTGCCACCATCTCCCTTCACTTCCTCCAGTCATAGCTCACTGGTTTTCAAAAGGCCCCCAGCACGTCCTGCCTCAGAGCCTTTGCACCTACGATCCTTGTCCCTGATACCCCCTTCTCCCAGATACCCCCAGGGCTCACATCCTCACCTCCTTTTAAGTCTTTACCCAAATGTCTCTTTTCCTTAACTAAGCTGGACTCTCCCCATCCCCAACAAACACACCACACCCATTTTACCTTCTTTGTTTCCTCATAGCATCTATTACTCTCCGACATAGTATACAAACCTTGTCTTATCTTCCACCACTCACTCGAATGTAGCTTCAGGGAAGTGAGGAAGGTGTGTCTATTTTGTTCTCAGCTGAATCCCCAAGGCCTTAGAACAGTGCCTGGCATAGAGTGGGTGCTTCATATATGTGTGTTGAATGACTCCAATAATTCAAAGAGGCCGTAGTTCAGGCAGCAACATGGCTCAGACAAGATTGAATACTTTTTAGAACATATGAACCTCTTTCTTTTTGGAGCTGGCATCCAGAACTGGGAAACTCTAAAAGATCAGCATGCCAGGAGGAACGTGGAGGTTAAGGGAGCCGTCGAAGGACACTTTCTTCCAAAGTCATTTTCTGCAGATCCCCTTTCCCAGTTCAGCCCAGGGTTGAGGGGCGAGGCCCCAAATCAGAGGGACCTCAAATCAGATATCCTCAACCCATCCCTGAGTGACTTCCTTTCCCCTAGATCTACCAGAAACAGGGGTCCTGGAAAGTTGAAAGTCAAAAGCGGGAGTCTTTGGGACCCAGCTTTCAGGGGCAGCTCAGGCTCATCCTGCGGCTGGTGCTGTGGGCTCAGGTCTCCAGGTGTTATTTATGCCTGTGGCTGAACTTTATTTTCTACTTTTTTGGATTCTGCTCTGAATTTTTTTCTCCCTGGCCTTTTCTTGGGTCAATGCAGTCCTGATATTTGATTTACTGTTAACAGTATTGACTGCATAGGATTGAGCCAAAAAATGGAAGAAATTGCTTTTTCTCTCTTTCTATCTCCTGGTTGACAACCCAGTCTTAGCACTGGGTTTAGCCAAGCTCTGTGAGAGCCAAGGGAGGCAAAGGGAGTGGGAGTGTTGTGGCTTTGAGGCTGGAAGGTGACCCTGGAAGGGAAATGAGCAAGGAATTGTCAGTGAAAGGGTCTTGTGTCTGTTTTACCTTCTAAATAAGGTAAAGATGTAGAAAAGGGGTGTTTGGAGTATGGGCTTCAAAGTCAACTAGCCTTAGGTTTAAGCTGTGTGGCTTTGGGCAAGTCACTTAACCTCTCTGAGCCTCAGTTTCCCCATTCCTAAGACAGACGTAATAATCTCACAGGTGGACTTACAGTGAACATGCATAAGAAACACTTTGAATCAAACCTGAGTCATTCTAGGGGCACAATTTATTGTACCTATTACTGTCACCACCATCATCATCACCATCATCACCATCATCACCATCATCATTATCACCATCATCATCATCACCATCATCACCATCACCATCACCATCACCATCACCATCATCACCATCATCATCACCATATCATCACCATCATCACCATCACCATCATCACCATCATCATCACCATCATCACCATCATCATCATCACCATCATCACCATCATCATCATCACCATCATCGTCATCATCATCATCACCATCATCATCATCACCATCATCACCATCATCACCATCATCATCACCATCATCACCATCATCACCATCATCATCACCATCATCACCACCATCATCATCGTCATCATCATCATCCTCACTCTATCATTGTGTCATCTTTATTCTGTCCAAATAAAGAGACAGGCACTCATTCAATTCCATGGAAAGGATTTGAGAAAGCTAGAGACTTTTTAAATAGTTATTTATTGTGGTAAAATATACCAAACATAAAATGTATTATTTTAGCCATGTTTAAGTACAGAGATCAGTAGCATTAAGTTCATTATTGTGCAACCGTCACCACCACCCAGCTCCAGAATTTTTTCAGCTTGCCAGACAGAACTTCTATACACATTAAACATGAACAACCCATTTCCTCCTCCTCACAGCCCCTGGCAACCACTATTCTACTGTCCACCTCTATGAACTTGACTGCTCTAGGCACATCCTACGAATGGAATTATTCACTGTTTGTCCTTTCGTAACTGGTTAGTTTCACATAGCATCATGCCTTCAGGGTTTGTCTACATTGTAGCATGCATCAGAATTTCATTCCTTTTTATGTCTGAGTAATATTCTAGTGTATGAATATGCCACATTTTGTTTATCCATTCATCTGTCGATGGACAATTGAGTGTCTGTCACCTTTTTACTACTGTGAATAATGCTGCTATGAATGTGGATAATAATACTCCCTCTTCTCCAAAATGAAGATTAAGTTGCAACTATTCCCTAGTGCTCTCAGCAAATACTCAGAGTTTCTCCTCTTGACTGTAACATGAATTCATGCCCAGGAAATACCATGATCAGAAACAGACATTTTCCTGCACTCATGGTGCTCATAGTTGCATTGGGGAACAAATAAATCCACACCCAAAAGGAGATGTCACTGCCAACTGTGACTACGTGCTATGGAGGGAAAAAAGGAGAGGACTTTGGAAGAAAAGAAAGGTAAAGTCCTGCTTTATCTGGACAGGAAGGATGCTCTTAGAAGGAGCCTCCAGGGTAAGAAGAACATTCCAGGAAGAAGACGAAAGGCCATCTGAACTATGGCATGGGGTCTTTGCCATTCATTACCCACTGAGCAGGAAGTACATGGCCACAGTGATTTATAGCAGTGTGCTGGGTGCAGCTCATACCAGCCCACAAGAGCTAATCATTAAATTTTCAGGAATTTTATGAGCAGCTTGTGAAATGCAATCATAAAATTAAGTTATATAAGCTTACAATTATATGGAGTACACTAGTTATTAGCATGAGTCGTACCTATATGGTTGAAGCAATATAATGGTATCTATGCATCTCTCCCCAACTCCACATTCAATGATGTCACATAGGTAGCTTGAAATGAGCCACAGTGGGAATATTTACACCAGGGATATTGGCCAGTGCTGCAAACCAGGGTTTGATCATTTTGTCAATTGTCTGGATTTAAGAAAGTGATGTACAGAGTGTTAATAAAACAGGTTAAACTTGAAGGTATTATGTGTCTGTGGCCATTATGTTGTGAATAGCACAGACAACTGAGGAAACATTCTTCTATTATTTAAAAACCATTACAAATGGTCCCCAACTTAACGACGGTTGGACTTAGAATTTTTGTGAGTTTATAATAGTGCAAAATGAAAAATGCACTTACAATATTCAACCTACAGTATTTTCAACTTACAATAGGTTTATCAGAATGTAAGCTCAACATAAGTGGAAGAGTATCTGCATTCAGCTCAGCAAAGAAGTTGCTCACGTCATTGACAAATGAATGATGTACCAACATATGTCTTTGTTGTTGTTTTTGCCTGACTCATTAAGGTAAACAAAAATATCTACCAGCATTCATGTCAGAGCTGCCTTCAGAGAGCCGCTTGTTAAACATTTATCAGCACACAACTGAGGCATTACAGTGCCTTTCACATGAAAACTCAAGAACTGTGGCTATAATGAATTTTTTTATTATTTCTACATATGGAAAAGCTTTTAGAAAATATTTCTCAGTTCACATTACTGAGCCATTAGGGTGGCTTGAGAGGGACACTGTGACAGAGTAACTGAAATTGAGGCTTGTCTAGAAAATTCTCAGATTCGTCATCCTCAGAACAGTAGCTTGAAACACAACTGTGGGCCGGGCGTGGTGGCTCACGCCTGTAATCCCAATACTTTGGGAGGCCAAGACAGGTGGATCTCCTGAGGTCAGGAGTTCGAGACCAGCCTGGCCAACATGGCAAAACCCTGTCTCTACTAAAAATACGAAAATTAGCTGGGCGTGGTGGTGCACACCTGTAATCCCAGCTACTTGGGAGGCTGAGGCAGGAGAAGCGCTTGAACCCTGGAAGCAAAGGTTGCAGGGAGCCAAGATCACACCACTGCACTCCAGCCTGGGCAACAGAGTGAGACCCCGTCTCAAAAAAAAAACAAAACAAAACACTACTCTGTTGTGTCCACTCGTTCAATTCCATGGAAAGGATCTGAGAAGCCTAGAGACTTTTTAAATATTTATCTATTGAGGTAGAATATAACAAATATAAAGTTTATTATTTTAACCATGTTTAAGTGCACAGTTAGGTAGCATTAAATTCATTATTGTGATTTGACTGATTAGTAAAAGGGGGGATGGGTCAATTGATTCCAGTTCTACCACCTACTTTTTGCATGAACTCAGGTCGTTTCCTTTTGCCTCAGTTTCCTCCTCTATAAAATGAAGACAAGATGCTTTCTCTGACTACATCTGAAGAGGTCTGGGAATCAGGTACGGGATGAGTGAGTTGGGACTCGCTTGGATGGAAGTGATAGACACCCAAGGTAAACACGCTTAATGGGGAAAGGAGAGATTCATTGATTTTCAACATTAGTTTGGATACTGAATAGTTCAAACATTCAAAGGAAAAGTTTTCATGTTTCTCCCTTTCTCTGTTCTTTCCTCAACTCATCACAGTGGCCTTAACTCTCTCCTACTCCAGACACACCTTCTCTAATGTGTCTGGTACCCTCCCTACAAACCTCAATAGAAAAAGAACTTGTGCTACCAGGTTCATGTACCCATCTCACGGATAGGGCTCTCATTGGCTCTGCTTGGGTCATGTGCTTGCCTCACGGACCAATCACTGTCACCAGAGGGATTGAATGCTGTAATTGGTCAGCCCTGGGCCATGTAACTAACCACTTTCTGCAGCCAGGGTGACCAGGGTACCCTCTATTTCTAGGAGAAGGGCAATGGGAATCCTCTCCAGGAAGATGAAAGCCAACAGTTCACGCCAGGAGGTCAATGTGTGTTGGAAAGATTAAAGTGACAAGCAGGAAGGATGAGAATGATTAGTCTCAGAAGAGACACGGGTTGCCTGGAGCTTACACACGGACTTACTCATTTAACAATGTTTTCACAGTTTGTAGTTAATCCTGTCCCTCCATGCTGGAAACCCTGTAAGGGCTTCCTGATGTGGGTGCTGCGCGGAACTCTGAGATCGTTTTGGATCCTCTTCCCATCCCTCAATGCCCCATTCCCACTGCGCCTTTCTGTTTCACGACTCTGTCTCTCCTCTTCCTTCCTCAAGGTCCTTTTTTTTCCCTTTTTTTCTTTCCTTTCCTTTTTTTTTTTTTTTTTTTTTCCCTGAGACGAGGTCTCACTCTGTCGCCCAGGCTGGAGTCTCGGCTCAGTGCAACCTCCATCTCCCAGGTTCAAACGACTCTCGTGCCTCAGCCTCCCGAGTAGCTGGGATTACAAGTGAGTGCCACAACGCCTGACTAATGTTTGTAATTTTAATAGAGACAGGGTTTCACCATGTTAGCCAGGCTGGTCTCAAACTCCTGACCTCAAATGATCCGCCCCTGCCTCGGCCTCCCAAAGTGCTGGGATTATAGGCGTGAGCCACCGCCCCTGGCCCCTCAAGGTCTTTTCACAAGTGTTTCTTCTCGCCTAGAATGTTCTTCCCCCAAATCTAATCCCAATCAATCTTCTGATCTGTTTTCCCCTTACAACACAGAAACAGCACCGACTTGTTTTTATTTCTCTTGCCCACCGGGGCTCGGCACGGCACATGGCACAAAGTGGACAGTCAACAAATCCCTCTGGGGTGAGTAAATAAATGAGTGCTTATTATTCCAACAGTAAAAAAGTCATGAGTTTTCTGCATTTGACACGCAGATTCACTCATTCTTTCATTCATTCACTATTGCATCATGGGCTGGGAGATATAACAGTGAACAAGAAAGCATTCTTGCCTTCAGAGATGCTGGTAGGGGAAGTGGGCAGAGTCCCACCAGAGTTGTCACACAGCCAGCATGGGGGGCTGAGGGAGCAGAAAACAGGACTTGGGAAGACAACAAATACTCACAGAGAAGGTGAATCCTACATGAAACTGGTAGATTAATAGAAATTAGGTTGATGAAAGCAGGCAAATTGTCATGGGGAGGGGGAATGGAGTCAAGAGTGGATAATTCTAGGCAGAGGGAACAATAAGTAGAAAGAACACTGCGTGTCGTCGGGGGGCGGGGGAGAGAGAAGGAGAAGAGAGGAAGGAAGGGAGAGTGAGCATTTGTTGGGAGAGAGTGAGCGGTGAAGATCCAGAGGCTAAGTCTGGAAAGAGGGAGATCCACAAGGCAAAACTGGAACAGCTTTGAAGCCATCATCAGGAGGCTGGGCTCAATCCAATGAGGCCATGAGACCCCAGTGAAGTACATTAAGCAGGGGCATGACACGGCCACATTGTGTATTGGAAAGAAATCTTCTTCATCTGGCCCATCACCTTGGGGACTCAGGCTAAGAATTAATATCAGTTTAAGCGTTTCGATTTAGACAAATAATGACTCCATAGTACAAGCAGCTGGGCAAGTCTGACAATTCTCCACCTTTTGAAGTCGATATAATCATCACTGACTTTTAGAATCCTCACGCCATAGACTTCCAGGAGCACAGACTCCTAGAGCTAGAGAAACACTGCCTCATAGACCCAGGAACATGAGGGCAAAGTGCTTCAGGATTGCAAAGAACTATGGGAACCAAAGCTGGGTGTGGTGGCAAGAGCCTGTAGCCCCAGCTACTTGGGAGGCTGAAGAAGGAAGATTGCTTGAGTCCAGGAGTTCAAGCCCAGCCTGGGCAATATAGCAAGATCCTAGTTTCAAAAAGAAAAATAAAATAAAATAAAATAAATATAAGGCCTATGGAAACCAGAAAAATGTAGGATGGAGCCCTTTAGCCACAGCATTGCAGAGGCCTGAAACTACAGAATTATAAACCAATAACATCATTCTGCCATCACACGGGAATCAGTGGGCTCACACAGCCCAAATCCTTACGAAATGACACAGGAACCCTCTACGGGAGGTGGCCCTGCTCTCCCTAAACCTTCTTTATATGGTGTGCCATCTCTTCCCCTTCTGTGGCTGTCTATGTGAATGCCCCCTGCCCATACCTCAGGACTGCTGTACCCTACAGCGGCTTCCAGCACCCCACTGGCACCAGTGTATATCTGGACCCCAGTCTTGCCTGCCAGGAGCATAAACATTTTCTTAGCTAGCATTGGTCCTTAAGGATAAATGCTGGGGTTTTTTTTTTTCCCCTCCCAGGGTGCCAGAGTTCAACTCAATTTTCTCAGATTAAATAAAATTTCAAAGTGTCAGTCCCTGGCAAACGACAAGTTGGAGGGTGGTTGATTTTTCTAACCCGATCGTCAGTCCAATTACAATTTTTAATCTATATGTAGATAATGGTGAACAAAAACCCCGTAGAAATGTCAAGAGTGAGGAGGTTATTAGCTTAGTTTTAATTACTGCCGATCATTCTTAGCGACTAGAGGGATCTGGCAAATTAGGGAAAGGAGGCATTCCTCCAGGAGAGTTCAGCGGGGCCCCTGGGCTGCTGTTCCAGCAGAAGCTGTCCCCGCAGGGAAACATTCCCTGGTCCAGAGAATGCACCTCCTTCCCCACCAGCCCTGCCACGACTTCCTGTGGAGAAAGGCCAGTGGACTTGGGCACAATCAATCCAGCACCAGCTGATGAGATGTGATCTCAGCCCTTCCTCCTTCAGCGTCCCTCCAGGCCACCGCCTCTCCCTGGCTCTCCCACTGCCTGTGTTTCAAACATACCTCATGTTTCTTCTTTTGTCTGGATAAAAGTAACACATGCTCATCATGTGAAAGAAATTGGAAAATAGAAAAAGGTGAAATTTGGAGGGAAGAAAAAAACCTATTCTAGTCTCACTACCTACAACTGCTAATATTTTGGGGTAGTTCCAGTCTTGTGTGTGTGTGTCTTATACATATACACATACACATATATTATACATATACACATACACAATATATAGGTATATATTGAATATTAAATGTGCCTGATAAATATATTAAAATATTTATATTTTAAATATTTGTATTATAAAATATATAGAAATAATTTATAATAACTAATAGAAACAAACATATTTATATATTTTAAATATTATATATAAAATATATAAATATAACATTAATAAATGATAATGTATAGTTGTCATTACATATGTAATATATACACAGACAAATTCAAATTATCTACAGTACTACACACAAACTTTTACACCCTGCTTTTTGCCTAACATCATATCACAAACATTTTTTTGTGCCATGAATATTACTTGTGAACATCACATTAGTGGCTACAGAATCTTGTGTAGCCTGGATACATTGTACGTTTCACTAATCCTCCTCATTTTTGCACATACAAAGCCAGTGAGCATTTTAATAGAGATGTGGCAATGTTTTAGGTTTTATATTTTACTCTGTTTTTCTTTTCACATAAAATGGTTTTCTATGTTATTATAAACTTGGTAGCTATCATTGTGACGAATTATTTCACCTCTACCAGTATTGTTGAGGAATCAATTTGTGCCAAGCCCTGTTCTAAGTGGTTGAGACGTAAAAATCAAAATCCTTCAAGCATTAGAATCTTCTAGGGTTTCTGACCTTATAAAATACAGCTTTGATTAAACTGAAAATGTGCGTTTAAACTAGCCATTCTCACGTTACTAGACGTTTGGGTAGTTTAATGTTTCTCAAATTTGTATATGACACTACCATGGACATTTTGTATGTAAAGTATTATCTTTCTCTGAATTGTTTCTTTTACTTCTTATAAATTTATTCAAATGCATTGAATGGATCTAAGGATATTAATTTTTTATGATTTTTAATAAGAAATGTGGTTTCCCATAAATGGAGTTTTAGGGGGTAAAACTGATCTTGAACAATCTCAAAAAAAGTCACACAAAAATAGACCCTTCAGGGGCTCTATCAAGAGATTACCTGGAAACATACTGCTACTTTTAATACTTCAAAGTTTGTCAGAAGTATGTAATGAAGGAATAACAATATATCGTGCATGAATGAGCTGTACAATGTTTTAAACTTCACATTTATTATTTAATTTCTGAAAGAAGAATGGAAACTGTAAAACAGTGCTTCCCAAAGCTTAGTATAAGCATAACTCATAGTCGGCCACGTGATTTTGCATAAGAGACATGACCCTATTTTGAATTTTTTATTATTATGTATTTATATTTTTGTGTATTAGAGAAAAATATGAGTAAAATATCAAACCCACACTTCCATAAGATTACAGTTTAGAAATGGACTAAGGAAGAAAAAGAAGTGGGTTAAAACGCAATTTAAAGCAAGACATTAAGCAGAGATGCATACAAGCCACCCATGAATATGGCAACCATGGGGAGTTTCGAAGGTAACAGGAGATACTGCACATATCAGTGCTACACAGGAGTCTGGTGATAAGATTGTTACCTGCCTTAGCTGATGGAATACCAAAATGAAGAGAGGCAAGAGGATGGTTTGAGACCAGACTGGGTAACATAGCAAGACCCTGCCTCAAGAAGAAGAAAGAAGCAAGAAGGAAGAGAAGAAGAAGGAGGAGGAGGAGGAGGAGGAGGAAGAGGAGGAGGAGGGGGGAAGGGGAGGGGAGGAGAAGGGGGAGGGAGAGGGAGAGGGAGAAGGGGAAGGGGAAAGAGAAGAAGAAGGAGGAGGTGGAGGAAGAAGAAGAGGGGAAGAGGGAGAGGGAGAAGGCGAAGGGGAAGGGGAAGGAGAAGAAGAAGGAGGAGGAGGAGGAGGAGGAGAAGAAGATCCAAGATTTCGGGGAACTTGCAATTTATTAAGTATCCATGTAAGGCAATGCTCCAATGGCCAAACTTTACATTTTCCTTCACTCAAGAGATTAAAAATGAAGTTTCAAGCCTTTTTAGCTGCACATTAAAATTACCTGAGGAGCTTTTTCAAAGTGCGATGGCTGGGCCCCTCCCTTAGAGGTTCTGCACCTGTAGGTCTGGGTGGAGCCTGGGCATCAGCGTTTTTAGGGCTCCCTCACTGGTTCTCATGTGCAGCCAAGGTTGAGGAATTCTGATCAAGGTCACCTTCTTTCTGGACACCTCTGGATGTTGTCCTGTCCACAAAATGGAGATTAGAGTCCACGCCCCGACTGGTGTACCTCTGCACCGGCATTCTAAAAACTTCCCCAGCCCTCTGCTGGCAGGATAATGAGGCTAATGACCAATCAAGCCCTAATGAGGATGGATTCGTTTATTAAGCAGCAATTATGTGCCAGGTGCTTCCCCCTCCCCAAGCCCAGGAGACTCAAGGGCAAGCAGGAGATGACCTGGGGAAGGCTGGGGAAGAGGGGGCAGCCAAGAGAAGGCAGAGAGCCGCTGCACCTTAGAGGGTCTTCCGGATGAGCTTGGGGTCCAAGCACTGGGGGCGTGCTAGAAACACAGCAGCAGCTCATGTAAATACCCAGCCTTTAATGAGGCAGGGTGGACTCCAGGCTGAATCGGATGCACGTGTGAGGGAATCCCATCTGAGCATGGCCAACAAGCTTCCGGGCAGAGAACGTGTGGCAGGAAAAGTGGGATGGAGGGAAAAGGGCAGCATGTGGGGAGAAGAAACCCAACTGGAAGCAAAGGCCATTAGGGGAGGAAATCACACACAGCTCAGCAGACCATCTGGGTCCCTCCTGAGACTCTAGGATCTGGAGAGCCCCCCATCTCCACAGGAGAACAGGAATACAAGTGAGAGAAATCGTTCTGAGCATTCCTCAAGAATGAGGGATAAAGTTTAGGAAGGGATTTGATGACTACCCATTCACTCTTCTGCTGAGACTCCCTGCAATACACCCCCAAAATTATGCCCAAATGGGAAGCAAAGTTCTGCTTATCAGTGAATGGATAATCATCAGATCCTTTTGCTCCCGGGTTTAGTGACGGGCTAAGCTGAAGGATGCAGCAGAGAGATGGGATCAGACACCTGGTCAAGCAACGTGTTCTTTGTCTCCAAAATCAGAGCTTGTTTTTCATCCTCAGAAATTCAGGGTTTGGCATCTTGGAGGCACATGGTAAATACTTCTAAGCATGAAAGATGTGAATGGGATGAATAGGGATGACACTGGTTGTGGTAGAATGGAATGGATGAAGTGGAAAGGATAGAATGTATGGAATAAAATCCAACGGAGTAGAATGGAATGGAGTGGATTCAAGTGGAATGAGATGGTACAAAAAACATAATACAAAAGGATAAGATGAAATGGGAAGTGTGGAATAAAGTGGAGTGAAATGGAATGGAATGGACTAGAGTGAAGCAGAAAAGAATGAAGTGGGGTGAGATGGTGTGGAATGGGATAGTGCAAGATCGACAGGATATGTGAGATGGGATGGGGTGGGGTGGGAAGGGGAGGGCTGGGATGAGAAGGCTTGGGATAGGATGAAATGAGATGGGGTGGGATGGCAAGGGTTGAGGTGGAAAGGGAAGGATGGAGTGAGATGGAATGGGATGGAAAGGGATGGAGTGGAAAGAAAAGGGATGGGAAGGGATGGAAAGGTTTGGAATGGGATGGGGGAAATGTGAGGGAAAGGAAGAGGAAAGAAAGGAAGGGAAGGGGAGTGAAGATGAAAGTAGGGGTGGGACAGGATGGGATGAAGTAGAGTGGAGAAACATGGGGTGGGATAGCATGGGATGGGATGGGATGGGATGTGGTGGGATGGGATGTGATGGGATGAGATGGGATGGGATGAGATGGAATGGGATGGGATGGAGTGGAGTGGGAGGAGATGAGAGGGGAAGGGGTGGGGTGGGTTGGGGTGGGATGAATGGGGTGGGATGTGACGGGGTGGGATGGGATGTGATGAGGTGCGGGTGGGATAGGGAGAGGTGGAGTGGGATGGGGCAGGATATGGTGGGATGGGATGGGATTGGGGGGTATAGTCGGATGGAGTGGGGTGGGGTATAGTACATGATGAGACTGGATAAAGTGGATGGAATGGGAGGGATTGGAGAGAATTCACTGACAGGAGATGCACATTTACTTTTACTTTTACCATTTACAATCACAATAGGACAAAGGACAGGGGTCAGGGGCTCTAGACTTGTGTTCCCTGACCACTCACAGTGGGACCCTGATCTTTTCTTCTCTGGGCCTCGACTTCCTCATCTGTCAGTTGCATGTTGGAACTAAATGATATCTAAGGATTTGCCTGCCCTGGGACCCTGTAAGTCTTTATAGCAGGCATTCACCCATAATTCAGAAAGAATTTGCTGAGTGCCTCCTCTGTGTCAGGCCCATGGTCAGTGTCCAAAGCCAGTTACAATACAGGGTGTTTCCTCCAACTGCCCAGTCACCCCAAGAGATGAATTCGAGATGGCTTGGAATAGACTCTGGGTTAGCACTTCTAGTGGCCTTAGGACCCTCTGGACAACAGCTCAAGATAAAACTCACAGACTGTGCCCTCAATAAACAGCCCATCAAGGCTGAAAGAGATACCTGGTGGGCCTCAGAGACAGGCATATGCCCTCCATTTTAGCCAGGGAGGGACTGTAATCAGTAAATGCCACGGCAGGCAGGAGCCAGCCGCTGTTGGTTATTTAAGCTCTAAATATAGGACTCCTGAGATAGTCTCTTTCTGCTGAGGGTGACCTATCAAAGTGGTTTTTTTTTTTTTTCATGGCCCCACCCCACCACCAAATGTCTACTTGATCCTCTTGTAGCCTGAAATAGAGTCCAGTCCAGCTCCTGGCCACCCACAGCGGAAAGAAGCTCAACAATTTACCATGCCATTCAAATCCATTCAGGACCTGGCTCATGCCTGCCTCTCTAACCTTATTTATTCATTCATTCAACACTATTTATAGCTGCTAAGCACCACGCTAGGTCCTGGGGATTCAGCTTTGACCAAGACAGACGCAACTACTGCCCTTATGAGCTCACAATTCAGTGAGGGAAACACTGAGTATTGCCACAAATAACCTTAAAATTACAACTGCATAAAGTTCTGGGGATGAAAATTAGGAAACCGCTGAGCCTCGTTCTATCTAGTCTTTCTCCCAAACTTAACACTCTCACCGGACTGGCCTTCCTTCACTTCCCTGAATGAGCATGCTCTCTCTCTCTCTCACCTCAGGACCTTTGCACATGCTTTTCCCTCTGCCGAGAAGTTTCTTTCAACTCCATTGCCCACTCTCCTGGCTAGCTCCTCTCCGTCCTACAGGTATCAGCTTAGAGACCACTTTCTTCAGGAAGCCATGCCTCATGTCGCCAGTGTGGGCTCCCCTTCTGTTCTCCTCCATAGCATGTGTTTAACCCCCACTTATTACACTCCACAGTGAGTACCTTTTGCATTTCTGGCTAGTGCACTAGGCTAGGAATTTCACTGTGGCATCAGCAAAGTCTTTACTGAATGGGTGAGTCACATCCTTACCTTTTGTTCAGTCCCATTCACTGCTTGACTTTGGGGTCCTCCAGCCTTCCATAAAAATAAGTGTTTCTCCAAATTTTTCTTATTATATGCTGTAATTCTTTCATGAAGGGAGCAGAGAAAACTGGAGAAGCTTAAATCAGCTTTTCCTTTATATCTGCAAAGCTCCAGTGTCCTTCAGACCCAGCTCCTTCATGGGTACTGGAACCACAGAGACCACCTGACGAGATAAAGCCAGAAGGGGATGCAAGAGTCTTGAGTTCCATCCCCTGCTCTCATCTTCACAATTGGCTTCCATCTTGAGACAACTTCAGTAGATTTTGCTGAGAGGCGCGCAGTAGGGAATACTATGGGTAAAATGAGATTACTCCAATGTGAGCATTTCAAATCCCTTTGTAGTAGACAGAATAATGGCCCCTCCAAGGACATCCACATCCTAACCCTCAGAATGAGTGAATATTTTACCTTACATGGCGAAAGGGACTTTGCAGGCATGATTAAATCAAGGATCTAGGGATGGAAGGATTATCCTGAATCATACGGGTGGACCCAATGTAGTCACGAGAGAGAAGTAAGAGGGTCAAAGTCAGAGATGTGGGGATAGAAACAGGCCAGGGGGAGAGATCTGAAGAGCCAGCTGGCTTTGATGATGGAGGAAGGAAGGGGACATGAGCTAAGGAGCGCAAGTGGCCTCTAGAAGTTAGAAAAGGTAAGGAAACCAATTCGCTCCTAGACCCCTACAGAAGGGTCACAGCTCTTCTGACATATAAGACCCACTGGACTTCTAACCTCCAGAACCATAAAATAATACATTGATGTTGGTTTAAGCCAATAAGTTTGTGGCCATTTGTAACTATGCAGGCATAGGAAACTAACACAACCTTCCAACCATTCAACCCATGTCTCCTAAATGCTGGGGTTCAGGTGGGGTAGGTTTCCTGGTAGATCCAGAACTCTCTAGAAACCATGATTCCTCATATTTGGAACTATTCTGAAAGGATCTCAAGGATCTGGTTAGTTCAACATCTCTCCAGCTTCAGATAATTGCTTTATTGATTCTCCCTTTTCTAGATCATCTATCTCATAAAAAATAGAGAATTTGTGGGGTGACACATTTTTTTCTTCTTTTGGTCATCCTTCGCAAGCTCTAACTGCTGACCTTCAACTTTAGAGGAAAGAAAGAACACTGCCATGAAGATTCTGGCTTAGGTGGGGACAGATGTTGAAAGACAGCATCATTTGGTTGGTTGCAATGGTGTCTCTCCCTTCTTTTTTGAATAGTGGCTCCCCGGACCCAACCCTCAAATGATGTGAGCTTGGAGTAATGCACATCATGAGAGCTACGGCTCACTTTTTCCTCCCACCTTGCACCTGGTCCTCTAAGCATGCTGTGCTCACCGGAGAAATGGATGGATTTGTGGATGGATCACCTAATTAATTAATTAAGGGGTCAGACTCTATCCCCTTCCACTCCCACCTGTGAGCCAGCCCAGACATTCCAGAATTCTATGGCTCCAGCACCATGCCCCAGAGAAAAACAAAAAACAACCTCCTGGGCCTTGAACCATCAGCCACTTTTCAAAGAAAGTCAAGACTCTGTCAACATTTTTTTCTTCCCTCCCAAAATTAAAATGTGCCTCCAGTATAACTTGTTATCAAAAATAGAAGCATTTTATCTATCTTTATTGCAGAACAGAGATTACATGGAGACATTCAATTTGGAGTCAATTTAAATTTCAATTGTCTGTGAAATCTAAATCAATAGGGTATAGTTCAATGACGCTTTAATAAAACAGGACATAACAGAGAAATCATTAGGAATTACATATGATAAGAGATTGGAGCAGAGCCTTTATAATGGTGGAAGGAACATTAGAAAATTACCCCCAAGCATTCGCAAGTAAACCAACTACCTCCTTCCCCCATGAGACGCCTTAGAAAGCTTAATTGTGCTATGAGGACTGGAAATCCATCTCTGTCAGCCCAGTGATTGGGGGACAATTTACAGTGAGTGACAAAGGCGGGGGTTTTGTCTCGCCGGGAATGTGCCAATCATGTTTCTCCATCCCAATGCCTGGAAGAATGTTACCCCCTCTCCAATTCCCGACCTTTTCCTCCTTGCTCCCCACCTAGCCTCCTTTACCCTGAGACTTCACTCTGCAGGGGACCCCCAGGAGGGTCCGCCCCAGGTTAGGATGCACAGAGGCAGGGAAAAGGGGGAGCAGCTGGACAGAGCGGATAAACGCCCAGGCTTTGCAGAAAGAAAATCTGAGAATGAATGTCAACCCCTCTCCTGTGTCTTAGGCAACTTGCTTTACCTCCCTGAGCCTTCCCTGAGTTTCCACCATTGAAAAAACAGAGAATCCAATATCCACCTCATAGGCAAGTGCTTCTTTATCCGATAAATATTTGTTGAGGGCCTTCTGTGTAGCAAGCAGCAGAACAAGGAGGAGGGCAAGGTAGATGAGGCACTTCCATTAGGTGCAAAATTTAAGGGGTTACCAAAGAATTCAGTGCTCAAAATACATAATATTTAATCCCCTATTTTTAAAAATCACAACAAATTCAAAAACCCCAGAATGAACAAAATCTCAAAATTTCGCATAAAGACAGGATCAGTAATGGCACCAAGCCATTACTGGACCCTGTTGCCAAGGAGAAAATCAACAATCAGTTGATTCCATTCGATATAGTTTGGATTTGTGTACCAACCCAACTCTCTTCTGGAATTGTAATCCACAATGTTGGAAGAGGGGCCTAGTGGGAGGCGATTGGATCATGGGGGCAGATTTTCCCCTTGCTATTGTCGTGATAGTGAGTTCTCATGAAATCTGGTTGTTTAAAAGCATGTAGCACCTCCCACTTCAACCTCTGCCTCCTTCTCTGATCATGTAAGATGTGCCTGCTTCCCTTTCACCTTCTGCCGTGATTATAAGTTTCCCGAGGCCCCCTAGTCATGCCTCCTGTACAGCCTGCAGAACTGTGAGTCAATTAAACCTCTTTTGTTTATAAATTACCCAGTCTCGGGTAGTTCTTTACAGCAATGTGAGAGCAAACTAATGCACCATCTTTATGTAACATTTTGATATTTTTTAATTTTTCGCCTTAATTTTGATTTCTGAAAATACTACATTATAACATTATTTATCTCAATTACTGATTTTTTTAATCAGTGCTTCTGTCACCCCTTAAATTTTGCACCCCAGAACAGTGCCTCATTTGGTTCATTTCCTAGTCTTGGCCCTGCAAAGCAGTGCGCTAAGCATGCTAAGGCCTAGGAAAACTGAGGAAACTAAACAGACACACAAATTACCCTCCTGGAGCTCTTAGTTTAGCAAACGAGGCAGATAAAAGCAAGTAAACAAGCAGATAAATAGAAAAATTATAAATGACAATAAGTCTAATGGTAGGAGCATGCCACTGAGAAGGGTGATAACTCACTCAGATGAAATGGTCAGCAACAAGCAACACCTTCTCTAAATCTCCAAGCTTCAAAGCCCCTGTCATTTTCCCTAATAGATTCCTAGTGTGCATTAAACAGTTAACTTAGCAGACTTAGGGGGTTCAAACCCTGCGTGTTCCAAAGAAAGGACCTGACTGACTGCTGGGAGATTCACCCTAAACTCTTGCAGTATCCTCCCTAACTCAAGTGTCTTTGTATACCTGGGTACTTGGGCCAAACCAGGCCAGACAGTCCATGTAACCATGTGATTATGGTGGGAGCCTTTTACATCATGTTGACTTCTGGAGGGGCTAGTGACTAAGTAATTAAGGTCATTCATGTGGTAACTCTACACCTATGTGACTGACCTCCAATTAAAACCCTGAACACCAAGGCTCAGGTGAGTTTCCATGGTTGTCAACACTCGATACATGTTGTCACACATCATTGGTGGGAGAATTAGGCATATTTGTAAGATTCCAGTGGGAGAGGACAACTGGAAGTCTCTCCCGGACCCTGCCCTCTGCACCTTTTTCTTTGGCAGATTTTAATCTGAATCCTTTTGTTGTAATAAATCATAACCATGAGGATAACAGGTCTTCTGAGTTCTGGGAGTCCTTCTAGCAAAGGACTTGAAATCACTCATGGAACCTGTCAGTGGTCCTGGGGACCCACAACGTAGTGGTTCTGATCTCTCACAGCACTCATCACAGTTCATGACTGTGTGTGTTAGTCTGTTCTCATGCTGCTAATAAAGACATACTGGTCAGGCGCGGTGGCTCACGCCTGTAATCCCAGCACTTTGGGAGGCCGAGGCAGGCGGATCACGAGGTCAGGAGATCAAGACCATCCTGGCTAACATGGTAAAACCTTGTCTCTACTAAAAAATACAAAAAATTAGCTGGGCGTGGTGGCGGGCACCTGTAGTCCCAGCTACTCAGGAGGCTGAGGCAGAAGAATGGCATGAACCCGGGAGGTGGAGCTTGCAGTGAGCCAAGATGGTGCCACTGCACTCCAGCCTGGGCGACAGAGCAAGACTCCGTCTCAAAAAAAAAAGAAAAGACATTCTGGAGACTGGGTAGTTTATAAAGGAAAGAGGTTTAATTGACTCTCAGTTCTGCAGGGCTGGGAAGTCCTCAGGAAACTTACAATCATGGTGGAAGGGGACATAAACATGTCCTTCTTCACGGGGCGGCAGTACAAAGAAGTGCCAAGCCAAAGGGGGAAAAGCCCCTTATAAAACCATCAGATATAGTGAGAGCTCACTCACTATCATGAGAACAGCATGAGGGTAAATGCCCCCATGATTAAATTACCTCCCATCAACTCCCTCCCACGACACATGGGGATTATGGGAACCACAATTCAAGATGAGATTTGAGTGGGGACACAGTAAAACAATATCAATGTGTGTGTGTGAGGTCATGTGACCATAGACCAGACTTACAATGTCCAACACAGCTGCCACTGGCCAAATGTGGATGCTTAAGTTTAAATTAATTTAAATGAGATAAAGTTAGGACTTCACTTCCTCAGTTGCACCAGGCACATTTCAGTTGCAGCGGTCACATGTGGTTTGTGGTTACCACATGGAATGATTCTATCACCCAGAAAGTTATATTGGACAACACTAGACTAGATGGTGAGGCTTCAAGGGCCTAGGGACTCCTTGCGACTTATTCATATCTGTATCTCCAAGGCCTTACACACAGTGGACACTCAATAATTATTAGTGAAAACAAACAAAAATACTAAAAAACTGGATAGTGAAAAGAGCTCTGTTTCCTGCCCTACCTCTAATGTTGTGTGCCGTTGAGGAAGCTATTGGCCTCTCCGGGCTTCAGTTTTCCCAGCTGCAAAGATGTGTGTGCACTCTAGGGGTGTCACGGTCCCTTCTGGCCATGCATGGTGGCTCACACCTGTAATCCCAGTACTCTGGGAGGCTGAAGCAGGTGGATCACCTGAGGTCAAGAGTTCGAGACCAGCCTGGCCAACATGGTGAAACCCCGTCTCTATAAAAATACAAAAATTACCCGGGCATGGTGGTGCATGCCTGTAGATCCAGATTACTCGGAAGGCTGAGGCAGGAGAATGGCTTGAACCCGGGAGGTAGAGGTTTCAGTGAGTTGAGATCGTGCCTCTGCACTCCAGCCTGGGTGACAGAGCAAGACTCTGTCTCAAAAAACTAAATTTAAAAATAAAAACAGGTCAGGTGCGGTGGCTCACACCCGTAATCCCAACACTTTGGGAGGCCGAGGCGGGCACATCACCTAAAGTCAGGAGTTTGAGACCAGCCTGGCCAACATGGTGAAACGTTGTCTCTACCAAAAATACAAAAAAATTAGCTGGGCATGGTGGCACGCACCTGTAATCCCAGCTACTTGGGAGGCTGAGGCAGGAGAATCACTTGAACCCAGGAGGCGAAGCTGAGATCATGCCACTGCACTCCAGCCTGGATGATAAGAGTGAGACTCTGTCTCAAAAAAATAAAAATAAAAATAAAATTAATAATAATAATAAAAGTAAAGGTTTCTTCAGGTCCTGATATTCAAGGCCAGGATGATGACAGGAGACCTGGTGGTCTGGTGCCCTTCTCCTTTCACCGTGTGCTAGTGCTAGGTGTAGCCTGAGACGGAATGGGCCAGCTGTCAAGGGAGCTGATTAGACAGTGAAGGAATTGAGAAACAGTCACTGGGTTTGCCCCAGCTGAGGAACTCTTCAAACTGCAAGTTCCATGATGGCATAGATTTGTTTGCCTCTTTGTTCACGCCTATGTCCACCTCGAGTTCTAGCACAGTGCCTGGCACATAGTAAGTGCTCAATAAACATTTGTGGAATGAGTGATTGACCCTAAGCACTGAACTTGCAGAGTCCAGAGATTGGCTCAGGGAGCATGTCCTTTGTCACATGTGGCACAACTCTGTGGCACCAGCCCCCTGGCAGGATTAGAACCCTTCACTAATAATCCAATGGAATCAGCTTGGACCCCACTTGGTGAATTCTGCTGTATTGCTGCCTCATGCTCTAGTCCCAAAATGACCTTCAAAACCTATCTCCGTCACTGCACTGCTCAAAATCCTTCAGTGGCTCTCTGCTCTTCCCAGATAAAATAAAGCTACATTTTTGTTGCATGTGACAAGGTGTGAACTATCTTCATTTCTTTTCCATTTGAGAGCTCATGTTTTGCAGCAGGAAATTTGTAGCCAACGCTGGTCTGACCAGACCCCTGATACAGTGAGGGTACTGGCTTGCGTCCTATACTCATTGCTATGATTTGAATGTTTTGTCTTCTCCAAAATCATGTTGAAACTTAATCCCCAATGCAGCAGTTTTGGGAGGTGAGGCTCCACCCTCATGACTAGATTAATGCCACTATGAAAAGTGTTTGCACGAGTGGATTCACTCTCTTCTGCTCGTCTGCCGTGTGAGGACACAGAGTTCACCCCTCTCTTGCCCTTCCACCTTCTGCCATGTGAAGATGCAGTAAGAAGACCCACACCAGGTACCAGCATATTGATCTTGGACTTTCCAGCCTCTAGAACTGTAAAAGGATACATTTCTGTTCTTTACAAATTGCTCAGTTTCAGACATTCTGTTAGAACAGCAGAAAATGAACTAAGACACTCAATCTCAAGTTCTTCCTTTTGCTCTCTAATCTGGGCCTCCAAATCCTCCATCCTATGCCCATCAAGTCCCCAAGTTATCCCACCTTGAGCATTGACTCCCTTGCTATGCATTATACACCTTGATATAGTTTGAATATTTGTCCCTCCCCTGAAAATCTCATGTTGAAATGTAATCCTTAATGTTGGGGGTGGAGCTAGTGGAAGGTGTTTGTGTCATGGGGGTGGAAGCCTCATGAATGGTGTGGTGCCCTCCCCATGGTAATGAGTTACCACAAGGTCTGGTTGTTTTAAAAGAGCCTGGCACCTCCTCCCCACTCTCTCTTGCTCCATCTTGTAACACGTCTGCTCCCCTTTCACCTTCTGCCACGATTGGAAGCTTCCTGAGGCCCTCCCCAGGAACAGATGCTGGCGCCATTCCTCCTGTATAGCCTCCAGAATTGTAAGCCAAAATAAACCTCTTTTATTTATAAATTACCCAACCTTGGGTATTGCTTTATAGCAATGCAAAATGGACTAACACACACCTCTCATACTATTAATAGGTCATCCAAAGAGCTTCTCCCCTGGGGCACAAGTCCGCATACTCAGCAGTCTCCTTGAGGCTGTTGGCTCATCCATCAACCTTCTGAACCTCTGTTTTCTCATTTATACAAAAAGCTGAAGTTATTTCCTGGATATCCCTTTTCAAGATCCTTCAAAACTGCTGACACTTCTCACACTTCTGTACCCTCATCCCAGCCCTGGAAATTCTGTTCCAATCTTATTGAACTGCATGTAAACCCCAGAGCTCACCATCACCTTACCAACCTTCAGGCCTTTGTCCTTCTGCTCCCTCAGCCCAGCACACCCTTTCCTTCCCCTTACCCCAACTTTCAAGACTCCACTCAAAGATCAGCCCCCTAGGAAAACTTTCTTCCACTTCTCCCTCCTCAGGTGGAACTTTCCCTACCCTCCTCTTCACCCCAGCCATTTTCCATGCACAAATTACACCCCTGTGACATCCAGAGCATTTTCTTACACGTGCTTGCTAATCCACGAGTCTCTGCCTTCCAGACATCAATCAGCACCCTGAGAGCAGAATCTTCAGTGTTCTGTCTTTGTAAAGCAAAGAGATAAAATCAGAAGAGTTCGGGAGTTGGAGTCCAGTGGCTTCAGGTTGAATTCTGGCCCTACCCCACATACATTCTGATCTTAGGAGAATCATGACTATCCCTGTGCTAGATTATATTATTGGCCCCAACTCTTTATTCCCTCCTTTGTTTGTGTTCTTTGCCATGTGACTTTGCAATTTATCCCACTAACGGAGCAGAGTATATTTCCCTGCCATTTGACTTTGGGTTTGGGCATAAGACTTGCTTTAGATAACAGAGTGAGGAGGAAGTGACAGGATGCCTGTTTCAAAAGATGTATTGCAGGCTTTAATCCATTCTCTTGCACTCCTGGCTTAAGAAGAACATTCTCAGGCCAGCCTTCTGCTCTCAAGAGGTTCAGAAGCATGTGGAGCTGAGCCGCCTCAACCAAGCTCCCCATGCAGAGCCCAGCCTTGATTAACCAGCCCTGAGCCAACTTGCAAATTTGTGAGCAAGAATAAGTGATGGCTGCTGTGAACCACTGGATTTAGGGGTGGTTTGTTACTCGGCAATAGTTGACTGATACACTCTCTTCAACTCAGTGTCTTCATCTGAGGGATGATAAGTTCCTTGAGGTGCTATCATAGGATTAGATTACATTCTGAATAAAGTATAAAACGCAATGTCTGACTCATCATAAGTGCTGACAAATGGCAGCTATTGGTTCCCTGAAAATTTCAACATAGATTTATGCTATGACCCAGAATGTCTGCTTCTAGGTATATACACAAAAGAATTGGAAACAGTCATTCAAACAGATACTTGTACACAAATGTTCAGAGCAGTATTATTCATAATAGCTAAAAGGTGCAAACGACCCAAGTGTCCATTGACAGACAAATGGGTGAATAAAATATGATATATCCATATGATTAAATATTATTAAGACATAAAAAGAATGATGTCCTGGTATATGCTACATCATGGTTGAACCTTGAAAATATTATGCTAAGTGAAATAAGCCAGACACAAAAGATAAATACTGTATGATTCCACTTATCTGAAATATCCAGAATAGGCAAATTTGCAGAGATAGAATGCAAATTGGAGGTTACCAGGGACTAGGGGGTAAGGAGGAACGGGGAATTATTGCTTACTGGGTACAGAGTTTCTGTTTGGGGTGAAGATTTGGAAACAGATAGTGCTGAGGGTTGCACAACATCGTGAATGTAATTGATGCCACTACATTGTACACTTAAAAATGGTTAAAATGGTGACATTCCTGTTATATGGATTTTACCACATTTTAAAAATGGTACTTAGGTGTTCAAGACAATCCTGGATGACATAGGAAGACCCCATCTCTATAAAAGATAAAAAATGAAAAAAAAAATAGCCGGGTATAGAGGTTTGCCCCTGTAGTCCTGACTACTTGGGAGGCTGAGGTGGGAGGATTGCTTGAGCCTGGGAGTTCCAGCCTGCAGTGAGTCATAATTGCACCACTGCACTCTAGTCTGGGTGACAGAGTGAGACGTTGATTCAAAAGAAAAAGGCAGTTACTGTATTTATCTGTTCAGCAACTGTACATAATAAATGCTGAGTAAAAGTCTGTTGAATGTTGCTGAAATAAATGAAATGACCATTGGATGGGTAGATGCGCAAATAACCAAAGAGTTAAATAAATGACTCAGTTAATGGTGAGCAAGTGAAGAAACCATATAAGCTCTTTACCATGGCCACCTACTTAGAAGATGTACAACAACCAGGACATGGGACCATACAGTCTTATGTAGAATTAACTATATTGAGAGCAATAAGTATAAAAATCACACAAAGCAGAAAAGGCAACCTAGGGCATCCATGTAGACCTGCAGTCCCAGGAGGGCAGAAAGCAGGTCTGAGATGACAGGGCACGAGGACAGTGGCCCAGCAGGGGACGCCAGAGGCTCCAGCAGTGGAAAGAAACACATGGTTGCTACAATGAGGTGGAAATGAGAGCGGGCTGCAGGTGCAGGGCTGCTACCTGCAGAGTAACATGTGTTACCAGGTTGATCTTGCCCCTTGGGGAGTCTGGGGAAAACCCAGGTTCTAGAAACCAGAAACAGTGATGATGAATAGAAACCCTTGTGCAAGCACAACACTTTAAAATGTAGACACCACTTTCCCGGGGATCAGCTGACTCAGTCCTCACAACCACCTTGTGAAGGTTTATCTTACTATTTCTAATAGGCGAAGAACATAAGGCTCAGATGGGTGACAGAATAGGTCCAAGGTTACCTGGTGCACAAGAGGCAGGGAGCCACCTCCCAGGGACTGGCTTTATTGGTTCCAGTGAGAATTCCATTGGCCCCATTGAGAACTTCATTGGCCCCAATGCTGCCCAATGAGCCCACACAAGGCAGGGGTGGAACTTGAACCGAGGTGACTTCACCCCCATATCCTATGCTCCTTCAAACACACCCTAGGAGAAAACCTTCCAGCAGCGCTAGGGTTTGAATGTGTGTCTCCGAAACTCGTGTTGACATTTAACTGCTGTTGGAACAGTGGAGAGAGATGGGACCTTTGGGAGGTGGATGGGTCACGAGGGTTCTGCCCTCATGAGTGGGATCGATGCCATTATAAAGGATGAGTTTGGCTCTCTTTTGCCTCTTTTTTGCCTTCTGCCATGTGAAGATGAAGTGTTTTGTTCCTCCCCTTTGGAGGATGCAGCATTCCAGGCACTATCTTGGAATCAGAATCTCCAAGTCTGCCAGCACCTTGATTTTGTACCTCTCAGTCTCCAGAGCTATGAGCAATAAATTTCTGCATGTAAGTTACTTAGTCTCAGGTATTCTCTGATACCAGCTCATATAGACTAAGACAAGTGGGGAAAAGCAGAAATCTCTCCCCTGGTGTGTTGATCTTGGATTTGAATCACAGCCTTGGTTGCTGGCTAGTTCTCCAATTTGGGGAAGCTCACTTGAACCTGTGTTCTGATCTGTAGAATGGGAATAAATGAACCTGCATTATCATATTGTCCTAAGGACGTGAGGTAAAGCAGGCAGGAGTGTTTAGTACAGCATCCATCCCACAACAGGAGGTCAGTGCAGTCATGGGCACCCTTATTTGTCATCTCTTCTCTCTGGTCCCTTTCCCCCTCACCCTCCCCTCTTTGCTCCCCTTCTTTCATCTCTTCTTGGATTCTCTCTCTTGTCTCTCATTGTTCTCTTGTCTCCCCATAAACCCACACTTCCCACGTTCTTCCATCTGGTCCCTCAAAAACCCGCAGGTCCCTGTCCTAGGGAACAGCAGGTAGATGTGAAATGTTGAGTAACTCCTTCCCACAGGTCCGGGCTCCCTGGCCTGTCCATCCCCGCCATGTCCCTCTGCTCCACAGGTTCCATGCCCTTGGTCACACTGCTTTCTATCTTACATTCTTGACTTTATATGTACTTTGAATAATAACTCTCCCCACCTTGGTGAGGCCACAAATTATCACTAATCTCCAGGAGAGATTAAATGTTGTCAACAGTTGGTTTCTCGCATAGACTGGAGGATCCTGGGCTAAGGGGAAATGGATGGAGGAGGGCTGAGGTGCATGCTGATACCCAAGCCACAAGCAGGCTCTGCAGAAGCCAGCACAGCAGAGCCGGAGACACAGGAGCAGGCTCCGGAGCCCGGCCACCTGGAATGAGTCCCAGCCATGCCCCTTCTCATTTGTGTGACCTCAGAAACGGGCATCACCTCTCCGGGCCTTAATCTTTTCATCCACTAAACGGGATAATCGTAGAACAAGATGAGAGAATGAGCATGGAGCCTGCACAGAAGGAGGGCTTTAAGCAATTATGAGAATGAAGGGAAGTGTCATTTCTCAAAGTCCATGTGAGCCCTGCACATACTTCCTCCCCAAGCCCTACATATCTCCCCAGAGCCGTGCATTTGGGAGAGCAGATACAGAGTGCTGAGCAATTCCTCCAGGAGTACAGGGCTCTCTAGACCCAGATGTTGGGACACTTCGGGGACGGCCATTCCCCCTCTCACATCCCACCAACTCCGGTCTCCCAAGCTAGGCCCTGCTGGGTCCCAAGCCCACCCTTTGGCAGCCAAGTAGAGCTGCCCCTCAATGAAACGTGATGAATGGTGGCCCTCAGAGCCATCAGCTTCCCAACTTAACTGACACCCCACTGCTTCCTTCTTTAGGAATTCTGATTCTCCCTTCACAGACTGTCATAAAACCAGGCTAGAAGGCTTCCTTCCAACACCCACAGAGATGATTCAGCCAAAATGTTCATGAGCAAATATTACAGGGAAACGACCCCAAAGGGGAAAGTTCCCCCAAAGACCTACACGTTATTCTTCACTCAGTGCTTCATTTTTGGAGACAAAAGAAACCCTACCGTTCATCTGCTCCACAATGCAGGTGAGTGAACCAGGACAGGGCATTCGCAGCAGGGAACGTTTATTGAGCACTCTCTGTATACCCTGCACCGCACCAGCCAACTCCGGCACATCTCATTTCATCCTCGCACCATCTGTGAGGCAGGGCTGCTGCTAATCCCATGGCACTGGGGGAAACTGAAGCTCAAGGTGGTGGAGCCACTCCCACCTGTGGGAAAATCCAGAGTCACACAGTCACAAGAAGAGCCCAGACCTGCCTGGCTTCAAAACAGGTGGTGAGCTCCCCATTGCTGGAGGTATCCAAGAGTCTGCAGAGGGACTTCAAGTATTCAGGAAGGGGGAGACTCCAAGATCAGTGCCCCATGGATAGGCTCCATCTTCAACAGGGTTTCTCAATATTGGTGCTATTGAGATTGGGGACTGGATAATTCATTGCTGTAGAGAAGATTGTCCTGTGCATTGTGGGATGTTGAGCAGTATCCCTGGCCTCTGCCCAGCAGATGCAGGTAGCACCTCCTCAATCACGGCAACCAAAAACATCTCAAGACATTGCCAAAGGTCCCCTGGGGCGAGGGGGACAAAATCACCATTTGAGAACCACTGTTCTACAAGGATTTTTGAAAAAGCCAGCAGACATCCACGGGGACACGCGCTGACAATGCAGGGAGGAGAAGTTTTACACCCCTGCAGTACCTTCTAGGGAGACAGTTGTGCACCGCAGCAGCCCTTATATCATGGCAGAGATGCTGTATATCTGCTCCTCTGTCAGCATCCCAAAGGACCAGGAGGAATACTCCTGCACATTTAGAAAAGAAAGAGAGAGGAGACCCATGACCCAAAAATACGACATTGGAATTGAGGCACAATTTGACCTAAATGCAATAAAATTGTGCCATTAGTACCAGACCAGCAAGCACTACCCAACCCACTGATAACGCTGAGCTGCCACTAGACCTCAGTAAGCCTTGATATATTTTAGCCTTGATTTAAAACGGAAGAATCTGCAGGTCAGACCTGAAAAGATCCTTAGAAAGTAGAGATCTGCTCTCTGGTCCTGTGCTGTGAGTGTGTTGTGCGGTGTGAGGGTGGGGGCAGGTGGCAGGGGGAGCGGTCCTGGCCATCTGTGTCCGGCATCTTTTTTTTGTGCCCCTCATACAACCCCCAGATTGCCTCTCCACCCTTCTCCCCATGTGGACTTCAGTGGACTGTCTTGCCCTCCACCTTCTGATTTGGTTCTGCCAACTGGAGGCCCAGAAGGAAATCAGGGGCAGGGTAGATGGAGTCAGGGTCCTTGTTCCCCCTGCTCCTGCCGGCCAGTCTCTGAGGAT
This sequence comes from Macaca fascicularis, assembly GCF_037993035.2. Taxonomy (NCBI): domain Eukaryota; kingdom Metazoa; phylum Chordata; class Mammalia; order Primates; family Cercopithecidae; genus Macaca; species Macaca fascicularis. The sequence goes on from NC_088384.1 coordinate 24,963,768, forward strand.
TGGCTGCATCCCTTCACTGAAGGTCTCAGCCAAGGATCTTTTCTCCCTCGGCACCTTCTCCCCTTAACTCTTAACCTTCCCTCATCTGGTTAGGAATGATGATGGCGCCCGCTGACGCTAGACCCCAATTATACCCTCCTGTGTAGGTTCCCTACACTCTCCCCACACCTTTGTAAACAGTTCCTTTACTAAACTGTCCTCAAATTATCCCAATTATGTATGCATCATGTGTTTCCTGCTGAGCCCTGACTGATAGATAAACCAAGTGGTTCTTTGTTCAAACAAAATTGTATGCAAAAACTCAGCAGATACAACAGATCAGAGCGGAGCTCCTGCGTCCATTCACGTGGATTTATTATGTGTCAGCCCTTAGCCAGAGTCTCTGGGCTGGGGCTGAGGACACACTAGTGAGTGAGAACAGTGAGGTCCTTACTGGCTGGAGTATACAGTCTTGCAGGTGGCAAAGGTGGAGCAGGCAACCTGAGCTCCTTGGTCCCCGACACTGTCTTCGTGGGGCCTTATTTAATAACCACAGAATGTCATGTTAAGGCCTGTGATCCAGTTCCCTTGTCCTACTCCCATTTTTCAGACAGGAAAGCTGAGGCCTAGAGGAGGAAAGGGAATTGCCCAATATTTAAGACAGTCTACCTTCTGGAAGTTAATGGAATCTTGCCTTTTTTTTTTTTTTTTTTTTTTAACGGATTCTCACTCTGTTGCCAGGCTGGAGTGCAATAGCACGATCTTGGCTTACGGCAACCTCCGCCTCCCAGGTTCAAGCAATTCTCCTGCCTCAGCCTCCTGAGTAGCTGGGACTACAGGTGTGCGCCACCACACCCAGCTAATTTTTGTATTTTTAATAGAGATGGGGTTTCACCATGTTGGCCAGGATGGTCTCAATCTCTTGACCTCGTGATCTGCCCGCCTCAGCCTCCCAAAGTGCTGGGATTACAGATGTGAGCCACCACACCCAACTGGAACCCTGCCTTCTTAGTTTGGAGTGATGGCTAATATTTGGTGAGTTGTCAGTGTGTGCTGGACCCTTGACTACATATGGGTCACAGTTTAATCCCCTAATGACTCTCTGAAGTGGGAAGGAGTATTATCCCTACTTTATAGACAAGGCTTGGAGAGACGAAGTGACTTGTCCAGAATCACGGAGCGAGCTAGAGCCAGAGCTGGATGGAACCCAGGAAATCTATGGAGGAGGGAGAGGGGCTATGAAAAATGTCACCCTCAGAAAAGCATCTGAGTGTGTGATTTTTTTAATCATCTTGCAACCATAAGGAAAATTCTTGGTGCCTAAATCATCCCCTGAGACAGGGTAAGAGAGGGGCACAGGCATCCTGGATCCCTCAGATATCGGCTTCGTTTCAGAACATTCTTGGCTGGAATGAAAATGGCACAGAAGCCACGGTCAGTCAGGTTCACAGGAAGGGCTCAAGACACGCATGAGAGTCCCTGAGAGTGCCCACCGTGCACCCCAGCTTAAAATATATCCACCAACGTCTGAGCACCCTGCCATGATGCTTGAAATGCCACCGTAAGAGTCACTTTTGTGCAGAGCATGACATGCACTTCTCAAAGGAACACAGGAAATAGGCATAAATTACTCGGATGCAGTGACACATTAAGGGAGGGGAAGAAAGGACTGGGAGTTTTTGAGCACCTACTAGGTGCTTTCCATAGGGGAGACTCAGTAAATGGTAGTTTAATATTACATGGATCATATCTATGGAATATATCTTATTTGTCACAACAGGGCAGTGAAGAGGGCATTGCTACCTTGATATTTAGAAATGCCAGGCTCAGAGTGGTTAAGTGATTTGCTCAAGGTCACACAGCTGATATTGTGCAGAGCTAGGTTGGAGCTTCAATGGCAAGCCTGCCTACTTTCCATCACCTGTGCTATCACTCAAGCTCAAGGGACCAACTTTAAGGGGTTCCAATGGGCTAGGGACAGAAAATGTGGATGTTCGAGGGGCAGTACTAATCTCGGGGGCACCATGATGTCCCTGGGTCTGTCTCCCTATAAGAATTAGCTGTGTGGGCCGGGCGCGGTGGCTCAAGCCTGTAATCCCAGCCCTTTGGGAGGCCGAGACGGGCGGATCACGAGGTCAGGAGATCGAGACCATCCTGGCTAACACGGTGAAACCCCGTCTCTACTAAAAATACAAAAAAAAACTAGCCAGGCGAGGTGGCGGCGCCTGTAGTCCCAGCTACTCCGGAGGCTGAGGCAGGAGAATGGCGTGAACCCGGGAGGCGGAGCTTGCAGTGAGCCTAGATCGGGCCACTGCACTCCAGCCTGGGCGGCAGAGCGAGAGTCCATCTCACAAAAAAAAAAAAAAAAAAATTAGCTGTGTGACCTTCCCTGAGCTGGACTTCGGTTTCTTTTCAGGTAAAAAAAGAAGCTGCATTTGACACCCCCCTTAGCTTCCTTCTATTTCTGAAGTTCTGCGCATCACAAATTTGCTGATGGTATGCAAATTTTCATAGACTAATTTATGCAAATTCACATTGGTCCCTAGCAAGGTTCAACCCAATTGAATACTATTAACAACAGATACTTTCAAAAGGCAAAAACGCCAGGCGCAGTGGCTCACACCTATAATCCTAGGACTTGGGAAGCCGAGGAGGGTGGATCGGTTGAGCCCAGAAGTTGGAGACTAGCCTGGGCAAAATAGTGAAAGCCCATCTCTACAAAAAAATAGAAAAAATTAGCTGGGCATGGTGGCATGCACCTGTAAATCCAGATACTTGGACGGTTGATGGGGGAGGATGGCTTGAGCCATCTGGAGACTGAGGCAGCAGTGAGCCACAATTGCGCCATTGCCCTGCAGTCTGGGTGACAGAGGGAGGCCTTGCATCAAAAATAAAAGGCATCTATTTAATGGGTGCAGAAGAAAGTGCTCTCCACCTCCCATCCCTGCCTGTTCCCCACCTATGTCCCAGAACAGGGCACTCAGACTGTGGGTCTTTTTCCTTAGGATGAAGAGGTAGGAAAACAGGCAAGGCGTGAGCAACCTCTCACAGACTGTGGTGTGGACCAGCTGCTGCTGGTTACTTGGAGTTATTTGCTGCATAGGGGATGTCATCAGGGTTAAACTGGATCCCAGAGAGGGGGCCCCTGCACTCCTGTGATGCCCCAAGCCCTACCCAAGTAGAACTTGCAGACCCCTCTCCTGTCCTTGCACTCATGGGCTCCTCGCCCTGAGGCTGTTAGAAGCAGCTTGTTAAAGGCAGCAAATTTAAAAATAAAATGTTTAAAAATTTTTTAAAATAAGAGAAGCAATGTCTCTTCTCTAAACAGATCGATTCTTGCTGGGACACCTCAGTGATCTCATTGTGCTTGGCTCACCACCCTATGTTACTTACAGAGACCCGTTGGTATTTCTGAAGAACTAAAACATTCCTCCAGCCGGATCTCACTCACAAGTACAATATGATCTCCCATCATATGCTTTTAACCACAGCCTCCTCAATATCCCAACCCAAACACGGTCAGTGTAACTTGGATGGCTCCAATTCCCAGACAGGGTCATCAGACAGTGATCTCCGGAAAATTCCTCCCAGGTGGGCTGCCTGTCGGAGAATCACAAAAAGACATTTTATTTTAAATTAACCTCCACTATGATATGGGTCTACGGCATCCAAGAAGGGATAAATCAGCTGCACAAAGAACTTTAAACCAGGCACAGTGGTGCACGCCTGCAGTCCTAGCTACTCAGGAGGCAGAGGCCAGAGGATCACTTGAGGCCAGGAGATCGAGGCTGCAATGAGCCGTGATGATGCCTGTGAATAGCCACAGCATTCCAGCCTGGGGAATATAGCGAGAGTCTGTCTCTTTAAAAAAAAATTAATTAATTAATTAATTTTGAAAATTTTTAAATAAATAAGAAGAACTTTGATCCAGCCTTTAAACTGTAGGACTTGGTAGACAAGTTGGGAAGGGAGACCATGCCTGGGATGAAATAGTAGGAGCACAGGTGTGGAGGCACGACAGAGCTGGTTCTCGGTAGACTAGTGAGGAAGAGGAGCCGCCAACCCACCGGAAAAGAAAATGGCCCTTTTGGGAGTAATGGGAAATAAGGGGTTTTTGTCTGGTTTTGTTTGTTTGTTTGCAACAGAGTCTTGCTCTGTTGCCCAGGCTAGAGTGCAGTGGCACAATTGTAGCTCACTGCAGCCTCGAACTCCTGGGCTCCGGTGATCCTCCCATCTCAGCCTCCCTAGTAGCTGGGACTACCAGCACACTCCACCATGCCCAGCTAATTTTTATTTTTTGCAGAGATGAGGTCACACTATGTTGCCCAGGCTGGTCTCAAATTCCTGGGCTCAAGCAATCTTCCTGCCTTAGCCTCCCAAAGTGCTGGGATTACGGGTGTGAGCCACTGCAGCTAGCCAGAAATAAGTTTTTTAATAGATGGAGTGCGGTCAGATTATCAAAGCCTTTGAAAGGCAGGCAGGTGAAGTTTATAGTTAATTTAATAGACAGGAGGGAGCCTCACAAGGTGTTCGAGCAGGGAAATAATAATGCAAGATAGAGTCGATCATCATTATTCAGGGGTTCTGTTTTTGCAAATTCACCTGCTTGGTAAAATTTCTTTCTAACCCCGAAATCAATACCCACAACTCTTCCATGAGTACTGGCAGTGTAGTGAAACAGACGAGTCCCTCACACACGTGTTTTCGGCTGCGGCTGAGCAAGGCTGTCTTTTTTCAGCTCTCATACAATTAGCTAGTCCTTTTTGCAGTCTATTTAGTTCCATCTTTTTCACATTTGTGTGTTTTGTTGATTTTGGTGATTTTGCTGTTTCAAAGGGGCCCAGGCACGGTGTTGAAGCGCTGTCTCGTGTTCCTAAACCTAAGAAAGTCATGAGGTGCCTTACAGAGAAAATGCATGCATTCGGTTAGCTTCACTCAGACATGAGTTCCAGTGCTTCCGGCTGTTAGTTCAACATTTAATAACCCAACAATAAATATTAAATAAGGTATCTTTAAACAGAAACACACATAAAACTTGGTTATGAGTTGCTCAGTTGACAATCTAGAAGCAATGGGTCAGTTTTCACTAATTCAGTGATCGCAGCAACTTTATAGAGCATAACTAGCACGAATAATGAGAATCGCCTATATCAGCATTTTGGACTCTAAGGAGACCACAAGACCATGAAAAGAAGCCATCTCTTAAGAGAGTGTATGCTCCAGAGTCAAACTACCTGGGTTCAAATCCCAGCTCTTCTGCTTACTAGCTGTGCCACCTTGGGTGAGTTGCTTGTCTTCTCTGTGCCACAGTATTTCATCTGTAAAACAGACACAACGATTGTCTCTTTATCATAGAGTGACTAGGAGAATTTAAACGTGTTAATGTTTGTCAAGTTCTCAGAAGATTATCTGGGACATAATGAATCCTGTTTACATGTTTTGTGTTTGTTAAATAAAGAAAAGGGAGAAGGTGAGAGAAAGAGAGAGAGAGAGCATGCACCTCATTTCACAGGTGAGGAACCTGAGTCAGGCCCACATCTGAGTCTTTCCAGCGACGAAATGGGGAGGCAGGTGGCTCTGGGGAACCCAGATCAGAGTCAGTTCAATGACGGGGATGCAAAATTGAGGTGGTGGTGACAACCACAGGGACAGGCGCTAACCCACGGTGCTGAGCAAAGGCACGGTGTGACTGAGGGACCCGCCAAGACCCATCCACCTGTGACCACCAAGGGACACTTCCTCTTACTCCCCCTTTCCAAGCCACAGCCAGATGGAACCCAGAGTGCTCTAAAGATGCACCTCTCCACCTCGCCATTTAAGAATTACTAGGCATCTCCAGGCTGTGCGGCTGAGGAGCAAGAAATACTACCGCGCCCCAGCAGAAAGCTAATGAGAAACCGAACACAGCCAGACAGAAGCTTAACAAGAAATACTGGCCCGGGCTCCCCAGAAGAAGAGCAGGCTCCGAAGGCCTGGCAGGCCGCCTGCCATCTCCCTGCAATGCATCGATCGGTGCAGGGAAAGCTGGAGACCTCGGGGAAGGAGATAAACGAGAAGATGTATGACGGGAGGGGCCCAGGGCTGATGAAAGGGGAAGGGAAGGTGGCTTAAATCAAGGGGCAAGTGCCGCGAGAGGGGCGGATAACAGGATTTGTGTTTACGGTTAAGGAGGAGAATTGGTGGAGGTGCTGCTCTGGGGCAGGGGAGGTGGGTGAAGACTTGGGGAGGAAGAGGAAGAGGGGCTCCAGGGAGGGTAACCCATGCTCCAAGCAAATCACTAACATGAGCCAGGGGTAAGTCCCTGAAATGGCAAAATCCTTCCTGGTCCATTTGGCTGGAACTGCGATTGCCTTTTATCTTCTCTCCTTTGTTTCCTAACTTTCCTGAGTGTCCAGGAAAGAATATCCACATCTGCCCCTTTCTCCCACCACCAAGTCATCAGAATTCAAAGCCTGTGTCCGGACAACAGGGATAACAGGAAATGCTCACCGAGCACCTCCTCTGTGCTTCTGGCTGGGCCGAGAGCTTCCTGTGTCTTACTCCAACTAATATTCATCCCACGATGGAGGCACTGCGGTTGTTCTCATTGCACAGATAAGGAAACTGAAATTCAGAGAGGCCCTCCAATGACACAGAAGGGTGCTGAAATTCCAGCCCAGGCAGTGTGGCTCCAGTGCTAACCATGATTCCACACTGAGCCTGTTGACACCCTCAGCATTTATGCCTAATGGGAGATTGTTTGCCTGCATTTCAGGCCTTTGAACCACCTCTGATTTCTGCATCGCTGTGGCACACTGTTTCACGCAGGCTAGTAACACTCTTTGCAAGAAGCAGCCAGGAAACGACTCCACTTTTCTGCCTTAGGGACTTCTCCAAAGATGCAGAAGCAGCTCAGTTCTCCACTAGGTGCAGCCAACAAGTACAAGGCACTCACGTCCCCAGGGCTGGCCCTCTGCTAGGGGATGAGGAGTTGAGGGAAAAATGCCCCCATCCCTCAGGGGGGCAATTCTGAGGCACATTCTGCAGGGCTCCTCAGAGGATGTCTGGCAGGCTAGAGTCCCATTTTCCCCCAGTGATAACCAGCTACACATGCCCTCATAAGGTAGCCTGCTTTTCTTCCTCATCTCCCTGCTCCCTCACTCCTGCTTCCTGCGTCTCCTTCCAGCCGACTCTCCTGCATACAAGCCCTCCTCTCAGGCTCCACTGGGCGGGGATCGCAAACTAGGATAGGGCGCCACCTCAGTTAAACAAGAAATGCAAGAAATAGGACCAGTTTACCAAAGATAAACTTTGGGGAGATTGCGTGATAAGGAGATGAAAAGGGGGTCTCTCTCTCTCTCTCTCTTTTTTTCTCTCTCTCTGCGGTTTTACAGACACCTCTTTTAATGATTTAGCAAGATATTTCCTTGTTTTTAACACATTTCTATTAAATATAGAATATGGCATTAAGAGTGGGTATGGCGGCTCATGCCTGTAAGCCCAGCACTTTGGGATGCCGAGGTGAGTGGACCACTTGAGGCCAGGAGTTCGAGACCAGCCTGGCCAACATGGTGAAACCCCATATCTACTTAAAAAATACAAAAAATAGTTGGGCGTAGTGACGTGCACCTGTAATCCCAGCTAGCAGGGGAGGTTGAGACAGGAGAATCGCTTGAACCTGGGAGGCGAAGGTTGCAGCGAGCTGAGATCCAACCTGGGTGACAGAGCAAGACTCAACTCAAAAAAAAAAAAAAAAAGAATATAGCATTAAAATGGGAGTATTTGGGCCTCTATTGAGGTAGTCTGAATTTATATATAATTTAGAATAGGATAAAAACAGAGTAATAATTTTAACTTCACTTTGTTACAATGATATGGTTTCTCTTATTCTCTCCAATTTTATTCCTCTATCGAGAACTTCAGAACTTTGGTCAACGCTTTTTCCCCATCCAGAGAAGTGCTGGGGGAAATGTGTCTGTCTTTCTTTGCACCCTTGACTTTTTCCTAATTCTGCTAATGACAGCCTGACTCCCATGAACCCTGACATCCAGTTGGTGGCATCGCCAGTCCTCAAAAGCCAGAAACCACCTCTACAGAGGTGACTCCATGTTAAAACAGAGCAAGACTCCATCTTAAAAAGAAAAAAAAAGTGTGTATATATATATATATATATACACACACACACACACACACACACACATACACACACACACTTTTTATATATATATGTATATATGTGTGCGTGTGTGTGTATATATAGCTACAAAGAGGAACCAGAGTAGATTTGTTGAGTACAGATACAGAAGAGCCACATTCACCTCCAGATTTGCTCAAAACTGCACAGCAAAAATACGACCAAGTCTCTAGGAGCCCGTCTGAGCCTCAGTTTTCACATCTTTGAAAAAGAGATAATACTATTCACCTCAGTGAGTTGTCGTTGAGATCAGTAATCATAAACACTGTTTGAGTGCAGACCCCATTCAAAATTTGATTTTACAAATATTCTACAAATGAAAATGACTACTGGTCCTACTAGTAGAAGTAATAGTGATAGTGGTAGCAATAAAAGTAGTAACTGTAGAGATGAAAATAGTAATCATAGCAATAGTACTCATTGAAACAATAGTAGTAGTAATAGTAGTATTTAGTAAGAGTAGTAGTTGCAGTAGTATCAGGTTGGTGCAAAAGTAATTGTAGTTTCTGTCATTACTTTTAATGGCAAAAACCACGATGACTTTTACACCAACCTAACAGTAGCAAGCAAGATATTGCTATTGTGGTATTAATACCACATGATATTAATAGTACTAGTAATGGCAGTAGTAACAGAAGTAGTATTAGTAGTGATAATAATATGGCAGTAGTAGCAGAAATAGTAGCAACAGTAGTACTGGTAAAAATAATAGTGACAGTAGTAATTGCAATTAGTGCTAGTAGGAATGGTAGTTGATGTAGCAATAGCAGTCATAATAAATAGTAAGAGTTATAATAGCAATTTTTAGTAGTAGTGTCAATAGTAGTAGTAATAGTGAACAAAAGATTCAAATGCAATAATTTACTAAGGAAGTGCTCCCGGGAAAATCAGTAAGAGAGTGAGATAAGCAGGACAGGAAACAAAAAAACACTAAGTAAGGATCAGCCTCAGCCTGGTCCTGCAGGGAACCCAGGAACATAAATTGCACATTAGAGTTTGACTTTCCTTGAAGCAGAGGTTAGGCCCCCACGTCTCACACTAGTCAGTCAACAGCCCTGGGTATCCCGGGGGGCTGTAAACTCCAAGGCACCTGCCAGCCATAAGCAGAAAAGCAAACCAGAGCAGAGAGATGGGTATGTGGCCCTGGTAAAGGCGATAGGAGCAGATCTAGGTGGACTCCAACATGACTGTGCTACTAAAATGTCAGAGGAATTTAATGCACAATAGACATTGGTATTGCGGGAGAGCCTACCTTGAAGGAGATTACAATTTAGAAAGACAGCACGTGTGCACACAAACACACACATGGACTAACGGCAATCCAGGTTCACTGAGGCCACCGTACAAGATCACATACACACTGGTAGACTCATTCTCTCATAAGGATGACAATTACAATCATAGTTAACATTTATTGGGTACCTACTATGTATTAGGCACCGTACAATGTACTGTATCATCTCATCAATTCTTCTCCTAGATGGAAAAACTGAGGTTCAAGAGGGTAAGTAACTTGTCCAAGCTCGTGCACCTAAGAAGCAGAAGAGCTGGCTTCAGACTCAGGAATACTGTGCTCAGAACCTGTCTTCCTAAGCACCAGCCAGCTCCCCAGGCCCCCCAGATACACCCATGTGTACACATATGGAGACTTCCACCAAGGAGCACATGTCTAACAAGATGATAGTTGGGGCCTCAAGAATTCAGAAGAGCAAGTCCTCACTAAAATAGGGAGAGGAATACAGAAGGATTCTCGGAAGAGGTGACATATAATAGTAATTTTTATAAGTGGTGTGAATAGCAGTAGTAATAGTAAGCAAAGATTCAAGTGCGATAATTTACTAAGGAAGTACTCCCAGGAAATTAGTAAGATTTGGGCTTTGAAGGATGTGTAGGAGCTTTGAAGGATGGGCCTGGGCTTTGAAGGATGTATAGGAGTCTGGACAAGCAGAAATACGGAGACAGAGCTAGGGGTGGAAGGAGGGGAAGAGAGAAGGAAATTGAAGGTGCCAAATAGATAAAAATATGGACTCTGTGTGTGACCTCAGGTAAGTGGCTTAACTCTTCTGAGTCTCAATTTCCCTTTTGTGTAAAATGGGGAGGAAAGTAGATACCACCTTCCCAGACCTGCTGTGAGGATTCAATGAGCTAGTGCACGTAAAACACTTGGCACAGATCCTGGTGCTCAGTAGATGATCAGTTTCAGGCACGATTTTATAAATTATAACCACAGTCACTGTTACTACCAATGGCCAGTATTGGGACAGCCACCATCTTGTCGCCTCTTCCATGGCTTCTCCCCACCTGAAGCCTCCCTCCTTTGCCTGGCCTCTGGGATATCCCATCCTCAGTCTCCCCAGCATTTATCTTTAGAAATCAAAACTGGGGCTAGGAGTGGTTACTCACACCTGTAATCCCAGTACTTTGGGAGGCCAAGGGAGGAGGATCACTCAAGGTCAGGAGTTCAAAACCAGCCTGGCCAACATGGTGAAACCTTGTCTCTACTAAAAATAAAAATAAAAAAATAGCCAGGCGTGATAGTGGATGCCTGTAATCCCAGCTACTCGGGTGGCTGAGGCAGGAGAATCACTTAAGCCCAGGAGGCAGAGGTTGCAGTGAATCAAGACCGTACCACTGCACTCCAGCCTGGGTGACAGAGTGAGATCCCATGTCAAAAGGAAAGGAAGGGAAAGGAGAGGAGAGGAGAGGAGAGGAGAGGAGAGGAGAGGAGAGGAGAGGAGAGGAGAGGAGAGGAGAGGAGAGGAGAGGGAGGGAGGGAGAGGGAGGGGAGGGAGGGGAGGGGAGGGGAGAGGAGAGGAGAAGAGAAGAGAAGAGAAGAGAAGAGAAGAGAAGAGAAGAGAAGAGAAGAGAAGAGAAGAAAAGAAAAAAGAAAAGAAAAGACAAGACAAGACAAAAAAGAAAATTGGGCCAGGCATGTTGTTGTGCACCTGTAATCCCAGCACTTTGGGAGGCAGAGATGGGAGGATTGCTTGAAACCAGGAGTTTGAGACCAGCCTGGGCAATATAGTGAAATCCCATCTATATCATAAAAAATTTTAAAATTAGCTGGGTGTGGTGGCACATTGCTGTAATCCCAGCTACTTAAGAGGCAAGGCAAGAGGATACCTTGAGCCCAGGAGTTGGAGGCTACAATGAGCGAAGATCACACCACTCCACTCCAGCCCAGGCAACAGAGTGAGATCCTGTTTAAAAAAAAAAAGTTCCCCCATCACCATTTTCTGGGAGTTCACCTTCACCTCACTAATGATGAGTTTGGGTCTCTGACAGTGCTTCCAGAATGCGCCAGGTCCCGTGATTCCTGCACTCCACCTGGAGCTACGAGAGAGCCGTCAGACAGTACAAGTTGTTATTACACTCCCACCACTACCTGAAGACTGTGATTTCCTGAGGCTGGGCCAATTTTTCTCACCAGGGCTTCTCACTGCCCCCCACAGTGGGTTCCCAGCAACCCCAACCCCTTCTGTATCACCCATGAGAAATCTACACAACAGAGGCTCTGGACTGTGCTTCTTGGGGTGAGCAGGGTGGGGAACGGCAGTGGCTCTACGTTAATCTTGCTGCCAGAAGGAGACTCCATTAGGTTCCTCGGGTCACCATAGTAATAATTGCCCTGGACCAGGTGCAGTAGCTTACACCTGTAATCCCAACACTTTGGGAGGCTGAGACAGGAAGATCGCTTGAGCTCAGGAGCTCAAACCTGGGCAACATAGTGAAACCCCGTCTCTACAAAAATAATAATAATAATAATAATACAAAAATTAGCCAGGCGTGGTGGCATGTTCCTGTAGTCCCAGCTACACAGGAGGCTGAGGTGGGAGGATTGCTTGAGCCCAGGGGTGAAGGCTGCAATGAACTGTGATTGCACCACTGCACTCCAGCATGGGCAACAGAGCAAGAACCTACCTCAAAACAAACAAACAAAAAGTACCCCAAACTAGAAGCCTTAAAATACAGAAATGTATTCTCTCACAGTTCTGGAGGTTCAGAGTCTAAACTCCAGGTGCAGGAGGGCCATGCTCCCCCTGAAGCCTGTATGGGAGAATCCTCCCTTGCGTCTTCCAGCTTCCGGTGGTGGCCGTCAATCTTCAGCACCCCTTGGCTTGCAGCTGCATCTCTCCAATCTCTGCCTCTGTTATCATGTGATCGTCCCCCTGTGTGTCTGTCCTCATGTTATCTTCCTTCTTCTTATGAAGACACCAGTCATATTGGATTAAGGGTATACCCTACTCCAGTATACCCTCTTCTTATCTAATTATATCTGCAATTACTCTGTTCCCAAATAATATCGCATTCTGAGATATTGGGGGTTAGAAGTTCACCATCTCTTTTGTGGGACACAATTCTACCTATGCCAGACTCGGATACCATGTTTTCAACCATCTCCTATGTCAGATGGGGAAACTGAGGCAGTCAAAAAGAGTGGCTAAAACCCAAAGAAACCTGAGGTCCAATTCCAGCTGGGCCATTTACCAGCAGAGTGACCTCTGGCAAGTAAGTCACCTCTCTGAGCCTCAGTTTCTTTGTCGACAGAATAGGGGTTAATAGTAATCATGCCTTATTCAAAGGCATGTGGTGAATTCCTGTTCTCAGCCACTGCCTGAGAAATACTCTGTCTTGCATTTTCTCATTTCCTTCTTTACCATGAGGGTCCAAAAAGAAATCACAGCTTCAGCAAAGCATAGATAGATTCTGGCCTTTGAAGTCAAAATGACTTGAGTTTGCAAAATAGATGCTTCCTTTCCTAACTGTGTGACCTTAGGAAAGTGACTTCACCTCTCTGTAAACTAAAGAGAATACTAGACCCTCCCTCCCAGAGTCAGTGAGAATTTAAACAACTGCACATGAAGCTCCAAGCAGAGAATGTACTACATGGTGCTTGATCAGAAGTAACCACTTCTGTGGTTGTGCAGTGCCACTGCAGCAGGCACTGTTGGTATCCCACCCACATCCCCTTGGCAACCACCTACTGGACAGCTTCCTATTGCAAGTACCTGTGATCTCTGCTGTCTCTGGCTACCAGATATCATCAGCTCACATACAGGACATATAGAAAGTGTCAGGGGCACTTCACTATTCACCCCACCCCCCAGCCCTCAACCGATGGCTGATAGGAGGTGGTGAATCAATACCTCAGCTCCCTCACGTCTTGGATGAAACAACCAAAGGTATGAGGTACGCTCTACACAGCCTCCCAGAGGTCCCCAGCAGGACTGAGCCCATTGCCCACCATGTAACCTTATCCTTCATATACCTGCATTGGGTCCTTTTCTTCCCTGGCTAACTTCCCACTCCCCGCCTGTGGATCACCTCCCCTAGTAAATTACCTGCACTAAAGTAATTGTCTCAGGGTCTGCTTCTGGTGGAACCCAACCTAAAACATGTATTTCTAACCTAAGCTTCAGGGACCCTCAGTCCCTGGCTTTGTGTCTTTGGAGTCCCTCTGAAAGCACCAACCTCCTCCTCTTCCAGGGCTGTCTTCAAACTTCCATTCCCACCTCACTAGAGAGGCTGCTGGGTGTGACTGCCTCAGGGTGTTGGTGCCTGGAAATGCCAAGTTCTTGATCTCCATGAACTTTTCTTTTTCTCTTTCTTTCTTGCTGCGTGCTTGCTTGCTTGCTTTTATTTTTATTCTTTCAGGATCTCACTCTGTTACCCAGGCTGGAGTGCAGTGGCCGAATCATGGTTCACTGCAGCCTCAAACTCCTGGCCTCAAGGGATCCTCCCACCTCAGCCTACCTAATAGTAGGACCACAAGTGCATAGCACCATGCCTAGCTAATATTTTTTTGTTTTTTTGTAGAGATGGGGTCTCACTGTGTTGCCCAGGCTGGCAACAGGTTGCGGGGTTGCCCTCCTGGTTGGGCTCAAGTGATCCTCCCATCTCAGCCTCCTAAAGTGCTGGGATTGCAGATGTGAGCTACCATGCCAAACACCACTCCCTCACCATCATGAACTCTTTTCTCTGCTTACCACCTAGCCTGAGACCCACACGAGAGAAGAGCCACATCCCAAGTTGGACAAATGCCCACTGCATGGGGCATCCTCCTTATATGCGAAGGTCAACCTTGAGGTTTGCAGGTTTAGGTCAAGAGGGAACACACGAAGCTCTGGAATCATAATTTTAAGAATTAAAAAAAGAAAATCAGTGGAGCCCTTTTTACAAAGTAAGTCAAAGGAGGAACTTCAAAATACAAAATAGGTAACTTGGGGTGGTGACCCTGACCTTCATCCTCAAAGCTGCCTCCTTGCTTTCTACTGTGGCCACTGAGAGCTGGAGGAGGTAGGGGTGCCAGTTAAAATACACGACACCCAGTTAAATTTTAACTTCAGATAAACAAGGAATCGCATTTAGTATGACTATGTCTCATGCAATATTTGGAATACACTCATGCTGAAAAAATTATTCGTGTTTATTTGAAATTCAAATTTAACTGAGCTTATAGTTTCATTTTCATTTGTTTGTTTCTTTGTTTTTGCTAAATCTGACCACCCCACCTAGGATCCCCTGATACTGCTTAAAACTACTTTGTCTGTGACTGTCCCTTAGATGGGCCTGGACTCTGGCAGTCAGTTTCCTCCAAGACTTTTTTAAAGGGCCCACCCAGGAGAGGACAGGGATGTGGATGATGTCTGCATCCCAGTGGGGTCTTGGTCACCTTGAAATGGAGCAAAGCTAGGGTAAATTTGAACTCCAGGCCTCTGGCTATGAAAACTAGCCTGTCCCCTCTGGAGGTCACTTGATTCTTTTCAACTGATTCTCCTTAGCTGTGATTGTAACATCCTGGAACACAGAATATAGAAAGAAACCGGAGGCCTGAGGCATCACCATCAGCCAGCATGGTGCTAGGGGATGTTTTTCTCTGTACCAGGTGGGCTTGGTCATGTGGGAGCAAGAGACGGGAAAGTGGGAGAAGATGAGAAGTTACATGCATGTGAATGTGCCTTCTTTGGCAAAACATTGGAATTTACTAAGAACCACATACCCCTCCCCACTCAGAGGACACAAGGAACATTCTGACTGAGGGAAGAATTTTTATGAACTCCTCATCTAAGAAGCATACCAATGAGCCACCCATCCACTCCTCCACACATCCATCCATCTATCCATTCGTTCATTCAACAAATGTTTGCTGAGCACCTATTACGTGCCAAGTTTTATGCTGAGTGCTGGGCATACAAGCCCTAAAAGGGACATACCTAGTCCTGACCCCATGGATTTCCCCTATGTAATGGGAAAAACAAAGAAGGATGTAAGCAACCCAAAAAATAAATAAACTGATTACAGAGTACAAGTTCTTTGCAGGATTCATATCCTGTGATCCTTAGTTCACTTTTTATTAAATTTAAAAATGCTTTTGTTCATCCCCATCTCCATTTCTGCCAGTAAAATTGAGCTCCAGGAACCAACTTTTTTGTTATAATATCAAACAGTGACATTCCAGGGCCTGGCCTTAACAATGTAGAAGGCTTCACAATTAACAGAGGAAGTCTCAAAAGATGATGAAGAGGAGAGTTCCTCTCCCCTGTAGTGACCATGGGGCAGATATCTTCCTCCTTCACAAAATGAGCTTCAAAGAAATCGATTTGATAAGATGCGAAATTGAGAACATTCTTAGGAACGTGCAGTCTCATTTTTCAGTGCCATATGGAGGTGTGTGTGAATATCTATAATTCTTAAGCAACTGGACCTGAAAGTACACTGTGAGCAAAGGGGTCCTGAGAAATTCCTAAGAGTTTAGAAATTCTTAAGACATTATTTTCATGCCCTGTGAAAATAACGTTCAAAGAGAGTCATGGCATTCTGATTGATTACCTTACCTGACAATGGGCTGCCTGGTAATCATTGCAGTGAGCATCTCTGTGCTATCCAGACAGAAGTAGCTGTGGGAGAGTAGAGTCAAATCAGAAGAGGGGTCACTGACACTTTCTTCTTCTCCCTCGAGACTGATTGGGGGAAAGACCTATGACTCTAGTAGATTCCATATTTTTAATAAAAAGACTGGAAATCTAGCTCTCTAAATAAATCATTTTAATTTGGTGATTAGGGAAGATCATCTCTGATGAGATGGCAAAATGCTGAAAAGCTGAGACCCGAAGTTAAGAAATTCATCCTTAAAGAGTAGGAAGAGGTTGGGCACAGTGACTCATGTCTGTAATCCCAGCATTTGGAAGACCGAGGTGGAAGGATTGCTTGAGCCCAGGAGTTCAAGACCAGCCTGGGCAACATGACAAGACCCTGTCTCTCCAAAAAAAAAAAAAGTAAATTAGCCAGGTGGCCCACGCCTGTGGTCCCAGCTACTCAGGAGGCTGAGGTGGGAAGATCATTTGAACCCAGAAGGTTGAGGCTGCAGTGAACTGTGACCTCACCACTGTATTCCGACCTACGTGACAGAGTGAGATCTGTCTCTAATAAATAAATAAATAGCAAAAATAAAATTAAAAAGAGAGAGCAGGAAAAACAGCATTACAGACACAAGAAATAGCAAGTGCACTCCAGCCTGGGTCACAGAATGAGATCCTGTCCCAGAAACAAAAAAGAAAAACAGCAAGAGCAAAAGCCTGAGACAGGCGTTAACTCTTGAGCATTCGAGACGCCTAACAAAGACAGCAGAAGTGGAACACAGGGAGGAAGCACGCGGAGATGAGGTGGAGAGGTCCATGGTGGTCAGCACTCAAGGCTCTGTGGAGCATGCATTTTATTCTTCTAGTGATGAGAGCAAATAGATGGCTTCAAGCCGGAGAATGAGCTTTCACAAAGCAGGCTTAGTTGTGCAGAAAGATCAGAACGCAGGATTGGTCACTGTTGGAGCTGACTTTTCATTCTGCGTGCACACTGTGGCTCAGCATAGGAGTTACCTTTTGACTTCTCATAAAATTACCTGCACTTTGTAAATAATCTGACTCCCCTGGTCCAACAGAAGCAGAAAGAAAAAGTTTAAAGCCAAAATAATACAAAACAAAAAAGAACCTGCTTACCCCTGAGAGCATGAGCATGAGGGACATGTTGTCTACTGCCAGCATGGAGTGGGAAATGAGTTTGGAGTTGGCCCTCCACAGGGGGGATTTGTGGTTCCTTGAAACTGTCAAATAAATCACCCATATTTAGTAACTGTAATATTGTTTGGGTATTACCTTCAACGGATTTGTCTGACATTCCAGGCATCTTATTTCCCCGTCCATCAAAGTCCCACTCACCATTACACACCCAGCTGAATGGCTAAAGTGGAAGGAACTGACACCACCAAACATTGGCAGGGATGAGGAGGAACTGGAATGCTCATCTATTGTAAGTGGAAGTACAAAATGGTACGACCATTTTGGAAATTTTGTAGCAGTTTATTAAAAAGTCAAACATATTTGTTATGTGGCCCATTAATCCTGCCCTCAGAAATTTACCTAAAAGAAATGAAAACATATCTTCAAAAAATCTTGTGCAAGAATGTTCATAGCTGCTCTACTCGTTATAGGCAAAACCTGCAGATATCTCTGATGTCCATCAACAGGAGAACAGATAAACTGAGGTATATTCATAGTATTCAGCAATTAAAAAAAAGAAATGAGTGGTCCAGCATTATGGCTCAAGCTTGTAGTCCCAACACTTTGGGAGGCCAAGGCAGAAGGATTGCTTGAGCCCAGGAATTCAGGACCAGCATGGGCAACACGGTGAAATCCTGTCTCTACAAAAAATTGCAAAAACTAGCCAGATACGGTGGCCTGTGCCTGTAGTCTCGGCTATTTTGGAGGCTGAGGTGAGAAAATGGCTTGAGCCAGGGAGGTTGAGGCTACAGTGAGCTGAGATCGTGCCACCGAACTCCAGCCTGGGCGACAGAGTGAGATCCTGTCTCAAAAAAAAAAAAGAGGGGGGAGGGGAATGAGCTATTGACCTATGTTACAGCATGAAGAAATATCGAAAGCATTATGCTGGATTAAGAAAAAAACAAATGGAAAGGGTACATGCTGTGTATGATATCATTTACAAAAAGTTCTTGAAAAAGAAACACTAACTTAACAGTAATAGAAATCAGATCAGCAGTTGCTTTTGGGAATGAAGGAGTTACCTAGCACAATTAAGTTTTCTGTGGTGCTGGTGATGCCTTTTGTTTCTTAATAGAGATATCGGTTGCACAAGTGTATGCCTTTATCAAACTGATGTAACTGTGTACTTCACATTAAGAATTTCACTGAATATAAAAGATAATTTAACAATTAACTCAAGATGGATTAAAGACTTAAATGTAAAACCCAAAACTATAAAAACCCTGGAAGACAACCTAGGCAATACCATTCAGGACATAGGAATGGTAAAAGATTTTATGACAAAGATGCCAAAAGCAATTGCAACAAAAGCAAAATTTGACAAATGGGATCTAATTAAACTAAAGAGCTTCTGCAAAGCAAAAGAAACTATCAACAGAATAAACAGAAAACCAACAGGATGGGAGAAATTTTTTGCAAACTATGCATCTGACAAAGGCCTAATATTCAGCATCTATAAGGAACTTAACCCAATTTACATGAAATAAACAACCCCATTAAAAAGTGGGTAAAGGACATGAACAGACACTTTTCAAAAGAGGACATACATGTGGCCAACAAGCATATGAAAAAAAAAAAGTTCAACATCACTGATCATTAGAGAAATGTAATCAAAACCACAGTGAGATAGCATCTCACACCCGTCAGAATAGCTATTATTAAAAAGTCAAAAAACAACAGGTGCTAGGGAGGCTGCCGAGAAAAAGGAATGCTTATACACTGCTGGTGGGAGTGTAAATTAGTTGAACCATTGTGGAAAACAGTGTAGCGATTCCTCAAAGACCTAAGAACAGAACTACCATTCAACCTAGCAATCCTATTACTGGATAGATATCCAAAGGAATATAAAGTTTTCCATCATAAAGTCACATGCACACATATGTTCCCTGCAGCACTATTCACAGTAGCAAAGACATGGAATCAACCTAAATGCCCAACAATAATAGGCTGGATAAAGAAAATATGGTACATACACTCCATGGAATACTATGCAGCCATAAAAAATGAGATCATATCCTCTGCAGGAACATAGATGGAGCTGGAGGCCACTATCCTTAGCAAACTAGTCCAGGAACAGAAAACAAAATACCGCATGTTCTCACTTCTAGGTGGAAACTAAATGATGAGAACATATGGACATATAGAGGGAAACAACACACATTAGGGCCTATCAGAGAGTGAGAAAAGGGAGAGGGTCAGGAAAAATAACTAATGGATACTAGGCTTAATACTTGGGAGGTGAAATAATCTGTACAACAAACCCCCATGGCACGAGTTAACTATATAACAAACCTGCATGTGTGCCCTTCAACTTAAAATAGAAGTTTAAAAACAAAGAATTTCAAAGAAAGTTTAAAAACAAAAAACAAAAAATATAAAGGGCATCTCATTTTTAATGTAAAAATAAATAAGATTCTATTACCCTGGGCAGTCTTCTCTACCTTTTTGGTGTAGAACTACACCTCAGAGTTACTACACAAGGGGAGGTAGCTGGGGTATTTATATACCAACTCCTATTAGTCATTGGATGAGGGCTGCTGGAAGTGGAGGTGTAATTCCCCAGCACCTCCAGCTGGCCATGAGTACCAGCAGAGCAAGCCCAGTGGGCAAAGAGAGCTCCTTTAGGAAAAAAAATTGCAGAAATGTGGGAGTCAGGCTGGCATGCATGAAACTGGCACCTACCAGGGTAATATGGGTGGGACCACAACAGCATCCACCGCAGGCCTTGTTGTGTCTGCTCCTATAGCCTCCTGTGTGTATAATTGTATCCTAACAGAAATTAGAAGTTTGGGTTACAGAACCAGGCAGACCAAGCCTCAGATTTCAGCTCTGTCACTTTCTAAGTGACATGTTGAGCAAATGGTGCTTCTTCTGAAAAATGGGGTTCATGCATTGTTGAGGACATTCAATAAGATAATCTCTGTTCTGGGCTTACCATAGCACATAATATGAACTCTTATTATGGCACATCAGAGAAACTCCAATAAACACTAACAGCAACAATTATTTTTTTCTACTATGTTCATTCTATTTTCCAAAAAACAGTCAAACTCAAAATTTTTTCATGAAAGATTTTCTCTCTTAAATTATTTTGAAAATTTAATTGTTGAAAAGATAATACATTTACAAAGTTTGAAATCCAAAAATTATTAAAGGATACGCAGAAAAGGCTTTCTCCTTTGACACGCCAGCCACCCAGTTGCCCTCCCCACAAGCAAATGGGATTATCAGTATGTTTGTGTATTTTTCCAAAGGTATTTGCAGATGGTAGTCTAAAATTCTATCCTAGGTCTGCTTCTGTTTATCTATGACTGAATCTAGTACATGAATCAGTGTTTGGTTTGGCATGAATAATATATGCAGGTTTTATTTTGAAAGCATGTTAGATTTACGAAAGAGTAGCAGAGATGATACAAAGAGTTCTTGGACATCCTTCACCCAGCATCCCCCAGTGCTACTATTTTACATAACCACAGTGCATTTATCAAAACTAAGATGGTGATGTTGGTACCCTGAAATTAACAATACTATAGATTGTATTCAGACTTTACCAGTTTTTTCATTAAAGTGGATCTAATCCGGGATGGTGTGTTGCATATGTCTTGGCATCCCTTTAGGGCACCAAGATACCCAGTGCTCCACATTTAAGAATTGCTAGCACAGAGGAGCATGGAGCACTTTATTGGTGTCACTACCACAATGGGACTGGAAATTCAGGTCACCACCCTACTATGTGTCCTTGGAAACTCACCTTTCCTCTTTGGGCTTTAGTCTCCCATTCAGTACAATGCAGCAGTGAAACCGTATTAGCCTTTCTGAACTTGCGTGGTCAAAGCAATGTGATGAACTCCACACACTCTAACACCTCTTAGACATCCCAATGTTCATTAGCATGTTAAAGGTTCTGACAAGTCCTGCAACAAAACACCTGTTTTAATATCACTTAACTCAGCATTGCTCAGGCACATTGGATTAGGGAGGCAATTTTTAACCCTCCATATTTATCTACAGAAGTGTGTTCTTCTGTAGAACCTTTGGGGCATGATGGACTAAATGGAAATAAAGCCTGTTAACAGAGCCTCAGCTTGATGGGGATTCAAGAGCAAGCACACTGCCTAGAGAAGGCTGGTCATGAAAATTTGGAAGGAGAGACACAAAAGGGAAGGCTGACCAAAAACTTGGCTGACTTTCCCTTGGCTTCCCAGATCTCCTTAGCCAGCCCAGCTCCTGGACATTGTGGAAACCCTATGGAGCTGCATGTGGCAACCCGTTTGGAAGAAAACTTAGCAATGTACCTCAAATTGTCAGTGCACATGCTCTTGAGCTCAGTGATAATGTATCTAGATGCATCCGCACCTGAGCACAGAGGGGTCTGTGCAGGCTAATTACAGCCTCATGGCTTGAGGTGGCAAAAGACTGAAAATAATGGAATGTCCCATTATACAGGAGTGATTACAGAAACGGCGGTCCATGCAGGCAGTGGAATTCCACACAGCCATTAAGAAAAAGAGTGTGTGTGTGTGTGTGTGTGTGTGTGTGTGTGTTTGTGTGTGTGTGTGTATACATGCTCACATGCACCTCACATATACTCAGTCACAATGTACGGCCCATCTCAAGAAGGAGAACATGACACTGGGAACCGTGGTTACCCCCAAATAGAAGAACTGAAAGACCTGGAGACAGAAGGGGAAGAACTTGATTTTTCACTGACTACTCCTCTGTACCTTCCTAGTTTTGTACCTTGCAAGCACTGCTTACTTAATGAATTAAAATAATAATTTCAAAAAGAATGAGACATGGTTTAATTTATCTATAAAATGGAATACTGTACTAAATGCAGTTGTTTAAAAAGAAGGGAAAAAAAGAAAGAATGGGGAAGCTGTTTGTGTACTGAAATGAAAGTATCTACACGTTTCGGTGAAAAAAAAGCGAAATGTAGAAATATATATAGATTATATTATTCCTGAGTTTAAAGGGGTTTAAAATAAGATTATAGATATATTTTCTTGGATATATGTATATATGTAAAAAAATTCTGGAAGGATATTAAAAAGCTAATATAATCATATGAAAATAATCATAGTTATGGGGGGCTGGCATGGAAGCAGGAAACGTTTCACTCTATTCCTTCAAATATATTCAGATATATTACACCTTTATATATTTTATTATATGTATTTGAACAATGAGTATATTGCCCCTTCAAAGTTACATAAATATGAATGCAGGAAATCTATATGGACAGATGCATAACAATTTTCCATATATAGGTAAACAGAAAGAGCAAGTTTGCAGAATAGTATGTATAGTATCACTTGTCTACCAAAAAATGTATGTGTGTATGTGTGTATGTGTTTATATACATTTATATACATACATATATATACATTTATATACACACACACACAATTGAAAGCACACACTCTTCCTGGAAGAATTCAGAAAAAAACTGCTAACAATGACTTCCCCTTTTGTGGGTACCTGGAGACAGACAGGGATTATTCACCCTGAAAAACTAGTTGAATGTTTACCACGTGTGTAAAATTTTTTTAATGTTTTAAAAACATCTGTGAAATAATGATCACCATAACAAAGTTTTTTGAGCAAAAATGTACAAATAAATGTTTCTCCTTTGGGAATGAGAGGTATAAATTTCAGTCCATCCATACTCTAGAATCCTCTTCAGATATTAAAATATTTGAAAAAGTAAATGTCAGCCAGGTGTGGTGGCTCACACCTGTAATCCCAGCACTTTGGGAGGCTGAGGTGGGAGGATCACTTAAGCCCAGGAGTTCAAGACCAGACTGGCCAACATAGCAAGGCCTCATCTCTACAAAAAAATAGAAAAAAATAGCCTGTAGCCCTAGCTACTCAGAAGGTGGGAGGATCCCATGTGCCCAGGAGTTTGAGGCTGTAGTGAGCCATGATTGCACCACTGCACTCCAGCATGGGTGACAGAGCAAGATCCTGGCTCAAAAAAAACAAAAACAAAAACAAAAACAAAAAAAAACAAAAAAAAAAAAACCTAAATGTATATTTATTTATGCTGACCTGAAAAGAAACAATGTATTATTAAACAATGTGTTATTGGGAAACAACGTATTTTTATGAAACAAAGTATTATTAAGTAAAATTTCAGAACCAAAAATATGATATTACCCAATTTTTGCAGTAAAGCCTCTATGTACTTGTGTGTACACATGCATATATATTGTATTATATAAACAATATGTAGAAGATTCAAATCCTGACTCTCTTGCTTATTAGCTGTGTGATCTTGAGCTAGTTACTAAAAATTTGGGGGCCTCGGTTTCCTCACTTGTAAAATGGATGCAATTATTCTACCAGCCTTGAATTAACTTATGTGATTCTTCTAACAACTTAGAGCAACAGTCCTTAACCTTTTGGCACCCGAGACCAAGTTTATGGAAGAATTTTCCATGGATGGTGAGAGTGGGGATGGTTTCAGAATGATTCAAATGTGTTTCATTTATTGTGCACTTTATTTCCACTATATTATATTGTAATACATAATGCAATAATTATCCAACTCATCATAATGTAGAATCAATGGAAGCCCTGAGCCTGTTTTCCTGCAATTAGACAGTCCCATCTGGGGGTGATGGGAGATAGTGGCAGATCATCAGGCATTAGATTTTCATAAGGAGCATGCAACCTAGAATTCTCACATGGGCAGTTCACAATAGGATTTGCTCTCTTATAAGAATCTAATACCACCATTGATCTGATAGGAGGCAGAGCTCAGGCAGTAATGAGAGTAATGGGGGATGGCTGCATATATAGCTGAATCTCCACTGGCTTGCCCCACAGCTTACCTCCTGCTGTGCAGCCCAGTTCTTAACAGGCCATGGACCAGTACTGGTCCACTTTCACACTGCTGTAAAAGAATACTTGAGACTGGGTAATTTATAAAGAAGTTTAACTGACTCACAGTTCCACATGGCTGAGGAGGCCTCAGGAGACTTACTATCATTGCAGAAGGGGAAGCAGTCACCTTCAAAGTGAAGGGGGAAGACCCCTTTATAAAATCGTTAGAACTTGTGAGAACTCACTCACTATCACAAGAACAGCATAGGGGAAATCACCCCTACGATCCAATCACCTCCCTCCCTTCATACACGGGGATTTTCCATTCAAGATGAGATTTGGGTGGAGACACAGAGCCAAACTGTATCAATCAGGAAATTGCTAACGTGTTTGATGTGCATTACAGAGACAGGGAGCCAGTGGTGTTCACTGGCACACTCTACACTGATTACCCTAGAATATGGGATTTGAGTGGGCCAGGAAGAACCAACACCTTCTATTTTATATAGTGCTATATTGTTTGTTTGGTTTTGGTTTGTTTTTACAACAAGCGTGCATTATTTTACAATTAAGCTAGAAGAAATAATACAAGAAAACAAATTAGTTGCAAGGAGGCAGACACTCTCCGACCCACAGCTGGGGAGAGCAGGGGCTGCATGCAGTGTGACCATACCTCACATTTTGCACCCATAAAGCAGGGAGACAGGACCCAAGCAGCACACTGCGCACCCTGCAGCTAAATCTGTCTACTTTCCTCCCTTCTGCAAGACACAGGTGACTCCAGAGTCAGAAATTACATCTGGGCTGTTCAGATTTGTGGCCACTCTCCCCAGTCATTCAGAACACGGGGAAATTCAGCCTCATGCCACCATTTTTCAAGCACCACTGGTAGAGGAGGAGACATCAGCCCTGCACCCACCTTGGTCTGAGCACCCATCTTCGTGGAAGATGTTGGGAGAAACAGCATTTCTTCAAGGGCATTTGCAAAGGGCTTCAGTTAACAGAGGGCCTACAAAACCATTACCCATGAAATCCCTTCAGCATCCCCTAATGAAGATCCCCTGTCGACAGACCAAGAAAAGGGCTCCAAGAAGGAAAAGATGCACCCAAGGTAACACAGCTGGAAAGTAAAGAAACCCACATTTAAACACAGATCTGTCTGTCCCAGTGCACATGCAGTTGAGGCCACACAGGAGCAGAGGTTGGATCCACTGCATTTCAGAGAAACCGTTCATTTACTCAACAAAAATGGAACCAGGTGTTTCATACCTGCTGCATGCCAGGCCCTGACCTAGACTCTGATAGCACAGAGATTTGTTTGCCATTCAACACAGGTTTATTTGACACCTACTCTCCTCCAGGAACTGGGCGAGGCACTGGGGCTACAATGGAGGATAAACAGGCATGATCCCTGCTCTCAGAGTCCCTGCTCTCAGCGTCCCTGCTCTCAGAGTCCCTGCTCTCAGATTCTTTTGCAAATAAGGGGAAACAGTTACTTATCCTAAAATGAAGGTGATATAGTACCTTCTGAGGGGAGGTCCACAGAGCTGATAACATGAATTTGAATTAATCTGGGAAATCCAGGAAGGTTTCCCTAAAGAAGTGAAGCTTGTACTAAAATCTAAAGAAGAAGTAAAGAAGATGAGGAGGGAAAGAAAAGGCATCCAAGCAATTAAAACAGCATGTGCAAAGGCCCTGTGGTAGGATGCACCAAGGACCCAAAGGCGACCCTTTTGGCTGGACTAGAGAGATCAAGGGGTAGTGCCATGTAAAGTGACAGTGAAAATGGAGACAATGGCCAGGTGTGGTGGCTCACGCCTGTAATCCCAGCACTTTGGGAGGCCGAGGCGGGTGGATCACCTGAGGTCAGGAATTCGAGACCAGCCTGGCCAACATGGTGAAACCCCATTTCTACTAAAAATACAAAAAATTAGCCGGGCGTGGTGGTGTGCACCTGTAATCCTAGCTACTCAGGAGGCCAAGGCAGGAGAATTGCTTGAACCCAGAAGGTGGAGGTTGCAGTGAGCCAAGCTCATGCCATTGCACTCCAGCCTGGGCAACAAGAACAAAACTCCATCTAAGAAAAAAGAAAAAAGAAAAAGGAGACAATGAAAACCCATCCAGGTAAGGATCTGGTCTTCACCCTAAGGCAATGAGAAATTCTCAAAGAATTCTAAGAAAGACTGAAATGATTAGCTTCACCCTCTGGCAATCAAATAAGAGTAAGAGAGGTATAAAGAAGTAATCAAAACCAAAAAGATACACCTGAGACAGAATAAATTCAGGTAGCTGCGCAGTCACCTAAGGCAACTAGAGGGAGAGGAGCTTCTTAGAGGAGATACTCTAAATAAAATATTTTTTAAGCCCATCACAAAATCCTGAATCTGAAAGGTTCAAACTGGCTCCTTCCAACACAGGTGCAGGCCCATTTCAGAGATGAGGTCCAGGGACCCCAGTCTCATGGTGGCGGACCAGAGACCAGAAGCCACAGGGCTCTCTCTGACTCCTTGCAGAGTGCTTACAGGTTTGCCTGGCTGGATTAAATTACTAATTTGTCCCTAAGCCTCAGCAACAAGCCAGAGGCTAAACAGGCCTGATGCAGGCAGAACCCTGGGCTCATCCCAGAGTCCCCAGAGTCTCTAACACACCAGGGTGGGAGGTGAGACAGGTCTGGGGAGCTGGAAGCCTGTGCTTCTCCCCGAGAGAATCTCCTACTTCCAGCTGGAGAGCCCCCCACAAAGCCATCTAAGCAGCCCCGGGGGGAGGTATTCAGGTAAGAGGACTCCAGGGAGCCCTCAGAGTAATTTTCAAGGAGGGCTGAGGCCAGTGAGAAAAGGGATTATTAGCTCTGCTCTCTGGAGGGAAGTTGATGGAGACAAGTCAGCGAGTGGGTTACTCAGGGGAAGGGGCATTTATAGTCCCTTTCCTTCTAAGCAGAGGACATTCATGATGCCTGGGGATTCAGAGACCTGCTGAGGAAACAACCACAGCGGTGATAATAGCTCAATAAAAATAAATCGATATGAAGAACTCTTACAACTCAACAACTAAAAGACAAACAATCCCACTTTTTTAATGGACAGAGGACCTGAAGAGACATTTCTCCAAAGAAGATATGCAAACGGCCAACAAACACATGAAAAAATGCTCAATGTCATTCATCAGAAAAATGGAAATCAAAACCACAGTAAAATCTCACTTCACATCCCTATGAATGGCTATAATTAAAAAAAAAAAAAGATAACAGCAAGTATTCTCAAGGATGTGGAAAAATTTGAACCTTTATACATTGCTGGTAGAAATGTAAAACGATGCAGCCACTTTAAAAGATGGTTGACAGTTTCTCAATGACTTAAACCTACCAGCAATTCACCGTGTGTGGGTGTGTGTGTAGGTATATACCCAGAAGAACTAAAAACGAGTGTTCAAACAGATACTAGTACACCAATGTTCATGGCAGCATTATTCACAGTGCCCAAAAGCTGGAAACAACTCCAGTATCCATCAACAGTTGAGTGGATAATCAAAATGTGATATATACATTCAATGAAATATTATTTAGCCATAAAAATGAATGAAATACTGATACATGCGACAACATGGATGAACCTTGAAAACATGCTGAGTGAAAGAAGCTAAGCACCTATTGTACGATTCCATTTATATGAAATACCCAGAATAGTCAAATTGATAGAGACAGAAAGCTGATTAGTGGTTGCCTAGGTTTCTGGGGAAGGAGGCAAGGGGCAGTGACTGCTAACAGTTGTGGGATTTCCTTTCAGGGTAATGAAAATGTTCTGGAACCAGATAGTGATGACACTTATACAACCTTGTGAATGGACTAAAGGCCACTGAATTGTCCACTTTAGAAAGGTTAAAATGGCAAATTTTAGGTTATGTGTCTTTTACCGCAACGCTTAAAATCTAGGAACATAAATAAATAGATGGATTGGGAAACCTCCCAGTAGCACCTCAGCACACCCAGGATAAAATCCAAAAGACAAGCTGTTACCTACAAGGCCCCACATGAGTTTTCCTCCCCTCTCTCATTCAGCAACTTGCTGATCTTTGAACACATCAAGCAGGATCCCACTTCAGGGCCTTTGCTCCTTCTGTTTCCCTCTACCTGGCAGGCCAGGTCTCCACTCGGTTCACTCCATCTACCTCACATAGGCCATGGCAGATAGACTCAAAGGGGCTCCCAATGTCCCCCACCTCTCAGTATTTACCCATTTGTATAACCTCCACCCTTACATATGGGCAGGACCAGGAACTTGCTTCTAATCAATAGAATACAGTAAAGAGGACCCAGCACGGTGACTCATGCCTGTAATCCCAGCACTTTGGGAGGCTGAGGCAGGCAGATCACTTGAGGTCAGGAGTTTGAGACCAGCCTGGCCAGCATTGTGAACCCTGCCTCTACAAAAATACAAAAAAATTAGCCCGGTGTGGTGATATGTGCCTGTAATCCCAGTTACTCAGGAGGCTGAGGCAGGAGAATCTCTCGAACCCGGGAGGTGGAGGTTGCAGCGAGCCATGATTGTACCAGTGCACTCCAGCCTGGGTGGCACAGCGAGACTCCAGCTCAAAAAAAAAAAAAAAGAGAAAAGAATACAATAAAGGGGACAGGAGGCCACTCTCATGCTCTCATGACTACATCATATAAGACTGTAATTAATGCCCATCTTGCTAGGAGACTCTCCTTGCTGACTTTAATGCAGCAAGCAGCCACACTGGGGTGGGCCATGTGGCCAGTAGCCGCTGGCCAACAACCAACTAGGCAGTGAGGGCTGCTTCCATTTTACAGCCAGCAAGAAACTGAGGCCCTCAGTCTTACAGCCCACGAGGAACTGAATTCTGCCAACAACCCCATGAGTTTGGAAGTGGATCCTTCCCCAGTTGAGTTTTGAGTGAGACTGCGGCCCCAGCCAACACTTTGACTATAGGTTTCAGATGAGATTCTGAAGCAGAGGACACAGCCTAGGTTCTTGGCCCCCAGACACTGTAAAATAATAAATACATGCTGCTTTAAGTTTGTGGCCATTTGTTATGTGGTGTTGGTGCATGGATCCCTGTTCAAATGTCACCTCCTTAGAGAAGCCTTTTGTGAGTTCCCTTTCTAAAACAGAATGTGTCTGACACAGAAAGATAAATACTGCATGATCTCACCTATATTTGGAATCTAAAAGAGTCAAAGCATAGAGACATAGACTAAAATACGGTTGCCAGGGGTTGTAGGGACAGGGAAATGAGATGTTGGTCAAAGGGTACAAAGTTTCAATTAAACAAGATGGATGAATTCTGGAGATCTAATGTATGGCAAAATGACTACAGTTAATAAGAGTATATATTTGAAATTTGCTAAGAGGGTAGGTTTCACCACAAAAAAAAAAAAAAAAAAAAAGACAATTATGTGAGGCAATGAACGTGTCAAATAGCTTGACTATAAGGATCATTTTACACCATATATGTATATTACAGCATCAAGTTGCACCCCTTAAACATTACCCAATTATATTTGGGTATTGGTCAATCTATTTGTCAATTATGTCCAAATAAAATAGAATCTGTTCCACCATTACTTTCTACAGTTACCCTGACTTCTTCTCCATATCCCTTACTGTGACCTGACTCATTATATATTTATTTACAAATATATAATCTTGAGAGCAAGGACCTAGTCTGTCTGGTCATCTCTGCATCTCCAGTGCCTCTCATGGAACTTGGCACATAGCAGACATTCAATAAATAAGGAATGACTGAACAGCCAGCCATCTTTATATAGGCTTCACTATGGGCACTTGCCTTAGTTGTCCTCACCATGACCCAACAAACTGGTATTTTTATTCCCATTTTATGAATGTAAAAAGTGAGGCTCAATGGTAAAGAATGACACACCCAAGCTCATATAGCTGGTAAATGGCAGAACCAACAATTAAATCCAGGTAGCCTCACCCAAAGGTCCATGTTCTTAACTGCCATGCAGGCAACCTCAGATGGTCAGCAGCACGTCTGTTCCCATTTTCTTCCTTCTATGAAGGGGGTACTTTTATCCATCCTGGGTCAGTGGCAGGAGGGACTCTCCCCATCCCTTTCTCCCGGCCCTGCTGTCTGTGGACAGGAGCAGGTAAAGATCTTCAGAAGCCTTAAGCTTAGAAAAGATGAGGGAGCCCCCTCTGCAATCCCCTATGTAAACTGAAATTAAAACAATGCAAAACCGTAAAACACGAAATATGTGTGCATGCTGATATTAAAGGAACTCTTTTCTAGATTTCCTGATATTGGTTGTTGAAATGCAACCGTTTTCATCCCTTTCATGACCTGACTTTCCTGGGGCTCTAAGCCCATCCTTAGCTGGCCTCCTGGAGGAGCTAGGTCTACATATGGAATTTTGAGTAAAGAAGGGAATGAGGGAAAGACAGAATATCCCCGGCAAAGAGAACAGCATGGATGTGCATAGGCCCTGGGGTAGAAATAATTATGGCAGAGACAAGGGACTGGAAGAAGAGTCTTAGACATCTGCAAAGTGTAGACACACTATAGGCTAGAAACTGCGCTTTTACTTAGCCGTTCCACCTAATCTTCACCAGACCCCCATGAGGTAACTACAACTATCAACGCACTTCTACAGATAAGCAAACTAACACAGAGAAAGGCAACACGCCTTGCTCTTTTGGTCATCTTAGGCTACATTACGCAGTGCTAACAGATACCTTCAAAGGTCTCCGTGGCTTAGATAGCAACCATTCATTCCTCTGGAATGTGACAAACCCTTGTAGCTCTGTTTCTGCTCTGCCCTCTCCTCCCTTCATTCCAGGATGAAGGTTAAAGAAGCAACCCCCTTATGGAAATCTGATAGTCTTGAGGCCAAGGTGAAAAGGGAAGGTGAGGCACAACACTTGGGAAATAGTAAAAATTACCCATAGCATCACAAAAAGGGAAGGGAAAAGGTGACCACACAAGGGTTCTTACAGTGTCTGCCAAAAAGTGGCACATATATCGTCTCCACTGACTTTCATCCCATTGGCTGAAAGTCACCTGGCCAACATGAAACCAGTTGGGTAGGGATATGAAATCTCCTGTAGAGATGACCATATCGGGAAGGGTCCCCATAAGGTCATATATTTCAGAAATAGCCAGACAAGAATTCAAACCAAGGTGGATTTTTTCCACACATACATACATCCCCTGCTCCATTCCATCCCCTGGGCTACGCACCTTAGAGAACTCTGTGTCCTCAATAACAGTAAAACTCTGTCCTTCCAAATCATGCCCTGGAAAGAGGAAGCTCCAGCAAAGGAGAGGCAGCTGGGCTAAAAAGATATGCTGCCTTCCCAAAATGCACCATGCCCTTGGGATCTTATGTATCCTTCAAAACGCAGCTCAAAAGGATGCTGCATTTCCAGGCTCCCCCAACTGAGCAGAAATCTCCCTCCCACATGCCCACCGATGAGCACTGTACGTTCCTCTCTCACAGTTCCTGTTCCCCTCCACTGCACGATAATCGGTATACAGGTCTGTTTCTCTTATCAGACTGTGAATAACATGAGGACATAAGAATGGCATCTTGGCCAGGCGTGGTGGCTCACACCTGTAATCTCAGCACTTTGGGAGGCTGAGGTGAGCAAACTACCTGATGTCAGGAGTTCAAGACCAGCTGGCCAACATAATGAAACCTCATCTCTACTAAAAATATAAAAATTAGCCAGGTATGGTGGTGGGCACCAGTAATCCCAGCTACTCGGGAGGCTAAGGCAGGAGAATAGTTTGAACTCGGGAGGCAGAGATTGCAGTGAGCCGAGATCATGCCACTCCACTCCAGCCAGCCTGGGAAACAGAGGGAGAATCTGGAATCTGTCTCAAAAAAAGAAAAAAAGAAAAGAAAAGAATGGAATCTCATTCTGCTCTGAACACAGTGCCTAGATGAAGACACACAGTAAAAGTCTGATGAATGAATAGATTGGCCAGTGGATATATATGGGTGGATGGAGGTGGAGAGGGTGGGAAGTCAAGTTTTAGAATTGAATTAGATCCCAGCTTTGCCACTTGCTAGCTGTGTGACTCTGGTTTATTTACCTAACCTCTCTGAACCTTTACGAAATAAAAACATAAGTGTGTCTCTCACTGGATTGTTAGATTGTCAGGAAATAGAAGGGTGCATGGTATGATCTGACTTTAAAGAGACTTGAATTTGAATCTGAACTCTGACACTACAAGGTGTGTGACTCTAAGAAGTTACTTGTGCAGCATATCATCTACTTACCCCTCCTGATCCACTCTCCATCCTCCTCCAACCTGCCCACTCCCTAAGAAGTTGGTCTCTATTGACGGCATAAATAGGCTGTGTCCCTTCCTCCAGCCTCTTGTTAAGATCGGCCAGTGGAGAGCAACCACAGAAGATGAAAGGGAGGAAGGAAACTGAGGTCAACTTATTTATTCCTCTATCTCCCTCCTTGCCAAGTCATCAGGGACTAGCTGTGTCCTTCAACCAAAGGTCCCAGTTTCTACTGGGCAGCCCTCTCCTTCTGTGTCTCCCAGCTCCTCATCTATTCAGAACCAGGGGTGGTAATCAAGTCCCACCATTGCTATCCCCAGAGAACTGCACTATTCCTGGTGGCTTCCCACATCCTGTCTTTGGAGGGCAGAAAACTCAACTGGTCACCAAGATTCTAGTGCCCTGGTGAACACACCCTGAATAGTCCCCTCCCCTTGAGTGTGGCCTGAACTTGCAAATATGATGGCATTTCATACTGTCTTAGGTTGACTTCAAGTTAATCAAAAGGAAGATTATCCTGGGTGGGCCTGGTCTAATCAGGTGACCCTGAGAAGTCAGAGAGATTTCAAGTGAGAGACAACCATTTGCTGGCCTTGAAGGAGCAGACATCCATGCTGTGATTTGCCTGTGGACTGAGGGTGGTCTCTAGGAGGTAAAAGCAATCCCTGGACAACAACCAGCAAGGAAACGGGGTCTTCAGTCCTGCAACCGCAAGAAACTGAGTTCTGCCAACAACCTGAGAGAGTTTGAAAGAGAACCTTGAGCCTCAGATGGCAGCCCAGCCCCAGAAACACCTGGATTTCAATCTTGTGAGACTCTGAGCAGAAAACCACGCTGTGCCTGAACTACTGACCCACAGGACTATGACCTAATAGAAGGTGTTGTTTAAAGCCACTAAGTTGGTGGTTATTTTTTTATGGAGCAATAGAAAACTAATACACTGTCAGCACCTCTTTGAATGCTACCTTTATTAAACTCTTCTTGAACCAGACTGATTTCTGTCTGGTTCTATCTATTTGCTGATTTCTCTGTGTGCCATCTATTTGCTGCTGGGCTCTGATGAGTGCATCATTTAACCTCTGTACACCTCGGTTTCCTCAGCTGTAATAGGAGATGATGGTAACAAAGCCATTGTGAGGATGCAATGACATGGTGCATTTAAAGTGCCTTGCACTTGCTAAGAGTCCACCACGTGGAGAAAGAGAGGGATGGACTGAAGCAACTTACTCTGACCAGACCCTCTTTCCGCAATACCCAGAAGAATCCTCCGGGTCTTTTGGCCTTGTCATTGCGGCTGGAAAGTCAAAGCCCCGAATGTGGGTGGTCCCACCCCTTCCTAACTCCCAGATGCCCAGTGCCTTTGGGATGAATACACCACCCTTCATGCTCTAATTGTTTTGACTGAAGATTAGTGGGATCTTAGTGCTCCTGGGGTGTAAAGAGCCATTGTGAATGGTTATGCATGCTGAATTTAACCCAATTTCCAACACAAGGGCTCGTTCGTTCTGCGGAGAAGCCCATTTAAATGGCCTCAGCACTGCTCCCTTCAATCCCCTGGTGGCTGAAAGGAGGAGAAGCAGAGAAATAGGAAACTCCTCTTCTTAACCAAATGTCTCAGGAGGGCTTGTACCCGGGGACCAAGTTTGTTAAGAGGCAGATCTCAGAGCAGTGGAGAAACGGCTCAGAGGAGAAGCAGCTGGACTGCTGGCACTCAACATCCACAACTGTCAACCAAAGGTGGCTCTGCAGGTTTTCCTACTATGACCAGCTGCTTTAAATCTCTCTCCTACCCTGTTATCAATGTCCCTATTGGTGGGCAGAGGACCACGTCCCCTGTTCAAAGACGATTTTAAGAGACTCACTCATTTACTCAGAAATCTATGTGGGGGATGTTGCAAATAACACAGATACTATTCTTGTCTTCAGGGAGAGAATAGCCCAATGCTATAAAATGGTCGGAAGGGCATGAAAAAAATTACTAGATTCGTGACACTAGTGTATAATTATTAAGGGAAAAAGTTGGTACGCTCTCTGGGCAGTAGACCTTGTAAAAACAGGTATTATACCAAAAAATAGAGAAAGAGGGACCTGTGTTTGTTTAATTTTGATAAACAGGTTCAATGAAATGTCATGGGTGTCTTTGTTGCAGGACCTTTTAGTGCCTTTAATGTGATAATGTGCCTTGTGAATCTCTAATCCGGCTGGTTGTCAGGATTCTGTCTGAAGTTGCTCAAAAGGACTAATATGCCACAGGAATCAGAATCCCCAGAAGTCAGGCTCAGGAAGCTACAGTGTTAAAAGACCTCCCGGCCGGGCGCGGTGGCTCACGCCTGTAATCCCAGCACTTTGGGAGGCTGAGGCTGGCGGATCACGAGGTCAGGAGATCGAGACCATCCAGGCTAACACGGTGAAACCCCATCTCTACTAAAAATACAAAAAATTAGCCGGGAGAGGTGGCGGGCGCCTGTAGTCCCAGCTACTCTGGAGGCTGAGGCAGGAGAATGGTGTGAACCCAGGAGGCAGAGCTTGCAGTGAGCCAAGATCGTGCCACTGCACTCCAGCCTGGACAACAGAGCAAGACTCCATCTCAAAAAAAAAAAAAAAAAAAAATAAGACCCCTCAGGCTGATTTTTGATGGTCAGCTAACTTGACCTAGAGATTAGAATTTGGGACTATAGGAATTTCCCAAGGTTTCCTGACTCCTGAATATATCTGTTGGTATCTGCTGAAACTCTTCAGCATGCATATAAATAAGTATATTTATTTCCCTGTTGCAATCCACTCCTCACTGGAAAATCTGCTGGGGGAATCTCAGTTCAATCCCGATGTGTACATTAAGGGGAGCCTGGTGCATCTTTCCCCACCATTAGCCCAGTGTGAGAAGACAAATATCCCTGAGCGCTTCAAAGCAGATCATGCACCTTGGTCCACTGGGATTTCTCCATTGCAGAGCCTCTGTTGGAAGATCTGGTTTTGCCCTGGGTTTTCCGAAGGATGGAATGGCTACAGAGAACCCACTAATGGAGAAGCTGGAGCTGGGGCTGTCTGGGTGGGTCCCGGGAGTCCTGAAGCAATCCGAAAGCAATGAGTGGGTTCTAGAAGGAGATGGTCTTTAAAGGTAGGGGAGACTTGGTCAAGACTCAACTCTTGGTTCTGTCTGTTCTCTACAGGACTTCAAGAGGCTGACCACCAATCTGATGGTTGTCTTCTTCCCACGGTCCCCACTGGCTACCTCATTATCTTTCAACAGCCTCATGCTGATATCTATAGCAAAGCAGCACACCTCTTTTTAAGAGACAACATGGGGTGCTCAGCAATCACGGAATTTGCCAAAATAATTAAATACAATCCCCAATTCTTCTCTGGACAAGTTATCCAACCTATCTGAGCCTCGGTTTCCTCATCTGTAAACTAATAAAATAAAATCTACCTCCCAGCCTGGTAAACATTAAATACATGACATTGCAAAGCACCTAACACACAGTAGGCCTTCAATAAATGTGAGTTATTTTTTTTTCCTTGTTTCTTTCTTCCCCCAAAAGGTTTTGCATCTGAGAGTCAGCAGAAAGTGGATAGTTTTTCATTGGCCTGCAGTGTGACATTAGACATCTCTTGGTTTCTAAATTCATTGGTATGTTTTTGGTTGAAAGTAACAGACTCATTCAGATTAACCCAAGCATGGGAGTTGGGGGGAAGAAAAATTATTATAAAAATGCAGAGATAACTCAGAGAGCCAGGGAGCTAGAATGCAGTCAGGTTTCAGGAGGGGCCTGGAAACAGGAACTGAGATGCACCAGGAAATGTAAGATGTACTTTCTGTGTCCCTCATCCTTTCTCCTCTCTCAGCACCACTTTCATTCATAACTAGTTCCCTGTTTACAGTATAAACAATGGCCATCAAGTCCCCTAAATACTCAAGCTGGCCAGTAGGATCCTTTCCCTTAAACCTAATTCCATATTCCTAAGGAAGATCTATATTGGCCCAACTTGGGTTGGGCCCTACTCCTAGTCCAATCAACAACATCCGGGGTAGAGCCCAGAGGCTTTCACTGGCTTGGCTTAAGATGGGCTCTACCCCTTGTCCAATCAACAGTGTCCACAGGTGGGGCCCTGAGGCTTTCATTGGCCCAGGTTGGGCCCTTCTCCGAATCCAATCAACCACATCCAGAGGTGGAGCCATAAGGTTTTCACTGGTGTGGCTTAAGATTGGCTCTAGCCCTTGTCCAATCAACAGTGTCCACAAGTGGTGCCATGATGCTTTCATTGCCCCAGCTTGGGCTGGGCCTTACCCCGGTCCAATCAACAACATCCAAGAACGGAGCCGTTGGCTTGGCTTAAGATGGGCTCTACCGCTAGTTTAATCAACCGCAGCCAGGAATGGGGCCATGTTACACAAATATGCTGGCTTCTACTGTAGCTATGTGGTTGGAGAAAGTAAAGGACAGTCTTCAGAAACGGGGAGCTGGGTGTGCCAAATAATAAGTGACTTGCTGAAAGCAATGAGAAATAATACCTGCCCTCAAGGAACTCGTAGTTCCAAGAGAGTTTCAGACTCAGAGACAGATAAACACCATTCCTACTCAGAAAACGCCGTTACATGGGTATGACCCAGAGACATCCACATAACCAGGGTTTGATGGAAGAAGTTGCCAGAAGCTGCACCAACTGCCACCCCAAAGCCATCCTAGGACCTGATGAGCTAATTAATCACAATTATTATTGATGGCAGTGCCAATCCACCTGCTCGTGTCACAAGACATTAGTTATTGCCAGGAATGATGAATCCCAGGATGTAGAACATGCTAAAAATATTAATCTACCAGTGAAAATGATTTTAATTGGATTTCGCCCTTGGGGTCGTGTCAGGGGCCCGCTTTCAATCAGACTTCTCCAGTCAGCAAAGCAGACCCCAGCCTTTCAAATTGAAACTGTGATTGGCTGGCAGAGGTTAATAGAAATGTTGGGAAATAAATAGGTTATTGATTGATCATAACAATCAGCTGGCTCCCAGCTTACCTCGCTGACCTCGCCCACCCAATTTTACGGCAAACTCGGTTAGCATCTAATTATAGATCACTTTTACAATACTGTGTATTAATGAGAAGATTATACAGTGGGGCATAGGGGAATTCTTACCGGAGAAGTTTCCCAGTGGCAGAAAAATATAGTGAGACCTCACGTCCAACATGGGGACCATCAGCGAGTGTGGGGGATTCTAGGAGGAATAAAGTGACTCTCCCCACATCCCTGCCTAAAACCTCATTCATTCAAGCAACACACATTTATTGAGTGTAAGATTTGCACAGGGGACCATGGTATATGGTGCTCTATCCGATGCAGTCCCTCTGCTTAGGACCTCACTCTGGAACGCAGTGGTTCTGAAATATCTGTGAGTCCAAGAATCACTTGCCAGAGGAAACACAGATTCAGCCAGACATCATGGTCATGCCTGTAATCCCAGCACTTTGCGAGGCCAAGGCAGGAGGATGGCTTGAGAACAGGAGCTTAAGACCAGCCTGGGCAACATAGCAAGATCCCATCTCTACAAAAAATAAAAATAGCCAGAAATGCTGGCCTGTGCTTATAGTACCTGCTATTCAGAGGCTGAGGCAGGAAGATCCCTTGTGCCCAGGAGTTCAAGGTTACAGTGAGCTATGATTGTGCCACTGCACTCCAGTCTGGATGACAGAGTGAGATCCTGTCTCAAAAACAAACAAACAAAGACACAGATTCCTGGGCCCACACTGAGATTCTGATTCAGAGGAGTCTGTAGTTTTAACCTGTTCCACCTTGAAAACTGTGATGTGGTTGGAGGGGCCTCATTTCGAGACACATTGGCCTGATCGGGAAGAAAGATCCACACAAAGAAAATTACAAATCAGTGTCTTGGATGTTTGGATTGAAGCTTATCCAGAGTCCAGCCAGACACAAGGAAAGTGAGGTCTGCTGAACCTGGAAGTCTTCATAAAGCAGGTGAGGTTCAAGCTGAGCAGGAATATCCAAGGTGAACTGGAAGAACAGTTTGCCCTCATAAAAGGATACTTTTAATGAGCACTAATGGTGTGCACAGCAGTGTTCTCTGCCCCACCAGGGAGAGAAGGGGTGTCTGTCTACTCTCTTTCAAAGTACTAGCAACCTGGCTGCTTTCTCAATTCCAAGTGGCACTTCACCATGCACAAACCCTTTACTGGTTATTTTTTTTTAAAGAGACAGGGTCTCACTCACTCACCCGGGTTGGAATCAGTAGCATGATCATAGCTCACTGCAGCCTCGAACTCCTGGGCTCAAGCGATCTTCCTGCCTCAGCCTCCTGAGTAACTGGGATCACAGGTGTGCATCACTATGCCTAGCTAATTTTTTTATTTTGTAGAGACAGGGTCTCACTGTGTTGCCCAGGCCGGTCTTGAACTCCTGTCCTCAAGCGATCCTCCCACCTCAACCTCCCAAAGTGCTGAGATGACAGGTGAGAGCCATCATTTGTTGAACCAATATGGAGAGGTGGTGAAGGTGGCAGAGATGGGAAAACCGGGTAAAATGACTTGCCATAGGTCATTCAGCCCTGGTACATCTAGGGAAGAACACAAGTCCAATGTCAACACACTACGGTGTTGCTGCCACCTTATTTGTGGGGACAGCCCTTCTGAAAAGGATGGAGTTGTGGGGGAGCTAGGGCACAGTTAGGATTGGAGGGTCTGAACCAATGGTTCAATCCCAGTTTTTAACACAGTGCTGGGAAGGCCTCACTCAGGCAGTCAGGCTGGGCTTCTGAAAGACTTTCAGGATGCTGAAGTGAGTCTGTGAAGGTAGATCCTCACTTCAGAATTAAGGAAGGACTGCCTTTTAAAGAATAACAGACAGAAGTGTCCGGAAGTCATGGGCACAGGGTAGCAGGGCCACAGTGGAGACAGAGGAGCCTCAGCCCCACACCACCTGTGTGGATGGTGTCTTTGATAAATGCATTTCTCACCTGGACTCCTCCACAGCCTCTGCCCCAGGCTTCCTGCTCCCCCGTCCCTCTCCAATCTATTCTGCACCCAGCAGCTGGAAGCCAGTGTTTACAGCATAAATCAGAGGTGTCACTCTGCAGTACAAAACCCTCCGATGGCTTCCAAATATGCTTAGAGTCAAAACAGATTCCTTATTGCGGCTCGGGATTATCCAACCCCGGCTTGCCCCTTCAACATTACATCCCACCAGCCTCTTGTGCTCTGGCCTCACCTCTGTCCCTTCAGCATGGCAAGCTCATCCCCACCTCAGTGCCTTTGCCCCTGCTGTTCCCCCTGCTGACACTTTCTCCTAATGTCACATGGCTGACTCCATCTTAACAGTTCAAATGCCACCTCCTCTGAGAGGCCCTCCTTGACCACCACCTGATCTTGCCCATCCTCCACTCCACCCAGGCCACCCTGTCCCACTGTCCCGCCGTACTTCTTTTCATAGCAATAAACAGTGGCAGAAAGGATTTAATGTTCTTGTTTCCATGTTGAATGTCTGTCTCCCCCACTGGACTGAGAATTCCATGAGAAGAGATATTTAGTTTCTTCTCACTATTCTAGGTGCCTAGCACAGTGCCTGGCACATGGACAGTGGCCTATGCATATCTGATCTACTACTGAATCCAAATCTAAAGTCTAGATGGGGGAAAATAATTAACAAACAGGACCACTTGCCCAGAGACCAAAGCAGTGAGCAAACTCACTCAGGCTTAGTCAAGGAGGGTGTTATGCATAGACAGGATGTAGTGACCACAGGGGTCTTCTCCTGGCCTCATGTGGGGAAAACAGGGAACAGTCCAGGGAAAGACAAATGAAAGGCTCAGAGACACAGCACTGGAGGTAGATGAAACTGAACCCCGATGATTTATCTTATTCTGTACATCATTCGTATATCAAGGTTCCCGTTCTCCCTATGAAACTGCGAGGCTAGTGAGAAAGTTGCCACAGCTGTCCAGAACAGAAGGCTGGTGGTTTGGACTAGGGCAACGTCAGGGGGATAGAATAAAGTGAGAAGAGATATTTAGGGCCAGACGTGGTGGCTCACGCCTGTAATCTCAGCACTTTAGGAGGCTGAGGCAGGCAGATCATTTGAGGTCAGGAGTTCGAGACAAGCCCGGCCAACGTGGTGAAACCCTGTCTCTACTAAAAACACAAAAATTAGCCAGGCACGGTGGTGGGAGGCAGGAGAATCGGTTGAACCTGGGGGGCGGAGATTGCAGTGAGCCGAGATGGCGCCACCGCACTCCAGCGGTGAGTGCCTGGGCGACAGAGTGAAACTCCCGTCTCAGAAGTAAAAAAAGAAAGAAAGAGAGAGAGAGATTTAGGAGGTAAGATGACAGGACTTGGACAATGGCTGTGACACAGATTGAGGAAGGAAAGAAAGATGACGGTCAGGTTTCTTTTTCAAGCAACCAGAGAGAGTGGGGCTCTTTCCTGAGATGGAAAATGCTGGAAGGGACTAGGATTTGGGGAAAAAAGATCCTGAGTTCAGCTGAGACAGAAGCAAAGTTGTTTCTTCAAAGGAACTGTATCCTTGTTTATTGCTGCATATATGAACCTCTCCAAGACCTAGAGGCTTAAAACTGCCATCATTTTGCTCAGGAACCTGCAAATGGAGCATGGCTTGGTACGGACAGTTTGTCTCTGCTCCATGCAGTATCCACTGCAGTGACTCAACTAGAGCTGGATGATCCACCTTCAAAATGATTCCCCCATAGGATTGCCAGGAGCTCAGCCAAGGCCATGGGTGAGAGTCTTGGTTCCTCTCCATGTGAGCCTCTTCAAGCTGCTTGGGTTTCCTCACACCATGGCGGATGGGTTCCAAGAGTGAGTACTCTCCTCTCTCATTTTATGAGCTAGCTTTGGAAGTCACTTAGTCACTTTGGAAGTCACTTAGCATCGCTTCCACCAAAGTCACAAACCCACCCAGATTCAAGGGGAGAACAGTCAAAGTCACATTATAAGAGGCGTGTGTGGGATGGGAGATATTGTTAGCCATTTTTGTAACAATAATAATTTCTGTTTATGGCACTGGGAACATGGGGATCTTTCACCCTTGCGAAAGGGGTGATACAGAGGCTCAGACAACTGACGTGACTAGTCCAAGGTGACACAGTATGGGAGTCCAGACTTGACACTAGATCTGTACCACCTCCAGTTGGCTCAAACAAGAGCCAGCTTCATTTTTCTCTGTACTTCAGTGCCCGGCACAGGGTCTGGTCCTGGATCCAAGGGTACAGGTGCTGGGCGAGAGGCTGAAATCAAAGACCGTGAGAGTCCACGGAGCCTCCATCACTCCAGCCTGAGAACCTGGGAACGCGTCAAGGCGGTTGAGGCCTGACCCCAGTGCCAGAAGGTGATGTCTGGTATGAGCTCCCAGGTGGCCTGGCGTCCCTGAGATGGCTGGGAAAATGCCCCCTCAGCCCTGTGCCTCCAAGACGTTCTCTTTCCTGGGGCCTGGGCTGGAGGCTCTGGCACATTCCTTACATTCCAGAGCTTTCCTCTGAGAGGAAGCCTCCTTCACACAAGAGAGGCCTCTTGAGTAAAGATTAGGAAACCGCTAGTGTTTCAGGCAGAACAGCACCAGCTCCCCACAGGGGTCTCCGTCCCCCTGGCTACATGGCTCTGCCCCTGTTGTGGGTGCTTTGCAGGGGAGGATCTGTGTATAGGCCATGGGCCAGGCAAGAGATGACTGTAGGGACTGGGCCACTATGACTGTGGCTTCTTGGGTGCTCACCCCAGGCAGGCTCAGAGTATAAAGAGGCCAGAGCTGCTGGCCAGCTTGTTCCATGACTTGGTCCGGTTGCTCCCCCGTCTAACCTTCAGGCCACTCTGCCTTCCCCCGACCCTGTTGGTGGTCATACCCGCCCAAGGCCAAGAGAAACCTTCAACACGTGAAATAGGAATTGAGAGCCCATTACATGTGGACACTTTGCATATGCTCTCTTGTCAAATCCTGGTAGCTTCATTGAAAGGGACACAGTTGGGCCAGGCGTGGTGGCTCACACCTGTAATCCCAGCACTTTGGGAGGACGAGGTGGGGGGATCACCTGAGATTGGGAGTTCAAGACCAGCCTGACCAACATGGAGAAACCCTATCTCTACTAAAAATACAAAATTAGCTGGGCATGGTGGCACACGCCTGTAATCCCAGCTACTCAGGAGGCTGAGGCAGGAGAATTGCTTGAAACCAGGAGACGGAGGTTGTGGTAAGCCAAGATCATGCCATTGCACTCCAGCCTGGACAATAGAGTGAAACTCCATCTCAAAAAAGAAAAAAAGAAAAAGAAGGGGACACAGTTATTCCCATTTTACAGATGGAGAAACTGAGGCTCAAACAGGGGAAGTCATCAGCC
The DNA here is from genome assembly GCF_037993035.2 of Macaca fascicularis. Lineage (NCBI taxonomy): Eukaryota > Metazoa > Chordata > Mammalia > Primates > Cercopithecidae > Macaca > Macaca fascicularis. The sequence continues at coordinate 25,006,427 of NC_088384.1, forward strand.
CTAAGTCACATAACCAGTGAGGAGTGGATCTGGCTACTCTCCAATTTGCCTGGACACCACCCACTAGAAAAGCCCAACTGGCTCTTGTTTCATTCATTCAATAAAATGTTGTAGACTCCCGACTTTGTGCCAAGTGCAGTACTGGGTACCCAGGGTGTAGCTGTGAAGCAGGCAGGCATCGCCCCTGCCCTTGTGGTGCTCACAGTCAGGGGAGCAATAAATGAGCAAATAAATACGAAATCACAAACTGTGCTCCGATCCCCGAGGGCAATGAACACCCTGTAGGGAGAAGGAGTGACAGGAGAGAGAAACCAGCACAGAAAGAGAGTAACTGGGTTTGATCCGACAAGATGGAGTCAGCATTTTGGGGTGATGCAGCCCCATGGGTGTGGGGACCACCTCGAATCCAGGTTTGTCCGTCCTCCAACAGTGTGTCTTTGGGTGAGTTTCTTCACCCCTCTTAGCTTCAGTGTCTCCTCCTATAAAGCGAGGGTGGTAATGAAACTCGCAAACTATTTCTGAGCACTTCACGCATCAATGTGTCCAAACCATTCAGCACAGAGCCTGCATGAAGCAAGCACGCAGAAAACAGTACCAGCCACATTAAGTCAATCCCGGTGAATGAAGGTGTGTTTGGAGGTGGAAAAAGAAGGAACGGTTTTGCCTGCAGGAAGAGCTCACAGCATCAGCGAGTTCTTGGAATACTCTAGGCCTCAGGGGGAGATGGCTGGGGGATCCTGCATTGCTGAAAATGCCAGTGTTATCAAAATAGTGACCCTTGCCGAGAGTGGCAGGGTGGAATGGAAGCCAAAGTCGTAATGTGCCCATTTTGTGGAGGAGTAAGCTGAGGCTTAGAGAGGGGAAGTCACTTGGTTTGGCCTCTGTTAAGAAAATGAGCCCTCGGTCGGGCATGGTGGCTCACTCCCAGCACTTTGGGAGGCCTAGGTGGGTGGATCACAAGGTCAGGAGTTCAAGACCATCCTGACCAAGATGGTGAAACCCCGTCTCTACTAAAAATATATAGCCAGGTGCGGTGGCAGGTGCCTGTAACCCCTGCTACTCAGGAGGCTGAGGCAAGAGAATCGCTTGAACCCAGGAGGCAGAAGCTGCAGTAAGCCAAGATCGTGCCACTGCACTCTAGCCTGGCGACAGAGTGAGACTCCGAGAAAAAAAAAAAAAAAAAAGGAAAGAAAAGAAAAGCAGGAAAGGAGGAGGGAGGGAGGGAAAGAAAAGAAGAAAAGGAGCCCTCGGCAAAAATGAAGGGTGCTTTTCCAGAGTTTCTGTCCTCAGTTGCATTCTCTCCAGTCCCTATCCTTGTCCCACCCATGCCAAGTCCTACTCAATGCCCTAAAACTCTGTGATTTCCAGAGTATCCCGTAGAGCATCCAGCCCCAAATGCCCTGAGAGGAACTGAGTTTCGAAGAATAAGCAGCGGGGGTTTGGTGCAACACCGCCATCTCCTGGTCACTCTTATGAACTACAGCTTGGGCCACGGAGCACCTACAAAGCCGACGGGACTCCCTTCCTGGAGCTACACGACATTGATATGCAACAGACTGAATGCAGAAGCAGATATCACAATGCAACACGATCTGTCTTCTATTAAGCCAGACATTAAAGAGATTTACCCAAAGAAAGTAAAATAATGCTGTCTTCTCACTAAATTTATTTTGTTTTGGAAAATACGGTTATTCGTAATAAAGCATGTGTTATTTTTGTTAATATGCAATGGGTTTATTATTGTTATTGTGATTTTTCCATGAATTAATAAACAAGTCTTTTTAAAACGTCTCTGTTTTAATTTACAACATGGCAGAGTCTCCCTACAATAGTTTCCTTCTCCTGTTCCTGTCCCCCATCCAAATCTAGTTTTCACTCACTGCCTCTCCTGGGCTGTGCACTCTGCAGGGGTGATGCCTGTCTGCTGTGCCCTGGGCACCCAGCATTGTATTTGGCACACAGTAGGACTCAACAACATTTTGAGGCCGGGCGCGGTGGCTCACGCCTGTAATCCCAGCACTTTGGGAGGCCGAGGCGGGCGGATCACGAGGTCAGGAGATCGAGACCATCCTGGCTAACACGGTGAAACCCCGTCTCTACTAAAAATACAAAAAATTAGCCAGTAGTGGTGGCGGGCGCCTGTAGTCCCAGCTACTCAGGAGCCTGAGGCAGGAGAATGGCGTGAACCCGGGAGGCGGAGCTTGCAGTGAGCTGAGATGGCGCCACTGCACTCCAGCCTGGGCGACAGAGTCAGACTCCATCTCAAAAAAACAAACAAACAAAAAATTTGCTGAATGAATGAAACAAGGGCCAGTTGAGGCTTGCGAGTGGTCAGTATCCACAATGCCTTTTTAAAAAACACCTGCAACTGGCCCTGGCTGCCCAGAACACTTCTCTGAGAAAAAGGCTGAAAATGCACCCAAGTTCCCAAAGATAGGTAGGCGATCAGCTAGCACTGTGTGTCATATGGCAAGAATGTAAAGGAGCCTGAAGTCAAAATATTGAGAACTGCAGTGATACAGTGCTGTGGACAGGGTGGTCAGGGGAGGCCTCTATGCACAAATGATGTTCAGCTGAGAGCCACCAAAAAGTCCGCCATGTGAAAAGCAGAGGGACATACATTCCAGGTGACGGGAACAGCCAGTGCAAAGGTAGGTACCCAGGAGAGAACAAATAGGTGCAACGGTAAGAGAAAGGCCAGCAACCAGGCATCCCAGAGGCTAGGGCAGTGCCCACTGTACAAGAAGGACTCAGTAAACAGCTGCTGGGTGAATAGAGGGAGGGAGAGGAGGAAGAGAAAGGAGGACTGGGAGGAAGCTCTCTTCTTGTTAGGGGTCTTGTAGTCTTTTGAGGGCAGGGGGGCTCACAAGTTCTGCCAACCATGGGAGATTCCCAACGCTTCTTACCATGCCTTGAACACTGCTGCACAGACCAGCCTCCACTTCTTAGCTCAGTCTGTAACCTCCTCTGGAGTGTCCACCCTGCCACGCCCCAATATCCTATCAATATCCTCATCTCCTACCGAACCAGTCCAGTGAACCTTGGAGGAGCCACTCCAAAATGCCCTGCACCACCATTGCTATTTTCTCCTAATTGATTGACTATTCCCTATCCTTCAAGGCTCTCCTCAAGTTTCGATTCTTCCAGAAAGCCATCCCTTACTGCCCCCACCCTCACCTCACCTCCCCCTGACCTCCTTTCCAATAGTGCACCTCTGGCCCCCAATGCCATCATCTGGTGATAACACAGAATGAGGTTTCAGGGAACACTTGCAGGGCATCAAGCCCTGTCTCAGCTCTGTAAGAACCCTTGGGAACCTTCACAATGGCCCTATGAGGTGGGAGTGGTCTCCCCATTCTACAGAGCAGATGGAGGCTCAGGGGAGGAGAATCATCCCCAAGATCTCACAACAGGTGTGTGGCAAAGCTGGGATCCAAACCGATGTTTATCAGTAGTCTCAATCCTAAGACTGACTCCAAAGTTATTTTAAAACCTGGCTGCCCAGAACACTATTCTGAGAAAGAGCCTGAAAATGCACCCAAGTTCCCAAAGAGAGATAGGCAATCAACTTGCAATGTCTGTCAAGGATACTGAAGGGAAGAGCGGCAATGTGTGTGGCTTATATTTGCCAGTCCTTCTTGACCACACACTAAACTCTATCTTTTTCTCTGTTACCAAGGAACTCTTTGCCTCCCCAGTGAAATATAAGATCCCTAGCAATGAAAACCTGGATTTCTCAGAGCACTGCCCTAGGCACAAAGAAGGGTTATTTTTTAAAAATGCCACCAGGCACGGTGGTGCAAGCCTGCAGTCCCAGCTACTCAAGAGGCTGAAGCAAGAAGATTGCTTGAGACCAGGAGATCAAAGCCAGCCTGGGCAACATAATAAGACCTCATCTCTAAACAAAAGAAAAGAAAAATAAGTACCAATGGTGATAACGGTTGCACAACAATGTGAATGTACTTAATACCACTAAGATGTTCACTTAAAAATTATTATGGTGGTTAAGTTTTATGTTGTGATTATTTCACCAAAATTAAAAAATAAAATACCCCATTATATTGACTTCCAGGGTCACTCTTGAGGAAAGGCTGACTCCCTGAGAGAGCCCACCCCTGCTCCTTGAAAACACGACTGACTGCCCCTCTCCCCTAAACAGCACATCCCTTCTGCTTCATACGCTACAGTCATGTTTCCAGTGTGAATTGAGTTTTAATAACAAAATGGTATTTTATGGTATTTTACACAGAAGCAGCTACATTCATGGGTGAAAACAAAAATCCAGGTGACACTCCTTTGCTGAATCCAAGTAAAAATCTGATTTTTAATCTACAGAGAAACTTCTGCCCACACATTCAGCATCCCCTGGAAGTAATGACATGGAAAACAAACATCTTTTCTGGTCTGTTAAAGTAAAACAATGGGTCCCTGGATAGACTCTCAAGAGAGCCTTTGTTGGGATGGAAGCAGTCCCCCACCCTGAGAGCATCCCCCAGCTCAATATGTCACCATGTACGCCAGCATAGCCCTCACATTGGGTCCACAGCACAACCTATTAAGAAAGGATTACGACACCTGTTCACATTCGGAGGCCAATTCCTCAGCTCTAAGATCCTGCTCATAGCAAGCTTGATGTTCAGTAGACTCAAGAGCAGACTGAATGAGGGAGGGGTTGAAGAGAATGTGCCTGCTTGGGCTCAGCCTCCTCTAATATTGTCAAGATGCACACACACATGCACGCACGCGCACACACACACCCTCCTTGAATCTCACAACCATCGCCAATCTCTACGTTGGCCTAGTCCCAATCTTTCTGCCTCTGGGAACAAAAGGTTCATTACCCACCAAAGCATATTTTTCCCTCTCTGGGACCAGGATCAGCCTCTTGCAAGCTTACTCCACACTTGTATCTCCCCCCTTGCAGTCATGCATGACAAACGGGCTCCCTCCCCAGCGGAATTCTCTTGTGGACTTGCAGCCTATGACTGTGTTTCCCCTGGTCTTTTCTCCAGGGGCTTCCCACCACCATGGGATGACATGTTTTCAAGATTGCTCCCCTTCCGAGCCTTTACTGTCGCCTTGGTCCCCTTTACTTTCCAGTCAGTGCAGAGCTACCTCCAACGGGGTAGGCATGTACGGATTCTGTTCATCAAAAGGTGGACCAAAGGGTCTTCCTAGTTTCAAAAAGTTCTGCTCAGTTGTGGCCAGTTCTGCTAAAATGTGGCCAGACCCCATTGCAAACTCTTCTGAGTTCCACCTGGGCTGGAAAAGCCAAATGGCCAGCCTAAAACTCAAATCCATTATCTCCCTTTCTCAGATCATATCCATGGCTCCCCAAGCCCTAAGGTTAAAATCTAAACTCCTTGGCAACCAGACCCGGAACCATGCACATTTCCCCTATCTCCTGCTACATTCCACATGAACCTTCCAGAACCTCTTTGGATCCTCTCTGATCCCCAGAAACTGGTGTCCACCACTCTCACTGCCTGGAACTCAACCCCACCCACACTCTACCCAGCCAGAGCTCAGCTTAGAGGCCTCTCCAGAAAGCCACCCCAGGGTGGATTAGGTGTCTCTCTGTCCCCATTCCACCCCCCTGTACCCACCCAACACACTAGAATTAAAGCTCCTAAAGACCAAATGGTGTTTAACTACCACTACATCCCCAATGCCTGGCACATGACTGGCACAGAGTAGGTGCACATCAATGTTGTCTCCTGCGTGTTCCCAAGTCCCCTGACCCATCATAACACCATCTCACTGAATCACTATCTACTTCACCAACTCTCCCACTAGGATCTAAAAGCACAATGATGAAAAAGCCCAGGTGCAGGTCCCAGCACCCAGAGCAGTGCCTGACACATAGTAGGTCCTTAGCAGCATCAAATCTTTGCAGTTAAACAAAGAGGAGTTTCAGGAATAGGAGGTGTTTCTGAGCTTCCTGCTTTGAGTGAAATGGGGTAAGGCAGCCACTAGAGGGTGGCAGGCAGGCACTTCCTGGGTGTAGACTCTACCCCATCCAAGGTCCCTGCCAGCAGCCAAGGCATCTTCTCAGAGCTCTTCCTAAGACATCTTTTCTCTCTTGTGCCCTCTGCAGCTCAAGCCTCTGGATCACCCTTCAGCCCTTACTGCCAACTACAATCGGTTAGCTCTGAGTCCACAGTTACCAGAGAAAAGGGCCCTCAGCACAGGACTAGGATTCAGTGACCCAAGCAACCTGCCTGTAAGGCCTCCAAGCCAGCCTTTGACCTATCCCTAAATTGATCCAATCCTCCAGGCCCTGCCTTGAGCTGTCTTCTCCCACAGACTCTGACTTCCAGACTGAGCCAGCAAAACCTTGACCTAGTGCCACCTCTTACCTGCACCTGGAATCCCTGGCTTATGCTCCCTGCCCTTCTACTCCCAAAGGACGTTCCCTCAGTCTAAAGAGATCAAAAGTCCCTTCCAGAAAAACTCCCGTTTCCTCGGTGCAGCTAAATTGCACAGAAGAGTTTATGCTAGAAGAGCTAAAAGTTAGAAGAGGAAGCTCAGACAGTTTATACTACTAACATGTAAATGACTGATGGAATTATAACCCTTCTGAATACTCTGATCTAACGCTTTATGTCCTAGAGCTTCCAAAACACAACGTCCCCAAACGAAGACTCTAGGCCCTGGCCTGGGGACGGGTGACTCTATACAAAATGGCATATGCTCTGTAGACACCAGACAGGTATTTTAAGGTTTATAAGAGCTGCATCTACTTGTGCAAACTATTGGAGCTATAAGGCTATATTGTTTAAAGAACTGAAACCAAATGCAGATCACGAGGAGTAAAGACACGTCCAATGGCCAAAACCTTGCAAGACTGGCTATACTTCTGACTCCAACTTGGTGGGTACCATTTGCTCCATCAGGCCTGGTCCACACTTGAGCCCTGGCACCTCCCTTAGAAAACTACCATCTTTACCGACTTCTGATTGCTCTGACTCAGAGCAGCCACCACGTTTAAAATTATCTACACTTTTCCCTGTGCTAGTCAAGTTCAAACCGGTGTTAGCCCCTTTCCAGCCATGCCGACATCCAAGCTGTTAATTAACAGTAACAAGGAATGTTAGACCTGTTGTTAGTCAGAAAGAAATCCACAAGCCATTAGTTTCTGCTGAAAGGAACAGACCAGGAAGGCAGGAGTTAGTAAAGGTGAAGGAAAGGTTAATTAAGAGCCGGTCAGGGCCAGGCCGGGAGCCTGGAGCCCCCAGACACACCAGGTTGGTTGTTAGTGGTCAGCCCCTGGGGCAGTCAGGGTGAGGCAGGGATTAGCTGGGTGACAGCAAGAGTTAGTGCAAGGGAGCCAGAGATTAACCCAAAGAAACCAAGGTGCCTACTGGAGGTGAGGCATGAAATCACCCCCAGGTGTGGCCCTGGCTTAGCGGCTGGCGGGCTCTGGGGGAGGCTGGCTGAGGCAGGGACGTGGGTGGGAACAGAAAGCCAGGGATGCATTCCTGGCAGGCCTGAGCAGCTGCGGGAACCCTGTGAGCCCCAGAAGTTCATTTCTTGCTCCCCACTTCTCTCTCCTGCAAACTCCGAGCCCGGGGTAAAGTTGCTTCCCCTTCCCAACCCTCCTTTTCAACAGGACAACTAACGCCCTCTACCTTCCGTGCGTGGAATGGATCTTTCCCAATGACTTCCGGTCACGGCCCTTCCGGTGGGGGAAACCCGCCTCTCTCAGCTCCAGAGATGGAAGAGGCCTCTCTAGCTGACTTCCTGTGTGGGAAAGAGCCCTCTCACTGACTTCCGGTGTCAGAAATGTCCCTCTTCTCGGCTTTCAAACATGGGAAGTGTTCCTCTGACCTACTTCCTGTGTACTAAATACTCCACTCAGTGGTTTCTAGCGTGGGAAAGACCCGCTTCATTGACTTCCGGTGTAAGAAAGGCTCCGCTCTCTGAATTCCGGTGTGGGACACGCCCCTCTGCTAATTTCCGGTGACGGGCACGCCCCCTCCTGCCTTCCTCGTGGGACACGCCCCCCTCTTCCTGTGCAGGACAGCTTCTATCCCTGTCACTTAACAATGGAGAAGATTCTTCCCGAGCTTCCTTCCAGAGAAGGACACAAAAGCTCAAAGCTCCACAGTCTAGTGTCTAGACCCACAGGCCTCCACACTCACGTCCCAGAGGTTTCCCTGGTCCCACCTACTCCCAGTGGCAACCAGACTTCTGCACAGAGGAGAGATGTCATACTCAGAGTGCAGCCTCCCCCATCCACAGGACCACCTCCTCCTCCTCTGAGTCTTGTTAATAGGGCCATCCCCTGCCTTAGACCTGGCCCAGTGGACTCTGATCTTACAAACAGCCAATATGGGGCAGCAAAGTGGGACATCTGTATACAGGGCCAGTAGTCCCAAGTCATCTGCTTGCCAAAAGGAGGGGGACCAGCCCCCGGGGGGAGCCCAGAGCTCGGCAGGGCTGGGGTTAGTAAGAAGAGAAAACAGGGTTAGTAGGGGCTGGGTTAGTAAGTCAGAGCACAGCACCAGCGGACAGGGCACCTCAGCAGACACACACAGGAGTCGCTAGGAGAAAAGGAAGAACGCACGCAGGTCCGTTAGTTTGTTAAGGGATGATCGGGGTGCAGTTGAGGTACCCCGGGGTTAGACGGGTTAGTAATCGAACAAAAGAGTTGCCTACAGAAAAGAAAGCTGAGACGGAGGAAGAATGTGGGGAAGTGACAGTCAGGGATTCAAAGCAAGTGTCTTGCCCCAGGCAGAAGGATCTGTGTGCAGAACACCCAGAGAGGCCAGGGCCTAGGCAGCAGACGTGTTCAACCAGGTTTGGGGGGCCTTCCTCCACCCTCATACATTTTTTTAAAAAAGTATCTACCATGTGCCAAGATCCTTATATTCACGGGAATCCTCACTGCAACCTGTGAGGTATCAGAACTCGCATTCTACCACTGAGGAAACTGAGGTTGAGAGAAGTGAGGTGACTTACTCAAAGTCACCCAACAGGAAGTGGCAGAGTTGGTGAGTCTTATTTGCATTCCCTGTCCTGGAACGTGGGTCTGCACAAAGATCCCAGCCCATAGGCAGAGCCTTCTGGAGCCTTGGCTGCCCCCATATCCCAGCCCCTTGAAAGGCCCATGAGCTGCATGGTTAGTAGGATCTGGCTGCGGGGGGGTGGTTAGTAGGGCATGCTCGGGCCTGGTTAGTGGGTTAGTTGGTTGGCAGAAGGCCAGGCACCTCGCCACACGCCACAGCGTCCCGGCTGAGCCCTGGGTTAGTAGGTTAATCACACCATGCAACATTGCCCCGGCCCCTCCAGCTGCAGCTCCAGAGGCCTCCCGCCCCCACCAGCCAGAGGGAGTGGGGCCTGACCAGGGCAGGGGGTCTACCTCTAAGCCCCTCAGCCCCATCAAAATCAACCCTAACCACATGGACCCTGCTCAAAAGCATGTCGCTTCCCTATTTATTGGCTGTGGGTCTCAGAGCACCCCCTGCAAATATTTCAGCTCCCTTGAAAATGGACCCGACTTGTCCTGGCTAGAAACCCCCTGCCTAGTTCTGGTCAGCCCCTCCCCAGAGGGCTGGATCCTGTTACACTCTGGCATAGACACACGCACACCAGCATCTCTCCGCAAAAGATCTGACACCCGTGCTCAGTAAGCATCTCTTCCATCACCGACTGTCAGGCCTCTAGTTGCTCCAACTATTGGCCTGCCCTCCCCCTCTAAAAAAAAAAAAACAATAACAAAAAACAAAAAAAAAAACTGCATCAAGCTGGCCTGGCTCCTGGAACCAAGTTGAGACTCCCCACACCCTCCCAGTCGGCTTCCTTTTCAGCCCATGCCACAAAGCACCTAACTGTACCCTAAGTATGCCATCTTCTATCACTGCTGTACTTTTCCCATAGAAACCCCGGCCTAGCATCTCCCACAGTTCTAAACGATGTTCCATGAGAAATGGATTCTACGGCCATAAAAGTCAAGGAACACTTCATCCTATGCCCTGTCCCTGAGTGTTTGAATTTTGCAGCAGAATTTGAAATTGAACCTGCCTTTCTTTTTTTTTTTTTTAAAGGAGCAATGATGACATTTCCTAGAACTTACTTTGGGAATTTAGAGGGTCGGGTCTCATCTCAGGCAGATCTTTCTCATCCTTCAAGGCTCTGGTTGGTACAGCTTGCTAGGAAGCTGTTCCAGACTGCAGCAGCCCTCTGTGGGGTCTGTCTCGCACTTCCCAAGCACTCAGAACTTGTGCCTTAATAGACAGTTTCATGGCACTGTCCCAGTCTCTGATTCTCCATGTGAGCTGGTTTTATCCCATCCAGCATGGCTGTGAAATCCTAAAGGTTCGAACCCTGGCACTCTTCACCTATGTTTCCCCCAAATGGCTAGCACGGGAAAGGGCCCAAAGTAGGTGCTCAGTGCTGATGAGAGAGGAGAATTCAGATACTCCAGGAAGCATTCTGAGTTACTATGGAGGCCATGAAATGCTGCCACCTCCCCAAGCTGATTAAAGAGTGATATTAGGAAAATAGGTAGGGAAAGGCTAATCAGAAATGCCTCTGGATCAGAAGATGCTGAGTTTTGAAGTCCAGAGAGCCAAAAAAAAAAAAAAAATAGATAAACCCTAAGTCTATACTCCCAGATGGATAGGAGCATTTACTGAATATCTGCTGGGAGTCAGGCACAGTGCTAGGCACACGACCTCACTGAATCCTCCCTGCACCTGACAGGCGGGCACATGCCTTCCATTTCACAGAGCAGGGGAGGCTCAGAGGTGAAGTAACTTGCCCAGGGTTGTAGCCCAGGCCCTTCTCAGGACACGGCTCTCCCAGGGGCTCCGCCTCCCCACACTGAGCCCAGCCAGTTCCATATGTCCTCCGAAGCACTCCGAGCCACCCCAGCCTGAAACCTGCCACTCTCAGTGTCTGCTTCCCATACCTCTGTTCCTCTTCCCCGTCCCTGGGGTGAGGGGCGGGAATTCTGAAGGGGAGATGGCTCTGGCTTTCCATGTTTGCGGTGACCACCCTGCTAAGGACTGAACGGAGTCCCCTCCCCCAAATGCATATGTTGAAGCATTAGCCTACAATGTGACTGTTTTTGGAGATGGGACTTTTAAGGGGTTAAGGTTAAATGAGTCCCCAGGGTTGAGCCCTAATTTGATGGTATTAATGTCTTTATAAGAAGAGGAGGAGACACTGGAGCTTGCTCGTGCTCTCTGTCCCTCTCCACAGAGAAAAGGCCATGTGAGGACATAGCAAGAAGGTGCCACCTGCAAGCCAAGGAGAGAGGCCTCACCAGAAACCAACTCTAACACCTTGATATGGACTTTCCAGCCTCCAGAACTGGGAGAAAAATTCCTGATGTTTAAGCCATCCAGTCTGTGGCACGGTGCTGTTTCAGCCCAAGCCGATGAATAGTACACACCACTCCCCTTTCTGGGAAAAAGGACATCTGGCTTTTAAACTTGCCTAAGGGAGGCCACAAGCCGCTCTCTTGCAGACACTGGGACTGTCCCCTCTGGAGGGAGCTGGAATTGTGGACTGTGGGGCCTGTCCTGCCACCTTCTGCTCCCCAAGAACACAATCCAGGAGCAGTGCAGCTGGAAGCAGGGATCTGATTGGAGGAGAGTGTCCTGAGATTGGGCTAAGGTGACCCCTCAATCCTTTGGGTAAGACTGGTTCCCTTTGGATGGCAGGAAAAAAACCCAGGGCCGCCTGTCTCTTTCTAGTGAATTTCCCTGGCCTAGATCTTATCTCTTAAAGACCTTCTCTTTTCAGGATGGTGCACACTCAGTCCCTCTAGCTGCCCCTCCCAGAGTTCAACAGCATAGGGGGAAGGCTCCAGCTCCTCCCAGATCCTGACTGTCTCCTCTTTGTAACCATCAGGGAGAGGAAAAGCATGGAAAAGCACCACCAAGGAAGCCCCACAAAATGACAAATACGCACAGAGCAAACGGAGACAAAGGACTCCAGCCAGCGGCACCCAAGGAACTGTGTCTGCCCTCTCCCTGACAGCCCCTCCCTGACTTCCATCATGTTCCTGTCCCCATCCTGTAGGGTCCTTTGAGACCCAGCCTTGGGGAGAGTGTGGTCAGTGGGGCCTTGGCCCAGGCCAGGCTCTGTCTGGTCACCAGCAGAAACACAAGGAGGAATCAAGTTCACATGGGGTCAGGAAAGGGCCCCCAGACCCAGACAATAGGGCCACAGGCAGGGCCCGAGCAGGTGAGGAGGGAGTAGTGGGCTGCCAGGCCTCCCTCATACCCCTGGAGTCATCCTCCAGAGCCAGATCCAGTCGTCCACTGAGCATCAGCCAGGAAGAGCTCCTATCCATGGGAGGCTCCACCCCAACAGGTGAGGAGGATGAGATCTTCAGGGAGTCACCCAGGGGGCTAGAAAACCACCAGAGTCTGCCTGCTAAGTTACTGTGGCCAGAGTCCAAGGTCACACGAGGTCCAAAGAGAAGGCCAGGCCAGGAGTCCTGGCGATGCGGCCCAGATGGAGCCACCTGGGGGGAAACACAGCGAGTGAGGATGAAGCCACAGCCTCCACCCCCAACTTCCCACATCCCCCCCAGCCTGATTCTGCATCTCAGGGGACGCATGTTCAGAGATCCCCCCAGTCTCTCTCTCATGCCCCCAGCACACACACAGGGTGGAAGTGAGGACTCTGGACATGAAAAATTTTCAGAAGAAACTTAGGCCAGGCACGGTGACTCCCACCGTGACTCCCAGCACTTTGGGAGGCTGAGGAAGGAGGATCACTTGAGCCCGGGAGTTTGAGACCAGCCTGGGCAACATAATGAGACTCTGTCTCTACAAAAAATAAGCCAGGCACGGTAGCGTGAACTTGTAGTCCCAGCTACCCAGGAGGCTGAGGTGGGAGGATGTATTGAGCCCTGGAGGTCAAGGTTGCAGTGAGCCATGATCATAACACTGTACTCTAGCCTGGGCAACAGAGTGAGACCCTGTCTCTGAGAAAAAGGAAAAAAAATGTTGTCTAAAAAGAGGAAGCAATGAAAGCTGAGAATACCCCACCAGGCAGGGTTAGCTCAGGGGACCAGAGGAAAAGCAGTAAAGGGAGCCCATAGCAAGCTCCAGGAGCCTCATGGGCAGAGACAGGGCAAGGATTTGAGTGGGTGGGAAGGACCTTCAGAGGCCTTTGATGGCTTCAGTTCATTTTACAACATTCCCACTGGGAGGATCTCTGCACACCACCACCCCCAACACACACGCACACACACACGCACACACGCACACACGCACACACGCACACACACACACACGCACACACGCATACACACATGCACGCACACACACACTGCTCCCAGGATGAGGAGCTCACCCCCTCGCCGAGACTGTAATAAAGCGTGTTCTGACATGAAGATCCAAGCAGATGGGATCATGTCTCTGGGTTCACTTCTGCATCCCCAGCATCTGGCTCGGAGAAGTTGCTTGGTCCATTCCGGTGCTGAATGAATGAACATGCTAAATTCTCTGCTCAAGCTCACCCACAGTGGTCTTGATTCCATCCCACCCACCCCCACCAGGACCACACAGAGCAAGCCTTCCAGCCACCTGCTTCCCTGGCCATCTTCTCATGAGCAGGAATGTTCTGGGCCTGAGGAAGGGGCACAGGTAGGAGGAAAACCTACCCCCATGAAACCAAGCTCCATGTGACCTCCCTTCCTCCCTCCCTCCCTCCCCACATCTCTCTCAGGTTTACCTGGCAGCATCCAGCAGACACACAGGCAGTCCAGGCTCCCAGCTCCTTCCTTCCCCACACAGACCCCACAGGCCCATCCTGGAAGACAAAAGAGCCAACCACACCGCAGGAGAAAACCGCACCCAGGCCCCCTCCCCAGGCCCAGGCCTTGCCAAAACTCCCTGCCGAAGAAAGAAGGACCAGGAGCCAGTGAGGCTGGATCCAGGCACCCCACCCTCCACCTCCCTTTATTCCACCCCAGAACATCCTTAAAAGGTGAGGGGAGAGGGATTCCCGGGTTCCCTTCACTCACTCCCTGTTTCCCGACAACAGCAGAATGCGACCCGGGAGAAAGTAGGACAAACTCAGCAGCTTGGTGACAGCTGAATTGCAGCTGAACGGAGAGTCAGGAATCCAGAATTCTGATCCCAGCTCTGCTCCTGCCACACTGGGTGGCCCTGGGACTCTTCCTGCCTTGACATTCACTCAAGGTGCACAATAATCACCCATTGTTTGAAGCAATGGATGGGGAAATGGAAGGGACCCTGCTGCCCAGCAGTAATTTTTCTGCTCCCCCTCCTTCTCCCCTGCCCTTTCCTGATGCCCCATGCACCAGAGGAAATTCGGGGAGCCAGAGGCTGGAGTAGGACTCTTTTAAGACCACCCTGTGTCACCAGTCTGGAGAAGACCAGAGAATGACCACTAATCCTGACCCAGGACCATCTGCCAGGTTTTGCCTTTGGTGACAACTACGCTGTCTTCATCAACTGACAGACCTGAATCAGGATTGTCAGGGAGCCATCTCAGCATATCTTCAAAGCTTTCTGTCAGCACCTGGGAGTGGGGGCATGAGTTCAGAACTGGAGGTGAACTCAGACACTTGCACTGAGAAAAATGCATCTAAAGTCACACTGCTAACTCTTCACTTAACTGCAAGGCCAAGGAGCTCTAGCCAAGGTTTATAAATATGATCACAAAACACCAAAATTGAAAAGGGCTAGTTCACATTACCAGGGAGTCCCCAGCTTCCTCCTAATAGCAGTTCTACAAGTACACAAGGTGAAGTCATTTAACTCAGCCTTCAAAAGTTCCAGACGGTGACGTTTATAAAATACTAGCCCTAATGCCGAATGTGGAGTGTGAAAATCACCCTTCCTGGGACCCCACAAAATGGGGACAAGCTCTTTCTTTCTTCCATAGACTCAGAAAAGAGAATGAGCTACATCACCCATTTCCCCTCCCACTTTGGGATTCTAGGATACTACACTTCCCTGCACAGACCAGAAGAGGGCAGGCTGGTAGGCTATGGCCTGGTAAGTTTAAATACTTATCTGCAAGGATGCTTCTCAGTGTGGTTGTGAACGTCCTGAAGAACCGGGAAATTCCCTTCTGTCTCCTCTGTCCCAGGAACTTGCTGCTCTCTGTAAACAGACCCTGGGCTGCTCAAGCCTGGCTTGATCCACAGTGACCCTTTCCCCTGGCTCTGTGGACCTCGAGTCATGATATTAGTAAGGTGATGGAAGTTTCAAGGGACCTTTAGCTAGCTCCTGGGTGAAGTTGACACCGTCTTAGAGTGTACAAAGGAAGGCATGGGCTTTGGGGCCAGAGAAACCTGGAGGAAACTGTGGCTCTCTAACCCCCACGTACTTCATGTGTGACTCAAAGTTAATGATTTTCTTTCTTTCTTTTTTTTTTTTTTTCCTGGAGACGAGATCTCACTCTGTCACCCAGGCTGGAGTGCAGTGGCGTGATCTCGGCACGTTGCAACCTCCGCCTTCCAGGTTCAAGCAATTCCCCTGCCTCAGCCTCCCAAGTAGCTGAGATTACAGGTGTGTGCCACCACATCTGGCTAACTTTTTTTTTTGTAGTAGAGACAGGGTTTCACCGTGTTGGCCAGACTGGTCTTGAACTCCTAACCTCATGCAATCCGCTAGCCTCAGCCTTTCAACGTGCTGGGATTACAGGCATGAGCCACCACGCCTGTCCAAAGTTAATGATTTTCAAAGCTTAGCCAGTGCCTGGCACACAGTACATGTTCCAAAAATTATTTTCACCACTCAATGATTTAAACTTTAAGTAAATCTGTGTGTGATATTTATGTTCCAGAAAGATGAGCCATATTTATCCTGTAGCATTATATGTATATAGTGCAGTTAGGAAGCACTGACCGAATTAAAATCCCCTATCTTGATGAATGGAAAAGCAAAGTCTGGCTTATCCACACAACGGAATCTACTCATCAATAAAAAGGAACATACTAGTAATACACATTACAACAAGGATGAACCTTAAAAACATCATACTGAGGGAAAGAAGCTAGGCTCAACAGAACACATATTATATGATCTCATTTATACAAAATATCCAGAAAAGGAAAATCTACAGAGATGAGAATAGATTCGTGGTTCCTGGTGTTAGGGATGTGGATGAACAATAAATGGGTATGAGAGATTTTATCGGGGTAACGGAACTGTTCCAAAACTGATTTATGGCGAAGGTTGCACAACTTGGTACATTTATTTAAAATAATTGAATGGGTGAATTATATGACATTTAAACTATTGCCTCAATAAAACTGGACAGAACAGGAATTGAACTACTGAGACATGCAACAAGAAGCATGAGCCTCAGCTAAGCTCGGTGGCTCACGCCTATAGCCACAGCACTTTGGGAGGCTGAGGCAATCACTTGAGGTCAGGAGTTCAAGACCAGTCTGGCCAACATGGCAAAGCCCCATCTCTACTAAAAATACAAAAATCAGCCGGGTGTGGTGGCACACACCTGTAATCCCAGCTACTGGGGAGACTGAGGCAGAAGAATCACTTGAACCCGGCAGGCGGAGGTTGCAGTGAGTTAAGATGGCACCACTGCACTGCAGCCCAAATAGCACAGTGAGATCTTGTCTCAAAAAAAAAAAAAAAAAAAAACTGAACACAGAAGCTTCCATATATATGGAACATAAAAAAAAAAAAGAAAAAAAAAAGAATCCAATCTACTTCTGAGAAAGCAGGTCAGTGGTTTCCTGGGGCTGGGGCTGAGAGGGGATTGACTGGGAAGGAATACAGGGGAACATTTCAGAGAGTGAAAATGTTCTATATCCTGATTGTGGCAATGGTTACACAGGTGTACACATTTGTCAAAACACATTAAAATGTGTGCTTTAAATGGGGGCATTTCCTTGTATGTAAATTATACCTCAATAGGTTATTTTTGCAAAACTCATTTATATGTGATAGAAGAGGACTGGAACTAAAAAGTGCCAGATCAAAGGCTGCACAAAGAACGGGTTGTGGACACCGGGGCCTCATCATCTCAGCTCTCACTAGACCCCATAGACCACCCACTTCAAGCCAAGGTCAGTCGGGAAAGCCAGGATTGAGGAACTGGAACCCAGAGGGTCATTAGAGGTCTCTCCCACCTCTAAGATTCAGGAGGTCTCGGGACATACGGATTTCATGACGGATCTGACCTCAAAGCATGAAGCTGGTCTCTACCAACCAACCCCAGTGGACACAGGAAGAGAGGGAAGATCACCTTGGTTACTCCTGTGATGCAAACAGGGTCATGGTGGCCACATGAACGTGTCTGGAACCACATGGGTGGACAGATGCCTCCAACTGTCATCAAGAGAAAAAGAGGCAGGAGTAAGAGAATAAATACATACCCGTGGGTACAGTGGAGAATAGATGCTAAGGTCCCGTTTCAAATCACAGCATTTCCCAAAACTGATCTCCTCGGATGCAGATCAAAAGCAAAACAGGAAACAAGGAGGTATTTTGTTCAGGCCAGTGTCAACCAGTACATCCTAACGTGGGTTTTATGGCATGGATTCCTGTGCTGCCCTGCCATCGGCAAACTGTGTGACCTTGACCAAGTCCTTCAAAGCAGTGAGCCTCGGTCTTCTAATCCACAAATTAAGGATAATAACAGTGCCCACCTCACAGGTTTGTCATGAGGATCAAATGAGAAGATGAATGAGGCTTAGCTTGAATTCTACCATTTTCTTACATCATTATTATTGTCATCACTGACCACACAGTTCATTACCACCACCCATGAAGTATTCATTTTTCCCCCTAAACAGCATGCACTGTTCTTAGTAATGGATGGGCAGCTGCCAGGGAAACATACATTTGTTGCATTTTAGATTCCCTCTGGGTTTTGGGTCTTTTTCCCTGACTCTGGAATAAAATCGCTACTCAGAGATCTGAGACATGCAAGAGATGTTGGCCCAAATTGCCTTGGATGAGCCAGCGCCCAGCGATAACGGAAGCTCCAGGGAATAATGAGAATGTGCCACGTGCCTCGCAGGAGACATGCTGGGGGAAGCAGATGCTTCTGCAGAGGAGGATAAAGCACTGTTTCTTTATGAATTCAATTCAAACACAATGTCCACAAAAGAAGAGATTCGGAATTCAAATCTCCTTCAAACAAGGGAACCCCTGAAGTGGAGAGAGAGGAAAGAAAACCAAGAAGAAGGGAAAGGAAGCTGAACTAACATTTATTAAGAACAGATCCTAACTGGAAATGTCTTTATCTACATGGCAAAACAAGCTGGGTTTTATTATCCCCACTTTACAGATGAGGAAACTGAGGTTTCTAAACAGGCCTGTTGGACCCCAAAGGGGCAGAAGGCGTGTTCAAATAGGGGCGGGGACTGGGAACAGTGGCTCACACCATAATCCCAGCAGTTTGGGAAGCAGAGGCAGGAGAATTGCTTGAGGCCAGGAGTTCATGATTAGCCTGGGTAACAGATGGAGGCTCTGCCTCTACAAAAAATTCAAAAATTAGCCGGGCGTGGTTGTGTGTATTGGGCATGCCTGTGGCTATTTGGGAGGCTGCAGCAGGAGGACCACTTTAACCCAGGAGGTGGAGGCTGCAGTGAACCTTGATTGCTCCACTGCATTCCAGCCTGGATGACAGAGCAGATTCATGTCATATATATATGGATCTATATAGATCCATATATATACGGATTGAATGAGAAAAGATCCAAGGAAGGTATATGTAAACTGCAAACTTGATGGCCATCTGCATTACTATTACGGTGAGAAAACTGGCCAGTGATTGATAAATCATCTCTGTTCAGTTTATTCCGGCTGCTTTCACAGTCTGTAGGCAAAAGAGTTCACTCTTAGGAGAGTGGCATAGTGTAGTAGTTACAAACACAGGTTCCAGAGTCAAACTAGATACAATTTGAAATCCTGTCTCCACAGCTAATTTGCTGTGTGGCCCTGGGTTCATCACTTCACCTCTCTGAGCCTGTTTCTCACCTGCAATGCCTAATTCCCTGCCTTATGGAGTATCCGTGAGGCAGCACCAGCAAGAACCTTGGTAAACGGTAACAAAGTGGTAGTTAGGGTTAATTACTACTCATCATCTCCTCCACACCTTTGAGTACACCATAGCTCAGCACCCACGTCCCTTCCATGACTCATCCGGTAGCTTCCAGACGGGCCCACCTGGCACCACAAGGCATAAGGGGACACCTGCCTCATCT
Organism: Macaca fascicularis; assembly: GCF_037993035.2. Taxonomy (NCBI): domain Eukaryota; kingdom Metazoa; phylum Chordata; class Mammalia; order Primates; family Cercopithecidae; genus Macaca; species Macaca fascicularis. Next base: position 25,025,604 of record NC_088384.1, read on the forward strand.
GATCTGATCAGAGTGGAATGGGATAGGGAGACAGATGTCACTCTCAGCCAGACTTCGCCTCTGCCCCTGAGAATCTCTGGCTATTGTTCCTCCTCAGAGCTCGAGCTGACAGATGAGTCGGGCCTCAGAGACAAGGGAAGGGATCCTCTTGAAACAAAGGACTGGCCTACAAGTTATTCACCAGCCCATTGAATCTGCACAATGGACCCAATGCCCCAGAAACACGACGCTCAAACAGGCTAATAATCACCCAGGAGACGAACCAGCAGCCTCAACAGAAATAAAAGCAAATCACTAAGTATCCATACAAGACTCAGGTGCTACGTAAGTGAACTCAGCTGGCACCCAGGGGGTGCACGATAGCATTCGCTAGCTTTGTTAAGCACCTACAGGGCACGGAACACGCAGTGGTTCATAGCCTCATGGCCGCTTTTTAAAACCGGGATTGTGATTTCCACTTTACAGATGAGGAAACTGAGGCTCAGAGAAGGGAGATTACTCCCGGACTGAAGTGGACACAGGTGGGAGAAGGATTTGTACACGGACTTGCGTAACTCTCAGCTGCTTCTCTTTCCACCACTCTGCCCTGCCTTGATGAATAAGTAAGTTCAAAGAGTGTAATCCCGCCCTGGGAAGAAGCATGGACCACAGCCAGAGAAAGGACCTTAAAATGAAGACACAGAAGAAAAGAAAAATTGGAAACAACTAGCGGGACCAACAATAGGAAACTGACAAAGTAGACCGTGTTTATCTCCTGCGTGAAATACTGAAATCTCTAATGATTTCGGCAACGGTCATAATAACATGGAGAAACACATCTGATGTAACTTTTCAAAAGCAGTATACACATAATGCAATTACTTTTCTTCTTCTTCTTTTTTTTTTTTTTTTTTTTTTTTTGAGGGTCTCCCTCTGTCACCCAGGCTAGAGTGCGGTGGTGGTGTAATCTCTGCTCACTGCAACCTCCGCATCCTGGGTTCAAGCGATCCTCCTGCCTCAGCCTCCAGAGCAGCTGGGCTATAGGCACATGCCACCACGCCCAGTTAATTTTTGTATTTTTAGTAAGATAGGGTTTCGCCATGTTGACCAGGCTGGTCTCGAACTCCTGACCTCAGGTGATCCACCCACTTCAGCTTCCCAAAGTGCCAGGATTACAGGTGTGAGCCACCGCGCCCAGCCAATTTCAAAAATAGAAAATATACCAGAGAGAGGCCGGGTGCGGTGGCTCAAGCCTGTAATCCCAGCACTTTGGGAGGCCGAGATGGGCAGATTACGAGGTCAGGAGATCGAGACCATCCTGGCTAACCCGGTGAAACTCCGTCTCTACTAAAAAATACAAAAAACTAGCCGGGCGAGGTGGCAGGCGCCTGTCAGTCCCAGCTGCTCAGGAGGCTGAGGCAGGAGAATGGCGTAAACCCGGGAGGCGGAGCTTGCAGTGAGCTGAGATCCGGCCACTGCACTCCAGCCTGGGCAACAGAGCAAGACTCATTCTCAAAAAAAAAAAAAAAAAAATATATATATATATATATGTACACAAACACACACACACACACACACACACACACACACACACACACCCCCCAGAGAGAAATATATGAAAATGAAGTTTTCAGGCCAGTCATGGTGGCTCATGCCTGCAATCCCAGCATTTTGGGAGGCTGAGGTGGGCAGATCACTTGAGACCAGGAGTTGGAGACCAGCCTGGCCAACATGCCAAAACCCCAGCTCTACAAAAAATCCAAAAATTAGCTAGACATGGTGGCACATGCCTGTGATTCCAGCTACTTGGGAGGCTGAGGCACGAGAATCACTTGAACCCAGGAGGTGGAGGTTATAGTGAGCCAAGATCACACCACTGCACTGCAGCCTGGGCAAAAAGTAAGGCTCTGTTTCAAAAAAAAAAGAAAGAAAAGAAAAGAAAGAAAAAGAAAATTGAGTTTTCTTCTTTTTTTATCGTTTATAAATCTTCTACAATTATCATGCATTTTATTAAACTTATTGAATTTGTTTTTTAAAATCGGCAAAAATTATAAAAATTCTCATTTATTTTTATTCATTTATTTTAGAGACCGGGGTCTCACCATGTTGTCCAGGCTTGGCTTGAACTCCTGGGCTCAAGCCATTCTCCTGCCCCAGCCTCCCAAAGTGCTGGAATTGCAGGTGTGAGCCACTGTACCCAGCCCAAAATTCTCATTTTTAATGCAAGCATAGAGAATGATTCTCCTAAAGCTGGCGGTAAGGGGTTATGGTTGTTTTGGGGGACTCTGAAGACTTCATCACTCTCTTCTGTTAAGGAGTGGGGTTAAGGCTTAAAATAAGTAAATTTCAGAACAGTTCTCAATGGCAAGGGTCACTAAATACTAAAATAGGCGGCCATGGGGGACATGGAAGGTGTTTACATAAAATGCTTTCAACATGAAATTAACCAAACTTAGAGTAGGGTCAATTCAATGCCACCCAAAGCTAGGAGCTGTCCAGAAATGGTTTGCCCAGGCTGCTGGATGATTCTGCCTAGAAGGGTGAGGGGCGAGGTGGGAGCACTGTTCCTCAAGCAAGGATCTGCCCACCTGCAGGATGAGGATGAGGAGGTCTGAGTAAACATCAGATACCCAGCCCCACCCCAAAACCTGCTGACTCATCCTCCTTGCCACGTGGCTCAGACATCTGCCTATTGGAAGCAACGCCCCTAAAGTCTGAGAACCACTGTCCTCAGGTTTCCCTGTCTGTCAAGTGGAATTACTCATCCCTGCCCTGCGTCTACCCCCGCCCCCCTCCCTGGGCCATCGCGGCGCTCCCAGATGCTCCCAAAAGGGAATGCGCTTTGCAAAGCACTGAGTCCAGAGCGAGCGTTCTGCTTTGAGCCGTGCTCAGTCCCAGCCTGGCCCTGAGAAAAAAACAAAGCCGTTCCCTCAAGTTCTCTCGCAGTCCTCCCTCTCATACTTCCTCCCCTCCCGCCGCAGCAGGTGGGGGCGTTTTCCCCGCGGCGGCACTGCAGTGGGGTGTGCGCGCCAGCAATCCCAGGCGCCAGGCAGCCTCGGATCCGGAGCCTGGGATGAGGGTGGGAAATCCAGGGTGCGCCCCCGGGGCCTCCCCCTGCACAATCCCAGAAACAATTTCTCTACCCCAGGGCCCTCCGCTGGGCGGAGGGAAGTCTGGCCCCTTTCCTCCCAAATTCCCAGCCTCTCCAGGGAGTGTCCTGGAACCGAGGAAAGGTGGAGAATCGAGCTGGTGGGTTCCGGGATCTCCTTAGACCCTTTAGGAGATGCAACGTGGGCTTTAGAGTCCTGCATATCTGGATTCACAATCACTGGCTGTGTGACCTTGGGCATGTCGATAACCCTCTCTGAATCTCCGTTTCTTCATCTTTAAAATGGGGTTGTTTCTTACCACTTTCGTGGAACTGTTGTGATAACGCTTGCAAAGCACCAAGCAGGTCCCTGCCTAGAGTAACCTCTCCATAAACTGATGTCACTGTTGTTTTCAATGAGGGTGAGTTACCAGCCCTCTCCATCCTTTTGGAGCCAAATTTGACGCCGGACATCTGGGATTTGAGTCCCAGAAGTAAAGGAATGGTAGGCTCTCGGGGGGAGGGCGGCTGGGTATGAGGGAAGGGGACCTCAAGGACCCTGCCCCGCCACCTCACCCCCACCTCCAGTTCCGAGACCCTCTGGGCTCTGCCCGTGGCTTGGCCAGTTAATTGCTAACCTGGTGGGCTGAGAAGGTTCGCGGGTCCACCTCCCAAATCCTGTCTCGTGTCGTCGGAAGGGAAGGGTCTTTGTTCCCCCTCATAATCATGATTGCAAGACCCCCATTCGCACTGGACTCCCAAAGCATCCTCCCCTTGCCTGACCTCACCCCCGATCCCAGCCAGAGCCTTGACTGTGTTTGACAATTACAGGCTGCAAAGCCTCTTCATCCATCCAATGCGGGACACTTCAGGCGGCGTTTGCATCCCTGAACCCAGCCCTGGGACTCTGGGACCTGCCCTCGACCCCAGCCTCGGGGAATTAGGCTGTTCCGCATTCGGGGACAAGGACGCTTGGGAAGGAAGGCTGCTAGGATGGGGCGACGTCTTACCTCGGGTCCGCGGTCCTGCGGCGCGAGTGCAGAGGGCTCTTTGTGCCCCGGCTCACAGCGCAGAACTGGGGGAGCCCCTGCAAGCGCCTCCCATCTCAAACTCCTCCCCGCACTCGTCCGCAGCCTCCCTCCCTCTGGTCCCCCGAGCGCAGCCGGCGTCGTCTTTGTAGCTGCTGCAGCGCCCATGAAATTTTAATGCGGGAGCGGCTGGCGGGCGGAGGCGCCCCACCCCCGGCCCTCGCCTCCACCCTCCCGCTTCCTTGCGCCCCTACAACTCCACACCCAACCCCTCCTTACCCAGCCCAGAGTCCTGGCCAGGAAAGCGGGGTGCAGCGGGTCTTGGAGGGAGCACACCGCCGCCCCCGCCGCACAAAGGGGCTAGCAGGCCGGCGCTCTCAGCCTCCCGCATCCCCACCCGCGGCGCTGTCATGGCAACGCTTGCCCGGCCACTTTCGGCCGCAGAGAGCTCAGGGCTGGAGAGGCGCGGGGGCGGCGCGCGACCGCGGACCAGGGGCGCAGAAGCCTGAACCCCAGAGTAAGAGGACAGAAGACGCTTGTCCTGGAATAGTGCCAAGGGCTTAACTAGCAGACCTCGGGTGTATGCCACTTTATGCACATGGTTATGGTGAAGCCCAGATTTGAACCCATAACTGTAAATTCAGGCGTGTACAGCATTTGGCCTAACAACATGTATAGGTTTAGTCTTTAATTTTTTTATTATTTATTCTTATTATTTTAGAGATGGGACTTCACTCTGTCACCCTGGCTGAAGTGCAGGGGCACAATCATAGCTCACCACATCCTCCAACTCCTGGGTTCAGGAAATCCTCCTGCCTCCCCCTCAGCTTTTGGAGTAGCTGGGACTACAGGCGCGAGCCCCCGCGCCCGGCTTAGTCTTTTATTTAACTGCCCTCTTCTTAGTACCTACTATTTTCTAGAGTAGGGATGCTAGGAAGTGGTCCTGAAGTAGTGGTTCTAGAGCCGAAGCATGTACGTTGCTTGAGAACGTGTTAGAAATCCAATTCAGGGCCGGGCTCGGTGGTTTACCCCTGTAATCCCAGCACTTTGGGAGGCAGAGGCGGGCAGATCACCTGAGGTCAGGAGTTCAAGACCAGCCTGACCAACATGGTGAAACCCCGTCTCTACTAAAAAATTAGCCGGGCGCGGTGGTGAGTGCCTGTAATCCCAGCTACTCCTGACGCTGAGGCACAAGAACCGCTTGAACCCGGGAGGCGGAGGTTGCAGTGAGCCAAGGTCATGCCACTGCACTCTAGCGCGGGTGACAACAGCCAGACTCCCTCTCAAGAAAAGAAAAGAAAAGACAAGACGCCGGGCGTGGTGGCTGGCTCACATCTGTAATCCCAGCACATCGGGAGGCCAAGGCAGACAGATCACCTGAGGTTAGGAGTTCGAGACCAGCCTGACCAACATGGAGAGTCCCCGTCTCTATTAAAACTACAAAATTAGCCAGGCATGGTGGCACACGCCTGTAATCCCAGCTACTCAGGAGGCTGAGGCAAGAGAATGGCTTGAACCCAGGAGGCGGAGGTTGCAGTGAGCCGAGATCATGCCATTGCACTCCAGCCTGGGCAACAAGAGTGAAACTCCATCTCAAAAAAAAAAAAAAAGAAAGAAAAAGAAAAGAAAAGAAATGCGATTCAGGCTGAGTGTGGTGGCTTGCTCCTGCCTGTAACCCCAGCACTTTAGGAAACCTAGGGGACAGTCTTGCTTGAGCCCAGGAGTTCGAGACCAGCCTGGGCAATAAAGTGAGACCTTATCGCCACAAAAAAAAAAAAAAAAAAAAACAGAAAGATTAGCCAGGCCTGGTGGTGTGTGCCTGTAGTCCCAGCTGCAGTGAGCCCTGGGGGAAGAAAGGAAGGCCCAGATATGTATGTTTCAGCAAGTGCACCAAGGAATTCTGATGCACTCAAGCTGGCGAACCACTGTGCTAGAACATTCCAGTGACCTTCAGAACCAGACTGTTCTGGGTTTACATTTCAGTTCTGCCCATGCCCCTGACAACATGTGACCTTAGGCAAGCTCCATACCCTTCCTCAGTTACTTGTCCATAAACTAGAGATAATAATGGAATCCACATCATCAGGCTAAATGAAGGAAGTGTGCTTAGCACAGTTCCTGGCACCTAGTAACAGCTCAAGACATAGTTATATCATTAAACTACAACATCTCTTTTGTCACATTTCTGTGAATATTGTTTATCATCTTCATTGCTCACATAAAGAGGCTTAGAGAGGCAGTGAGAGCTGCCTACAGACACTGTAAGGAACCTGGGTAGATTTAAGCCTGTCCTTTTAGACTCCAACTTCCCCAGCTTTCTCTAGACTACACATCTGTTACTGGGACCAGCCCTGGTCTTCAGAAAATACAAACCCCATTCAACAAACTTATAAAACAGGCCCAGCCCAGGACCACTGCAGGAAGCTCAAGAGTCCCAAGGAGGCTTTAGACACAGCCTCCTACCCTGGCAGAGTTAGCAGTCCTGCCAGGATGGTAAGACCCACGTGAAAGAGTTAGAGAAAAGGCAAGGCAGTGTGTGGTCACAGCATTGCCCAGAGTACGCAGCCCACTATCAGGGTGGGACCAATGTAATCACAAAAGTCCTTTTTAAAAAATGTTTTGGCCGGGCGCAGTGCCTCACGCCTGTAATCCCAGCACTTTGGGAAGCCAAGGCAGGCGGATCACGAGGTCAGGAGATTGAGACCATTCTGGCTAACACGGTGAAACCCCGTCTCTACTAAAAAATACAAAAAAATTAGCCGGGCGTGGTGGCGGGTGCCTGTAGTCCCAGCTACTTGGGAGGCTGAGGCAGGAGAATGGTGTGAACCCGGGAGACGGAGCTTGCAGTGAGCCAAGATTGCGCCACTGCCCTCCAGCCTGGGCAGCAGAGTGAGACTCTGTCTCAAAAAAATAAAATAAAAAATATAAAAAATAAATTAAAATAATAAATAAATAAATAAATATTTTAAAAAGTGTTTTGAGACAAGGTCTTGCTCTCTTGCCCAGGCTGGAGTGCAGTGACAAGGATCATAGCTCACTGCAGCCTTGAACTCTTGGGCTCAAGAGATCCTCCTGCCTGAGTTGCCATCGCCCAGGTCTACGACTTCCCCCTAATTCAATAGTCTAGTCTAGTCTCCCTAGACACAAACAAAAAGGGAAATACAATTTGGCATGACACATTCTAACTGAGTACAGGGGATACGTAGAGGTCACCACTTCCTTTCTTAAGCATTCCCAAGCCACCTGTTTTATAATCCATTCCCGAATTCTCCTGAGTGTCAGTCTATCATTTCCAATATCTACTTGGAAAAAAATCAAACCACCTGTTCATCCCAAACTTTCACACTTCATCCTATTCCCTGGGGCTTCTGAAGGATGAGCAATAGTGAATTTATGATTCTCTTTCCAAGCATCTTTGGTTCTAGAGATATTGTAATCAAACCTAGGTTTGGCTGCTCGCTGCTTGAAAGCCAGACGCCAGAGATAAGGGTTGATGGGAAGAAAATTAGGTTTACTTAAAGAGCTAGCAAAACCAAGAAGATAATGGACTATTTATTGTTCTAAAGTACCATACTATCATATTAAGTCAGTACAGATTTTATGCTGTTTTTATGTTAAAGTCAAGTAGAAGAGGTTGAGCGTGGTGGCTTACGCCTGTAATCCCAGCACTTTGGGAGGCCGAGGTGGGCGGATCACCTGAGGTCAAGAGTTTGAGACCAGCCTGGCCAACATGGTGAAACCCTGTCTCCACTAAAAATATAACAATTAGCTGGGCATGGTGGTGTGTGCCTGTAATCTCAGCTACTCAGGAGGCTGAGGCAGGAGGATCACTTGAACCTGGGAGGCAGAGGTTGCAGTGACCTGAGATCACACCACTACACTCCAGCCTGGGCAACAGAGCAAAGGGGAAGAGAAGGGGGGTTGAATTGGGATCAACAGATGACCAATTACCACTGGCATCTGGGCACCAGCGAGGGTCCAAGAAGGTTGAGAACTTCTTTGTCCTTGGTCAGGTCACAATGCTTTTATAAATCTTTAACAAAACATTGATTATTTACATACTTCTCCTTTAATCCCAGAGTTAGTTTTTAAAAACTACATGATTGCTTTTTTCTGCATATTATCTCAGTGCTCTAAAATTATCTTAGCCTACGTGCAGGAATGGGAAAAGGCCTCTTAAACAAAAATTGAGTTAGTTATGTTAGTACTTTTGCTGTTTCGCTGTTGCAAAGTCTTCTCAAGGCAAGCAGTGGGGAAGTGACGGAAGGGAGCAAAAGGGGTGACAGTTAGAGGATACTGTGGCTCACTGCAAATAGACCGTCTAACTCAGGCGGACTCAGGACAAGCCATGAACTGAGTACTGCAAGGAGGGAGTGGACACTCATGTTCAGCAGATGCCATTACCAGTGTGGGCCTCCTCTGCTCCCAGTTCTCTAACATGGTACATTTCTGTATCGGGGCAGACCAGACTAGCTCTCCTGGGGGATTCAGCTGGTCCTTTGCCCTCCTTTTGCCCATATGTTGAGTGCCTTTGTGGTGAGCAAAGTCTTCCCTTGCATCCTCCATTTCCCTAGGGAGGGTTGGACATCCTTTGGGGTTCATGCCTGGTTTGAGAAGTAGAGCTGGCATCCTTCTCTCCTCCCCATCAATGTAACTGTGACCCTCACCTCATCCTACAGGTAGACTTAGGACATACCCTGGGAAGAGCATGCCTCGAGATGGTAAACATCATCCTCACCACAACTGGCCAAGAGTTCTCACCTTCCAGGAAACATGTATAGGGCCAATTTGGACCTTAGGAGCCCATGAGCAGATAAGAGTACCCCAAAGAGACACATCAGTATTCCTGCTCTGCATGATACTGCTCTGAAACCCCAGATTTCCAGGAGAATTCTGACACTGGCAACATATAAAGGAGAGGGGAGCCTGAGCCTCTCTTCTCTTTAGTCCTAGAACAGCCCTTGGAGAAACAAGAGTGGCTCCAGAGGCCAGGGTTCCCGTTGCAATTCTGTTATCAGCCCACTGGGTTCCTCTTTAAAAAGAGAGAGAGCGGGCCAGGCGCAGTGAGTGGTTCATGCTTGCAATCCCAGCACTTTGAAAGGCAGATCACGAGGTCAGGAGTTTGAGATCAGCCTGACCAACATGGTGAAACCCCTGTCTCTACTAAAAATACAAAAATTAGCCAGGCGTGGTGGTGGGCGCCTGTAATCCCAGCTACTCAGGAGGCTGAGGCAGGAGAATTGCTTGAACCCGGGAGTTGGAGGTTGCAGTGAGCCAAGATCATGCCACCGTACTCCAGCCTGGGCAATGGAGCGAGACTCCGTCTCAAAAAAAATAAAAATAATAAATAAATAAATAAATAAAAAGAGAGAGAGATAAGAAATTCACATACTCTAAGGTCGGACACAGTGCCTCACGCCTGTAATTCCAGCGCTTTGGCAGGTTGAAGTGGGAAGATCACTTGAGTCCAGGAACTCAAGACCAGCCTGGGCAGCATAATGAGACCGACCCCCCGCTCCACCACATCTCTACAGAAACCTTTTAAATATTAGCCGGACATGGTAGTGTGCGCTTGTGGTCCCAGCTACATGGAAGGCTGAGCAGAGAGGATCACTTGAGCCTAGGCGTCAGAGGCTGCAGTGAGCTCTGATTGCACCAAGGCACTCCAGCGTGGGCAACAGAGCAAAACTGCGTCTCAAAAAGAGAAAGAAATAAACAGAAAAGAAAGGGAAGTCGCATCCTCTAAAACTAACCATTTAAAGTGTATGATTCAGTGGCAATGAGTACATTCACAATGTTATGCTGCCACCAGGTCTAGTTAGTTCCAAGATGTTGTCGTCACCCCCAAAATAATACTCCACACCCTTAAGCGGTTACTTCCCAGTTTCCCCTCCAGCCCATTGTCATAGGTGACCTTTTGTGCTGGCTTCTTTCACTCGGCATAATGTTTCTGAGATTCATCCACAATTGTAGCATGGCTCAGCACTTTATTCCTTTTATGACTGAATAATATTCCATTGTATGAACAGAACACAATTTATTCATCCATTCTTTCGTTGATGGACACGTGGGTTGTGTCCACCCTTTGGCTAACGTGAATAGTGCTGCTATGAACATGCATATGCAAGTATCCGTTTGAATCCTTCTTTTCGGTTCTTTTGGGTACATACCTCTCTATTCCACGTTTCCTTTTCTATTCCCCCACCTTGCCTTAGTGAGAGGGATTATGGAGTCAGTAGCTAGGGGGGGCTTCCTTATATACACCCTACCATGTTCCCAGCTCCACTTCTCTGCCGGGCCACACTTGTAGCCCTTGGAGGAAGGATTCTGGGAAAGGCCAAATTTTGTCTTCCCTCCAGCCATGTTACGGATGGAGACTGGTCTATCAGGGGATCAGGGGATCTCTTTTCTGACAGCTGTCCCCTGAGCAAACAGCTCCTGGTTTTACCCAGATAGAACATCTCATTTGACTCATCAAAGCGGCCATCTTTACCTGGGGTGAGCATGGGGCTCCCTGAGTTCAGCAGTGAGTGTTTGTAGAGCAGAGGAGAGGAGAGCTGCATTTGGTATGGCCCAGAAAGAATGTGCCTTTCAACAATTCCCTGAAACTACAAAATTATTTCCCTGCCACTCCCCGGCCCCATAATCATCGTCAGATGCAATGAACTTGACCCCTTGCCCGCTTACTTACCAGAGGCCTTTCCAAGTGCTTTATCCACACTCTCTCTTAGCACCCTCTAAGAAAGTATCGGTGTCATCTCCATCTGGTAAGGAAAGTGAGGCTTAGACAGGGAAAGTGACTTATCCAAGGTCACCAGCTAGAATGTAGTAAACCTGAGATTGAAACCCAGTGCTGTCTGATTCCAGAAGCTGCCCTCAGCCTCTCTGAAAACTCGTCTGCATCATCCTGAATCCTTTATTACCCTAAGAAGGGATGCGCCACCCCTCAGCCAGCTGAAAAATGATCCCACTGCCATGCTCGGGTCACTCCAGGGTCTGTCCATCCGGGCATGGGCTCAGGATCAATGCCATGGTCAACTAGAGCTCAGTGGTCTCCAAAATCTTCTCTCTGTCCTGCCCCCAGTGGCATCTAAATGTGTGAAGGCCAGCAGTCTCTCTAGATAAAGGATAAATGGTGGATATAAGCCTGGATCACCCCAGATACAGATCCTGAGACATGGATTCAAATGCAAGTTGTTTATTTAGGACGTATTGGTACCAGGAAGCCTTGGTAAGGGAGCAGGTTAGGGAGACAGGGAAGAGGAGAAAGCTGGAATAGGTACACTAAAGAGTATACTTGTCATCAAGGACAGTCATAACAAAGTACCAAGACTGGGAGGTCTTAACAAACACCTTAAGGAGGCTGGAAGTCCAAGACCAAAGTAGCAGCAGGGTCAACTTCTCCTGCAGCCTCTCTCCTCAGTTCACAGATGGCAGCTTCTCAGTGTGTCATCATGTGGCCTTTTCTCTGTGCACACACAACCCTGGTGTCTCTCCCTCTTCTCACAAGGACATCGGTCCTGTCAGATTAGGGTCTCACCCTTTCTACCTCATTCTACCTTAATTACCTCTTTAGAGGCCCTATCTTCCAGTGTAGTCACATTGGGGGTTAAGGCTTCAACATAAGAATTTGAGTGGGGAGAGCACAGCTTACTCTATAACTATGAGCAAGTTGTCAGCGACTAGAACTCGGTCCTGCTGAGGTCTTCTGGGAGACTGCTGGACACACCTGACATGTCCTACCCCAGGTCGTGGAAGTCCTGGAACTCTGCATTCACTTTTTTTTTTTCTTTTTTTTTTTTTTCTTTTTTTTTTGAGATGGAATCTCCCTCCGCCGCAAGGCTGGAGTGCAGTGGCATGATCTCGGCTCACTGCAACCTCCGCCTCCCAGGTTCGAACGACTCTGCTGCCTCAGCCTCCCAAGTAGCTGGGACTACAGGCACATGCCACCATGCCCAGCTAATTTTTGTATTTTCAGTAGAGACGGGGTTTCACCATGTTGGCCAGATGGTCTCAATCTCTTGACCTCGTGATCCACCCGCCTCGGCCTCTCAAAGTGCTGGGATTACAGGCGTGAGCCACCGTGCCCCGCCCTCCACCCGCTTTTATCTCTTATGGTTGAAGGGTGATCCCTGGACATCAACTTCTTGCCACCTCCAGGCTGCCCCTTGAACAGACCAAGCATGTGTCCTCATCCAATTGACACCACAGCACCCACGAGTTGGGCACTGTTGTCTGTGTTGGGCACACAAGGAAACAGGCTTTGAGGGGTGATGGGCAGCACCCGGGGCCTGGTCTCCTTCTGTCAGCTGGAATAGTGGGGAGCAGCCCACCAGGGACTGCCAGGCTCTCTGCCACCCGACTCTCTGTCTTATTTCCTTTCTCTGCCTTCCTCCCAGCCATAACGGTCAGCCAAGACATGGACTCAGGAGTCAGACAGAACTAAGTTTGAATTCCACCATTGCCCCTTACCCACCACGTGACTTTGGGCAGGGAACTTCAACCCTCTGGGCTTCAGTTTCCTCTTCTGTAAAATGGAGATTACATAACCTCACTTGCAGGGCTTTTGAAAGAATTAAGTGGTCTGAGTGCAGAAAACACATGGCCCATCACAGGTCCCAGTAAATGCTCTCTCTCTCTCTCTCGCACGCACGCGCTCACTCGCTCTCATATTATTGGGAAATATGATGTTGATCTATTATTTTTCTGAATTTTTTCCTCCTTCCTGTGAATATTCTGTGGTTCCTGCTCTCAGTTTTTGGGCCTTATGCAAGTGATTTGACTTCAGCCTGGTAGTTTCTCTCTCTCTCTCTCTCTCTCTCTCTCTCGCTCTCTCGCTCTCTCCCTCTTCCCCCCACTCTCTCTTTCTCTCTCAAGGCCATTAGAGACCCCTCACGAGACCTAGAGTTCTTATACCTGGGTAGTTATTATAAAGGATCTTAGAAGCTAAGCAGACACCAGCACTATCTGCAGTGCACACACGTATCAAGTCCAGTCCATAGACACAGTTGCTGTTCTTTTTTTTTGAGACGGAGTCTTGCTTTGTCGCCCAGGCTGGAGTGCAGTGGCCGGATCTCAGCTCACTGCAAGCTCCGCCTCCCGGGTTTACGCCATTCTCCTGCCTCAGCCTCCCGAGTAGCTGGGACTACAGGCGCCCACCACCTCGCCCGGCTAGTTTTTTTTTGTATTTTTAGTAGAGACGGGGTTTCACCATATTAGCCAGGATGGTCTCGATCTCCTGACCTCGTGATCCGCCCGTCTCGGCCTCCCAAAGTGCTGGGATTACAGGCTTGAGCCACCGCGCCCGGCCAAGTTGCTGTTCTTTCTGTGTGAGCAGGTGCTGTTGCTTTAACTATAATACAGGGTTGTGGAGACACTATACTACATTAGTGGCACTTAAAAAAAAAATCATCTGGTCTTTTCTCCATTGGCAGGACCTGAAAATGTATCCTCTACTTTATGGAGTCTATGATCCATTTTCCATTAAGACAAAAAGAAAAAAAAAAGTCAAACTATCAAAGTCCAGGGACCACCAGTTTCCCCCAGCACATTTATTTTATGGTGCACACAGCAAGGCTCAGGAGGCCAAGAGACCTTGCCTGAGGTCGCAGGGAACCTCCCCCTGCCCCCAGGCTCCCTGCTCCATGCACCTCGCCCCTGCCTCTCTTTTGTCTCCAGCGAGTGTGCTTGCCTACGTGCGTGCGTGCAGGGCCATGTCCCCAGCCCTGCTGCTTCTTTGTCTGGGCTTTTGTGTCCAGACAACAGAGAAGCGGGGCAGAGTGTGTTGCTCTCATCCATCTGCAAACAGACCCCCTCCAGACGCCCTGCACCTGCTCCCCGGCCCTCCCAGTCGCCCCAGCAGGTGCTGCAGCATGGCCATCCTCTCCCTGCTGCAGCGGCTTCTGCTGCTGCTGCTGCGGAGGCTGAAAGGTGCAGACCGCAGCCGCCAGCACAGCGGCTGCCTTCCCTCCTCCCCACCCCCCTGCCGCCACCTCTCAGTCACAGGAGATGAGTCTCATCTTTTTTCCTGTATGGGCAGATGCTGACAGAGCCAGAGATGGGGCTAGAAGGAATTGGGATGGGGAAGACAAGCTCTGCAGGAGACTTTACAAAGGCACCCTTCCTCCAGTTTTGTTGTCACCCTTCCTTCTCCCACACCCCCGCACCCAATGCACTCCCAGCCCCATCGATGCTCTGGAACGTTTCGCCAAGTCATTCCCCCTCCCACCAAGTTGCCACTGTTGTCCTGGCCTCCAGCATCCCCTACTGGGCTTCCTTCCAATCTGTTCTCCTTGCTGCAGCAGCCTGAAGATTCTGGAAATGCAAAGCTGACCTCATCACTCCCCTCCTCGTAGCCCCTCTGGTCTCAGGATGGACAGCAGACTTTACCTTCCCTGGCAACCTTACCCTGCCCTGGCTGGCCCCCAGCCCATGGCTCCACCCTCATCCTTCAGCACGCTCCCACCCCAGGCACACACCTCCAGGAGCAGCCCAGCCTCATGGTCTCCAGGGAACCTTCCCTGACTTTTAGGTCTCTGGATTGACTGGGGCCCCTCTCCTTCTGGGCTGATTTCAGTTTAGAATTACATATCCATTTGCTTTTCTGTTGTACACAATCTCTGTCTCTCTCTCTCTCTCTCTCTCTCTCTCTCTCTCTCTCTCTCTCCTCTGTCTCTCTCTCTCCACCCACCCCCCGCCCCCGCCATCCCCACAACTAACCCATGAGGTTCGTCATGGGAGAAGCCCACTCTATTGTCGCACCCTGGCGTCTCCAAGGCACGGTGAAGGGTCTGACACACAGGAGGCCCTCCACGTGTGTTTGCCAGAATGACTAAATCTTGAAGCTTCAAATGCTGTGGTTCTGCAGGGCTTCTCAGAAACCATTTTATAGACGGAACAGAGACCCAGAGAAGAAAAGTGGCTTCCCCGAGGTCTCTGTGTTCCAATACAACCATGCTGACGCTATTATCCCAGGGTCTCCAGGGACCCCAGTGTCTTATGCCTTCCAAAGGTCAATCTCTCCTTGAAAAGCCAATCAAACACCTCAAGTGCCCACCCTGAAGTGGCTGCAGAAATGCAATCCCCTTTCAGGGACTTGCCTGGGTTGATGATGGCGTATTCATCTCTTGCTCCAAACATCTGTTCCTATCACCTTGATCCCATCTACCTATCTCCATTCCTGTGGCCTGTGGTCCTCTCTGCAGACACAGAGGCCGGCTCCCACACCACCCTCATTATTCCTCATAGTACTAACAACACAAAGCTCTTAGGGAAAGCACTAAGACAGTTTGGGGTAAATCATAACACTTATTGAGCATTTACTGTGTTTCAGGTTCTGGGATAAATGCTATAAATGCAGTAGCTACTAACAGTCCGGTGGTGCCGGGGATACACAATTTCTCCCCATTTTATAGACAAGGAAACTGAAGATAAACAGACACAACTAGAAGGTATCTGAGCCAAAATTCGGTCCCAACGATCTGCATCCAGATCCTGGCCGCATGGAGCCCTCTCCCCAACCCTGTCCCATGATACCTTCCAAGGCTCCCATCATCTTCCATCTGGTCAGCAGACCCTGTACAGTCCTCCCTGCCTCTCATGGTTCCTGTCTACTCCAGCCTGCCCACCCCCACACAGCCACGCCACAGCCGTCCTGCAGAACAGTACATTCCTTATTTATGAGATGCATCTGGGCTCTCTGCAAATCAGCTGTGAATGCCACAATGCCTGCCGGAGGGAGGCAGAGAATTCTGGAGCCAACATCTTCCAGGAGGCAGGTGGGGACTGGGTTCAGGGTACCAGGCTCTAGTAGGGACACCCACTGGGCCTGAAGAGCACAGATGGGGCTGGGGAAATAGTGATCTGTGCTTTTGATCTCTTTTGCATCTGAGTCTGCATCACATAAGTGGCAGGGAGCCTGGAGGATGGGGAGGTGGGAAATAGGGTGGACACTAATATTAATCAAGTATCTCCTGAAACACACACAAAACCCTCCAAGGTGGGGATTCTTGTGCCCGCTTTACAGAGGAGAAAACGGAGACTTGCAGAAGGTAGGCAAGCTCTTTCTGAATGGATAACCTTGCTTCGTCCTTTCTGTCCCTTAAAAAGAGGAGAGTTAAGGTGGCTGGAAAGATGTCCTGAACATCATCAGAAAACTAAACATAAAATAAGGTAGGAAAATGAGGCCCAGGGGAAGGAATGTGGACTCAGAGATTAAACTCCTCTTTTAAATTCCTGCCATACGATTCTATCCAGTTGCTAATAGTGAACCGTAGGTTGGTTCCAGGCATCCTGGAAGACAATACAAAGAGGGAATACAATGAGTTTCACAAGTGGACAGTGTCTGCAGAGAAGAAACAAACCAGATGCACAGTGACAGAGCTATGGCTGGTACTGAAAACAGAGAAGGACGTGTAGCCCCACCCCAATCTCAGTCCCAGATACCTAAACTTCTAGGAACTAGCTTTTGGTTCCCTTTCCACCATCCCTCTACCCCACCACCGGGGAGAGGGCCGGGGGCGGGGCAGGCGCACAATCTGACCCCACCATGGAGGGTGTGTTTTTATATCTTACCACCAGGTGTCAGTGCGGGGCAGGTCTCAGCAGGCGGTTTCTAGGATGGACTGAGGTTTCTTAGGAACCTCAGTGAGTGAGGGCTAGAGCCTTAGGTTGAACCTTAACAAAGAAATTGATCTCCCGGTTGGAGGAAGATGGCTGCCGCCCGGGGATTCTCCCTAACAGCCGCGACACAAAGAGCGCTCACTCCCTGGCCGAGGGGCAGGCTCCTCGCGGCCTCCCCGGGACTCCGGGAGGGCGCGTCCTCCAGCCCCGAGGCTGGGGAAGGGCAGATCAGCCTCAGGACAGCTGCGTCCAGAGGCTTCTGGAAATCACCAAAGGGTCAGAATTCCTCAGGCTGCAGGTGGAGGGAGGTGGGTGCGCCAGATTCCAATGCAGATGTTCACTGGATACAGTTATCAACCCCGATGACAGGGTATTTGAACAGGGTGGGGCAAGAGTGGTGGTTGACTCTGATAGCTTAGCCTTCGTGAAAGGGGCCCAGGTGGACTTCAGTCAAGAACTGATCCGAAGCTCATTTCAAGTGTTGAACAATTCTCAAGCACAGCAAGGCTGCTCCTGTGGGTCATCCTTCTCTGTCTAACTTTGATGCGATGACAGGTGACTCTGACTCTGAGATTGTCACCAGTTGTACCAATTTGAGGAACCTGGAGTTAGTAGAATTCTAGAAGTTTCCTTTTAATCATGTCCCTCTCAATTTTATTTCCCACCATCCAAGAGTATTGTGTTATGCCACTATTATTTTCAGAACGTGAAGATTTTACTCTTGGCTTAATTTTTCCCTCCAACTCCCCTCAGTGCTAAGGCTGAGCCTCCAGATGCTCTTACCTCAGATTTAATCACTGGTTGAAACTCCATATACTTTGTAGAGCCTCCGTGGCTCTAAAATTTGGAATTAACTTCTCTGGCCTTAAGAGCTGCTTGTACATATGTGGATAGCTATGTATAAAAGCTTCATTTAAAAAAAGAGAGAAAAGAAATTTATCTCCTGCTCTGCCAGAACGAAGAGCCCTGGACAGAGAATCAGGAGCCCAGAATTCAAATCCCAGCTCCGCTTCCAGGGCTCTGTGCAAACCAGAGCACATCAACTTGCCTTTTTCAGTGTTGGTCTTTTCATCTGAGGAAGGGGGAAATTTATGGAGGGAGTGGGACACTGAGACACAGTGATGGAGGATGATCATGGCCAATGAAGCTGGGACAGGTAGAAGTGGAGACAGAAAGAATTTCCAAACTAGAGGGGAGAAAAAAAAAAGTGGGGGTAAAGGGCCCACTTCCAAGAAATAAAATCCCACCAAGGTCCCTGTTTAGGGACGGGGAGAGAAAGTGGTAAGTTCTGTTTTGTGTCTTCTGGTTGGTTTGAGGGAGTAAAGTAGTCAGGACTTTTTCAAGTGGAAATGACGGAAACTTATCTTAAAGTGTCTTAGTAGGGGCCGGGCGCGGTGGCTCACACCTGTAATCCCAGCACTTTGGGAGGCCAAGGCAGGCAGATCACGAGGTCAGGAGATCGAGACCAGCCTGGCTAACACAGTGAAACTCCATCTCTACTAAAAAATACAAAAAAATTAGCTGGGCACCGTGGTGGGCGCCTGTAGTCCCAGCTACCCAGGGGGCTGAGGCAGGAGCATGGCGTGAACCCAGGAGGCAGAGTTTACAGTGAGCCGAGATCACACCACCGCACTCCAGCCTAGGCGACAGAGCGAGACTCAATCTCAAAAAAAAAAAAAAAAAAAAGTCTTAGTAGGACCAGGAAAAAAAAAAAACAGGAGAGGGTGTTCTTTGTCTCCTGTGATAAAAAGCAAATGGGAGCAGGGTATGGTGGCTCACGCCTATAATCCCAACACTTTGGGAGGATGAGGCGGGCAGATCACCTGAGGTCACGAGTTCGAGACCAGCCTGGGCAACATGGTGAAACCCTATCTCTACTAAAAGTACAAAAATTAGCCAGACGTGATGGTGCACGCTTGTAATCCCGGCTACTCGGGAGACTGAAGCAGGAGAATCTCTTGAACCCAGCAGGCAGACATTGCAGTGAGCCGAGATGACACCATTGCACTCCAGCATGGGTGATAGGGTGAGACTCTGTCAAAAAAAAATAATAATAAATGGCAAATAGGGTGTCTGCATAACAGGATGCTTGAGCTCATTCTCACCATCTCCAGCCTCAGCTTTCTTCTGCACCAGTTTTGTTTCCAGGGTGGCTTTGATGGCAAGGTCCAAGGTTACATACATCCTATGAGCTTCTTAAACTCTGCTCAAAGACAGCTGTTCTTTCTGAATTGATCCAACCAGAGTTTTAGAGTTGATTCTCACTGGCTCAAATTGGATCATGTGCTCGTCCATCCCGAACCCAATCACAATGACTATTATTGGTCAAACCTGGGTTATGTCTTCCCTTTTGGAATCAAGATGGGTCAACTCCATTCAGTGCCTTGAGTCAGAGAAGAGGAAGGGTGATTGTTTTTTTTTTTTTTTTTTTTTTTTTTTGAGACGGAGTCTCGCTCTGTCGCCCAGGCTGGAGTGCAGTGGCCGCATCTCAGCTCACTGCAAGCTCCGCCTCCCGGGTCTATGCCATTCTCCTGCCTCAGCCTCCCGAGTAGCTGGGACTACAGGCGCCCGCCACCTCACCCGGCTAGTTTTTTGTATTTTTTAGTAGAGACGGGGTTTCACCGTATTTAGCCAGGCTGGTCTCGATCTCCTGACCTTGTGATCCGCCCGTCTCGGCCTCCCAAAGTGCTGGGATTACAGGCTTGAGCCACCGCGCCCGGCCTGGGTGATTGTTTAATCTAAAACTGAGGGTCCCCCCAGAAGCTGCTAAAGGTCCAGGAAGGATAAAATAGCAGAAAGCCACCTCCCTGCAGTGGGCAGGAACCTGTCATGACCCACAGGCCTGCCTCCCTGATGTTTTGTGTCAAGAGATGATTCCAGGAACTCACAGCAGAAAAAGGAAGGGCCTCCCCACCCCTCCCCTATTTCCCCTCTATTAATCTTCTAATTACAGCAACCGGTAAACAGAGGCCCCAGGAAGTAGGAGCGGTGGGTGGGGATTCACTACCCGCAGGCCAGGTGGGGGCCTCACTTGCTCAGTTTCCTCCCGGGTGAGGTGAGAGGCCAGCCCCCTGGTGGCTGCTGACTCAGAGATTATGGATATGTGAGGGCCTGGCCAGGTGCCCAGCACAGAGTGGGGCACTCAGTCGCTGCTGTCTCTCCTTTCCGCAAATGGCTGTGGTGAGGGTGGTTGTTACTGGAATCATCACTGCTTTTGTCCTTGTTAATAATGAATAGGCGTTCCATACAGCCCTCTCTCAGGGGAGCATAAACAAAAGCTTGCCAGCGTTCCTTTTCTCTCTCCCTCTCTCTTTCCCCTTGGTCTCTCCACTCTCCTCTCTCTCTTTCTCCTCTCTCTTTCTCTTCCCTCTCCCATCACCTCCTCTCTTTTTTCTCTGTCCCTCTGTCTCTCCCCTCTGTCTCCCTCTCTCTCTTTCTCTGTGTGTCTCCCCATCTTTCTCTCCCCTCTCTCCCCTGACTCCCTCTCTCTCTCCCCTCTCTCCTCTCTCTCCCTCTCTCTCTCTTTCTTCCCTCTCTCCTCGGTCTCTCCCCTCTCTCTCCCTCCCTTTTTCTCCTCTGTCTTTTCTCAGTCTCTCCCCCGACCTCCTCTCTCTCCCTCTTTCTCTTTTTCTCTGGCCTCTGTCTCTCTCTCCCCTGACTCCGTTTCTCTTGTTCTCTCCCCTCTCTCCCTCTCTCTCTCCCTACCTTCATCTCATAAACACACCCTAGATGTGTAGGAGCTTCAGCTTCCACCCTGTTTCGTGTTAGGTGGTTGTGTTCCTTTTTGTCTGATGACTCCCACTGAGGTCTTTGTCACAGCTTTGCTCTTGGGGATCTCAGTGGGGCAGTAGTGAGAACACAGGTGGAGAAGGGGCAGGAGGAGGAACCAGGTCCTTATGTCACTTAGCATAATGTCCTGCAGGTTCATCCATGTTGTCACCCATGGCAGGATTAATCTTCTTCTTTTTTTTTTGAGACAGAATCTCTGCCGCCCAGGCTGGAGTGCAGTGGCTCGGCTTAC
The DNA here is from genome assembly GCF_037993035.2 of Macaca fascicularis. Taxonomy (NCBI): domain Eukaryota; kingdom Metazoa; phylum Chordata; class Mammalia; order Primates; family Cercopithecidae; genus Macaca; species Macaca fascicularis. The sequence goes on from NC_088384.1 coordinate 25,046,341, forward strand.
TGCAACCTCCTCCTCCCAAGTTCACTGGGGTAGACGGGGCAGGAGAGGGAGCAAGGGTAGAATAAGAAAGGCACGCGCACGCGCGCGTGCGTGTGCGTGTGCGTGTGTGTGTGTGTGTGTGTGTGTGTCATCTGATTGATCCGGCTAGAACTTCCAGTGCGATGTTGATTAGAGTGGTCTTCCTGATCTTAAAGGAAAAGCTTTCAGCTTTGCACCATTGAGTATGGCGTTAGCTATGGTCTTGTAACATATGGTAAATTTATCGTGTGGTGGTACGTTCCTTCTGTGCCTAATTTGTTGAGAGTTTTTATCAGGAAAATATACTGAATTTTATCAAGTGCTTTTTCTCTGTCTATTGAGATGATCATATGGTTTTTGTCCTTCATTCATTAATGCAGTGTTCACATCTTTGTTTTGGTTTGGTTTTTGATTTTGGGTTTTTTGAGACACAATCTTGCTCTGTTGCCTGGGCTGGAGTGCAGTGGTGCAATCTTGGCTCGCTGCAGCCTCCGCCTCCAGGGTTCAAGTGATTCTCCCACCTCAGCCTCCTGAGTATCTGCGACTACAGGCATGTGCCACCACACCCGATTAATTTTTGTATTTTGGTAGTAGAAACGTTTTTGCCATGTTGGCCAGGCTGATCTCGAACTCCTGACCTCAGGCAGTCTACCCACTTCGGCCTCCCAAAGTGCTGGGATTATACTGCACCAGGTCCACGTTTATTAATTTGTCTATATTGATCCAGCCTTGCGTCCCAGGGATAAATCCCACTTGACCATGAATGATCCTTTCAATGTGCTGTTGAATTTGGTTTGCCAGTATTTTGTACCTATTCTCATCAGAGATATTGTACTGTAATTATCTTTCCTTGTGTCCTGGTCTGGCTTTGCATTCAGGATAATGCTGTAAAATAAGCTTGGAAGTGTTCCTTCTTCTTTATTTTGGAAGAGTTTGGGAAGGATAAGTATTGGTTTTTCTTTAAATGTTTGATGGAATTTCACTGTGAAGCCATGTGGTCCTGGTTTTGTTTTGTTTTTTGTTTGTTTGTTTGTTTTTTGAGACAGAGTCTCAGTCTGTCACCCAGGCTGGAGTGCAATGGTGCGATCTCGGCTCACTGCAAGCTCCGCCTCCCGGCTTCACGCCATTCTCCTGCCTCAGCCTCCCGAGTAGCTGGGACTACAGGCGCCCGCTGCCACGCCCGGCTAATTTTTTGTATATTTAGTAGAGACGAGGTTTCACCGTGGTCTCTATCTCCTGACCTTGTGATCCGCCCACCTCGGCCTCCCAAAGTGCTGGGATTACAGGCGTGAGCCACCGCGCCGGGCCTTTTGACACTTCTCAAAAGAAGCCATACAAATGGTCAACATATATATGAAAACATGCTCTGCATTACGAATCATCAGGAAAATGCAAACTAAAGCCACCATCGGATATCTCCTCCCACCTGTTAGAATGGCCAGTATGAAAAAGACAAAAGAGAAGTGTGGGCCAGGATGTGAGAAAATGGAACCCTTATGCGCTGTTGGTGGGAATGTAAATTAGCACAGCCATTATGGAGAACAGAATGGAGGTTCCTCAGAAAACCAAAAATAGAATTGCCATATGATCTAGCAATCCCACTGCTGGATGTCTATCCAAAGGAATTGAAGTCAGTATGCTGGCGAGATGCCTGCACCCCCGTGTTCATCGCAGCACTATTCACAATAGCCAAGACATGGAATCAATCTACAGTCCATTCACCTGTCCACCAACAGATGAATGGATTTTTTAAAATGTAGTGTATATATACACAATGGCTAAAAAAGGAGGTTGTTGGGAAGCCGAGGTGGGCAGGTCACCTGAGGTCAGGAGTTCAAGACCAGCCTGCCCAGTGTAACAAAGCCCTGTCTCTACTAAAAATGCAAAAATCAGTCAGGCGTGGTGGCAAGTCCCTGTAATCCCAGCTACACAGGAGGCTGAGGCAGGAGAATCGCTTGAACCCGGGTGGTGGAGGTTGCGGTGAGCCGGGATCAAGCACTCCACTCTGTAATACAGCAAGACCCACTCTCAAAAAAGAAAAAAAGAGAAGGCTCACATTATGTATTATCTTATTTTCACACCATTTTTCCAGGTATCAACTCCTCAAACCCTCATGACAGCCTTCCTCTTTTAAAAGCAAGGAAACTGAGGCTCACTGGGGCAAAGCAGCTCACTGGAGAACACCTTACCTGGTAAACACAGGATCCAGGATTCACACCCAGGTGTGTGCAACCCCCAAAGTCTTGTCTTCTTCTGTCCTGTTTTACCTACTCACAGGTGTGAGCACCTAGGGAATAGGCTGCAAGGAACAACATGGACAGTGCCTACTGTGTGGTCTTAGACAAGTCCCCTTCCCTCTCTGGGCAAAGAGGTTGCTGGTTTGGGATCCGCAGCCGTGGATCCTGTGTTCAGTCCTGTCGGCTGTGCATAGTGTTCTGGGTGATGGGTGCTCCATGCCTACCGCTCACTTCTGACCAAATAGCATCAATAATTTAAGCTCTCTTTCTTTTATAACCTGGGCAAATTGGTCCCCTGGCAAGACATGAAAAATAATTTCATGCTCTGTTATCTCCCCTCTCAAGATCGCCCCTGACAAATTGTCTCTTTATTGTCTATTGCTCTAGCATCAGCTCACATTTGGGCTCCCATTTTTTATGGTTGCCAGCCTTAGTCCTGGCTCTGACTGAGGTGGCTCCTAAAAGGATTACCACCAAATTTCAGTTTCCTTCCTTCCTTCCTTCCTTCCTTCCTTCCTTCCTTCCTTCCTTCCTTCCTTCTTTCCTTTCTTCCTTTCTTCCTTCCTTCCTTCCTTCCTTCCTTCCTTCCTTCCTTCCTTCCTTCCTTCCTTCTTTCCTTTCTTCCTTCCTTCCTTCCTTCCTTCCTCCCTTCCTTCAGCAAGTATTGCCTGCTTTGCCCCAGGGACCTAAGGCTTTCCTATGAGAAGCTCCATAGTCGTTCATACTACAGTGTGAAGGGCTCCTTATTTATTTATCAAATTTTTTTCTCCTGAGACAGAGTCTTGCTCTGTCACCCAGGCTGGAGTGCAGTGGTGCGATCTCGGCTCACTGCAACCTCTGGCTGCCCGGTTCAAGCGATTCTCCTGCCTCAGCCTCCTGAGGAGCTGGGATTACAGGCACACACCTCCAAGCCTGGCTAATTTTTGTATTTTTAGTAGAGACGGGGTTTCACCATGTTGGCCAGGCTGGTCTCAAACTCCTGACCTCGTGTTCCGCCTGACTCGGCCTCCCAAAGTGCTGGGATTACAGGCATGAGCCAACATACCCGGCCCCTTACTTAACTCTTTTAAGGGAGCACATGAACCCAGCAGCTTATTGTTTATACCTTTTATTTGTGCCCATTATATCTTTCATCCACCCCTGAAAACCTTGCACAACCTGCAGTGGGCTCAATGGTCCTGCAGGCTGGGTGGTCGCAGGCAAGTTGCTTGAACTCTCAGAGCCTCTGAGCCTCATGTCTCTGCTTTAAAGAGACAACAATTGCATCAATAAGTTACTGTGAGGTTTAAATTATATCACATGTGAAAGGGATAAACACAATATGTATCATCGATATTACTATTATCATCACTATTCTGAGAAAGGTATGCTTGGGTAAAGGGTTTTGGGTGGAGAGGAGGGAAGATGTCAAAGCAAAGGGACTGAGAAAGGTACAATGATACTAATAACAATATTAAGAATGATACTAACAATTTCCATCAACCTTTACTGAGAGCTTACCAAGGTTTTTGTGTGTACCCTGGGCACAGACATGTATATAATACATCATTTAAGTTTTTGCAAGCAAAGAGATGAGAATTTCTCCATTAAAAGATGAGGAAAGTGAGGTTGCATGCTGGTAAGCCCAGGAGGCAAACTCAAACCCATGATGGCCTCTTCCTGGAGGCTGGTACCAACTCAGCCTTCCTGTCAAAGTCAAACAGTGGCATCTCGGTGGTAGGCACAGTAGAGCCCTCTACATCCAGTGCCTTCTAGGGCCTCAGGGGCTCAGAGTGAGGACACTTCTAGCTGGAAGATGGTGGCCAACCCCAGCCCTCATTCTAGGCCTCAGAGTCCACAGAGATTGACTTCACAGGCCTCTCTAAATTGTCCTCAGCCCTATGTCTGCCTAATCCCCTTTCCCTAGGACTGACTATGGGACCACTTCTTGGACAGTACCCCTACCCCTACAGCAACACTTACAACTTCCAAAGTCCATTTCCTAAGGCCCGTTAGGAAACTAATTCATACTAGGCTGTGAGTGGCTATCGCAGCTAACTCTAGCATTTCCTACCTTACGTTCCACAGACCACTCATAATGCAAGGTGCTCCACAAAAGAGAAATAAAAAGGTCATAATTCTTCCATGGTCAAATAAATTGGAAAACTCTGAATATTCTATTCTCCTTTCCAGAGATTCACAATACATGTTAAACTATTGTAGGTGCTGAGAAGTCCTGCAGTGTGGACACCAACAATACCCAAAACTAATGCACATGATTTTTTTTTTCCAAAGAACAATGTTACAACATCTGTGTAACAGTCTGAAAAATCCTGACTGAGTAGCCATGGAGGTATAGGGGAAATATCTGTACCCCCAGGTGATTATATAAATTGCCCAAGGCAAGGGATTTTATCTTTGTTCCCTATTAGATCCTGGAACCTGTAACAGTGTTTGGTACACAGCAGACGTTTGATACATGTTTAATGAATGACTGAACGAATGAACAAGGCTGTGTCTGAATCCTGGCTTTACATTTAACTTCCTGTATGGCCTTGATCAAGTCCTCACACTTCCCTGGGTTTCCATTTCCCTATATGTTAAAAAGGGATGAAGGCCGGGTATGGTGGCTCATCCCTGTAATCCCAATACTTTGGGAGGGTGAAGCAGGCGGATTGCTTGAGCTCAGGTGTGCGAGACCAGCCTGGACAACATGGCAAACCCCGGTCTCTACAAAAAACAAAAAAACCTGGGTGTGGTGGCATGTGCCTGTAGTTTAGTCCCAACTGCTTGGGAGGCTGAGGTGGGAGGATTGCTGGAGCCTGGGAGGCAGAGGTTGCAGTGAGCCAAGATTGTGCCACTGCACTCCAGCCTGGGCGACAGAGTGAGACCCTGTTTCAATCTGTCTCTCTCTCTGTCTCTCTCTCTCTCTCTCTCTCTCTCTCACACACACACACACACACACACACACACACACGAGATGAGATAAAATTATGCATTCTCAATATTGTTAAGAATGTTGTTGAAGCCCCAACCCCCAGTACTTCAGTAGGACCCCCAAGAGGTGAAAATTCATCTTGGGAAGCAAAAAAACCATCTTACTCTTTATGTATAAAACACAGATATATATATATATGTTGTGTGCGTATATATATATGTTGTATATATTATACACACAGAGTTTGTACAGACATATATTACATACTTTATATTTGTGATACTAAAACTTCATGGGGTGGGGTCAGGTGTGGTGGCTCACACCTGTAATCCCAGCACTTTGGGAAACCAGGGTGGGAAGATCACTTGAGCCCAGGAGTTCAAGACCAGCCTGGGCAACATGATGAGACCCCGTCTCTAAAAACAAAACTTCATGGGAGGAGGTGATTAGGAAAATAATGTCTAAAAAGACTCTCTAGGGGGATGACAAGGAAAGACAAAAGGTTGGGAAACGCTAGACTTGGTGATCTAGAAGGGTCCTTGTTCTAGATCCAAATCTAGAAGGTCTGACGGTCTATGAATGTAACTCTGCAGGAGAGTGTTTGTGGGAATAGCGGAGGGAAGAGTGTTCTAGGAACAGGGAACAGCACAAGCTGAAAACCTCAGATGGGAATGAGCCTGGGTTATGGGCTGGACTGTGTGCCCATCTAGCAGCTGAAATAGCTCAGATGGGAGAGTGTTTGACCGAACTATGTCCCCCTAAAATTCATGTGTTGAAGTCCCAACCCCTAGTACCTCGGAATGTGACTGTATTTGAAGGTAAGGTGTTGAAAGAGGTGATGAAGTTTAAATGAGACCATTAGGGTGGGGCCCTAATCCGACAGGACTGGTGTCCTTATAAAAAGAGGAAGAGGCAGCTGGGATGCATGTGCATAGCAACAAGACCACATGCAGATACAGGAAGAGGCCGGGTATGGTGGCTCACACCTGTAATCCCAGCACTTTGGGGGACTGAGGCAGGCAGATCACCTGAGGTCAGGAGTTCGAGATCAACCTGGCCAACCTGGCAAAACCCTGTCTCTACTAAATATACAAAAATTAGCCAGGCGTGGTGGCACATGCCTGTAATTCCAGCTACTCGGGAGGTTGAAGCAGGAGAATCTCTTGAATCTGGGAGGTGGAGACTGTAATAAGCCATGATCTCACCACTGCACTCCAGCCTGGGCAACAGAGTGAGACTCTATCTCAAAAATAATAAAAATAAAAATAAAAGAAGATGCAGGGAGAAAGGGGTCATCTAAGAGCCAAGGAGAGAGTCCTCAGGAGAAACCAGTCTTGCCAACACCTCGATCTTGGTCTCCAGCCTCAAGAACTATGAGAAACATTTCTGTGGTTTAAGTCACCCAGGCTGTGGTATTGTGTTATAGCAACTGGTGCAGACTCATACACTTGCCGTCTTCTTCTTCTTCTTTGTTTTTTTAAATACAGAGACAGGGTCTTGCTATTTTGCCCAGGTTAGTCTCAAACTCCTGGGCTCAAGTGATTCTCCCACTTCAGCTTCCCAAAGTGCTGGGATTATAAGCATGAGCCACTGCACCTGGCTTTTTGTTGTTGCTGTTGTTCTTTCGGGGTGCTTTTTTTTTTTGATACAGTGTCTCTCATTGCCCAGGCTGGAATGCAGTGGCACCATCATGGCTCACTAGAGCCTCAACCCCTCAGGCTTAAGTGATACTCCCACCTCAGCCTCCCAAGTAGCTAGGGCCACGGGTGCACGCCACCACACCTATCTAATTTTTTAAATTTTTTATGTAGAGATGGGATGTTACTCTGTTGCCCAGGCTGGTCTTGAACTCCTGGGCTCAAAGGATCCTACCACCTTGGCCTCCCAAAATGTTGGGATTACAGATGTGAGCCACCTGGCATCTTTAAAGAATAATCAATACAGGGACATGAGATCAAAATAGGTTGTGGGGAGAGCGGGGAGATGCAGATGGTAACAAGCTTCATAGGACTGGGAATAATATTGGGGTTTTTTGTTGTTGTTTTCTTGGCATGGGATGGGGAGCACGGGAGGACTTGAAGCAGGAGTGTGACAAGATCTGCCTTACATTTCTAGCAAGACCTCTCTGGGTGCTGGGCAGAGAGCAGATCACTCATGGGCAAAGACGAAAGCAGAGGGACCGTGAGAAGGAGAGAGAAGAGGGTGGCTGGGACCAGGATGGCAGCAGTGGGCATGGTGATGAGTGGGTTGGATTCTAGTACGTATTAAGAGTAGAGCTAGTGGCTAGGCACTGTGGCTCACGTCTGTAATCCCAGCACTTTGGGAGGCCGATGCAGGCAGATCACCTGAGGTCAGGAGTTCGAGACCAGCCTGGCCAACATGGTGAAATCCTGTCTCTACAAAAAAACCCCACAAAAATTAGCTGGGTGTGGTGCACACACCTGTAATCCCAGCTGCTTGGGAGGCTGAGGCAGGAGAATAACTTGAACCTGGGAGGCAGAGGTTGCGGTGAGCCGAGATAGCACCACTGCACTCCAGCCTGGGGACAAAGCAAGACTCCGTCTTTAAAAAAAAAAAAAAAAAGTAGAGCTAGTAGGAATTGGAATTGCCAATGGATTAGAATGTGGAGGGATGAGAGAAAGAGAAGGGTTATGGATCATTCCAGATGTTTAGCCCGAACAACTTGAAAAGTGTAACTTCAGTTATGTTTGGTCTGGTTTTGTTTGAGATGTGTATTAGACATTCACATCGAGGTGTCAAGCAAGTAGTCAGATGTTCAGGGGCGGTCTGAGTAGAGATAGGCACAAGAAGGATCTGCCCCGTAACCCCATGCTTCCAACCCACAACCCCCGTCACAGAATATTTGCAAACAGGTCTGCACTTGTCTGCATTCATTCCCCATTAAACTGAGTGAGAGAAAAAAACTTTATGTGTCATGTTTACCATTGTACATCCCAGGCAAATGATCTGTTGAATAAATGGGATGATACAAGAAGGAGTTAAAATTTACTGAGGCACAAATGTTCCTAAACATTCCCCTCCCCTTCCTGAGCCAAATAATGTTATCTTTTCCAGCAGACTGTTCAGGTCCCCACCCTTTCCTGTCCCTATCAGACTGATCAGGGACATTTGTGGGCAGAGGAAGATGGGCCAAGAGAGCCTGGAACAAGAGCTAGAGGGCTCATGAGAGAAGTTTAGACAATCTATAAAATGCAGAGCCAGGAGAAAGTAAGGAGGGGAGGAGAAAAGAGAGATAGAGAAGAGACCAATCCTACCACTCAGTCTGCACGTGGAACAGGGGTTTCTTTGTTTTATAGGCTTTCTTTGGAGCATGGAGGGTGTTACATGAGAGACTCCAGGGTACTGTGTGTGTGAGAGAGAATTGGGAAGAGACAAAAAAGGTATGAGAAGTTTTGCTAACGGAGAGGACTGACTCTCTCCATGAGTGGCTTTGAAAACCACAAGCTAGGAACAATTTATCAAGAAGACATAACAATCATAAATGTATGTACACCTAACAACAGAGCATCACAATTCCTGAAGGAAAAAAAAAAAACAGAAATCAAAAATAGACAAAACTAAGGGAAGAAACAGATAAATCCAAATAACCAATAGCTCTTTCTATGTAATTCACTAAAATTGATTTTTTAAAAACAGCTGCGGTGAACTATGATTGTGTCATTATACTCCTGCCTGGGCGACAGAATGAGATCCTGTCTCAAAAAAAAAAAAAAAAAAAAAAATCAGCAAGGATATAGAAAAATTGAATCAACACTGTTAACAAATTTGATCTGACATGTACGGAACATTGCACCCAACAACTGCAGAATAGAAATAGTTTTTTTTTTTTTTTTTTTTTTTTTGAGACGGAGTCTGGCTCTGTCGCCCGGGCTGGAGTGCAGTGGCCAGATCTCAGCTCACTGCAAGCTCCGCCACCCGGGTTTACGCCATTCTCCTGCCTCAGCCTCCCGAGTAGCTGGGACTACAGGCGCCCGCCGCCTCGCCCGGCTAGTTTTTTGTATTTTTTAGTAGAGATGGGGTTTCACCGTGTTCGCCAGGATGGTCTCGATCTCCCGACCTCGTGATCCGCCCGTCTCGGCCTCCCAAAGTGCTGGGATTACAGGCTTGAGCCACCGCGCCCAGCCGAAATAGTTTTCAAGTGTACTACCAAGCCCATCAAAGATAGACCATGTGGCCAGGAGCAGTGGCTCAGGCCTGTAATCCTAGCACTTTGGGAGGCTGAGGCAGGCAGATGTCCTGAGCTCAGGAGTTCAAGACAAGCTTGGGCAACATGGCAAACCCTGTCTCTACCAAAAGTACAAAAATTACAGGGCGTGGTGGCACGCACCTGTAATCTCAGCTGCTTGTGGGGCTGAGGCAGCAGAATTGCTTGAACCTGGGAGGTCGAGGCTGCGGTGAGACAAGATTGCACCACTGCACTCCAGCCTAAGTGACAGAGTGAAACCTTGTCTCATTAAAAAAAAAACAAAAACAAAAACAAAAAATAAAATAAAAATAAAAAGACCATGTGCTGGGCCATAAAATAAGTCTTAATTCATTTCAGAAGACTTAAATCTTACGGAGTATGTTCTCCAACCACACTGGTCTTTAAAAGCACACCAATAACAATAAAACACCTAGAAAATCCTAAAGTATTTGGAATTTAAATAACATCCCTTTAAATAACCTATAGGTCAAAAGAAAAAAAAAATCACAAGCGAAACTAGAAAATATCAAACTGAACAATAATGAAAACACATCAAATTAATATTTATGGGAAGCAGCTAAAGCCATACTTGGAGGGAAATTTATAGCTAAACGACTGTACTGGGTCGGGGAAAGAGAGGCCTAAAATTAATGACCCAAAAGTCTGCCTTAAAAAAAAGCTAGAAAAACTAAGAACAAAGTAGGCCTGAAATAAATAAAAGAAAGGAAATACTGAAACCAAAGAGTAAAACTCAGTGGAATAATGATAGAGAAAACAAGGCTAAAAAACCGGTTCTTTGAAAAGATTAATAAAATTGAAAAGCACAGCTAATACCGGACTTTCTATTTTTTATTCGTTTGAGTTTTTTGTGCTGACTGTGCATGGACAGGTTCACATGGGTGCTGGGTTCACACGGGTTACAGGGGGAGGCAGAAGGAGAGAGCAGGCCACAGCCTCCAGAGCGCCTCCATTGCAGACAAGCACGCATGCGCTCCTCCGTGCCGCGCCCCTGCTCACTGCTGGATCCTGCGGATGCTCTGCACCTGGAAGGTCTGGGCGTGAGAGCCCCACTCCCGGAAATGCTTGTAGTCACCGGAATGGTGATCGCTTTCCAGCACATACTGAAATCCACGGTAGCCCGGAAACTGGGAGCAAACCCAACTGAAAAAGAGAAAAGGCAGAGGGTTACTCTACAGAGACACCAGCATGATGATCAACACAGGGGCAAAGGGATCTATGCACACGCACACAATTCTAGCCATCCTGGCCTTTCTTCAGTGCTCACAATGTGCCATGCTCTCTCCCCTACCACAGGGCCTTTGATCGTGCCATTCCCTTTGCCAGAAGCACCATGCCAGCCCGTCTTTTCCTAGACAAGTTGTATTTGTCCTTCATGGCTCAGCTTAATTATGAGGGCAATCTGACTCGTTCCCCAAATCAGGCCACAGTCCCTTATTATACCTTTGTAGCACTCATGTAATTCGACGGTTTTCAAATTATTTGTAAAATATCAGCCTCCCCTGCCAGCAGGTAAGCTCATGAGTGTAGGAACGTGTATGCTTTGTTCATCGTTATCTCCACCTGCCTAAATTTATAAAAGTCTAGCACAGAAGAAGGGGGTCCCTAAATATTTGCTGAATAAAAGAACAAGTGAAAGAATGGGAAGTCTTGTTCTTTCTCCATTCCCCCTCCTTCCTTATCCAGAGGCACTTCCAAGAAAAAAGCTATCACTTCAGTCCATTGATTTCTTTTTTCTTTCTTTCTTTCTTTCTTTTTTTGAGGCAGTCTCACTCTGTTACCCACACTGGAGTGCAGTGGGGCGACCTCGGCTCACTGCAACCTTTGCCTCCTGGGTTCAAGTAATTCTGCCTCATCCTAGTGACTGGGACTACAGGCATAGCCACCGGGCTAATTTTTTGTATTTTTAGTAGAGACGGGCTTTCACCATGTTGGCCAGGCTGGTCTCGAACTCCTGACCTCAGGTGATCCGCCCACCTCAGCTTCCCAAAGTGCTGGGATTACAGGCGTGAGCCACTGCGTCTGGCCCAATTCATTGCTTTCTACTCTGTTCAGGACAAGGATTGGTGTCTGGTTTTCCAAGCCTCCATTTCCCTTTCTGTAAAAGAGGAAGTGAACTCAAGAATCACAAGGGGTCCCTCTTACTCTAAAATAACATGATTCTTTGGTGGTTCCTGAGAAAACCAAAGCAAAAAAAAAAAAAAAAAGGTGGGGGGGGGAAGATGAAAAACCCTACCTCCCATCTTTGCCCCCTGCCTACCAGGAGCCAAGGGGCACCTCAGAAAGTGGCTCTGATGTCCTCCCTAAATAAGAATCTCACACCTTAGCCTTCACCTGCCACCTCCTGGGTGGAAAGGAAAGGACCAGTCAATGCTGAGTTTGAAGCTGGATTGTTACCTACCTGCTGATGGACTTTGAGCAGGTTGCTTGAGCCACACCTGTTTCTTTATGGCGGGGGCATTCATTCTCCCTTCTCCTGGCCATAGACCCTGTTGGCTCTGCTCTCAGCCAAGTTGAGAAAATGAGGCTGAATCTAGCAATGACCACGTGACCAAACCTAGCCAATCAGAACACCCCATTCCTGTGCACATGGTGATTGGTTCAGAATTGAGCACAGGACCCAGCTAGACCAATGAGCACCTTTCTTGGAAACTTTAATAGAGTCACTGAGACCGGACACTGTCTTTCCCTATGGCCGGATGTAAAGATGAAGCTCTTTACATTCTCGTCTAAGAATATAGCCACACACAGGCAGGCAGGGCAACAGGTCGGGGGTTGTGGAGGGGAGACAGATACCTGCTGTAGCACCTGGATCCAGTTGCGCTTGAAGCTAATTACAGGGGCCGATAAATATCTTTTGGGCTTAAACCCAGTTTGATCTGCATTTCAATCCCTCAAATTCTGCCCGATACCTCTCTGTGCCTCAGTGTTCTCCTCTGGAATGTGGGCATCAGGGCACAAAAGTCCCCAGCACACGGTTTTCACAGGAGGTACCCCTACCCTTCCCGATATTCCCTCCCCTGCCAGGCAGAGACTTGGATACACTTACGCCCCAGAGTGGACGTGGAAGGACCCTACTTCATTGCCTTCCCACCCCATGGCCTGGAGGGAAGGATAGTCATCGCTCAGCTCTCCTTTCTTGCCCAGGAAGTTCTCTTGCTCGAAGATTGTCAGCCTCGAGTCACGGTGGTTCTACAGGAACAGGAAACACAGTCAGACCACCAGGCTCCCAGTTGGAAACCCAGGAGCCTCTCCTGGCCTCCACACTCCCTGTCCTTGTCTCCCAAATCAACCTTCCTTGCAAACCTTTTGGAAGGGCAATAAGGCAACAGGTACCAGAAACCTTATCATTTGCCCTTCCAGAAATTTCCACAAAGAAAATAATCATGGAATAAATAGGCTGCAAGAATGTTCATCATTAACAGTTTTTTCAAAAACAAACAAACAAGAAGGAATCAACCTTTACGTCCGAAATTGGGGATCCAGTGGTAAGCTGAGGTATTACACTGTGGTTAAGAAAAAGGGTGTAGAGGCCGGGCACGGTGGCTCACGCCTATATTTCCAGCATTTTGGGAGGCCGAGGTGGGCGGATCACCTGAGGTCAGGAGTTCAAGACCAGCCAGACAAATATGGTGAAACCCTGTCTCTACTAAATACAGAAAATTAGTCAAGCGTGGTGGCGCATGCCTGTAATCTCAGCTACTTGGGAGACTGAGGCAGGAGAATCGCTTGAACCTGGGAGGCAGAAGTTGCAGTGAGCCAAGATTGTGATATTGCACTCCAGCCTGGACAACAAAAGCGAAAACTCCATCAAAAAGAAAGACAGAGAGAGAGAGAGAGAGAGAGAGAGAGAGAGAGAGAGAGAGAGAAAGGAAGGGTAGAGATATCATCTCAAATCCTTCCTATCAGGAAGCAGCTGCCACTTACCAACTGATCGAGGTTAGACAGGATTTCTGAGCCTCTGTTCTTGTATCTATAAAATGAAACTAACCATACCCATTTTTCAGGGTTCTTTTGAGAACTAAATGAATTCAGAAGTTGGAAACTGCTGAGAATGAGGGATTGTATCTGTTGCAGCCCACCACGGGTCCCCATATTAGCACAATATCTAGACTGGTTGCAGAGTAAATGAACAAATGGACTTATGCACAAAACGGAATACTAGGGAGCTATGAAAAATGATGGAAGTGAGATTTAATCACCTAGACTGATGATTGTGATATATTTGCTCAGTGAGAAAAGCTAGTTTCCAAGCCTTAGACTCATTATGATTCCATTTTTGTGGCAAAATTATGTGTGCAATATAGATAAGATATATAGATTATATAGATATAGATGTAGATGTTTATCTGGATGTGTATATACATAGAGACATAAATGTATAGGTTGAACATTCCTAACCTAAACATCCGAAATCCAAAATGCTCTAAAATCTAAAACTTTTTGAGTGATGACATGACACTCAAAGAATGCTCACTGGAGTATTTCAGATTTTGGGTTTTTGGATTCAGGCTGCTCAACCGTAGGTATTATAAATATTACAAAATCTGGGGAAAATATTCACAATCCAAAACACTTCTGGTCCCAAGCATTTCAGATAAGGGATAATCAATCCTGACCATACCAGGATTTTCCTTCAGAATTTTGGATGGTAAATATGGTGCCTTATGTCATTTTAAATTAATAAGAGTTGAAAAATAAAATACACTTTTTTTTTTTTTTTTTTTTTTGAGACAGAGTCTCACTCTGGTGCCCAGGCTGGAGTGCAGTGGTGCGATCTCAGCTCACTGCAACCTCCATCTCCTGGGTTCAAGTCATTCTCTTGCCTCAGCCTCCTGAGTAGCTGGGACTACGGGCATGTACCACCACGCCCAGCTAATTTTTTTGTATTTTTAGTAGAGACGGGGTTTCACCATGTTGGCCAGGCTGATCTTGAACTCCTGGCCTCAAGTGATCCACCCGCCTGGGCCTCCCAAAGTGCTGGGATTGTAGGTGTGAGCCACTGTGCCCGGCCTAAAATATACCTTTCTGAGCCTCAATTTTTTCATCGGTGAGATGGCAATAATAATGCTCACCTCCACCCACACTCCAAAATAAGCAATAAAATGTAAAATTAGGAGCATTGATATCGAATTAGGAGCAAGAAATGAAACCCTTCATCCTCACTGGGCCCTACCATCCCTGGTACCCAACTTCTCTCAGGGTCCCTGAATCACACACACACACACAAAAAAAGGCACAAAGCTGGCAGGGGCTCCTGTCAAAACCAGGGCTGCTGTGAGCAGAGAGTTTAAGGTGGGCTCTGGCCAGATGCTATATGTTCTTCTTCCCAACAACATTGGTACTATTGCCCCATTTCAAGATGAAGAAACTGAGGCCAAGAGAGGAAAGAGACTAACAGCCCTTGTCACACAGCTTGAAGTGGTGACATGAGAATTTCGGCTCTGGGACATTTGATTCCCAAGTGCCCACGTGAGGGGCTCGGGCCTCCCCGGGACGCAGAAGTGGTAGAACTCACAGCACAGGCCACAGGCCGGAAGGAGGTGAGCCTCTCAGAGGGGTAGGCCGTGTTGCCACCCCAGGCATCCCAGCTCGGGTATTCGCCCCGTTCCAGAACATACTGCTGCCCTTGGAATCCAGCATGCTCGAAGCCCACCCACCTGCAGACAGAGGGTAGAGCGTGCAGGAGGTAAGCGTCCCCTTCACCCTGCATTCTAGACCAGCAGATGGGTCTAGAATGGTCACAATCACAACCATTCAGGGGTGATTGTGCCCCCAGGAAACACTTGACAATGCCTGGAGACATTTTTGGTTGTCACGATTAGGAGAGGGGCTTGGAAGGCCATCTATCAGGTAGAGGCCAGGGATGCTGCTAAACATCCCATAATACACAGGCCAGCCTCCACTGCAAAGGATGATCCAGCCAGAAACATCAGTAGTGCCGAAGTTGAGGGACCCGGCTCTAGACCTGACTTGCTGTGTGTCCCATAGGTAGGGAAACTGCTTCACACAGGTGCCCTGACAACATTGCTCCTCTGTTGGTTTCCACAGAGGCCGCAGAGTCAAAGCTGATCACAGACTGACCTCACCTTGGTGGAATTCCCTGTGATCCTGCCAGGGTGTAGGAGACGGGCCGTTTTGTGAGGAGCTACTGCAAGGCCATCTCTTATATTCCTCCCTCTCTTGTGGGAGGCTTCCACGAGGCAGTTCCTCATCTGCCTGTCTGGCCACTCAGACGTGGGGCTTTCCACCTCACCGCCCCACAGGTGACAATAGCAAGCTATCGTTGAAGCATGGAAGCAGTTCTTCAGCCACAGGGTTCCCACCATTCCTGCTGCCTGTCATTCGGCCCCCTTTGTTTTGGTGTCATCCCGTAGGACAAGGGACACAGGAAGCTGACACCGTGCGCACCTTGCCTTTGCTGTCTGTGTAAGTAATAAACTGTCTGAATCTATCCGAACTCATTATCTGCTTACTGGCTGAGTCTGTCAGCCTGCTGGACATACCCCTAGAAAGTCTCTGTTCCCATCTGACCCCCATTCCCCACCTGCACAAATCAGAAGCTAAAAGAGTATTTACTAAAGCATGAGATGTGTAAAAATCACCCAAGATGACCTCAGGTGGCACTCACAGGCATAGGATTAAGTGACTCCAAATCTCCTATCTACTTTCCAACCTTCTAGAACCTTCTATCCAATATGGTAACTACTGGCCACATCTCCTAGCTACTTTCCAACCTTCTAGAACCTTCTATCCAATATGGTTGCTACTGGCCACATCTCCTTTCTGTCTACTTTCCAACCTTCCAGAAATTTTTTCCAATATGGCAGCTACTGGTCACATCTCCTTTCTATTTACTTTCCAGCCTTCTAGAACCTTCTATCCAATATGGTAGCTACTGGCCACATCTTTCTAACTACTTTCCAACCTTCTAGAGCCTGCTATCCAATATGGTAGCTGCTGGCCATATCTCCTTTCTACTTGCTTTCCAACCTTCTACAACCTTCTATCTAATATGGTAGCTACTGGCCACATGTAGTTAATTAAATTTAAACTTAAATAAATTAAGATTAAATAAAACATTCCGTTTTCTAGTCATGCTGGCTACCTTTCAAAATCCTTAATGGTCACATCTGGCCAGTGGCCCTGAAATGGACGGTGCAGATGTAGAACATCTCCATCATTGCAGACAGGTCCACTGAATGGCACTGGTCTAGAAAGTCTTGGTGTGTTATTATTGTGTCCTTAACACCTCTCTACATCTCACACTCTCTCTCTCTCTCTCTCACTCTCTTTTTTGTTTTTTAATTTTTTGGTTTTTTTTGGTTTTTTTTTGTTTTTTTGTTTTTTTTACAAAAAATGATCGGGCCACATGCTTAGCAACAAGACTGTTTAGCTAAAAATTAATAGCATTAAAACATTATATTCATTTTTATAGTTACCTTCTACTTTTGGTGAGTGATGTCGGCTTTCAATTTATGGCTAGGAGGGACATTTTTAGATCCAACCCTGGATTCTAAGGATCTTCTCCCGCAGAGCTGCCTCATCCAGTGGGCAGAGTCTGGGTAAATTATACCCTCCCACTGTTGGGCCGTGCACAACCTGCATAAGCTTACATGGCAGTCCTGCACACTCCTCAGCGCTTCAAGAGGGCACACTAGGAAAAAAGGACCTAGAATAGCTAAAAGTCCTAGCACCCATCTCTAGGTCCCTTCCTGTCCACCCTCTACCCCAACTCAGTATCCCCCTAGACTCACGCTCCACTCAGCACTTTCAAAGATCGCACAGTCTCGAAGCCAAGCTCCAGCACACTGGGGCACTCGGCCGTGAATTCGTGCCGCCGGCCCTGGAAGCCGTCCTCATCCCACACCACCATCTGTGCCAGGAAAAAAAAAAAAAAAAAGAAGGTGGAGATCCGCATCAGAGTCCCATGGAGGGTGAGGGGTTGGGGGCTCACCCCAGGATCTGGCAGGTAAAGCAGGGATTGCAAACTCAGATGCCTCCAGGAGCCAGGCAGGCAAGGACAGTGAGGACTGTGAGACACTAGAGAGCACAGGTGCCAGGTAGATGGGTGGCCTCTTCCCAGTGCCACCAATGGTTGCCAAGTGGGAATGCAAGCCAGACCTTCCAACTTCTCAATACGATCCCTAGATCTGGACTTTTATGTGTTTCTTCTAGGCTTTTAAAGGCTGATGATAAATCCAAAAGCTTTATAAAACAAACACACACACACACAGATGGTCAAAGAAATCATGCCCAAAGACTGCAATCTCTGCCAAAGAGTGTAACAGGTCAACTTTGGGAACCAGAAGACCCAAGTTCACATTCGACCTCCCTGTATGTGACATACAAGTCCCTTCTCGACTCTGAGTCTTGATTGCACCTCTGTGAAATAGGCATTTATAATACCCTCCTCCTAGGATTCGTGGGGACTTGAACCCTCCCCACACCTCCTGGACACGCCCTCCCCATGCCTCTTCCTACCTTCCAGTGTCCCGCTGACTTGGTGCATTGCAGGGTCATCGTGGCCCCTTCCTACAGAAGAGAAGAACATCATAATAGTCCACCATGTCCCTCTGCTGTCCTCTTTATGTAGATGGCTGGCTTAGACCTGGTCAGGATACACATGGGGAGTCTAGGAGTGACTGGGCTAGGGGCAATGCATGGCTTTGGCCTGTCCCTCTCCTGTCCTTTCCATCTGTCACCAGTGCCATCTTCCATCCTATCCCCATCTCAAAACTCACCCTTGCTGGGTCTCATTGACTCTAAGCCCCACTCTGTATTCTCTTATCTGCTTGTTATGGGAAAATTTCTGTGGCTGTTGGTGGGTAGGTACATCACCCCAGCAAGTGCTAAAATGACAGTCCTTCCAAAGACGCCTAGCTCAAAGAGGTAGCTCTAATGGTGGAAATTTAGGCAACAGGGCTACAGGAATAATTTTGTTTTTAAATGAGGGAAGCAGGTGCTGGTCTTGATGGTTGGGGCTCATCATTGGTTAGGGTGAGGATGGCATTCAGGATGACACAGTGACATCCCTAGGACTGGGGACCTGGGCTCCTCACCTCCCAGGATGCTCACTCAGAACTCTGATCCCATCCCTCCTCCAAACCTGGGACTTACCGAGATAGGCCCAGGGAACATGTCAGATCTGAGACCAGCCGAGGTCAGGCTCTTATAGGCAGGGAGGGAAGAGGGGCCCCTGGGAGACAAAGCCCTGACTCAGCAACTGGGCCACAGAAACAAAAGCCAGCCCTGGCTGAAGAGCCAATGGCAAGCTGTCAGCAGCTCTGGCTTTAGCAGGGAGGGAATGGACCAGATCACCACCCCCAGGGATCAGCCACGAAGAAGCAGAGAGGTGGAATATTGGCCCTCATTAGCCCCGCAAGGTTCCTGACTAGACCAGGAGAATGAACACTAGAGGAGGAGTCCAGAAGCATCCTTCCTAGCTATGTGAACTTGAGCAAGTCATTTCCCCTCAATTTCTGCCTATAAAATGCAGCAGAAACAAACTATATCACAGAGTTGTTGTGAGGTTACATAACACACCTGGCACAGAGTAAACATTCAGGAAATGTCTATTCCTTTCCTCCTCTCATTCCCCTTTCTCTTCCAGTTGAAGCAATCAGGATAGGCTGCCTGTTGGAGGAGGCATTTGAACTAGACTCTGAAGGATGAAGAAGATATGTACAGAGTTAGACAGAAGCAGAGGCATTCTAAGAAAAGTTCAGAGGTGGGAACTTGGGGCACGTGTACAAGAAAGAGCTGGTACGGCCGGGCGCGGTGGCTCAAGCCTGTAATCCCAGCACTTTGGGAGGCCGAGACGGGCGGATCACGAGGTCAGGAGATCGAGACCATCCTGGCTGATATGGTGAAACCCCGTCTCTACTAAAAAATACAAAAAACTAGCCGGGCAAGGTGGTGGGCGCCTGTAGTCCCAGCTACTCGGGAGGCTGAGGCAGGAGAATGGCGTAAACCCGGGAGGCGGAGCTTGCAGTGAGCTGAGATCCGGCCACTGCACTCCAGCCTGGGCGACAAAGCGAGACTCCGTCTCAAAAAAAAAAAAAAAAAAAAAAAAAAAGAAAGAGCTGGTAGCCCAATTGGCCTGGAGCTCAGGGGACCTGAAGGGAAGTGAGGCAGGAGAAGAGGTCTAGGCCAGGGCCTGCCAAGTCCACAAAGCCCGAAGATGAATCCAGATGGCTCTGTGGGCAGCATAAAGGAGCTGTTAGTTGCAAACATGCTTTGCAAACTGTAGCACACTTGCCAAATATCCAGGACTTGTACAATTTGCTGTGTGCCTCTTGTCCCTAAACCCTGCCCTCTGAATTGGCCTATGAGGGGCCTCTTACAGCATAGGAAAAGAGCATGACTGGAAACCAGATCATCTGAGATGAAATCCAGCCCTGCTGCTTTTACCATCTGGGTAACCTGGAGGATATCTGAGTCCTGCTCATGACCTGTAAAGTGGCCACACCAGTTTCCTTTTAAGAAGGTGAAATGCAGCTCTATCAAATGCATGACTTTGGGCCAGGCGTGGTGGCTCATGCCTGTAATCCCAGCACTTGGGGAAGTCAAGGTGGGTGGATCACCTGAGGTCAGGAGTTCAAGACCAGGCTGGCCAACATGGTGAAACCCCGTCTCTACTAAAAATACAAAAATTAGCTGGGAGCAGTGGCAGGTGCCTGTAATCCCAGCTACTAGGGAGGCTGAGGCAGGCGAATTGCCTGAACCTGGGAGGCAGGGGTTGCAGTGAGCCAAGATCACACCATTGCACTCGAGCCTGGGTGACAGAGCAAGACTCCGTCTCAAAAAAAAAAAAAAAAAAAAAAGGAATGCATGACTTTGACAAAG
Organism: Macaca fascicularis; assembly: GCF_037993035.2. Classification (NCBI taxonomy): domain Eukaryota; kingdom Metazoa; phylum Chordata; class Mammalia; order Primates; family Cercopithecidae; genus Macaca; species Macaca fascicularis. The sequence goes on from NC_088384.1 coordinate 25,066,586, forward strand.
TGTTGGCATGAAAATTAAAGGTTAAGAATGCAACCTCTACAGCCAAACTGCCTGGGTTTGCATCCCACTCTTGCTGGCTGGGTAACTTTAGGCATGTTACTTAATCTCTCTGAGTCTCAGTTTACTTGTATATCAAATGGGTGTAACAAGATAAGTTACGGCTAGCCTAAGAGACAGGGGTATTGTGAGGATAAATGTGAACTGCATGTGAACAGCAGCTGGAATTGCTCCTGCAACATAAAAAATTACCGTATTTCCATCATCTTCATCATCATCATTGCTAATAATAAAGATGATTACTATTAATTATTGATCAAAAAAGCAGGAGTACATAGGTTTTAAGAGCCTGGGTTCATGAGTAAAGAAGATGTGAGTTCCAGGCCGGGCGCGGTGGCTCACGCCTGTAATCCCAGCACTTTGGGAGGCCGAGGCGGGCGGATCACAAGGTCAGGAGATCGAGACCACGGTGAAACCCCGTCTCTACTAAAAATACAAAAAATTAGCCGGGCGCGGTTGTGGGCGCCTGTAGTCCCAGCTACTCAGGAGGCTGAGGCAGGAGAATGGCGTGAACCCGGGAGGCGGAGCTTGCAGTGAGCCAGATCGCGCCACTGCACTCCAGCCTGGGCGACAGAGCGAGACTCCGTCTCAAAAAAAAAAAAAAAAGAAGATGTGAGTTCCAAGTTCATTTTGCATTTCCATTTTTATGAGAAAGTGAGCTGAGAGAGAGGAAGGAAAGGGAGTTGCTTCAGTTTCCTTATCTGTAATTGGGGTTAGTCCTAAAACTTCATCCGTATACTGAGGAGTATAGGAAAATGCAAAAAAAAAAAGAAAAAGAAAAAAAGAAAAGAAAAGAAATTGGCTCCATAAGACAGGGCAAAAAAGAAAAAGATATAATGAAGGATACAATAATAATAATAATGATAAATGGTCTGAGTGGAGCCACCAGCATGGTGAGCCATCCCCCTTCTCTGCCCCCACCCTCTGGCAGACAGCCCATTCCTGGCGGGGGTTTGGGGGGGGCACAGAACTGCCCCAGATGACCTGGCTTTGAAGCCTAGACTGGTGGGTGGCCCCCACCACAGGCATCTTGGCCCCAGTTCCAGTGGCTACCCCATCTTGCAGTTCCTGCCCACACCCCACCCACCAAGTCTTGGCCCAGGATGAAAGGCCAAGGAGGGGCTGGGAAGCGAGGGGGTGCTGGGTGGGTGGAGCGACAGAGGCAAAGCTGGCTCCAGGCCAGGGAGAGCTCAAGACAGAGCTGGGTTCCGTGGGGAGCCCAGACCCCCAAAGAAGAGGCAGGAGCCTATCCAGAAGTCCCCTCCATACATCCTGCCTGGGACTGGGGAGTCGACTGCAGATGACCTAGCTGAGCAGCTCCCCAGGCTCCCTCTGACCCCAGCTCTAGTGTGAGTTCCCAACGTGTGACTGCTGAAGTCACTTGTTCCACTTGGGCCTCGGTTTCTCCATTTGTGAAATGAGAGGATTGAGCCCTGTGATTTCTGGTGTCTGTTCCGCCATCCTGAGGCTTGATTGCCCCACCTTGACCTCTGTCTCTCCGTCTCTCGCTCCTTCACTGTCCAAGTCCCTTGCGCCTCTGTGTCTCCGTCTCCACCTCTCTTTGTTACTTCTCTCTATCTGCCTCCCTACTTCTCTCTCTTTGCTTTGGTTTCCCTATCTCCCCTGTACCCTACCTTTTGTTCCAATCCATCAGAACCACCATTTAGTCACCAGCTATTGACTGAGAACCCACTATGTGCTAAGCCCTACCTAGCCAGGCCCAGCTAGGTGCTGGGGCCAGTGGTGAACAAGATGTGGTGGGCATCTGGGGCTTCCCAGGGCAGGAGGCTCTGAGACAGGCAGTCATATTCCTGACCACCAGCACCGTCCCCCGGGTAAGATAACGTGGCCTGGGTAGAGGAAGGGAAGGGGTGTGGCAGGAGGGGTCACTATTGATAAGTCAGGAAAGGATGGGGTCCAATGTGTGTAAAAGGAAGAGACCCAGGTCTCCAATATCCAACCCAGCTGAGCACAGTGAGACTCGCCCATTCCCACCCCTACCTACAAAGAGGAAGTTAGGCCAGGGGGCCTCAGGCCAAGGTCAAGGCTGGACAGCAGGAGAAGGAAGCACACAGGCCCAGAGCCGGCTGGCCTGTACTGTCTCTGACCTCTCTGTGCCTTTGCTTTCCTCTTCTGTGAAATGGGCATAATGAAAGTACCAAATAAGGCAGATTGTCCTGGGGACTGACCGAGATAGCATGGGTTCAGCCTACAGTAAGCACTCTGTAAAAAACGCTGTCCATATCAAACCCACATCTGCCTTTACAAAATGCTTCTATGCTCGTTGTCACCATCTTTTCTGTGCAGCATCCAATAGGGACACGTGCCCACCTTATAATTGCAGACACAGAGGTCCCCCTAGGGGTAGAGACCTACCAAAAGCCACACAGTGTATAGTGGCTGAGTCAGGATTCAAACTCTGGTCTCCTGCCTCCCAGGGTCTTCCCTTTTCCCTGCCCCATGTTGGCAGCCAGCAGGGACCCTTTTGGGGACCCATTCCCTGGCTGGGGTTATCGAGAGAGGAGTCAGGGTAGGGTTGGAAGGTGAAGCTGCTGTGGCCAGGGTTTCTGCTGTGTGTGCTGGTCTCACAAAGGAAAGTGCTGCTGTCTGCAGTGATCCAGGCGAGGTCGGGGCCCCAGTCCCCCACTCCCTGCCCGGGTCTGCTGAGCCAGCTTCCCCTTTGTGCCACAGACTATAGGGCCTGATGTCTGCCAGACTATAAAATGGGGGGTCGGCCTCTAGTCACCCATAGCACCTGCCTGCCTGCCTGTCCTCCAGCAGGAAGTAGCAAGTCCCCAGGTAAGAGGGAACCCACAGCACAGCTGAGAGCTGAAGGGGAGGGGAAGAGAAAAGGGAGGCAGAGAGAGGGAGGCAGAGATAGCAGTGCCATGAGAGTCAGAGAGGCAGGGCCGCGGAAATAAAGACAGAGAGAAGTGGAGAGAGGAAGAAAGGGACGGAGAAGGGGGGGGGAGAGAGAGAGAAATAAACAGAGAGAGAAGTAAAGATAATTAAAAAGAACAGATAAAGAGATAAGCAAAGATACAATGAGGGTGAGATAGTGGGGGAGAGAGGAACAGAGGGAGAGAGAGGAACAGACAGGAAGATAGGCAGAAAGAGGGAGCGAAGTAAGAAACAGATAGAGAGGCAGAGAGGGAGGAGAGGAGGAACAGAGGGAAAGGGTGAAGTGGGGAGAGAGAGAGAATGAGAACATCTCCAGGAAGGCATGAGTCCAGCTGCCAGCCCTGGGGGAGTGTTTAAAGCCACAGATGTGGCTCAGATGTCTGGCCTCCCCGCTGGTGAACAGGGCACCCCAGAATATGCACAGCCTTCCTGGAGGAGGCTGGGGGAGGGAATCTGCTTATCCCAAATAGTTCCTCCTTACAGAATGGGTTCGGGAATCAGCTCGACCAGAGGGTCTTAATCTGTGCTAGCAGGGGGTCCTCAAATCCCTGAACACTGTCTCCAAAGTTAAAGGGGGCATTATTTTTGTCTGAGGACAAAGTTGGGGTATTCATCAAACATTCAAAGGAGTCCATGACCCCAAAGCAACAAGGAACCACTGGAATTGACCAACACCCTCTCCACGCAACGCCTATCCAGCCACAGTCCTCATTTTCAGAATCCTCGACATGCAGTAAATACATCCTCTTGGATCCTCCCGTATGCCCCAGTCCCCGGCCTGTATTTGCACCCATACACCAACCCCCTAGAGAATCCCAGAGGAAGCGGACTAGGAAAGGAGTTGGGAGCATGCATTCATTCCTTCTCTGAACAAACGTTAATTGGGCATCTCCTATGTGCCAGGTGCAGAGCAAGTGTTAGGGATGGATGGTGAATAAAGCAGATTAAGCAAACGGCAGAGCACTTTAAGAACCCAGTTGCTGGCCCCGTTTGCTTGAGCTGAAATCAGAACCCTACCCCTTAGTAGCTGTTTGGGCCTGAGCTGGGCCCCTTCCTTCTTCAGCCCCCTGCTGCTCAGGGGGGATCATGATGGCAGCTACTCCATGGGGTTAGGGTCATGGTCAGACGGGTTAATTAATGTATGTCACAGTGCCTGGCACACCTTAAGTACTCCGAAGTGGGACCTCTTGTTATTAGTGTGGGGAGGCAAATTGAAGTTGTACAAGCAAATCAGTGCGATAAGCAGTGTGGAAAATTGCAGGGGCCTAAGGAAGGACCTAGCGGGGTAATGGAGGGTGGAACAGCTGGTGGAGGGAATCGCATGGTCAAAAGCCTGGAGGAAGGATATATGCGGGATGAGTGGTCCCAGAAGGGAAGATCTTGGTTAGGGAGTGGGGATGGAACAAAAAACTTCCAGGCTTACGTTTCAGAAACAGATAGAGAGGAAACAAGCTTCAAGGAGGATAGAGAGGAAACCAGCTCCGAAGGAGGCTGAAAGCACAGGGTGTGGGGCTGTGAGGGCAGGAGGCAGTTTGGGGGTGTCATCCCTGAAGGCCAGGATTTCTTTACAGACTTTCGCAGGCGGGAACCATGTCTCAGGCTGCAAAGGCCCCGGCCTCGGCCACAGTGGCGGCGAACCCAGGGCCTGATACCAAGGGGAAGGGGGCCCCACCTGCAGGAACATCCCCTAGTCCCAGCACCGCCCTGGCCCCAACAACCGTGCCTATTACCAGTGCCAAGGCGCCGGAACTGCCTCCTGGGAACTACAGGGTAAGGACCTGGGGGTGCAGTGGCTGGGTGCCTTCTCTCCTTCCCTCCCTCCTCCGCCTCCTCCTCCTCCTGCTCTTCCTCTTTCACCTCTTACTCCTCCGCACCTCTTTCTCCTCCATTTTCTTGACTGATTTTCTCTCCTTTCTATTTACTCTCCCTTTTCTTCTTCACCTCCCCAGGCTCTCATCCTCTGTCTCTATTCTCTTTTTCCCTCATCTTGGTCTCCTCCTCCCTCCTCCTTCTGGGACACAAGTGGGGCCCAGCCAATCTGGGAGCCCATAAAATAGCCAAGGGTTCTGACATACTTGGAAAAAGTGGGGCTGGGCGCAGTGGCTCATGCCTGTAATCCCAGCACTTTGGGGGGCCGAGGCAGGTGCATCACCTGAGGTCAGGAGTTCGAGACCAGCCTGGCCAACATGGTGAAACCCTGTCTCTACTAAAAATACAAAAATTAGCCAGGTGTGGTGGCGGGCACCTGTAATCCCAGCTACTCGGGAGGCTGAGGCAGGAGAATCACTTGAACCCAGGAGGCGGAGGTTGCAGTGAGCCGAGATCGTGCCACTGCATTCCGGCCTGGGCAACACAGTGAGACTCCATCAAAAAAAAAAAAAAAGAAGAAGAAGAAGAAGAAAAAAATCAAAAGGGGACCTGTTGTGGAGATGTGCAATAACAACAACCAAAACATAACACTTCACAGCTGAAGGGACACCTGGCAATCAGGCTACACCTGCACACGCACATGCTTAGAGTTCATCGAAAGCAAGAAAAAAAAAAGGAGAAGAAAAGGAAGTGGGCTGGCTTAGCAGCAGGGAACAAGCTGTCCTTGGAGGCTCAGTGGGGCAGCAGGATGGCCTCAGACCCTCCTGAAAATTGCTCGAGGTGGTCTGGGCTGAAAGAGATCTTGTGGAGCAAGGTGTCCAGTCCCCTGGGATTTGGTTTGGTGCAGTTTCAACCTCAGGTGCACAGAAGTAGGCCATTTTGCAACCCCTAGTTCATGACACGTTCTCATGTGGTCTGTACGTGGCTGGCTTTTATTTATGTACCTATTTAATCATTAGTTTTATTTAATTTTTAATAATGCAACATGCACCTACAAACCCACCACCCGTATAAAAACCAGGACTTGGTTAAAAACTGTCTACCTAACTTTAAGGTGTCTCCCTTGAGCTCATCATTTTCCTCCCCAATTCCAGGAAATACCATCCTATCCTCAACTTTTGTCTCTAATCTGCTTGTTTGCTTTTGTATACAATTTTATACTTTATTCTTTTAAAACTGTACACACACATACACATGCATATTTATTTACTCGTTTTATTTATTTATTTTGAGACCAAGTTATGAGACAGGGTTTTGCCATATTATCCAGGCTGGTCTCGAACTCCTAGCCTCAGCTTCCCCAAGTGCCGGAATTACAGGTGTGAGCCACCACAACTGGCCGATTTATTTGTTTTTAACTGACTGAAATATGCAATGTGATTATTCTGGGTTTTTCTTTGTACTTTTCACTTACTATGAGATCCCTAATATCCATCCGTATTGTTGCCCATGACTGCAGACCATTCATTCTGGCTGCTGCATGATATTTCAGAGCGTGACCATCTCTTTCCTGCTAAGCACGATTTCAGTGGTTGCCAGCTTTGCTCTCGTGAACAGAATGGCTTGGACTTTCTTATCCCTGTCTCCTGGGGCACACATACAGGAATGTCTCCTGGGTGAACAAGGGTAGAAGTGGAAGTGCTGGGTCATGGTTATATGAACCTCCTCCTCTTACAGCTGGGGAAACTGAGGCTCAAAGAAGGCAGACGATTGCCTCGGTCCATGTGAACGGAAAAGTTGTCCCAACTTGGAACAGCAAGTGGACAAGGAACCAAACATGAGGCTTAGTGAGGAGAGAAGATTAGCTCAAGTTTTCCCCTATGTTGTGGAGGGTTGGATTTGCAAGTGTCCCCTGAGCATCAGCTCTGTGGCAGGTACTGGGGCTGGGGCTGGAGATACAGAAATGGATCAACCTCAGGCCCTGCCCTGGAGGAGCCCTTGGTCTTTGGAGGGGCTGGGTAATGGGAGAGAGGGAGTGCAGAGAGAGAGGGAGACCCCAAAGCAAAACAGCAGTGACTGTGTGGTGGGTTAGTTGTGCTGCTAATGGGGAGAGAGAGCACAGTGGGGGATGCTCAACCAAGGCCGATGGGGGAGGGGGCAATCAGAGAAGGCTTCCTGGAGAAGGTGGCGTCTGAGCCTAAAACAGAATGTCAAGCCTGGAATGAGTTAGCGAACTTCAGTTAGGCTGTGGAAGCTCTAAGCTGGAGATGTGTGGTGGAGAAGGCATTCCAGGTAGGAGGAACAGCATAAAGAAAGTCCCGAAAGGGAGGTTCATAAGTTCCTACTGATGGTGCAGATCTTAGCTTCAGAATTAGGGCATGAGGCCAGGTGCAATGGCTCACACCTGTGATCCCAACACTTCGGGAAGCCAAGGCAGGCCAATCACTTGAGCTCAGGAATTCGAGACTAGCCTGGGCAACGTGGCCAAATCCTGTGTCTACAAAAAATAGCTGGGCATGGTGGTGTGTGCCGGTAATCCCAACTACTCGGGAGGCTGAGGTGGAAGGATCGCTTGAGCCTGGGAGGCAGAGGTTGCAGTAAGCCATGATTGTGCCACTGCACTTCAGCTGGGGCGACAGAGTGAGACTCGGATCTAACAACAACAGCAACAACAACAACAACAACAACAACAAACAGTAAAGAATTGGGGAATGGGAGGACAGGATCATTTCACAAACCATGGCTCATCATATTTTTACGTGACTCCTGCACTGCCTGCCTTTATTTATATAGATAATGAAGTTTTTACTCCCCCTCACTCTGCCCTCGGCATGGGGGCTTCTCTCCTGCAGCTGGTGGTCTTCGAACAGGAAAACTTCCAGGGCCGTCGGGGAGAATTCTCGGGGGAGTGCTTGAACCTGGGAGACCGTGGCTTCGACCGTGTGCGCAGCATCATTGTCTCCTCGGGACCGTGAGTGCTAGGCGGAGGAGGGGCACACTCTCTGCCACAGTGAAATGACCACACAACAGTAGCTGCCATTTCTCCAGCATCTGCTCTGTGCCTGCGGCCGTGCGTGCTCCTGGCACATACGTTATTTCCAATCCTCGTATCAAACTGGAGAGGGAGGAATTGTTCTCAATCTCATTTTACAGATGAGGAAACTGAGGCTCAGAGAGGTGATCCAATTAGCATAAGACCACACTGGCAGTAAGCCATGATTCTGGGCTCTGGAGAAACGCTGCTTCTACTGTAGCAAAAACTCTAGCCCATCACTGAGGGCAGAGAGAGGCCAAAGAGTGAAGTGTCCACTCGCTGTCCCCTTTCCTGGGCGTCCAGCTGCCTGGCAGTGATGATAAGCATCTGTGGAGCACCCACCAGGTGCCAGGCACTGACTCGGGACCGCACCTAGCTGATTCACAGTGCTGTAGGAGGGAGGGGCTATTCTTATGCCCACTTGACAGATGGGAGGACTGAGGCTCAGAGGGGGTAAGTCTCTTGCCCAAGGTCACCTATCGGTAAGTGGCACAGCCAGGATTCAACTCAGGTTGATTGAGTTCATTCCTAAAGCTCTTAATCACCATGCTTCACTGCCTGTTCCTGTCTCTGTGGGCGTCTCTGGGCCTTAGTGACTCCCATATAAAACAGGGAGCGTCATCCTTGGGCAGAGTGTTTGCCCTATGTCAAGCCTGGTGTGCTGAGGTCACGGTAGAGGGGCAACCCCAGGACAAGATCCACGTGGCTCCTTGGCTCTTGTCTCCCCACTTTGAAAGCCTGCAAGGGTTCCAGTCATCCTGTATTCTGAGCCCATTCTGAGATGGGCTTTGAGGTCAGACAAGCCTGGGTTTGAGTCCTGACTTCCCCTGTTTGCCCTGTGTCCAAGCCTCAGTTTCCTCATCTTTGAAGTGGGGAAAATCATGGCCCTCACCACTCCTCACAGGATTATGTTGAGGTCTGAGGGAGATCATGCAGCTTGGGCCTGTCACCTCGTGGGCACCCAGACACGGCAGGTGACTCTGATGGTCATGTACCCACCTCCCTGCCCTGTGCATTTAGCCAACTTATCCTGGAGCCTACCCAGGACCATTTCTACCTCCTGCACCCACTGCACCCTCCGTGTGGTCAACGCAGCCTCAGCTCCACCCTCAGCGCCAAAAACCCAGCTGGAAGCAGAAGCTACCGGATGTGGCCAGCTTGGGTTTTCAGGCTTTTTTTGGTACCAGTGACTCAAACCCAGAGTATTTCTCCTCAAACAAAGATGCAGCTGGTGTCTGACGTGTGCCTTGGGGCTGTGCCTGATGGGCATGGAAATGGGCCTGTGGTCTGGGGGCCTGGGTCTGTGTGGGTGCTGGCAGGGCCATGGGAAAAAAAGAATGAAGAGGGTGAGGTAGGCATGGGGAAAGTGAGGAGCCCTGCCTGCCTGAAAACCAGGAGACTACAGCCTGACACCTGACACCATCACATGACCTTAGGCTGGGGACTGAACCCCTCTTAGCCTCAGTTTCCATATCTTATAACTTAAAATTCCTGCCCTACCCTCTCTCCTTGCTTGCAGGTTTAAATGAGCCATAGGAGATAAGAAAAGGCATAGATGTAAACATTTAAAATTTAGATCCTCACTGTTCCTGCTCAAGAAGATAGGGGAGATTTTAGGGGGACCTTTGGCACGGTGGCAAGACCACATCAGTGTCTGTTCTTCCATAAGCCTAGACCTCCAGTTCCCTTCTGCATTTAATCATGAACAGTATTAATTTGGAGGCTTACTCTGTGCTGTATCTGTTCCATGCATCCCCTCTTTTAGGCCCTCATAATCTCCCAACAAGGTAGATGCAACAAAGTAGATGTATCATTTCTTCTCTGCTACTAAAGCTTAGCAAGCCTAAGTGCTGCCCAAATTCATGCAGCAAATAATCAGCAAGCTTGGATTAGGACTCAAGTGTGTCTGTTTCTAGGGTCTGTCCTCTTAACTCCTGCATGAAACCACCTTCCAAGGCTCCCTTCTTATTCACCCATGCATCTAGCCACCCATTTATTCATCATCCATCTATTTACCCATGCATCTACCCATTCATCTATCGATCTATCCATACATACATCCATTCTCCATTTATACATACATACCCCCGTATGTTCTCCATCCCCCACCCATCCATCTATAAATCTATCCATCTACCCACCCATCCATCTACCCATCTACCTATCCATCCATTCAACCATCCCTTCATCCATTCCTTTATCCATGCATTCATTCATCCATCCGTCTACCCATCCACCTATCCATCCATTCAACCATCCCTTCATCCACCCATTCATCTGTCCATCCATCCATCCATCCATCCATCCATCCATCCACCTATTCTCCCATTTATTTCTCTTCTACTCCAGACCAGACAGGGCTGAGGCAAATTCAACTCTATTCTGGGAAGACAAATATATCTTTAATTTACCCCAATGTGGTTAACTCATCTCTCAGATAAAGACCTGAGGCTCCTCTGATGTATTCTCCCTCGGCCCACGGTGATAGACCCTCATCCTCATCTCCTTCTGGGGAGAGCAGGGTCCCACTAGCCCCCTGGGAGAAGGTGCTAGTGTCAGTGTCCCCTCATCCCTCTCTTGTTCCCTGAGAACTCTTGAACATACAGGGAGCAAAAGTCAAGGAGTTCCTTAGTCTCAGCTTTCTCATCTATGGAATGGGGATTGTCTTATCCACCCCACCTGCACTGCCATAATCCCTGGTCCCTCTGACACAAGCTCACTTCTTATCCTTAATCAGTCTTCACTGGGAAAGCCAGGTAAATCTTCCATCTAATTTCAAACCTCTAATTAGTCCTTGTAAGGAACCTAGCACCCTCATATGCATTATCACATTAAATTATCACAGGTATCTGAGGGTAGATATTACCATCATTCCCTTCCTATTGCCCCGTACTAGTTACTGAGTGTCTCCTGAATGCCAGGCCAGTCTTCACCCAGCAAGGATGCAAACACCTGTATCAATTTTTCCCTTACCCCTGTACCTCCAAGATTGTCGTTCATTTAACATATTTCATTTAAAATGATCCTGCTAAACACAAATAAACACATTTTTAAAGAACCTTTAGGCCGGGCGCAGTGGCTCAAGCCTGTAATCCCAGCACTTTGGGAGGCCGAGACGGGCGGATCACAAGGTCAGGAGATCGAGACCAGCCTGGCTAATACGGTGAAACCCCATCTCTACTAAAAAATACAAAAAACTAGCCGGGTAAGGTGGCGGGCGCCTGTAGTCCCAGCTACTCGGGAGGCTGAGGCAGGAGAATGGCGTAGACCCGGGAGGCGGAGCTTGCAGTGAGCTGAGATGCGGCCACTGCACTCCAGCCTGGGCGACAGAGCGAGACTCCGTCTCAAAAAAAAAAAAAAAAAAAAAAAAAAAAAAAAAGAACCTTTACCTTTACACCACTTTTTATCAATGGAAGGCTAATATTATTTCCTATAAGTCAAAGGTATCCATACAAAATTAACAATAAACACAAAAGTGGTGTTATTATGTTGCTATTACACCATTGTCTGCTGGAGATTCTGGGCTAGTGGCCTTTTCTCCCTTTGTTACAAAAGAAAAAAAAAGGAGAGATTAGTAAGTGTTAAAAGCACATTAACATCAAACAAAGACTTTCTCCTAGCTGGAGTCAAGTTTAAAATGTCTATGTGTTCCTCGGCTCCAAGTCCTGATAGTACTTGAAGCATGTATGAACCCTACATCTAGAGAAACAGTGTGCTCAGATAATCACACATATTTATCTCACTCAATCCTTCACCAGCTCCAAGAAAATAGGCATATGAGTATAGATGAGAAAAAGGCTCAGAGAGGTAGTTACTTGCCCATAGTCACACAGCCTGTAAGTGTCATAGCCTAAAATCAAACCCAGACATGTTCAGCCCCCTTTGGACTTTCCTACTGGCCTCAAGGCTGCCTTGCCAGGGGAGAGAGAAAGGCAAGTAGGGAGTGGGGACTTCTACTAACCATTTGTCCCCTGTCTGCCTCATGGTCTTTCTTGTGTCCAGCTGGGTCGCCTTTGAGCAGTCCAACTTGCGCGGGGAGATGTTCATCCTGGAGAAGGGCGAGTACCCTCGCTGGGACACATGGTCGAGCAGCTACCGCAGTGATCGGCTCATGTCCTTCCGGCCCGTCAAGATGGTGAGTGGCTCTCTGGCTGGGGCTGGAGAATCAGCCAGGTGGGGCAGGGCAGGGGTAAGTCTGAGATGTGACAAGGGCAAAAAGGAGATGATGGTGGGTGAGGAGGTGTGGCAGCCTCTGAGTTGTCAAAGGACAGTGGATTCTTGAGCTCATCAATTCATCAGTGTCCTTAACACACTCGCTACATACCCAGCTAGGAATCCTGGGCAAATGGTAAACACAAAAGCTTCCAAGTCAGAGCTAAAAACTTCAGCATCTTCCTTGATTCTCTTGACATCCTTGGCTGCACATTTAGACCTTCCTGGGAGCTTTGTTTTTTTTTTTTTTTTTCTGAAGATAGGGTTTTGCTGTGTCCCCCAGGCTGGAGTGCAGTAATGTGATCATAGCTTACTGCAGCCCTGACCTCCAGGCCTCAAGTGATCCTCCCGCCTGGGCCTCCTAAAGTGCTAGGATTACAGCTGTAAGCCACCATGCCAGGCCTGGGGAAGCTTTTCAAATTTCAGTGCCCATTCAAAACACCAAACATGTTGGTTGCAGATCATGCAATGGCTAAGAAGAGGGATATTGCAGCAGGGCATGGTGGCTCACGCCTGTAATCCCAGCACTTTGGGAGGCCGAGGTGGGCGGTTACCTAAGGTCAGGAGTTCAAGACCAGCCTGACCAACATGGCGAAACCCTGTCTTTACTAAAAATACAAAAATTAGCTGGGCGTAGTGTCATATGCTTGTAAATCCCAGCTACTAGGGAGGCTGAGGCAGGAGAGTTGCTTGAACCCAGAGCTAGAGGTTGCAGTGAGCTGAGATCACGCTGTTGCACTCCAGCTGGGATGACAGTGCGAGACTCCATCTCAAAAAAAAAAAAAAAAAGGAAGAGGGATACTGTAGAAACACAGCTTGAACCTCTTAATAATAAGACAATATACTGAATTAGTTTCTTATAATATTTAACTAAGTCAACTTCCAGAAGATTCAAGGTCAAAATGGTGGTGATATCCCCAAGTGATTCACAGTTTTTTCCAGAATTAAGTTGATGATGAATCATGAACCAGCTACATCTTACTCACCAATGTTAGTTGCTGATGGTAACCGACTTTTGTCTTCCATGACGGGAACATTTATAAGAATTTTCATGAGTGTGCATTTGAGGCTATCAAGTGCCAACCACCAGCTGTTTTGACATCACCAAATTTATCTTAATGGATTATTCAAACAGATCATTCCCAATGCTTTTCACAGAATGTAAGACTGAATTATTTGCCTTCATGATGCACTCTCTGTAAGAATCCACAGATGTCTCTCTCAATCATTGAATGGTTCTTATATGCCAACCTATGTTAAGGGGTTTGTTTGGAAGAATGATCAACCAGGGCATTTCCAGTAGCTTCTAGAAGCTTGCTATTCAACATAATAGGAACTAGCCATATGTGGCCATTGGACATTTGAATTTTGGCTAAATGGAGATGTGTCATAAGTGTAAAATACACACTAAATTTTGAATACATAGTAAAAAAATTTTTAAAGAATGTCAACAATGCATTGATATCATTATATTGGTTACACATTGAAATTATAACATTTTAGGTATATTTATTTAAACAAAGGATGTTATTAGAAAAGTTTAGAAATCTCAAAGCCTAGACCCCACGCCAGACCAATTAGTTCTGAATCTCTGGGGCTGGGACTCCGGCACTGCTGTTTTTTCTATGCCCTCTAAGTAGTCCGTCTGTGCAGCCAGGGCTGAGATCCAATGGTCTAATTCAGGGGTGCCCAATATTTTGGCTTCCCTGGCCCACACTGGAAGAAGAATTGTCTTGGGCTACACATAAAATACACTATCACTAATGACAGCTGATGAGCTTTAAAACGATTGCAAAAAAATCTCATAATGTTTTAAGAAAGTTAATAAATTTGTGTTGGGCCACATTCAAAGCCATCCTGGGCCACATGTGGCCTGCAGGCCGCAGGTTAAACAAGCTTGGTCTAACCCTTCATCTCTCTGCCTTGCCACAGTCCTGGTCCAGGCCACCATCATCTCTGACCTGGTCAGCTTCAGCTCTCTCCGTGCTGGGTTCCCTGACTCCTTTCCAGCCGCCTGTCCTGGGAAGTTAGAGGGATCTTTTCAAAATAAAAAAATAAATAAACCTGACCATCTTCTACTTGAAACCAGGCATTTTAGTTGGCCTGTTTCTATTTTCCGTTTTTTTTTTTTTTTTTTTTGAGACACAGTCTAACTCTGTCGCCCAGGCTGGAGTGCAGTGGCATGATCTGTCTCACTGCAACTTTCACCTCCCTGGGTCAAGCAATTATCCTGCCTCAGCCTCCCAAGTAGCTGGGATGATAGGTGTGCACCACCACGCCCAGATAATTTTTGTATTTTTTGTAGAGACGGGGTTTCACCATGTTGGCCAGGATGGTCTCAAACTCCTGATCTCAAGTGATCCACCCGCCTGGGCCTCCCAAAGTGCTGGGATTCCAGGCGTGAACCAATGCGCCTAACCAGTTGGCCTGTTTCTGCCAAAAGCTCTGGTTCTAGGCTCTGAGCGCAAAACTATGCATCAAACGGATTAGGTCCCTGTCTTCCTGGGACTTAAGCTACCCAGGGAGGCAGCTATCAGATACCTAATCATGGAAATCCATCTACAATTGCAAATTGTGGCGAGTGCTACACAAAGGCGGTGCAATCTAACTAGGAGAGCAGAAGCAGGAACTGGGGGCTCAGGTATTGTTAGAGGTGGGAGTGGTCAGGGCGTGGTCAGGGAAGCCAGCTCCCAAAGTTTGGAAACTAACTCAGCCGTGTGAAGAGCAGATGGTAAAGCCTTCCAGGGAACAGTGTGTGCAAAACTCCTGGAGCAACGATGGACTGGTGGGACCAAGAAAATGAAAGGTGGCCAGCAAAGCTGCAGCAGGGGGAGTGGAGGAGAGAGGGAGGCAAAATGGGAGGGGAGGTGCTGATGGAGGCCAGGGTTTTGCAGGGTCTCATCAGTGATGGTAAGTTTAGTCTTGACGCCACTAGCAGTGGGAGCCATTGACTAACAACTTTCCCAAGGCCCTCAAGACTGTAACAGTAATAAGTAATTGTTATTACCACTGATTAAGTCCTTTTACCGCTGACTGGTAATTGCATTAAGGGCATTTGTCTTGCCATGTCCCAAAGGGTCCCCTGTGCTTCTATCCCTGCCTGACACCATGCATTTGCCTTCCTGCACCCTGGTCACACAGATATTTTCTTTGCACACTCCCACCCCCCAGCTTTTGTCTATGCCTTCTCTGCCTCAGTGCCTTCCCTCAAACCTCCTTACCTTCTCAGCATTGTGCACTCCTCCTTAACCTCCAAGGCCCCTCTCAAGTGTCACTTCTTCCATGAAGCCTTCCCTGATCTGCTCTCCTTTCCTCTGGAAGAATTAACAAGTTCTTTCTTCATCTATAATCTTCTACTGGAGTCTTTCATAGAAGGATGCACTTACATCCTGGGCTCCTCTTCCTCCTAGTGGTGGTGAATAACAGTAGATAATCACAGCGCCCATTTTTAAGCACCAACTACGTACTGGGTATATTACCTGCCTTTTACATAATCCCTACAACTGTCCTATGCGACAGGCTATGATAACATGCATTTTAAAAGCAAGGAAACTGAGACTCAGAAGTAGAAAATGACTGGCCTAAGGCCACACAGCTGGGAGTTGCTGGGGCTGGGATTTGAACCCAGGTCTGTAGGTTTGAACCTAGACACTAAGGTTGGCATCACTCTGCTATTTCCTGTTCATCTCTTTGGCTTTTCAAACCTTTGGGCCTAAAACAGTGCATGATGACTTTTGAAAAGATAGATGATCTCTGCCCTCAGAAATAACAGACAAACTTTAAAAACAAGACACAGGGTCATGAAAGATTAAAAATAAGTGCAAACCAGAACTGAATCATGTGCCCAAATTCAAGGGTGGGCCTGGTTTTTTATTTGTTTGTTTGTTTTTTGAGACAGAGTCTTGCTCTGTCACCCAGGCTGGAGTGCAGTGATGCAATCTTGGCTCATTGCAACCTCTGCCTCCCAGGTTCAAGCGATTCTCCTGCCTCAGCCTCCTGAGTAGCTGGGACTACAGGCACGTGCCACCACACCCGGCTAATTTTGTTTTTTTGTTTTTTTGTTTGTATTTTTAGTAGAGATGGGGTTTCTCCATGTTGGTCAGGCTGGTCTCAAACTCCTGACCTTGTGATCTGCCCATGTCGGCCTCCCAAAGTGCTAGGATTACAGGCGTGAGCCACCACGCCCTGCCGGGCCTGTTTTACAGTTAGCACTCAACCATGAGTTGAGCAGCCATGACAATCCCACGAACCAATAGTAACCCCGTTCTTTTTTGTTGTTGTTGTTTGAGACAGAGTCTTGCTCTGTCACCCAGGCTAGAGTACAGTGGCGCGATCTTGCCTCACTGCAACCTCTGCCTCCTGGGTTCAAGTGACTCACCTGCCTCAGTCTCCTGAGTAGCTGGGATTACAGGCACCTGTGACTGCACCCGGCTAATTTTTGTATTTTTAGTAGAGATGGGGTTTCACCATGTTGGCCAGGCTGGTCTCGAACTCCTGATCTCAGGTGATCTACCTGCCTCGGCCTCCCAAAGTGCTGGGATTGCAGGTGTGAGCCACCATGCCTGGCAGTAACCCTATTCTGTAGATGAACAAACGGAGGCTCTGAGGGAGGCAGAGTGAAATGTCCAAGATCACCAGTGCATAAATGTCAGAGGCAGGATTTGAACCTAGATCTGTGTTCCACCAATGTTCCACATTTCACCTGGTTTGTAAGAAGCATTTACAAAAGGGCAATTGTTTAAACTCCTGATGGCACAGGGACACTGATTGATTGGGCTTAGGAGTGAAATGTTTCTCTGACAGGTTCTGCCCCTCCCTGGCTGTGTGATGTTGATCAATAAGCTTGACCTCTCTGAGCCTTTTTGTCCCTGACCATAATTTTAAAAATAATAAATTTTTTTTTTTTGAGACAGGATCTTGCTCTGTCACCCAAGCTGGAGTACAGTAGCTCACTGCAGCCTCAACCTCATGGGCTCAAGCAATCCTCCTACCTCGGCGTTCCAAGTAGCTGAGACTATAGGCATGCGACACCGTGCCTGGCAAATTAAAAAAAAAAATTTTTTTAGAGATAGGATCTTGCTATGTTGCCCAGGGTGGTCTTGAACCCTTGGCCTCAAGCAATCCTCCCACCTGGGCCTCTCAAAGTGCTGGGATTACAGACATGAGCCATGGCACCCGGCCAATAAATGCATTTATTGAGCACTTGATGTATGCCAGGCATCATGCTCAGCGCTCTATATGGATGCACTCATTTCATCCTCACAAGGACCCTATGACATGGGAGTTGTCATCCCATTTTCCTTATGTCCCCTTCCAGAATAGACAGCAGTGGTCTCTGGAGAGTCCCCCAGCGGCCTGAACAGGTTCAGCTCTCTCCCTCCACACCCCGAAGGCCCCGCTAAGTTTCTTCCTTTTGTCCCATTGGTACTTCACACACCTGACCTGGCCTCTCTTTCCCCAGGACTCCCAGGAGCACAAGATCTCCCTGTTTGAAGGGGCCAACTTCAAGGGCAACACCATAGAGATCCAGGGGGACGACGCGCCCAGTCTCTGGGTCCACGGCTTCAGTGACCGCGTGGGCAGCGTGAAGGTCACCAGTGGAACGTAAGCATCACTCCTGCCAGGTCCACATCCCCCGCTTCAAGCACAGGCAGAAGCAGAGGCTGCTCTCCTTACAGGTTATAACATCAGATTCCTATAGAAGGCCATGGCCCCTCCCACCGTCTCCCAGTGCTGGTTCCTGGGATTCAGCCAATAGAGCTTTATTCCTCTGGGGAATAGAGTCATACTTTGAGGAATTCCAGGTCAGTGTAAACAAATCAGATCTAAAGAGCTGTTAGATGGAGAAAATAGGAGCTGCTAAACCTAGTCGGGGTTGAAGGGATAATCAACTAAAAGAGCTGGCGCTGATGTGGATAGATGAGGCCGGATGCATCCAGGGACAGGGAATATTCAGGGAAATCAGGACCTTCTGGGAGAATGAACAGAATGAGTTCTGAGCAGTTCATTTGCCTCGTGAGATGGGCCCGACCCTGGTACTGACATGATAAGGAACTTGAGTGAGCCTAAACACCTCTCCGCCTCTCAGTCTCGCCAGTTAGGCAATGGGCACACAAAACTCCCTGATCTAAGAGTGCCCTTTCTGCTCTGAACGCTCAGGATCTGAAGCTATCAAAACAGAGCCCCATGACCTTATGTTATGAGAATACATGGAAGGGCCGGATCAAAGGAGTCACTTTATCCATCCCCCTGTCTCCAAATGACCATGCCGGACACCCCTGATCTCCTCTAGGTAAATGTAAGGCTCTGTCTCTCCATTCCCAGACTTGTTCTGAGCTCCTGTAACACCATCAGGGCCATGGCCTTTTTCTTGTTCCTTTCTGCCTCCCTGAAACCTATATCCCTGCCATTCAAGCCATCTGAAATATACTGAGCCTTGTCTGTGAGCCAGGCACTATGCTAGGTACACTGGGGAAAGCAGCAATGAATACAGCCAAGTTCCCACCTTCAAGGAACTTATTTGGCCTAGCAGGGGAAACCCAGATATACCTGTGAGATGGTGTCCAACAATACTAGGTAAAGAATGGGCGGCCGGGCGCGGTGGCTCAAGCCTGTAATCCCAGCACTTTGGGAGGCTGAGACGGGCGGATCACGAGGTCAGGAGATCGAGAGACGATGCCGGCTAACACGGTGAAACCCCGTCTCTACTAAAAAATACAAAAAAATAGCCGGGCGAGGTGGCGGGCGCCTGTAGTCCCAGCTACTCGGGAGGCTGAGGCAGGAGAATGGCGTAAACCGGGGAGGCGGAGCTTGCAGTGAGCTGAGATCCGGCCACTGCACTCCAGCCTGGGTGACAGAGCAAGACTCCGTCTCAAAAAAAAAAAAAAAAAAAAAAAAGAATGGGCCAGCCAGGGCAATTGTGTTGCTGGAGGTCAGAGTAGGAGAGAAGGCTTCTAGGATTTGGCTGTGTATGTTGGGGTGGAGGTCAGGTCAAAGGTTTATCTGAAGAGGCTGGAACTTACATCAGGCTTTACAATAGAGGGAGGGGGTCTGGGAGAGGCCTGGAAAGACCCTCTCAGCAAAGATAATGACAGAAGTTAGAAATTAATCACTGAGGCTAACTTCTATTGAGTGCTTACTATATACCAAGGACTGTGCTAACCACTTTAAATGAATAGCTGTTAAATCTGTATAACAAACCAAGGAGGTCGGTGCATTATCATCCCCATTTTACAGACAGTACATTGAGGTTCTGATACCATATCCACCTAGATTCTCACAGCTAGTAAATCAATGGCAGAGCTAGGATTTGAACCCAGGTATGTTTAATACCAGAGTGCGTGTTCCCAGCTGCTACACACTGATGCACTTACCTACAAAGAAAACCAATTTTTTGAAATAACACTTCCTCTCTTTCATTTGCTTCATTGCTAACCAGTCCCTAAGTCCTATTCTTGCTTCCTTGGATTTGTTCTCTGAGCCCTGCATCATCACATTTAATGGGATGTGTATTAATATTCCTACCATGCACAGGCAACATGCTTAGCAAACAACTCGAGGTGCATTCTCCATTTGGCCCCCCGCAACACTCTTAATAAAACCAGGCACCGTGACCATGCTCACTTCCTAGAAAAGGAAACCGAGGCCTATCAGAGAGGCAAAGTCCTTGCCCCAGGGCACAGAGCAGGAAGGGATACAGCCAGGACAGAGGTGAGGGATAGAGAGCAGCAGACTGCAGGGATCAATGAAGAACAGGCCGGTCTGGCGTGGGTCTGGGTGCCAGGCAACGAGGCTGGCTGTCTCCACTCTGTCCTCACTTTCCTCTCAGATGGGTTGGCTATCAGTATCCTGGCTACCGCGGGTACCAGTACCTCCTAGAGCCTGGCGACTTCCGGCACTGGAATGAGTGGGGGGCCTTCCAGCCACAGATGCAGTCCCTGCGTCGCCTGCGTGACAAGCAGTGGCACCTTGAGGGCTGCTTCCCTGTCCTGGCCACAGAGCCCCCTAAATGAGTCCACACCTCACTCTGCTACCTTGCCCCAACCCTTCTTCATGTTCAATTATTTCCCCATTTTTCCCAAGCAAATAAAATTCCCTAAAGTCAAAATGTCTCCTGGATCTGTAAACAGATGTGTGCCTTGAGGTCCCCCACCATTACTGGGATGTGACTTCCTCGGTCTTAATAATTACAACGATCACAAAAGCAGCAAACACTGAAAAGTTCTTTCTGCCTGTTATGTGAGTCTACCAAATGTGGAGGCCGAAATGAATAAAGCCAAGTTCCTGCTGTCAAGGAGCTTGCTCCGCCCAGCAGGGGAAACCCAGATACACCTGTGAGATGCTAGCCAAGGATACTAGGTAAGACATGGTCCAGTCAGGGCATCTGTGCAGGAGGTCAGAGGAGGCAGGTTGGTTTCGGGGTCCTGAATGGATGTGTTGGGGTGGAGGACAAGCACTTGGCCTTACTCATTGTGAAGACTCATTGTGAAGGAGGTTGGTATTATACTTATTCTTATTTAGCACGTGAGGAAATTGAGGTTCAGAGAGGGGAAGTGATTTTCCCAAGGTCACACAGTTAGCAAGTCAAGACTTGAATTCAGGGTCTCTGGCTCCGGAGCCTGCACTCTTCATGACAAATCTATAGATTTTTTCAAACTCTAGCCCTTTGAGCATCTCCCTCAGGAGTTTTTGCACTGTCTACATGCCACCTGGTCTACTTTTGACATTATTTTTATTTAAATAGACTTTTTTTTTTCCTTAAATGCACTGATGTGTAAATAAAGCTTTATAATGCTACAAGAAGTGGAAAATCAGTATCATATACATAGAAAGCAATCACATAGGCCAGGCGTGGTGGCTCGCCCCTGTAATCCCAACACTTTGGCAGGCTGAAGTGGGTAGATCACTTGAAGTCAGGAGTTCGAGATCAGCCTGGGCGACATGGCAAAACCCGATCTCTACAAAAAATACCAAAGTTAATCGAGCATGGTGGCATATGCCTGTAGTCCCAGCTACTAGGGAGACTGAGGTGGGAGGATCACTGGAGGCTTCAGCTCAGGAATTCGAGGCTGCAGTGAGTCATGATCATGCCACTGGACTCCAACCTGGGCAGCAGAGTGAGACCCTGTCTAGAATGAAAGAAACAGAGAGAGAGAGAGAGAGAGAGAAAGAGAGAAGGAAGGAAAGGAAAGACAGAGAAAGGAAGGAAGGAAGCAGGCAATCATATAAATAAATCAAATGCAATTTAAAGAAGACCAAGTATCAAATTTCCAGCAGACACCACTGCCTGCAACCTGCTCACTCTTTGACAAAATGGGAGATTAGCCAGTGTTGAAAAGTGTGATAGAGGGCCGGGTGCAGTGGCTCACACCTGTAATCCCAGCACTTTCATTGGCCGAGGTGTGCAGATCACTTGAGGTCAGGAGTTCGAGACCACCCCAGCCAACATGGTGAAACCCTGTTTCTACAAAAAAATATAAAAAATCCAGCCAACATGGTGAAACCCTGTTTCTACAAAAAATATAAAAAATTAGCCGGGTGTGGTGGTGAGCGCCTGTAATCCCAGCTACTTGGGAGGCTGAGGCAGGAAAATCGCTTGAACCGGGAGGTAGAGGTTGCAGTGAGCTGAGATTGCGCCACTGCACTCCAGCCTGGGTGACAAAGCGAGACTCCATCTCAAAAAAAAAAAAAAAAAAAAAAAAATCCCAACCAAAAAAAGAAAAGTGTGAAAGATGTTTGCACCAAACTGAGACTTTTTCCTCCTTGATTTAACCAATAAATGTTGAAAAGAGCATCATTTTCTTGTATCTGATTCAGTGTTACTCAATCCTGGGGCTGGGGTCCATCAAGAATCATCTCATTTGGAAATCTCTGCCAGACACTATTGTTTCCCAGATCAACAGTTAATATTGATTGATGTTATTAATCATTAATCTATGCAGACAGCTTGGTGGAATGGTGTGTGGGGGTTGCTATGGATATCTTCCTGGAGGAGGGAATATCTGAAGGGGGCCTTGAAAGATGGAGCAGGAGCTTGCTCGATGGAGAACAGGGGAGATGATATTCCAGGCAGAGCAAACAGCAGTGTCCCCGCTACCCCATATGGCACCTTTGTGCAAATGATAAAAAGATGCCTCTTCCTCAAGACATTTTGCTGCCATCTGCTAGAAATTATTGGTATAAATCTGGGATGTGTACCATGTGAATGTGATACCCTTGTGTTGTGCACAACGTGCACAGCTGTACTTGGCAGCCCTGGAGCACCATGAACAAAGGCATAGAGGCTGAGAGAGTTGTGGTGGGCCCCAGTGAAGCTTATTGAGGTTGGAACATTAGCTTGGTGGTTGTGTGGGCAGAAGCACAGGGTGGGACCGATACACTCATACGTCAGGAGATAAAGCTGGCAAGAAAGATAGGGCCTCATGACACCCCACCCTGTGGTTTTGGTGAGCTTCAAAGCTGAGACACCATCTCACATAATCTTGCACAGGTCTCACTCACCTTTCCTCGTCTCGCTTTCATTCTCCCCACCTCCACACTCTTGGCCAGCATCTTGGACTAGAAGACAGGGCTGTCTGTGGACCAGGATTCCTGGACAGAAAGAGGAATATAAGGGTATTAACCCTGCTGCACTGTTAGAAGTTGGAAAGAACTAGGCAAATTGCTTCCATTCCCGGGGACTTGTTTTTCCCTTCTATAAAACGACAGCTCAAATATCCATCCAGCCCCAAGATTCTGAGGTTCCAAAGTTTCATGACTCTCTAAGGTTCTGATAATTTATCTCCAAGCTTCTGTGATTCTCTGATTCCAAAGCCAAGCCACATGGATTCTCATTCTAAGTTCTTAAGGTCTGTGAGTAAAGCTCTAAAATTCGACTGCAGTGGAGTCCAGCTTCACAATCATATGAGCCCCCTGAAATTAACTTCCATAGTTCTTCACCTTCAAGGTCCTATTGTTGGTAAGATGCACTATGATTTTATAATTCCAGGAGGAAAAAGAGAAATACTACTGATCAAAATATAACACAATTGTTTTCTGGTCACTCAGAATTTTTATACTTATTGAAAGAATTATTTTCAACTTATTTAGACATAACAGATATTTTTCTGGGTATCAATCTGATAAGTCCTATAAAAGGTAAACATGCTAGAAGTCCATCAGTTAAGTCAGTTCTAAAACCTCTTTGTGGCCAGGCGTAGTGGCTCATGCCTATAATCCCAGCACTTTGGGAGCCCGAGGCAGGTGGATCACTTGAGGTCAGGAGTTTGAGACCAGCCTGGCCAACATGGTGAAGCCCCACCTCTATTAAAAATACAAAAAAATTAGCCGGGCATGGTGGTGCGCACCTGTAATCCCAGTTGCTCTGGAGGCTGAGGCAGGAGAATAGCTTCAACCCAGGAGGCAGAGGTTGCAGTGAGATCATGCCACTGCATGTCAGCTTGGGCTATAGAACAAGATTCTATCCCAAAAATAAAATAAAATAAAATAAAATAAAATCTCTTTGCATTTATAGTCCAGATTCTGGTCTGGCATGGTGGCTTATACCTATAATCCCAGCATTTTGGAAGGCTAAGGTGGGAGGATCACTTGAGCCCGGAATTTGAGATCAGCCTGGGCAAGACAGTGAGACCTTATCTCCACAAAAAATAAAAAATAAGCTGGGTGCAGTGGTGCATGCCTGTAGTCTCAGCTACTATGGAGGCTGAGGCAGGAGGATCCCTTGAGCCCAGCAGTTCCAGGTGGCAGTGAGCTATGAATATGCCACCACACTCCAGTCTGGGGAACAGAGCAAGACCCTGTCTCTAAAAACAAAAACAAGGCCATACACGGTGGGTCACGCCTGCAATCCCAGCACTTTGGGAGGCTGAGGTGGGAGGATCACTTGAGCCCAGGAATTCGAGACCAGCCTGGGCAACACAGGGAGACCCTGTATCTACAAAAAATTAAAAACAAAACACAGAGTCCAGATCTTCTGGATCACTTTCATCTCGCAAGCTTTTTTTTTTTTTTTTTTTTTTTGAGGCGGAGTTTCACTCTTGTTGCCCAGGCTAGAGTGAAATGGCCTGATCTTGGCTCACTGCAACCTCCACCTCCTAGGTTCAAGCGATTCTCCTGCCTCAGTCTCCTGAGTAGCTGGGATTACAGGCATGCACCACCATGACTGGCTAATTTTTTATATTTTTAGTAGAGACGGGGGTTTCTCCATGTTGGTCAGGCTGGTCTCGAACTCCCAACCTTAGGTGATCCTCCCGCCTCGGCCTCCCAAAGTGCTGGGATTACAGGTGTAAACCACTGCACCTGGCCTCACAGGCACTTTAAAATGTGCATATTAGCATCACTGAAACAAGACATGTATGCTTGGCAAAATAAACACTAGAAGAAAATAACAATTAAAGTCATTTTATATTTAATGTATTGTTTTGCGAATTAATTTACTAATAAACAAAATGCCTTGTAATAACAATGGAGGACATATAAAATTATAAACAAAAAATAAAGAATAAAGACTAAAAGAAGCAAGTTAAAGAAAATAACACGTAGTAAGGCTGAGAGCGAGTGTGACTTAGGAACCATAAACCTGGTGTTCCTTCTGTGGGTCCTAGTTTCAACATATCTCTCAAAACATGAGCATCTCACCACCTGGAGCAGAATTTCAGAGCTTAAAGATAAGCCACACTTTTGCCTTCAAACCAAAACTAAGGTTTCTTTTCATCAGGTGCTCCACCCAAGAAATGATGATGAGTCCACGTCCAATATTGACAGAAACCAGAGAGGCTGGACTTCCCAAGGGGCTATGTTGCCTTCAGCCTTTTTGGGGGCTTCTCCAAGGCAATTTTGACTGCATGGGTTTGGCTCTAAATGCTAGCTTTTTGTTTGTTTGTTTTTGCTTTTGTTTTTTAGCTAGAGTCTCGCTCTATTGCCCAGCTGGAATGCAGTGGTAACCTCCACCTCACAGGTTCAAGCAGGAGTGTCCCTAAACACTGGCTTTAAAATACAATGCCTGGGGAAATTGGGGACTTCATATTGTTTCAAGGCTAGATAGATCCCAGCCTGTGAATCTTTGAGTCTTGGGCCTTTGGAAAGGCAAAGCATCTTGATTATGAGAGAGCAGCTCTCATTCTCATCGACAAGAGGCAACCCATAATCTTTTAGACATTGGAGCATAAGCCCAACGCCGGCAGTGTGTATATGTGGGGTGGAGGCAGGAGGATCACCCAGCAGCATTGAATGCTTTTGTGCCAGCATGCGATGCTGATAGATACACAGCAACTGGGCTCTGGGGAAAAGACATGGTTCTAGGGTGCCCTGTGGAGGTTCTAAAGAGATGAGCCTTGTTAGAGCCACACTGCCACGACAGCCAATCGTCTGGGTCAGGTACTCAGGATCACTGAATGCTTTGTAAAGCCTGGATCCCCAGCTAGAACAATAATATTACACCCTTCCAGAAGGAGAAGAAAACCTGCTCACTTACCTTTACTTCCTGCCCACTGCCGAGCCACTGCCTTCTACCGGTGTACTAGAAAGAGTGAGAGAGACCTGAGTTTGCATTCCAGCTCTGACAATTACCAGCTATTATCCTTGGCCAAATCAAATTACCTGATGGAGCCTCTGTTTCCACATCTGTAAAATGGGAGTAATGATAATAAAACACCAAAAGATTGGAAAGGGTAAATGATCATCTTGAATATAATAATTATAAGGTGTTTAGCACATAGCAAGCACCTGAATAAAGTGTTTTCTGTGGCTGGGCACAGTGGCTCACACCTGTAATCCCAGCACTTTGGGAGCTCAAGGCAGCTGGATCACTTGAGGTCAGGAGTTGGAGACCAGCCTGGCCCACATGAAGAAATGCCATCTCTACTCAAAATACAAAAATTAGCCGGGCATATTGGCATATGCTTGTAATCCTAGATACTCAATAGGCTGAAACAGGAGGATTGCTTGGATCCAGGAGGCAGAGGTTGCAGTGAGCTGAGATCATACCACTGTACTCCAGCCTGGGCAATAGAGTGAGACTCTGTCTTAAAAAAATAAATTAATTAAATTAAATTAAATTAAGTGTTTAAAAATTTTTTTAATTAAAAAAAAAAAAAAGTAGAGACAAAGTCTCACCATGTTACCCAGGCTGGTCTCGATCTCCTGGGTTTAAGCTATCCTCCCTTTTCAGCCTCCCAAAGTGCTGGGATTACAGGAGTGAGCCATTGAGCCTGGCCTAAAGTGTAATTACTGATATAGCATCAACATCATCTTCTTGAATGTCAGAGCTGGAAGGAATTTTTGGATCAATGTGTGTTATGCTACATCTATGCTTCCTGCTTTTGACAAATATTGACTGAAGATCTCTTAAGTACTGGGTTTTGCCTAGATGCTGGGAAGATAGGTTGGGGAGGAAGACAGAAGAGGTATCTGCTCTAGGTGTTCCCGGCTGAAGATGCAGACAGGAGGAATGAATTATTCTGCCTGCCTTCAAAGTCACATCAAATTCCTGGGCTGCATGGTCTGGTGTCTGGTTCACCAGGATGTCCTGAGGGGCAGTTAGCCTTCCTCAAGGAGGTGACAGACAGATTGAGACCTGGGAGGGTTCACTGAGCTAGGGGTGCTGAGAGAAGAAGCCCCAACCTAGACAACAAGACGATCATTCTGATCCTCCTCCTTAGCCTCTCAACTGAGATCTGCCAATTCTGTCTTCCAAACATCTCTGGAACCAAAACGCCCCCTCCATGCCCACATCCCCTCTCTGGGTTCCTGAATTATTTCAACACCCTCCAAACCAGTTTCTGCCTGTTTCTTCTTCATGCAGCAGCCAGATGGATCTCTGCAGAAAGTCAGGCTTACCATGCCCTTCCCTTGCCGAATACCTTCCCTGTCTCTCCATCACCGCAAGAGAAAAGCCCCGACTCCTCCCCACGGCCCACAGAGCTCTGCAGCATCCAGCCCTGCAGACACCTCTGATCTCTTCTCTCACCTCCACCACATCCTGTCCACTCTGCATTTCATGCAAGGCCCCACACTCGCCTCCTTCCTGCTAGGCCTTTGCACCTGCTGGTGCACTCTTCCAAGCATCCCCACCCAAGCCTCTGGCATGTATACACACCCCCGGTCCTCCCTCCCTGGACCAGGTTAACCTCTGTTGCTCCTGCCTTGTCAGTTACAGGTGCTCACTTTACTGTGGAGGCTTGTCAAGGATCTAGCTTCCCCAGCTTGGACACAGGACCCTCGTCGCCCTGTTAGCTGCTGAATCTGTGCCTAGCACAGAGAGCTCAGGAAATGCCATTGCTAGAATGTTATTAAACAAATGCCTCCATTCAGACCTCTTCCTCTGATCTCCATTTTGTTCATCCACAAAAGGACATTATAAAACATGCTGCTGGTGTTTAATCTATGTGCCTATCAGATCAGTCATATGAAGTCCCTAACATGCACGTAATAAACACTATGTAATATTGTTGTATTGTTTCCAGACCAGTCATGGCTGGCTCCATGGAGGCAGCATTACCAGTCCCAGCATTTTCCGTATGGTAGGCACTATTTATCGGACACATGAATGAATTAATGAGTGACCAATGAATGAACACATGGCTGGCCATGTGCAAATTACTTAATATCTGTGTGCCTTAGTTTGTGTGTGTGTGTGTGTAGTCACCCAGGAGGGAGTGCAGTGGTGCGATCTACACTCACTGTAACCTCTGCCTCCTGGGTTCGAGTGATTCTCATGTCTCAGCCTCCCAAGTAGGGGGAATTACAGGTGAGCAACACCATGCCCCGCTCATTTTTTCTTTTCTTTTTTTTTTTTTGAGACCGAGTCTCGCTCGGTCACCCAGGCTGGAGTGCAGTGGTGCCATCTTGGCTCACTGCAACCTCTGCCTCCTGGGTTCAAGTGATTCTCCTGCCTCAGCCTCCTGAGTAGCTGAGGTACACGCCACCATGCCCGGCTAATTTTTGTATTTTTAGTAGAGACGGGGTTTCACCATATTGGTCAGGCTGGTCTTGAATTCCTGACTTGGTGATCCACCCGCCTCAGTCTCCGAAAGTGCTGGGATTACTTTTTTTGTTGTTGTTGTTGCCCAAGCTAGAGTGCAGTGCACTCTCAGCTCACTGCAACCCTTGTCTCCTAGGTTCAAGCGATTCTCCTTTCTCAGCCTCCTGAGTAGCTGGGACTACAGGCGTGTACCACCACACCTGGCTAATTTTTGTATTTCTAGTAAAGACAGGGTTTCGCCATGTTGGCCAGGCTAGTCTTGAACTCCTAGCCTCAAGTGATCCGCCCACCTCGCCTCCCAAAGTGCTGGAATCACAGGTGTGAGCCACCGCGCCTGGCCCAGAAATTTATTTTAAACAGATAATATATACATATGGCAAACAGAAAGTTAAAAGAGAACAAAGAACTAAAGTTCACAGTGAAAAGTAAGCCTGCATGCCTACCCTACATTTTCTTCAGGTATTCAATGCACAAGCATATGATGCATAGATAGGTCTATTATTTTTCCAATTTTACACATGAAGAAGCAGAAGCACTGAAAGGTTACAGAACTTAGACTGTGCTGAGATTTATCAGTCAGGAGTTTTACTTCATTTGTGTATATCAGGGTTTCACAACCTTTACGCTATTCGGCATGTTTTGCTGTTTTTTGTTGTTGTTGTTGTTGGGGTAGTGGCAGGCCGGGGGTGGAAAGGGTGTCCCATGCACTGCAGGATGTTTAGCAGCATCCCAGGCCTCTACTCACTAGATGCCAGTAGCGCCTCTCCACTTCCCCAGTTAGGACAACCAAAAATGTCTTCAGAGATTGCCAAATATCGTGGTGGTGGAGGGATGTCAGAGCAAAATCCCTGATAAATGGATAGAATGTGGTATTTCCACACAAACCTCCTCCAAAATCACTGGTGTGTATGAATATACATCAGACCACTACTTTATTTTTTCTGTGTTTTACACAAACAGTAGCACAAATACACGCCGCTGCGGGTCTACTTTTCTTTTCTTATACCACTTTTTGGTGGTCATTCCACTTCATTGCTTACCGGCAGAAAGGAACTTCTCTTAAATAGAACTGTCCGGGAGAAGTGGTGAGCTGCCCGTCCTAGGGGTAAGCCAGGGGGCAGACAGGGGCTTCCAGGGCGGCGGGGCGAAGCTCCCGGGGCGAGCCTCCGGGAAACTCCCCAGCCAGCCTCTGCTTACCTCGAGGTCCCGAGAAGCAGTGGAGAGGACGGGGCGGGGCGGGGCCGCGTCTCGGGCCCGCCCCCGTACGTCACGTCGCCGCGGCCCCGCCCCCGCGCGGGCGCCTCCCCCTTCCCCGGCCGGGGCGGCTGGAGAGCCCGGAGTCGCTGGGTGCGCGGGGCTGCCTGGCAGCGCCTCGCCACGGTAGGTGGCCCTGGGGCGGCGGAGGGGGCGGCCTGGGGCTGCAGCCGGGGGCGCGGGCTCAGGGCCGTGCGGGTCGGCCTCGGGCGCCTGGCAACCCTCCGTCCTGGCGGCTGCCTCCGGGCCCGGCGCGACTGCTCGGGCTCCGGGGCTGGGAGCTGGGATCTGGGAGGCAGGCAGGCGGCGCGGGCGGGCGGTTCTGGGATCCGCACCCGCTCGGCGTCCCGAGCGCTTTCCGCGGGGTGCGGCACCCACCGGGCCCCCGTTACCGCGCTTCCCGCTTCGGACCCAGCGCCTGGGAGACGCTCAGCGTCTGTTGGGGGGGACCTGGCGGGGAGGGCGGCGCGTCCCCGCCTTCGGAGTCTCCAACCCCGCCCAGGCGCGCGGGGACCCCCAGGCGGGCGCCGGGGCGCGTGGAAGTTAACTTGCAGCAGCCGTGGAGTTGCGCGGAGCGTCAGAAGTGGAGGCGTTGGGGGCGGAAATCGTCGACTGGGGAGGTGGGCGCTGGGATCACGGGGTTGGGGAGCCCTAGTGAACTTGGAGGTCACTGGTGAGGAGCGGAGAGGAATTTGACCTGAGGATCCCACCCCCGCTCCCAACCTCCCTCCGTAACCTATGCTTCTCAGAGTGAGCTGGATGGGAGGTGCCCGGAAAGCCGGGACTGGGAGGGGTAGCGGGGGACGGCGATCGTGGGCTCAGAGGCTGAGCACGCCTGACCTGGCAGAGTCGTTGTTAGGTGGGACAGAGGTCGAGGTCTGGCATTCCCACTTAAAGGCCCGTTCCCTAGGGAAAGAACCATCCACTTCAGCACAGTCATTAGAAAGCACCGTGCCTAACATCTTGCCCCCTTCCCCTTTTACAGATGGGGAGACTGAGGCTTGGATAGGTCACCTGCCCTTGACCCTAGGACCCACAGCTAGGATGTGGCAGAGCTGAAACTCACTCACAGGCCTCCTGACTTAATGTCCTATGGGGATATTGAGGAGGCGGGTTGGTGAACTCCTACTTATCCTACAGAAGCCCCCTCAAGCAGCACCTCCTCCGGGAAGCCTTCCCTGGCATTCTCCTGGTATTGTTGGGTGCTTCCTGTTTTGAACCCCACAGAGGTAGCCAGCCCTTTTTCTCACTTCCCAACAGACATTCCCTTGCATGTCTGTCTGCCGGACTGGGCTGTGGGTGGACACCTCTCCCTAGCCTCCATCTGATAACCCTTTCACCTCAGCAGGGTGGTCTGATGGCGAGGGTAGTCTTCTGGATTTGAACAGATCTGTGACTCACACCTGGATTTAGTAGTGATGTGGCCCGGGCGACCCATTTTCCTTCCGATTTAGCCTCAGTTTCCATAACTGTAAAACTGGGTTTATGTCATTGTCCTAAAGGAATTGTTGCATCATTTCTGAATCCCCCCACCCCACTGAACCCCAATTGTATTATTATTTACTTAATATATATCTTTGTATCACCTGATTTTTAAAAATCTCGTGCAAACTTTTTATAACAGCTTTGTTGAAATACAGTTCACATACCGTACAATTCACCCTTTTAAATTATATGTTTCCGTAGTTTTTAGGATGTTCAGAGTTGCGCAGCCATCACCACTGTCTAATTTTAAAACATTTTTGTCATGCCCAAAAGAAATGCTGTTTCATGGTCACTCCCCAATCCTTTCTTCCCCTATCCCTTGGGCAACCACTTACTCACTCTCAAATTCTCTGTGAATTTGCCTGTGCCGGACATTTCATATATAAATGCAATCATATACTAGGTAGCCTTTTGTATCTGATGCTTTTCACTTCAGAGAATGCATGTATCAGTACCTCATTCCTTTTTGTGGCTGAATAATATTCTATTATGTGGATATACCACATTCTGTCCATTTGTCAGTTGATGGATGTTTGGGTTGTTTCTAATTTTTGACTGTGATGAATAATACCATGAACATTCATGTACAGGTCTTTGTATGGACATTTTCAGTTCTCTCAGGTATATTTCTAGGAGTGGAATGGTTGGGTCATAAGGTAACTTTAGGTTTCACCTTTAAAATTATTTTAAACTTATTTTATTATTTATTTATTTATTTTGTAGAGATAAGGGGGTCCCACTATGTTGCCCAGGTTGGTCTCGAACTCCTGATCTCCTACCTCAGGCGATCCTCCTACCTCAGGCTCCCAAAGTGCTGGGATTATAGGTGTGAGCCACCGCACCCAGGTTTAACCTGTTGAGGACCTGCCAGACTGTTTTTCCAGAACAGCTATACCATTTTATATTCCCACCACCAGTGTATGAGGGTTCCAGTAATCTTAAATACATTTAGTGTTCCCTGCGGCAGTCATAACCCTTGAAATCGCTGGCTTTGATGTGTTAATTACAAACTATTTTCAGGCCAGGTGCGGAGGCTCACGCCTGTAATCCCAGCACTTTGGGAACCCAGGCGGGCAGATCACCTGAAGTCAGGAGTTCAAGAGCAGCCTATCCAACATGGTGAAACCCCGTCTCTGCTAAAAATACAAAAATTAGTCAGGTGTGGTGGCGCGCGCCTGTAATCCCAGCTACTTGGGAGGCTGAGGCAGGGGAATCCCTTGAACCCGGGAGGTGGAGGTTGCAGTGAGCCAAGATCAATCACACCACTGCACTCTGGCCTGAGTGACAGAGCAAGACTGTGAAAATACTGAAGCAAGGGGAGGCAGTGTAGGACCCAGTGGCTTACAGAGCCCACCCCAGGAGCTGGCACACAGTATTAGGAGGGGTGAAAGGAAGGTGGAAGCTGCTCGGATCTTCCCACCCCAGGGCAGCCTGGAGCCCCTTTGCCAGCTGAGGCTTTATGGAGGCCAGGGAGACCCTCCATGGCTCTCCTAGACTATAACTGAAGGGGAAGACTTGTCCCTTGACCCCCAAATTAAGTCTGGTCCTGCTCACACTCTACTGGACCCCCCCACGCCACTCTGAAGGTGACCTCTCTCTGGATGGCCACAAGAATGTCCTATGTGAGTTGCTGCTTATCTCAAGAGGGGCCACCCCCCAGGCCTGAAATGAGCAGTCCTGAGTTACAGACGCTTCATCTGTGAACATTCTGCACATACAGACATCTTCCCCCTCCTCTCAGCATCTTCCCCACCCCTAGGACCCTGTGTTTCTTCCTTCACGCTCTTTGCTTCAGCAAGAGGCTGCACCGGAAGAACTCAGGTCAGAACCCAGCATTTTCACAGAGGAAGAGTTCCTTGAAGGTAGTTAGTTCACCCCAGCTCGAACCTGTACTCTGCTGGTTCAGGAACTTAAACCGGCACTTATCTGCATGTTCCAGTTTCCTGACAACTTGGTTCATCTGGGACAGCTGCTGTTTGGGAATGGCGTTAAGACCACGCCTCCCAGCCTCTGTATCTGGCACCTCATGATTTTATTCTTTTTTGCATACTTGCTGTTCCTTGTCCTTTTAAAATCCTGAATTCCTGTGCCTTAAGAAAGCAGCCTAGGCCGGGTGCATGGCTCATGCTTAGAATCCCAGCACTTTTGGAGGCTGAGGTGGGTGGATTGGTTGAGCCTAGGAGTTTGAGACCAGCCTGAATAATGTAATGAAACTCCATCTCTACAAAAAATACAAAAATTAGCCAGGCATGGTGGTGCGCACCTATATTCCCAGATGGTCGGGAGGCCGAGGTGGAAGGATCGCTTGAGCAGAGGTTGCAGTGAGCTGAGATCGCACCACTGCACTCCGGCCTGGGTGACAGGGCAGGATTGTAGGGTATTAGGTCAGAACACAAAAATCAATTAAATATTTTTTAAAAAGAAAGGAAAAGAAAGCAGCCTGGGGACATGGAGACGGGGTGGGAAGGCTCCCTAGGCAAGGAACTGCCCCTCTCTGGGTCTCAGTGTACCCTACTGAGGAATGGGCATAGACCATTCAGAACTAAGATGTGGTGGCACCTTGGGATCGGTTAGGCTGTTGAAATGTATTATTGATGTAACTTTGTGGGTGTATTTGCAGCAAGAGTGGCAGGTCAGATATAGCTTCACAGCCTGGGGTTGGTGACCAGAATGTACCTTTTTGGAAACATGAGTGTGGCTTGTGTGGCTTTGATGCCCCATGTGGCACCAGGGAAGCTTCTCTGGGTAGCAGCAGCTCCTGCTCCCCGACTTGCTGCCTATTCCTATTGCTTGCAAGTCCCTTTGCTCTTTGAGGACCTGTGTGTACACTGTCTAGGGCCCCTCCAGAGGTCTGGGATGACTGTCCCCTCGCCTGTCACTTCTCAGGTCTCCCCGACCCTGGACTGCAGCCAGGGGAGGATTTGTGGGAATGATTCATTCAGAGCTGCCTGAGATCTTGGCCAAGCCCCAGAAATTGCAGGGAAGGACCTCAGAGGGCAGTGCCCACAGGCCCTAGGGAACGTCTGGGGCTGATGGCCCGGGGAGAAACTTCTTATCCTATGTGCTCAGATGGCAGGCAGCCAGCCCATCTGCCGAGAGACTTTTTGTATCAGTAAGACTTTTGACCCGGGCCTCTGCAGCCAGAAAGCAGGCAAGCAGCCCAGAAAGCAGGCAATGTGATAGGGAGCTAGGGGCACTGGCCTGTATTAGAATCCGGGTGCTCCACATCTTTCTGGGGCTGTTGGCTGTTTCTCTATGCTTTGGTTTTCTCATCTGCTGAATACAGTAGGACCTGTCTCCCAGGGGTGTTGGATGGAAGGGAATGGTGGTAAAGCATTTACCCTGGTACCAGGCAAAAGCTGAGGCCCTGGGGTTAAACAGGCTCTTTGGAATTTTGAACGTGTTCCTTTGTGAACCTTAGTTCCTCCATCTGTCAAAAGGCAGCAATTATAAATACAGCCAATATCAACGGGGCTTGCTAGGTGCCAGACACTGTTCTAGGCACTCAGTGTGCTTTAACTCATTTAATTCCCGCAGCAGCCATATGAGGTGAACAGGCTGAGGCGCAGAGAGGTGAAGTAATTTGCACAAGGTCACCCAGCTAGGAAGTGGGAGACATACGATTTGGATCCAGAGTCTCTCTTTTTTTTTGAGACAGGGTCTTGCTCTGTTACCTAGGCTGGAGTGCAGTGGCACAATCATAGCTCACTATAACTTTGAACTTCTGGGCTCTAGCGATCATCCCACCTCGGCCTCTCAAGTGCTGGGGTTACGGGCATGAGCCACCACACCCAGCCCAGACTCTGCACTCTGAATTCTCATTCTTATCCCTCCTTGATATTCCATCTAAAGGCCTAGCACATAGAAAATACACAGAAAATATCAGGTGTTGTTATAACTATTCTGAATAAATATTGATCCACTCTCCATCCCACTGTCCACACTCCTTCCCTGATGGACAGAACATGCAGGACTCTTGGCCTGTAAAGTCCAGATTCCCACCCACTCCTCCCTACTCACTCTGTTCCTCCCACTCCCACACACTCATGCACAGCAGAGCATGGAAGCAGCCAAGTCCCAACTCTTCTTCCAAATTGCTGTGTGACATTGGGCAAGGAGCTTCCCCTCTCTGAGCCCCAGTTTCCCTACGTGTTAAATGGGTGAGTTCACCCTGCTGCATGTTTTTTCTTGAGCTCCCGTGCTATGTGTGTGTTTTTAAAACTGAGTCAACATTCAAACATTGCTAGAGAAAAATTCTGATTTCTCATTTCTCTTGGAAACCCAGGAGCTTAGGCCAAACTGGAGTGGCCTGAAGCTGCCCCGTAGGTGGCCTGGGCTCTCCTGGTCACTGTGGTTCCCCCCACTCCCCATTGTCACATACATGTGGCTCTTCAGGGGATCTGAGGATGCCTCAGGCCTGCCTGGTACCACTTGAATAAGCAGTTTCATTGTTTTAAAAACTTTTTTTTTTTTTTTTTTTTTTTTGAGACAAAGTCTTGCTTTTGTCACCAGGCTGAAGTGCAATGGCATGATCTCAGCTCCTTGTAGCCTCCACCTCCTGGGTTCAAGCTATTCTCCTGCCTCAGCCTCCCAAGTAGCTGGGATTACAGGCACATGCCACCACGCCCAGCTTATTTTTATATTTTTAGTAGAGACGAGTTTTACCATGTTGGCCAGGCTGGTCTCGAACTCCTGACCTCAGGCCATCTACCTGCCTCAGCCTCCCAAAGTGCTGAGATTACAGGCATGAGTCACCACACCCAGCTTTTTTTTTTTTTTTTTTTGAGACAGAGTCTTGCTCTGTCTCCCAAGCTGGAGTGCCGCAGTGCAATCTCGGCTCACTGCAGCCTCCATCTCTCATGTTCAAGTGATTCTGCCTCAGCCTCCTGAGTAGCTGGGACTACAGGCACCCGCCACCATGCCCGACTAATTTTTGTATTTTTAGTAGACATGGGGTTTCACCACATTGGTCTTGAACTCCTAACCTTGTGATCCGCCTGCCTTGGCCTCCCAAAGTGCTGGGATTACAGGTGTGAGCCATCACGCCTGGCCACATTGTTTTTGTTTTTGTTTTTGTTTTTTCCCGATGTTCTCCAAGAGCCCTTTCAGCTCTGTGTTTCTAGGACATCGGAGGTTGTCTGAGGCCTCCCAGTACCCTGTCTGCCATTTTAAGCCCTCAAGGCTTTTTTTTTTTTTTTTTTTTGAGATGGAGTCTTGTTCTGCCACCCAGGCTGGAGTGCAGTGGTATGATCTCAGCTCACTGCAACCTCTGCCTCCTCAGTTCAAGTGATTCTCCTGTCTCAGCCTCCCGAATAGCTGGGATTACAGGCACCTACCATCATGCCCGGCTAATTTTTGTACTTTTTGATAGAGGTGGGGTTTCACCATGTTGGCCAGGCTGGTCTCGAACTCCTCACCTCAAGTGATCCGCCCGCCTCGACCTCCCAAAGTACTGGGATTATAGGTGTGAGCCACTGCACCCGGCCTTTTTTTCTTTTTTCTTTTTCTTTTTATTCCTTTTTGAAATGGAGTCTTGCTCTGTTGCCCATGCTGGAGTGCAGTGGCGTGATCTCGGCTCACTGCAACCTCTGCCTCACAGGCTCAGGCCATCCGCCCACGTCAGCCTCCCAGAGTGCTGGGACTGTAGGTTGGGACTGGAGGTTGTCTCCATTGCATACTCCCTGGGTGAGGAGTTCCTGTCTCTGGGCACTAGGATGACCGTGCCACCTTACCTGGTACAGGTCCCTACAGTAAGTCCCTTACTGTTCCCCACAGTAAGATAATTGTTATTGACCACACCATTTCCCAGAAGCCAAGGCTTGGAAATAGTCACTTTCCTGAGGTCACAGAGGCCTGAGATTCAGCACCAGGACTCAAAGCCCATCTGCCCAACTTCAGAGGCTGCCAGTGGAAGCCATGCCTTGATCCCAGCACTGCACGGATAGCCACTGGGTGACGTCTTCCACTAGAATAAGGACTCATGAGAACCCTCAGCTGGATGTTGGGGTGCAAGATTTAAGAAGCAATGAGGTCCTAGTTATCCTGGAGTTTATGTTCTGGTGGAGGCATCAGGCAAGAAAAAGTAACCCACATCTCCGACGTGAGATGTCAGCCTATGAAGTTGAGTACTCAGGCCTCTCAGATCTTAACATGTGTACGATCCCCCTGGGGATCTTGTTAAAGTGCAGAGTCTGTGTTTTTGTGAGGGTTTTTTTTGTTTTTTGTTTTGAGACAGAGTTTTGATCTTGTTGCCCAGGCTGGAGTGCAGTGGCGCAATCTCGGCTCACTGCAACCTCCATCTCTCAGGTTCAAGCGATTTTCCTGCCTCAGCCTCCCAAGCAGGTGGGATTACAGATGCCTGCCACCGTGCCCAACTAATTTTTGTATCTTTAGTAGAGACAGGATTTCACTGTGTTGGCCAGGCTGGTCTCAAACTCCTGACCTCAAGTGATCTGCCTGCCTCGGCCTCCCATAGTGCTGGGATTACAGGCATGAGCCACCGTGCCCAGCTAAAATGCAGATTCTGATTAGCAGGTTTGGGGCAGAGACTAAGACCGTGTTTCTAACCAGCTTCCAGGGGCCTCTGATGGTGTTTGTCTAAAGACCACATTTGGAATAGTGAGTGCCTGGGTTAGAAATTGGCAGATTACCACTCATAGGCCACATCCGGTCCACTACCCATATTTGTAAATAAAGTTTTATCGGAACATAGCTATGCTTATTTATTGACATTTTGTCTGTGGCTGCTGTTGTGCAACAAAAGCAGAGTGGAGTAGTTGTGACAGAGACCATAGGGCCCACATTGCTGGCCTTTGAAGAGAAAGTGTGCTAGTCGCTTTTCTAATCATCTTTTGGATCCCTGCAAGTTATAAAACTTTGGTAAGTATTAGATGCTAATAAAAATAGTAATGATTGCAGTTAAGATTTGAGGATTTGAGTGCTTTCTGGGTACTTAGCTCTTTATGTTTATTTTTTTCTTAGCTCAATTCTATCATAGGCAATACTACTGTCTCCACTTTACAGGCAAGAAAACGGAATAGAGAGGCTGGGCCATTGGCCCAGAGTTTGTGGACCAGTGAGTAGGTGAGGCCAATTTGAGTCAAGTCGCCTGATTCTTCCTGGACAGGAGCTTCTGCCTAGAACTTTTTCCCAGAGCACAGAGAGGGTTTTGTTTAGATTTTCTTCTGTCCCAGAGTGTTCTGATGCCTTCATTTCTTTCTCAATTGATCCTTCTGTTTACTCAACAAATACCTGTGCAGCCTGTGCTGGAAGTTTGGGGACCATTCTGGGTTCTGAGAGGGTGTGGGGACTAGGATGGGGTCCCAGCCCTGCACATTCGGTGGAGTCATCAGGGACGCAGCACCAGAAGCCACGCAGGATGCTAAGCACCTTGGGGGTTACTGGTACAGGTACTGGAGGCAGTCAGGGAAGGCTTCTTGGAGGAAGGGGTGCACATGATGCCAGCAGGAGTTAGCTTTGTAGAGGAGGTCAGGAAAGGTTTTCTGAGGAGAGAGAATCACAAGTGCAAAAGTTTGGAGGTGTGAGACCCTGTGGCCTGGTTTGGTAGAGTTCAGGGCACAGAGACTGTAGTGTGTTTGTGTGTGTGTTGGGGGTTGGGGGAATTGGTGGTGGTATAATCAAATTGGAGGTCGGCAGGAGTTAAGTCAACCGAGCCTCATTGCTATGCCAAAGGACTTGCATTTTGCCCTGGAGGCTACTGTTGCCTAGTATGAAGCCCTCTGATGACTTTCCGGAGAAAGCCTCCATTAGGTGCTAACGTGTCTTCAGTGCTTCTCCCCAGACTCCTTAGACTCCTTTGTTTAACAAAGATCGGACACAGCCGCCTTCTTCGGGGATCCTTCCTTAGGCTGGCGGCCGACTCCAGCCAGGAGGCATAAAAAAGCATTGCTTCCTTTGATTTTATTTTTGCAGTAACTTTTTAATTAGGGCATGTTTTAAATTTAATCCAGCGGATTATAGTTTCCCTTGAAAATATGTTTTAAAAATATTGAATCCATTGAACAAAAATGAGTAAGATTAAAGGGGGTTCTGGATGTAATTAACATTGGGAAGGTAGTCTTCAGCCTCTTGGAATTTGGAGAGCCCTACAACAGGTGAGGGGGTTGGTGGGGGCTGGGCCAGTAGTGACCTCTCTCTTAACATTCCCCTTCTTCCCTGGAACCCCAGGGGTCTTGACTGAAGGGCAGGATGGCTGTGTAGCTAAGATGTGGCTGCGGGGATGTAGGTGTCCATTGATGGTATGGGAGCTGAGGTTCCTGCTCCAGGCTGCTTCTGCTCCTCATCTCTCTCCTTCTCTGTCTGGTGTTCTTCTCCTTCTTTCTCTCTTTCTCCCTCCCTTCTTTCCTTCCTTCCTTCCTTCCTTCCTTCCTTCCTTCCTTCCTTCCTTCCTTCTTTCCTTCTTTCCTTCTTTCCTTCTTTCCATCTGTCTGTCTTGCTCTGTTGCCCAAGCTGGAGTGCAATGGTGCAATCATAGTTCACTGCAGCCTTGAGCTCCTGGGCTCAAGCAATTCTCCTGCCTCAGCCTCTTGAGTAGCACAGGTACAGACCACCACACCTGGTTCATTTTTTATTTTTTGTAGAAACGGGGTCTCACTATGTTGTCCAGGCTGGTCTTGAACTCCTGGGCTCAAGCAATCCACCTGCCTCAGCCTCCCAAAGTGCTGGGATTATAGATGTGAGCTACTGTACCCAACTTGTCTTGGTCTCTATTTTTGTCTCTTCCTGCCTCTCTCTCCCTCCCACCCATACCCCCAACTCACGTCTTTCCCTGTCTCTGTCAGTCCTTCTGTCTTACTCCCATCTTTGCCTCTCCTCTGACTCTGTCTCTACCTCCCTCTGTCTCTGCCTCTCTCTGTTTTTGTCTCTCTCTGTCTTCTTCCGCCCCCACCTGCACCACTTCCCCCTTCCTTCCCGCCGCCGACCCCGAGCACACACACGTGCCAGCACGGTCCTTCCTTTCTCTCATTAGAAACTTTTCATCACACTTGCTTTGGCTGGTGACTGATATCCTGCCACAGAACCATCCGGACCCTTGCAGAGCCCAGGGGCTCCGCCAGAAACCCTTGGAGGTGTGAGAAAGTGGTAGTAGCTACTTCCCATGTGGAAGACAGAGGCCCTGTGAAGTCAGGCACCTGGCAAGGCCACCCTACAAGGCCATGGTTCCTCCTCAACCCACGCCCTTTCCACGCCCCCAGGGCCCTCCCTTCCCCACCCAGCCCCAGGGCCATGGGGAAGAAGTGGAAGTCTGGGCTAGCAGCAGGAGGGCAGATGCTACTTTTGGTTTGATTTGGTTTGGGGTACGGGGGGGGGGGAGTGTCGGCTACCCTGCCTCTGAGCACTCCTGGAAGCTGCATGCAGTAGGTGCCTTTGCCCTTCATTCTGCTACGTGGTCATTGCTGTGTTCAAGTGCACAGTAGGCCAGCAGTGCATATTTGATGGCTAAGAGTTTTAGGAAGAAAAACAAGATTAGAAATGGAGTCATGCCTCCAGGCCGGGCACGGTGGCTCACACCTATAATCCCAGCACTCTGGGAGGCCAGTGCGGGCAGATCACTTGCGTGAGCTCAGGGGTTCAAGACCAACCTGAGCAATGTGGTGAAACCCTGTCTCTACAAAAAAGTGCAAAAATCAGCCGGGCATGGTGGCGCATGCTTTATTCCCAGATCTTTTGGAGGCTGAGGTGGGAGGATTGCTTGAGCCTGGGAGGTCAAGGCTGCAGTGAGCCAAGATCATGCCATTTTACTCTAGCCTGGGTGACAGAGTGAGACCTTGTCTCAAAAAAAAAAAAAAGAAAGAAATAGGGTCCAGCTTTTTCTTTTCACAGATGGGGAAACTGAGGCCCAGAGAGTTGAGGTGAGTTGTTCTGGATCATGCAGATAACTTGGAAGTAATGGGGTCTGGGTCTTCCATGCCTCAGAAGCTGGGAGTAGTGCAGGGAGCGTGTTGAGCCGGTGGCTGCTTTGACATCCTTCAGGGGTTGTCGTGTAGACACCCACTTCTGAGAGATGGGAGACTCTGGTTCGAGGCCTGGTTTGCTCTCCTCTGCCTACTGCAGGACTCTGGACAAAATCTTCCTTCTCTGAGGACCTTGGGGTCTCCAAGCATAGTCCCCATGGCACAGTCCTGTGGATTGCAGAGCGTGGTCAGGTTTGTGGGGCAGAGGTTGCTGACCTCACCGTGGATGGAGCGCTTGTTCAACACAGGTTGCTCTACCCCACTTCCGGAATTCTCATTCAGCGTGGTCTCCTTGAGCCCTGATCATTTGCATTTTGTGTAGGTTCCCAAGCGCTGTTCCTGCTGGTCAGAGAACCCATGTCGAGAGCTGGGGTAGTAGAGGTGAAGCAGATGAAGCACATAGCACTAAAACCTGCTGTGAGATCTCAGGCAAGGACTCCACCTTTCTGTGCCTTGGCTTCCTGAGCTGTAAAATGGAAATGACAGAGCACTGTCCTCATAGATTAGTTGTAAGGATTAAATGAATGATTGGGAGGTGGAGGCAGGCGGATCACCTAAGGTCAGGAGTTCGAGACCAGCCTGTATAATTGATTTTAATTGAAATTCCTTTCGGTAATTCTTAAAGATAATAATACATTTTGATGTTTATTCATGAACATTACTGATACTCCTTCCTCCAGCTATATAATAATGTTTTCTCTCACTCCTGTGGGTGAGACCTAAGAAATGAAACTCGGCCGGGCATGGTGGCTGATGCCTGTAATCCTAGCACTTTGGGAGGTCTAGACCTCCTCCTGAGGTCAGGAGTTTGAGACCAGCCTGGCCAACATGGTGAAACCCCATCTCTACTAAAAATACAAAATTAGCCAGGCATGGTGGCTCAAGCCTGTAATCCCAGCTACTCAGGAGGCTGAGGCAGGAGAATCACTTGAACCTGGGAGATGGAGGTTGCCGTGAGCCGAGATTGTGCCACTGCATTCCAGCCTGGGTGACAGACAGAGTGAGACTCTGTCTCAAAAAAAAAAAAAAAAATGGCTGGGCATGGTGGCTCAGGCCTCTAATGCCAGCACTTTGGGAGGCCAAGGCGGGTGAATCACAAGGTCAGGAGATCGAGACTATCCTGGCTAACACGGTGAAACCCCATCTCTACTAAAAAAAAAATACAAAAAATTAGCCAGGCGTGGTGGCACACACTTGTAGTCCCAGCTACTCGGGAGGCTGAGGCAGGAGAATCGCTTGAGCCCGGGAGGTGGAAGTTACAGTGAGCCAAGATAGCGCCACTACACTCCAGCCTGGGCAACAGAGCGAGACCTTGTCTCAAAAAAAAAAAAAAAAAAAAAAAGCACAAGTATTTGTAAAGTGTGTAGAAACCCCCCCAGGCACATAGTAAGCACTATATGCATGTTTGCTTTTTATTTTTTATTTTTTTAAGACAGGGTTTTGCTCTGTCACCCAGGCTGGATTGCTGTGACGTGATCATAGCTTGCTGCAGCCTTGAATTCCTGGGCTCAAGTGATCTCACCTGCCCAAGTAGCAGGGACTACAAGTACACACCACCACGCTTGGCTAATTTAATTTTTTTTTTTTTTTTTAGACAGGGTCTTGCTATGTTGCCCAGACTGGTCTTGAACTCCTTGTCTCAAGTAATTCTCCCACCTCGGCCTCCCAAAATGCTTGGGATTACAGGCATGAGCCACTGTGCCCGGCTTAGTCTTCCTATTATTGTTGTTGTTATTCTTATTGCCATGATTATTTACTTTCCCCTCCTCCACAGAGACTGTTCTGTTCACAGTGAATTCCTTGCCATTCTCCACATTTCCAGTGTGCTTTCACACTTCTGCCCTCTGCTCGAGCTGTTGCTTCTACTTGGGATGCTTCCTCCAACTTCTGTACGCGTTAAAATGCTGGCATTCTTTTAGACTCAGCTCAGATTCCTTCCTCTGATGTCCGTGATGACATGACTTGCTTCCCCTAACCAAGCTCTTGTTTCTTTTTTTTTTTTTTTTGAGACAGTCTCGCTCTGTGACCCAGGCTGGAGTGCAGTGGCGCTATCTCAGCTCACAGCAAGCTCCGCCTCCTGGGTTCATGCCATTCTCCTGCCTCAGCTTCCCAAGTATCTGGGACTACAGGCGCCCGCCACCTCGCCCAGCTAATTTTTTGTGTTTTTAGTAGAGATGGGGTTTCACTGTGTTTTCCAGGATGGTTTTGATCTCCCAACCTCGTGATCCGCCTGCCTCGGCCTCCCAAAGTGCTGGGATTACAGGCGTGAGCCACTGCGCCCGGCCCAAGCTCTTGTTTCGTTCTGCAAATTATCCCATTACTTGGATGTCAATCTCCTGTGCTGACCCACAAGCTCCTATAGATCTGACTTGGGGCTTTGCCGGTACAGAGTCTCCCAGGAATGTTACTTTCAAAGTCCAGCTTTGATGGTGTTTCAAGAAGACCAGCTCCATCGTTGTCAGTGGCAGCTGTCAGAGAAGCCTTCCAAGGCGTATGGGGTGGAGCCCCGTCTGGAACGTGGAATTTCCTTAATTAGTAAGAGTGTGAATTTAGCACTCCACAGCCCCAGGTTCATGTCTGCATTTTGCCATTTGGTGTGATGCAGCCTTGAATGATTTCCTTAAATTTTTTGTGTGTCCTTTGCATCTTCATTTTAAAAGGATACCATCATCACTTACAGCAGTGGGTTTTTGTGAGGATTCAGTGAGGTCTCATTTATGCAGTGAATACTGAGCACCTCCTGTGTGCCTGCTCTCTGCTGGATGCCGGGAATCCAGCAGTGAGCAGGAGAGACCCTGTTCCTCCTCCCCTGGGAGAGCTGATGTTTTAGATGGACACAAGGGGAAGTATAGAAATGATAGTGTCGCTGTCTCGGGAGGATGCACCAGGAAGGAGATGGTCTTTGAGAGGCATTCTGTGCATGGTCTTGCAAGTAGGAGGCCCTTAGCAATTGGTATGTGTGATGATTACTGTTATCGCCATAATTATTTGGGAGAGGAGGCAAAAAGGGAAGGGAGGCATTGTGGGAAGAAGGAATAGTATCAGTACGGGGTCAAGAAGGCATTCCGTGTCAAA
The DNA here is from genome assembly GCF_037993035.2 of Macaca fascicularis. Classification (NCBI taxonomy): domain Eukaryota; kingdom Metazoa; phylum Chordata; class Mammalia; order Primates; family Cercopithecidae; genus Macaca; species Macaca fascicularis. Next base: position 25,110,366 of record NC_088384.1, read on the forward strand.
GTCGTAATAGTCACAGCCAGTGTTTATGGATGCCCTAGTGTGTGTCAGTTACTCTGCTAAGGACTTCCTAGGTGCAAATTCATCTCAACCTCCAGGGAAGTGCTGTTATCCCCATTTTCTAGATGAAAGACATGGGGCATGGGGGAATTGGACCACTTGTCTGGGGAAGTGGAGGAGCGGGAGTCAAACCTAGATTCTTACCTCTGCATCTAAGGTGTGATAGGAAATGAGACTGAGTGAGGACAGGTCCTCGTAGGGAGGGCTCAAATCTTAGAGGTCATGGACTGTGTCCTCGTGCTGGAGTCCCTTAGAGGGTCCCGGGATGGACAGGGTGGGGAAGTTCATGGCACGTCTCATTTTATGGTCCAGAAAGCCAATGGCATGCAGCCCCTCCAAGAGCGGGTAGGAAAGGACGGGTCCTCCCAGCCCCTTTCTGGTTGGGTTCTCCTGGTTGGTGGCGAGTTCCTGGCAGGGCTGGAGTTGTGGTGGGAGGTGATAGGCACAGTGCATCTCGTGGTTGGGAGCCTACATTCTGGGGGGTGAGGATGCTGGTGGGCGCTCCTTCATTGCAAGGATGCAGTTACTCACTGTTGCCTTTTCCTCAGTTCTGTTCTCTGGGACCCTCTCTACTTATGACTGGGCACGAGGGGAGCCCAGGAGAAATGCAGACAATGAAGATCCAAAGGACTTGTATTTGTTTCTAGCCAGTCGCCTCCCCAGTACCTATGGCTTGCTGGTTCCTGAGCCAACAGGTGCCTCAGGGAGTATCTTTATCTTTTGCGTGTGTGATGGCGTTGGAACCTCACAGTGACCCGGAAGGCAGGCATCAAGAGGAGGCCTGTTGTTGTGGGATGATAGCAACTCTCAAGTCAGACACACTTGAGTTAGAACTCCAGCTGGCTTATGCATGAGCTTTGAGACCTTGGGCCAGACACTTCTCTCTGGTCCTCAGTTTCCTCATCTGTGCAACAGGGATCATAATAGTGATGATTTTATGGGTGACAGATAATCGTTATGTGGCACCTAATGCATAGAATTGCTCAGTAATTCATAGTAACGAAGATTTTGTTGTTCACCCATTTTACAGATGAGGAAACTGAGGCTCAGAGAAGTTAAGGGACTCTTCCCATGGCATTTTGCTTCCTGGTAATAGCCAGGCAAGTCTGCAGATGGAAAGGTTTTCCATAATACCCAGGTCCCCCAAAGCCCTGCACCATTAGGAAAAGGCTGTTCCCCAACTGTGAATCTGCCCCCCAAAACAGTGAACCATGAGATCATGCCCCTTCTCTCTTACGGGTTTCTCCCTGTGATTGTTTAAGTGTTCATACTCTGAGCAGCTCTTAAAGCCTTTGCAATTCTTCCGGTTCTTCCTGCTTCTAGGAGTAAGTGAAAAGGAAGAAGGTATCACAGTCTGTCTAGGAAGGAAACAGAGGAGCAGGCAAATGCTCAGGAAACTGGATTCCTACTATGCGCTACCCCAGAACTGGGGCTGACAAATTCTGCTCTTAAAACCCCCACCTAGAGCCAACTGCTGCCCCTAGTAATATGCCCAAAATATTACCTGGATAAAGGCCTCATGCTTCCTGGATGAACCACAAAAAAAAAAAAGGTTGAGGCCATCTTGTTGAGGAACATTACATCCAGCAAGTATTTATTTCTTGCTCGCTTTGTTCTTGGTCAAGCCTTTTCACTTTTTGGCTGTGAGCCATTGCAAAACCTCCACAACAAAGAAGTGGAAAGTCAAGCAATCAGAAAAGCCATAAACGGCAGTTGGGGCCAGGGGAAGAGGGAAGTTAGCTGAAGACTTCATAAGCAAAAACGTCAGAAAACTTTCTGACATGTTAATAAAGATACTCTAGAGTCACATCTTGTGTGGAAACTCACATCCACATTGTTGGGGCGGAAGTCAGAGTTGGTGACTGGCCCGGGCCATCACCCAAGCCTTCAGATAAGACGGTGGAACTAGGCCAGGCGCCATGGCTCACACCTGTCATCTTAGCACTTTGGGAGGCCGAGGAGGGTGGATCGCTTTAGCCCAGGAGTTTGAGACCAGCCTGGACAACATAGACCTCATCTTGACAAAAAATAAACAAAATTAGCCGGCGTGGTGGTGTGTACCTGTGGTCCTCTCTACTTTGGGGCCTGAGGTGGGAGGATTGCTTGAGCAGTCCCTGGAGAAAGAAAGTAGAGCCAGGAACTATCATTAATTAAACACTTAACTGGACTCTAATATGGTAGTAAAGCCCTTCCATGTACTTAGCTGCTCTCCCAATTCACAGATGAGAAAAATGAGGCCCAGAGAGGTTAAGTGATTTACCTGAGGTCACAAAGCTGATAGGTGGGGAATTCAAACTCAGGTGCATCTTTCTGTAAAACCCATTCCTTTTTCACTACTCCCTGATATCTGAGGAAACTTACTATGAGCAAAATGATCTCAAAAAGTAAAATATGAATGCCTCTCAGTGTCAGGCTCTGTGATAAGTGTAGGAAAAAAGAAAGAGAAGAAAAAAACCCACCAGACTGCGGTGCCTCCCAGCCCGTGAGCACTTACAGTGGAATATGGGAAACAGAAGGGCAAACAGCATTTACCATACAGAATGGTGAGTGGTAGACAGAGAGGACTGTGAGACATGGGAGGGTAGAGCTTAATCTAGTCGGGGTATTCAGGGAAGGCTTCCTGGAGAAGGGGATACTTGAGCTGAGGACATAACAAGCAGCCCAAGATAAGATGGGAAGAGGGTATGGATATACCTGTTAGCTAGGACCCTTGAGAGGCAGAAACCATAGCATTGAGCAAAAAGGTAAATTTATTGAATTATGTAAGAAGTGAGCCTCAGGTATGGCTAGATCCAAGGACTCAACTAATTTCAGGGATTTATGTCTCCATCTCTTGGCTCCACCTTCCTAGGTTGGCTTTGCTCTCACGCAGGCTTTGCAGGTGGTGACTAGAGATGGCCCCCACACCTCCAGCCCTGTACCCTACTTGCTTAGCCTCCCCACAGAATTCTGTAAAAGTCTCCAGTTGAGTTTCATTGACCTAGATTGGGTCAAACGTCCGTCTTTGAACCAACACTGCAGCCTGGGAATGAAATGCTGTGATTGGCCAGGCCTAGGTTATATGTCTGCACCAGGGGTCGAAGGTGACTGAGAATGAAAATAAGAAAACCAGGGATGCATGGCACCCTTGGAGCTGATAGAAAGTCCATTGGGCTGGAGAAGGGGTCTGATCATGACACCCCTCTAAGCCACGTGAAGAAATTGCATCCTGAAGACAGTGGGAAGCTTTGGAAGTGTAGTGAAGGCAGGGGGTGACATGCCACCATATGGGGACAGGCAGGGGTGGAAGCGTGATCAGGTGGAGGACAATGGGGACTTGGACTGGGCTGCTGGTGATGGAGAGAAACAGCTGGATCCTGGGGGTGATGAGTGTAACGCACCAGACTCAGTGGTGATTGGATCAGGGGTTCATGTAAATGCACAGGGCTCAGTGGTGATTGGATCAGGGGTTCATGTAAATGCACAGGACTCAGTGGTGATTGGATCAGGGCTTCATGGGGAGGAAGAGGTTCACCATGATCTTGGGTTTCTGGCTTGTTCCAACAGGCAAGCCTGGAAGAGAAACCAAGCTCAGGAGATCCCATTATGAGTTCAGGTTGATTGTCTTGAGTTTGAAATGCTGTCAGGAATCCAAGTGACGGACTAGTGGAGAACTGGCCATTTCACGGTTGCTATGCTGAGAGGGGCCAGTCAGCATTCTGTGTCCTCAGGAGAAGGGGTGCAGAGTGACAGCTCTATCCAGTAAATATCAATTGAGCACCTACTGAGCTGCAGTGCTCGGTAAGCAGAGCATTCAAGGCCCCCAGACAATGAATGCAGAATATGTAATATCATATGATGTGTTAGAAGGCGGTGAGTGCTGGGGGAGAAAAATCACACAGGGTGAGGGCTTCTGGAGTGCTGTGTTGGTGGGGCAGGTTGCAGCATTAACTGGTTGATCAGAAGAGACCTTGAAGAGGTGAGATGTGAGAGAGAACAGGAGGGTGAGAGAGTGAGCCAAGTGGATGTTTGCGGAAAGGGCATCCAGGCAGCGGGCACAGCCAGGGCACTGGCCCAGAGGAGGGAGTGTGCTTGTGTGTTTGAGGGACAGCAAGGGGGCCAGCGTGGCTGGAGAAGAGGCAGGGACCAGTGGGGTTGGGGGCAGAAAGGTAAGGGACAGGGCCAAACCTGTAAGGCAAATGAGGACTGGTTTTTCCTGAGTAAAGTAGGAGCCATGGGAGGGTGCGGAGCAAAGGAGAAGTCAGGAGCAAATGGCCTGACTTCCGTTTTCCTAAGGTCACTGTGGCTGCTTGCTGAAAATCAACTGATAAGACAAGGGCAGAATCAGGGAAGCTGGTGATGAGGTGGCTTGGACCAGAGCGGTAAGAAGTGAACGCCTGAAACAAACGCCTGGCAGTGCGGGTGGTGAGAAATGGCGGATTCTGGCTCTGTTTTAAAGGTGAAGTTAACAGGATTTGCTGCTGGATTGGATTAGGGTGAGAAAGAAGAATCAAAGCTGCCTTCAAGGTTTTTGGCATGAGCATGAAAGGATGGAGCTGCTACCAGCCGCAGGTGGGGTATGCTGGCGAAAGGACCAGATTCAGGGAGGAAGAGAATGGGCACCTACGTCTAAGTGAGGAGAGAGATTTGGGCTGGAGATGACAATTCAGGAGATGTCAGCCTGTGGGGAGCATCCAGGGGTGCTAATATCTCCTGGGCTAGAGGGAGGAGAGAGGGCATGTAACCTAGGCCTAGCCAATCACAGCATTTCATTCCCAGGTTGCAGTGTTGCTTCAAAGATGGACGTTTGGCCCAATCTAGGTCGAAGACAAGTAGCCGAGTGTGACCTCCTGACACCTGTGCCAGAATGGCTGGGTTTGGCCCCGCATAAGAAAAAAACCCTGTAAACTTTTTCATGGATTGTAGAGAAAGAGGAAGACAAGCAGACATCACCTCCTTGGCATCTGATCAAAAGCCACCGTGGCCTGGCTGCTTATTTATTGAGTGTGGGTCTGGGAAGTGTCTGTGCCAGGAGCTGGGGTGTGGGTGGCATGATCAGAGGCTGAAGCTCAATTCCCCTTTAAGTTCCTGGCAGCCGGCACCGAGTCGAGCCCTGGGAGAGCGCCGTCCTGCAAGTGTGGATTGAATGAATGAGAAGAGTCTTGTGTGTTCCTCTGCAGCAGCCGAGAAAGGTGTGTGGGGTGGAGTGGGGCGGGTAGCATGCCCCAGCCAGCAACACCATTCCTCAGCATTTGACAAAGTGTGATTCTTTAATTAATTTTCTTTCTTTCTTTTTTCTTTCTTTTTTCCAAGACAGAGTCTTGCTCCGTCACCCAGGCTGGAGTGCAGTGGCACGATCTCGGCCCACTGCAACCTCCGCCTCCCAGGTTCAAGCAGTTCTCCCTGCTTCAGTCTCCTGAGTAGCTGGGATTACAGGTACCCACGACCATGCCCGGCTAATTTTTGTATTTTTTAGTAGAAACAGGATTTTACCATATTGGCTAGGCTGGTCTTAAACTCCTGACCTCAGGTGAACCTCCTGCCTTGGCCTCCCAAAGTGCTGGGATTACAGGCATGAGCCACCGTGCCAGGCCATTAATTTTCTTTTTTTAGGAGACAAAAGTCTCTGTTGCCCAGGCTGGAGTGCAGGGGTGTGACCATGGCTCACTGCAGCCTCCAGCTTTTGGCCTTGAAGTGATCCTCTTGCCTCAGCCTCCCAAAGTACTGGAATTACAGGTGTGAGCCACCAAGCTTGCTGAAAGTGTGATTCTTTAAGACTATTTTTATTCAAGTCTAACATGTTACAGAAAAGTGCATACTTCATAAACATACAGCTCAATGAATTTTCAAAAGACAAGTATGTCCATGTGATCAGCACCTAGGTCAACAGCTGAATGTACACAGCGCCCCTCCCTGCCCCAGGACACCTTGCTCCCCCTCCAGTTACCCCTCCCCCACCAGGGGTAACCACCATCCTGATATCTCCCCCTAGAATTTCACCTGCTTTTGTACTTTATATCCATGGAACTATTACTGGAACGGGGTCCCGATCCAGACCCCAAGAGAGGGTTCTTAGACATTGTGCAAGAAAAAATTCAGGGTGAGGCCGGGCACAGTGGCTCATGCCTGTAATCCCAGCACTTCGGGAGGCCGAGGCGGGCAGATCATGAGGTCAGGAGATCGAGACCATCCTGGCTAACACGGTGAAACCCCGTCTCTACTAAAAATACAAAAAATTAGCCGGGCATGGTGGCGGGTGCCTGTAGTCCCAGCTACTCGGGAGGCTGAGGCAGGAGAATGGCATGAACCCAGGAGGCGGAGCTTGCAGTGAGCCAAGATTGCACCACTGCACTCCAGCCTGGGTAACAGAGCAAGACTCCATCTCAAAAAAAAGGAAGAAATAATTCAGGGTGAATTCATAACGTGAAAGCAAGTTTACTAAGGAAGTAAACAAACAGTAGAATGGCTACTGCATAGACAGAGCAGCCCAGCGGACTGCTGGTTGGCCATATTTATGGTTATTTCTTGATCGTATGCTAAATAAGGGGAAAGGAGTGGGCAGTTCCCGGAACTGAGGGTTCCTCACCTTTTTAGACCATACAGGGTAACTTCTGGCATTGCTATGACATTTGTAAACTGTCATGGCACTGGTGGTGGGAGTGTCTTTTAGCATGCTCATGCATTATAATTGGCCTATAATGAGCAGTGAGGATGACCAGAGGTCACTTTTGTTGCCATCTTGGTTTTGGCGGGTTTTGTCCGGCTTCTTTATTGCATCCTGTTTTATTAGCGGGGTCTTTATGACCTGTATCTTATGAAACCAGTCCTGCTGCCTTCCTGTCTTTGTGACTAAGAACGCCTGACCTCTTGGGAATGCAGCCCAGCAGGTCTCAGCCTCATTTACCTAGCCCATATTGGAGAGATGGAGTCGCTGTGGTTCCAGTGCCTCTGACAGAACCATATTTTATGGTCTCTCTTGTGCCGACTTCTTTCATGCATCACAGGTGTTATTGCCTGAGGTTCTGGTTTGTTCTTTCTCCTGGCTGTGTAGTATATATCTATGTATTTATATTTGCTTATTTATCCGCTCTATTGCCAATGGGCATTTGGATAGTGTCCAGTTGGGGGCAGTTACGATCGTGCCACCGGGAACATTTTGATATGTGCCCTTTGGTGAACAGTTGAATGCATTTCTCATGATGTGTAATCAGCAGTAGAATTACTGGGTTGTAGAGAAGGTGCACATTCAGTCTTTGTCTCAGGTAAGCCAGAGTTTTCCAAAGGGGTTGTACCAGGTTTCCATCCCGCCAGCAGAGTATGAGAGTTCTGGTTGCATTACATCCTTGCCAACTCTTGGTATCCTTTTCTCTTTTTAGTTAGTTATGTAATGATCCCACAATGTACTTTAAATTTCCTTTTTTTCCCCCGATGGATTTGAGTTTGAGCACCTTTCATATGCTTATTGACCACTTAGATAACCTCTTTTATGAAGTATGTCTTCAGACATTCCCATTTTTCTATTGTGTTGCCTGTCCTTTTGTTTTTATTGATTTCACAGAACTCTTTATATGTTGCAGGTATAATATTTATTTGATATGTATTACAAATGTCTTTTTTCATGCATGACTTCATTTGATCCATAAGAGGAGGAACCAGGAATTTTAAGCCTCGAGGTCATTGGAATCCAGGACAAGCTTCACCTGTGTGGGGCTCAGTTTCCCTCTCTAAATCCTGTGGATATTAGCTCATTGCCTGGTGTATAAATGGAACTGTCGCTGATATTATCACCTTTGCTGGGATGAGGAGGCCCTGAATTAAAATGGGTAAAACTGGCCTTGCATGGCTTTCAGCCTAAGTCGTCCCTGTTTCTCAGGTCTGTATACCAACTTCCGGGGCAGGCCTTGAAAATACACAGTGAGCAAGGCCCATTTCCTACCCTTGGAGGGGACTGTGCCAGCGGTGAGCGCAGCGGGCTGTGGGAGCCCAGCAGAAACACTAACTGGGCTAAGGCATTGTGGAAGGCTTCCTGGAAGAGGTGAGTCCTCAGGGTGGAGTAAGCCTCTTCTGTTCAGGTTCAGGCTTGGGCACCTTTGTGTATCAGGCACTGGACAGGTACCTGGGAGATGGAAAGAATTGGCTTAGCGTCACCCCTCTCTCACCCCGCAGTAGATCAGTGTTCTTAATGGAGAAGACTGCACCCCCAGGGGACAGTTGGCAATGCCTGGGGACATTTTTGGTTGTCAGGACTCGGGGAGGGGATGCTAGTGGCATCTCCTTGGTAGGGGCCGGGAATCTGCTAAACATCCTACAATGCACGGGACAGCCCCACCCCACACTGCCACAAAGAATGATCTGGTGCAAATGTCTGTAGTGCAGAGACTGAGAAACTCCAAAATGAACAATTACAATTCGATGTGAGCGGGGGAAGAGGGGAGAGCAGAGGGATTGGGAGTGTTGTCCTGGCCTTAAGGAGTTTGTTTGTTGGTTTATTTATTTATTTACTTACTTTGAGACGGAGTCTTACTCTGTCACCCAGGCTGGAGCACAGTGGCTCAATCTCGGCTCACTGCTACCTCCGCCTCCCAGGTTCAAGTGATTCTCCTGCCTCAGCCTCCCGAGCAGCTGGGATTACAGGCACCTGCCACCACGCCCAGCTAATTTTTGTAGTTTTTTTTCTTTTCTTTTTTTTTTTTTTGAGACAGAGTCTCGCTCTGTCGCCAATTTGGAGTGCAGTGGCGTGATCTCAGCTCACTGCAACCTCTGCCTCCTGGGTTCAAGTGATTCACCTGCCTCAGCCTCCCAAGTAGCTGGGATTACAGGCGTGTGTCACCATGCCTGGCTAATTTTTGTATTTTTAGTAGAGACGGGGTTTCACTTTGTTGGCCAGGATGGTCTCGATCTCTTGACCTCATGATCAGCCTGCCTCAGCCTCCCAAAGTGCTGGGATTGCAGGCATGAACCACCGCGCCCAGCCGAATTTTTGTATTTTTAATAGAGACAGGGTTTCACCACGTTGGCCAGGGTGGTCTCGAACTCCTGACCTCAGGTAATCCACCTGCCTCGGCCTCCCAGGAAAGTGCTGGGATTACAGGCGCGAGCCACCACGCCTGGCCAGGAGTTTATTAACCTTCATGCCCACCAAGGGAACCACGAACCACATGTGGCTGCAGAGCCCTTGAAATGTGGCTACTGTGGCTAAGGAACTGAATTTCAAGTCTTTATCTATTTTAATTTCAGAACAGATACTCATTCCCATTCTTCGAAAACTTTTAAGAGCGTGTGCAACAATTTGGGTATGTGGATGTACTTTGTTCAACTATCAATTTTATGAAATCTCTGTACAGATTAGCTATTTCTACCGAGAATTTAGCATCCAAATTGAGATGTGCTGAAAGTAGAAATTATACCCCGGGTTTCAAAGACTGAGTACTTAAAAAAAAAAAAAAAAAAAGACTATAAACTATCTCAGTAATGTTTGTATTGATTAATGATAATATTTTATATATATTGAGTTAAATAAAAATGGTATTAAATTAAATTTACTTCTGTAACATAGCTACTGGGAAACAGAATTTGAAGTGTGTCTCACACTGCATGTCTATTGGGTGGCGCTGTTACAGACTACAGGAAGGAGCTAGAATTCTGTGGAAGGTTTTAGGCAGGGGCTGACATCCTCTGGCCAACATGACAAGAGGGGATTCCAGAGGACAGGGCAAGTCTGGCCACAGGGAGACTGCGTGGCCTGGGAGACCTGAGCCACAGCTGCCAAGAGAAGCCCTGATTCCCCGGAGAGGAGGTGCCCGCTGCCAGTCCACAGGTGGGCAACAAGAATGGATTCAGAAGAGGGAGGAGCCTTTTGGAGAGGCAGGCCCATAGCAAGGCTGACTGATCCTTCAAAGGCGCCTCCCAGCTAAAAGCCAGCAGGAAAGAGACCTTGGCCACCAAAGGTCTGCCAGCTTCTGGTGGTCACCACTCCAGACACCTGCCAGCTCGAGCCTCACCCTCGCCTCCACCCTGGCTGCTTCCTGTACCGCTCTCAGGTTTGAAACCTCATCTCTTGCTGCTTGGCTCTGCTTGCTACTACTTACCAGCTCTGTCACCTAGAGCAAGTGGCTTTCCTTCTCTGGGGGCTGCCAGCTTTGCACGGCCTGGCCCATGTGGCAGCTAGAGCTCAGGAAAGATCAGAGATGCCCACAGGTGACAGATCTTCCTGGGCTGGGTGTTTTGGAGGTGGCATGATGAAGTCTCAGTGGGGGCTGTGCGGACAGTATTCTCTGTTTGCAGATGGCTTCCCCTCTCCACTCTGTGTGTTATGTCCTCATTTTACTGCTGAGAAAGTGGAGGCTCAGAGAGGTGAAGCAGCTTGCCCAGGGTCACACAGCTCCACAGAGGCAGAATTCAGATGAGTAATGCTGACTTTACAGGTCATTTTTACAGGGAGGAAACTGAGGCTAAGATGTGCAACTGGTGAGAGCAAAGTTGGAGTCTCATCTGGTTTCTTGGCCCGGGAGCACTTTCCCTCCTCTGCTTAGCCCTCCGGCGTTACCTGTTATTCATGACAGGGCAAGGCTTGTGCTGTGCCCAGTCTGGTCCTCCGTCCTGCATGAGTGGCCACGAAGGGGCAGAGGAGCAGCCTCGCCAGTGGCGCTCACAGATTTCCAGCCCACGAAGCCTGCTGCCTCCCTCAGGAACTCTGCTTCCTCTGCTGGGTGAGCTGTAATCTTTCCTCCTTCCTGCTCCAAGCAGCTGCTGAGAGCGAGAGTGGTTCATCAGGAAGCTGGTATGAAGACACGCAGGCTGTGGCTAGCTCCTAAAAGTCAGAACTGGGAGAGGCCTAGATACCTCCTTCAGCCTCAGTCTCCATAGCTGGAAAATGGGAGGAATCATCAGCTTGGCAAAAACGGCAACCTCCGGCAACACGAAGTTGGTGCAGAAGGGGAACATGCAGACGGCTGGCAGGAGGGTCTTTGGGAGGGCACTTCGGCAGTATCTGCTGAAATATAAAGGGAGAGTGGCCCCTGAGGCCGCCAACCCCCTATAGCTAGCTACCTAGAGCTGTGCTTCTCAAATCGTACTGTGCATGGAAACGCCTGGGGTCTGGTTAAAATGCCGGTTCGGTGCCTTCTAAGGCATGGGACTAGCAGGCTCCCAGGTGGCCTTGCTGCTTGCAAGACCCTGGTAAGGCCCTAGGGCACCTTTCATGCATGGGCACAAGGAGGCAGGGTCCTTTGTGAGGGTATGCCATTGCAAGAAGACGAAAGCAGCTTACATGTCTGTCAAAAGGCCTTGGCTAACTGAACGGTGGGCTGTTCCTGCCGGGATGCTCTGGAACAATTAAGAAGAGGGAGGGAGGGCCGGGCGCAGTGGCTCACGCCTATAATCCCAGCACTTTAGGAGGCCAAGGCGGGCGGATCACAAGGTCAGGAGATCGAGATCATCCTGGCTAATATGGTGAAACCCCGTCTCTACTAAAAAATACAAAAAAATTAGCCAGGCATGGTGGCAGGTGCCTGTAGTCCCAGCTACTTGGGAGGCTGAGGCAGGAGAATGGCGTGAACCCGGGAGACGGAGCTTGCAGTGAGCTGAGATCATGCCACTGCACCCCAGCCTGGGCGACAGAGTGAGACTCCGTCTCAAAAAAAAAGAAAAAGAGGGAGGGAGGGTGGGAGGGAGGTCCATCAAGGTGCTGCACGTTGATATGTCTTGTTTTCTGCAAGGATATCAGTGCCCTCTGGAAGCTGGGGCTTTGTCTTGTTTACTGATTTGGCCCTGGTGCTAGAACACAGTAGGTGTTCAAGCAACGTTTACTGGATGGTAGTGCAAACATGCTGACACGGAAAGACCTCGTGTTGAGTGAACCCAGCCCATTTCAGGAGGCTATGTAGAATCCAGGGCTTCTTAACCTTGGCATGACTGACATTTGGGACTGGATGATTCTTTGTGCTGGGGGCTACTTGGGCATTGTAAGATGTTTAGCAGCATCCGTGGGCTCTACCCATGAGATGATCCCTAACTGTAACAACCAAAACTATCTCTGGACATTACCAGTGGTTCCCTGAATGGCAAAATCTCCCCTGGTCCCAGCACTTTGGGAGGCTGAGGCGGACACATCACTTGAGGTCGAGAGTTTGCGACCAGCCTGACCAACATGGTGAAACCCTGTCTCTACTAAAAGTACAAAATTAGCTGGGCATGGTGGCGCATGTCTGTAATCCCAGCTACTTGGGAAACTGAGGCAGGAGAATTGCTTAAACTTGGGAGGCGGAGTTTGCAGTGAGCTGAGATTGCTCCACTGCACTCCAGCCTGGGTGACAGGGTGAGAGTCCGTCTCAAAAAAAAAAAAAAAAAAAGAAGAAAGAAAAAGCAAGTGTGGATGGCTCCCCTCCAAACTAATCAACAGCAGTTACCTCTCAGGAAAGGGGGAAGAACATGGGATTGGATCTTTTATTCCAAAGAGACTGATGCTTTCTCTCTCCATTTTTTAATATGGCGATTATACCTGTGAGTTGAGCAATTAAGTGCATCTTAAAAGTAGAAAAGTACATGGACTGGCTTGTACAGCTGTGAGGATTTAGGGAAGTTACACACCTGGAGCGTTCAGCATGGTGTCTGGCTCATGGTGGGGGTGACGCCGAAGGACACCTTTGTTGTTTTATTGTGTTGCATCTCTCCAGCAGCCCCTAAGCATACAGAAGCAGATAAGACTTCCTCGCATATGGGCAGACTGGAGCTCAGAGAGGGAAAGGGACTTGCCCAAGGTCACACAGCAAGGGAGGAGCTAGGCTTGCCTTCATGACTCTAAAGTAGGAACAGTTTCTCCTCTGCCATCCTGTGACCCCTGCCGGGCCTCTGGGCCTCCTGGTCTTTGTATCTGTGGATTGAGGCTGTGTGAGCTGCTTCAAGTCCCCCAGCTTGTTGACTGCTTGGTGTTCACCAGCCCGGCTGGCACCCAGGAAGCAGACAAGGCTGGAGATGTCAGGGGGTGAAGCCTGTGGGAGTTGTGCTCTGGCTTTGTCCAGCAGCACTGGGAGGACTGCCAGGGATTTGGAGCTGGCAAGGAAGGACCTTGGCAGAGATGTTCCCTGTAGGTGGGTACTGGACTGGCTGCCAGCCCTATGCAGCTTCAAAGTCATGCTGCTCACCCACTGCTCAAACACCTGCCATGGCTCCCTAGTACCTAAGCCTAAATTTTCCTTCCTGTGCCTGCTGGGATAGCATTCCACGTCCTACAAAGGACTCTCCATGAGATTGCTAGATTCCAGATACTAATAATAGTAATAATGATAATAGGACCTAGAGTACCTGCTGTTTGCTAGGCGTGAAACTGAGTGCTTCACATGCAGTATCTTATTTAATCCTTACAACAGTCATAGGGCACTGCTGTAATATGATTCTCATTTTACAAAGGAGGAAACTGATGCCCACAGAGGTTAAGTGTCTTTTGCCCAAGGTCATGTAGCTCTGTAGCCAGCATCTGTAGCCTGACTCCGGAGCCACACTTTAACCAGGAGGCCGTCATACCTAATCTTGTTAGAAGAGCAAGCCAGCATGATGCCAGCAGAGAAGGCCTCTGGGTGCATGGGAAGAACCCAGCCAGGTGTTCAGGCCTGGCCGTGCCATTAACTTACTGTGTGACCTTGGCCACACTCTCCTTTCTGAGCTTGCCCAGGCTTTCTCTGAGGCCACTGCTGGCTCTGCATTCCAGAGCTCAAGGATCCAAAGTTATGCATCAAATCTAGAAATCATCTTCTCTTATTTTATATCGTATTACAGCGTTGATATGTATATGATACATATACATTTATATAATATGCTCCTATGCCTGGTCTGTCACACTGTGGATTTCCTCAGAGGCTCCTAGAAGGCCCTGCTGTCCAGGCTAGGAGGTTTCTGGGGGCCCCAAGCTCCCTGGCTCCTGGGTGAAGGTGTGAATAGATCCATGCTGTTAAATGGGGGTTTGCAGAAACCGGGGTTTGACCTGGGAGAGCCCTAGGCAGCAGGGGATGATCAAGTGAACAAGATAATATTTTAATGCAAAATTTGAAAAATCAAAACTAACGGATGAACCTGGAACAGAGCGTGCTAAGTGGAAAAAGCTGGTCATTAAAGAGCAGGCTTTGTGTGAATCCATTTCTATGAAATGTTCAGAACAGGCGAACTCGTAGAGACGGAAAGTAGTGTAGTGGTCTCCTGGGGCCGGGAGGAGAACGGCATTAGAGTTTGACACCTAAGGGTACGAGGTTTGTCTTTGGGTGATGAAAATATTGCAAAATTGACTGTGACTGTATGAAAACTCTGTGAGTGTACTACTCTGAATATGCTAGAAACCTGTGAATACACTAAACTCTGTGATTATACTAACGACCATTGAACTGTACACTTTATTTATTTATTTATTTTTTGAGACGGAGTCTCGATCTGTGGTCCAGGCTAGAGTGCAGTGGCGCGATCTCGGCTCACTGCAACTGCTGCCTCCCAAGTTCAAGTGATTCTCCTGCCTCAGCCTCCTGAGTAGCTGGGATGACAGGCACCTGCCACTGCACCCTGTGAATTTTTGTATTTTTAGTAGAGATGGGGTTTTACCATGTTGGCTAGGCTGATCTCGAACTCCTAACCTCAGGTGATCCACCCACCTCGGCCTCCCATAGTGTTGGGATTACAGGCGTGAGCCACTGCGGCCGGCCCATGAACTGTACGCTTTAAATAGGTGAGTTACATGATATGTGCATTGTCCCTCAGTAAAGCTGTTATAAAACAATCTAAATGCAAAAATATCCATGAAAAACAACATATAAAAATTGTAAATAATGTCAGGATCAGTATTACTGATTTTTTTCTTTCTGCCTTGGCTCCAGTATGTCTTAGCACAGCACAACATCATTTGTCCTATTTATTTAAACATTTTTTTGTTTGTTTGTCATGGATTTTCTCCCACTAATCTAAAAAAGATTGCATTGAAACACTATTGATCTTGGTTACTGCGCTTTTTGGCACCTCCTTGAGTTTTTGTGCTCAAGGACGATGCCTTGCTTACCTCACCCTGTTCCCGCCCTGCCAGGCGAGCCTTTTGCTCTCCCTAGGGTGGCCCCACCACTCTGTCCCTTCCTTCTCTGTGTCTCCCCATCTGACAGGCGAGACCAGCAAGCCCACCCCGAGAGAAGTTATGATTTGTCCGTCCAGCCGGTGAGTCATGTGTGAGGACCAGAGTAGGGGGATCTCTCCATGTCACATCCGCCTGCTGCCCACATTGTCTCCTTTGCTGCTGTCTCCCTTCTCTCCTCCCATCTCCCTCCTTTTTTTTTTTTTTTTTTTTTTTTTTTGAGGCCAGGTGCAGTGGCTCATGCCTGTAATCCCAGCGCTTTGGGAGGCCGAGGCAGGCAGATCACTTGAGGTCAGGAGTTGGAGACCAGCCTAGTCAACGTGATGAAACCCTGTCTCTACTAAAAATACAAAAAATTAGCCGGTGTTGTGGCAAGTGCCTGTAATCCCAGCTACTCAGGAGGCTGAGGCAGGACAATCACTTGAACCCGGGAGACGGTAGTTGCAGTGAGCTGAGATCGCTCCATTGCACTCCAGTCTGGGCGACAGAGGGAGACTCTGTCTCCAAAAAATATTTTTTTTGAGACGAAGTTTCCCTCTGTCAACCAGGCCAGAGTACAGTGGTGTGATCACGGCTCACTGTAGCCTTGACCTCCTGGGCCCAAGTGATCCTCTGGCCTCAGCCTCCCAAGTAGTTGGGACTACAGGAGCATGCCACCACACCTGGCTAACTTTTAATTTTTTGTAGAGACAGAGCCTTACTACGTTGCCCAGGCTGGTCTTCAACTCCAGAGCTCAAGCAACCCTCCCTCCTCAGCCTCCCGAAGTGCTGAGATTACAGACATGGGCCACCATGCCTGGCCCCATCTCATTTCTTTGAGATGGCTCCCTGGGTCCCCCAGCAGCTATCACCTGGCCTCCAGCCCTTGTCTTTTAAGGGATCCTATACCAAAGAGAGCCTGCGTCCCTCCCAGGTCACAAACCAGACCAATGCTCACAATTTCCCACTGTTCCCAGGATAACGCCAAGCTCCTTACCTGGCATTCAAAGCCTGGCACAGTTTAGGGCTTGCCAGTCTTCTTTCCCCACTTTTCCTCCCCACCACTGCTGATTTCTCATCAGTAGATTCAGACGGGAGCCACAGTTATTGAAGAGCTACAAGGCATTAGCCACAGCCCTCTCGTCTTTCCCTTGTTTAAGCCCCTATCTCACGTAATCCTCATAGCAGCACTGCTAGTAAGAATTATTGGGTCCACTTTACAGATGAGGAAACTCAGGCCCAGAGAGTGGAGGTGATGTTGCCAAGGGTCTGGGGCAGACGCAGGTGCACACCCGGGCTGGCTGGCGGCGTGGGACTCTGTCCACCTGCCTGTGCCTCCCCTCATCCGCTGCGGATGTTTGCTTTCCCTCAGGGCCATGTGTACAGTGTCTGTGCCAGGGTCACCCCCACTTTGGTCCCTGATGGCCTTCACACTGCTAACTTAGTAGCCAAGGTCACATGCCAGCGTGTGATGCCAGCGTGGAGAGGAGCCTTGGTTCTTTTATAACAGTTGTCATCTCCTACCTACTTTTATTTGGGTCTTGCTATGTTGATAGCCGCAGGCTGGGTCTCAAATTCCTGGGCTCAAGCTGCCTTCCTGCTTCAGCTTTGTGAGCAGCTGGGATCACAGGCGTGAGCCGCTGCTCCTGGCCACTTTTACTTCTTAAAATAAAATCAGAACATGCAAACCATGCTCCACAATATGCCGTCAAGTGTTTCTGGTGCAAATCTCTGCTGCTCTTATGTTTGATGGTGGAGCGAGGAAACGGGCAGGAATGGGAGGGAAGATGAGTCTAGACCCCTCTGAGGCAGGACCACGGCTCCTTGGCCCCAACAGCCATAGATTTGTGTTCATAACGGAGCTAGATGCTGGCAGCGATTCTTAATTGGGGTCCCAGGCTGCATTGGAGGGCCTAGGAATTTGGATGGGGTAAAACATTACACCTTTATTGACCCTAGTTTAACATCTCCTCCAGGTGACAACATAGGTGATAAATTACAGTAGTAGTGGCAGCACTTGCATCACCAATAGAAACTACACTTTTTTTTTGAGATGGAGTTTCACTCTCATCGCTCAGGCTGGAGTACAGTGACGTGATCTCGGCTCACTGCAACCTCTGCCTCCTGGGTTCAAGTGATTCTCCTGCTTCAGCCTACCAAGTAGCTGGGATTACAGGCACCTGCCACCATGCCTGGCTAATTTTTTTTTTGTATTTTTAGTAGAGATGGAGTTTCACCATGTTGGCCAGGCTGGTCTTGAACTCCTGACCTCAGGTGATCCGCCCACCTCAGTCTCCCAAAGTGCTGGGATTACAGGCATGAGCCACTGTGCCTGGCCCATGTTTTTTTTTTTTTTTTTTTTTTTGAGACGGAGTCTCGCTCTGTGGCCCAGGCTGGAGTGCAGTGGCGCGATCTCGGCTCACTGCAAGCTCCGCCTCCCGGGTTCACGCCATTCTCCTGCCTCAGCCTCCAGAGTAGCTGGGACTACAGGCGCCCACAACCGCGCCCGGCTAATTTTTTGTATTTTTTTTTTAGTAGAGACGGGGTTTCACCGTGGTCTCGATCTCCTGACCTTGTGATCCGCCCGCCTCGGCCTCCCAAAGTGCTGGGATTACAGGCGTGAGCCACCGCGCCCGGCCTGGCCCATGTTTTTATATCACATTTTAGGTGCCATAGATGTGTCTATTTATCACTGCATGCAGCTGACAGTGATTATTCTGTCTGCTACTAGGTCTTGTTATTGATTGCTTTAATAAAAGGAGCAGATAGGTTACAGATAGTATTTCACAGCCTTTTTTGTAATCACATTCTTAGCCAAATGTTACTATACTGGTTTCCTTTTCATCCTCTATATTTTATTGTATTCCACTAAAAAGCATTATTCCGGGAAGGGCCCATAGATTTCACCAGATGGTTGAAGGGATCCATGGCACAAAATGGTGGAAGAACCCATTAGATCTGGGTTCGAGTCCTGATGCTGCCCCACACCTGCTGTGTGAGTGTGAGCAGCCCGTTCCTGGCAGTGATTCTTAATTGGGGTCCCAAGCTGCATTCGGGGGCCTAGGAATTTGGATGGGGGGAAACATTACATCTTTATTGACCCTAGTTTAACATCTCCTCCAGGTGACAACATAGGTGATAAACTACAGTAGTCGTGGAGCTGCCAGGTGCAGCAGGGTGGATCACCTGAGGCCAGGAGTTCGAGACCAGCCCATTCCCCCTCTGGATTTCTTATTCATGATCCAGCCAGAGAGGGGCTTTCTCCCCCATAGGGTTGCCGTGGGAGGCCAGCAGTGGGAGTGGATGCCGCTTTGTGGTGGTGCCTGTCTGTTGGGTGTTATTAGGTCTTCTGGACAGGACGTGGCACCGGGTGCTCCAGCATGCCCTGAACGTGCTCCCACCGCCTCTTGCACACCCCAGTCTGTCTGGGCATCCATCCCACTGGGTTGCTTGTCTGCCGGCTCAATGGCCGTGACACTCATGGGCAGGCTGTGTCTGTCCTAGTAAATAATGGTACAGAATTGTAGCTGATGCCTCGGGGCTCACACTCTTTGTCAGCCTCACGACAGCTCCAGGAGGTAGATGCCATTTTCAGATTTATTTTGGAAATATTAAACTTTGTAACAGGTGAGTGAGGCTGAGAGACAAGAGGTCACTGGCTCAAGGCCGCTGGTGAGTGACCACAGCAAGATTGCACCCTGCGTCTGTCCAACTTTAGGTCTACACTCCTGACCCCTGCAATCCACGGCGATTGTATTCCTGAGCCTGGCCCAGGTGGGAAGCCAGTAAACAGTTAGGCTGGTGCAAAAGTAATTACGGTCTTTGATACTACTTTCAGTGGCAAAAACTGCATTACTTTTGCACCAGCCTACTAGAACACTGAGCTTAGTACCCTAGGGGCAAGGGGCGGCAGCACGTGTTAAAATGCAGATGCCCTCAGCTCCACCTTGTCTCTTCCAAATCAGAATATTTGAGGGCAGGCCCCAGGGAATCTGCCTTTTAACAGTTTTGGGCTATTCAGAAGCACACCAAAGTTTAACCACTACCCTAAAGGGAAGGAATAACAGGTAGTAACAAAGCTCTGTTCTGAGTGCTCTATGTGAGTTTATTTATTTGTTTTGAGAGAGTCTTGCTGTGTCACCTAGGCTGGAGTGCAGTGGCGCCACCATCTTGGCTCACTGCAACCTCCTCCTCCTGGGTTCAAGCAATTCTTATGCTTCAGTCTCCCAAGTAGCTGGGATTACAGGCATTCACCACCACGCCTGACTAATTTCTATATTTTTAGCAGAGACGGGGTTTCACCATGTTGGCCAGGCTGGTCTCGAACTCCTGACCCCAGGTGATCCGCCCGCCTCAGCCTCCCAAAGCGCTGGGATTACAGGCATGAGCCACTGCAAGTTTATTTCATCTGCACAAGTGCTAATGGCCTCCCCATTTCATAGATGAGGAAAGTGAGGCACAAAGTAGTTAGATAACACCTCCCCACTGACCCCCAGCCCAGGGCTGCATTGCTAGGAATCAGCCAGGTGTGGAGGATTCCTGCCCCTGTGTTCAGTCCCCCACCTCTGACAGCTTCTGGGCAGAGGAGTGGAGACGGGATCCCATGGCAGCTGGGGGTGAGGGCTCAGGAAGCACCGGTCCCTGCAAGATCACGCTGGCCCTTTTCTGTTTGCCTTCTTTACCAGGCAGGGGCCCTCTGTGTTTCTGGGCAGGAAGTCCAGAGCAGGGGCTGTGCCAGGTGCCGAGGGCAAGACTGGGAGATGGTCCAGGAGTCTGAGCCAGGCACTACTCTGAGCAGCTGTCTGACCTGGGGCACATAGCTTCCCCATCTGTGTATGGGGTGGGGTGGAGATTTGGAAGAGGTAGTTAAGAGCTTGGGTTCTGGCATCAGAGGGACCTGAGTTCCAGATCAGACTCAGCCAATTCAATAAGCACTTCACCTCTCTCAGCCTCAGTTTCTCCTTCTGTAAAACGTGGCTAATCGTCATAGTGCCTACCCTCCAAGGCTGTCATTAGGGTCAAAATATATAGTTGGCTCTCTGTCTTCATGGGTCCTGCATGCGAGGATTCAGCCAACAGTGATCGAAAATATTCGGGAAAAAATGGGTGGTTGCATCTGTACTGAACATGAACAGGACTTTTTTTGTCCTGTGATTGTTCTCTAAACAATACGGTGTAACAACTACCTACATAGCATTTACATCGTATTAGGTAGTATAATTGATCTAGCACTGATTTAAAGTATATGGGAGGATACGTGTAGGTTATATGCAAATATTACATCATTTTATATAAGCGACTTGAACATCCTGTATCTTGGTATTCGAGATGGATTCTGTAATCAATCCCCTATGATACCAAGGGGCGACTGTACATAAAACTTACAGCCAGGTACAGTGGCTCATGCCTATAATCCAAGCACTTTGGGAGACTGAGGTGGGAGGATTAAACTCAGACCAGCCTGGGCAACATAGTGGGACCCCCTCTCCACAAAAATAAAAAATTAACTGGGCGTGGTGGCACTTGCCTGTAGTCCCTGCTACTTGGCAGGCTGGGGCAGGCAGATCATTTGAGACCAGGAGTTTCAAGGCTGCAGTGAACAATGATCATGCCGCTACACTCCAGCCTTGGAGACAGAAGGAGATCCTGTCTCTTTAAAAAAAAAAAAAAAGACTGCCAGGCATACACAAGCCTCTCTGCTAGTCCTTACGTGGCAACAGACAGGATGCTGGATGATTCCCCATGCATGAGTGTGCACTTCTTTTTCTTTTCAATCAACTGTTTGTTTTCCTGAATTGTACATTTTTCTCTTACCAAAGGCTGGCCACCTGGGTCCTCCCACAGTCCCTACTGAGATAAGTCCCAGAACCAAACTGGCTTCCACCTCGGCTCACTGTATTTGTGCTCTGTGAGTTTGCCCAGGTTGCACTGAGGGCAGGTGCTGCTGAGCGTGTCTTTTTTTTTTTTTTTAAGTTAGACGGAGTTTCGCTCTTGTCACCCAGGCTGGAGTGCAATGGCATAATCTCAGCTCACTGCGACCTCTGCCTCCCGGGTTCAAGCACTTCTCCTGCCTCAGCCTCTCGAGGAGCTGGGACTACAGGCACCTGCCACCACACCCGGCTAATTTTTGTATTTTTAGTAGAGATGGAGTATCACCATGTTGGCCAGGCTGGTCTCGAACTCCTGACCTTAGGTAATCCGCCTGTCTTGGCCTCCCAAAGTGCTGGGATTACAGGCATGAGCCACTGCGCTTGACTGATAGTGTCTTTTCGTGATATAGATAAGGGGGCTGGCAAACTATGCCCACGGGACAAATCTAGCTCACCGCCTGTTTTTGTAACTAGTCTTATCGGAACATAGCCACATGTCTTCATGTATGTGTCATCTTGGTTGTTTACATTATAGTTGCAAAGTCGCATTGGAGCTCTTGTGGTCCACGGAGCCAAAAACATGGGTTTTATGACTTCACAGAAGCTTGCCCACCCCCAAGAGAGATGATAAAGCAGGGTCGTCGAACGTTGGGGAAACAGTTTGGGTTCTGGCATCAGATAGCCTGACTTCCAGTTCAGGCTCAATCAGTTACCACCTGTGTGACCTCCAACAAAGCATTTCACCTCTCTAAGCCTCAGTTTCCCCTTCTGTAAAACGTGACTAATAATACTGCCCACCCTCCATGGTTGTCATTGAGCGTCAAAATGTACAGGGCCAACTGTGCATTTTTGACTCTAATGACAAAGAACAGGGGAAAAAAAGTCAGTCCTGACCCCACCTGACTGGACCACACATTCCTTAGTTTGTGTATGTCCCTGCCAGTCTTTATCCATGTGCTGTAATGATTGATCATAACATAAAAAGGCGGCCAGGCGGCCGGGCGCGGTGGCTCAAACCTGTAATCCCAGCACTTTGGGAAGCCGAGGCGGGTGGATCACGAGGTCAGGAGATCGAGACCATCCTGGCTAACACAGTGAAACCCCGTCTCTACTAAAAATACAAAAAATTAGCCGGGTGTGGTGGCGGGTGCCTGTAGTCCCAGCTACTCGGGAGGCTGAGGCAGGAGAATGGCCTGAACCCGGGAGGTGGAGCTTGCAGTGAGCTGAGATCGCTCCACTGCACTCCAGCCTGGGCGACAGAGCGAGATTCCATCTCAAAAAAAAAGAAAAAAAAAAAGGCGGCCAGGCGTAGTGGCCCATGCCTGTGATCCCAGCACTTTGAGAGGCCCAGGCAGGAGGATTACTTGAGTCCAGGAGTTTGAGACCAGCTTGGACAATGTATTAAGACCCCGTTTCTACAAAAAAAAAAAAAAAAAAAAATTAGCCGGGCGTGGTGGCGCACTAGCTACTTGGGAGGCTGAGATGGGAGAATTCTCTTGAGTCCAGGTGCTTGAGGCTGCAGTGAGCCATGATTGCACCACTGTATTCTAGCTTGGGGGACTGAGCAAGACCCTGTCTCAAAAAAAAAAAAAAAAAAAAAAAAGAGAAAAGAAAAGGAAAAAATTAAATGGTAATAGTTTTCTCATGCTGGCTCTGCCTGGCTTGATGGAAGTTACGTAGTTCCCATGGCACTCTTCCAGGTGTTATTCCCATTTCTCAGATGAGAACACTGAGGCTGGCTCAAAGAGCTGCCCCAGATTGACCCAGGACACCCAGCCTCTGAGTGAGGGAGCCAGGATGTGACCCCCAGCCTCATCAGTCCCCACCCCCAGCTAGTCCCTAACAGAGTACTGAACTGGGCCTCTGAGGGGGAGGCTGGGACAGTGTGTGGGACCCTGCTTTGATGGTTTTAGGTGAAAAAATGCAAAACAAGACAGGGAGGAGAGCACAGGCTCTGGAAAGAGAGAGACTTGGGTTTTCCTTCTAGCTCCCCTGCCTACCAACTTGCATGGCCTTGGGCAGGTCTCTTTACATCTCTGAGCCCCTGGAAATGGATGGTTTAATAAGGGAGGGTCAAATAGGGTCAATGGTTAAGACAAAATGCAATGATATATGTAAAACTCTTAGCTCAGTGCCTGGTATATAATAAGTGCTCTAAGTCTGAACTAATGTTTTTATTTGTTTGTTGTTTTTTTGTTTTTTGTTTTTGTTTTTGTTTTTGTTTAAGGCAGAATCTCTCTCTGTCACCCAGATTGGAGTACAGCAGTGTGATCTTGGCTCACTGCAACCTCTGCCCCCCAGGCTCAAGCCATCCTCCCACCTCAGCCTCCCAAGTAGCTGGGACTATAGGTGTATATCATCACACCCAGCTAATTTGTGTAGAGAGTTTCGTCTTATTGTCCAGGATGGTCGCAAACTCCTTTCCTCTAGCAATCCATCCCCCTCAGCCTCCCAAAGTGCCGGGATTATAGGCATGAGCCACTGTGCCTGGCGTGAGCCCCTGTGCCCGGCCTGAGCTAGTATTTTTAAGGCTGCATGCCAGCCTCCCTGCCCTTCTTCCCTCTTGAACCACTCTGCATGCTTTTTATGCTCAAGCAGTGTCCAGAGCTTCAGAATTATTTTTCCCCTACTCTCACCCCATTGAAATCTGGAGGGCTTTCTTGGCTGGCTTCCCCCTGTAATAGCTCAGAGGTCCCTGATTCCCAGGGACCCTGCCCAAGAGACCTGCATCTCCCAGCTCTGCAGAAGGTTGGAGCATGGTGGGTGGGAGGTGGTGTGGTCAGCGTGGTCCGGTAGGGTTGGGAATAGCCATGGCAATGGAATGTTGGAAGCTGGTTCCCATGGGGAGGAATCGCAGGGCTGATGGCTGAGCCTGAGCACATGGGCACTGGGCCCTGCTCCAGGGCCACTCTGTAAGTGCAGTGACCTCCCGAGCCGGCTTTGTGCGCTGCCAGCTCCTTGCTGTTGTCCTCTCCCTGCCCCCCTGCTGCTTTTCTCTTGGGAACCTCCTGATCTGCTGAGCTTGGAGAAATGATGATTTAGAAAGTTCGTATAGATTTGAGCCAAAACTTGGTGTGGTCTCAGTGCAAATGTCACCCCCTTCTTTCCTTCTTTAACCCCTGTGGAATGCCTCCACCTCTCATCATGGGCATTTGCTTCTGAGCCTTTATCACTGGTGTCATTGTCTCACACACTGGTTTCTTGGCTCCCCACTGGAATGTCAGCTCTATGAAGGCAGGGACCTTTGTCTGCTGCCTTTGATGTATCCCAGTATGTTGAGCAGGGCCCTGCACATGGTACTTGCTCAGTAAACATTGGTGGAATGAATGAATCTGAGTCTAAGGGGATCTCTTAGATTGATCAGCCCCCTCCCTTCCAGGGGCTTTTCAGGGTCAATGGAAAGAGGGAGCAAAGTCCCCTCCCATTCCTGCTGCCTGTTTTTTTTGTTGTTGTTGTTTTTTGAGATGGAGTCTTGCTCTGTCACCCAGGCTGGAGTGCAGTGGTGCGATCATGGCTCACTGCAACCTCTGCCTCCCAGGTTCAAGTGATTCTCCTGCCTCAGCCTCCCGAGTAGCTGGGAGCTCCCAGGTGCGTTCCACCACACCCGGCTAATTATTATAATTATTATTATTATTATTGTATTTTTAGTAGAGAGGAGATTTCACCGTGTTAGCCAGGATGGTCTTGATCTCCTGACTTCGTGATCCGCCCGCCTCGGCCTCCCAAAGTGCTGGGATTACAGGTGTGAGTCACCACACCTGGTGAAATGAAACCCTGCTGTTTCCAACAACCGGCTGATTCTGGCTTAATCTGAATCTTTTTTTTTTTTTTTTTTTTTTTGAGATGGAGTTTTGCTCTGTTGCCCAGGCTGGAGTACAGTGGCGCAATCTCGGCTCACTGCAACCTCTGCCTCCCGGGTTCAAGCGATTCCCCTGCCTCAGCCTCCTGAGTAGCTGGGATTACAGCCGCACGCCACCATGCCCAGCTAATTTTTTGTATTTTAGTACAGATGAGATTTCACTGTGTTGGCCAGGATGGTCTCGATCTCCTGACCTCGTGATCCGCCCGCCTCGGCCTCACAAAGTGCCGGGATTACAGACATGAGCCACTGTGCCTGGCTGCTGCCCCTGTTTTATGAGCCGCATGACACCATGCTAGGGATGACACCTTGAAGACAGAACCACATTCAGAAACTGGCCTTTCCTCTTACTAGTTGTGTGGCTTCTGCTAATCACTCCATCTCTTGGAGCTTCAATTTCTTCACTTCTCAGATGGGGGATAAAAATCCCCACCGTACAAGGATTTGCTGAAAACAAGAGCCAGCAGGCAGGTAGCACTTGCTCTGGGCCAGGTGCTGTTCCAACATGCCCTCATTTATTTGTACTTCCCAGCACTCCTACAAGACTAGTTTCTCATTTGCACGGGGCAGATTTCCAAGTGCCCTTCTAGGAGGCGTTACAGGTTGCCTATCCCTTTATCTGAAATGCTTGGGACCAGAAAGGTTTTGGATTTCAGATTTTTTTTTTTTCTTTTGAGGCAGGGTCTCCCTCTGACACCCAGGCTGGAGTGCAGTGGCACGATCATGGCTCGCTTTAACCTTGACCTCCTGGGTTCAAGTAATCCTCCTGCCTCAGCATCCCAATTAGCTGGGACTACAGGCAAGCACCACCACACCTGGCTAATTAAAAAAAAGTTTTTTTAGTAGTGATGGGGTCTCAGTTTGTTGCCCAGACTGGTCTCAAACTCCTGGGCTCAAGCGATCCTCCTGCCTCAGCCCTCAAAGTGCTGGGATTACAGGCATGAGCTACCACGCCTAGCTTGAATTTTTTCCGAGTTTGGAATATTTGCATTATTTTGATCAGTTCAGCATCCCTACTCCAAAATACTCTACTGAGCATTTTCTTTCCTTTCTTTCCTTCCTTCCTTTCTCTCTTTCTCTCTCTCTTTCTTTCTCTCTTTATCTCTCTTTCTCCCTCTCTCTTTCTCCTTCCTTTTCTTTCTTTTCTTTCCTTTTCCTTTTCTTTCATTTTCCTTTCTTTTCTTTTCCTTTCCCCTTTCCTCTTTCCTTTTCTTTCCCCTTTCCCCTTTCCTTTCCCTTCCCCTCTTCGCTTCCCCTCCCCTCCCCCTCCCCCCCTTCCCTTTCCTTTCAAGATGGGGTCTCGTTGTATTAATAGCCCAGGCTGGTCTTGAACTCCTGAGCTTAAGTGATTCTCCCACCTCGGCTTCCGAAAGTGCTGGGATTACAGGTGTGAACCACCATGCCCACACCTGATGAGCGTTTTCTGTGAGCATCATGTCGGCACTCCACAAGTTTTGGATTTTGGAGCATTTCATATTTTGAAATTCTGCATTAGGGCTACTTGACCTGTATTATCATCCCCATTTTACAGATGAGAAAACCAAGTGTCAGAGAGGCTAAGTGACTTGCCAAGGTCCTTCAGCCAGTAGCCGATGCAGCAGGATTTTGAACCCAAGCAGTCTGGGCCCATAACATGTATGGTGTACAATTCAAAAAATACTAGTCACTTTATTATTTTATCATTTGGAAAGACAATAAGATGACACCATCAAGTTATGTTTTTAGGAGAAAAATATCACCTACCACCCGAATACCACCCCTGGTAGCAATGTTTTTTGTTTGTTTGTCTGTTTTAAGGCAGTCTCACTCTGTCATCTAAGCTGGAGTGCAATGGCTTGATCCTAGCTCACTGCAGCCTCAACCTCCTGGGCTCAAGCAATCCCCCCACCTTGGCCTCCAGAGTAGCTGGGACTACAGGCGTGCACCACCCCATGCCTGGTTACCTGGTAGCAGTTGAGTCTTATTTCCTTCTTGGCTTTTTTCTTAAGTGTGGTTTCTATTTGTTGGCGATTTTGCTTTGTGGTAGAGTCGTGTTCACCCTGCACCCACATGGGACTTTCTTAGCTTAAAATGGAGAACATGGCACCACCTGTCTGATGGGGCTCATGTGAGGATGAAACCAGGTAGGGCATGGAAAACCCTTGCTTTGGTGTTAAATACACAGGGGTGCTGTGTATTTAATATATTCCTCCTGCAAAAAAAGGAGGGGCTGGGTGCAGCGGCCCACACGTGAAGTCCCAGCACTGTGAGAGGCACAGGCAAGAGGATCGCTTGAGCTCAGGAGTTTGAGACCAGCCTGGACAACATAGCGGGACCCCATCTCTACACAAAAATACAAATATTAGCCAGGCACGGTGGCATGCACCTGTAGTCCTGGATATTTGGGAGGCTGATATGGGAGGATCGCCTGAGCCCAAGGAAGTCAAGGCTGCAGTGAGCCAAGATCATGCCACTGCACTCCAGTCTGGGCTGGACAGAATGAGACCCCCTCTCAACAGCAACCACAAAAGCAACAACAAAAAAAAGGAGAGCTCTTTGACTCCCACCCCTCCCTCTCATTTGCCCTCTAATTAGCACTGCCCAGCAGAACACTCTGCCGTGATGAGAATGTTCTGTGCAGAGGTCAGCAAATTTCTATAAATGTCCAGATAGTAAATGTTTCCAATTTTGTGGTGTTTATGTGGTTTCTGTTGCTGTTGCTCCTCCTCCTCTCTCTCCTCTTCCTCCTCCTTTCACCTTCTTCCCTTGATAAAACTTACAAACCATTCTTAGTTCAAGGGTGCTTTGAAAACAGGCCCTGGGTTGGATTGGGCCATCATTTGCCCGCCCCCTCCTAAATGTGCACTGTCTGGTACAGTAGCCACTGGTCACGTGTGGCTTCTGGGCACTTGTAGTGTGGCTAGTGCAGATGGGAAGCTGGATTATTAATTGTATTTAATGTTACCTAAGGTGAGTTTAAATAGTTATGTGTGGCTGGGAGCTGCATGTTGGATACACAGCTCCAAGTGACTGACAGCCCTGTCCCGTTGCTCTGAAAGGGCCTGTGTTCCCTGGAGGGGGATGGCTGGGCTCACGGGCGGTGGGAGCTGCCTGGCTGGCAGGCCTCTTGGGCTCGCTGGCATTTCAAGAGCTGTCTGAGGGCAGCTGGGCGAGCCATCCTGCCTCTGGAAGAGCTTCCAGCGCCTGCTTCCTAATTGGTTTTATTTATGCCAAGAGAGCAGGCCTCACATCATTGGCCGCCCATGTTCCAGGATTGCCGGGGCTTGAGTGTCTGTAGTTTGGGGGTGGCCTGCTGGGGGGGGTCTGGTTGCTGTGGTTACACCTTGGTTCCCTTTTCCATCTGGGTTTAGATGTCCTCATTGGCCTGATATTTCAGGAATAGGAAAATGGTATGGAGAAAAGGAGTGAGTGAATAGGAAGGAATGGAGGACCAAGAAACGCAGTCAACAGCCTGCAGCCTGTTTATTGCCATCATGGCATAAATAATAAAAGCTGAGTTTGTTTGCTTGTTTGTTTTCTTTTTTTTTTTTTTTTTTGAGACATGGTCTTGCTCTGTTGCCCAGACTGTAGTGCAGTGGCACAATCACAGCTCGCTGCAACCTTGACCTCCTGGGCTTAAGCAATCCTCCCATCTCAGCCTCCCAAGTAGCTGGGGCTATAGGCGTGTACCATCACCTGGATAATTTTTTATTTTTTGTAGAGACTGGGTCTCCCCCTGTTGCCGAGGCTGGGTCTCGAACTCCTGGGCTCAAGCGATCCTTCTGCCTCTGCCTTCCAAAGTGCTGGGATCACAGGCATGAGCCACCACGCAAAGCCTGGCTGAGATTTAAAAAGCTGAGATTTCAAAGTGTTGTTACCCTGGTTAAAACC
The DNA here is from genome assembly GCF_037993035.2 of Macaca fascicularis. Lineage (NCBI taxonomy): Eukaryota > Metazoa > Chordata > Mammalia > Primates > Cercopithecidae > Macaca > Macaca fascicularis. The sequence goes on from NC_088384.1 coordinate 25,139,080, forward strand.
TCCTGTTTACAGAATAGGAGAAGTCCCAGAGGAGGGATGTATATAGTCAAGGAGTTGGCCAACTCCAGAGCTGCATTCCAAATCACCCCTACCTCCTGAAACAGGACTGACAGGCGGGAGGTTTAGCTTCAGACTCAGTATGTGAGTCTGTAAAGTGATTTCTCCTTGTGGGCCTCAGTTGTCCCATCTGTAAAATGGGGAAAGGTATGAATTGGACTAAAAATATTCTCTACCCTAAGTGGTAAGATATATATACACACACACACATATACACACATATGTGTGTGTGTGTGTATAAATATATACACACATACATATATGTGTGTGTGTGTATATATGTGTGTGTGTGTATACACACCCACACACACACACACACACACACACATATATATATATATATATATACACCCTACCCTAAAGCTACAATGATTCTACTTTGGCCTGATTCTGGCTACATGCCAGGACTCATCATGGACACAGCCTCGTTCCTGTAACATGGGAGATTAAGTGTTAGGAAGGTCTGGATGGTGAAACTCTTTTCACCCATTCCTTGGGTAAGTTGCTCTTCCTCTTGGTGTCGTGCTTTCTCATCTGTAAAATTGGGATCATCACACTTTCCTTTTATTGGGGTTTGAATGACACAGGTATTTGCGTGGTAGGCATTTGGTCAGTGTTAGGTGGTGATAGTAGGATGTTGTGTTCAATTCCAGGAGGCAGCATATTCATTGTAGGCTGGGCACATGGCACCATTTGGAATTGTGCAGTCCACAACCTGATCAGCCATACCCAGCCATCTCAGGTGGCAATAGTGGTGTGTCGTGGTGGTGGTGGTTGCTTATTGTTAATATTTACTTTTCCTGGAGTCCAAGGTCCCTAGGCCAAGAGGAGGGGAGAGGCCTGGTTGGCATAAGCCAGGGGCTCCCTAAGGCAGCAATGCCTTAGCTCAGACTTCACCTCACATCTCTCTGCCTGAGAAGTGAGCCAGTTCATTCCCTGTAGGAGCAGGTAAGTTGAGACTCCAGCTGTTGTATCTTGAGCTGAAGCGGCCTCCCCTGCATTCCAGAGTCCTTCTCCCAAATGTCACTGTCTGGTGTTCTTGAGATCCTAAACCCTCACTCTGCCTCTTTGAAGGGGCCAGGGACTTGGCCCCTCTCCACGGTGCCCATCCCTGATGCAATATCTCCTTTGCCTCTCCAGGGCTCTGCCAGCAGACAGCCTTGGCACACAGGCACAAGAGCTGGAGCCCAGAGATGAGAGTGCCCACAGGAGGTAAGTACACCCAGAAGGAATTTCCGCTGGAGTCCTGGCCCCTCCTGAGATCACCCTCCAAAAGTCCCCTCCGTGCCCCCAGCCTCCATGATTGGGCACCTGGGCAAGCTTCCCCGGCTGGTTTTCACCTTTCTATTCAGCCAGCAGGTTGGAAATCTGGTACTAGAAAAAGCTGCATCCCAGCAAGCACCATAGAGAGACGAGCATCTTTGTCTCTTAGGAAGACGATTCTCCAGGGGATAGGAGAGAGAAGGCTGAGTCTCGAAGTGGGCGTGGGACTTGCCCAGTGTCACGGAGCAGATGCAAGGCATAGCCAGAACCCAGACCCTCTTGTGTCCCGTTCTGCTGACATTAGTGTTTTGGGTATGCTTTCTCAGCACCCCACAGGAGTTCCCTGGCCTTCCGAATAGCTTCCTTGAGAAAAGGGTATTATTATTCCTTTTTTGGAGAAGAAAATAGAAGCTCAGAGAAGTGATATCTTTTGTCCAGATCACCAGCTGGCAAGTGGCAGAAGCGAGATTTGAACCTGGGAGTGTAGTACTCCAAGTTGGAAGCCCTCACCCATCATCCTCAAGAGGATGCCAGGACGCCTCCCTTGCCAGGGTCCAGCAGGGTGATGAGGGGGTCGGGCAGGCCTAGTTCCTTGGGCTGGGCCCTCTAGCTCCTCCCAGAGTGGGATCCCTAGCTCTGGGTAACCAGGAAGCTATACTTTCTGCTTTGTGGGTTCCAGGCTGCTTTCTGTGTCCCAAGTCACCCTGCTTTTTCTTTTTAAGCCGTCCTGCAGGTCGTCGCTGTCTTCTGCTCACTTCTGCCTTGCCTGCTTTGAGCTCTTTTCTTCAGCCTTGGCCTGGTCTGATCAAGGACTGCCACTCTGGCCGTGCAACCTTGGACAAGCTGCTTCATCTCTTTGAGCTTAGATATTGCAGGGAAAATGCTTTAGCAGTTTATGCTCCATAAATGCAAACACCTTTGCTGAACATAAAATGCTGAAGCTGGCTGGGTGCATTGGCTCACACCTGTAATCCCAGCACTTTGGGAGGCCGAGGCGGGCAGATCACCTGAGGTCAGGAGTTCGAGACCAACCTGGCTAACATGGTGAAACCCCAGCTCTACTAAAAATACAAAAAAAAATTAGCCAAGGTGGGGACGCTGTCACTGAAATCCTAATAACTGACAGAATTCTAGTCACAGGTCTCGGGAGAATTTCACTGAGCTTCTGATGAAGAGAAGGGGTCATTGCAGGAATTTCTGAATGGCTTCATGTCCTGTTCAGCCTGCCTCCCCCCAGGAAGTAGCCCTGAAATAGCTTTCCCCATTGCAGACCCTGAATCGAGGGTACACATGAAGCCCCAACCTCTTCAGCAGAACTTCATCAGCACGTTTTTCTGAAGAGAGGGAAATTAACCAAGGCACAGAGAGGCCGGTGACCCCAGCCTGAGATCCATCTCTGCTTTGTCAGCTGCTTCTCACATTTCCACAGCAGCCTCTGAGGTCAGTGGATCCACTCTGATTTTGCAGCTGAAGAGACTGTGGCTAAGATGAGGAAGTGACTCTCCCAAGCCACACGGCCAGGAAGCCCTAGTCTCTTAGCAGTTTCCACCCCAGGCCTGAGACTGTGTTCCCTCCCCTTTGATGGTTATTTTCTACCTGCTATAGCCTGAGAGGGCCCAGGCAGCCCAAGCCCTTGCAGGTGGATAGGCCCAGCCGCAGACTGGGTCCTTGGGTGGTTTTGGGTGGAACCTCACATCCAAAGAGGCGTGCTGTCTTCCCACGGGCTTCCACCAGACCCTCCATTCACTAAGTCACTCTCAGTTCCCCAATCATGCTGCGTCCTTTCCTGCCTGTGGCTCTGCACTGGCTATTCCCTTTGCTGGGAACGTCCTTCTTTCCCTTCTCCACCTGCCTGTTTCCTACCCACCGCTCAAAATTCTGCATGAAGGCTACCTCCTGCAGGAGGCCTTCCCTCACCTAGGCAGGTAGAACCCATCAGTCTCTCAGGCACACGTCCATAGTAAGAGTAGGCTTGGGAGGCTGAGGTTCCCAGCACATAGCGGGTGCCCATTACATGTTGGAATAAGTAAATAACCAATGATTATGGTAGAACTCACTAATCTTCTTGGGCCAGATGGGGTAGCTCATGCCTGTAATCCCATCATTTTGGGAGGCTGAGGTGGGAGGATCACTTGAGGCCAGTAGTTTGAGACCAGCCTGGGTCACAGAGTGAGACTCTTTCTCTACAGAAAAAAAAAAAAAAAAAGAAAGAAAAGAAAAGAAATTGCTATTATTCTTTCCATTGCTCCCTATGTGCTGGGCACCTCCTTAAATATTTTCCATATTGAGGGTTGCTTACTACTCATAACAGCCCTTTGAGGTTGACACTCTTAGGCCCATTTTCTAGATGAGGCTCAGAGGAGTCCCTTGCCCAGGCTCATTCAGCCAGGAAGTGGCAGAGCTGGGATTTGAACCCGGCTTACCTGACTCCTTGAATGACCAGAGACTTCAGCCCTCACTTTGCTTCTGGAAAGAGGTAAGAGGGGCAGTCAGGGAAACTAAGCCTCGGAAACACAGCAAGGGTGAGGCAGAGAACGGCTGGGGCAATCTGAGATGGGCTGAGTGTCCCTCCAGGGCCAGGGTCTGCACCGTCTGCATTGGGCTCAGGTTGCAAAATCAGGGGATTTGGGGGGTGATCTGGGAAGGAAGGCAGATCTGTCACTGAGGGATGTGACAGAGGGTGTGGCCTCGCTTTTTAAAATGAGCCCTTACCTGAAAAATTGCCACTGAAGTCTGATCTTCTTTATCAGCAACTCCTGGGAGGAGCGAGGAGCCCAGGCTCAGGAGCAGCATTCTGTCCTAAGTTGTCCTCTCCCTTCCTTCCCCAATCATCCTTAAAGGTCCAGCACCCCTGAGCCTACCCAGGACACGGGCAGGAGCCTCCTGCATGGCCTCCTGATCTCCATCCTCACCCCTCAGGGGCTGTCTATAGAGTGAGTCCAGCTCCTTCCCTTGTTCCTGAGGACCTGCCTGGCCTTGCCCCATCTTTCCCTCTCCCCCTCTAGCCCCAGCAGCCTCTTCTCAGTTTTTTTTTTTCCTTTTTTTTTTTAAATTTTTTTGAGACAGGGTCTTGCTCTGTTGCCTAGGTTGGAGTGCAGTGGCCCAGTCATAGCTCACTGCAGCCTTGACTTCCCAGGCTCAAGTGATCCTCCCATCTCAGCCTCTCAAGTAGCCAGGACTGCAGGCAGGCACTACCATGCCCACAGAGACAAGGTCTCACTAAGTTGCCCAGGCTGGTCTCAAGCTCCTGGCCTGAAGTGATCTTCCCACTTTGGCCTTCCAAAATGCTGAGATTACAGGTGTGAGCCGCCACTCTCAGCCTCAAGTTCTTGAAGACCTCACACTCTTTCTCATCTGAGGGCCTTTGCACTCTCTGTTCTCTCTGCTTGTAACACCCTCCCCACATGCAAAGACATGGCCGGCTCCTTCTCATCCTGGTCTTGGCTTGGATACCACCTCCTTCAGGAAGCCTCCCCTGACTACCTTCCTCCTTCCCCTCCTTGGTTCCTCTCACAGTGTCCTGTTCATTTCTTTGAAACAGTTATCACAGTTTGTCCATACCTTGTGTATTATCTGCTTCTCCTGCTGGGACCTAAGCTCCTTGAGGTCAGAGTCCTGGCTGTCTTGTCCATTGTCCTGTTTCCAGCACCAAACACAGTGCCTGGCACTTTAGTGAATGAAGAATAAATGATGGAATGATGATCCTGGAAGAAGTGTAGACCAGGATATGCTCAGCCTTCTCGTGAAAAAATGTTTTCCTTGGAGGCAGAGTGGTGATTTAAAGCAGAGCTGGCTGGTCTGGGTTGGAACCGTGGACCCTGGTTTGGCTGCTTCCCAGCTGGGCAACCGAGCAACTTTTCTGTACCTTAGTTTCTTCTCTCTACAATGATGATTTCATAGCACTTAATCTGTGCCAGGCTCGGCTCATTCAGGCTCTGCTCATTTTGAGACAGGGTCTTGCTCTGTGGCCTAGGTTGGAGTACGGTGGCCCAATCATAGCTTACTGCAGCCTTGACTTCCCAGGCTCAAGTGATCCTCCCATCTCAGCCTCTCAAGTAGCCTCTCAAGGCGCATTCCAGAAATATTTATTGAGCAACTACTAGGTGTCGGGCACTGTGCTAAGAGTTGAGGGGTACAGCAGTGAACAAAACCAGCAAAACTCCCTGCCCTCATAGAGCAGACCTGCTGGAATCTGACATTATATATTTTGATAGTAAATTTTATAATAATGATCACTGTCTCCATTGATCCAATGAAACAGCTGAGGGATTAAGGAACCTGCCAAGGTCCCACAGCTAGGAAGTGGAGAGAAGGATTTGAACTTAGGCTGCCAGGCTGTAGCATCCCTTGGGCTGATAACAGTACCTCCCTTCCTAAGGTTGTTGGAAGATCCCATGAGTTAAGATAGGTAAAGTGGCTGGACACTGTGTCTCACCCCTGTAATCCCAGCACTTTGGAAGGCCGAGGTGGAAGGATTGCTTGAAGCGAGACCCTGTTTCTAAAAATTAGCCAGGTGTGGTGGTGTGTGCCTGTAGTCCCAGGTACTTGGGAGGCTGAGGCAGAGGACTGCTTGAGCCCAGGAGTCCGAGGCCGCAGTGAGCTGTGATCTCACCACTCAGTGCACTCCAGCATTAAAAAAAAAAAAAAAAAAAAAGACCGGATGGCTCATGCCAGTAATCTCATCACTTTGGGTAGGAGGTAGGAGGAGGTAGGAGGATCACCCAAGCCCACGAATTCAAGAGCAGCCTGGGCAACATGGTGAGACCCCCGTCTCTTTAAAAAAACAAAAAAATTTTTTAAAGTGCCCAGGCACACAGCTAGTGTTTATGAAAGTTGCCCTCTGCATTCATGTCAGCAGTTTGCAGTTATAGGGCTTCGCAGTTACTGGAGAGCTCACAGCTCATAGACCTTCCTGACTATGCATGTCCCCCTCTTTCCCCAGATGTGAGCCTGGCGGGCTGCCAGCTAACCTGTCGCTGAAGCCCCAGAAGCGGGTCCTCAGGCCGGGCCTGCCCCGCCTCCGGCCCAGCATGCGCCTGTCGGTGCGGAGGGTGCTGCTGGCAGCTGGCTGTGCCCTGGTCCTAGTGCTGGCGGTTCAGCTGGGGCAGCAGGTGCTAGAGTGCCGGGCGGTGCTGGCGGGCCTGCGGAGCCCCCGGGGGGCCATGCGGCCGGAGCAGGAGGAGCTGGTGATGGTGGGCACCAACCACGTGGAATACCGCTACGGCAAGGCCATGCCGCTCATCTTCGTGGGCGGCGTGCCACGCAGTGGCACCACGTTGATGCGCGCCATGCTGGACGCCCACCCCGAGGTGCGCTGTGGCGAGGAGACCCGCATCATCCCGCGCGTGCTGGCCATGCGCCAGGCCTGGTCCAAGTCTGGCCGTGAGAAGCTGCGGCTGGACGAGGCGGGGGTGACGGATGAGGTGCTGGACGCCGCCATGCAGGCCTTCATCCTGGAGGTGATTGCCAAGCACGGAGAGCCGGCCCGCGTGCTCTGCAACAAGGACCCATTTACGCTCAAGTCCTCGGTCTACTTGTCGCGACTGTTCCCCAACTCCAAATTCCTGCTGATGGTGCGGGATGGCCGAGCCTCCGTGCACTCCATGATCACGCGCAAAGTCACCATCGCGGGCTTCGACCTCAGCAGCTACCGCGACTGCCTCACCAAGTGGAACAAGGCCATCGAGGTGATGTACGCCCAGTGCATGGAGGTGGGCAAGGACAAGTGCCTGCCTGTGTACTACGAGCAGCTGGTGCTGCACCCCAGGCGCTCACTCAAGCTTATCCTCGACTTCCTTGGCATCGCCTGGAGCGACGCTGTCCTCCACCATGAAGACCTCATTGGCAAGCCGGGTGGTGTCTCCCTGTCCAAGTGAGTGGAGCCCCTGATGCTTCCACTCAGACTCCGGCCCTGGAGTCAGAGGCACCAGGCGAGAAAATCAGCACTGCCTCTCCTGAGCTGTGTGGCCTTGGGCAAGTCACTATCTCTCTCTGAGCCTCTGTTTCATTATCCCAAAAAATGACAATGACCCCTCTCCTTTCTGAGAGAATCTGCAGACTTCGTGGGCTGTTTGTTTTTTGAGACCCTGTCTTGGTCTGTTGCCCGGCTGGAGTGCAGTGGTGCAGTCAGCTCACTACAGCCTCCACCTCCCTGTTCAAGTGATCCCACCTCATCTTCCTGAGTAGCTGGGACTACAGGCATGCGTCACCAAGCTGGGCTAATTTTTGTATTTTTGGTAGAGATGGGGTTTTGCCATGTTGCCCAGGCTGGTCTCAAACTCCTGGCCTCAAGCAATCCTTCCACCTCAGCCTCCCAGAGTCCTGGGTTTACAGGCATGAGCCACCATGCCCAGCCTGGAATCTGCAAACTTTGAATATGCTTTGTAGTAAGGCAATAGTGGGTAAAGGCTAAGAGCTCAGGTTCCGGTACAAGGATGTCTGGGTTCAAACCTCAGCTCTGCCACTTCCTAGCTGTGTGACCCTGGGCAAGCGACTCAACCCCTGTGCTTCCATTGCTTCATCTGTAACATGGAAATATAATTTTCCCACTTTATAGATACCTGTGGGCATCAAATAGGTTAATACATGTTAGGTGCTATTATTACTATTTTAGTGTTGGTCCTGCTGTTATTGATGGACTACTCATCATCCTCACCATTGTCATTTAATGAGTGCCTACTGTATGGCAAGTATTGGGTTAAGCCCCCAATAAGTTTATCTCCTTTAATCCTTACACCAACCTGAAGACATAGGAACACCTCTTAGCCCCATTTCATAGACTGAAAAACTGAATCTCACAGAGGAGCAGTTACTGGCCTCAGGCTACACAGCTAACAAAGCATGGTGCTGGGATTGGAACCCAGGTCTATTTTTTGGGGGTTTTTTTGTTTTTGTTTTTTTGAGACAGGGTTTTATTCTGTTGCCCAGGCTGGAGTGCAACGGCACGATCCCAGCTCACTGCAGCCTCGGCCTTTTGGGCTCAAGCTATCTCCCACCTCAGTCTTCTGAGTAGTTGGGACTACAGGCGAGCACCTCCACACCTAGCTCATTTTTTTTTTCTAGTAGAGATGAGATCTCAGTAAGTCTTCCAGGCTGGTCTCCAACTCCTAAGCTCAAGCCATCCTCCTGTCTTGACCTCCCAAGTGCTGGGATTACAGGTGCCTGACCTATTGTGTTCTTAAACTCTCCATGTCCAGAGCTCCTCCCATCCTCCCCTTCACTCCCTCTCATCCTTTCCTTTCCTTCCTCCCTCTGTCCCTTCCTCCCTGCCTTCTTCCATTGGAAAAGCTGCTGTCCCTATCCTGAGACCCAGAGCACTTTGAACAATGCTGGAGCAGAGTATGTAGTCTCTGCGCTTTCCCATCCTGATCAGGCTCTGGATATCCTGAGAGCTCAGCCAAAGGATGGTTCTTCCCCATGGCTGGTCCTGCTGGGCCCCTGCCAGACCCAGAGCAGAGCTAGAGTCTCGCAGCTGCTCTCCCCTTGCAATGAAGTTCCTACATGCCAGGTACCCCAGCCAGTTGATGCTGGAGCTAGGATTTTATAAATTATTATGACAAAAATATTAGGTTACCAAAGTAATACATCTTTACTGTAGAAAATTAGAAAAGATACACCAAAGAAGAAAGGAGAAACAAGCCGTGATCTCACCACCCAGATCTTCATGCGTGGCCTGCTGCACCATTTTCAGGGCCTATTGATGAAACTGGAGTCCAATGAAACATACTCCTCTGTAGCCTTTTTCCATGGTGGTATGGGAGCCCTTGCCAGTGGTAGCCAGCACTCTTCGGCAGCAGCATTTGTTGTTGTTGTTGTCATCACAGAGTCTCGCTCTGTCACCCAGGCTGGAATGTAGTGGCGTGATCTCAGCTCACTGCAACCTCCACCTCCCGGGTTCAAGCAGTTCTCCCTGCCTCAGCCTCCAGAATAGCTGGGATTACAGGCACCCGCCACCACACCCTGCTAATTTTTATATTTTTAGTAGAGATGGGGTTTTGCCATGTTGACCAGGCTGGTCTCGAACTCCAGACCTCAGGTGATCTGCCTGCCTCGGCCTCCCCAAGTGCTGGGATTACAGGCGTGAGCCACCGCGCCTGGCCTGCAGCATCATTTTGAATAGCTGTGCAACAGGCTTGCCATATTCAACTTCACATTCCCTATTGTTGGACACTTCATTTATTTCCAGTTTTACTGATGTGTATCAAGCATTGCCCTCATTCATGTTCTGGGATGTGTCCCCCTCATTTCTGCGCCATAAAGTCCTAGAGACACAAGGATTTTTGCAAAAGCCATGCACATACTCAAGATTTTTGACATATTGGATAGAGTTAAGATTTAAATCCAGGTTTGCAGCCTCTGAATCTGTGTTCTACCCACCAGTCCACACCCTTTCACCTTCCCCCATTCTCTTCACCTCACGCCCAGTCTGGTCTTCCTTTTGCTGCCTCATTCTGTTCTTCTTTCCCAAGTCACCTCTTAGTTGGGATGAAAGCATTTAGAACTAGGCCCTTGATCCTGGGGGTTCCCCACCATTCATCCTGTCAGGCCCCTGAGTTATAATTGGTAAGATCCACGTCATTCCGGTAGCTTGGGAAGAGTTTAGGAAGCAGGTTGAAGATGATGGTTATTCCATGGTAGCAGCAAAAAGTTGGAAACAACCAAAATGTCTGTCTTTAGGGGAATGGAAAAATAAGTGATGGAGGAAGGCTACACAGCTGGCAAAAAGAATGGGATATTGAGTGGCGAAAAAAACTATAGTGTATTTGTTTTACAGCTGCAGACGTGTGTGTGTGTGAGAGAGAGAGAGAGAAAGAGCAAGCACGAGACAGCGTGCTAACCCTTATTAAGAATTTACAATGTGTTGACTGGGCACGGTGGCTCATGTCTGGAATCCCAGCACTTTGGGAGGCTGAGGTGGGCAGATCACTTGAGGTCAGGAGTTTGAGACCAACCTGGCCAACATGGTGAAACCCCGTCTATACTAAAAATACAGAAATTAACTGGGCATGGTGGTGCACGCCTGTAGTTCCAGCTACTTGGGAGACTGAGGCAGGAGAATCGTTTGAACCCAGGAGGCAGAGGTTGCAGTGAGCCGAGATCGTGCCACTGCACTCCAGCCTGGGCAACACAGTGAGACTCCGTCTCAAAAAAGAAAAAAGAACTTAGAATGTGCCCATGCTTTTCTAAGCACTTTCTTTGTATTAACTCATTTACTCTTCAGAGCACCCCAGTGAGGTAGGTACTGTTATCACTGCCAATTACAGAAGAGGAAATTGAGGTTACTTCACCTCAGAGAGGTGAAGTAACTTTCCCAAGGCCACACAGCTGGGGAACAGCTGGCATTTGAACCCAGGCAGTCTGGCTCCCTGGTCTGCTCTTAACCACCCTACAGGAAAAGGTTACCGAGAGTGGTGTGCTCCACAGTGCAAAGGCTGAGTACCTGTAGGAAGCTGATGGACTGGCAGTGATGAACGCATTGGCTTTTAGCTTTATCATTAGTGTTTTTTTTTTGTTTTTTTTTTTTTTGAGACGGAGTCTCGCTCTGTCGCCCGGGCTGGAGTGCAGTGGCCGGATCTCAGCTCACTGCAAGCTCCGCCTCCCGGGTTTATGCCATTCTCCTGCCTCAGCCTCCCGAGTAGCTGGGACTACAGGCGCCTGCCACCTCGCCCGGCTAATTTTTCTGTATTTTTTAGTAGAGACGGGGTTTCACTGTGTTAGCCAGGATGGTGTCGATCTCCTGACCTCGTGATCCGCCCGTCTTGGCCTCCCAAAGTGCTGGGATTACAGGCTTGAGCCACCGCGCCCAGCCTATCATTAGTGTTTTATTACTTTTTTTAGGGACAAAATTTTTTTTTTTTTTGAGACAGGGTCTTGCTCTGTTGCCCAGTCTGGAGTGCAGTGGTACAATCACAGCTCAGGCTCACTGCTTCCTCAACCTCCCGGGCTCAAGCAATTCTCCCATCTCAGCCTCCTGAGCAGCTGGGACTACAGGCACTTGTTACCATGCCCAGCTTATTTTTGTAATGGGGTTTCACCATGTTGCCCAAGTTGGTGTCAAACTCCTGAGCTCAAGCGATCCTTCTGCCTTGGCCTCCTGAAGTGCTGGGATCACAGGTGCGAGCCATTGTGCCTGACCTAAACTGTTGTTATTTTTTAAGCTGGAGAAGTCAAGAAAGCAGAATGTATGTACCCATGGTGTATACTGCTAGTACTTTCTTCTGACTTCTCACTGCATGCTGTGTTCCCATTGTACAGAGGAGGTATGAGGAGGCAAAAATGACTCACCTGCTGTCTCACAGTTGATGGGGCAGAGCTAGGTAGAGGCCAAGTTTCTCGAGTCTTTCCTGCTGCCCCAGTGTGGCTGAGCAGGGAGCCCGCTCAGGCACCATCTGGGTCTGCCCTGCCCTCTCCAGCCTCTTCTCTCTCCCCAGGATTGAGCGGTCCACGGACCAGGTCATCAAGCCTGTTAACCTGGAAGCACTCTCCAAGTGGACTGGCCACATCCCTGGGGATGTGGTGCGGGACATGGCCCAGATCGCCCCCATGCTGGCTCAGCTCGGCTATGACCCTTATGCAAACCCCCCCAACTACGGCAACCCTGACCCCATTGTCGTCAATAACACACAGCGGGTGAGTGTGCACCTGTACTTGCGGAAGTGTGCTCTTGGGGATCTGGGGTTTTTGCAGATGTGGAAGCTCCAGCCACCTGAGGAAATGTTCAGTCTCTCGATTCCTGGTCATCTGATTTGTTTCTATCTGATGGACACAGTGAACTGCACGATTGCTTGGATTTCCGTTTTGCTTGGGCTACAGGGAAGCTCAAAGTCAACTGGTAGCCTATCTCTCATACTCTAACAGCAGGCCAGCTTGTACACTAATTTCATCTTATTTCTCTAATTTTATTTACACTTTTACCCCTATTTCCCTGGCTATTTGTTTATCTGTTTGTAAAGCACCTCAAGTCTTTGTTGAGAGGGGATATAAATAAATAAGATATTGGTCCCTTTCTTGCCTGATAAGGTTGAATGTTGATTTCTCAGACAAATGTGAGTTTGGGGCTGTTTACATTACGTTTAAAATTATCCTTGGTTAAGGTGGTGAAGGGAAATGACTTTTTTTGTTTTGTGTTGTTTTGTTTGAGACATGGTCTTGCTCTGTTGCCCAAGCTGGGTGCATTGGTGCAGTTATAGCTACTGCAGCCCCATACTTCTGGGCTTAAGCCATCCTTTCACCCCAGGCTCCTGAGTAGCTAGGACTACAGGTGCACACCATCATGCACAGCTAATTTTATTTTTTATAAAGGCGGGGTCTCGCTGTGTTGCCCAGGCTGGTCTAGAACTCCTGACCGTAAGGGATCCCCCTGCTTCACTCTCCCAAAGTGCTGAGATTACAGGTTTGAGCCTCCAGTGACTGACAAAATGCTTTTGAAGTGTTAAAGTAGGCTAATACCCACTGGGTAAAAGAACAGTTAGCATGTTGATGGCCTTGCCGTTACAGCTTCTAGTTTACTTGAAATGCTGTGTTCTAACTTCCTTATAGGCAAATATTTGAAAATGGGACCGAGGCCTGAGGAAGAGCTTTCAGAGCCCTTACATCATTAAGACCCAGAGTCTTTAAGCTAAGCTCAGCATTTCTGAGCATGTGCTGATTTTAGGAAGTGAACAGTTCTTGTATTGAATCACAGTGGAAAAAAGTTAATCGTCTCTTAGTTCCGTAACCCTTCAGTTGGCTCAATGAGAAAGTTTCTGTTTGGTGCTAGTAAGTCATTAGCGCCTGCCTCTCCAACACTCGCTCATCTCTCTTTAACAAAGAGAATTTACTAACACTGAACTTTGGGGGCTGTGCCCTTGTAATTGAAGGGTAAGCTTTGTCTGTGGGTCTCGTGAGTTCCTCTTCCTCTTGACATTAGTTGATTTTGCAGACATCTATTTACGGAAATACTCAGAGATTCAATGTACGTACCCAGCCAACACTGACAGGTGAATGGCTGCAACCCAGATGTGGTTTGTTTTTTTTATTATAAATATTATTATTGATTTTTATTTTGTTATTATTCCTTCATAATAGTAATCTTTAAAGCCTACTTACGTGTTTTACATACTTTTATCTACCTATGGGTTGTACATGTATTATCATAATAAAAAATTAATTAACTGGATTAAAAAGAAGGTGGTAGTGATCTCACAATCCAGCCCCAGGTGCTTCTCAGAAGCAGAGGCGAGGACCGGCTGGGGACACTGCAGTAGTGGGCTGGGGTGTTGCTTACTTCACCGTTCTCAGCCAAGGGCCCAGCAGTGGCTCCTCTGGGGTCTCCTTAAAAGGTGGCTGGCTACCTCTGGCTTGCCCCAAGCTATGGGTCAGAAGTTCCTAGAGTAAGGCCTGACTTTATGTATTTTATAAAACATAAATAATTTTCATGAGCACTGGTGGTTAACATCAACTGTTTGGAGCTTTTTGTGTTTGTTTATTTAAAATAGAAGCTGTCTCTCACTTTCATCCCAAGAGGTTTCTTGCCTGGGGCGGCCAACACGTCTTGGCAAGTGCTAGACCCCTGGTTTAGTTTTTGCCATAGCTTGGCTGTTACTGCGAAGATAAGTCCTCTCACTAAGCCCTGTGAGTGTGCATGCATGCCTGTGTGCTTCTGTGTGTGCTGTGGACCCTGTGTGTTCCAATAATGGATCCTGGGACTCAGTAAACGCAGTGGCTAAAAGGACATCTATGCTGATGAAATCGTCTCTGCCGGCACCGCCCATATGGTAGCCACTAGCTGTGTGTGGCCACTGATCCTGTAAAGGGAGGCTAGTCCAAAGTGAGAGGTACCGTTAGTGTAAAATACACACTAGATTTTGAAGACTTAGGACAAAAAAACAAGTATGTAATGTTTCTCATTAGTCACTTTTATGTAAATTACATATTGAGATGTTCATATATTAGATAGGCTGGACATGATGGCTCATGTCTATAATCCTAGCACTTTTGGAGGCCAAGGCAGGCAGATGGCTTGAGCCTAGGAGTTTGAGACCATCCTGGGTAACACGGTGAAACCTCATCTCTACTAAAAATACAGAAAATTAGCTGGACATGGTGGTGCGTGCCTGTAGTCACAGCTACTCAGGAGGCTGAGGTGGGAGAATCACCTGAGGCTGGGAAGTGGAGGCTGCAGTGAGCCGTGATTGCACTACTGCACTCCAGCCTGGGCTATAGGAGTGAGACTCTGTCTCAAAAAAAAAAAAAAAAAGCTATATCAAATTAAATAAAAGATATTATTAGAATTAATTTCCCTTGTTTCATTTTATTTTTAAACATGACTACTAGCGGAAAGGCCTGAAATGTTCTGGTTCTAACTTCAGGGCCTTTGCTCTGTTGCCTCTGCCTGGAGGGCTTTTTCTTCTGAGCTCAGCCTACCTATTTTTCCTTGTCCTTTGGGTCTCAACTCAAAGGTTATCTATTTCAAGAGGCCCTTTTTATTTTTATTTATATTTTCTTAGAGACAGGGTCTCGCTCTGTCACTCAGGCTGGAGTGGAGTGATGTGATCATGCTTCACCGCAGCCTCAACCTCCCGGGCTCAACCAATCCTGCAACCAAGGCTGCAGTAGCTCCAGAGTAGCTGGGACTATAAGTGCATGCCACCACGCCCAGCTAATTTTTAATTTTTGTAGACATGGGGTTTTGCTGTGTTTCCCAGGCTGGTCTCAAACTCCTAGACTCAGGTGATCCTCCTGCCTTGGCCTCCAGCAGTGCTGGGATTACAGGCGTGAGTCACTGCACCTGACATGAGTCCCTTCTTGACCATCCACTCAAAAGAAGCCCCCTGGTTACTCCTAATCACACCTCTTGACTGTACTTTCTTCACAACAGTTCCCATGGTTTGCTATGTCCTTGTTTATTTGTGTTTATTGATTCTTGTGTGTTCATCTGGTGCCTCCTCTAGAACGGTAGCTCTAGGGAAACAGGAATTTCAATTATTGGTTAACATTGTGTCAACCAGACACAATACATAGAATAATGCCTGGAAGAAGAGGAGCTTAATCAATGTTTGATGGATGGAGGGATGGATGGGTCGGTGGTGAGGTGGATGGGTGGATGACTAGATGTGCTGGGAATGACAAAATTTTATTTTTTGGTCATTTTCATAGTAGTGATACTTCTTTTTCTCTTCCTTAGGTCTTGAAAGGGGACTATAAAACACCAGCCAATCTGAAAGGATATTTTCAGGTTAGAAACCCCAAGGAGAATTCCGAATTCTGTCTTTCTCAGCTATACCTCCAGCTGGCTGTATACCCTTGGATGTGTCACTTCTCTACTCTGGTTAATGGTTTTCCCATTTTAAAAACGGGGATGCGGGCTGGCTGCCTGTAATCCCACCACTTTGGGAGGCTGAGGCAGGTGGATCACAAGGTCAGGAGTTCAAGACCAGCCTGACCAACATGGTGAAACCCCATCTCTACTAAAAATACAAAAATTATCCAGGCGTGGTGGCACACACCTGTAATCTCAGCTACTCGGGAGGCTAAGGCAGGAGAATCGCTTGAAGCCAGGAGGCAGAGGTTGCAGTGAGCTGAGATCACGCCACTGCACTCTCTAGCCTGGGCAACAGAGCGAGACTCCATCTCAAGAAAAAAAAAAGTGGGGGGTGCTGTGGTGATGTGGGCTGGACTAGAGGGTCTCTAAGCACTGATCCGGCTGGGGCCACATCTCAGTGGCCCTTCTGTCAGGGAGCAGCCTTTCACTACATCTTCTGGCTTGAATGCAGTTGGAGGGACTTTGTGGGGACTTTTTTCTTGGGCTTTCTTTCTTTTCTTTCCTTTTTTTTTTTTTTTTTTTTTTTTTTTTGAGACTGGAATGCAGTGGTGTGATCATGGCACGCTGCAGCCTCCTTCTGGGTTCAAGCAATCCTCCCACCTCAGCCTCCCAGGTAGCTGGGACTACAGACACACACCACCATGCCCGGTTAATTTTTGTGTTTTTTTTTGTAGAGACGGGGTTTTGGCATGTTGCCTAAGCTTGAGTTGTATTATTTATAATAAACAGGTAGCAGTTAGTAAAGTGTGCTCCTGTGTCCTTTGAGCTGTTCTAGTGAATTATCAAATCAGAGTGGGGGTTGTGGGAACCTCCAGATCTGTAGTTGGCTGGGAAGAAGTGTGGATAGCCTGCGCGCCCCATTGCAGCTGGCATCTAAAGTAGGGCAGTTTGGGAACTGAGCCCTTAATCTATGGCAGCTGATGCTAACTAAGTCTGGGAGTTGGTGTCAGAACTGAACTGAATTGTTGAACGCCCAGTTGGTATCCAGATAATCAGAATTGGTCACTGATATTGGAAAACACCCATAAGCCAATATCTGAAAGATTAAAACTAGGTCTGCCACACAAAGCTCTGGATAGAAAAGGCTTCCCAGCAGAGGGAACCGTGAACACCTGAAAGCGGGGAGGGTGGCCGAAACCTCTGGAATGCATATGCACTTTTGCATTCGTTGCAATTATATTTTTGTTTGTTTCTATCCCAATGTGATTTACAGGAATGTTCATTACCGTTTTAATGTTCAAGCTGCCTTGTTTTGCTTTCTTAATATTTTCCTATCTTTTGAGTTTCACCGGCACCATTTTGGACAGCTACGTAGCGTTCTGTGGAATGCATGTGTTACCATTTACTAAACAGCTTCTTCAAGACCATTTCCAGTTTTTACGACATCCAGAATGACATTATGTGCACAGTGGAGGACAGTAGGGAGATGAGGGTTGGAAATAGAGGCTTGACACAACTTACCTGCAAGGCAGCCCTCCTGAGCGTGGGGGTATGCCGTTCCTTCGTATTTTGTTCCTAAAAGCAACAAAAACCAGTCCCAGGTCAGCTAGACATCTTGCATACGTCATACACTGCAGGGAAGTATAAACTGCCCTAACCCTTTTTGTTTGTTTGTTTTTTGTTTTTTGTTTTTGAGATGGAGTTTTCCTCTTGTTGCCCAGGCTGGAGTGCAGTGGTGCAGTCTCGGCTCACTGCAGCCTCTGCCTCCCAGGTTCAAGCCATTCTTCTGCCTCAGCCTCTCAAGTAGCTGGGATTATGGGCACTGGCCACCATGCCCGGCTAATTTTTGTATTTTTAGTAGAGAAGGGGTTTCTCCATGTTGGCCAATCTGGTCTCGAACTCCTGACCTCAAGTGATCCACCCACCTCGGCCTGCCAAAGCTCTGGGATTACAGGTGTGAGCCACGGCACCCAGCCAAGATACCCTTATTCTTTCAGAGATTCCAAGGGTTTGGGGAGCTGTGTGCCAGGAACTGGGGACACTGACCAAATATTTATTATTACACCACAGCTGAAATGCCATCGTGTAGAGTCCTTTCCTGGCCACCGTTTTTGAAATAGCACAGATACTGATCACTCATAGCAGCCTGTCACATTGCGCGGGTTTGACATTATCTTGCATCTGTGCATGTTCAATACGCTTTTTCTCCAACTTGAACGTAAGTTCTGTGATCCTAGGTTTGGGTCTGTCACACTCACCATGCTATCCCAGCACATGGCACATAGTAGATGTACAGTAAATACTCCATGAGTAAGCATGTGCATGCCTCAGTGATGCTGAGGGGTGACCCTCAAGACAGTGAGGCATCCCCCACCTGGCTGTGACCCCTTCCTCTGTGTATTGTCTTTCTCCAGGTGAACCAGAACAGCACCTCCTCCCACTTAGGAAGCTCGTGATTTCCAGGTAAGCCTGTGGACTTCACTGGGGGTTCCCGCTGCTTCTGGGTGGCCCCAGAGCCACTTTTCTGAAAAGCCACTTTTCTGTCCTTCCAGAGCCTCCCTGGGGGAGTCATGTCCACTAGGGTGGGCTGACCCAGCCCCATCAGAGGTTTCCATGGTGACAGACTGGGGATGCTATTTATAGAATCAAGGCTTAGTCTTCTAGCTCTGGATCAAGGACAGGGAGAGGGATTAACGCTGAACCAACCAGAAAAAGGTTTGTCTGACACTGGGGACGGGGCAGGAAGGACCCCTATGATGGGGGACGGGGAGATTCCGGAACCATTTCTGCACAGAATGCTGTCTGCCAGTCTGGCTTCTACAAACAGCATCAGCGTTGGGCCACAGCAATTAATGTTCTAATAACAGTCACAAGCAGTTATGTTCTGAGAATAACCCCCATGGCCATTGGGCCAGGTACTGGTCCTGTGTTACTCATTTAACCCTCAGCATCCTTGGGAGGCAGATGACATGATCATTCCGTTTTACAGAAGAGAAAACCAAAGCACAGAGAAGGGCTTTGACTTGCCCAAGGCTACACAGCCATCAAGGGACAGACTTCCTCCCAGGTTTGCTTCTAGTGAATGATTTTAAGTGCACATTTATCCATCCATATTCTACTAAGGGGTGGGGAAAGGGAATTTTTGAACTTGGCAATTCAAAGATTTAAGAACTCCAGGTTTAACTTCCTTCAGCCCCTGTTTTCTTCATCTGGAGAATGGGGATTCATCATTGCCCACCTCTGAGGTTGGCCATAAGATGGCGTGAGCTGGCCCAGGTGGGAGTGCTTGGAAACTGTGAAGTGCTGGGCCCTCGCTGTGGACTTGGGCACTGGAGTTAAGGCTGCATGAGTGAGCTCGCTTCCTTCTGTCCCCCAGCCTCTATGATCAGGTTCAAGAAAACCTCGAGAGAGGTTATTTTACATTGAAACACAGCTTCCAGCTTGGACTCTTATTTTTAGTCTCTTCATCTATTTTTAAACAATTGGCATGTGTTTTAGTTTTTCTTTCAATTTACTTTGCTCCAATCTGCAAGGTCTCTGTCATTATCAGGGTTCCCATCTTGAGTTGCACTAAGATCCCAGAGTTTTTGTTTTTTGGGTGTTTTTTTTTTTTGAGACAGTCTCACCCTGTTGCCCAGGCTGGACTGTAGTAGCACGATCTCGGCTCACTGCAATCTCCACCTTCTGGGGTTCAAGTGAGTCTCATGCCTCAGCCTTCCAAGTAGCTGGGATTACAAGTGTGCACCACCACACCCAGCTAATTTTTGTATTTTTAGTAGAGATGGGGTTTCACCATGTTGGCCAGGCTGGTCTCGAACTCCTGGTCTCAAGTGATCTGCCTGCCTCAGCCTCCCAAAGTGCTGGGATTACAGGCATGAGCCACTGCGCCCACCCAAGATCCCATAGTTCTATTCCAAAAAAGAACCCTGTCATGAAAAACAGCTTTCCTCCCTATCATTAGTAGACTCCTGGACCTTCTCATTGACAAAGGCAGATTTGTTACTTGTTTTACTGTTTAAATGAGATACCATATACACGGCGCTTTAGCTGATCCTGGATACAGAGTTGGTCTTGAACTAACATGAATCCTGCCCTTGCCTCCAAGAATTCATCAGTATTTATCACATAATCACTGTCGTTTGCTCTGTATCCATAAGAAAAGTGTATATTTGAGGTCAAGTGGATGCAAGATGAGATGTGGGGAAGAACCCAGGAAACGTTTTTAAATTTAAACTCTCGCTGGCCATCTGGGATGCATTCGTAAAACCTTACATGCTTATGCGAATGGATGAAGACAGTATGTTCTGCAATCACATGTATAAATATAAATGATCTATTTCAGAATTGTTACTCTGAGTCTAACACAGTCTTCCCCCCTTTCAGATCTCTGCAAATGAACTTCATTGCCAAGAAGAGAAGAAACTGCATTTAAGTGGAAATCGGACCTCTAATCCAAGCATATTGCTTGCTATTAATCGCCAAAACAGGACTGCTGATGAGGAATGTATTTGCATATGTTTGCAAAAGCTGAATCATTGAAAATGTACCTTGAAACTCTCTATCTTTGGACACGCCAGGGTAGAGAACGAAGGGTATGGAAGTAGTCCGGCTTTTGAAACTTAGGTATTTTATATTTTTCCCCTCAAGAACTTTTTTTTAAGAGAAAGATTTGCCATCCTCCTTAATTTGCAGGACTGCCTTGGTGGCTTTGTTTGCTGGGACAAGGCCCACAAACTGTGCCTCTCCTATTGACCCTTACTTTGAATTCAAAGAATCTATTTAAGAATTTAATATATGAGGCTTTCTTTGATTCCTCCTCAGTTCTACCTAGTTTCACAGAGAAAAAAAAATACTCTTTGAATAAAGTGAACAGGGGCTCATTTGTTTATGCCTTACTTTACTGAATGAATAGGGTTTTTTTTTTTTTCTTTCCATACTGGATTTTGTCAGGGAGATTTGTGATGAGCAAAAAGCTGGGGAATATAGGTGCATGTAAGGCACAGCCGAATTCTTGTGTTGGGATCCCCAAGGCCACCCCCAGAATCGATGATTGGCTAGAACTCAGAATTCAGAAGAGCTATTATCCTCATGGTTATGGTTTATTACAGCAAAAGGATGCACATTAGAATCAGCAAAACAGGCTGGGCGCAGTGGCTCATGCCTGCAATCACAGCACTTTGGGAGGCAGAGGCAGGAGGATCACCTGAGGTCAGGAGTTCAAGACCAGCCTGGCCAACACGGTGAAACTCCGTCTCTACTAAAAATACAAAAATTAGCTGGGTGTGGTGGCGTGCACCTGTAATCCCAGCCACTCAGGAGGCTGAGGCAGGAGAATCGCCTGAACCTGGGAGGTGGAGGTTGCAGTGAGCTGAGATCGTGCCATTTTATTCCAGCCTGAGTAACAGAGCAAGACGCCATCTCAAAATAAAATCAGCAAGAGAAAAAGGGGCACAGGGCAGAGTCCAGGAGAGACCAGCCTCAAGCTTCCAGTTGTCCTCTCCCAGTAGAGTCTTACAGACACGCTTAATTTTCCCAGCAATGATATGTGACACCACATACTAAATATTACCAGCCAGAAAGCTCACCCTAGCCTTGGGGTCTAGGTTTTTATTGCATGTCAGTCACATGGGGCAATCACATGACTTTTTTAGTTATGTAATCACCAGCCGCTCCAGAGGTCAAAATGATACAGCATGGCCCAAGGTCCCCACCGTAAACCACATAATGAGCACAAACTATCTGGCCTGGTGTGGCCCAAGGCCTGAGGTATATAAAGACACCCCTATTTGGGAGGATATTCGAAGGACTTAGAGGTTATCTCTCAGGAGCCCATTAAGGCCAGTTTTTTCTTTGAGATGTGCTGGGTTTGGATACTTCAAGCCTGCTGAGTTAACCCTTTATAGCAGTCACCAAATGCTGAGGGACGAACTAGGCCTACAATAAGTTTGTATCTTTAAGGGTTAAGGTGTTTTGCCCATACCTCCTTGCCTTATATCTCATGATAATATGAGGCTTTTGGAAGGCAGTGACTTATTGTGGCTTGGAGCATGGGTTTTTGGAGTCAGTCTGACCTCCTGGCTGTATGGCTTGAGACTTTGTCTCTTCATCTATAAAATGGGGAAGTTAAAAGTTCGTTGTGTGTGTGTGTGTCTGTGTGTGTTCAGACAGAATCTCGCTCTGTCACTCAGGCTAGAGTACAGTGGCATGATTATAGCTCACTGCAGCCTCGGTCTCCTAGGGTCATGTGATCCTCCCAGCTTAGCCTCCTGAGTAGCTGGGACTACAGGCATGTGCCACCACACCTGGCTACTTTTTATTTTTATTTTTACTTTATCTTTTTTTTTTTTTGTAGAGACAAGGTCTTTCTATGCTGTCCAGGCTGAACTTCATGGTTTTATTGGGGATGGCTAATGGATGACGGTGGTGGTGGTCCTTGGTACCAGATAAGCCCTCAGTGTGAAGCAGCTCTTATCTCTCCTTGTCTTGAGACTGCTCTGGAATGGTAATTAGGCTTTTTTGAAGGTGTGACCCTTTTTGTTCATTTCTTCAGCAGTTACTTACTATTTTTAAAATTTTTGACACACAGTCTCTGATAAATGATCATTCACCAATCACCGATTACTCTCCTTGCTCTGTTAAGTGTGACACTGTCCCTTTGAGAATCTGGTGACAGCTGTGCATCCCCTCCCCCACACACACCAAAAAAAAAATTTATGTCTGGTTCCAGGAATTACCTTTTATGAGAAGTCCATCCATGAAGACCCTGGATATTCAGAGAGCTTCCTGGGAAAACACTGAAAGAAAATAAAGAGGCTGGGCCTGGTGGCTCATGCTTGTAATCCCAGCACTTTGGGAGGCCAAGGTGGGCAGATAACCTGAGGTCAGGAGTTCGAGACCAGCCTGGCCAATGTGGCAAAACTCCATCTACCAAAAATACAAAAATTAGCTGGACGTGGTGGTGCATGCCTGTAGTTGCAGCTACTTGAGAGTCTGAGGCAGGAGAATTGCTTGAACCCAGGAGTCAGAGGTTGCAGTGAGCCAAGATCACACTATTGCACTCCAGCCTGGGCAACAGAGCAAGACTCCATCTCAAAAATAAATAAAATAAAATAAATAAAATTTCTGTCTCGAGCCCCCAAGTGGTAGCACTGGGTCTTGTTCCCTGAAAAAAACTAGGCTCAGAATCCACTCTCATTTCATCTCCTCTGATTTGATCTGAAAAGATTTTGTTTAGAGTACTACATGAATATATTGTAAAACATGGGACAATCAGAATTCATGGTAAGAAGGCAAGGGGCTCTATTTGTACCTCCTCTCAATATCTCCTTTCTTCCCTAAAGGTAATGCTACCATTTTCTGTTTGTACATAGTCTTCCAGACTTTAAATTTTTGAACATATAAATATTATCATCTTAAAGATGTATGGAAAAAACCATTTTGAGTAGGTTATTCCAAAATGTAATTTAACAGATTGTTCTGCAAGATTGTTTGTTTGTTTGTTTGTTTTGGAGACAGAGTCCCGCTTTGTTGCTCAGGCTGCAGTGCAGTGGCACAAACACAGCTCACTGCAACCTCTAACTCCTGGGCTCCAGCAATCCTTTCACCTCAGCCTCCTGAGTGGCTGGACCATGACACGGGGCTAACTTTCTATTTTTTGTAAAGAGGGGAATTACTGTGTTGCCCAGGCTGGTCTCAAACTCCTGGGCTCAAGCAATCCTGCCTCAGCCTCTCAAAGTGTTGGGATTACAGGCGTGAGCCACCGCACCTGGCTCCTGGAGCGTTTCTGAAGTGAACATGTGCTGATCTAACACCATGCCTTTTACCAGCTGCCTGTTCTAGAGCAAACCATCTTTTTTTTTTTTTTTTGAGACGGAGTCTCGCTCTGTCCCCCAGGCTGGAGTGCAGTGGCGCAATCTCAGCTCACTGCAAGCTCCTCCCAGGTTCACGCCATTCTCCTACCTCATCCTCCTGAGTAGCTGGGACCACAGGTGTCCGCCACCACGCCCGGTTAATTTTTGTATTTTTAAGAGACGGGGTTTCACCATGTCAGCCAGGATGGTCTTGATCTCCTGACCTCGTGATCCGCCCGCCTCGGCCTCCCAAAGTGCTGGGATTACAGGCATGAGCCACCGTGCCCGGCTGAGCAAATCATGTTTTTTGAGCATTCCACTTTGGCTAGGCCCTTAGGCTGTTAGCAGTTTTCATTGCTACTAGCAAAGCTGCAGTGGACGTTCTCCTGCACATATAACCTCTTGGTGCCACTGTATGAGTGAGTCTCTGCAAAATGAGAAGTAGAATTGCTAGGGTGAAAGGCACACATATTAACTTTTTTGATTAATTCCACCCATGTACCCTGATTTGGGCAGAATTTTAATCTTACTGTGAAATCAGGGCTTTGTTCTAGAGTCTTTCTTGGGGGTTCCATGGAGCAGTGGGTCAGCCGTCACTTGTACCCTGGCGTATCCTCTGTCCAGCTTGGGCAGCATGCATCATCCATTCTGATTCCTTAATTTGCCATATGTGAAAGCATGGTAATCTATACATTACTTGGGTGCTATTACAGTATATAACTAGCTTTGGAGTCAGAACTAGTGTCTCATCCTGGCTCTACCACTTTCCAACTGTGTGACTATGGCCAAGTGACTCCACTTCTCTGAGCCTCAGTTTTCCTCTTCTGTAAAATGGGGGTAAACAGATAAGAACTGTAGGGGGATCTCAGGGGATGGTTAAGAGAAATCCATGAGATAAGCAAACACATTATCTAGTTTAGTAAAGCTAAGCAATGAAGACTTACAGCCCCATGGTGAAGGCTTAATAAATGGTAGCTATACTATCCTGGCTAACATGGTGAAACCCCGTCTCTACTAAAAATACAAAAAACTAGCCGGGCGTGGTGGCGGGCGCCTGTAGTCTCAGCTACTTGGGAGGCTGAGGCGGGAGAATGGCGTGAACCCGGGAGGCGGAGCTTGCAGTGAGCCGAGATCACGCCACTGCACTCCAGCCTGGGAGACACAGCGAGACTCCGTCTCAAAAAAAAAATAAAAATAAAATAAAATAAAATAAAATAAATGGTAGCTATAATGATTACTATTACTATTGTGAAATAAAAGATAGGTTGTGATGAACCAACCATATCTTCTCATCAGGATTTATGTTTGTCCAACTGAGAGCCAGCCATTTGTAGTCTTGACCTGGGGTTGGAGAATGGTCTTCTGCACATGTGCCAGATGGACTGAATTAGATCTTCACCCTCGTTAGCAGCCGCCAACCTGGTTGAGCCATCCAGGGCCTCAAAAGCACGTGGCAATTTTTCATTAGGGGGAAAAAAAAACTCTTAACCTATGTCTACCCAAAGAATAAATCCTTTACCCCTCCAGGGTAAGGGATGGACAGCTGATGGAATTACAGACCCAGGAAGCTTATGGTCACCAGTCATTGGGTAGCAGAGGACATCTAGTCTCATTCATTGTTCCACTTGTCTCTTGCGGCACAACCAAGCAGCCCCGAGCTGAGTGACTTAAAGCAACTTGTTTGGTTTTTTTGAGACAGAGTTTCACTCTTGTCACCCAGGCTGGAGCGCAATGGTGTGATCTTGGTTCACTGCAACCTCCACCTCCTGGATTCAAGCAATTCTCCTGCCTCAGCCTTCAGAGTAGCTGAGACTACAGGCGCCTGCCACCACACCCAGCTAATTTTTGTATTTTTAGTAAAGATGGGGTTTCACCATGTTGGCCAGGCTGGTCTCAAACTCCTGACCTCAGATGATTCACCTGCCTCGGCATCCCAAAGTGCTGGGATTACAGGCGTGAACCACCACGCCTGGCCACAACTTGTTAAATCTCAGTTCTAGCCAGGTGCAGTGGCTCATGCCTGTAATCCCAGTATGTTGGGAGGCCAAGGCAGGAGGATCACTTGAGCACAGAAATTCCAGACCAGCCTGCACAACATGGTGAAACCCTGGTCTCTAGAAAAAAAAAAAAAAAAAAAAAAGATACCTGGGCATGGTGGCATGTGCCTGTAGTCCCAGCTACTGGGGAGGCTGAGGTAGGATCACTGGAGCCTGGGAAGTGGAGGTTGCAGTGAGCTGTGATTGCACTACTGCACTCCATCCTGGGGGACAGAGTGAAACCCTGTCTCAAAACAACAACAACAACAAAAAACACCTCTCAGTTTTGGGAATTAACTAGAGTGAGCTGGTGGTTCTCTAGTCAGATGGCAGCTGAAGGTTTCTTCATTCATTTGTCTGGTACCTGGGCTGGGATGGTTGGAGCGTCTAGAGACTTAATGGGATATCTGTTATCCATGTAGTCTCTCTGCATGGCTAGACGGGGCTTCTTCAGGACATGGCCATCTCAGGGTGGTTAAACTTCATACATGGTGTTGGCTTCCCCCTGAACAAATGTCTCAAGAGTCCAGGAGTTCAAGACCAGCCTTAGCAAAATAATGAGAACTTGTCTCTACAAAAAGTTTTAAAAATTAGCTCGAGCTGGGCATGATGGCTCATGCCTGTAATCCCAGCACTTTGGGAGGCTGAGGTGGGCGTATCACCTGAGGTCAGGAGTTCGAGATCAGCCTGGCCAACATGGTAAAAATCCATCTCTACTAAAAATACAAAAAAAAAAAAAACAAAAAACCAAAACAAAACAAAAAAAACAACTAGCCGGGTGCCAGTGCGATGGCTTACACCTGTAATCCCAGCACTTTGGGAGACCAAGGTGGGTGGATCATTTTGAGGTCAGGAGTTCAGGACCAGCCTGGCCAACATGGTGAAATCTCTCTACTAAAAGTACAAAAAAAATAGCCAGGTGGTAGTGGCGCATGCCAGTAATCCCAGCTACTCAGGAGGCTAAGGCAGGAGAATCGCCTGAGCCTGGGAGGCAGAAGTTGTGGTGGTTAGCTAAGATTCTCCAATCTGGGTGACAGACTGAGATCCTGTCTCAAAACAAAACAAAAGATTAGCCAGGTGTGGTGTCTCACGCTTGTAATCCCAGCTGTTCGGGAGGCTGAGGCAGGAGAATCACTTGAGCCTGGAAGGCAGAGGTTGCAGTGAGCCGAGATTGTGCCACTGCACTCCAGCCTGAGTGATAGAGTGATACTCCATCTCAAAAAAAGATATATTAGCTGGGCATGGTGGCAAGCACCTGTAGTCCCAGCTAATTGGGTGGCTCATGTGGGAGGACCACTTAAGCCCAGCAGGACAAGGCTGCAGTGAGCCTTGATTGTGCCACTGCCTGCACTCCAGCCTGGGTTGACAGAGCTAGACCCTGTCTCAAAAAGCAAAAAACAAACCACCACCACAACAGAAAACCCATCAACAATTGTCCACAGTTATCCTTAAAAAACAATTGATCAGCCTCAATCATGGGTCAGCAAATGGCTTTCAGATCTCTGGGATACACTGATGTCACCAGAACGTTCCCTTATCTTCATTTTGGGGTAGAAAATGAAAACATTTCTTTCATTTACTATTTAAATTAAGAGGCTGGGTCACCCAAAAACTCAGGCTTCTTTGAGGGTTTCCCCAGCCTCTTCCTTGGGACCAGGGACAACTGCCCTACCAACGGAAGTGTTCCAGGCCTCTCCGGACCCCACATCTGGGCCCAGAACCAGGAGGACACCTCTTACCCCTATCCTCAAAATTGGCCTCATTCTGTGTTCTAAACCAACACTGCTCAGGATAATTAACAGTAAGAATTCCATTCCTGCTGGACGTGGTGGCTCACACCTGTAATGCCAGCACTTTGGGAGACCTAGGTGGGCGGATCACCAGAGGTCGGGAGTTTGAGACCAGCCTGACCAATATGGAGAAACCCTGTCTCTACTAAAAACACAAAATTAACTGGGCATGGTGGCACATACCTGTAATCCCAGCTACTCAGGAGGCTGACCAGGAGAATCCTTGAACCCGGGAAGCGGAGGTTGCAGTGAGCCGAGATTATACCATTGCACTCCAACCTGGGCAACAAGAGCGAAACTCCATCTCAAAAAAGAAAAAAAAAAAATTCGATTTCTTCAGACAGAACCCCTGCCTCCACCCATCAGTCCCTTCTCCAGTCCTTTCATGAATTTGGAGTTTTTTTTGATACTGAGTCTTGCTCTATCATGGCTGGAGTGCAGTGGCGAGATCTCGGGTCACTGCAGCCTCCACCTCCTGGATTCAAGCACCTCTCCTGGCTCAGTCCCCTGAGTAGCTGGACTACAGGCATATGCCACGACGCCCAGCTAATTTTTGTATTTTTGATAGAGATGGGGTTTCGCCATGTTGGTCAGGCTGGTCTTGAACCTCTGACTGCAGGTGATCCACCCACCTCAGCCTCCCAAAGTACTGGGATTACAGGCATGAGCCACCACACCCTGCCAAGTCTGGATTATTTTGATCTAACCTTGCTTCCATTTCCAAACAATAGCTGCTTTTTTTTTTTTTAATGGGTTGTTTATTAACTTTTTATTTTGAAATAATTATAGACTCATGTGAAGTTGAAAAAGTAGTGCAAAGGGTTCCATGTATCCTTCACCTGGCTTCCCCCAATGCTGATCTTATGCAACTGTAGTGCAATAGCAAAACCAGGAAATTAGCATTAGTAAAAACGGTTCAGTAGACTACAAACCGTATTCAGTTTTCGCCATGTTTACATGCACTCATTTGTGCGTGCTTATGGATTTAGCTAAAGTTCAAAACCATGCATTTCAGGGTTTTATTTCCTTCTTTTAGCAACAGAACCCTCCATATACCCCTTATATGCCCATAGAGACAAATCAAATCACATGTAAAAACTCAATCTGTAAAGCAAACATGGGCTGGGTGAGGTGTCTCACGCCTATAATCCCAACACTTTGGGAGGCCAAGGTGGATCACTTGAGGCCAGGAGTTCAAGACCAGCCTGGGCAACATAGCGAGACCTCATCACTACAAAAAGATCTTAAAAAATTAGCTGAGTTTGGCTACTATAGCCTGTAGTCCAAGCTACTTGAAAGGCTGAGGCAGGAGGATTACTTAAGCCTAGGAGGTTGAGGCTGCAGTGAGCTATGATTATGCCACTGCACTCCAGCCTGGAAGACAGAGCAAGACCCTGTTCCCCTTCTCCCCCAGCAAAAAAGTGGGTATTTTAATGAGGACCCCATCCCTGCACCAAAAAACAAAACAAAACAAAACAAAAGGGCCATTTTGATGAGGACCCCATCCCTGTCCCAAGCATCAACTATTTCTCTCTGAAGTACTTTTATCATTGTTAAGGTTTTGTATTTATTTTCCTGCTGGGTTGATTCAAATTGATTTTATTCAACAGGCTACAAACTGCATGAGTGCAGGAATCATTGTTTTTCATTGTTTACCATTTATTCCCAGTCTACCATGCCCAGCATGTTAAGGTTGTAGAAGCCAGCTTCCAAGATGGCCCCCAGTGAACCTGGCCTCCTGGTATTCACCCCCACTTTGGCATGTTTTTCCTTTGTGCACTGAATAGGGTTAGGGTTCCAGATTAAATACAGGATGGTAGTTAAATTTGAATTGCAGATAATTTTTTAGTATTTTGCAATATTTTACGATACATACAAATACTGTTATTCATTGTTTTATCTAAACTTCAAGTTTAATTGGGCATCCTATATTTTTATTTACTACATCTGGCAACCCTATATAGGGCTGAATGTGTAACCAATAAGATATTGCAAAAATGGGCCAGGCGCAGCCAGGTGCAGTGGCTCAGGCCTGTAATCCCAGTACTTTGGGAGGCCGAGGCGGGTGGATCACGAGGTCAAGAGATCGAGACCATCCTGGCCAACATGGTGAGACCCCATCTCTACTAAAAATATAAAAATTAGCTGGGCATGGTGACGCACACCTGTAGTCCCAGCTACTCGGGAGGCTGAGACAGGAGAACTGCTTGAACCCGGGAGGTGGAGGTTGCAGTGAGCTGAGATTGTGCCACTGCACTCCAGCCCAGTGACAAAGCGAGACTCCGTCTGAAATAAAGAAAAGAAATGGGCCAGGCGTGATGCCCCATGCCTGTGATCCCAGCACTTTGGGAGGCTGAGGCAGGTGGATCGCCTGAGGTCAGGAGTTCGAGAGCAGCCTGACCAATATGGTGAAACCCCATCTCTAATAAAGTGGCATGTGCCTGTAGTCCCAGCTACTCAGGAGGCTGAGACAGGAGAATTGCCTGAACCTGGGAGGCAGAAGTTGCAGTGAGCCGAGATCATTCCAGCCTTAGTGACAAAGCAAAACTCAGTCTAAAAAAAAAAAAAAAAAAAAATGCAGGAATGACAGTGTGACTCCAAAACTAGGCCATAAAAGACCCTGTGGCTTCTGCCTTATTCTCTCTTGCTTTGCTTATTTTGAGGGAAGCTAGCCACTATGTCATAAGGACACTTGGTAGCCATATGTAGAGGCTCACATGGCAAGAAACTGAAACCTGCCAACAACCAGCACCAGTTTGCCAGCTATGTGAGAGAAGCACCTTGGAAGTTAGTCATTGAGCCCTGGTCAAGCCTTCAGATGACTGCAACCCCATGAACGACCCTGAGTCAGAACCACCCAGCTAAACCACTCTCAAGTTCCTACCAAAAGAGATTATGTGAGATAATGTTTACTGGTGTTGCAAGCCGCTACAT
This sequence comes from Macaca fascicularis, assembly GCF_037993035.2. Classification (NCBI taxonomy): domain Eukaryota; kingdom Metazoa; phylum Chordata; class Mammalia; order Primates; family Cercopithecidae; genus Macaca; species Macaca fascicularis. The sequence continues at coordinate 25,169,252 of NC_088384.1, forward strand.
TTGGAGGTAACTGTTACACTGCAATAGATAACACATAGGTACTCATTAAATATTTGTTCATGACTAAATGAATAAATGACTGATGAAGGCTGTGGTTTCTCCCCTTACTGTGTTTTGCGGATATGTGATTTACAGATAACACCCCAAGCCTATGGAACCTCATGTTCCAGCTTTCTATATAAGGATAGTCTTCACGAATTCTTGAAAGATAAATAGGGTAGAAACCATCTGTAAGAAACATTTAGAGGGAAACCAAATTGCTAATCTCAGCTGATCTGGGTTCTCAATTCTGCCAAGTTCAGGACACCATATATATATTTTGGGACAAGATGCAAAATAAGAATAAGCCATGTGCAACTGTATAATGTCACTGTCCTAGAAAAAGTACATGTGCTAGTCTTTAAATATATCAGCTTTGAAATGCCACTTATGGATTGTTTCTATGGTACCAACCTATTTAAAGTCGTAACTGAGCGAGGATTTTTTTTCCCCAAATCTTTTGTAGGCAATATGGAAAGTGTGCTGTATGGCACAGGCTGTAGAAATAAGAGGATAGGAATGTGGACTCTGGGGTTATAACAAACTACCTTACAAGGTTGATGAATCAAAGCGATGATGTCTGAAGAGTTTGGCTCTGTGGCCCTGAACACACAGGAATCATGATGTGTGACCCTATGCATGCTTTTGCAAAGAAAGCACCTGCCTGGGTGTTTGAGCTCCTGGGTTTCAGGCCTGGCCCTGTCCTTAAACTCACTGTGTGGTGCTGGCACCTCCCCTCTGCCAGGGCCTCCCCCACCGCCTCAGCTGTGAAAGAAGAGGTATAGACCCATGAGTGTTGCAGAGCCCTGCCAGACTCCTCCTGCCCAAGGAGCCTTGTTGCTTGGTAACCCCTTCTGCGAAGGCCACATGTCTAAGCACCTCATTGGGAATGCAGAAATGAGTGTGGATGTTCCCAAATCTCAAAGCAATGTTTTTGTTTTTTCCCCCCTGGGAAATGACATGGGATCACGATAGATATGAGACCTTGAACCTAAAGCTCTGGCTGCCTTGTAAAACTTTTCCTTGTTTTTCAAAGTGTGGGCATTTGATCCCAGAAATCCTGAAAAACCATGAATTTTTGAGACTGAAAGGGGTATGACATTGGGTTTTTAAAAATGAAGGCTGGCGCAGTGGCTCACGCCTGTAATCCCAGCACTTTGGGAGGCCAAGGCAGGCGGATCACGAGGTCAGGAGTTCGAAACCAGCCTGGCCAACATGTTGAAAACCCATCTCTAATAAAAATACAAAAAGTAGCAAGGCATGGTGGTGCACACCTGTAATTCCAGCTACTCGGGAGGCTGAGGCAAGAGAATTGCTTGAACCCAGGAGGCATACGTTGCAGCGAGCTGAGATCATGCCACTGCACTCCAGCCTGGGTGACACAGTGAGACTCTGGGGGGAAAAAAAATAAAACAAATAAAAAAACAAATATTAGCTGGGTGTGGTGGCATAACGCCAGCTACTCGAGAGGCTGAGGTGAGGCATGAGAATCACTACAGCTGCACCTGTAATGCCAGCTACTCGTGAGGCTGAGGCATGAGAATCACTACAGCTGCGCCTGTAATGCTAGCTACTCGTGAGGCTGAGGCATGAGAATCACTTGACCTTGGCACTTTCTAAGATTACAGTTTTGTATAAAGCATGTCTCTTTATGCGGGTTTGTCTAATGTATCCTCATGATTACATCCACCTCATGATTACCTCATGACTCTGATCACTAAATCAGAGCCTGCACTCTTAGCTACCCCATGAAAGTCCACAACGTTCCCTTCTTCAGAAGCCACAGAGTGAGTTCCACTTGGTGACATAAATCCACTAGCATCAGTCCCTCATGATCAAAGTAATTGCAGCTCCATAAAATCTGCTGTAAAGCCATAAACATAGCTACAGAAAAGCCAAGCTTATATATGCTTTTGACTTTTGAGCGACAAACAGATTTATACATTCAGGCACAGGCTAAAAACACTTTTTTCCCCCTTTGTTTCCCTTACTCTGCTCCTGGCGGGCCTTGTAGTCTGTTAGACCCTCTCTCCTGGCCTTAAATGCTAAAACCACGTATCTTTCTTTTTCTGTTTCTTTCCTGAGTATATACTATGTGTCAGGCACAACGATTCTACATGTCACTAGGAATATAGAGATCATTAAGACATAGACACCATTCCTAAGCAGCCCACATTTAACTGGGTACACAAAAATCGTTGTTTTAATTCTTTTTTTTTTTTTTTTTTTTGAGACGGAGTCTCGCTCTGTCACCCAGGCTGGAGTGCAGTGGCCGGATCTCAGCTCACTGCAAGCCCCGCCTCCCAGGTTCACGCCATTCTCCTGCCTCAGCCTCCCGAGTAGCTGGGACTACAGGCGCCCGCCACCTCGCCCGGCTAGTTTTTTGTATTTCTTAATAGAGACGAGGTTTCACCGTGTTAGCCAGGATGGTCTCGATCTCCTGACCTTGTGATCCGCCCGTCTCGGCCTCCCAAAGTGCTGGGATTACAGGCTTGAGCCACCGCGCCCGGCCTGTTTTAATTCTTAACAACTACTTGACGGTAGACTTAAGTATATGACTCCAAGTCCCGTGCTCTTTTTACATTCCAACAATTGCCTCTTGGATCTTTTCATCACATAGAGCAGAGAGAGAAAAATTAAGCAAAAATTAACAGCTAACACTTTTTGAGCACCTACTGTTACCAGGTACGGTTTTCATTGCCTACAGTTTTATCTTATTGAATCCTTAACCATTTTGCCGAAGAGAAAACAGGCTTAGACGTAATGACTTGCCCAAGGTCCACAGCTGCTAAATTGCAGAGTCAAGGTTGGAACTCCAGAGCCTGTGGACACTTAAATGTCTACACGGAGTCCCTGGGCTAGTGAGGGCTTCCCAGGGAGGGCCCATGACTGTTCTGCTCATTGTATCACATTGGCCTAGCAGCACAGGTGAGGGGCACTCACTATATTTTAATTCGATCAGTGAATACATGAATGAATTTACCAGCCTGCTGGAAACGAAGAGAATGGAAACATCTCCTGGAGAGAATACTTGGGAAGTCTAGAGTTTGCCCATTCATTCCTTCATTCCCTCTTAAACTCCTTCATAAAGGCCACTGCCCTGTGCCCACGAGAGCGTCAGAGACACAAGAGTCACAGTCTTGACCTTCATTATTCCCATTTGAATGTTGTGTCCCAGGCCCCTTATTGTCTCACAGTATTTACCACAACTACCCTATGGGCTAATCCTACATCTCTTATTTTACAGATTTACACTCTCAGTGGCAAAGTCTCCTTAGGCCAAGGTGGCTCAGCGGATTCCACATCAGTCATCACAGGCTGAGCGTCGGACTACAAAGCAGGCGCGGCAGCGAGGCCGACTCCACGGGAAAACCACTCCCCAGCCATTCTAGACCTTGCAAATCCACCCCTCCTCTCTAAGATCCCAGCCGGCCGCTCTACAGCCATACCCGCCGTAGCGTTCCACGCTGCCGCGGCAGCCAGTAGGACATCCGCTGTCGACTAACGTCATTTCCGGCGCGCCAGCCACGCTGCATCCGGGTTCTGGCGTAGGAGCGGCGGTCTTCTCGCGCGAATTGTGAAGCTGAGTTTTGGTACGCTGGACCCTCGGAGAGGTGAGCGAGGCTGGCTACGAGGGGACTCAGCGCCAGTGGGAGTAGGGGCGAAGGTTCGGGGAAGGCGAGCTGCGGTCCAAGCCTTTGGGGTGTGGGGAGGGGAATCCATTTCGTAGACAGCTCTGCCGAGGCACGGAGAGGGGCGGTGCTGCTTGGGGTCTACTGGAATTTAGGGCTTGGGTTCAGTGGACCTGAGCCTCCTTCGCCAAACCTAGACAGCAAGAGAGAGACAAGCCCGAGGCCTGACTTCTAGCTCTCCTGAGTTTGAGCCCTATGAGCAGTGGAACCTAAGGTAAGTGACTAACTTCTCTGAATCTCCTTTTTCTTATCTGAAACATGAAAACTAACGGTACCTACTTTGCAGAAGTGTCTTGATGCGGACAGTTGATAATCGGTCTCAAGCGACCAGCATGTACCTAGCATCTACTGATGAGGGCTTCATAACTTGTGACTACTCACTCAGGGCTTATTACCACCTACTATGCCCACGGAGGCAGTGGTATTATTTAACCTTATGTATTTGAGAGTCCCCACCTTTTCTGAAAACCCTTCTGTCCTAAACACTCCTGGAAGAGGTTGGGACCAGCTGCATCCAAACAGTGCACCAGTGAGTAGAAGAGGGCAGAGATAACGTTTTGCCAGAGGTGACCAGAGTTGGACACTGCCTGTGGAAGTAGTGAACTCCGTGTGCCTTAAGGCCGCTTTCAGCAAGACAAGAATCACAATTGCTCTCACCTGTTGAATGTATTATTGTGTAGTGCACCATGCTTGGCGCTTCTCGTGCATTTAATTCTCATACACTGAGTATCTGATAGAGTTGAATTTGAACTCAGGCTTCGATTTTAGCGTGCCAGATTTTAGAATCACTTTGCTAAGTTTACACCCTAGTGCCATAATAGTAATGATGATTGTGATGGTTAATACTGAGTGTTAACTTGATTGGATTAAAGGATAGGAAGTATTGATGCTGGGTGTGACTATGTGGGTGTTGCCAAAGGAGATTAACATTTGAGTCCGTGGGTGGGGAAAGGCAGACCCACCCTCAATCTGTGTGGGCATAATCTAATCAGCTGCCAGCACGGCAGGAATATAAGCAGGCAGAAAAATGTGAAAGGAGAGACTGGTCTAGCCTCCCAGCCTACATCTTTCTCCATGCTGGATGCTTCCTGCCTTCCAACATTGGACTCCAAGTTCTTCAGCTTTGGAACTTGACTGGCTCTCCTTGCTCCTCAGCCTGCAGACAGCCTATTGTGACACCTTGTGATAGTGTGAGTTAATACTTAATAAGCTCCCCTTTATATATATATGTCTATTCCATTAGTTCTCTTCCTCCAGAAAACCCTAATACAATGATTAACCTAATCATGGGACTAAAGTAGAAGCTGTCGTTTCTTGAGCACTTATTTTGAACTCATTGAATTTGCCTTATAAGCATTCTCTAAGGTTGGTATAGTAGTTTATCCCAATTTAAGAAATACAGCTGAATTTGCTCACCCAGCTACCATGAGGTAGATTCTCTATATCAATCCCTGGCCATCTGACTATTAAAATAGTGTTCATAATTACTACAGTCTTTCAGCTCATCAGAAGAAATTCATGTGAGGAAAACTGAAAATGTTGTTTCATCAAGTAATGTATTTCAAAAAGCATATTCTAAAAAAAATCACTCCTAGGACCACCAAGGATCCAGATATAATTCTTTCCTCAGTAATAGAAAAAAGAATCTGGGATCTAAGAAGATAGCCACTCATTTTCTAAGGCAATAGTGTACAAAATAACCTATTTAGTTATTTTTGTGTGGTTTGTGTATGTGTGAATATGTGTGATATTTATGATATTGGCTAGGACAAGGAAATATATACTTTTAAAGAATCATAGATGGTTGGGACTAGTATTTTGTTCACCTGTTTTAGTACTGATTGTTTTCTAAAAGTAGGTTTTTAATATTTTCTTTATTGAATAGTAATGCCAATTTTAATGGACTTTGAATTCAGAGAAAGTTCTGAAGGCAGCAAGGAATAGAGACTCACAAGGAATCCTCCTACTGCTGCCCCCAGAACTTATGGCCTGTGCCCTTTTTGTCTCTTTCTTTAGTGACTGGCCATGTCATTGTCCCACTTGTACCGGGATGGGGAAGGCCGCATTGATGATGATGATGACGAGCGGGAGAACTTTGAGATCACTGACTGGGATCTCCAGAATGAGTTCAACCCCAACCGACAGCGCCACTGGCAGACCAAGGAAGAAGCCACCTACGGGGTGTGGGCAGAGCGAGACTCGGATGATGAGAGGCCCAGCTTTGGAGGCAAACGGTACTGCCTGGCATGGGGGCTGCTTCACCTTGCTTTAGGGAAGAGGGGGAAGATGGGCAGGGAGTGGAGGAGATACCCTGATAACTATACTTGTCTCCTGGCCTTGTTGAGACTGTTAGCTGTGACATCATCTCGAGAGGTCTGGTTTCCTCTTTAGGCTAGAGTGCTGCTCTTTCACTTTTTTATTTATTTTATTTTATTCTATTTATTTATTTATTTATTTATTTGAGACACTGTTTCACTCTGTTGCCCAGGCTGGAGTGCAGTGACATAATCTTGGCTCGCTGCAACCTCCACCTTCCGGATTCAAGTGATTCTCATGCCTCAGCCTCCCCAGTAGCTGGAATTATTGGCACACGCAACCACCTCCAGCTAATTTTTGTATTATCAGTAGAGACGGGGTTTTGCCTTGTTAGCCAGGCTGGTCTTGAACTGCTGACCTCAAGTGACCCACCCGCCTCAGCCTCCCAAAGTGCTGGGATTACAGGCGTGAGCCACCATGCCTGGCCTCACTGATTTAATTATCAGTGTTTATTGAGTGATTACTATGTATTAGGCCTGTGCTTTAGACCCATTCTTGCCTTCCTGGAGCCCAGACTCTAGAAGATGGAAATAGGCATTTGAAACTTGTAACTGTGATATAGGACACGAGGGACATGAGGACATGAGGGAGAACACATTTTAGGGCATTTCACCTATTCTGAGAGGTCAAGGAAGATTTCTATGGAGAAAATTGACGCTTAAGCAAGCTGATATGACTGACAGTAGAAGGTAACTAGGGTGGTAGAAGAGGTCTTAATATGCAAAGGCCTTTGATGGGAAGCATCATGGTATCCACAAGGATATGAAAGGCTTGGGGGCTGGAGCAGAGAGGGGGAAGGGTAGCATAGTGTGTGTGATAGAGAGGGTGTGATGTGGGGCTGGGTTACGTTTTGAGAAGACCCTTTTGCTGGTGTGCTCAATAGGCATGGAGCCACAGTGGAAGACTGAGGAGGCCAAGCCAGTGGTCCCTGCGCAGGTAGTGGAGTAGTGGAGGTACTGGTCTAGGATAGTGGTGGGCAATGTGGATTCAGGCTGTGTGTCTCCTCCCCAGCACAAGGTTATATGTGCCCTGGCTGAACCTCACTCGACCAGGGTGTGCCAGGTTGGGGTTTTTTTCCTCCGATGAATGGCCCCACCTGTGGCCTCTAGGCTCCATCCTATTGAGAGTGTGCCTTTTTCTTTTTCTTTTTCTTTTTTTTTTTTTGAGATGGAGTCTCGCTGTTCCGCCAGGCTGGTGTACAGTGGTGCGATCTCGGCTCACTGCAACCTCCGCCTCCTGGGTTCAAGCGATTCTCCTGCCTCAGCCTCCTGAGTAGCTGGGACTACAGGCGCCCGCCATCATGCCCAGCTAATTTTTGTATTTTTAGGAGAAACGGGGTTTCACCATGTTGGCCAGGATGGTCTTGATCTCTTGACTTCATGATCCACCTGCCTCAGCCTCCGAAAGTGCTGGGATTACAGGCATGAGCCACCACACCCAGCTGAGAATGTGCCTTTTTCAAAGGAGGCTGGGGGAGAAAGAGTATAGAGATTAGTTCAAACTGCTCATCCACAAGGGTGTCTGAAAGTGGATGACAAATAGATCAGGGATCAAAAATTGCATAATCATAATAATAGCAGCTAACATCTCTTGGCTGCTTACTTGTTCTGGCTATTTCACAAGCCTAGATTAATTTTCTTTATGAGAAAGGTACCATTATTATTCCTATTTTACAGATTAAGTGACTGAGGCTAATGGTCATACAGCTAGGCAGAGGCTAAGCTAGAATTGGAACCTGGACCTATCTGACTCTAGAGTTGGGGATCTGAATCACTAAGTTATGTTACATTTTTAGGAATAAAGTCCCTAAATTCTGTTGTTGCCATGAGGATGTTGAATTACTAGGTTGGTCATTTTACAAGGCATCACTTTATTTGCTGTATTCCCAGGTTGTTTTTTTTTTTCTTCAAAACACAGTCTCTGTCACCCAAGCTGGAGTGTACAGTGGCATGACCTCAGCTCACTACAACCTTTGTGTCCTGGGTTCAAGTGTTTCTCATGCCTCAGCCTCCTGAGTAGCTTGGGATTACAGGCGTGCGCCACCACACCCAGCTAATTTTTTGTATTTTTATTAGAGATGGGATTTTGCCATGTTGGCCAGGCCGGTCTTGAACTCCTGGCCTCAAGCCTCCCAAACTGCTGAGATTCCAGGTGTGAGCCACTGTACCCAGCTCCAGGGTTTTTTGTTGTAATTTTTTCTTTTTTAAACCACACAGTACAAATATATCAATTTTATTTTATACAAAAAGGATCTGAGGTTAATGGCTTAATGTAAATGCTTGAAGCAGTCAGAGTTTAAATCAATATATTTCATTTTACAGAGTTAATTTCTTATTTCTTAAGGGACTTTAGTGTAATTTTCTTTTTTTCTTTTCTTTTGAGACATGGTCTTACTCTTTTGCGCAGGCTGGGGCACAGTGACATGATTATAGCTCACTGCAGCTTCAACTTCCTGGGCTCAAGCAATCCTCCCATCTCAGCTTCCCATGTAGTTGGGACCAAAGGCTTGCACAACCATGCCTGGCTAATTTTTATTTATTTTTTTATAGAGACAAAGCCTTAGTATGTTGCCCTGGCTGGAAATTTTCACATTCAATAAATTTAATGGATAGGAGCTTTTTCTGAGTTTGATTAATATAATTGTTATATGCTTTACGTTCGTATAATGTTTCAGTGGGTTTTATTTATTTATGATTATCCATCAAAATTTCTCTCTGCTCCTGTTGGATTTTTGTACTTGCAATAGTTTTCAAAACAAATGCTTTTTATGATAAATTAATTTTTTAAAATGTAGGAAAACTGTATTATCACATCATATTTTGGATTTATAATCAACCCTACATTGATGTGATAACTCTTCAGCTGTAGAGGAATATGTCAGATAAAATGTTAAATGTGACTACAGGAAGCCAAATCTGGGGTCCTTTAGATATTTTGACACATTAAAAAATGTGTTACTTTTTTAAAAAACCTTCCATGAAGTTCATTCTAAGGAGTTTTCAAGCACGTAGTTTCTGCAAAGGGATTGCTGCAGAGAGAAGAGTTATTTACCAACCCCGTGGGGCTTTGTTTCTGTGCCTGCAGGGCCCGTGACTACTCTGCGCCGGTCAACTTCATCAGTGCAGGACTCAAGAAAGGGGCAGCGGAGGAGGCAGAGTTGGAAGATTCTGATGATGAAGAGAGACCTGTTAAGCAGGACGACTTTCCTAAGGATTTTGGACCAAGGAAGTTAAAAACGGTAGAGTCTTTATTGCAGGATTGTGACTCCAGTAATATCCTTCAAATGTCATTGTGGCCCAAGCATTTTCTAGCCAGGGAGAAACTTATCTGGAATGCATTTTGTGAGTATCTCCTTTTGGTGGCAGGCTTCTGTGAGTTGTGAAGTGCGTAGTGTAGTCTCTTCCTTCCTGACACGTATCACACACATTTTTGGTTCTTGTGACCCTTTTCATAGTGCTGTGTAACTTAGACCATTTTCCTGTTGGCCAAGCTTTCTTAGATTTTTCTTCTTTTTGTTTTTCCATTAACTAAGCTTTGATTTTTCTTCTTTGCAGGGTGGCAATTTTAAGCCCAGCCAGAAAGGTTTTGCAGGAGGAACCAAATCTTTCATGGACTTCGGCAGCTGGGAAAGACACACAAAAGGAATTGGACAGAAGCTTCTTCAGAAGATGGGCTACGTCCCTGGACGGGGCCTCGGGAAGAATGCACAAGGTATTGCACTTTTGTCGTCTTGCGTGATGGAGGGCAGGCAGAGGAAAGGAGAGGGGCATTGGGAGAGGAGGTTTGCTTTTCCCTTTTAAAAGCACTTTCTCTCTCTAGCCTGGTTTGCCAGCACAAGACATTTGCACTCCTAAGCTACCTTGCTTTATCAAAGCTCAAGTTAAACAAGTAATTGTTTCAACAAGAAGAAAAGGGTTAGGGTGTAAAATAGGCTGCAAACAGGTTGGAGACAGGCTTTTTTTCTGGTCCTGACCAGCTACTCAGGAGGCTGAGGCAGGGGAATCGCTTGAACCCAGGAGGTGGGGGTTGCGGTGAGCCCAGATCACACCACTGCACTCCAGCCTGGGCAATAGAGTGAGACTCAGTCTCTAAATAAATAAATAAATAAATAAATAGAATAAATAAAGACAAAAATGAATTAGTTGCTAATATTTAAAAAACAGACAATTTCACCTAAAATTCTAGATTTTGCCTGGCAGTAGTTAGTTGAGGCAAGTGAGAGCTGCTCCTGGGACAATGGACATGGTCTTCTCTTGGAGGCAGTCTCCACGGCCCCCTGTTGTCTTCCACCCCAACCCACAGGAACTTTTGTTGGTCCTGAAGTCATTTGAGTTTGCCATCCCTACTCACAAGGGTTTTAGTTTTGCAGAAACGGTTATTTGTCCTTCAGGAATATCAGTAAAACATTGTGTGTAGCTTTTTTAATAATTAGAGCCATATGGCTGTAAAATTGGCTGAGCAAATCCTTCATTGGTTACTTCCATCTTCGTCTAGTAGCCCAGTCTCCTCCTGTCTTCTCATGGCCAGCCTCACTGAGACACAGCCCCTGTCACACTCTTATCTTCTTGAGACCAAAGCCTCTCAAACCAAACACTTGGATTCTTCCTACAAGAACATTTCCCCTTCTCTTGAGCTATATCCTATGCATGATTGCCAAGTAGATATAATCAAATGTGTCTTCCATATTCAAATTTGAGTCTCTAAATAATAATAATATTATTTTTTGAGACACAGTTTCACTCTTGTCGCTCAGACTGGAGTTCTATGGCACGATCTTGACTCACCTGCAACCGCTGCCTCCTGGTTCAAGCGATTTTCCTGCCTCAGCCTCCCGAGTAGCAGGGATTACAGGCAGCCGCCACCACACCCAGCTAATTTTTGTATTTTTGGTAGAGACGGGGTTTTACCATGTTGGCCAGGCTGGTCTCAAACTCCTGACCTCAAGTGATCCACCCTCCTTGGCCTCCCAAAGTGCTGGGATTATAGGTGTGAGCCACTGCGCCCGGCCTCTAAATAATTATTAAAATGAAATCCAGGTTATGTGTTGAAAACATTAGGTACATGAAAAATACATGAACTTAAGCAAGGATACGCTGAATGAGAATGAGGGGACAGCTTTTTTCCTTTTTTTGATACAAGGTCTCACTCTGTTACCTAGGGTGGAGTGCAGTGGCATGGCATGATCATAGCCTACTGCAGTCTCAACCTCCTGGGCTCAAGCCTGCCGAGTAGCTGGGACGACAGGCACACTCTGCTATGCCTGGCTAATTTTTTCTTTTTTTGTAGATGGGGTCTTACTATGTTGCCCAGGCTGGTTCAAGACCTTGGCCTCCCAAAGTGCTAGGATTACAAGCATGAGCCACCATGCCTGGCCCAGGGATAGCTCTTATTTGAGACTTCAACTGTACTAAATGGAAGGGAGGCAGGGATGGAAAATTTGGAGGGGGGGGCAACATCTTCATTGAAATGTTGTGGTCCTATTCGTAAACTCTTTTATGAGAAAAGCAACATTTATTTCTAGGGCTTAAACTTGTTATAAAAAAGTTAAACATAGGAGATAGGAACTCCTAAGTAAAATACATGAGGAGTCTTATATTAAATTACAGCTTCACTTCAGTCAGAGTCAATATAGTATCTGAATTATTGCATTTTCCCTAATAGAGGCTTCCAAAGAAGTGAAGTGTAGAATTTAGTATGCTGGAGTTCTCGGTTATAAATGTAGTGTTCTGTTTTCTTGTCCACTGAAACAATCCAAGTAGAAATGGAAATCTATTTGGGATATAAATAAACCAGTCAGCAGACTGTCCTGTGGTAGCATAAATGCTCATAAGTTTCAAATCACAAGGGACAAGAGTAGTGTTCTGAGGGCAGAGAATAGCTCTCCTTGAGTACCGTGTTATTTTGTGGAAGGAGCAAGAAACTGTCATTTCACTGAGTGGCTGATTCACATACATGAATTGCTGTGATCATAAGACTGTCTTTTTTTTATCTTTTGCTGAAATTCCTCAGGTATCATTAACCCAATCGAAGCCAAGCAGAGAAAGGGAAAAGGTGCTGTGGGGGCTTATGGATCCGAGCGCACCACGCAGTCAATGCAAGACTTCCCTGTGGTTGACTCAGAGGAAGAAGCTGAAGAGGTAACTGGAAGTCAGGAGACATGGGTGGGTGGTGTCCTGTCCATTTCTAATGGCTGTTCATTTATCCCTTCATTCTGTTAGTCCTCAGATGTTTATTGTACACGTACCATATGCCAGGTGCTGGGCTGAAGGCTAGGTGCACCATGATGAGAGGGCGCACGGTGGACAGAGAGTAAACAAGCAGCTATGGTGTGGAAGTGGCAGTTGAAATGGCAGAAGGTGCTAGGACCTGCCTAGACAGAAAATAAGGTTGGGGGTTGGGAGGTGGTGTTGACCTACTTTTATAAATAGGCTGGTCAGGGAAACCTTTGAGGAAAGGAAACATTTCAGTTGAGACTTGGCAGAAGGGTGAGCTGAGAAGCCTGAGGACACTGAGAGGCTCTGAGCTTGCCGGTTAAGAAACCATAAAGGAAGCCGTTGTGGTGGGAGGGTGGTACACAAAGCAGAGGGGAAGGAAGTGCATTCAGAGGGGTAGGCGGGCCACAAGATGGGCCTTGACAGCCATTTTTAGGTGCTTGGGTTTCATCCCAAGTGCAGCAGGGAGCCATCTGCTGGCAGCTGTGTGTCCCTTTTCCCCAGTGATAGAAGGGGCCAGCTTTGTTGATTGAAGTATTACTCTTTTCCCATTTGAATCTATGGGGGAAAGCAGGATGCTGCAAAGAAACACGTTACTCTTCTTGTCACTGACCTTTTGATGACACAGTCATTTGATAATGTGGGATTGACCGCTCTGAGTCAGGGGTTCTCAGACTTAGAAGCCTACAGGTGCCAGGCACACCACAGAAGCAAGTAAGATGAGCCAGATGCTAGACAATAAAGAGTGGTGGGGACTGTGGCACAGAGGTGAGGCCTTAGCCTGTCTAGAAGGTAAATCTTTATTCAGCTCTAGGTGATTGTTGCTTATGAGGATGTGGGCTTAGTATTGCCTGATCCTCTGATTTTCCCAAAGTAGCCAGATGTGTAGATACTTTTAGAGAAAAAAATGACAAGTCTTAACCAGTATGAGAAAAACATAATGACAACTCCAAAACCAACTTCTGTGGGCTGGATTCCACTACCATCATGCTAAGAAAGTTTACAAATTTGCGTTGGGCCGCATTCAAAGCCGTCCTGGGCTGCGGGTTGGACAAGCTTGCCGTAGCTCCTCCTGTAGCTACGGCAGGTACATTTTGCAGACCCTGATTATAAGAGATACCTTTGCTTTGAGAGTTAGGACCTGCTTATTTATCTTCATTTTAAAGTGAGAAACAAGATATTGTGTACTTAAAAAATCGTTTACATTGCATTTCTAAGTTTTACATGAGGTACATTTAAACTAGTATAGTGCCTGCCCATAGTAGATGCTCAATACATGTTGTTTCCTTTATTTTTGTTTCTCCCTCCCGTCTGGTGCACCTGCCTTCTGAACCTCATTATTTGTAAGAGGGTAAATGGGGTCAAGGAGTTATCATTAGATAGTTTTGGTGTCATGCAGGTGCATCCTTTCCTTCCTTCATATAGAACCTGGAAATAAATCTAAGACAGTGAATGGTGACATCTGTTAATGGTCTTAGCTGTCTCACCTGTTGTAAAAAGTGGTTTGCTGCATCTGACTGTATCCTTCTGGTTCAGGAGTTTCAGAAGGAGCTGAGCCAGTGGAGGAAAGACCCAAGTGGAAGCAAGAAGAAGCCCAAATACTCTTACAAGACCGTGGAAGAGTTGAAGGCCAAGGGCAGGATTAGCAAGAAGCTCACTGCTCCCCAGAAGGAGCTTTCTCAAGTCAAGGTATGGGGACCTTTGGACACTTGGTACAGGAGCCACACCCCAGAATTAATCACTGAACATGTTCTAGGGTTTTTTGGATCTTCTAGGTAGGCTTTTTTTTTTTTCTTATACCTTGCTTTTCTCACTTATTTTATAGGAGTGTAATGAATACTATTAATATCATGTTCCTATTCATTACACTCCCATATTTAGTAATAGTTACCAAGTTCCTTCTCTGCCAGGCACTCTTCACGGCACTACACTGGTAAACCAAATGATGTTCCTGTGTTTCTGGAGCTTACATCAGTGAATTCAGTAACATTCTTATTATTAAAAACTCACTGTGAAGATTTATAATGAGTGCAGAATTCTAGAGGGTGGCTGTCCTATATTGCTTGATCCTACCTCCGTTGTTAGGCATTTAGCTTTTATCTGGTTTAGTTTGGATTTTTGACTGGTTAGTTTGTATATAAAACTTCGTCTTTGTTTGAGACATTTTTTTAAGGATAGAGATGTACATGTGCAATCACCATGTTAAATACAAAAGTACTTAAGGCATTCAAATACTCAGAAGGTTGTATTAACTCTGTCTGACCAGGAGGGCAGGAGAGAGTTCCCAGGGCTCCTTAGTCAGCATTGAGTATTTTCTTTTTTTAAGATACATTCAATTTTCACTCACTGTTACGTGCATATAGTGTATTACGTTTTCCATTACTTTTCCAAGTAGTCAAAGAACAATGGTGACAGTTGCCTGTTGTCATTTGCTGTAGGATATATAGTGTGTCATAGACCTCAAAGCCTTTAGTGGGGTTCTCAAACGTGTGCTGTTATATTATCTGGACGACCTGATAAGAAATACGGGCGTCTAGGTGCCTCCCAGGAATTTTGAGTCTAAACTGAACCTCAAGACTTTTTTTTTTTTTCCTCCTCCAGTGATTCTAATGCTGGTGGTTCATGGATCACACACTTACTTAAAAAGTGGTGATGAATCATTCTGCTTCAGAAGTGCAGTCCATATTCACATTTCCTGTTTTCCTAAAATATTGGAATTAGCTCATTGCCTAGGTTGCCTTTGTTCAATTAGCCTTTTGTATGTTTTATTTTGTTTTAAAATTAAAAGCCTGGGCGCGGTGGCTCACACCTGTAATTCCAGCACTTTGGGAGGCCAAGGCGGATGGATCAGGAGGTCAGGAGATCGAGACCTTCCTGGCTAACACAGTGAAACCCCGTCTCTACTAAAAATACAAAAAATTAGCCGGGCGTGGTGGCGGGCGCCTGTAGTCCCAGCTATTCGGGAGGCTGAGGCAGGAGAATGGCATGAACCCGGGAGGCGGAGCTTGCAGTGAGCTGAGATCGTGCCACTGTACTCCAGCCTGGGCACCAGAGCAAGACTGCATCTCAAAAAATAAAGTTTAAAAAATTAAATTAAAAAAACAACTGTTATTATAATAGCAGTGTGTAGTACATTTTAGAAAGTTAGGAAATGGGGAGAAATATAGGAAATATTTTCCATCCTTCCAAGATTACCAAATGTTAACATCTTGTTATACATCCTAGATCTTTTTCTATGCTTATGTGCATTTTTTAAATCAAAATGTGATATTCTGATTGTGTTACCTTCTTTGATCAGTACAGCTTCTACCTTTCCATTAAAATAAATTTTCACATCTACTAATACTCAGTCCCTATTTAAATTTCATGTTTCCCTAAAAAGTCTTCTCCATCTGGCTTGCTCAAAGTGATCCAACCTAGAACTGCTTGCTGCATCTGATTTTGTCCCTGGAGTCTCCTTTAGGCTAGGACAGTGCGGATCCCACTTTACAACACTGCCCTTCTCCAGCTCTGTTGAATAATGTGGTTTCTACACACTTCCCTGTCATGGGGCCTTCCCCTGGGCTTAGCTGTGTGTTTAACAGTGCCGCAGTGGTGTTAACCTTCGTCCTTCTACGTTTTCCAAGGTCATAGACATGACAGGCCGGGAGCAAAAGGTCTACTACAGCTACAGTCAGATCAGCCACAAGCACAACGTTCCCGATGATGGGCTGCCGCTGCAGTCCCAACAGCTGCCACAGTCTGGCAAAGAGGCCAAGGCCCCAGGCTTTGCGCTGCCCGAGCTGGAGCACAACCTGCAGCTGCTCATTGACCTCACGGAGCAGGAGATCATCCAGAATGACCGGCAGCTACAGTATGAGCGGGACATGGTGGTCAACCTCTTCCACGAGCTGGAGAAGATGACCGAGGTCCTGGACCATGAGGAGCGGGTCATCTCCAACCTCAGCAAGGTCCTGGAGATGGTGGAGGAGTGCGAGCGGCGGATGCAGCCCGACTGCAGCAACCCCCTCACCCTGGACGAGTGTGCCCGCATCTTCGAAACCCTGCAGGACAAGTACTATGAGGAGTACAGGATGTCCGACCGTGTGGACCTCGCCGTGGCCATCGTCTATCCACTCATGAAGGAGTACTTCAAGGAGTGGGATCCCCTCAAAGTGAGTTGTTGGGAAAATCAACTTATCCCTGCCTCTTGGTTGGGCTTACCCTTGCTTGATGAGTTGGTCCAGTGGGCAGGGAGGGCTGGAAAGCCTGCTGCCCCTCAGCTACTCTGCCTTTCTCCTCAGGACTGCACTTACGGCACCGAGATAATCTCCAAGTGGAAAAGCCTCCTGGAGAATGACCAGCTCTTGTCTCACGGCGGACAGGACCTCTCGGCAGATGCCTTTCACAGGTACCACAGGGCAGGGCTCTGTGCTCCAGCTCCTTTCTGCTGGGGGGTTGGGAAGGACTGCTGAAGGTGGGGGAAGGCAGCAGTGCTAGCCTTGATTAATTCTCTGCTCATGCTGATACCGCTTTAGGAATTTAAATTCATTTGGCCATGAATTTATTTTATTTTTTATTTTATTTTTTTTGAAATGTTTTATTTCCACAGGGTTTTGGGGAACAAGTAGTATTTGGTTACATGAGTAAGTTCTTTGGTGGTGATTCGTGAGATTTTGGTGTACCCATCTCCTGAGCAGTATACATTGAACCCAATTTGTAGTCTTTTTTTTGTGAGACGGAGTTTTACTCTTTCGCCACGCTAGAGTGCAGTGGTGTGATCTCAGCTCACTACAACCTCCAGCTGCCTGGTTCAAGCAATTCTGCCTCAGCCTCCCGAGTAGCTGGGATCACAGGCACGCACCACCACACCCAGCTAATGTTTGTATTTTTAGTAGAGACAGGGTTTCACCATGTTGGCCAGGATGATCTCCATCCCCTGATCTCGTGATCCACCCGCCTTGGCCTCCCAAAGTGCTGGGATTACAGGCGTGAGCCACCGTGCCTGGCTTAATTTGTAGTCTTTTATCCCGCACCCCGTTCACCCTTTCCCCAAGTCCCCAAAGTCCATTGTGTCATTCTTACGCCTTTGCATCCTCATAGCTTAGCTTCCGCTTATGAGTGAAAACACAAGATGTTTGGTTTTCCATTCTTGAGTTACTTCACTTAGAATAGTAGTCTCCAATTCCAACCAGGTTGCTGCGAATGCCATTAATTCATTCCTTTTTATGGCTGAGTCATATTCCATTATATATATATGTACCAGTTTCTTTATCTACTTGTTGATTGGTGGGCATTTGGGTTGGTTCCACATTTTTGCAGTTGTGAATTGTGCTACTGTAAACTTGTGTGAGCAAATATCTTTTTCATAAAATGACTTCTTTTGTGTTTTTTTTTTTGAGATGAAGTCTCGCTTTGTCGCCAGGCTGGAGTACAGTGGCGTGATCTTGGCTCACTGCAACCTCTGCCTCCGGGGTTCAAGCAATTCTCCTGCCTCAGCCTCCCAAGTAGCTGGGACTACGGGCATGCACCACCACGCCCAGCTAACTTTTGTATTTTTAGTAGACACAGGGTTTCACCATGATGGCCAGGATAGTCTCAATCTCTTGACCTCATGATCCGCCTGCCTTGGCCTCCCAAAGTGCTGGGTTTACAGGCGTGAGCCACCGCACCCAGCCATGACTTCTTTTCTTCTGGGTAGATACCCAGTAGTGGGATTGCTGGATCAAATGGTGGTTGTACTTTTAGTTTTCTAAGGAATCTCCACACTGTTTTCCATAGTGGTTGTACAATTACATTTGGCCATGAATTCAGCTGACACTTGTCAAATGTCTGTTGAATATCATGCTTGTGCTAGGTGCTGGGCTTACCCTAGTACAGCAGACAGCCTCTGTCTTTAGTACAGCAGAAAAGGCAGATGGGAAATAAGGTAGTGAACAAATAAAGGCAGGATGCACACCAGGTACAGCGATAGAAAACTGCAGGAGCGACCTCCTTGGAATGGGGGTTAGGACAGAGGTCTTAGAGGAGGTGACATTGAAACTGTGATCAGAGGGTGAGAGATGTCAGCTCATGAATAGAAGCCTATAGGTGGGAAAGCACTTGATACCTAGGAAGAGACCCTTGTGACCCTAAAGCAGCTCTGCCAGGTGGGCGGGCACTGCCTACGAGACCAAGGCCTCAGTTCGAGAGGAGAGTCACGAGAACAAGGAAGAAGCAGGCTCAGGTCTGGCCAGCATGGTGACTGGCCTGATGGTTTCCTCTGATCGGATTTCCATGCTGTTGCATTTTTATTTCTGATTCTAGAGAGGTGGGCGGTGGTGGTGTTCTTTGAAACCAATCAGTGTAATTAACCAGCCTGTCCTCTGCCTTTCTCCCATAGGTTGATATGGGAAGTCTGGATGCCTTTTGTTCGAAATATTGTCACTCAGTGGCAGCCAAGGAACTGTGACCCGATGGTGGACTTTTTGGATAGTTGGGTGCACATCATTCCTGTGTGGATCTTAGATAACATACTGGACCAACTCATCTTCCCCAAGCTGCAAAAGGAGGTGGGGTGAGAGTCACAGGAACAACTGTCATCACTAACTACAGGGACTTGTTCAGTCTATGTCTTCATTATCTCAGTGCTGTTAAAATGCCTGGAATTAACAGAATTTGTCAACACAACTGTTGACCTAGAGTGTTAATTCCAGCCTTTTTCTCAGCACTTTTCCCCCCAAGCCACCCTCAGGAGGGAATTCATTTTCTTGATTTCTTCACTAAAATTAGAATTATGCTATTTCTGAGAGGTAATCAAATGAATGGGCATATTTGTTTGGCGATGTACAAAGGACCATGGGCCTTGGAGAGCATGGGGCCTCCTCCAGGGGCAGCTCTTGCCTTTAACCACACGGGTGTTATGTGACTGCCCAATAGGCGACATGAACTGTTTCTTCTGTTTCTTCTCCCCACATTGCAGGTGGAAAACTGGAACCCGCTCACAGACACTGTTCCCATCCACTCTTGGATCCACCCATGGTTGCCCCTTATGCAGGCACGGCTGGAGCCGCTCTATTCCCCCATCCGTAGCAAGCTGTCCAGTGCCCTGCAGAAGTGGCACCCCAGTGACTCCTCTGCCAAGCTTATCCTCCAGCCCTGGAAGGATGTCTTCACTCCTGGCTCCTGGGAAGCATTCATGGTCAAAAACATAGTGCCCAAGCTGGGTAAGGATATGGGGAAAATGCAGTCCAAGCCCAGCAGCTTTGGTGCCCTGGTTTCTTGGTCAGTGGTGATTTAAAGCATAGCCTTTGTATTCATGAAAGTGCTTAGTACACAATATTCCTTGCTGTTCAGAGGCTGAACATAAATGTAACTTGGGTCCTTTCCGCTGTTTGTTTACAACAGCGACTAATAGTTGACAGTAACAACATCGGACTCTGTGCCTTGTGGTTTTCCTGATTGGCTTTGGCTTCTGGTAACAGGACAGCCATTGGAGTTCTGAAATTTTTGTGGTATTTTATTCTAAATTATTAGGGAGTTATTTCTGGTTTAGCAAAAAAAAAAAACATATATATATATATATATATATTTTTTTTTAAGAATTGCTATGTCAGGAGCTTAAATTTGACCTTTAAAGCAGATTAAAGCCTGAGCAACATGGTTAAACCCCATCTCTACCAAAAATACAAAAACTAGCCAGGTGTGGTGGCATGTGCCTGTGGTCCCAGCTACTAGGGAGGATGGCTTGAACCTGGGAGGCAGAGGTTGCAGTGAGCTGAGATCTGCCATTGCACTCCAGCCTGGGCAACGGTGAGACCCTGTCTCAAAAAAAAAAAAAAAAAAAAACCGCCAGGAGCCGTGACTCATGCCTGTAATCCCAGCACTTTGGGAGGCTGAGGTGGCAGATCACCTGAGATCAGGAGTTTGAGACCAGCCTGGGCAACATGGCAAAACCCTGTCTCTAATAAAAACACAAAAATTAGCCGGCCGCGGTGGTGCACACCTGTACTCCCAGCTACTTAGGAGGCTGAGGCACAAGAGTCACTTGAACCCAGGAGGTGGAGGTTGTTGTGACCTGAGAGGAAAACGGACATTATCTTTGCTCTTTGTGCTTCTGTGGCTTTGCCAGTACTAAAGCTGTGCCTTATAGACCGGGTTTCTCTTCCAGGGATGTGTCTTGGTGAGCTAGTCATTAACCCCCACCAGCAGCACATGGATGCATTCTATTGGGTGATCGACTGGGAAGGGATGATCTCTGTCTCTAGTCTGGTGGGACTTCTTGAAAAGCACTTCTTCCCCAAGTGGCTTCAGGTACACTGTTTTGCTTGGCTTTCTGGGGGAGGGAACTGGGTGGGGATTAAGTTAATTTTCTGCCGAGGCCTGACTGTAGGTACAATTCCATAATAAAAATGAATTACATGGTAGGGTAGGAATGAGTTAGGTCATCTTAATAGTGGCCACCATTTATTGGACATTTGCTACGTATCAGAAGCTGTTCCAAGCACTTTATTTGCTTTATCTCAGCTCCTCGCAGCAACCCTATGGGGTAGGGGCTATGGTATCCCTGTTGTGTAGACATGGAAGCGGAGCTCAGAGAGTTTACATGCAAGGGCACTTTAGCTACCAGGCTGACTCCAAAATCCATATTCGTAAGTCCTAGACTGTTTAGCTACTATAAATCCCTGTAAAGTGGTGTCACTAGCCTGCAGGACCAGGATCAAAACAAAACAAATGGCCCCTTCGGAAATCTTGCCTTCATTTGTTGCCACCATGGATGCAAGTAATTTTTCTTTTTGGCAGGTGCTGTGCTCTTGGCTCAGTAACAGCCCAAATTATGAGGAGATCACCAAGTGGTACCTGGGTTGGAAGTCTATGTTCTCAGACCAAGTGCTGGCACATCCATCTGTCAAGGACAAATTTAACGAGGCACTTGATATCATGAACCGGGCGGTGTCCTCCAATGTTGGTAAGTGAGGATTCCCATTTTGGATGTCCTGGCCCTGAGTTTCAGATTTTACACATGTAAATGACACAGAATCAGAGTTTTCTGGTTCCTGTAGGCAGCCTAAACCTTAGGTCGTACTTTTGCCCATAGCAACAGCCTCTCACCCTGCTGATTGGGGTACATGGTCAGCTGGCACCCACTGCCCAGGTCTACCATGACTGAGAGGGGCATCTTCCCTAAGGAGACTGACTTAAGCTGGATTCAGATGTCAGTCTAACCCCAGGCCCCACCCTCTTAACCACTGTGCTGTGTGGCCTTTTAAGGCTCATTCAGCCCTGAACCCGCTGCCCAGGTCACACATCTTACAGTGTGGAGTTGGGTACACGGTCTTACACTTGGTGATTGCTCAGCCTTCATCAGCCCCATTTGACCTGTTAAACAGTAAGATCTACTTCATAGGCTAAAAGGGGGATTGAGTTCATGCTTGTTTGCAGCCTTCAATAGGTGGTGTCTGTGTTGTCAAAAACCGGCAGTTCACTCTTCATGTACTATATCTATTCCCAAGTTCTAGGCAAGTCATTCTGCCTAGATCATAAGTAAATGAAAGTATGTTTATGTTTCTACATTTGGGAGCCTATTTCAACCAGTCGTGTGCTCCAGTGTTGCTCATTAGCCGATTCACAGCATTGAAATGGGATCATCTAGTCTGTTTCACAGATAAGCCCAGTGAAGCTAAGAGCCTGTTCAAGGTCACATAGTTAAAGGGTGGCAGTTAGAACTAGAATTTCTATTTCCTGAGTCTTTAATTCTTGTTATTTAATAGTTAGCCTAGGCCAGGCGCCGTGGCTCATGCCTCTAATCCCAACACTATGGGAGGCCGAGGCGGGTCAATCACGAGGTCAGGAGTTCGAGACCAGCCTGAACAACATGGTGAAACCCCATCTGTACTAAAAATGCAGAAATTAGCCGGGCGTGGTGGCACATGCCTGTAACACCAGCTACTCAGGAGGCTGAGGCAGAAGAATCACTTGAACCTGGGAGGCGGAGGTTGTAGTGAGTGGTGGAGATCACAAGCACTGCATTCCAGCCTAGGCGACAAGAGAGAGACTCGGTCTCAAAAAAAAAAAAAAAAGAAAAGAAAAGAAAAAAAGAAAAAATAGCCTATTCTGTGAAAACAGAGATTAAGTAATAAGGCAAATATACTTCTCTGCTTCCGTAATTATCAAGTTCTTTCTAAAAACTCTTCCTTAGCTACCCCTGGCCTCATGTTTCCAAAACTCTTCCCTGTATATACCCCTCAGTGAGCACTTAGCATTTATGGTCTTGTATTATCCTTAAACACCAATTTCAGCTCCTCAAATATACGTGAACTCCTTTCAGGATGTGGGGCCTGTGTGGGTAGGTTAAAAATAAAGCCAGTGTGGGCCTATATTTTCAAGGTACTAAAAGCTGCCTCTTTGGTGGTATGAAGTGGAAACTCTACAGGGCAAGGTGGAAACAGGAGAGTGGCTGAGGACTCTGCTGTTTCCAGCTCTGAAAGAAGAAATCCCTTGCAGATACTTCATTTTTAAATGTTGAATATTTAATAATCTCTTTGGTTACTAGATACTAGCCAGAAACCTTCTGAACAGTTTTTATGTGATACTGGCCAGTTGTCTAAACTTCCTCCAAAGTTGTATCTTTGAGGCAGAACTGCCCTTCAGTGAGTCACAAGCACTCTGGCACACCCAGACCTGGGCCAAGTCAGCGTCAACTTCCATACACCTGGAAACACCTCTCCTCACTGCCCTGTCCTCCTGTATCTCTCAGGTGCCTACATGCAGCCAGGCGCGCGGGAGAACATTGCCTATCTCACCCACACGGAGCGGAGGAAGGACTTCCAGTACGAGGCCATGCAGGAGAGGCGGGAGGCTGAGAACATGGCCCAGAGGGGCATTGGCGTGGCCGCCAGCTCTGTGCCCATGAACTTTAAGGACCTCATTGAGACCAAGGCTGAGGAGCACAACATTGTCTTCATGCCCGTCATTGGGAAGCGACACGAAGGGAAGCAGCTCTACACCTTTGGCCGCATTGTGATCTACATCGACCGGGGAGTGGTCTTTGTCCAGGGCGAGAAGACATGGGTGCCCACCTCACTGCAGAGCCTGATCGACATGGCCAAGTGAACTGTGGCAGGCCCAGAGCCAGCCAGAGACTTGCCCCTGAGAGGGATGTGTTGTGAATAAACGGTATTTTAGATCACCTTCAAAAGCGTAACTTCTTTACTCGGGAGCTACTCCACATTGGGCCAGGTCACGAGGGAAGCATGTAAAGCGGGACAATGCCACTTAGCAGTGCAGGAATCTTTATACCAAGTCCTCATGGGGGGTATCGTCCTCAAAACAAGACAGCCAAGTTGATGTTCTTTCCTGGCAAAGGAGTTCTCTGTAGTTCCTCCATGGCAGCCTTCCCTTTAGTCTCCCGTGGCAGCTTCTACCTCAGCCAACACTGAGTACCTCACAGTGAGTTCAGTCAGTAGTGGAAGGATCTTCTGTCTTGTTCCTGATGATTTCAAGGTCCTCACAGTCCTGATAATCTGGTTCTTCCTGAAACTCCCAAATATCTGTGGAGAGCTGTTCTAGCTTTTGCATGGGGAACCAGTGGACAGAGGTGTCATTAAATATGTCCATGTATTGTGAAGTCTGAGGAAACTCAAGCTCCTCCAGTCCTTTTAAAATCTGAGCAGAAAAATTCAAGTGTGAAAACTTTAGCTAGTCACAGTAATCCCCACTCTTCTGGGAGAAATTTCCATTTTACTTGTCATCCCCACTTTCCTTTTTAAAAAAATAACAAATAGGATATTTCAGTTTAAATGCTTTTGCACAATGAATTGGGCACCCCAAGGACAGTGGGTATCATGGACTGTGACACTGAGAATAAAAATAAAGGAAATAAGGAAAAAACAGAGATGCATTAAAGAGTCATAGCTTTCTGGAACACAGACCCATGGAGAGAGCTGACAGTACACTAGCGCCACTTAGCCCCTGAGTTTCCTCCTACGCCTGTAAAGATAGAATTCTTCACAGTTTCACACCCTTTTCCATCCCAGCCCCTTTATTCAGATAGATACCTTTGCAATGTAGGGATAATTTTTCTGCAGAATCCTTGCCAACAGCCTAGAAATTAAAAAAAAAAAAAAAAAAAAAAACATGATTAGGAGGTATGAGGATAGTTTCATTCAACTTAAGACACAGAAGGGCAAGACGATTGAAGTATAGGAAGAATTCAGGAAAAAACTCGAGATGTGGAGTAAACCAGTTAAATAGTTGAAAATGCGGGCCAGGCGCGGGTAATCCCAGCACTTCGGGAGACTGAGGCGGGGCGGATCATTTGGGGTCAGGAGTTCAAGACCAGCCTGGTCAACATGGTAAAACCCCATCTCTACTAAAAATATAAAAATTAGCCGGGTGTCCTGGTGCACATCTGTAATCCCAGCTACTCATTAGGCTGAGGCAGGAGAATCGCTTGAACCCAGGAGACCGAGGTTGCAGTGAGCTGAGATCACACCACTGTACTCCAGCCTGGGGGACAGAGTAAGACTCCATCTCAAAAGAAAAAAAAAAAAAGCAAATACTCCAGTAATTGTGCCCATTTCATCAAGAGAAATGACTGAGCAGACTCCTAAGCACTGTGAAACAGAATGAGGATGTGGAGCTGTAGGCAGAGGAATCAAATAGCTTTTCCCTGTTTTCAAAACCATTTCTGTGTATCACAATGGAAGGGAGGAATTCGTGGCAAAAAGACTCCTTAACTTGCTTCATAGCTTGAATCAGGGTTTTGTTTTTTGTTTTTTGTTTTTTTTTGAGACGGAGTCTCGCTCTGTCGCCCAGGCTGGAGCGCAGTGGCCGGATCTCAGCTCACTGCAAGCTCCGCCTCCCGGGTTCACGCCATTCTCCTGCCTCAGCCTCCTGAGTAGCTGGGACTACAGGCATCCGCCACCTCGCCTGGCTAGTTTTGGTTTTTTTTTTTGTATTTTTTAGTAGAGATGAGGTTTCACCGTGTTAGCCAGGATGGTCTCGATCTCCTGACCTCGTGATCCACCCGTCCCGGCCTCCCAAAGTGCTGGGATTACAGGCGTGAGCCATCGCGCCCGGCCGAATCAGGGTTTGACATCTCCTGTATTTAAGCCTTCATCCCGTTCCCTATGGAAAAGCATTTCCCCAGTATGGAATCATCAAGGAAACGTTTTCTGTGTATAGGTCCATCTGAGGTATGGGCTTCACCTCAGGGCCTGACAGAATCTCAGCATTCTCAGACTTACCTCTCCTCAAGTCCTTTGAAACTGTTCCCAATGATGACCATCTTAGAAAGGGCATCTACTGACCAATTACTCCATAAAAGATTGTTGTACAAGGCCGTCCCACAATGGAGCATGTAAAAGATGGTAGGTTCCCCGCGAATACTCCGTTTCCCTTCCTGGGGATACGATATTCACAGGTGTCAACATGCTCACAACCTATTATTTACAGTAAGGTGAGGGAGAGGTAAGGATGGGGTTAATCATGAGACAAACTAAAGGATCAAATGGAAAAAAGCTCATTTTGTGGAACAGTTACACTCGAATATGAAATCTATACAGTTACAGAACTAGAGTCAGGAAATCATGATGTCCCGAAAGAACTCACGTTTACTTAACAAATGTGTGTCTCATGAACACAAAGTCTCATGAACACTAACAGAGGGGCTTCCTGGGTCTATGACGGCAAGGACAGGAGGGATAGTGATGTTACTTACCCCATGTATTTCCCCCATGTTCGGTAATCCACACTTCCCGTGTCACTTCCTGCAGATCTATATAACTAAGTCCTCTTCCAATGTCCCTGAGGCACAATCACCCCTCCTGAGAACCACTACTCTACGGCCAAATTCTAGCAGGGAACATAAGGGCCTTTGACCCTTGCCCACCTCTGGCCTGCCTCTCCTCTTCTTGCAGCTTCGCTTGTGTTAATAACAAACTGGCAGTGGTTTCCTGAACAGCCAGCACTGCACAGCTACCTGCAATCCTGGTTCTGTCCCACTAGCAAACTCCTGGTAGACCTTCAAAGCCCAGCTCAGACCCAGGAATCCTTCCTCCATCCCTCCAAACACCTCTCTTGTCTCAGCTCCTAGTACAAGGTTCTGCCTCACTATTTCACTCCTCATTCACTTGTTTACAGGTCACATGCCCTGATGTGACCACGGGCTTCCTGAACACTGGGACTGGCTCCCATTTTTTTTGGTCTCCCCAAAGCTTCCTGCCTAGCACAGAGCAGGCACCCAGAAAGATGATCTGAACTGAGTGACAGTGTTTTAGGACCTTGCCAATATCAGGGAATGACTCTTCTCTCAACTGAGCCAAATTTTCACATAAGCAATAAGATGGCAGTTTCAGGACACACACAGGAATCAAATGATTCTAATCCCCAAGACAATATAAAACCGAAATCGGAAGGATTTGCTCATACTGGCTTTGGCCCTGTGCTTGAGAGATGCATTTCTTTATTCCACAGGTCTCAGAAATGTCAAATCCCAGCTATATTGGGGCGTGCAAATGTGAGCAGAGAATTAATCCACAACTCACAGCCAGGTGCTATGGGTTTGACTGGGTTATAGCATCAAAGAGGAATGCTGCAACCCCTTTTATTACCTCCCTGGGACAGGGTAAAATCCAACCAGAAAGACGTCGCTTGAGGCACCTAGATTTTTATTTTTCAATAGCAACAGCAAATACCAAGTTAGCATAATTTCCAGACAAATAATTCTCACAAAAGTGGTTCAGACCTAACGTGTTCTGGTTCATGCCATCTGTGTAATTTTTTTCTGATGGGCACAACACAAGCCAAAATTTAGGTAACTGATTGGCTGGTTACATCGTTCAGGCACTACAAAAGTGAGCAGGCAGTAAGAGAGGAATGGCTGCCACTGCAAAGAATGCTGGTGTTCACAGGCAGAGCCTGGGGTGAGTCTGGTCAGGATTTTTATACTCCTGTCTGCTCCCCTTTAAACCACTTACCTCATTCTCACTGAGAACAGTCACACCAAGGGTGTTCAGTACTTCAATTTCAAGTTGGCTAAACAGAGGGTCATATACCCAACAGTGACTTCTGGGAATCTAGAAGGGAAGAATGAGTTGTTTACTTCAGCCCAAACATCTGTGTGCACCCATGTATAAGACCAGAGGAGGAGGAGATGAAAATGAATCCAAAAATGTACCTGGCACTTTTCCAACAAAAGCAGCAAAAACGTTAGCTGGTTTCTAGCTATGATGCAGGTGGCAAAGTTCCCAATGCCGTAACACACACACTTCAAATGGCACGTTCCTGTGACCAGGGTCTCTCTTGGGATAGAATCAGGGGCCACATCTGACTCATCTGGCAATGAGTCAAGATGCAGGTTTCCAAAGATGTCAGAAAGAGACCCCACAGGGGCCTTCAGCTGTTCCAGATGTTTTGTGAGACATCTATTGATGGTTTCTGAAAGAGCAGGCCCCCAAATGCAGTTAGAGGGCATGCTCTGACCCTGTGAACCAAATCATCCGCAAAAGAAGTTCACAGATTTGGGGAGAAAGAGATCAGGGCAGTAAAAGGTTTCAATTCTTCAGAGAGAGAAGCTGCCGGTCTCATTCCCAAACATGCCTGGACATATAGTCACAGTCACCAACTGACAGGCTGTCCTGGCCCCTGGACTCCCATGGTCCAAAACCAAAGAGCATGTTGCAAGCAGAAATTGGGTTTCACTCAAGGGCAGTTTCCATCTAAAACTATAATGTGAACTCATTCTAATTTAACAAGAGGCTCCTAGTAAATGTAGACTATGCTCTGAAATGCGTACTTTTAAAGTTGTAACAGACCAGGTGCGATGGCTCATGCCTGTAATCCTACCACTTTGGGAGGCCGAGGTGGGTGGATCACCTGACGTCAGGAATTGAAAGAGCAGCCCGGCCAACATGGTAAAACCCCGTCTCTACTAAAAATACAAAAAATTAGTCGGGCGTACTGGCGCATGCCTGTAGTCCCAGCTACTTGGGAGGCTGAGGCAGAAGAATCGCTTGAACCAGGGAGGTGGAGATTGCAGTGAGCCAAGATCACATGGCTGCATTCCAGCCTGGGCAACAGAGGAAGACTCCATCTCAAAAAAATAAAGTTATACTCTGTTTAAGTCTTCTCATGTAGAGGTAGGTTCTCTTGTCTCTCCTTTTATTGTACTGGTACTGAATTTAGCAAAACAAAAAAAAGCCATGCATTCCAACAATAAGATACCAATTTTTCACTTAAGAAACCAGCAAAGGGTCGGGCATAGTGGCTCACACCTGTAATCTCAGCACCTTGGGAGGCCGAGGTGGGCAGATCACTTGAGATCAGGAGTTCAAGACCAGTCTGGCCAATATGGTGAAACCCCATCTCTACAAAAATATAAAAATTAGCCAGGGGTAGTGGCGCACACCTGTAGTCCCAGTTACTCAGGAGGCTGAGGCAGTAGGATTGTCTGAACCCAGGAGGTAGAGATTGCAGTGAGCTGAGATCACACTCCTGCTCTCCAGCCTGGGTGACACAGTGAGACTCTGTCTCAAAAGAAAAAAAAAAAAGCAAGCAAGCAAGCAGCAAAGATACCTTTAAATAAGACCCCAGGCCAGGAAAAACGGGCTCTTCAGGTCAGTTTTGATAAAAGAATTGGTGAAAACTTTTTGGATAACCTGACAATAGATATCAAGTTGGTCACCATCTTTCATTTAATTCCACTTCTGGGAATATATCCTAAGAAGATCACCCTAAGTTTGGTAAAAGCTGTATGCATAAAATCGCTCATTGCAAAATTATGTATAGTAACTTAAAAAGGCTGGTTGTGGTGGCTCATGCCTATAATCCCAGTGCTTTGGGAAGCTATAGGTGGGAGGATCACTTGAGCTCAGGAGTTAGAGGCTGCAGTGAACTATGATTGCACCATTGTAGTCCAGTCTGGGTGAAGAGTAAGACCCTGTCCTAAAAACTGAAAACCAAAGGAAGAAAACTCAATGTCCCACAATAAAAATGTTATCTATAGTATGTCCACTCCATGCATAAATATTATGTGGCCACCCACACACTATGTTTAGGAAGAGATTATCACTGCATGAGGAAAAGGCTACATTGTAATATCACGGAAAAGGAACAGGATAAATATAAATTTCAGCAATAATAATGACAATATTTATTGCCTTGTATACAGCAGGCAAGCATTTAACTAAACAGCTTCAATTCCCAAAACTACAGGATATACACATTATCCCCATTTCACAGATAAAGAAACTGAGGGTCAGAATTAAGTGCCAAAAGACACACAGATAGAAGCGGCAGGGTGGGGGGATTTAGAACCCAGCAAGTTATCCCTCTGTGAAGCAAAATGTCCTCAAATGAGGACAGATCCTCTTTTCTGCCCCATAATCCCTACCCTTGGCCAGGTCATACCCACCTAGTGCTGAACTCCAGAAATCAGAGATAAACAGGTCCTTCCTGTTGAGAAAAAAAAATGGCACAGTCATGTCCCATCCATTTCAGGGCTGCCCCAACAGTAACTTTCCTGATCATGACCTGAATGCATAGAGAATGAGGTGCCCTGCAATGCAGGGCCCACCCTTACCAAGTGATAAGAGGGGAATATATGTTGAATATGTCCAGAGCCAGAGCACATACTGCTGGGGCTCAGAGACTGCAGGAGAGAGGATGCTGGAGGAGGTCCCTGATTCCCAGAGAGAGGTCTGGGTTTATTCTCGCTCTACAACAGAGCTTAGTATAGAATTGCAGCTCCATAAATGGTTGTTAAATGCTCAGAATTAGCCTTTCTGAGCTTTAGTTTCCTCATCTCTAAAATGGGGATAAAAATCATTCCCGCCACAGAGGAGTTTAGAAGCATAAAATGGGTTAACATTCTTAGCACAGTGTCTGACACACAGCAGGTGCTCAACAAATGGTATTTGTTATTATAAATAGTTCTAAGGGGAAAGTAAAGAGACAAAA
Source organism: Macaca fascicularis (assembly GCF_037993035.2). Taxonomy (NCBI): domain Eukaryota; kingdom Metazoa; phylum Chordata; class Mammalia; order Primates; family Cercopithecidae; genus Macaca; species Macaca fascicularis. The sequence goes on from NC_088384.1 coordinate 25,199,427, forward strand.
CCAAGTGTCTGGGCTTTCTTTATTCAAGTCAACTGGTTTTACAGACCCAGAGCAAAACAAAGTCAACAGTGAATTAAAATGAACTGGATTTGAACTGACAAGCCACAGCCAGAGACAGTGATTATGGGTTCAGAAAGGGGTACAGAGAATTGGAAGTCGGCCCTGAGGCCGCTGCACGTTTCTCACAGAGGGTAAAGGAGAGAGTTCTGACGTACGCAGGAATGTTTTATGAACTGGTAAATGCGTACATAGATAAACGCGTAAAATGCTGGCCCAATCTCAGAGCGATGGTGATTGCACCACACCTAGGTGTTGGGAGAAGCAGGGAGCTCCTGGGGAATACTGAAGCAGTTGAGGAAATCGTGACGATGTCAAGGGATATGAAAAATGCCTTGAGTTCTCCAAGCCCCCAGCCACATTCACTCTTACTGGCACCCTCTGAGAGCTTAAAAAGAATCGCAGGTGCTTTTTATTCAGGCTGAGCCAAATGGTGAACAACTTTCTCTTCGGAGGTAAACTCTGGGACATTGCTGCCTCTTGACCCTAATTCTAGTGGAGAGGAGCACACAAAATTAATCTAATATCTGCCCTTGTGATGGCCCTTCAGATGCTGATCTTAAGTGCTAACTAAAGCTGTTATGTATTGAGCCTAAAAAGAACTGCAAATAAAGGTAATAATACCAAATAACATTAATAGGTAACATTTGTGGAGTGCTTCCTCTGCATTAGGCACTCTCTGTGTACTTTCTAAGGTATGGAGCAAGGTATGTGAGAATCTGAGCTGGGATAAGCAACCAGCATAATGGAGAGCTGGAAGCACTGGTTTTTGTCACAAAGACCTGGGTTTGAAATCTGGTTCCACACATTTTCTTTGTCTCTCTGATAATCACTGAGCTACCAGGGTCCTAGCGTGCCTGCAATGTTTAACATGAAGTGTGCAGAATGATTAAGCTAGTGTCAGGCACATAGCAGTTGCCTGATGATAGCAATCACGTGTTCGTGTTGCTTCCCTTATGTTGCCACCACCAATAATACCAACATCGGCATAATATTAATAGCAAACATTGGCACAGTGCTTATCACGTGCCAGAAAATGGTTTCCGTTTACTAATTCATTGAACCCTCAAAACAAACCTACGTATGTACTATTTTCATCCCCATCTCACAGATGAGAAAACTGAGGCACAGAGATTACAAATTGTCCAAGGTCACGCAACTGTAACCGTAATAACAGGGAAGGCAACCTTTAACTGAGCGCTTACTATAATCCAGATCTTTAATGAGCTCGTTACCTACGTTAAATCTTCACAATAACTCCTTAAAGGGTGTGGCTTATATCGCCATTCTACAGATGGGGAGACTGTGGCTCAGAATTGTCCACGGGCGCAAAGATTCCATCAGGGCCCACCCCGCACTCACTCAGCCTCCCAGATGCGACGAAGCACGACTCCGCTGTCAGACTCGAACTCCGCCTTGGGACTCCGGGGCGCCGCCTCCCTCCGCCGCGGCCGTCGAGCCGCCGAGCGCCTCTTCCGCGGAGCCGCGGCCTGCCAGGATTCCAGCGCGGTAGCTGTGGCCGCAGCCATTGGTCCCTGACGTCAGCGGCGCGCGGCTCACTCGGCACGTCATCACCGCGCGCCGGCTCGCCAGGAGCAGGAGGAGGCGGTAGGCGGGGCGGCGCATGACCTAAGGCCTCTCTGCCGCGCGCGCAGGTACGGGGCCGGAGTCGCAGGTGTCCAGCTGCCGCCCACATTTCTGTTCCAGAGTCCCGAACCCCGAGCACTGGGATGCCTGGCTACTCCGGTGGGTGGGCGGCACTCGGAGGCGCGGGGATACAGAGGGGCGGGCCCCCAGTCTAGAGCGTGACCCGACCCCGCCTGATCTTTAGGCCTTCGCCCACCATTTCCCAGTCCCCTGGAGGTGGGGCCAGACGCCGCACAGCCCCCGTGCTGTTACCCATGGCTGCCTGCGCCCCGGGTGCTGTGGCCAGCAGCTTCCTGGCCCTTCTCCAGCCATTAGCGTCCGTTTTCCAGCCCTGCTGCTCCACTGAGGCCCTTTCCCACAGCACTATCACCAGCCCCTCCCCCAGGTTGTTACTATCACTTCCCAGGCTACCAGAGCCTTTTATGCTTACATTCCGACGTCTGTCCCTACGCCAGGGCCATTAGTGGTCTCTTCTGGACCTTTCAGAGATAAGAGAGGACCTCGGTAGTGGAGGGCCCAGTCCTCTGGAAAGAAGGGATGGGGAGTTTTAGGCTGCTGTCTTGGTTCCAGGAACAGAGATACCCCTTCCACAGGCACCCAAATATGCTCCATAGAGTACAAAGAGTATAGTCCTATGGAGGCCCAATCCAAAATATCTAGAGATGAGAAGAGAGAGAGATTTTACAGGCCGTCAAATATTCAAGACTTTAACAGACTGTATTTGTGTACCCATAGATTGCAGAATGGTGAGCAAGCATTTGAGACCATGTTGCTAGGGCATTAAGCTTAGATAAAGTGACAGTAGGAATGAGACAGTAGTTTTGAAGTGACCAAGAGGTTGTCACATGGAAGAATTAGACCTTGTTTGGTGTTTTCCTGCGGAGTGTTATCCAGGGTAGCGAGTGGGAGGCAGGTGTAAAATATAGAACACTGATTTCAGTTTGTTGGAAGGAGAAATGTAACGTAGAGAACCACGTATTTCGGGAGGATGTAAAGCAGAGACAGCCAAGGTAATTTTTGGAAAAGAGTGCAGGAGAGTAGAGTAAATGATGCCAGGGTTCCTTCCGACTCTGAAATTCCATGATACACTGAGCTGGCTTTCTCTCGTGGAAGTTTGAAAGCCATTTGATAAAGTTCTCTTCATTTTTTAGAAACTTGCCCCGCTCTGGAATTCTGCATGTTCAGTTTACTTTTGGACTGTCAAGATGATAGTTCCTTAATTTGGGTTCCATTATTAGCACAGCAACGGGTTTATTTGTATAGCTGTCCACACCTGGAGCATTTTCACCCTATCGTTTGATTTTATCTTCTGTGAAGCTTGTGGTGTGTTTCCCTTAACTGTTCAAGAGACTAAAGCCCTTACTCTGAAGCCTCTGCAGCCCTGCCTCTTTGATTTTGAAGCATCATTGTCACCCTTACAGAAAGCTCTTTCGCTATATACCATTCGTTAAATCCTGCTAGGTCACATGCTCTCTCACGAGTTTCTGAACTATCTATTCCTTGTGTTTATTTCAGAGCCAAGGCACTGATGTTTGAACTGGAAACTTCAAAACTTTTAATAGAATCTTCACGATGGGTTTGAGCTGGACAAGCTAGAAATTTCTTTAGAACCCCAGCTCTAGCATGCATCTCCCACGTTTGGCTTTCCTAGAGAGGAGCTTGAAGTGATGGTTCTGTAGACAGCCACAGTGACGCTCAGGAAACCAGATGAATGAATTTGACTTTTCTGCTAGGACTCTCTTCGTTATAGTTTCTCCCTGAGTTGTAAGAGGCATAGAAATATACAAGAAACTGAAGAACCTGCGAGGAGGGGAAGTGGTACTTTCCATGCTGAGTGAAAACTAACCAAGTGGCAGTGGTGACTGAAAACACTGAAACCTGCCACATCCAGATTCGCTGGATTGGGAGATAAAGGAACGGTAACAGCTGGGGAGAAAGAACTGATACTGGAAAAGAAAACCTAAATGAAGAGGATGAGGATGACTGCAAAGTAGATGGCCGCCTCCACCTCCACAGAGACAAAGTCAGCCTCGTGGTGAGTAGCAGGGCCTGCCATGGCATAGCTTTCGCTGGGCTGTTAGATAGATTTTTGGGGTTAACATAACAAAATACCACTTTCCTCAGAGCAGCTGAAACAAGCACATGAGCCATTTCTCTCCGAAGCTAACGTGTTCTAACCTTGCAAGCCTCTCCCAGTGTTTGAATGAGTCTGGCATTGCTGGGAGATTGTAGAAAAGATAAGCCACAGCCTGATCGTGCAGCCAGCTTTGATGATAATGTGGGTATTGTAGTCTTTAATTTGCAGAGATGAGGTATGGTTGCAGTTGAGAATTACGCCGTGTGGAAAGGTTTGGCCAGATTGGGTATTGAAGGGTATTACTCAATGTCTGTCTGAAACCCAGTTCCCTTCTCAACCCTAAATGCGTTAATCCTTTCCCATAATTAAGTTTAGCAAACATCAGTTGTGGAGGAGATGAAGGTGAAAAGCAGGTTTAACTAGAATTAGTAGGATTTAGTGACTGATTATTTATGTGGAAGTCAAAAAGATGGTGCAGTTCAAGATGACACTCAAGTTTTCTTTTGTGTGCCCACACAAGCAGGGATGCTTTCACCCAGAGAACGTGGGGACAGGGGAGGATGGGGTGCACATGGAGTTTCTGAGTTGGCTTTGAAACTTTTTTGAGGCCTTTTGATCTGAGCTTACTCTGCAGCCAATTGTACATCCAGCCCTAGGTATTGGGAAAGTGGACAGTGCCAGAGACCAACTTGGTGCTTTATTTATTTATTTATTTTTGAGACAGAGTCTTGCTCTGTCGTCCAGGCCAGAGTGCAGTGGCGTGATCTCAGGTCACTGTAGCCTCAAACCCCAGGCTCAAGTGATCCTCCTACCTCAGCGTACCAAATAACTGGGACCACAGGCTCACCCCACCATGCCTGGCTAATTTTGTCTATTTTTTGTGGAGATGGGGTTTCACCGTGTTGTCCAGGCTAATCTCGAACTCCTGAGTTCAAGCAATCCTCCTGCCTAGGCCTCTCAAAGTGCTGGGATTATAGGTGTGAGCCACTGTGCCCAGCCAAGTTGGTGCTTTTTCATCAGGAAGGCAAGGTGGGAGCCATGGAGGGAGGCCTCAGAGAGGGCATAGATCCAGGGGAGAAGAGAGCAGATGACAGATTGGTCCCATTGCTTCTTTATGTTACAGTCTCATAAATGTGTTCTCAGAAACTTAGAAATAAAACAGGTCCAGCCAGGCGCGGTGGCTCACACGTGTAATTCCAGCACTCTGAGAGGCCAAGGCAGGATTGTTTGAGTCCAGGAATTTGAGACCAGCCTGGGCAATATAGTGAGAGTCATTTCTACAAAAATTTTTTTTAAAAGTAGCTGAGCATAGTGGCACACTCCTGTAGTCCCAGCTACTTGGGAGGCTGAGGCAGTAGGATGGCTTGAGTCTGGGAGGTCGAGCACTGAACCACAATCGCACCACTGCACTCCAGCTTACAGGGCTACAAAGTGAGACCCTGTAAAAACAAAACAAAATTGAGGCCCAGCCTTTGAAGTGTTTGTTTTATGGTCTTAAAGAGGTAATCAGATAATAACATTAAGTAATATACTGCAGTGTAGTCTGTAAGAGTCTTTGAGGAAGAACAGAGGGTCATGGAAATTCAGAAGAAAGAGATTATCTCTGGGCCGAGGGAATCAGGAGACGGTTAATGAGGAAGTGTGCTTGAGTGATACTTGGTGAGGTTTGGCATGGTAGAGAGGAGTTCACAGTTTCTCTGTAAATTCACAGGCCCCGTTTTCTCCCTGTTACGGACTTATGGACTCACTATCCTGCATTGAAACTGCGTATTTGCTCAGCAGCCACCAAACTCACTGTGGGCCCTCAGTCGGTGTTTAAGTGAATGCATGAATTCCTGGTAGAAGGGCTGTTTCTGGAAATCTTTATGCTCAGCACTTACGAGGAGTGCATCTAATACATCCCTAACTTATTTTGTTATCAGAGCCTTAAAAGACAGTGTATCAGACCATGTGGTTGTATAGTTAAGGTTCAGTGTTTCAAATAAGAGCAGTCATTGTGGGCGCCTCATTTTTTTTCTAGCTGCTTATGTCTTCTCTGGCAGATGGTCTAACGGCTGGATAGAGGCATATTTTTAGTTTGAATTTCCTGCGCTTACAGAACGTTTTTATCTAATTTGTAGCTACTGGGGTTCTTTCTTCTCTGGGGCCACCTGAAGGCTTTCAAACACAGTAATGAGCCCTCCTCAGGCTGGGAAATAGGAAGCTATGTTTTAAATGCCGTGATCACTGGATGAAAGGAAACATGGCTCCATTCTGTTCTCTTGCCAGGTGGAATTATTTTTTTCTTTATGATGGTTCCAAGGTAAAGGAAGAAGGCGATCCAACAAGAGCTGGCATTTGTTATTTTTATCCTTCCCAGGTAAGCCACACAGCATTTTATTGTTCAGTGGGGATCCCAGTGCCTCCAAGTGATAACTTTTCAAAAGTATAGGGTTTACATTAGGACAGTTTGGCTAATCCAGACAATGACATTTCTACTGTCTTATTCTTAGTTGTACTATTTCTTGTTGTTCTGGTCTTAAAATTTCCAGGCAGCTCAGCACTTTCATTGTCTTTAGCTTTCTATTTCCATCATGATTTTTGTCTGCCTCCCTCTACCCCCAATTTTTTGATCAGATCAGTTTTTAAAAGTTAGTATTCAGCTGGGCACGGTGGCATATATCTGCAATCCCAGCTCTTTGGGAGGCTGAGGTGGGTGGATCACCTGAGGTCAGGAGTTCGAGACCAGCCTGGCCAGCATGGTGAAACCCTGTCTCTACTAAAAATCCAAAAATTAGCCGGGCGTGGTGGTGTGCTCCTGTAATCCCAACCACTTGGGAGGCTGAGGCACGAGAATCACTTGAATCCGGGAGGCAGAGGTTGGAGTGAGCAGAGACCGCACCATTGTACTCCAGCCTGGGCAACAAGAGTGAAACTCCATCTCAAAAAAAAAAGTTTGTATTCAAACATATACAAAAACAGAGAGGCAAGTATCATGAACCCTCATGTGCCATTAGTAACTTCAACAATTATCAATACTTTGCCTTTTTTTTTTTTTTTTTTTTTTTAAGATGAGTCTCACTCTGTTGCCCAGGCTGGAGTGCAGTGGCACGATCTCAGCTCACTGCATGCTCCACATCCCGGGTTCACAGCATTCTCCTGCCTCAGCCTTCTGAGTAGCTGGAACTATAGGCGCCTGCCACCACGCCCGGCTAATTTTTGAATTTTTAGTAGAGACGGGATTTCACCATGTTAACCAGGATGGTCTCAGTCTCCTGACCTCGTGATCCGCCCGCTTCAGCCTCCCAAAGTGCTGGGATTAAAGGCTTGAGCCACCGCGCTCGGCAATACTTTGCCCATTTTATATGACCTATCTTAACCTCCTCTTCTCTCTCTTTTTTTTTTTTCCTGGAGCAAATTCTAGGTGTTGCATCATCTCACCATTATCAAGCAACATCTCTAACTAAAAAGGACATTATTTTAAACATTACCATACCTAACAAAAGTTACAGTAATTAGCAACAGTAATTCCTTCATATTACCTGATACCCAGACTATATTCAGATTTTGCCTAATATATTGTCTTGGATGTTACTTACTCTGCTCTTCCTTCCTTCCATCCACGTATCCTTCCATCCTTCCATCTCTTTATCTTTTTCCTAATAAGGATCCAAACAGCATCCACATATTCTATTTGGTTATTTTGTATTTTAAGTCCTTTTAATAACAGTCCTCACCCAGCCACTCATCTTTTCTCCCCTCCTCCATGCCATTGAATTATTGAAGAAACCAGGTCATACGTGTAGTAGAGTGTTAGAATGTCCCACACTCTAGATTTGGCTGCTTTGTTTCTCATGGTGGTGTCATTTAATGTCTCCTATCCACTGTATTTCCTTTACATTAGTAGTAAGATCTAGAGCCTTGGTTAGGTTCAAGCTCAGTTTTCTAGGTAAGAATTCTTCATGGGTGCTGTGTACATTTCCTGTGCATCCCATACTGTCTGGCTGTCCTGTGCTTTGGTTAAGACTAAGGTTGATTAGGAGATTCTGTATTTTCCCTCCTGTGACCGTGCTCTGACATAGATAGTTGGGGTTAATCTGGGTCACTCTGGCCACTCTGTGTAGGGGATTTGAGTAGGAGTGAAAGGCTCATGCTTCTGCTAAGCATATGCCTATAATCCTAGCAACAGAGATGCAGTTCTGTGCAGTCATCTCATGTGTTCCTGCTGGGTGTTCTCTTAGGGTTCAGTCATCTCAGGCAGGGGTTGGCAAACTTTGTAAAGGGCCAGACAGTAAATATTTTAGGCTTTACAAGGCACGTAAGGTCTCAATCACATATTCTTCTTTGTTGTAACCTTTAAAAAGTTTAAGAACCATTCTTAGCTTACAGGCCATGGGAAAACAGGCAACAGACTGGATTTGGCTTGCAGACTTCAGTATGCTGTAAGAAATGATGCAAGAGTTCAAGAATTTCAGCTTCCTATCTGGAATGTGCTCCTTTCCCACAGACCCTGCTTGACCAACAGGAGTTGCTTTGTGGACAGATTGCTGGAGTCGTCCGCTGTGTTTCTGACATTTCTGACTCTCCTCCTACTCTTGTTCGTCTGAGAAAACTGAAGTTTGCCATAAAAGTTGATGGAGATTACCTTTGGGTAAGTTGAATAGACAGAATCAATGCAGAAGTGTTGCAATGATAAGTTTAGGAAGTTATGCTGTTTCTGAGTCTTGAATTTAGAATTATCCCCCCAACCACCGCATCCATGTACCGTGTTTAGTAATCACCCTCACTTCCTGTGGTACTCTCTGCATCTGCCCATTATTGTTGAGTGCTCTCCAAAACATTTCTAACATATCCTGCAATGCACATGGCTGGTTTCTCCTTTCCTTTCAAAGACTTAGGCCAACTTGTGGAAATTCTGTTTACTCTGTGTTGTAAATTGAGTTTTTATCGTCATCTTTTCTTCTCCATACTCTCTACACTTACTGGGTAAGTGACCCAGAAAAAACACTGATAGATATGTGTTAGGTTTCAGAGAACCCATTTAAAAAAATAAAAGAGAGTATTGCTTGAGTCCAGGAGTTCAGTATCAGCCTGAGCAACATAGTAAGACCCCACTTTACCAAAAAAATTTAAAAATTAACAAGGTGTGATAGCTCATGCCTGTGGTCTTAGCTACTCAGGAGGCTGTGGAGAGGATTGCTTGAGCTTAGGAGTTTCAGGCTGCAGTGAGCCATGATTGCCATGCACTCTAGCCTAGGCAACAAAGTGAGACCCTGTCTTAAAAAAAATAAATAAATAAAAATCATTCCTTTACATTCTAATAGTAGCATATAATCTAAAGTGCTGTTTCTCATGGCTACATTTATTTTAAGGCTTCCTCAGGTAAAGGGATGCTTAAGTGTGGGATGCTGTATTCAACTTTGTAGGTATTATTTCCAACATTTTGTTATGAAAATTTTTTAACATACTGAACAGTTGAATTTTACAGTGAATACTCATATACCTCCTTAATTCTACAATTAGCATTTTATTATAGTTGTTTTATTACCTATCTATTCATTCCTTAACCCTCCCATTAATTCAAATTATTTTTATTTTATATTGTTGAGACAGGGTCTCAATCTGTTGTCCAGGCTGGAGTGCTGAGGTGCAACCTTGGTTTACTGCAGCCTCCGCCTCCCAGACTCAAATGATCCTCCCACCTCAGCCTCCTGAGTTGCTAGGACCACAGGCATGCACCACCATGCCCAGCTAATTTTTTTATTTTTTATTTTTTATTTTTTTATTATTATTATTTTTTGAGATGGAGTCTCGTTCTGTCACCCAGGCTGGAGTGCAGTGGCCGGATCTCAACTCACTGCAAGCTCCGCCTCCCGGGTTTACGCCATTCTCCTGCCTCAGCCTCCCGAGTAGCGCCCGCCACCTCGCCCGGCTAGTTTTTTGTATTTTTTAGTAGAGATGGGGTTTCACCGTGTTAGCCAGGATGGTCTCGATCTCCTGACCTTGTGATCCGTCCGTTTCGGCCTCCCAAAGTGCTGGGATTACAGGCTTGAGCCACTGCGCCCGGCCGCCCAGCTAATTTTTTAAATTTTTTCTGGAGGCAGGGTTTCACCATGTTGCCCAGGCTGGTCTTGAACTCCTGAGCTCAAGGAATCCTCCCACCTTGGCCTCCCAGAGTGCTGGAATTACAGGCGCAAGACACTGTAACCCAGCCCCAAATTATATTGTTACAATTTTCTAAGTAAGTTGCACACATTAGTGTACTCTCCACACAGATACTCTATCATGCATATCATCAACTAAAATATAGTGTTTGGGGCCGAGCGCTATGGCTCATGCCTGTAATCCCAGCACTTTGGGAGGCTGAGGCGGGCGGATCACCTGAGGTCAGGAGTTCAAGACCAACCTGACCAACGTGGAGAAACCCTGTCTCTACTAAAAATACAAAATTAGCCAGGCATGGTGGCACATGCCTGTAATCCCAGCTACTCGGGAGGCTGAGGCAGGAGACTCGCTTGAACCTGGGAGGCAGAGGTTGCAGTGAGCCATGATTGCACCACTGCACTCCAGCCTGGGCAACAAGAGTGAAACTCCATTTCAAAAAAAAAAAAAATTAATTTTTGTTTGTGGTTACATGCTTTACAGGCATCTGTCTTGCCGCTTAACATTTGTGAAATTCGTTCATGTTGTTGCATCTGTCGGTGTTCATTCCATTTTATTAAACAGTATTCTGTTGTCTGAATAATTCACAATCTAGTCTTCTTTTGATGGACATCTGAACTGTGTCCTGTTGGGGACATTAAGGATAAGGCTTCTAGGAGCATTCCTATACAAGTATTTTGGTGAACACATGTTTTCATCTCTCCTGGGTGAATATCCAGTCCTGGAATTGCTGGGTCATAGAGTAGGTGTATGTTGGATTTTATAGGAAACTGTTAGACCTTTTCCTTTAGTGGTTGTACCATTTTACATTCCTACCAACAGTGTATGAGAATTCCAGTTACTCCACATCCTCGTCAGCATTGAGATTGACAGTCTGTTCATCTTAGCCATTCCGCTGGATGTGCAGTGGTATGTTATTGTGGTTTTAATCTTCACTTCCCTAATGACTAATGATACTGAGGCCTTTTCATGTGCTTAATGACCACTTGAATTTGTGAAGTGTCCACAGCCCTGCCCATTTTTTAAATTAGGTTTTATTTTTTTAATTGTAGTTCTTTTTATATCCTAGATACCAGTTCTTTGTCGGATACATCTTTTTAAAATAATTTCTCGGCCGGGCACGGTGGCTCAAGCCTGTAATCCCAGCACTTTGGGAGGCCGAGACGGGCGGATCACGAGGTCAGGAGTTCGAGACCATCCTGGCTAACACGGTGAAACCCCGTCTCTACTAAAAAATACAAAAAACTAGCCGGGCGAGGTGGTGGGTGCCTGTAGTCCCGGCTACTCGGGAGGCTGAGGCAGGAGAATGGCGTAAAAACCCGGGAGGCGGAGCTTGCAGTGAGCTGAGATCCGGCCACTGCACTCCACCCTGGGCGACATAGCGAGACTCCGTCTCAAAAAAAAAAAAATAATAATTTCTCCCAGTTTGTGGCATGCCTGTTAATTTTTTTGATGTCTTTTAATGAGCAGAAATTTTGCATTTTAATGAAGTCTAACTTACCAATTTTATCTTTTTATGGTTATTGCTTTCTGTGTCCTGCCTGAAAAAACCACTGCCTACTCCATTGGAGGAGATAGTCTCCCTTTTTTATTTTTGTAAGAATTTTATAGTTTTAGCTTTTAAATTTAGATCTGTAATCCACTTTGGGTTAATATTTGTGAATGGTGTGAGTAGAGGTCAAGGATCTTTTTTCTTTTTTTCCACCTGGATAACCAGTTCTTCCAGCATCATTGTTGAAAACATTTTCCTTTCCCTGTTGGATTTCCCTTTGGTTCCTTTACCAGAGATCAGATGACCATTTAAGTGTGGGTCTATTTCTGGACTCTCTTTGGCTTTTCCACAGATCTGTTTGAAGGTTATGTGTGAGTACCACACTGTCTTGACTTCTATAGCTTTATAGTAAGTCTCGAAACCAGATAGTATAAGTCCTCCAACCTTCTTATTTTCTCAAGATAGCTTTGGATATTTCAGGTTCTTTGTGTTTTCATTGTACAATCAGTTTGTCGGTTTCTGAAGAAAAGCTGGTGGGATTATGATTGGAATTGCATTCAGTCTGTTTATCAATTGTAAGAATTGAACACTTCTTACATGCCAGACTGTTGTAAGGTCTTGGATTACATCTGGGAACAAAGCAAAGATCCTTGTGCTACTGTAGCTTACATTCAGAGGAAATTTTTGTTTATTTGTTTTCTGTCAGGGTTTATTAGTTTAAATATCTGATGATTCCCTTAGGACAGATTCCTAGAGGTAGAATTATTACATCAAGTAATAGGAACTTTTTCAGACTCTTTAAACGTATGACCAGATTACTTTCTAACTCAGCAAGCACTTTTTTTTTTTTTTTTTTTGAGACGGAGTCTTGCTCTGTTGCCAGGCTGTGCAGTGGCGTCATCTCAGCTCACTGCAACCTCCGCCTCCCAGGTTCAAGCGATTCTTCTGCCTCAGCCTCCCGAGTAGCTGGGACTACAGGCGCACACCACCACGCCCAGTATTTTTAGTAGAGACGGGGTTTCACCATGTTGGCCAGGATAGTCTAGATCTCTTGACTTTGTGATCCACCTGCCTCAACCTCCCAAAGTACTGGGATTACAGGCATGAGCCACCGCACCCGGCCAAGTATTTCTCTCCTGTAGAACTAACCACTACACTCAGCATTTTGGAGATCTAGAGCTGGGAAGATTGCAGCCAGTTCTTGCTCTTAAAGCACTCCATCCAGCTGGAGAGACATGATGGCCATTCAAGAAGGAGTTTGAGTCCTGTCCATTGTTTGTAATGGAATCCAGATTAAACATCCACTGTCCAAATAACAGTCCTAACAATGCAAGGGTCAGAAGAAAGGTCAGCGTTATTGGCTCGAGTTAATAGAACAGACCTCATGGAGATACTGAAATCTGTGGTGGGCACTGAAGGTTATGAGTAAGTTCTGGGGAAATGAACAATAAGGAAGAGGACATTTGAGATTGCGCAACAAGAATTGAGGTACAGAACTTATTTGTCTGTGGAGATTAACTTGGCCAGAATGGAGGATGTGGACTCAGGCATAATAGAAGATCAATTTCAGTGGGCCAGTGAAGTCAGGTAATTGAGAGCCCTGGATGCCAGGATTCTGGGCTTGGACTCAAAGAGAAGGAAAATGCTTGTCTTCTGGTTTCTCTCTTTACAGGTGCTGGGCTGTGCTGTGGAGCTCCCTGATGTCAGCTGCAAGAGGTTTCTGGATCAGCTAATTGGATTCTTTAATTTTTACAATGGACCTGTTTCGCTAGCTTATGAGGTACGAGTATGGGGTTGAGGAGTCTTATATTGGGCCTCTTTATAAAAATCGATATTGCCAGAATGCAGCACTTACTCTGGGGTCTGTTATACTTCCTATAAACACATTGTGTCTGGGGACAAGGTCAGGGGCTCTCGGAGCCCCCTCATATGCCTTTGGGCCTAGTGGCATAGGTCACATTTATTCCAAATGTTTATCCCCTTCTCGTCTCTGGGATGTTTAGAAAGCACAGACCCTGCTTGCCACCCCCACCTGGCAGGTGGATCCGTGATTGGGTAGGTTTAAAACAGGTCCTCCCTTCTGGTCAGTTTCCTGTGTGAGGAACAATTTTTGAGGTAGCTGGGACTCTGGCCAAAGAGTCTGTCCCTCAGAATCTCAGATATTGACCTGAGGCTCTTTCTGTTTTAGAACTGTTCTCAGGAAGAACTGAGCACGGAGTGGGACAGCTTCATTGAACAAATTCTGAAAAACACCAGTGATCTGCATAAGATTTTCAATTCCCTCTGGAACTTGGACCAAACTAAAGTAACATTTTCATCCTCCTTATTCATTTTATATGTAAGATTAGGACTTCTGGATACTTTTTAATATTCCCAAAGTGAACTGTATCTGGAAAAGTGAGTAGAATGTCACTTCTCAGGCAGGGCCATGACAAGGCATGTCACTTCTCAGCCTCATTTCCCTTTTCCAGAGAATGGTGTCAGCATACCTGCCTTCTAGAACTGTTTTGATGGTCAAGTGAAACCGTACCTCAAATGACACCAAGTAAATGCTCAGTAAAGGGAATTACTGTTTTGTTCATGCCTCAGAAGTGTTGAACTCAGTAATCTGAAGGCCTTCTCTCTTCTCTCTTGATATTCTTATCATATGATCTAGTTATTCTCAGCATCAAAAATGCCCAGCATGAACATTTCAAACACATGGTTGCTGTCTTTGAGAGATAGTGGTTGGGAACTATTTTTGTATCTCTGAGCCACTCCGTTTGCAGTTAACACTCAGTGAACCCGAGGCTGCTTGTGTGGCTGGCCTGACCACCTGTGCTGCCCCATTAGGAGGCAGCTACCTGGGCCCTGACTCACAACCCTTTCCTGTGTCTCACTGCAATAGTAAATAGTGTCCCTGTAGCAGGGGTGTAGTGCTGTGATTCAGCCTTCACAGAGCATGACTCCACCAGACATGGGGAAGGGTTTTCCCTGCTCCAGTCTGGAAAACTTCCTGCAGCTGGCCCCAAAACTTTATAGAATGGCTGGCTGGGACGGAGCACAGTCTTGAGGCTAGGAAGAATAAATTTCTTAATGTGTCAGCAGCTCCGGAGGCTCCATTAACACCAATTCTAACAGCTGGTGGATACTTGCTGGTTCTAGCTGGCAGGTGGAAGTCTGAGGAGGCTGCTGGCTATTGCTGGCTCTTCCTGACCAGGTCCAGATGCTTTTCTTGTATTTTTGGGGACTTCTAGGCCACTGACTCCATACAAGGAATGTGGAACTGAGGCGTATTTCCCCGAGTGAAAGAGCATGATGTTTTCATTTTTTGTGATGGAATAGAGTCATGGAACCTAGTCAGACATCAGGCCACCTGTATCGCCATGGGGATTGTGCTTCAGAAGGAAGGTGGAGGATAGGGTAGGTGGGTTTCGCCTGGTACCATGACGTGTATTTATAGGATACACCCTCTTCTGCTGCTGCCATCAGGTCTTAGCATTGTCAGTGTAGATAGTCAGGGTCTCCCAGGCCATCTACTCTGACCCCTTTGGCAGTTTGGTGGGCATCTTGCTCTTTCTGTGTGTTTGTGCCCACCGGTACATATATGCATATATTGATTTTGTTTATTTTTGCTATCTCCTTAAATAGGATGACATGGTTTCTGAATGCATATAGTACATATGCCATATTTGCTGCACCTTCTAGCTTCTGGACAGGCCTCCTTGTTGTAAGAATTTGGCATTTAGTGGTGTCAGCAGTTCTGGGTATAGAGAGGTAGAATAGTCCCAAGCCATGGCACAGGTTTTACTGTGTGACGCATTCTCCTTTTCCAGGCTTTGAGCTACACCCTGTCCAGCTGTTCTGTACAACCCTTTCCCCTTTTCTCCCTTCCTGATTGTGAGCATGCTGATGGGTGGGCATGATGCCTCTTGCCCTGCACAGGTGGAGCCCCTGTTGTTGCTGAAGGCAGCCCGCATTCTGCAGACCTGCCAGCGCTCGCCTCACATTCTCGCTGGCTGTATCCTCTATAAAGGACTGTGAGTAACTCCAGACCCCTCTCCTCCAGCCCCATTCCCCTGCTGCACAACTGACCATCAGCCACCTCCAGATCATGGTGGGGAGCTCAGTCTCTGGCCAGTTCCAAATGGGCTGGTTTTGTCTAATATCGGGTAGTTTAGAAAGACAGGTGTGTACTGGTCTTTGAGCAAAGCTGAGAAATTGGAAATAGTTGTGTTCAGAAAAGAGTTGAGAATATACAAGGAATCCCTATAATTCTCAGTATAGGACATGCTGGAATAGTTGTCAGTCTGCAAAATGCTGATGCAGAGTTCCCAGCTTTGCCAGCAGCCAGCACTGCAAGTCAAGAGGCATGGAAGGGGCTTGGTGTGGCCCTCCTCCTGCTGTGGCCCTCCTCCCGCTGCCCAGAGGCCCTGGTGTGCTTACCTCGGCTCAGCTCTGCAAAACAGCCTTACAGGCCCTTATGCAGCTGCCTTCCAGCCTCTTGGCTGGGCCTGTGTCTTGGTTGGCCTCTGAGAATTCACTGTACTTCTTCATGTAGTTGGAGGGCCTCTTCATGAGTCTGAGTGCCCAAGAGCCACTCTAGGTCATCTAAGGCCTCTCTCCTCATGGAGGGTTTGTTCTCACAGCCCAGGGCAGGCAGGGCCATTGTGCTGTGCCCAGAGCTTCCTGAGGAGCAGGCAACTGCTGTGTAACTGGAGAAGCACTCGGGCTCTTGCAGGGGCCCTTGGGCCAGCAAGGCTGGTCCCTAGGTCCTGCCTTCTTTTGCCAGCCATGTGGCCTTGGGCAAGTTGCTTAGCCTCAATTTTCTCTTCTGGGAAATAGACATCCCTTGTGAAGAATGAAATAAGATGACAGATGCGGAAGAACCGAGCATAGACCCTGGTGCACTTTGCACTCTTCTTCCTTGCTCTGGTTCTTATCATGATGGTTAGGAATCAGCTGTGGGACTTCCAAGTTCGTCAGCGACATACCCACCAAAGAGAGTATTTTTTCCCCTTTTCTCATTTTGCGTTTCTTAAATATATATATTTGTCTTCTCTTTTTTGTAGGGATGAGGTCTTGCTGTGTTGCCCAGGCTGATCTCAAACGCCTGGCTTCAAGTGATCCTCAGCTTCCCAAAGTGCTTGGATTATAGGCATGAGCCACTGCACCCAGCCTGTATTTAAATTATATAGCTAATACATGAATACATTTTCACTGTAAACAAATCAATCAATAGAGGAACACACAGAGCACAATTTAAACCCCCCCCTTTTTCTTCCTCACTGTTTTTTTGTTTGTTTGTTTGTTTTTGAGACACAGTTTTGCTCTGCTACCCAGGCTGTAGTGCAGTGGCATAAACACAGCTAACTACAGCCTCGACTTCTTGGACTCAAGTGATCCTCCCACCTCAGCCTGGGGCAACAAGCACATGCTACCACACCTGGTTAATTTTTTTTACTTTTTTTTTTTTTTGTAGAGGTGGGGTCTCACTATGTTGCTCGTGGAGGTCTCAAACTCCTAAGCTTAAGTTATTCTCTGACCTCAGGCTCCCAAAGTGCTGTGATTACAGGAGTAAGCCACTGTGCCCAGCCTCTCCCTCGCTCTTAACCTGTCGTCATCATTGGCAGTTTGGTGGGCATCTTGCTCTTTGTGTGTGTTTGTGCCTACCAGTACATGTCTGCATATGTTGATTTTGTTTATTTTTGCTATCTCCTTAAGTAGGATCACATGGTTTCTCAATGCATATAGTGAAGATTTATTTATCATATGGGTCCACCTCATTCTTATGCGGGCTGCACACTTTTTGGGATTCTGGCTGTGTTGTGCTTTACTCTCTTGTTGATGAACATTCTGGTGGTTTACTCATTTTTTAATTGTTTTTGCCATTCTCCGTGTAATGAATATTCTTACACATACATCTTGGTACAAGCTGAGTCAAAGTGTTTGGATATTTTAAATGTTGGCAGGAACTACCAGAGTGCCCTCTGTAAGGGTTTTACCAGTTGAAACTCCCACCAGCCAAGTCCCCAAGATCCTCGTCAACACAGGCTGTTAGGCACCTTTAAAATTCAGTGTTTTGGTGTATTTCTTCTCACGGTGTTCTTGTTCTGTGTGTGACCTCCTAGGATTGTCAGCACTCAGCTCCCGCCCTCCCTCACTGCCAAGGTTCTGCTTCACCGAACAGCACCTCAGGAGCAGGTATTGTAAAGTCCACCCACCTGACTGGATGGCATCCCCCAGAGCACCGGTCACTGAGCCTGAGGCTGGAGGGATCAGGAGCAGAGGCCGCAGAGCAGTTGTTTCTCTCGGGCTTGTCAGGACCCCAAGTCCTCCTCAATAATGAAGCCATTGGCGAGGCTGAAAGAAAATGTTTTCTTCCACAAGCTAGGCTTGGGTAGTTTTTTTTTCCTTCAAACCAAGTAAATCTGTGAGAATTCAACTTTCCATAAGAATTTGATATCTCTTTATGTCAGGGAGATGTTAAGACTTTTCAGAGACAGACTGTAAAGGGTGTGTCTTTAGAAAGATTTAGGGGGCCGGGCACAGTGGCTCACGCCTATAATCCCAGCACTTTGGGTGGCTGAGGCGGGAAGATCACTTGAGGTCAGGAGTTCAAGACCAGCCTGGCCAACATGATAAAACCTCATCTCTATTTAAAATACAAAAATTAGCTGGGTGTGGTGGTGCACACCTGTAATCCCAGCTACTCGGGAGGCTGAGGCAGGAGAATGGCTTGAACCCGGCAGGCGGAGGTTGAGGTAAGCCAAGATCTTACCACTGCACTCCAGCCTGGGTAGCAAGAGTGAGACTCTCTCAAAAAATAAAAATAAAAAAAATAAGGAAAACAAACTCTTCTAAAATACTTCCATTTTATATTTATTTAATTGTTTTTATATTGAAAAAAAAAGTCATGCATGCTCATTGAGAATAAAATTGCCCATCATTGAACTGTACGGGGATAACCACTGCCAGCGTCTGGCATATTTCCTTCCAGTCCTTTTTTTCTTTTGTGTATGAAGCTGTGGTTTCCAGTGTATCGTGAGGCTCTCTTTTTACACTTATTAGATGAGCAGGCCTGTGAAATGCTGGTGGGGCTCTAGTCAGCCTCCTCATCCACTGTTGCTGTAGGTGTCAATTTGAGCAGCCTTTCTGGGAAACACTTTGATAATGAGAACGTTAAGGATGCCTTTTATTTTTTCCTAATAATTTGACTTCTAGGAATATATCAAGGAAATAATGTAATTGCTGAAAAACATTTATACTCAAAACTTGATCACAACAAGCTTTATGAAAGTGAAAAATCAGACAAAACTTGAATGCTTAAGGTAGGAGTTGGCAAACTATGGCCTGTGGGCCAC
This sequence comes from Macaca fascicularis, assembly GCF_037993035.2. NCBI lineage: Eukaryota > Metazoa > Chordata > Mammalia > Primates > Cercopithecidae > Macaca > Macaca fascicularis. The sequence continues at coordinate 25,218,184 of NC_088384.1, forward strand.
CTGCCTACAGTTGAAGTTTTATTTTGGCTGCTTTTGAGCTATAATAGCAGCGCTGAGTAGGTGGGACAGAGCCCATATGCCCTGGAAAGCCAAAAATATTTACTGTGTTGTCTTTTACACAGAAAGTTTACTAATTACTGGTGTAAGGTAGGTAAATGATTAATTTACTCATATCACTTAAACCTTCATAAAATTTTAATCAGCTGCTTAAAATGGCCAAAGATGTTTTAATGGCAGGAATTGCATGTTACTGTTTTAAGCAGAAATATGGTATTTTATATATTGTGGTCTCAAAAGTATAAAAAATGCATAGGCTTAAGGAAAAAATACCCAGTATTAATCGTACTAGCTTGGGGGTATGTGATTTTTTTTTTTGTTTCAACGCTTTGTCTAGAGTAAACTGAGGTTAGGCTTAGTAATCTAAAGCATGATTTTTTTAAAAATCACGAGAAAAAGAACACCATATAATTCTAAGATTGAAAGTCATTTTGGCTAGAAGAGCAGTTCTTGTTTGGTTTGGTTTGGTTTTGGTGGGTTCTTTTGGAACCCTCAGATTGAGATGAGAGATGTTTTCATTTTTGAGAAAAATCATCAGGTTTCAGGCCTCGATTGTGAACCAGAACAAACGAGAGATCTGGTATAGCATTTTGTTTAGGTCACATCTTTATAGTGAGAGTCACAGTACTTTGAGGTTTTTTTTTTTTTTTTTTTTTTTTTTTTGAGACGAAGTCTCGCTCTGTCGCCCAGACTGGAGTGCAGTGGCGCGATCTCGGCTCACTGCAAGCTCCGCCTCCCGGGTTCACGCCATTCTCCTGCCTCAGCCTCCGGAGTAGCTGGGACTACAGGCGCCCGCCAACTCGCCCGGCTAATTTCTTTTTGTATTTTTAGTAGAGACGGGGTTTCACCGTGTTAGCCAGGATGGTCTCGATCTCCTGACCTCGTGATCCGCCTGCCTCGGCCTCCCAAAGTGCTGGGATTACAGGCTTGAGCCACCGCGCCCGGCCGACGTTTTTATTATAATGGAATTTATGTGAATTCTACACTGGGGCTGTGGCAGATGTGACTGTATTCTAGAATGAGTTCCCCAGAGGTGTGAAAGAGAACACGAATCTTCAATTTTATTCCCAGAAGGGAGAGTCTGAGAAAATCAGAACATAGAGTGTGACGTGAGTTTGGGTGGAGCTGCTGCCTTGAAGCCTGTGCGGGCCTAGGTTCTTGCTTCATCCCAGCCATAGTGGGAGCCAGCAGCTTGGGGGAGCTTCTGTTCCATCTGCTTGGCTCTTAGCATGTGGTTGGGACAAGCTTTCTGGGCCTGGCTAAGTTTTATGAACAGATGGCACAGCAAATTCCTGATGGTTAGGTCAAGAGGAGAATGTGGTGCCCAGCGCCAACTTCTGTGTGTGTTTGTTTTCAGAGACTCCGTATGGGAGGGGATGCCCCGCAGGAACATGGTAAGTAGTGAGGCACATGGTTGCCTCTTGAGAACGGCGGTCTTTTATACTACCTGTCCCTTACAAGATGTGATGGGCCGAGCCATCTGCATGTTTGTTTCCTCTGCTCATAAGATTAGGAAAATGGACGTAACAGAGCTTCAAGAATCGAGTTACCCGCCAGAACCAGAACCTAACAGTAAAGCTATGATTTTAGGCATGCCTGTCAAATTCCTGCTTTCAGACCCTCCTTAACTTCATATTGTGAGACTGCTCGGTCAAGTGCCAGGGGATTGTGGTTGGGAGAGGGTAAAGATAAACAGCGACTGACAGAAAGACCTTTTGCAGGATGTGGAGGCATCCTCAGGAGAGTTACTTCAATTTATTCTGAAGCCTAAGTTGGAGCAGATCCCTTTCTTAGCTTATATCTTCTTTAAAAGTGCTTTTCAACCTTTCTCTCCTGAACATCTTCCTTCTCCAAAGCTGGGAGTCATGTTGCCTGCAGGGACTCTTTCCTTATTGGGCCCAGGAATTTGAGCTACAGTTTGGCAACCTGTGTCCTGGGCTGTGGAATGCCTTCACAGCACCCCTTTCAGAACTGGTGTGTGGGTTGGATGCATCTCAGAGCCAGTGTGTGGGTCGGGTGCATCTCGAGCCGGTGCGTGGGTCGGATGCATCTCGGAGCCGGTGCGTGGGTCGGATGCATCTCGGAGCCGGTGCGTGGGTCGGAGGCATCTCGGAGCCGGTGCGTGGGTCGGAGGCATCTCGGGGCCGGTGCGTGGGTCGGAGGCATCTCGGAGCCGGTGTGTGCGTTGGATGCATCACGCCAGTGCAATCATTGCCCCTCTGCCCTCTCGCCTCGGGGGAAAGCCCTGTTCACGTTGCTTTGCAATTCCAGGAGCATCATTGCCCCCGAATGTCCAGATTATCCCTGTTTTTGTGACCAAAGAGGAAGCCATTAGTCTCCATGAGTTCCCAGTGGAACAGATGACAAGGTAAGGGAGTGCACAGAGGGTTATCCTTACACCACACCTGAGGGACCCCATTGCATGATTTGTTAAAAAACAAACCTCTGATACATCCCACGCTTCCTTAATTCCATCTCCCCCACGCCCTGTCTTGTAAGGGAGCATCTGGATCTTGAGTTCGTTAAGAAACAGAGTGGCATAGTGAGATGATAGTGGCTTTCACATCCCAGATCTCTTACTTACCAGCTATGGGACCTTGGGCAAGTCCATTCCCTGCCTGAGCCTCAGTTTTTTCATCTGAAAGGTAGACACAATAGTATCCCTTTCGTGAGTTCATCATGACAGTTGAAAATAGTATATGTACACGGCTGGGCGCGGTGGCTCAAGCCTGTAATCCCAGCCCTTTGGGAGGCCGAGACGGGCAGATCACTAGGTCAGGAGATCGAGACCATCCTGGCTAACACGGTGAAACCCCGTCTCTACTAAAAAATACAAAAAACTAGCCGGGCGTGGTGGCGGGCGCCTGTAGTCCCAGCTACTCCGGAGGCTGGGGCAGGAGAATGGCATGAACCCGGGAGGCGGAGCTTACAGTGAGCTGAGATCTGGCCACTACACTCCAGCCTGGGCGACAGAGCCAGACTCCGTCTCAAAAAAAAAAAAAAAAAAGAAAAAGAAAATAGTATATGTACAGCACCTAGTATAGGGCCTGATGCATAGGAGACCTTCCAAATGTGGGTCAGTCTTATTCAGTGGGCTCTGCCATTTTCAGTAGGTGAGCCTGGTGTCACTGCGTGAAGCCCGGAGGACCAGATGTTTCTGTATTTTTACTCCTGTGATTTAACTCCAGTGGCCTCTTAGGCTCTGTGGCCTCAGGCACTACCTTGTCCTTGATGCCTGTGCTTTAGTCCTCACTATGGAAGGGCACTTGCTCTTCAGTCTGTCGACGTGCCCCTTCCTCACATCTCTCATTTGCCAGGTCTCCAGCATCTCCAGCAGGATTCCAGGATGGTTCAGCCCAGCACCATCCAAAGGGTGGGAGTACATCTGCCCTGAAAGAAAACGCCACCGGCCATGTGGAATCCATGGCCTCGACCACCCAAGAGCCCGCATCCCCTGACGAAGCTTGTCCAGATGGCAGGAAGGAGAACGGATGCTTGTCTGGCCATGATCTGGAGAGCATCAGGCCCACAGGACTGCACAGCACTGCTAGGGACGAGGTTCTTGGCCTTAGCTGCTCCCTGGGGAAGGAACTAGTCTTTCTCCAAGAGGAACTTGACTTGTCTGAAATCCACATTCTAGAGGCTCAGGAAGTAGACACGTCCTCAGGTCATTTTGCCTTCCTACATGTGCCTGTCCCAGATGGCAGGGCTCCTAACTGCAAGGCATCTCTCAGCGCCTCCAGCAGCCTGAATCCCACGCCTCCTGAGGACATAGCCATCAGCAGCCTGCACTCTCCCTCCGCTCCTGAGATGCTCACCCAGCCTGGAGCCCAAGAGCAGCTCGAAGACCGTCCTGGCTATAGCAGCCAAGTCCCCATTCCCAGAGCAGACGCTCTCCCCAGAAGGACCCGCAGGCGCTTGTCACTGCCTCGCTTAGATCCGGGGCAGAGAGGAAACAAGCTTTCCACAGGAAAACAAGGCCTGGATCAAGATGTTGATGGGTTCTGTGAAAGCCATGCAGCCCCCGGTCTGGAATGCAGTTCAGGCTCAGCAAACTGTCAGGGTGCTGGCCCCTCTGCAGATGGAATCAACTCCGGGCTGACACCAGCAGAGTCCTGCGTGGAGCTCGTGAGGATGAACCTCTACACTCACTGCGTCAAAGGGCTGGTGCTGTCCCTGCTGGCCAAGGAGCCGCTGCTGGGAGACAGCGCAGCCATAGAGGAAGTGGTGAGTGTCCTCAGACTTTCCCCTGCCCCTCTGCGGCCTCTGCTGATCTCCTGTGCTTCCCTCACAGCACTGTGCCAACACCCAGGGAAGGGATAAAGGCTCAGCCCTCAGTTGTGTGACCCTGGGCAAAACGTTCTTATTTAGAAAATGGAGGTAGCACCTGCCTCTGTGGGTTTTTGTTGGGGGTAAGAGTGAGTCAAGCACATAGCACTGGTGGCATATTGGCATCCAACAGGTATTGGTTCTCTTCTTGCACTGCTTCTAGTTTTGCAGAGTGCAGGCCTTGGAGGAAGGGAAGGCCTGAGATGGAATCCTGGCTCTTGTCCTCTAGCTGTGTGAACTCACCCACAGACCTTTGTCCCCCTGAGCCTCGGCTAACTCCTCAGTCATACAGGGGTGGTGGTAGATCCTCCTGTTCCAGATGCAGTGAGATAATGCAGGCAGAGGCTGCACGCACACATGCACAGTCACTGGTGTGCCACCCCTACTCATGGCTTCATTTCCTAGCATGGACAGCTCTAGGTTCCATGTCGGCTGGAAACTCCTCTGCAGTATGTCACAGCCTGGGTTGGAAGTTCCCTGGAAACCCTGTGTTTCCCTCCATAGCCCCAGCATCGTACCTGATCTGAAACTCCCTCCTAGAAGGCTGGGACATCTGAAATCCTAACTGGCTCTGGAGGGCTCTTAAACTATTCCAGCCCCTTCCTCGCTTAGAGGCTTAGAGTGGTAAACTGACCTTCCCCAGGGCCCACGCTGGAGATTCGGTTGCTATAGTAACAGCCTTGCTTTAGTAGGCAAGGAAAGTGGTAGCAACAAGAACAGCAGGTTGAAATTGCTGGAGGGCAAATGGTGTCTTGGGGCTTTCCTTGTTTTTATTCTTAAAACGTATATTATTCTAAGCTGATCTTAGTAGCATGCAGGGCTTGTGACCCTCCATAAATAAGCTAGTCACCTTGGAACACAGAAGAAGAGATAAGACTGCACAGCAGCTTCCTTGCACAGAACTCCTAGCAAGAGAGTGCTCTCTGGAGCTGTCAGGCTTCTCTATCCCCTTTCCACAGACACTGGATCACTGAGTTACAGCTCATTTGCTTCCTGTATCCCCATTCACCATAGCTGTGAGTGACTATCCACCTCCTTCTTATAACAGTGCAGGGAGTTCTGGCTGCAGTGTTACCCGCCTCATCTCCCTGCCGATGCCTTGGTTTTCATGCTCTATTCTGCAGTGTTGAGCCTTAGAAATGTCATTTTGAAGGGCCCAGTGTTTGAATGCAATAAAGTGGATATAATACCTTTCTTTTTACCTTCCCCACAGAAAGGAAAAAATAGCACAGGCTGCTCTTTGAGGAGATGTATTCTGCACCAACTATATGCGAAATACTTTGCATCTCTTATTTTAGCCAAGCCTTAGAACAGTTCTGGGAGGTAGGCATTGTAACTCCCCTTTGCCAGTAAGAAAACAGCCTCATTGAGATGAAAAGACCTCATGCAAGTGGCAGGTCCAGAGTTCTTGCTGGTTTCTGGTTCCCTGCCCCGGCCTCTCTGTCCCCCCACTGCCCTGCCCTTGCTGTGATAGCTGGGAAGCTGAAGAAAGAGGGTCAGTGTCCTGCCTTCTGTGGCTCGTGCTCTGTGGCATTATCTCCTGGTTTGTCAAAGTCTATCCATGCTGTTATGACATCAGCCTCCATGGGCTTCCGTGGAAAGCAGGGTTTGGTGCTGGCTAGGCCCCAGGAAATAGACTGCAGTTTTATGGAAGAAGAAAAGCTAATCTTTTCTTTTCTTTTTTTTTTTTTGAGATAGAGTTTCGCTCTTGTTGCCCAGGCTGGAGTGCAGTGGCATGATCTCAGCTCACTGCAACCTCCGCCTCCCGGGTTCAAGTGATTCTTCTACCTCAGCCTCCTGAGTAGCTGGGATTACAGGCATGCGCCACCAGGCCCAGCTAATTTTGTATTTTAGTAGAGACGGGGTTTCTCCAGGTTGGTCAGGCTGGTCTCAAACTCCTGACCTCAGGTAATTTGCCCACCTCGGCCTCCCAAAGTGCTGGGATTATAGGCATGATTGCGCCCAGCCCTGAAAAGCTAATCTTTTCTAGTATGGAGTGACTAACTTTGATCAGCCCACTGGTTTGAGAGTGGGTTTGTTAATCAGACCCAGAGGATTTCTGTTTTATAATCAAGAGAGGTGTTTGATTGCCTTTCCAGACGAGCCTTGAAAATACTTTACCTGATTTCCCTGTAGCCCCTCTGCTACTGTCTAGAAAAACCAAATACCCCCAGTTATGTTGAGCACACCCCTTTTGCAAGGGCTCCTTAATGATGTTACATACTCCCTAGCTGCCCTCGTGTCATTTGGCTGTCTTGTCTTTGGCTGGATCAACTTCCACAGGAAGTAGGGGTGGGGTGAGGGGCAACAGGGCTTGGGATGGTGGAAGGAGCTGTGGGTGGAGCAGCCAGGAGAGTTGGCATTGGGGCTGGAATTCCCTCAGAGGGAGCGAAATAGGCTCACACCAGGGGGCAGCATAGAGCCGATGATAGTTCATTACTCAAAACCCAAGATAATCTCATTGACCTTCAAACAGTGATCAGATTAATTATTTATTACTACAGTAGGACATTGAGCTTCTATGTACAGTAGATGAGGCTTGAAGTTAGTGTGAGAGTGTTGCCATAAAACATTTTATGAGAAAACACCTTCCCCCAAGTAGGAAACCGGTACCTCTAAGGGAACGTGTGTGCCACATATTACTCCTGCACGCTGTGTCACACGCTGACATTTGTGCCACTTGCTTTCGTGTGCAGTAGAAGTTAGAGGACCCAGGAATTAGCCTCAGCTCTGCTTCGCCTAGGGCCGTTGTGAGGATCACATTATGTAGCAGTATATATCGGGGGCTGGCAAACATTTTATGTAAAGGACCAGAAAGCAAATATTTTCAGCTTTGCACAGCTTTTCAGCTCTGCTGTTGTAGTACAAAAACAGCCATAGACAGTATATAAATGGTATGGCTGTATTCTGGTAATTATTTATGGACATGGCATTGGAACCTCATATAATTTGTACATGTTACAATATTATTCTTTTGACTTTTTTCCCCAACCATGTAAAAAATATAAAAACCATTAAGTCTCAGGCTGTACAAAAACAGGCAACAGACTGGATTTAGTTTATAGGGGGGAGTTTGCCGACCCCTGGTATATGTGAAGTCACTTGGCTATCAGTAAAAAATTATCCACATGTCATCTGACATAGCATCTTGTGATTAACTGTGTGTTTCTTGTTAAGTGATCCTATCTTGAGTGCAAGTTAGGCAGAAGATTCTGGAAGCAGAGCTCAGTGCCTGTGGGGAAACAGTTTTCGGCACGGCTCACTCTCTGTTCCTGTTGTTTCTTCCTCTGGACACCAGCTCAGCATGGAAGGGATGACTGTTAGCAGGTTCTCGAGGTCCAAAAACTTTCAGTGAGGCTGTGGTTTGACTTCATGGTGAATGCTTGTGCATGCCCATGCGCGTGTCGGTGCATGCACACACACACACATCTGTTCAAATAAGAGGCTCTGTGTTAAACTCAGTGTTGGTCAGGCTGTCTCAGTGATCTGAACATGAGATACTATGCTTGTCTTTCCTGAGTACCTATCTTTTTACATAACTCTGCACCCTTGATTTAAACCAAATAGCTCATAAGTTGGCAGTGCTTGGCATTATATGTGTTCATTTAGTCATTCATTTAGTGGATTCATTTACTGAGCACCTACTAGGAGTCAGGCAGTCTACTAAGCACTGAGGATACAAAACTGAGCGCATAGTAGAAAATAACTTTATATGTCACACCTATGGACTTGAAATATCATTTCTGAGACATTCGTACAGGAAAACTGATTTAACACCCCAAAATAACATGTAAGCTTCATGACATTCTCTTCAGAAGCATTCTGTTTGCATCTCTATACTTTTTATGTGCACTTTTTTTCTTACATAGCTGTTGAGAAATAGTCCACAAATTATCTGTGATCTCTAAAGAGATACCATTTCTTTTGTATGATTATTTTCATTTCCTGGACTCTGTAAAAAGGCCCTGCCTCAGGATAGCACTTTAGAGTTTATGAAGGACTTTTGGATGTGTCATTTCATTTAAGTCACTTGGCAGTCCTGTACTGTTCCCATTTTGCAGATGAATAGAAAAATGAGGCGCAGAAAATTTGGTAACTTGCTCCTGGTCATTTGACTAAAAAGAGGCTGAACTTGGGATGTTTTTTACCTGGGAACTGCAAATGCTGGGGGACAGTCGCCTTCTTTCTTGTGGCTGAAGCAGGCCCAGGAAACCCCGTTTCAGACCAAGCCCATTACGATGGGCCTGGCGTACTAAGTCAAGCCCTCAGTGGAGCTTGAAGAACGCCGCACAGCCATTGAAGAATTATATGATAGAATATTTAAAGATGAGAAAAGCAGTTCGTGCTTTGTTGTTAGGTTAAAAAAACTATCAGTCATTATTTATGATTTGATCTCGTTTTTACTTTACAGAAAAAGAGTTACACAAAACAATATAGTCCAGTGTTTTCAATTGTACTTAAACTTCATCTCCTTGGAGGTTTGTAAAAATACAGGTACTTGAACCCACCTCCTTGACAGTCATCCTCAACTGTGTACCTCCTCTGAACCATCAAGTGCAGAAAGCTGTTTGACTGACACTTAGTCCTTCTAAGAAAGCCAGGACTAGGCTATCAGTGCTAGATGTTGCAGAGAGAAGTTACCTTGTTACATCCGGTGAGGGACTTCTCTACCTGGGGCCAGTGAGAAACACTGGATGGTCCCAGGCTATTTGTAATGTGAAATCATGCAGCCTGGGGAGGAAAGCCATGGTTAAAATAAGATACACCACAGTGGGAACAGTAGCTATTACTGGATGGTGAAAAGATGAGTAATTTTTCTTATTAGTTTATTTTTTTACTCATCTCTTTTCTGTCTCCTACAATATAATCATTAATTAAAAAAACATTAGAACATAAGGGTGAAAGAAAAATGTTGGTGAGAGTCCATTTTGCTGGATCAAGTAAGCAGTAAGATACTCCATGAATGATTTTTTTGTTTGTTTGTTTTGTTTTTTGAGACAGAGTCTCCCTCTGTCACCCAGGCTGGAGTGCGGTGGTACGGTCTCGGCTCACTGCAGCCTTGAACTCCTGGCTCAAGTGATCCTCCCGCTTTGGTCTCGCAAAGCACTGGGATTACAGGTGTGAGCCACCATACCTGGCTGGAGGATTATTTTTTAACTAAGTCTGTGGTTAACTAGCCCTCAGAAGGCTTGCTGAGGTCAGCCCTACAAGCCCATGACCCTCTCCCCATTTGCAGTACCACAGCAGCCTGGCGTCACTGAATGGGCTGGAAGTCCACCTAAAAGAGACGCTGCCCAGGGGTGAGACAGCCTCCACGAGCAGCACCTACAACTTCACACATTATGACCGCATTCAGAGCTTGCTGATGGGTAAGAACCAGGCAAGGGGCCCAGGGCGATGGGGATGCCAGATTCTAGAGACGGGTGGAGGTGAGAACTCGAGCCCCAGCATCGTGATGACACGGCTGTGCACAGAGTTGTCGGACCTGCATTCAGGGCTCTCTGTCACCGGGAGCCCACTCCCACTGAGTGTGGCGTTCACTGGGCAGACGCTTGTCTGCTCATGTGTCTGTTTCTGGTGTTTCCCAGTGTTTGGAGAGAAGTTCATGTTCACATAACTGTGATAGGTTTGTCTCAGAATGTTGAGATCCACACGCAGAAACCGGGTGCTGCATTGCATGGCGGCAGCAGCAGAAGCCCAGCGCCCCAGGCCTTTGTCTCTGCCCCGGGCAGCCACACTCATAGCCTTGAGCCGTGCTCAGTCCCCGTGTTCAGTACCAGGCTTCAGGGGGTGGGAGGGCGGAGGGTAACTGTCTGCTCTTCACAACTCTGTGTCCTCTTCTGGAAGCAAACCTGCCGCAGGTGACCACCCCGCAGGATCGCCGCTTCCTCCAGGCCGTCAGCCTGATGCATAGTGAGTTTGCCCAGCTGCCCGCGCTTTATGAAATGACCGTCAGGTGAGCCTCCCTGAGTCGATCCCCCACTACTCTCCACGGTCCTGCTCACGGGAACCACCTGTGGGGCCCAGGCAGCGCCTTATTCCTAAGTAGATGAAGAACTTTCTAGTTACTCTCCTTAAGGCCTTCCTTTGTTCCTATTGCCGCCATTATCCACTGTTGTGCGGTCACGTGCCATGGACTTTCTGCTTCCCTTCCTACTTTAGACGCTTGGGGTCCAGCAGTGAAGGAACCTGAGGTCCTCGCCATCATGGAGCTACATCCATTACTAGGGATGGCGGCTCCATCTCCTTGCCAGAAACAGTGTTGAAATATTGTCGTCTTTCTAATTAAAAAGTCACATGGCTGGGCACAGTGGCTCACACCTGTAATCTCAGCACTTTGGGAGGCAGGCGGATCACTTGAGGTCAGGGTTCAAGACCAACCTGGTCAACCTGGTGAAACCCTGTCTCTACTAAAAATACAAAAAATTAGCTGGGCAGGGTGGTGGGTGCCTGTAATCCCAGCTACTCAGGAAGCTGAGGCGGGAGAATCACTTGAACCCAGGGGGCAGAGGTTACAGTGAGCCAAGATAATACCATTGCACTCCAGCCTGGGTGACAGAGTGAGACTGCATCTCAAAAAAAAAAAAAAAAAAGTAATACATGCTGATGATACAGTCATGCAGAATGCTTGGAAATCTATCACGTAAAACATTTTCCTCTCCCCTCACCCCATCACACACCAAGAAATAACCACATTTTACAGTTTGGCATGTATTGCTCCAGGTTTTATTGGTTTTTGGTTTTTATTTTTTGTACATACAGATTAATTGTATTTTTAATTATTTTAAGTTTTCTAGAAAATAGGATCCTACTAATGTACAATTTTACAGTTGTCTTTTTTCACATTATGGCATAGCTTGAACATCTCCATGCCAGGAGAAATATAGATCTATTGATGATTATTGTAATTTACAGTATTTAACCAACCGAATTTGTTTTTTTCTTTCTACATGCTTCTCTTATGAAACTGGAAAGGGAGTTTGGGCTTTAGAGATCACTTTATAAAATCCCTGGGAGGCTGGGACCTGAGAATTTGGTTGACAACTGGTAACAGAAAATAAAGCAAGGTAGCAGGTCAAGGGCAGTGCTGGCAATGTGTATATTAGTCCACGTAGCCCTTGGAACCATATGGTCAAGGGCATTATTTTTTATTTATTTATTTTGAGACAGTCTCACTCTGTCGCCAGGCTGGAGTGCAGTGGCTCAATCTCGGCTCATTGCAACCTCTGCCTCCCGGTTTGAGACGAGTCTCCTGCCTCAGCCTCCTAAGTAGCTGGGACTACAGGCGCCCGTCACCATGCCCAGCTAATTTTTGTATTTTTAGTAGGGATAGGGTTTCACCATGTTGGCCAGGATAGTCTTGATCTTTTGACCTCATGATCCGCCCACCTCGCCCTTCCAAAGTGCTGGGATTACAGGTGTGAGCCACTGCGCCCAGCTTCAAGGGCATTTTTTAAATTCTCATTTTACAGATGAGAAAATTGAAGCACAAATAGGATAAGCAGCTTGCTCAGGGTTGTATTCTTCTTAAGTGGCAGGGCCAGGATTTGAAGCATGTTCTCCAACTGTTCAAGCACAGGTATGACCTTTCCACACAGGTTTCAGTGTCACGGCAGTGTGGTCCAGTGCGAGGGGCATGGGTCACGGTGGACTGACAGGGAGCCGGGTGGGTGATTAGGATGGTTCCGATGCCCTGTCACCTGCCACACTTGAGTGGCAGGTGTTCTGCTGCCTCACACTGTTTCCAGCCAATATCTCAATAGATCTTTCTGTCAGAAATGTGTCTTCTCTGGCTTTAATTCACAGCTGCCCCAGGCTGGCCACCCAGAGGTGACTTGCATCTACAGTCACTGGTTTGGGAACTGGCTGTGTTGGGGGGTGTGTGTCTGTTTTGTGGGAGGTGGAAACAAAATGTTAGCATCTGCTACACCAACCACCTTGTGGCTCTGCAGTATGTCACCTTTCTTGGAGCTGAGAAGGGTTTAGTGTTGAGATATGTAGCCCAAGGCATTTGTTGAGAGATTATTTTAATAATAGTAATAGAAACAACAGCTACCATTTCTTAACCACTCACCATGTGTTAAGCACTCACTTAATCTCATTCTTAAAAAAAAAAAAAAAACATACACACACAACTTCCCTGAGGGCACATACTGTTACAAATCCACTGTACAGATGAAAAAGCTGGGACTCAGAAATGTTGACTAGCAGCCCAGGACACACCCTAGGAAGTAACAGGGCTGGGATCGGCACCTGAGTGTGTGACTCCAGATCCATGCTCGTTACCACCTGGCCTCGGAGCCCTCCCACAGGGCTATGAGAAGAGATTTTCCTGCTGGGCCAGTGGGTGCACCCACTAGAGACACTGAAGCTTGGAATAGGGTGGGATTTTTCTCCCTTCTTACAAGGAAGGAGAGAATTGAGTGAGGGGAGCCTTAGTAGTCCCTGACTCCACCCTTTTTCACTAGATTTGGGGGAAACTGAGGCTCATAGGATAGTTGGAGAGGCAGGATCCAGAAACCAGGGGGTTTACCTTGGCCTGAAGTTGGCTCCTCCCAGGTGACTCTGCCTCTGTGTGGTGCCCTCATCCCTCCCTCTGTGTCCACAGGCTTCCTGTCACTTCATGTCACATCCCACTCCTGTCCTTCACTCCCCCTCAGTCTATCCAGCTGCCCCCAGTGTGGAGAGCAGACTAGACTCCTTTCTCAGACACTGCCATTGCCTTGTCATAGAGGCAGGGCAGCCCCAGCTACTCACTTTGAGCCTCAGGGTCCTTGTCTGTGAAATGGGACTAAACCACCGCTGCAGAGCTTATGTGAGGGGCAAAGCAGAGACTGTATGCAGAGCACATTGCATAGCTCAGTATATCAACAAGCCGGCACTCCACAGTTGCTTTATGCAGCACTTATGACTCCCGTCTCTGTGGCTGCTGCCACCGTGGATGGTCCCACCACGGACTCTTCCAGCATCTAGTGAGCTGAAAGGAAGGAAAGATGGTATTGGCACTGAAGCCTGAAACTCCGCTGAATAAATAGAATCCCGTTCCATGACAGCTGCACATGCCACATTGGGCGTCCCGGGTCCTCCGTGACAAGAACCTCACCGAGGTCTCTGGGTGGTCTGTTAGCACCAGCAGCATCGGACCATAGTCTTCTTTCTTCTTCCAACAGAAACGCCTCCACGGCCGTGTACGCCTGTTGCAACCCCATCCAGGAGACGTATTTCCAGCAGCTGGCGCCTGCAGCACGGAGCTCTGGCTTCCCAAACCCTCAGGATGGCGCCTTCAACCTCTCTGGCAAAGCCAAGCAGAAGTTGCTGAAGCACGGGGTGAACTTGCTCTGAGCTGCGCCCAGGAGGTGACTGGGAAGGAGAAAACCAGCAAAGGAAGTTCTGCCTTTTATAATCGAAAAGGCCCCTCTATTTTATTTTTCTTGAAAACATTCCCTTTTTTAGGAACGTAATGATATTTGAGTTTTTGTTACTCCTTTTGCAGATAGGGATGTGTTTGCGGGCGGGGGTTAGTTCTTTAGGTCAGGAGACCTAGAGCACTTGATAAAGAACTGTATTTCATCGGTGGCCTTGGGGCCGGGATGGGCTTGGCTCCCTCTCTGCCACACTGAGCCTGAGGTATTTCATATCTCCTGCTCCTGTTCCATCCCAGCTTGAACTGGTGCCACAAGATTCCGGGTTGGCATTTTTTCTAGAACCTGATCGTCCACTAGCCCAGAGTGTGTGTTCAACCCCGACACCAGGTGGGTGGTAGGCGGTGTGACTGCACAGTGAGGAGCCGGGTCTGTGAGCAGGCAGACTCCACGCCCACGTCGCAGGTAGGTTTCTCCAGTGCGGTCCTGCTGGGAGGTCCAGATCATTCCTGCAGGGAAGCAACAGCACACGGAGACCGCCTGGTTGAATTCTGTTGGAACTCTACTCAAATCTAGTAGAGGGTGTCTTCTTTGGACCCACAATGGGGGCAAGCCTTAATAATACGGAAGGGAGTTTGGGCTTTTGAGATCCCTTTATAAAAGCCCTGGGGGCTGAGCCCTGAGAATTCAGCGACAGCAGGACCAACCTGCGCTGCCTTTGACTACAAGTGGGCTGCGCGGCTGGTTCCTCTTGAGCGAGTGTCCCTAAATAGGAGTTTACAAGATGTCTGAGGGTAAAAGCAACTGTGCTTTTCAGTGGTGGCTGCGTGAAAGGGAATGACATTCATTTGTGTGTTCCTGGACTTGTGTGGTACTTAAAACCTCAGTTCTATTACATTATAGTCAGACTTTTTTTTGATAGTATGAGACAGATTGCAGGATGAAAATACTTGTCAAAATCTTAACTGAATGTTTACTGGAAGTACTTGAGATTCCATTTGAAAGTTGTATGGTTAATAATTTCATGTCAGTGAACTGATATCTGATGTTTATGATATGGTGTCTTTTTCTTGAAACAAGCTTCCAAGGACTAAAAATAAAATAGCCAAAAAACACTATTGAGTTCTGCGTAATTAAGTGGCAGCATTTTTTGTGGCAAAGGTAAGGGTTAAGATTGTGTGTGTGTGTGTGTGTGTGTGTGTAACGTGGGCACATCCCTCTTTCCCTTCCCTGAGTTCAGTGTGGCTGGGTAAGGACCGTCTGTTTGCAGGGGTGCCAGGCTGCTGCCTGCCGCTCCAGGGAGCAGCAGCTGCAGCTGATCCAATACACCAAGCCTGTGTCACCCTCTTCTGTCACCTCTCTCCAGGATCCCTCCTGTCTCTTGGATCCCATCTGCCTAGATGGAAGAGGATCCTATCTGAAGCTAGGATAAATGTTGTCTTACTCCTCTACTATGTTCTCCCAGAAAAAAATTCATTGCAGGTTCTCTGCTGTGGTTGCTGCAGCTCCAGGAAGCCCCCGCAATGTCTCGCCTTATCTTTGACCAGTGGTCCCCAGTACCCGGCCAGAGAAGACAACTTTATAATGCCATTTGTGTTGTGAAAATTCTTCCACTGACCCAAAATGGAACCATACAAAGCCTATTCCTGTATATGGAAAAGTCTTATCGACCTGGATTAACTCAGAAAAAGTAAAGTCCTGAAACTTGACTTTGCAGGTGAGCCCCTTTCTTTCCTCCTTTGATCTTGCTTAGTTTCTGCAGTGGAGGTTCTGCTCAGAGCCCCAGGGCACTGGCAGCTGCAGCTGTCATCTCTAAAGCTTGGTAACTGTGGCCCAGAGGCTGCAGAAAAGAAACACTTAGCCCGCTGTTTTCCTTTTCTCATATTTCAGAGGTTTCAGGGGGTCGCTTAGGACACCGTTTATCCCACAGCCCCAGGCCCATCCCCTCAAAATTAGTGCTCCCAGAGTACAGGCCCAGCGACGGATGGCCAAGCAGCATGTTCTTGCTGGAGTGGGCACCACAACCTCCTATGGCCACGTTTCCCAGGGGAAGGCAGTGTTTGCAGGACAGCCTGCCCACCCTGGACTCCTACTTGACACCGAGTGCCACTGTCAGTCATCCAGGACCACAGATTCTAGTGGCTCTTCAGGGCAGAAAAGCCTCTGTTTTGGCTCCGTCTGTGCCATCCATCTGCCACCTGTGAACTGGAAGGATAAAGGTCCCATGAGTGATTAATAGTGGTGTATTAGTCCGTTCTCACACTGCTAATAAAGACATACCCGAGACTGGGTCATTTATAAAGGAAAGAGGTGTAACTGACTCACAGTTCCGCAGCGCTGGAGAGACCTTGGGAAACTTACGATCACGGCAGAAGGGGAACCAAACACATCCTTCTTCGCATGGTGGCAGCAAGGAGAAGTGCAAAGTGAAGTAGGGGGAAAGCTCCTTACAAAACCGTCAGATCTCGTGAGAACTCACTATCACAAGAACAGCATGGAAGTAACCACCCCCGTGCTTCAATTACCTCCCACCAAGTCCCTCCCATGACATGTGGGGATTATGAGAACTACAAGATGAAATTTGGGTGGGGACACAGCCAAACCATATCAAGTGGCAGTCAGATTCCTCCTG
This sequence comes from Macaca fascicularis, assembly GCF_037993035.2. NCBI lineage: Eukaryota > Metazoa > Chordata > Mammalia > Primates > Cercopithecidae > Macaca > Macaca fascicularis. Next base: position 25,234,564 of record NC_088384.1, read on the forward strand.
GGAAAGGACCCCCAGAGGGGACGTTTGAGCTAATCAAACTGTCTCCTCCCCTGGAGGGAAGCAGCTAGACTTCTGGGCCCTTGTCACTTCCACAGATAGAGGGTGGTAGCAAGTGGAGCCCAGGGGCTTTGTTGGAGTCGCCTTCCATGGTGTCTGCCTTGCATATTTAACCCCCTTGGTGGTCCTTTCCAATGTGGCTAAGATGTACTTCCCATGCTGCCCAGTTACTGCGCTCTTAACACCCCACCCTGCTCCGAGTGGGTGAGTAGCAGCAGCAGCGCTTTCTCTGGTGTGGGCCTGCCTGCCACAGGCCACTTCCCTGTGTGTGCCGTGAGCTGAATGGTGGCCCCCGAAGATCAGGTCCCAATCCCCAGAACCTGTGAATGTTGCCTTGTTGGATCAGATGTTTGCAGGTGTGGTTGAGTGAAGGATCTTGAGACGAAGAGATGATCCTGGCTTACCCCGTGGCCTCTAAATACCCTCACAACTGTGCTTTTAGGAGAGGGGCAAGGGGAGGTTACTCACACGGAGAAGAAGGCCGTGTGAAGATGGCAAAGACTGGAGTGATGCGGCCGCCAGTCAAGGAATGCCAGCAGCCACCCGGTGCCAGAAAAGGCAAGAAGTGGATTCCGCCGTAGAGTGTGCAGAGGGCCTGTGACTGTCAACATGCTGAATTCAGTCCCGTGAAACTGATTTCGGACTTTGGCCTCCAGAACCGTGAGAGCATGGGTTTGTGTTGTAGGCCTCTGGGTGTGTGGTCATTTGTTACAGCAGCCACAGGAAACAAATCCATCCTCCTGCAAACTCGCCTTCTCCTTGTGATGCCCAGTTCCCTCCCTCTCAGTAGCGCCAAGCCACAGAGCACGGGTAGGGCATGAGAAGAGCTGGGGCCCCACACGAGGTTGCCGTGGTGCGGGGCACAGGGGAGCCTTTAAGCAGGGGAGTGGGACGGGCGCGGTGTCACGCCTGTATAATTCCAGCATTTTGGGAGGCCAGAGCGGGTGGATCACTTGAACTCAGGAGTTCAAGGCCAGCCTGGCCAACATGACGAAATCCCCTCTCTATTAAAAATACAAAAATTAGCCAGGTGTGGTGGCGCGTGCCTGTAATCCCAGCTACTCGGGAGGCTGAAGCAGGAGAATCGCTTGAACCTAGGAGGTGGAGGTTGCAGTGAGCTGAGCTGAGATTCATTGCACTCCAACCTGGGCGACAGTGAGGCTCTGACCCCCCTCAAAGAAAAGGAAGAAAAATGCAGGGGACTGACTTGAGCTGATTCTTGTGAGGAAGGTCACTAGCTCCTGAGTAGGGGATAAACTGGGCAAGAGTGGAGACCACCAGGAGGCTGTGGTCGTCCAGGTGGGAAGGGGAATGGCTGAAGCAGAGAGGAGGCCAGATAATGGGCAGACACACATGGGCACAGATTAGGTTTGGGGCAGGGAGGGACAGCTCCAGTGGAGAAGGCAGCCAAGGAGATAGATTCCTGCCCTGAAGGAGCTGGCGGAGGGACTGGCAGGAAACCCACACTAATACTCAGCCTGTGTTCCCGACACACACACGCCTGTCCCAACCCCTGAACCCACCGCTGCTCCTGGGAAAAGGGCAGTGGGTGTGGGAAAGCACTTGTCCCCTGCTTTGCTTCTTGATTCTGCTGCCACCCAGCTCTCTGTGAGGAGACGGGGGAGGGCAGGTGTCAGACCCACGCTCGGCATCCTAGCTTAGAAATAAAACCTACTCTAGATCTTTCTTTCTTCAACATATTTGTTGAGTTTGGGAAGCTTACAGTGAAGATTCTAAGGGCTTCAAGGTGAAAATAGGACACCTTTTCTGTTGATCCAGGATTTAAATGTCCAAACCTGAAATTAGCTGTACTTCCCCTGAGAATAAAACCCAGAGAGTGCTTTGGAATCCTGTCAAGAGCTGGGAGGTGTTTTATGATTGCCTGTATATGCTGAGGTCCAAGCTGAGAGTTGGAACCCTTCTCCCCTGCCCTGCCTCTCTATTGGCTGGGCCAAGCACCCCAAGGAAAGGCCTTGGGGCCCTGGCCACCGAACCCATGGGGAGGAGAGGGAGACAAGTCCTCTGCCAAGTGTGCTGCTAAAAGGCACCTTGTTCATCCTTCCTCCCCACCCAGGCTGGGCCGGCTCCTATGGCTGTGGCAGGAGCACATGGGCTTTGGTGTCAGACAGGTGGGTTCAAATTGCAGCTCTGCAACTTATTGCTGGACATCAGGGCAAGTTGCTTTTCTGTCTCTGAGCCTCAGTGTCCTCTTCTTTAAAACAGGAAAAGGAAATGTATGTAAGGACTTGGCCTATCATGGGCCCTCAGCAAATGGAGGGCCCTGTTGAGTGTTCTGAGAAGGCACGTGGCCTCCTAGGACAGGGAGAAGGACCTGGGGGCCGGAGGGGTGTGGTCCTTCTGCATGCTGAGGAAGTGAGGCCTGGATGTGTGTCCAGACTACAGAAGATGCGCTGTGCTGTGGGCCTGGATACTCAGCTTCCAATTCCCGCTCACCCTCCAGCTGGCCGCGTGACCTTGTTCATGTCAACTGCCTGCTCTGAGCCTGTTTTCTCATGTATTAAATGTGCAGTTGACAAGGATAAGATAGGGGAAGGAACCTCATAGGGTGCACAATACTCTCCATGCTCAAAGAAGCAGGTGCCCTCACCTTGAACTTGGGGGTGGCTAATGTGTGGGAAGCGGGGAGAGATGGGGAAGGGCAGGTACCCAGAAGTGAGAAGCAATGTGTGTGCCTGGGAAAGAGGCGGAGAGTAAACCAATCCCTGTGTGTGCTGCCTCCTGCCTCCTAAAGCTGCAATCTGCTTGAGTATTTTCCCTGCCATCTGTCAGCAGTTCTAAAATATGTGGCCTGATTCTGTCCTGTTCCCTGTGTTTACATCTGGTTAGCAAGACTCGGCTGGGGAGTTAAATGTTATGGAAGGTTGCTGGCAGCAGGCATGATGGTCCTTAAAAACCTCATTTTGCCGGGCGCGGTGGCTCACGCCTGTAATCCCAACACTTTGGGAGGCCAAGGCAGGCGGATCACAAGGTCAGGAGATCGAGACCATCCTGGCTAACACGGGGAAACCCCATCTCTACTAAAAATACAAAAAATTAGCCAGGCGTGGCGGCGGGCGCCTGTAGTCCCAGCTACTCAGGGAGGCTGAGGCAGGAGAATGGCGTGAACCCAGGAGGCGGAGCTTGCAGTGAACCAAGATTGCGCCACTGCACTCCAGCCTGGGTGACAGAGCGAGACTCCGTCTCAAAAAAAAAAAAAAAAAAAAAAACACCTCATCTTGTGCTTAGCCTCTGCTACTCATATTTATATCCTGACAATGTATATGGAGTACCTCTCCCATCCACCCAGACCACGACATAATAGCATCTGACCAAAACCTCACTTGACACTCACAGAGTGGATTAGGACTTTTGGTGGCAAGGGATAGAAACCACAACTCAAACTTGGCTTACGAATAAAAAGCATGTTTATTGGCTCATGTAACAGAAAAGTCCAGAGGTAGAGCTGGTTTCCAGCAGAGCTGTGTTGAGGACTCACGTGATCTCCACAGCGCAGGCCCCACTTGCCTCTGTGGGTTTCTCTCTTGGCTTCTTTCCCTTCACCCCACACACCCAATAAAAAGTGGCCTTTCTTTCGCAGTGGTCCCAGAAAAAGAACTTGGATCACGTGCCCAGCCCTGACCCAATCTCTCAGTCGCGCAGAGTTTGGAAGACTGATTGGTCGGATCTGGATCATGGGCCCAGCTCTGGAGACCCAAGGACTAAGCCTGGGGATGTTATGGTCTTGCGAGAGGCTCATACTGTTGGCAGGACAGGGTTAAAAGCAGTGGCTGCCGGCCAGGCATGGTGGCTCATGCCGGCAATCCCAGCACTTTGGGGGGCAGAGGTGGGCTGATCACTTGAGGTCAGGAGTTCGAGATCAGCCTGGCCAACATGGTAAAACTCTGTCTCTATTAAAAATACAAAAACTAGCCAGGCATGGAAGCAGGCGCCTGTAAGTCCAGCTAGTCGCAAGGCTGAGGCAGGAGAATCACCAGAAGGTGGAGGTTGCAGTGAGCCGAGATTGTGCCACTGCACTCCAGCCTGGGCAACAGAGTGAGACTCTATCTCAAAAGCACAAAAACAGTCAACAAAAAACAGTGGCTGTCCTCTAGAGACCAAGGTTAGGTGGCCTGCCCGGTGTTACACAGGGGCATAGCTCAGACTTTAACCTCCAGGCTGCGTGGTTTCAAAGGCCTTACCCTTCTTACTACTCACAGCAGCGACCCTCAGCCCGAACTACACATTATAATCATAACCAGAAGTGAGTTTAAAACAAAGACCCATGCCTGGACCCCACTCTCAGAACAATGAAAAAAGATGCTTTGGGAGTGGGGTGTGGACTTTGGGGTTTCCCACAAGTTCCCAGGTGACTGCATCGTGCAGCCACAGTCAAGGACCAGCACACCAGGATCACTCCTCTACCCTACAGCATGCTACAGAGCACTCAATGTTAGAAGTTCAGTGGCTGTCACCCAGGACAGAACCCAGACAATCTGGGTGACTCTAGGGGCTGATGAGCAAGTGCCTGGGAGAAATGGTTTGGGATCAGAAGACCCGGGGTGTGACCTTGTACAAATAGTAATTGGTCTGGCCTCGAGTACACGGGAACAGAGGGAGCTTGAGGCCAATCCAGGCTGTCTCCAGTGGAAGTCAGGATTTCCCGTTTGCAACCAGCTGGCTACCCTTTCTCACTTTGAGCCTCCAGAGCTACAAGATGTAAATTAGTTTAGCAATTGCCTAGTTGGCAATGCACACTTGGGGAGGGTGAGAAACATCGCAATCCCAGGTGAGTGGTGCTCTTCCCTTCCGCTCGCTGTGGCAGCCCGGCCAGGACTGCTGGCTGGAACCCCGCTTGCAGGCGAAAACACGCGACAGCCTGGCTGCTTCTAGGGCTCCTGGCTGGGAGACCCCCTGTCTCCCTCTCTTCTAAAGGGAAAAACATGAAAAACGTAGCTACTGAGGGCCATGTTTCTTCCCCTGTGATTAGACACAGGCAATTGAAAGTAGCCACTGGCTTCTCTGGCCACACCCACTGCTGTCCCGATGTATTTTCCCATCTCTTCCGCCTGGCAACCTTCCTCTTCACCTGTTTCTCTACTCCGCTGTGGCAGAAAGGGAAACAGTGTTGTTGGGTGCCCTTTATATGCCAGGTACTGCACATAGCCACAGAGGAGAAACTGAGGCTGCGAGAGGCTGAGGGACTTGCTCAAGATCCCAAGGGTACAAACTCCTGGCACGGAGTCCTAGATCCTCAGCTTCTCGGAAGCCAGAGTCCTCGTTCTTTGCCCAGTTTGACATCTATTGCTCATTAACGTACCCTAGATGTGCTCTTGTTGTCCCCACCCCGCTAGTCCCATTACTTTGGGACATTTTGCTTCATTCACTATCCACAATCAGTTCTATTGACCCACCTGTCTCTGTGACATGACTCAAAACACAAAAGCCTCAAAGTCACTTGCCCTCTTCTGCCTGGCAAGTCTTTGTTTTTTGTTTTGCTTTTTTTTTTTTTTTTTGGACAGTGTCTTGTTCTGTCATGTTGGCTGGAGTGCACTGGCACGATCTAGGCTCACTGCAGCCCCCGCCTCCCAGGTTCAAGTGATCCTCCCACCTCAGCCTCTCAAGTAGCTTGGACTACAGGTGTGCACCACCACACTCAGCTAGCTTCTTTGTTTGGTAGAGACAATGCCTCACTATGTTACTCAGGCTGGTCTCAAACTCCTCGGCTCAAGCGATCCTCCCCGCTCAGCTTCCCAAAGTGCTAGGATTACAGGCGTGAGTCACCGAGCCTGGCCTGTCTTTCTTTACAACAGATGACCTCATCACTTCACTCTGGTTTTCAGCAAGATCCTTTATTTATCTTCTGTTCCTCAACCACGTCACATGAATGCAGGTAGCTAGGTACCTGCGCGGGCTGATGGTTTTGTAAACGCAGAGCAGAGTAGTCAGGATGTGTATAAATCATGCACCTCAGTGATTCTTTAACAAGATACTTAATGAGTAAAAAAACTTCAGGTGTGTTTGAAATGTCTGCCTTTTCCTGCATTCTCGTCCCTGACAAATATCTGTGTAGACATTTTACTCAAATGTAGACATGTGCTCTTTGCACACTTCCTGGTACCTGCCTGGTGCATTTCAATTGTGTTTTCTTTGGATGGTTGTACCTCTTAGAAGCTGTTGTTTTCCATTTGGGTCTAAACACTGGACCTGCACCTGCGACCAGCTGTATATTCCAAATCACTCCTCGGCTTTATAAATCTGACACTGCCCATAATATATTATTCAGAAAAGGCATCTCTAGTGTGGCTGGCTGGCTATGCTTTCACACATCAGCTAACACAGGCTATTTCTAGACTGAGTGCTTCAAACTGGTCTCCTGGGACCTTTTCCTTCAGGAAGAGATCCACATGTTCTTCACAGGAGACCAGAAAACCAGCACGATGGCCACGGGTCCTCTGGGCGTGTAGGTCTTCTCTGTCTCCTCACTAGCACACACTGGCTTGGGCCATCATCATGCAGTGCACACCTTTGTGCTGTGACAAAGACACAGGGCCAACTCTTCCACTATTTCTGAGTCTAGTGTTTGAACATTTATGTACAGACAAAAAAACAAAAAACAAAACAAAAAAAAAACCATAGGCAACAGAACTCCAAAGCAAAACAGAAACTTTGGTCAGATCTATTATTCCAGTTTTGCCAGAGAAAGGCTTTCCCCGAATGTCACTGGGTGAGTGAGGTCTTATCCCCCTACAGCTCCTATCAGCCAACCTGGTGGCCTTAACGTTCATCATCGTGGACTCAAAACAGCTAAAACTGGGAATTTTCCAGGCCCAGTTTGGCAGTAGGGCTTCTGTAGGCAGTGAGGTAAGTGGATCACACGTTCCGTGGCTGATCTGTGTGAGCCGAAGCTTGGCACTGGGGGACACCAGCTTCAGCTTTGCAGGAAAGCCGTGTTTAAAGAGTAGCCTCCAGTCCTGCCGGCCCAATGCTTTTGCCATCAGGGACCTGACAAGGTTTAGGGTGAGGTGAGCGATGGTGACAGTATCCCTGGGCTGGACGCTGTGCGCCATCCTGACCGTGTCTGGCAGCCTCTCCACCCAGCTATGAAGCCAGTCAGGTGCGGGAGCTGCAGACTGTCCCTCTGCCCTCGGGCGGCTGAAGGGCCCCCTGTGTGCCAGCATCAGAGGCCAAGTTCTCCAGCTCTCTGGTTTGCAGTTTTTAGTTTAGTTTTTTTGTCTTTTTGTTTTTTTTAAGATGACCACAAGAAGTTTTACATTATTACATTCAGACAAATAACCATTTAGTTACTCTTATTTCGGAGCACTGAAAAAAAACAAGTAGGAACAGAAGACAGACTTACAAGGGCTCTAAGTCTCTGGTCACAGAATCAAAGGAATGCGCTGTTAGGCCAGAAAAGGAATCTCTGAAGCAAATGATTGGAAGGAAAAAAAAAAATCTAAGGAAATACAAGCTGAAAAGTTTCCATTTACAATAACCAAAGGAAAGAGGGACCCGACATGATATAAAATCCCAAAGAAGAGCTTTCCGCTGAGGCAGGTTTCTGAGCGTGGAATCATCACACCGGTAGGGACTGGACCGGACCACAGTCTGCCCAGACCCCACCTCGGCCCCTCTTGCCGACTCCAGCACGGGTAATGCTCTCATCGTCCTGGAGCAAAGATGAAATCAAGGGCCTGCCGTTCGGCCGCTGCGACGTTTGGATGCCACAAATCCACCATGAAAACCACCCGAGGGCCATCCTCTGCTGAACCTGGGGGGAAGGAGGGGTGAGAGGAGAGGTTCAAACCACCCTGGAGCCAGGACCCAGGGTCCAGGCAGGGCTGGACCGTACGTGCTCAGCTTTGGGGCAGGGACCCATCCTGTCCCTCGGCTCGGATCGGATCACCTCCTCTCTCACTGAGAACATAAACCTGGCTTCGTGGGCTTCTGAGCAAGGTGGACAAAAGGAAATGGGGAGCTGGAGGGATCTTTATGTGGGAATTTTTAGGGCAATGAAACTCTTGTGTATGATACTGTCAGGGCAGGTCCGTGTCATCATCCATTTGTCAAAACCCACAGAATGAATGGACAACACCAAGAGTGAACCTTAATGTCAACGATGAACTTTAGGTAATAACAACGCGTCAATACTGTGTGTGTGTATGTGTTACGGGGTGATACGAAGGGGCCTCCTTGGTACTTTCTGCCTGATTTTTCTGGAAACATAAAACTTCTCTAAAAAATAAAGTCTATTCATTGAAAAACAAAATAATAAGGAAGCGGGAAAGGCAGCCACTCACCTTCGTGGAACGCAGCATGCAGGAAAGAGTCATCAAACAGAAGGCAGCGCCCTTCTGCCCAGCACTGGGGCTCTCCCCCCACCACCAGCTCACAGCCATTTGGAGTTTTCAGACCTTGTAGGAAAACCAGAGAAAGGAAAGTGAAGGCAGGCAAGATTCAGGGAAGGCCAGGAGGCAGGGGGTGATTTGCCTTAGTGAGAGTTTTTGACTTCTAAAGCACCTGACCTGCCTCAGCCCCTCTGGAGCCCGTGCTATGGTCTGAAGGCTTGTGTCCCGCAAAATTCCTATGTTGAAACCTGACCCCCGAGGTGATGGTGTTAGGAGGTGGGGCCTTTGGAAAGTGATCAGATCACGAAGGCGGGGGCGTAATAAATGGGAGTAGCACCCTTATAAAACAGGCCCCAGGGAGCTTCTTTACCTCCTTTCACATCTTTTTTTTTTTTTTTTTTTGAGATGGAGTCTCTGTTGCCCAGGCTGGAGTGCAGTGGTGTGATCTCGGCTCACTGCAACCTCCGTCTCCCGGGTTCAAGCGATTCTCCTGCCTCAGCCTCCGGAGTAGCTGGGAGGCACTGGATTAGCTTACAGGCACCCGCCACCTCACCCGGCTAATTTTTTTTGTTTGTTTTGTTTTGTTTTGTTTGAGACAGAGTCTCAAACTGTCTGGAGTGCAGTGGTGTGATCCTGGCTCGCTGGAACCTCTGCCGCCCGGGTTCAAGCGATTCTCCTGCCTCAGCCTCCCAAGTAGCTGGGATTACAGGCACCTGCCACTGTGCCAGGCTAATTTTTGTAGTTTTAGTAGAGTCGGGGTTTCACCATCTTGGTCAGGCTGGTCTTGAACTCCTGACCTTGTGATCCACCCACCTCGGCCTCCCAAAGTGCTGGGATTACAGGCATGAGCCACTGCGCCCTGCCAAGTTTTTGTATTTTAAATAGAAATGGGGTTTCACCATGTTGGCCAGGCTGGCCTCGAACTCCTGACTTCAAGTGATTCACCTGCCTCGGTCTCTCAAAGTGCTGGAATTACAGGCATGAGCCACAGCACCCGGCCTGACATCTTTTTTTTTTTTTTTTTTAGATACAAGGTCTTGTTCTGTTGCCCAGGCTAAAATGCAATGGTTCCACCATAGTTCACTGCAGCCTCCACCTCCTAGGCTCTAGAGATCCTCCAGCCTCACCCTTTTGAGTAGCTGAGACTATAGGTGTGCACCATCATGCCCAATTAATTTAAAAATTTTTTTTGTAAAGATGGGGTTTTGTTATGTTGTCCAGGCTGGTCTTGAACACCTGGCCTCAAGCTATCCTCCCACCAAAGTGTTGGGATTACAGGCAAGAGCCACTGCTCCTGGCCATCTCCTTGCACCAGGTGAGGTCACGGTGAGAAGGTGTCATTTCTGAACCAGAAGCAGGCCCTCACCAGACACCAAATCTGCTGGCACCTTGATCTTGGGCTTCTAGCCTCAGAACTGTGAGTTCTACATTTCTGTTGTTTATAAGCCACCATCTAGATCCTCACTGCGCTCTTGGCAAAAATTCATTCCTTCGTTGGCTTCATCTATTCTGGGTCATGGCTTCCTTTGATGAAAGTCACAGACTGACATTTGTACTACACTTTGAAGCCCAACCAGGGGACCCCCAGAAATCGAGGGAGGTTGCATTTAGAACCCTGCCTTACCCAGTAACTGTGTTTACTGTAGTCTCACCTCTAGGACTATCTCAGTTACGATTAAAGAATCAAAGGCTCAGTGTTCTCCTCTTTGGGTTCTAGCCTTTTAATCCATTTTGAGGCTGGAGGATGGCGTGCTCTTTGTCTGCCCTCATTCTGGGAAACTGGAGGACACTTCTAAGGTAATGGCTGAGGTTCAAGAGGAAACAGACTGGAACATTTGTAAGAAGCCGTATGTTCGGCCAGGCATGGTGGCTCACACCTGTAATCCCAGCACTTTGGGAGACTGAGGGGCAGGCAGATCACCTGAGGCCAGGAGTTCGAGACCAGTCTGGTCTCAAACATGGTGAAACCGTCTCTCTACTAATAATCCAAAATGAGCCGGGTGTGGTGGCAGACGCCTGTAATCCCAGCTACTTGGGAGACTGAGGCATGAGAATTGCTTGAACCCAGGAGGCAAAGGTTGCAGTGAGCTGAGATTGCGCCACCGCCCTCAGCCTGGGCGAATCGCACCACTGCACTCCAGCCTGGGCAACAGAGTGAGACTCTGTCTCAAAAATAAAAAAAAAATTAAAAAGAAGCTGTATGCTTCCAAGGCCAGTGGGGTCTGGTTGGAACACTGCCATGTGTGACCCTCAGTCACACTTTCCAACACAAGGGTCTGCAGAAGCACTTGGCCCCCATCGCTACCTTGATGTCCAGAAAAGAAGGGGCCATCGTGGCTGTCTGGTGATTTCAGAATGGGTCCGGTCAGCCCGACAGCTCTGAGGAAGGCCTACCCAGGGGGAAGCAGAGTCCTGGAAGAGGAGCTGGGATGGGTGGTGGTCTCGTCTGTCTTCAGTGACTCACTGTGACCACAATGACCCTGGGCAAGTTGGCATTCCCCTGACTGAATGTCCTTTAGCACAAAAATGAAATAGCTTTCCTTCCAGCAGCCAGAGTATTTTAATGTATTCTTTGAACCAGAAATAATGGTTCCAGGAAGTACGTTCAGAGTAATAATTCAAATAAAGAGGCCACATGGCGGAAAGAGAAGGACAGAGGACTTGGGGACAGATGAATGGTTGCGACCCTTATGTGCTGTGTGACTTTGGGTAAGTCACTCAGCCTCTCTGAGCCATACCCTCTTCATCTGTAAAAAGGGGACATTAGCATACTGAACCTTCCAGGGCTGCTATGAGATTTTATCCTTGTTACCAATAACTGAAGACCTACTGTGTCTTCCTACTCAGCTTTGTGCTAAATACACACTTTACAGGCATCGCTTCACCCACTTTCCAGATGGGGTAACTGAGAAGTTAAATGACCTGCTAAAAAGTTACCATTTAGTGTTGCTGAGTCAGCCTGGCTCCAAAGAACAGGCTGTTATAAAACTGGACATGATGATATAAATGCTAGTTGTTATACTATTAACAGAAGAATTAAAGTGATTGTGGATTTTTCTTTATTATTACTCTTTTTTGAGATGGAGTCTCGCTCTGTCACCCAGGCTGGAGTGCAGTGGCACGATCTCAGCTCACTGCAGCCTCTGCCCCTCAGGTTCAAGCGATTCTCCTGCCTCAGTCTCCCGAGTAGCTGGGATTACAAGTGTGCACTACCGTGCTCCGCTAATTTTTGTATTTTTAGTAGAGATGGGGTTTCACCATACTGGCCGGGCTGGTCTCGAACTTCTGGCCTCAAGAGATCCACCTGACTCGGCCTCCCAAAGTGCTGGGATTACAGGCTTTAGCCACTGTGCCTGGACTGATTTTCTTGTAGTTAATATGTGTGATGGTTAATACTGAGTGGCAACTTGATCGGATTGAAGGATACAAAGTATTAATCCTGGGTGCGTCTATGTGGGTGTTGCCAAAAGAGATTAACATCTGAGTCAGTAGGCTGGGGAAGGCAGATCCACCCTTAATCTGGTAGGCACCATCTAATCAGCTTCCAGCAAATATAAAGCAGGCAGAAAAACATAAAAAAGTGAGACTGGCCTAGCCTCCCAGCCTATATCTTTCTCCAGTGCTCGAAGCTTCCTGTCCTCAAACATCAGACTGCAAGTTCTTCAGTTTTGGGACTCGGACTGGCTCTCCTTGCTCCTCAGCTTGCAAACAGCCTATTGTGGAACCTTGTGATCGTGTGAGTTAATACTTAATAAACTCCCCTTTACATATATATATAATATACATAATATATATATTTATATATATCCCATATATACACATATATAATATACATATATACACACACATATATACACTATTGAGAGTTGAAACATATTAGGGTCCTCTTAAAGGGACAGAACTAATAGGATACATATATACACACACATAATATATACATATATATGTGTATATCTGTATATATGTGATATGTGTATATATTATATATATTATGTGTATGTGTATGTGTGTGTATATATCCTATTAGTTCTGTCCCTCTAAGAGGACCCTAATATGTTTCAACTCTCAATGCACCTTTCATTAAATCAGCTGAGACTGCTCATCCTGACAGAAGCCATGATTTCCCGCTACGGTTAACAGCAGCTGGAGGAGTTAGGGCTGTAAAGACGCCCAGATGGAGGGCCTCACAGGCTACGTTTTCCTTTTGTGTGTGCCCCTACTGACTGGTTCAGGTGGCGAAGGCCTTTAGGAATGGGCAATTCTCTGCAGGGACAGCCACCCCGGGGTTTCAGAAGGAAGCTCCCCTTTCTCTGGGCCACGAAATGATTCATCACCACACGCCATGGTGCAATAGAAAAATGGCCTGGCCTGCTGGCTCCACACCCCCCTGCTTCTTGTTCTCCGCCTCCCCTTCATTCTGCTCCTGCCCCCATTCCTGCCTGTTGCCCACAAACCAGCTTAGTTGGCAGAAGAGCTCATTTCTTCCCTAAACAGATCATTCCAGTGGCTCTTGGGGACAGTGACAGGCCCCACACATGGCCTCAGATAGTACCATATGCTCTTCTATGCTCCGTGTTTGCTGCTCTGTCCCTAGCGAGCCCTGCAGGAGGCAGGAAGGAGGTTAGAGAAAGGGCTCTGTCCACCGGCGGCCCTCACTCTTCAGGCGGCCGGCAACCGGGCACTCAGGGTGGGCAAGGGGAACAGGAGTTGATCTACTGTTACCAGCCAGCTAGACCACCTAGAAATCTGATGACATGCAGAAAAGAAACACAAGAGTCTAATTGTGCTTCTTTAGCTAGAATTTGCTGAACATACTCATGCATTTTCATGAAGTGTCTGCCTCCCTGGTAACATCTGCCTGGTGAGTTTCAGAGGAGCTTCAGAGGCGGTTTTCTGGAAGTTGGTGGCAGTGCAGTTGGAATAGCCCAGCATTGTGTATGATGCTGAGTGGGGGGTGGGCCTGAAGCTGTCCTGTGGTCCCATATGAAGTCAGGACCGGGTGATGCCACCTCTAGAAGTAGCTCACAGCAGAGCTCAGCAAATATGTCTCGAACAAATGGGCTGTGTTAGTGAGGAGCAGTGGCTGGGGCTTCAGTGTTTCGCAGGGACAATTCCATCAGTCACAGCTCAGGCAGAAGGCAGAAGAGGAGAAAGCACTGGTGTTTCAAGAGCACAGTTCTGGAACCGCAGGTGCCTCCACCTTCAGCCAGGTAACCAGCAGAGGTGTGGCCACCAGGTACGCACCAGGCTTATCCTGCTTCTGACCTCATTCTCTGGACTCCCTCTCTGTCAACACACACAGTCATGTAAATCCGACACACCTTTGTTTCCCTCCTGGGTGGATATTAATGTGGGCAAGACAGTGTAAAGAAGGAAACGCTGAGAAAACCCAACCAGGGAGCTCGCCTTGGCCATGGAGAACAAGTCACACCACAGTGGGACGTCTTCTAAGAAGGTTTCCTGCCATCTACGGGAACATGGAGGGCCTACTTTTTCTGGCAAGTACCTAGCTGGGCTGAGAAGGAAATGACCGGCCACAGGCCACAGTGTGAGCCAGTGTGGGCATCATGTTTTACACACACACACACACACACACACACTCTCATGCATGCATACTGTACAGATAAACAACAAGCATTAATCTACAGGAAGCAGACCCCAGATTTTCCTTGCTACCATCGCTTCCTACTCACACCTGTTTGAAATTCTACCACATCAGTCCCCAAATGCCCTTCCCTGATGTCATTCTGAAGTTTTAAAACAGTACATAAAGGCAAACCTTTCAAAAGAAGAGCATCACTCCCCATTGCCCACGGCCTCCATTCTCAAGCCTGGCATCAAGGGCCTCTGAGGTTTGCTCCCACCTGACCTGTCCAACCTCAGTCCACACTACTGGCCTCCCCAGCAAGCCTAGACCCGGCTTCCCCTAGCCCCAGGGGACGACTCCACTCCCTCGCTCCACCCTGGTGGCACCTGATTCCTGTGTGGGGATCCTCCAGCATCAGACCCACCTCCCCAGGACACCCCTCGCACGGCAGTTTTGTTAGTGACCATCACCTGGATTATCATCCCATCACTTAGATTAGTTTACTGTCCACTGCCCTCTACCTGCCACACATTTTACGCATATTACTTCCCACTCCTCAAAACAGCCCGCAAGTGGGAATCGTGATCTCTGTTTTAGAAGAAAATGAAGGTTGAAGGAAGTTCAGAGTCCTGCCCAAGGTCACTCAGCAAACGGGGCGAGGCCAGGACCTGAGTCCAGATCTGTTTGCTTCCAGAGCCTGTTCCTTTCCCACTGTTTCCTGGGGGTAGGGTCCATGTCTTAGGGATCATTTTTCACACGGTCCAACACAGTCCTTGATAACAGCTACTAGCTCCCATTCATCAAATGCTGTCATGTGCCAGGCACCCTGCCAAGGGGCCATGTAAGATGCCACTCATTGAATCCTCTCAACAATCCTGTGAAGTAAGTAACATCTCCCCATTTTACAGAGGAAGAACTGAGGCAGAGAGAGACTCAGTGTCCTGCTCGAAGTCTCATGGCTGACCGCTGACCGGGAATTCAGGCCCACTCCCCCAGAGCCTCCACCCAGTCCACCCTTTACTCTTGAAATTCCTACCATGTCAATTGCTCAAATCTAGTTATATTTCTTTCTTTTCTTTCTTTCCTTCTTTTTTTTTTTTTTTTAACGCAGTGACATCCTCCATCCAAACCACATCTTACTCAGAATCTCCACACAGACAGCAGGAGAAGCAGAGCTGGTAAGGGTGAAGAGGGCTCGGGGCCTCCAGCTCCGGCTCCTTCCCAGGCAACCCTGAGGCTCCTCTGCAGAATATGGTTATGAAACTCCTGCTCCAACCCATGCACCAGGTTCCTCCGCTGCTCTTCCTTCCTCCCTTCTGAAGCTGAGGCAGCGTTGCGAACTTTCTAAAGCTGGACGCTGCTGAGGCTCTCTGCACACTCTAGTCTGGGATGCTAACCAGTGATGCCACCATCCCACAGACCAGCTTTTTATTGCCACTCACCAGGAATAAGGCATTCTGTGGAACTAATATCTCCATGACCAAGTTGTTTTAAGCCTACTTTTATTGAATACTTGCTCTATTTTAGGCTCTGTGTGCATACATACATACTTTACAATACACGTTATCTGATTTCATCCTCAGATCTTTTTACCTCCACTTCCCAAATGATGAAATTGAGGCTCAGAGAGGTGAAGTGACTTGCCTAAAATAGCACAGCTCGTGGTGGGGCCAAGATGCAAAGGCCATCTAACTCCAGACTTTGTTTGCAAAACCACAGTCACACACACAGTACACACACGACCAATTTTCTCAGAATCAGAGTAAAAGAAGCTTAGCACTAAGGACCATTTCATCCTTGATGACTGCAAAGGGGCTTAAGTATCTTTCACAGCCTCCTGGACAGCATTATGAACCTCGGTAATCATTTTAACAAGTCTTTGGCTCTAGAACGACATTGTCCCCATACGGTAGCCACTAGCCATATGTGTCACTGCTATTTAAATTAAAATTTAGTTCCTCAGTTACAGGAGCCACATTTCAAGCACTCAGTTAGTCACATGTGTCTAGTGGCTACCATTTTGGACAATGAAGATGGAGAACATTTCTGTCACTGCAGAAAGTTCTTTGCACAGAGCTGCTGTCAGAAATTAGGTTTGCACCAATCACAAGATTTCTTTTTGACTCAATCTCTGCTGTCAAAATTGTTTACATGCAATTCATCAGTTTTTGCTCAAAATGAACAATGCGAAAAGGCACAATTCTGACCATTTGAGCTTTCGCGATGTTTTGATTGCCATGAGTGAGAGAGGCTGAGCTTGCAAATGTGCATGCCGGGAGACCCCCGTCCCTGCAACATACCTAAATGGCATCGGATGCGGATGTTGGTGGGTCCATAGTGCTCCGTTATCACAGTCCCAGGGCTCAGCACAGAGATGCACGCGTTCCCAAAAACATTGTTCCCAATACAGGTCCGAAGGCTTCCGAGCAAGCGGTACGTCCGTGGACACTTCCTACAGTTCCTGGGAACACAAACCCCCTGATTGACCAAGTAAAAGGTGAACCACTCCCCGCTGGGGGTGCTGTTCATTTTCCATCCTTGCGGGAGGCTGCAGTTTGAGAAAGCTTTGTAGAGGGTCTCAAACTCGCACAGGATGGTCTGGAAGTTCCGTTCCAGCACTTCCACGTCATGTTTCTGTGCATCCCGGGAGAAATAGGGCGTGGTGGGCAGGTCGGGTAGGAAGAAGACCTCGGGCTTCTGGATGGAGGGCCGGCTGTTGAGGTACCGGCCCTGCTCGCGGATGCCCTTGTGGATGCGGCCCATGCCGGACCAGGAGTAGCGCTTGGCGTACTCCTGCAGGTTGTGGTACAGCTTCTGGTTGAGGCCCTCGTTGTGGGTGCAGCGCATGCACTCGGGGGACTGGCAGTACACATAGCCATTCTGCAGCCCGTTGGCATCGGCGGCCTGCATGAGGGAATTGACGGAGACGTAGGGCCGGGGCTGCTCCCTGCCCACGTGATAACAGTACCACACGAACAGGACCAGGAGGCAGGCCACAGTGATGACAGCAGTGGTGTCGCAGTCCCGCACGGACTGGATGCCGGTGGCGATGCAGTCCCTCAGGCCATCCAGCGACCAGCTCCAGGCCACCAGCCACTCGAGCGACATCTTGGGGCAGTCCTTACTGGGGATGTGAAGCAAGGTCAGACAATCAGTCCTCGGGGCTCCCAAGGGCGCCCACACCATGCAGGTTAGAGTGGGGGGGAAGGAGCGACTGGGGCAGGGGGAGGCATGGCTGCCACCAATCCTCAGATCCTGCCAGGGGCGGCATTGATGAACGACAAGGTCGGCCGTGCCCACTGCTCCACTTCTGGCAAAAGTCACTGCAGTGGGGTGGAAGAGGCTGGTTTTTGTCACATTATCAAGGGCTGTCGGTCCCTGTGAAAGTCTTTGTTTAGGAAAACCAAACCTGGGATGGAAAAAAAAAAAAAAATCAGCATAAATTTTACACCTGGAAAAGTCCTCAAATGAAATGTAAAGTGTTAGATCATTCTGTAGGATCCCAGTTAGTGCGGGTCACACTTTGCAATCCTGTGTATTGCCTCCCCATTCTACGGCCACTCCCATTTCCCAAAAGGCCAGTAGCATTTCATCTGCGTCAAGTACTGCTTATAATTACAGCGGTCCCATCTGCTTTGTGCTCTCCATAGGAGGGTGCTATTATCCCCATTTTACAGATGAGAAAACTGAGGCCCAGAGAAGCAACGTAACTCGTAAGAGTTACACAGCCAGGGCGGGGACTCAAACACCATCTGACTTCAAGGCCCATGTCTATCCATTTGGCTGCACTATTTCATCATAGGTATTTAATCAATGCGTATACTCCTGTAATTGCTGTACCTTTAATTCCAAAGAATCCTGGATTCAAAAGCATCTTAAAAATGGCAAAGGGACTTAAAAACTGCACATTCTCCATTTCGCTTTCTCTTTGCAAGCATTTCATCATCCTTATTTCATTCTGCTGCCCTTCTGACAGAGGTTGGGCTAATACCAAGTTGGAAGAGGAAGTGGGCACTCTGAGGTCATGCCTGTGGCAGACAAAGGGCGTTTTTTGTCTACCCACTTGGAGACTACCTACTGGCCTCACCCACAGGGTCATGAAAGGAAAACGAGGGAGGTAGAATGAAAATAAAAGCCCTTCCAGGTCTCTGCCTCAGTTTCCCACAGCCGACAGCATCTCCAAAACAGCCAGAAATGCTTTGCTACTTACCCAGCTGGGGGTTAGGGTCAGGGCCCGGAACCCTCATGGTCCTAATAACCTAAGAGGGGCTGAATGTCATGCTGCCTAAGTCTCTAAAACCCCAGCCGTGTTTCCCAGCATTCTCCAAAACCTTTTGTTCATCCTGCTTCTTCTGATACAATGAGAACAGCCAGGTCTCTGCTTCTACAAGTCTGATACTCAAGGAGCACAACGTAGAATATTCCTTTTGTACTCTACGCTCTCACTTCTCTCTCAGAAATATAGGAAGGCAGCTTAAAAAATGGAAAAGTTGTCCCCTCCCTTTTCCCAGGGGACTAAATTTGGCCTGAAAATTCTTGCAGCGTCGTAACAGAGAGGAGCCAAATTAGAGATGGGCCCAGCTGAGGATTCATCCCAACCTTGGGCAGATCACTTCTCCTAAGCCTCAGTTTTTCTTTCTTTCTTTTTTTTTTTGACGGAGTTTCACTTTTATTGCCCAGGCTGGAGTGCAATGGCACAATCTCGGCTCACCGCAACCTCTGCCTCCCAGGTTCAAGCGATTCTCCTGCCTCAGCCTCCCGAGTAGCTGGGATTACAGGCATGCACCACCACACCTAGCTAATTTTGTATTTTTAGTAGAGATGGGGTTTCTCCATGTTGGTCAGGCTGGTCTTGAAATCCTGACCTCAGGTGATCCGTCCACCTTGGCCTCCCAAAGTGCTGGGATTACAGGCATGAGCCACCATGCCCGGCCGCCTCAGTTTCTTTATCCGCGAAATGGGGTTCCTGTTCATCTCACTGGATGAAGATGAATGATGGCGGATGGACAACGATCAAGTCATAATGAGCACCCAATATATGCAGGCGACGGCTAGGATGGGTGGCATCCCATAACGAGTAGCCGGCATTCCAAAGGTGGGGCATGGGAGAAAGTTATCGCAAGACTCAGAATTCCAACAGTTAAAGATAAATCCTCTTGTTGCCCCATGTGTCAAGTGGATTTTTTGTCCCCAGACTTGCTAAGCTAAAAATGAAAGGGAAGCCTTAGGTGCTCATTAACTGCCTACTTGCTTCTTCCCAGTTTCGGTTGAATAATCACTTGACTATAATGTTTAGTAAGTCAAAAACACACATGCTGAATATTCATGGAAATTTTTTATGTTTCTAGGAAAAATACAAGAGTGGGGAGGTTAGAAGCTAAATTGTTGTTGTTTTTTCTTTCCCACACGTTCTCAATTTCTTCTCAGATTGAGGAGACAAGGAAAAGGCTATGACTCACTAGAGGTTAAGAAATCCCTTCAGCCCCCTGTTTCTCTCCTTGTTAGACCATAAACTGGCAGCTGTTACCTCTTTAGGAAAACGAAAGAAAATCCAGATGAAAGATGTTTTGTTTGCAAGCCACCTCCCAAACAGAACCCCGGAGTTCCTGAAATTCAGTGTGAAACGATCATCTATGTGACGCCAAGCACTTTCACTAAAAGGATTTCCCCCACCACTGAGCTAAACCCCTAACTGGAACTTTTCAACCGGGTTTGTCAGGAGGAGAGATTTTTATCTTAAATGTTCTAAGAGTGAGATGGTGACAATTTAACAAGCAACTGTAAAGTGTGAGTTCCCATCAGCCCTGCTAATCACTTAAGTCAAGCAAAATGCAGACACAGAAAACGGTGGATGACGGAGAAACCTCTCCACTGGACACCCCAGCCCTTACTCTCTTCTCAGGAAAGCCTCCTTCTGTACAGACCCAGCCATGAGCCCTCCCCAAGGCCGAGCTGTAAGCAAAAGAATGTAAAAGATTCTGAACCCCAGCTTCAGACCCTCCTCCCGAGATCATAAATAGCACTGAGAGCTCAAGTGAGGACTTTGCATAACTGTCAGTCACTTTTAGTCAAAATATGCCTATAGGCCCCTGCACCCAGAGGTGGATTTACAGGCTCAAAGCTGAACTGTGACAATAAAAGAAACACTTACATGTGTAGAGTGACTGGCAGTTTATTAAGCACTGCTTCAAACGTTTGATCCTCACAGCTACCCAGTGACAACTCCCCATCTCCCCAGTGGGGAGGGGAGAGACTCCCCTGACAGCTCCTTGCCCAGTGACCACAGTAGCTTCCAGCTTCCTTCACGCATTTGTTCACTGTCATCTGTGTTATTTCTGTCCTCATCAGGGATGGGGACATCTCACCGCAGCTCTGCACTTTAATAATATGCAACCCCAGACCTTCCAGCTCAGTTGGCTCTGGGGAATTGACTTCAAATCCATGGCCAGTTGGAGAGCAAGTCCAATCCAAGACAACTTCTGACACCATGAACACCTGGGAGAGCCGGTCTCAGACCTGACCTGGTCAACCTACTTCAGATGTCCATTCCCAGAGGCTACCCAATGCCAAAGAGTGTCTGCTCACCCTCAGGATGAGGCCAAGTCACCCTGGAAGCCCCCCAGTGAGCAGCACAGCCCTGGGCAAGGTGTGTGATGCATGTCACCCTCTCCACTCAGGGGCCAGAGATATGCCCTAGGGCCAGCCCTTCCCGGTGCAGACCTGGGGATCTTCCCTTTCTTGGACAGCTTCTCAGCACCCACCTGCCCTGGAGAGTGGGAAAGAGGGGAGGGATGAAGATGGGTTAACACAGATGGTGACCACCAGGAGTTCAGGAGAGGAGGGGGATGGGACGATGGAAAGGTGAGTGTTGCCAGGAAAAGTGGGCGATCAGCTCAAGATTGTGGAAGGAGGTTTATGGCGCCTGATAATTCGTGGGACAGGGGAGGAGGGTCACCACGTGAAATATGGGAAGCGGGTGATGCTGAGGTCTGGGGGAGGGGGACAGGAGGTGAGGAAAGAGGGGTCACAGGGAAGGAGGCAAATGGAGGAAGGGACCACGATGGGGCAGGGAGGAGGAGAAGCAGGAGGTCTAGGGAGGGTGATGCTCGGCTCCGAGGCGGCTGCACTCAGCACGTACGAGCGCTGGCCTCGGCCGGGCCAGGATGCGGGCGCCCGGGTCCCGGAGCATCCTCGGCGGGGGCGGCGGCGGCAGCGGCGCCGGGAAGGGAGGGCCGCGGGCCTGCAGCTGCCCGGCTCCCGCCTCCAACCCCCGTCCCGGGGTCGGCCCGGCCGCGCCGCCCTCCCGCCCCAGCAGCCCCAGCAGACGAAGCTTACCTGCGCCCGGGCGCGCGGGCGGCTGTCGGGACCCAGGAGACGCCGCCGCCCGAGGGCGCGGACCTGCGGACGCCCCCTGCCCGGTGCCGCCGCCCGGCCGCTTCCCAGCCCACGCCGCTGGAGTCCGAGCCGGAGCACCAGCCGGAGCCCAAGCCGCGCCGGTGCCCCCGCCGGTGCAGACGCCGCGCTGCGCTCCGCGGGGCCGCGAAGACCACAACTCCCACAATGCCTCGCGCGCTGGCCGGCGGGGGAGGGGGCGCCGGAGGGGCGGGGCCAGCGGGGCGGGGCCGGGGACCCCCCTGCACCCGGCACCTGCGCTCGCCCTGCGGGAGACGACCCGAGGCCCGGCCTGCCGCCGCTCCGGAGGGTCCTGGCACTGCGCCCCGAGACGCAGCGCCCGCCCAGCCCGAGGGTGCGCGCAGGCGGCGACAAGTGTGCAGTCATTCATTAAGAAAGGCTCGCGTCGCTTCCTCCGCTCTTTCGTTTTTCGCTCTTTCTCTGTTCTCCCTCCCTCTGTCTTTCTGTTCCTCTCTGAGTCGCCCTCGTCTCCATTTCCTCCTTTTCATTCTCTTTCACTTCCCCGCGACCTCACTTCCTCTCGCCCTAACGCCTTCTTTCCTTTATTGATGGACTCAACATGGACTTCTGAGGCCCTCAGGCACTTGGAATGAAACCGCAAGTCAAACCAGATTCTTAGTCTCATGGAAAACTCATTCGCTCAGTACAGTAATGATGGGCCAGCCTGGGTCCCCTTCCCTGCCTGCTGCGCTGAGCGTGCGCGGTGAGCGCTCAGGCCCGTCCTGCCCTCAGTGAGCCACCGTCTAGCGGGTCCTGCTCTCAGTGAGCCACCGTCTAGTGGGAGGGAACCCTCACCCCCGGGTAGGGTTTAAGAGGGGAAGCACAGGTAGGATGGTTGTCTGACTAGGGGACTGATGAGCTGCGAATGGAGGCCCCAAGGAGGTTGCTTGGAGGAGGTGACGTTTGAGCTAAGACCTGGGGGAGACAAGCTAACAGTGGCTACGGGATGTGTTAGGGGCGCCAGGGAAACTGCATGGGTGGGTTCTGGGAGCATAGAGTGGGATGGCCCGCCCACAATCCATCTGTCTCTGTCCCAGACCCACCTCTCCTGTGTCCCAGAATTTATCTCTAACATGGCCCAGAAGCCACCTCATGACTGTCCCAGAATTCATTTCTCCTCCTTATCCCAGAACCCACCTGGTCCCTGACCCAGAACCCACCTCCTCCCTGTCCCAGAACCCACCTCCAGCCTGTCTCAGAACCCACCTCCTCCCTGTTCCAGAAGCCACCTTCACGCTGTTCCAGAACGTACCTACTTCCTGTTCCAGAACCCACCACCTGCCTGTACCAGGACCCACCTCCACCCTGTCCCAGGACCCACCTCCTCGCTGTTCCAGAAGCCACCTCCACCCTGTTCCAGAACCCAAATCCTACCTGTCCCAGAGCCCACCTCCTCCCTATCCAAGGACCCACCTCCACCCTGTCCCAGGACCCACCTCCACCCTGTCCCAGAACCCACCTCCTCCCTGTACCAGGACCCATCTCCATCCTGTCCCAGAACCCACCTCCACCCTGTCCCAGAACCCACCTCCTCCCTGTTCCAGAAGCCACCTCCACCCTGTTCCAGAACCCAAATCCTACCTGTCCCAGAGCCCACCTCCTCCCTATCCAAGGACCCACCTCCACCCTGTCCCAGGACCCACCTCCACCCTGTCCCAGAACCCACCTCCTCCCTGTACCAGGACCCATCTCCATCCTGTCCCAGAACCCACCTCCACCCTGTCCCAGAACCCACCTTCTCCCTGTTCCAGAAGCCACCATCTCCCTGTTCCAGAACTTACCTCCTTTCTGTTCCAGAACCCACCTCCACCCTGTTCCAGAACCCAAATCCTACCTGTCCCAGAGCCCACCTCCTCCCTATCCAAGGACCCACCTCCACCCTGTCCCAGGACCCACCTCTACCCTGTCCCAGAACCCACCTCCTCCCTGTACCAGGACCCATCTCCATCCTGTCCCAGAACCCACCTCCACCCTGTCCCAGAACCCACCTCCTCCCTGTTCCAGAAGCCACCATCTCCCTGTTCCAGAACTTACCTCCTTTCTGTTCCAGAACCCACCTCCACCCTGTTCCAGAACCCAAATCCTACCTGTCCCAGAACCCACCTCCTCCCTATCCAAGGACCCACCTCCTCCCTGTCCCAGGACCCACCTCCCACCTCCACCCTGTCCCAGGACCCACCTCCCACCTCCTCCCTGTCCCAGGACCCACCTCCCACCTCCACCCTGTCCCAGGACCCACCTCCTCCCTGTTCCAGAAGCCACCATCTCCCTGTTCCAGAACTTACCTCCTTTCTGTTCCAGAACCCACCTCCACCCTGTTCCAGAACCCAAATCCTACCTGTCCCAGAACCCACCTCCTCCCTATCCAAGGACCCACCTCCTCCCTGTCCCAGGACCCACCTCCCACCTCCACCCTGTCCCAGGACCCACCTCCTCCCTGTCCCAGGACCCACCTCCTCCCTGTACCAGAACCCACCTCCTCCCTGTCCCAGGACCCACCTCCTCCCTGTACCAGAACCCACCTCCTCCCTGTACCAGAACTCACCTCTACCCTGTCCCAGGACCCACCTCCTCCCTGTACCAGAACCCACCTCCTCCCTGTCCCAGGACCCACCTCCTCCCTGTACCAGAACCCACCTCCTCCCTGTCCCAGGACCCACCTCCACCCTGTCCCAGGACCCACCTCCCACCTCCACCCTGTCCCAGGACCCACCTCCACCCTGTCCCAGGACCCACCTCCTCCCTGTCCCACATCGTACCTCCTCCCTGTTCCAGAACCCGACTCCACCCTGTGTCAGAACCCACCTCTACCCTGTCCCAGAACCGGCCTCCTCTCTGAGACAGAACATACTTCCTCCCTGTTTCAGAACTCACCTCCAACCTGTCCCAGGACCCACCTCCTCCCTGTGCTCTAGAATCCACCTTTTCCCTGTGCCAGAACCCACCTCCACCCTGTTCCAGAACCCACCTCCTCCCTGTCCCACAACCCACTTCCACCCTGTTCAGAACCCACCTCCACCCTGTTCAGGACCCACCTCCTCCCTGTTCAGGACCCACCTCCACCCTGTTCAGAACCCACCTCCACCCTGTTCAGGACCCACCTCCACCCTGTTCAGAACCCACCTCCTCTCTGTCCCACAACCCACCTCCACCCTGTTCAGAACCCACCTCCACCCTGTTCCAGAACCCAAATCCTACCTGTCCCAGAACCCACCTCCTCCCTATCCAAGGACCCACCTCCTCCCTGTCCCAGGACCCACCTCCCACCTCCACCCTGTCCCAGGACCCACCTCCACCCTGTCCCAGGACCCACCTCCTCCCTGTACCAGAACCCACCTCCTCCCTGTCCCAGGACCCACCTCCTCCCTGTACCAGAACCCACCTCCTCCCTGTTCCAGAACCCACCTCCTCCCTGTTCCAGAAGCCACCATCTCCCTGTTCCAGAACTTACCTCCTTTCTGTTCCAGAACCCACCTCCACCCTGTTCCAGAACCCACTTCCCCCCTGTTCCACAACCCACCTCCACCCTGTTCCAGAACCCACCTCCTCCCTGTCCCACAACCCACCTCCACCCTGTTCAGAACCCACCTCCACCCTGTCCCACAACCCACCTCCACCCTGTTCAGAACCCACCTCCACCCTGTTCAGAACCCACCTCCCCCCTGTTCAGAATCCACCTCCACCCTGTTCAGAACCCACCTCCTCTCTGTCCCACAACCCACCTCCACCCTGTTCAGAACCCACCTCCACCCTGTTCCAGAACCCACCTCCCCCCTGTTCAGAACTCACCTCCCCCCTGTTCAGAACCCACCTCCCCCCTGTTCAGAATCCACCTCCACCCTGTTCAGAACCCACCTCCACCCTGTCCCACAACCCACCTCCCTGCTGTCCCGTAACCCACCTCCCCCCTGTTCAGAACCCACCTCCCCCCTGTCCCACAACCCACCTCCTCCCTGTCCCACAACCCACCTCCTCCCGTTCCACAACCCACCTCCCCCCGTTCCACAACCCACCTCCTCCCTGTTCCACAACCCACCTCCCCCCTGTTCCACAACCCACCTCCTCCCTGTTCCACAACCCACCTCCCCCCTGTTCCACAACCCACCTCCCCCCTGTTCCGGAACCCACCTCCTCCCTGTCCCGGAATCCACCTCCACCCTGTCCCGGAACCCACCTCGTCCCTGTCCTAGAACCCATCTTCTCCCTGTCCCAGAACCCACCTGCTCCCTGTCCCAAGACCCACCTCCATGCTGTCCCAGGACCCACCTCCTCCCTGTTCCAGGACCCACCTCCTCCATGTTGCAGAACCTACGTCCTACCCTGTCCCAGAACCCACCTCCTCCCTGTCCCAGAACCCATCTCCACCATGTCCCAGAACCCACCTCTCATCTCTGTCCCAAAATCCACCTGGTCCCTGACCTGAGAATCTGCCTCTACTATGATAACCTAGCATCTACTCCTCCCTGTTCCAGAACCCAGTTTGTCATGTCCAAGAACCCACTTCTTCCATGTCCCAGAATACACCTCTCCCATGTCCCAAAATGCACGTCTTCCATGTCTTAGTTTCTACTTCATCTCTGTCATTTCTCCCCTTTTCTCAACTCCAAAAGAGGAAGCATGTTTTTTCTCTTTTATTCTACTAAAATAAACCGAAACACATACATTGGGAAACCATAATATGCACAGATTTGCTCAAAGTGTGGATAATCAACACAGGCATCAAATTTAGAAACATTAAATAGGATGTCTGTCTTCACTGTCAGCCTAAGAGTGGTTGAGCCTGGGTGGGGTGGAGAAAATGGGGTGGGGGGTATTTGACTCATCTCACATTCAGAAAGTTGCTCAAACTTAGAATTCTCCAAAGGCACTCATACATTCAGTCAAAGCATTATCCTGGCAGATTTGGGGGAAAAAAAAGAAGATATTTTTATATTGTACATGTAAATGTGTGTTCCATTCCTGCACCATCTTATCTGTACCGTATTATGAATTAATATTGTCTATTAATCCTATAATTGTCCTTGAGCAGTGCAATTATATGATATCTGTAGACCACTGCTCTGCATTTGTTAGTATTTATTTGTTCAATGGCAACATTACCATACACGCAGTTTTGTTATCCCCGCTTACTATTTCTTCATCTTTTTAATTAGCTGGGAGTCTCAATAAATGGAAATGACCTGGGCCTCTGTCAACCCCTGGGCGACCCTAGTAGGTGAATTCTGCAGAAAAGGGTATCCATGCCTTTCAGAGGGGGATTTTGGGTGAGAGCTGCAGATAAATTGTCACTGTGCTCATGGACGGGCTAAGAAGAGGACCAAGGGCATCTGAATTGCCTGCCTTCAGCTTGGCTGGCACCTGCATCCTCCTGCTCTCGCTGCCTTCTTTAGGGCAGTCATCCTACCCACTCTGAGACTATCATTACACCGTCTCATACACTCACGGGGTCCACCCAACTCCCTCCTCCTACAGATGGGAGCCCAGAGAGAAAACATGCCTTGCTCAATCAAGGTAGCAGCAAGTCAGTGGAAAACATGCGTGCGGTCAGCCATGGTGGCTAACGCCTGTAATCCCAGCACTTTGGGAGGCCGAGGCCGGTGGATCACCTGAGGTCAGAAGTCCTAGACCATCCTGATCAACATGGTGAAACCCTGTCTCTACTAAAAGTACAAAAATTTTTGTATTAATTTTTGTATTAATTAACTACAGGTGTGGTGGTGCACGCCTGTAGTCCCAGCTACTCTGGAGGCTGAGGCAGGAGAATTGCTTGAACCCAGGAGGCAGAGGTTGCAGTGAGTTGAGATTGCACTACTGCATTCCAGCCTGGGTGACAGAGCAAAACTCTCTGAAGGAAGAAAGAAAGAGAGAAAGAGAGAGGGAGGGAGGGAGGGAGGAAAGGAAGGGAGGGAGGGAGGGAAGGAAGGGAGGGAGGGAAGAAGGGAGGGAGGGAAGGAAGGAAATGTGCTTGCTTGGTTGCTTGGTGCATTAAAGAAACTGGTATGGTCACTTTGGAGAGCAATTCGGTAGTATTCCTTAAAACAACAACAAATGAGTATACACTGAAACCAACAATTTTGCTATGCTATATCTAACCTAGAGGGATTCTGGGATGGATGAAAGAATAGTTGTTTTTTCATATTACATAATACTGTGAAACTATTAAAAGCAGGAGCTAGATGTATATATAGCAATGTGGATAAATCTCCTAGACAAATAATAGGGCAAAAAAAAAAAAAAAGCAGAATTAGGATTGTGGTATAATTTTATCTACATAACACGCACATGTACACATGTGGGTATGCACATGTACACATGTGGGTATACACATGTATTTATATAAAAGCAGGGAAAGCACTAGAAGAACACACTGGTATGTTCTCCTGTATAAAATGCAAAATAATTACATGTTTGTAAATGCAAATAGTATCCCTCAGAGGAAGTATACCAAATTCATAAGAGTTGTAACTTCAGGGGGGACCAAGAAGGAACAAGGAATTGGGAGCAGTAGGCAAGGGAAACTTTAGCATTTTTTGTGATGTTTTAATTTATTATTTTCAAAGGTGTTTAAATACTGCTGGAACAATATGCAGAAAGTTACCACGACCGCTTCACTCTCCTATCCCTCAACCCCTTGGTTTTCTTTAGTTAAGACAGCCATTATAACAAATTTCTTATTCATCTTTTCAGGAATACGATTTGCATTTGCAAATATTTGAAAATAGCTTAACTTTTAAGTTTTAAGGAGTAAGTTTAACTTTTAAAAAATAAGTATTAGTATGTTATTTGTGATATTAAAATGGTTTTTAAAGCCGGGCATGGTGGCTCACACCTGTAATCTCAGCTATTTGGGAGAATGAGGTGGGAGGATTATTTGAGACCAGAATTTCAAGACCACCCTGGGCAACATAGTAAGAGCTTGTCTTAAAAAAAATTTTAAATAAAAGAAAAATTTTATTCACATTAAATATTATTTTTCAAGAATGTAGAATGTTCAACACCAGAAAGTATTTTAATAGAATTCATTCTATTAGCAAAGTAAAGGAGAAGAATGACACCATGATTGCAACAGATGCAGAAAAAGCATTTGACAGAAGTCGAACATCCATTTATGTTAAAACTCCTAGAAAACTGGGATATAAGAAAACTTTAGGCTGGGCACGGTAGCTCACACCTGTCATCCCAGCACTTTGGGAGCCCGAGGTGGGTGGATCACCTGAGGCCAGGAGTTCGAGACCAGCCTGGCCAACATCGTGAAACCTCATTTCTACTAAAAATACAACAACAACAACAAAATTAATTGGGCATGGAGGTGGGTGCCTGTAATCTCAGCTACTCAGGAGGCTGAGGCAGGAGAATTGCTTGAACCTGGGTGGCAGAGGCTTCAGTGAGCCCAGATCACACTATTGCACTCCAGCCTGGGCAACAAGAACAAAACTCCATCTCAATAAAAAAAGAAAGAAAGAAAGAAAAAGAAAGAAAACTTAAAAAATTGGATAAAAGGTATCTGTCAAAACCTACCATGCTACAGGTTAATATTCTTCATAAGCATAGACACATGCATCATTAACAAAATAATAACTAATCAAGTCAAGCAACATTAGGAAACATAACATGTCTGTATAATGAAGAATTTAGTTTGTCTTTATCCGCAGTTCTAAACTCCCAAACCTTTAGAATTTCCTGAATAATAAGTGTGTCTTTATTATTTGTGCATTTGTGGTAGACCCCTCAAGCCCTGCTTGATAGTTTGTGCTAATGAGATAACTCAGGATGGGGGCTGGCCACACCAGAAAGACCAATCATGTGATTAGAGAGTTGAGACTTTGAGCTAAATGGTATCATCTGCAGGGAAGGGAGGGGGACTACAGATTGAGTTCAATGGTATAGCTGGTGATTCAGTCAATCATATCTACATAATGAAACCACAATAAAAATTCTGGACACTGAAGCTTGGGTAAGCTTTCCTGGTTGGCCATACTTTTAGAGTATTGTCACACTTTAATGCCCAGAGATCAATGTGTCCTTTATGTTTCAAGCCCTCTCAAACTTTGTTCTATGTGTGTCTTCTTTTGGCTGGTTCCAATTTTTATGCTTTGCTGTAATAAAACTGTAATTGTAAGTATATTGCTTTCCTGAGTTCTGTGACTCATTTTTCTGAATGAAACCTGAGGAAGTCTTCCGGGATGCTCAAACTTGTCACCAGCTAGTATGAAATGAGGATGGCCCTAGGTACCCCTAGAGTTGCTGCTGGTATCTGAAGTGAGGGCAGTCTTGTGGAGAACTCTGCCCTCTTATTTGCAGCTTGGCACTCATTGCAACATCCTATGGCCAAGTGGAGCTTATCTCAGGAATGCAAGGTTGGTTCAACATTTGAAAATTAATTATTGTAGTTTACCTTATTGACAGAATTTCTTTTAAAAACCCCTATGATCCCTTTTGGCTTTCTGAGCAGCACCATGGTGATTGGCAAGAACAAGCGCCTTATGAAAGGTGGCAAAAAGGGAGCCAAGAAGAAAGTGGTTGATCTATTTTCTAAGGAAGATTTGTACAATGTGAGAAAGCACCTGCTATGTTCAATATAAGAAATATAGGAAAGACGCTAGTCACCAGGACCCAAGGAACCAAAATTGCATCCGATGGCCTCAAGGGTCCTGTGTTTGAAGTGAGTTTTGCTGATTTGCAGAACGGTGAAGTTGCATTTAGAAAATTCAAACTGATTATAGAAGATGTTCAGGGCAAAAGCTGCCTGACTAACTTCCATGACATGGATCTTATCCGTGACAAAATATGTTCCATGGTGAAAAAATGGCAGACAGTGATTGAAGCTCATGTTGATGTCAAGACTACCAATGGTTAGTTGCTTTGTCTGTTCTGTGTTGGTTTTACTAAAAAATGCAACAATCAAATATGGAAGATTTCTTATGCTTAGCATCAACAGATCCACTAAATCTGGAAGATCATAGAAATCATGGCCTGAGAGGTGCAGACAAATGACCTGAAAGAAGTGGTCAATAAATTGACTCCAGACAGCATTAGAAAAGACATAGAAAAGGTTTGCCAATCTATTTATCCTCTCCATGATGTTTTCATTAGAAAAGTAAAAATGCTGGCTGGGCGCAGTGGCTCACGCCTGTAATCTCAACACTTTGGGAGGCCGAGGCGGGTGAATCACGAGGATCAAGAGATCGAGACCATCCTGGCCAACATGGTGAAACCATCTCTACTAAAAATACAAAAATTAGCCAGGCATGGTGGCACATGCCTGTAGTCCCAGCTACTCGGGAGGCTGAGGCAGGAGACTTACTTGAACCCGGGAGGCAGAGGTTGCAGTCAGCCAAGATTGTGCCACTGAACTGCAACCTGGTGACAGAGCGAGACTCTGTCTAAAAAAAAAAAAAAAAAAAAAAAAAGAAGAGTAAAGTAAAAATGCTGAAGAAGCCCAAATATGAATTGGGAAAACTCATGGAGCTTCATGGTGAAGGAAGTAGTTCTGGAAAAGCCACTGGGGACGAGATAGGTGCTAAAAGATGAGCAAGCTGATGGATATGAACCACCAGTCCAGTCCAAGAATCTGTTTAAAGTTTGGACTTATAATAAGTGGGAAATAAAAAGTCCTATTTGTGAAAAAAGAATTTGACAAAATTCAACACCCATTCATGATTAACAACTCTCAGCAAACTAGGAATGGAAGGGAAATGACAACCTGATAAAAAAAACTATGATATGCATTATGAAAAAGTTTCTGAAAGTGTAGTAAGACAATTGTTTTGTGAAACTTTTGTTTTACTTTGTGTTTGTGTGTGTGTGTGTTGCACTGGGTCCTAGAGAAGTTTTCAGAGTAGATAAATGCACAAGAATGTTCGTTGCAACATTTTGTGAAAAATTTCAGGCAGCATTCGTGAAAAGGAAAATGCACACACAAATTCATACAGCAGGCCGGGTGCAGTGGCTCACGCCTGTAATCCCAGCACTTTGGGAAGCTGAGGTGGGCAGATCGTCTGAGGTCAGGAGTTCGAGACCAGCCTGACCAACATGGAGAAACCCCATCTCTACTAAAAATACAAAATTAGCCGGGCATGGTGGCGCGTGGCTGTAATCCCAGCTACTCAGGAGGCTGAGGCAGGACAACTGCTTGAACCCGGAGGCAGAGGTTGCGGTGACCTGAGATCATGTCATTGCACTCCAGCATGGGCAACAAGAGCGAAACTCCGTCTTAAAAAAAAAAAATTCCTACAACACAATATGATGTAGTAGTTAAAGTGTATGAGCCAGAGTTAAATGCATCAAGATGGATAAATCTCCAAAACACAATGTTGAGCTAGAAGAGCAAATTGCAGATTGATGTTTGTAACATCATATTTTGTGTGTGTGTGTGATAGGGTCTTGCTCTGTTGCCTAGGCTGGAGTGCAGTGACATGATCTTGGCTCATTGCACCCTCAACCTTCTGGGCTCACCTCAGCCTCCTGAGTAGCTGGAACTATAGGCACGTGCTACCATGCCTGGCTAATTTTTTGATCTTATGTAGAGATGGGATTTTGCTGTGTTGCTCATACTGGCTTTAAGCTCCTAGGCTCAAGCCATCCTCCTGCCTCTGCCTCCAAAAATGTTGGGATTATAGGCACGAGCCACTGCATCTGGCTGTATAATCCACTAGGGGAAAATGTATATATTAATATATATTTATAGGAAAAATCTTTCATGGGGATGATCAATACAAATTCAGTGTGGTGGTTATTTCTGAGGAGGAAGGAAGGAGGAAAGGAGAATGAGATTTGGGAGGAGCACATGAAGGGGCTTTAACAATATTTGTAATATTTTACTCCTTTAAAAATAACCAAAGCAAAATGTTAAGATCTGATAAAGTTGAGTGATGAGTACATAAAGATTTGTTCTACTTTTCTTTAGGAATGTTTGAAATATGAGATTATAAATTATAAGAAGGCAATTTGACACAGTAAAAGTAACCCTTTGTTTTTGAAAGTTTGAGTTGTGAGTTTCCAACACAGCTTGAGCTACTTGGAGATTCGCAAGTGCAGCTGCTTCAAGTGTGTTTCGAGAGGTTCCTGGTAGTCCCCGACGTGGGCAACGAGAGAGGGGCAGAGAAAATGCCCAGGTTTCCCAGTTCTTCCCTCTGATCTGCTTGACCTTTCCCAGCTTTATATATTGGCCTCTGTATTTGGAAGCTATTATAAAAGATCCTAGGACTAAAATAACTTTGTAAACCACTGCCCTAGGCTACCCCAAATAAAAGTTGGGAAGTTTTGCTCCGGGAAATATGGAGTTAAACCTGAGTCACAAATTCTAGGGAATAAGTTTGCCTAGAATATTATTTCCCTAGAATAAATTAAAGGGAATAGCCCTCCAAATGGGTTTATCACATTGGATGATTTAATTTGGTTGGTTGACACATACACATGAGTAATTCTATCTGTCCAGAAAGCAGAGCCACACACACGTGTTAGAAGATGATGAATGTGTTCCAAGAACAAATCGAAATCACCTTGAACTGATCCAATAAAGTGCTGCTAACATCTATTTAGCATTTGAACAGACGATGAACTTCCTGCTTACGGAGCAAGTAGGTAGAGCTAGACATGAGCCTGCTGTTTGTGAAGCCTGGGGAAAAGCTTGCTTTTATACACTGGGGAAAGTGAATTAATTAGAACCTCTTCCCAAAGCCATCACCTGTTTCCACCACTGCCTTCCACTGGGTCACCCTGCACTTGTTCCACCTCATGACCTTTATCTGGATGCCTCCAGTCATTCCATGTTCTCTAGGAGCTTTGGAATAGCTTTGGCTAGGCATGGAAACTAGGTGTGAGAGCCTGTATGTCTCCCAGATGGGAAAACAGAAAGGAGAAGCGTGGCCAGATTCCAATAAGAGATTTGAGAGAATCAACCCTCTATAAAACCTGGAATAGAATTCAACACCTAAGTGAACTAGATCTTGTTTTGACAACACACGTCATTTCCCACCTCCATGAGCCTTTCTTGGTGGTAACAGATTATGACCAGTAATAGGTTTCCATTTCTGCACCCAGTTGGGGGTGATATTAAGATTACTTAACAATCTGTACAACATGGTGCCAACCATCAGAACGGATGCTGGCTATAAAAAACAGACATGGCCATGTCATTACTTCCTGATTCATACACCAGCCCCAGTCTGAGTGATACAGAAATCTAATCTTCAAGAAATTTCTGGTGGGTTGCGTCTGAGTCCAAGAGCAGCTATACCTTAAAGCTTCCAGCTATAATGGAGAAGCTTCCTCCTGTTCTGAATCTACTTTTAAAAAATGTTCCCAACAGAGGGGAGGTGAACTACCTGTCAGCTACTTCTAAATGCTGAGAAGTCAACTGGAAGGCTATTCATTTATTCAACACATAATTATTGAGCATATACTATGCTAAGCCCACTGAACATACGGCAGTGATTGTATACCAGCAGCCTCTGCGTTAAATCCAACACAAAGATATGCTTAGTGTGACCTGCACGGAGTTTTAAAAATTGCCAACATTCAAAAATTGGGAGACACCATATAAAAATCTAGATTTTCAGCTTCTCTTGGAAAACAGCAATATCTGGTCACCCTGGGTCAGATTTCTGCAAAACAGCAAATTGGCTGGTGTGTGGTTTGCGGCAGTACTCACCCAGTCCCTCTTGCCCTCCAGCTTCAGTGATAATTGTCACTTGCCATTCTCATCCTCTTTGCACTGTGTATGAGTACGTGTATGAGTGTGTGTGTGTTTGTGTGTGTGTGTGAATGTTTATAGTAAGGAAATATTTCTCTGCTTCCACGTCTCTGTCAAAAGGGGAAAAACAAAAGCCAGACCAAGAGGGCAGAATGATTTTTATTAGTCTTGGCCCCGTCTCTTGTTTCTGTTACCTGTCATGTTCCAAAGACACTTGAGTTTGCAGCTCCTGGAACACCATGATGCAAAAAAAAAAAAAAAAAAAAAAAAAAAAAAAAAAAAGAGTCTGCCTCAGGGAGTTTGCAGTTTGCAGGAGAAAGGATTAAACTTGACAACCTATAATAATCCCTCGCCCAGGACCCGGTAGCAGGCAGAGGGAAGGAAGAAACTGCAAGTACAAAGTCTTATCTGTGTGAATAAGCTTGGCTTCAAGCATGGCAAAAGGCCCGTTGTGGCTGGGACAGATGAGAGGGAGCGTGGAGGGAGAGGAATTTGGAGAGCCAACTCAGACCTTTTAAGTCATGGTAAGGAACTTGGGTTTTATTCTAAGTGGCATGACGTAGATTCTGCTCACCCCTCCTTAACAAGGCTTGGATCTTGTTACTTCATGTAGCTACGGTAACAGCAATGGCAGGAGAGAGGAGAGGCAGGTGAGGTTTGCATCTACCTAAACTATTAGTATCGCTCAGGTGTCCAGCAGTGGGGAGATGGTGTGCTCCCACATTGGGTGTTTTGAAGAGGGCTTGCTACTTATTCACTTATTTATTTATTTTTAGAGATCAGGTCTTGCTCTGCCACCCAGGCTGGAATGCAGTGGTGCAATTATGGCCCACTGCAGCCTTCAACTCCTGGCCTCAAGTGATTCTTCAGCCTCAGCCTCCTGAGTAGCTGGGACCACAGGTATGTGCTATCATACCTGGCTAATTTTTAAATTTTTTTGTAGAAATGGAGTCTTGCTATGTTGCCCAGGCTGGTCTTGAACTCCTAGACTCAAGTGATCCTCCTGCCTGTCCTCCCAAAGTGTTGTGATTATAGGCGTGAACCACCGCACCCAGCCTGAAGAGAGTTTAATAAAGGAATTGAGCAGGGTTGAAGAAAACTCCAAGGAGGATATGGTACCCCAGACTAGTAACAGACTAGTAACAGACTAGTAACAGACTAGTAACAGACTAGTAACAGGGGAAGACTAGGAACAGGGGAGATGTTATCCCCTTGGGCCTGAATGGGCAAAGGAAGGCTACCAGAACCTGGAGAGACCCATATTGTTTAGAGAGGGCTGGATTATTCTCATAAAGCACATAGTCAACTTGTGATGACTCCACAAAGAGAAAGCCAGGAGAAATGACCTCACTCTCCTCCCACCTTTTTATTTCCTGCCAGGACTGCCTATAGGGTACACCTCTCTCTGAAAGCCAGAGAGAGGGCACTCATTGATGGGGTCTACACAGTTAGCCTCCAGGAACCTAGGACAGAGAGGAGGTGGCCATAGAGTGGCTTTTGGAAGGGCATGAGATACTCTATTCACCATCCAGGACACAGGACAAGAAAATAGCATCCATATTTGTAGTAGTAGGGATAAGATTCAGGTGTGGTGTCTGTAGATAATATTATCCAATTCCTCCAACTTCTGGGGAGAATAACCTCCCGGTTTCAGGAAGCCCAGGGGCCAAAGCAAGGAGAGCCTTTGGGATCTGGCAAAGGATCTGAATAGAGAAGCTATTCAGATGCCAACTCAGGGCTGCCAAGATGGTGCAAGAAGCACCTTCGATTGGTAGGGTGTCCCTCGAGAGATGTTCCTCATCTGCTATTACTGGAATTTGCAACTCCTGTAAAAAGCTGCCTGGGGCATGAGTCACCCAGTCGCTGTCCAAACCACTGCCTCTGCAGCACACCATCCCATTCCCCGATTCTCCTCTCTCTTTCTGCAGCTGCAATCCGAGAGGCATTTGTTCCCTCCAGGGAGGGGCCCCAGGACCTGAAGCCAGCATCCTTTCCTGGCCAGCTGCCTTTGCACACTGCAGGTAGTCCGAGTTTTCTGGGTTCCAGGGAGAAAGAAGCCTGTCTGAAGAGCCCAGACAGTACGTCTCCTCATCACCTGGTACATACCTAGCGGGAAAAGGTGAGCACCAATAGGCCGTAACTGGGAGTCACCTGGATCAATGTTACAAGCTCAAGCATGATAAATGAATTTAGGACAGCTCCATGGAGCTAAGTTTTCTTTGCATTTCTTTTTTATTTGTTTGTTTTGTTTCAGCCTAAGACAGCATCCAATTCTTTGCATTTCTTAATAATTAGTTTGATCTGAATGCATCTGCTAGTTTTGCAGAAGCCTCAATCAGATGCATTAGGGGTCAGTTCAGTTTTTTGGTTTGTTTTTCTTGCAAGCTTCCTTTTCGTTCTCTTTTTGTCTGTATTTTTCTCCTCCCTTACACCTGTCTAAGGTAGTTATGTATCATCCCTGCCAGATTCTATCTAGTTGTGTCAGCAGTGGAGTGGGAGGGTGTTCAGGTCATGATGTGACTGTTATAAACTCAACCTACTGGCTGACACACATGACCTACCTAGAACTGAGAGGCTGTGTACTCAATGTTCCTCCGAGTCTTTTGCTGGCAAAGTCATCATGATTTCTGTTAACCCAAGAGGCACTGTTCGGAATTTTTGCCTTTACAAACTCTCACTTCACTTGGTGGAAGAAAACAAGGAGCTTTAGGCTCAAATGTAGGTTTGAATCCCTGTTTTACCCATCACTGGCTATGCAGCCTTAGACACGGGTTACTGAAGCTCTCTGAGCCTCCGTTGTCTATCTGTAACAATCGGCTTATTACCAACCTCACAGTATCGTCGTAGCAATCAAATGAGATAATGTAAGCAAACCACTTATACACGGTCTGACTTGGGAGCAGCCAACAATTTTAGTTTCCTCCGGTGCTCAGCCTCCTTAGCCACCAAAGCACACCCATTTTAACCATTTTTATTCAAGCTACTGACTCTAGGATCTTGCTTGACCGCAAGAAGAGTTAGCATGAACATGAAGAACTGTATCGTTATTCACAGCTTCCATTACTCCTTGTAGCTCCCTTAACCCAGGCAACACAGTGCCCTCACCAAACCTTCTGCCAGGTTGTGTCATATGAAGAGTGTGATGTGTGATGCGCATGTTGATTTGGGAGGTGGTAGATTCCGAGCAACGAGCTGGAAATGCAGGAGGTGGGTGGGCAGAGGTCATGGAATGTAAGGGTATGCCAGGGACTCAGGGGACTGGAGAGGGGCTGTGAAAAACTGTGGGACTGCTGAGAATCCTAGGGAATGAAATTTAAGCCTCTCTAATGGGACCATGCAGGGGATATTGGACAGGTTTGCCTGGCACACAAGAGGCCCTCAATTAATATTGGTGAATGAATACATTTGGAGGATTGGTGAATGGGCAAACCATTGGTGGTCTCAGGGGACTTAGAAGAATTGGGTTCCTGCTCAAATGCCCCTTATCGGAGAAGCATTCTTTGACATGCGCAACAGTACTCCATCAGGCCTTTCTCACAGTGCTTATTATCATATTGCATATTTATTATTTATTTATTTTTTCTTGAGACAGAGTCTTGCTCTGTCATCCAGGCTGGAGTGCAATGGCATGATCTCAGCTCAGGGCAACTGCTGCCTCCTAGGTTCAAGTGATTCTCCTGCCTCAGCCTCCCAAGTAGCTGGGATATAGGCACACGCCACCATGCCTGGCTTATTTTTGTATTTTTAGTAGCGATGGGGTTTTGCCATATTGGCCAGGCTGGTCTCAAACTCCTGACCTCAGGTGATCCACCCGCCTTGGCCTCCGAAACTGTTGGGATTACAGGTGTGAGTCACCACGCCCTGCCATATTGCATATTTATTATACACTTATTTGTTTACTGTTTGTCATATCCACTAGCATATAAGCCCTATGAGGGCAGGGATGTGGTCTCTTTGGGTCTCTCCTGTATCTTCAGGGACTAGAGTAAAGCTTGGCGCTGAGACACAGTAAATTTGTTTGTTTATTTATTTATTTATTTTGAGAGAGGGTTTCACTCTGTAACCCAGGCTAGAGTGCAGTGGTGCGCTGATTGCTTACTCTAGCCTTTACCTCCCTAGGCTCAAGTGATCCTCTTACCTCAGCCTCCTGAGTAGCTGGAAGGCTACTTGGCATCCCAGCTAATAAAAAAAATTAGCAGGGCTAATATTTGTAGAGCTGGGGTTTCACCACATTGCCCAGGCTGGTCTTAAACTCCTGGGCTCAAGCAATCCACCTGCCTTGGCCTCCCAGAGTGCTAGGCTTACAGGCGGGAGCCACCATGCCCAACCTTCAGTAAGTGTATTTAAGTAAGTGATTGCAGACGGGAGAGCTCTTATAGAGGTGGGTGGGAATGAGAGCGCCTGGGAGAAGGACTTGCAGTGCTTCTCAAACTTCAGTTGCCTGAGACTCACCTGTGGTTGGGTTGAAACTCCTGACCTACTCAATCAGAATCTGAATCAGGAACATGGAGGCCTGCATTTATCAGCTGCTCTGGTAGTTCGAATGCAGATGTTTTGAGGACCACATTAAGAAATACTTGCCTCACCGGGCACAGTAGCTCATGCCTGTAATCCCAGCACTTTGGGAGGCCGAGGTGGGCGGATCACGAGGTCAGGAGATCGAGACCATCCTGGCTAACACGGTGAAGCCCCGTCTCTACTAAAAATACAAAAAATTAACAGGGCATGGTGACGGGCACCTGTAGTCCCAGCTACTCGGGAGGCTGAAGCAAGATAATGGCATGAACCCAGGAGGCAGAGCTTGCAGTGAGCCAAGATCACGCCACTGCACTCCAGCCTGGGCAACAGAGCAAGACTCTGTCTCAAACAAACAAAACAAAATAAAACAAAAAAAATACTTGCTTCATAGAAATGGATGGATTCCCCCCAACAATATATCTCCCTTCTGGAATGGACTTTTCCTCTCTACTTATCTCCAAATCACTTTGCAACCTCCAGGCACTCGATCTAAGAGCTCTTCACAGCTTTATAGATCACCTTGGTGAAGGCCACCCAGGATAACTTGATGAAAAGGAAGAGACAGATTTCTCCAAAACACTCCATTCAAAAATGATGCTCCAAGTCTCCCAAAACACTCCTTCCTAAATGCCCCACTTGCTTTCACATTATAAAAATATTTATTTATTTATTTTTACTTTTAGCCCGTTAGTGTCCATTATCTAACAGTCTCTAGTCTCTTATTTCTAAATGATCCTTTGTGTTTGGATTGCTCATTTTAGCAAGTAACCTCAAAGAATGAAGATTGCAACTTTTATGTTCTATCTTCTCTTAGTGCTAGCTGTTCAAGAGGATGCTCGCTTAATGCTCTTAACTCCTGTACCAATTAACAGCCACAGCAGGGCTCTGAGTAGGAGCTTGAAACACCAAAATGAGGACAAGTGCAATACTAATAATAACAGTTTGTTGGAAATAACAGCTTCCAAGTTTCTCCCTTTCCATAACACCAATGACTTGAAGTAAGGAAAGAGGAATTTACCTTTTCTCTTTTTTTGAGACAGAGTCTCCACCCGGGCTGGAGTGCAGTGGCACAATCATGGCTCCCTGCAGCCTTCACCTGGGCTCAAGTGATCCTTCCGCCTCAGCTTCCCAAGTGTCTGGGATTATAGGCACATGCCACAATGCCTGGCTAATGTTTTATTTTTTGTAGAGATGAGGTCCCACTGTGTCACCCAGGCTGGTTTCAAACTCCTGGCCTGAAGTTATCCTCCCACTTCAGCCTCCCAAAGTACTGAAATTACAGGCATGAGTCACTGTGCCAGGCAAAAAAGGAATTTTTATATTGCTATGTGACTTTCACTTTTTCTTCCCTACTCTTTTGCTTTCTTTGCTAACCCCTCAGCATTCTCTGGCTCTAAAGGAAATTATTCATGTAGACTTAAGAATATGTTTACAGTATGGATTTCTAGGTTAACACAGAGAGATTTTGCAGGATGAACAAAAAGGGATGCTAACAATTTTGCTGTTGCTGACTCACCTTACATTTAAAGCATAAATTGTGGCTCACGCCTATAGTCCTAGCACCTTGGGAAGCTGAGGTGGGAGGACTGCTTGAGCCCAGGAGTTCAAGATCAGCCTGAGCAACATAGGGAGACCCCATCTGTACCAAAAATAGAAAAATTAGCCAGGCATGGTGGTGTGCACCTGTAGTCCCAGCTGCTTAAGAGACTGAGGTGCAAGGATCGATTAAGCCTGGGAGTTTCAGGCTGCAGTGAGCCATAATCATGCCGCTGTATTCCAGCCTGGATGACAGAGCAAAACTCTGTCAAAAAAATTAATAAAGAGGCATATATTGGCAGGACAGATGGATCTTGCCCTCTGAATTTGTGGAAATGTTATTTTACTCCTGTGCCCGTCACTGAGGATAAAAGCAGTGGTGGAAGAATGAAGGCTAGGACTGACTTGATTAGCACCTATTGCCGGTGGTGGTGGTGGTGATAATGATAATGCATATCTGTGCATGTATGTTGCAGTAAATAGTCTCATCTTTTATTAAAATGCTTCTGACGATTCTTCAGTCCTTACTTCCAGCCCTAAATCTGAAATCCTGCCATCTTTTCCTTTTCAGTTACTGACCCTGCCATTCTCCCAGAGCCCTTGTTTTGAATATTAGAAGCCAACTTTGATCCCTTTCACTCATAAATCCTTGCTACATCCCGTGCAGTCTGCCTCCCTTGTCTTTCTCACATGCATCTCTTTCCCATTCTCTTTGCTACCATGGTAATTCCAATCTGCACAATTCCCCAATCTGTACCCTCTTCCCCATTCATCCTACATATCCTTCATGGTTTAAGCCT
The DNA here is from genome assembly GCF_037993035.2 of Macaca fascicularis. NCBI lineage: Eukaryota > Metazoa > Chordata > Mammalia > Primates > Cercopithecidae > Macaca > Macaca fascicularis. Next base: position 25,275,514 of record NC_088384.1, read on the forward strand.
CCTAAATCAATAACTGGGTTTCAATGGCTATCAGTTAAACCATGGAAAAGATATACAAACCCATCAGCCTGGTTGTCAAGACCTTCCACAAGAAAGCCCCTATCTGGCTAAGCATATCCCCTATACACTGACATTTTCATGCTTCAGGTATTTGCTCAGGCTGTGTCTATGTCCAGGAATGCCTTCCTTTGGTGTTGTGTGTCTGTAAAGATCTTTTTTCACTATTTGAAGCCTCATGAAGTGCCTATAAATCAACCCTTTGGTTTAGCCAATCTTTACTGAGTATTTTAGGCACAGTGCTAGGTACTAGGGAAGACAAATAAATAGATCATGGTCTCTGCTCTCGGAGGAGTTCACAGCCTGATAGGGAAGAGGGACGGAAGAGCAGATAATTCAATAAAGCTAATAGTTCCAAGGATTCAGATTTCTGTGGAGTACTGAGAAGGGGCACCTGACTTAGACCTTTTTGTGGGATGGAAATGGTAAGAGGATGGGGAAGTTGATATTTGGGCCAAGTCTTAAGGGGTGGGCAAAAGTTAGGTGAAGATTGTAGGGCAAGGCACGAGGCAAAGATGGAGATGGAACCAACATAAAGAGGTGGGGTACTGAGCAAGCCACAGCTCCACGAAGAGTCACAGCCAGTTGCCCAGTCACATGGGACATATCTGAGCAGGCTGTAGAGAAACACCGTGCCTCAGAACAGTTCATCAAAGAGAGGAAGAGAGATGTATTTTTCCCTTGTTTCCTCTTGACTCTCATTAATTAAAGTTTATTTCATGGAGCATTAAGTCTCCACACTTAAACTAGCATTTCTGGGGAGCTGCTGGGAAGGCCAGATCCCAGGCTCTGTTGCATGGTGCTTCATCTAACTCTAGACATCATGAGCAGAGTCAAGTCTCCATGAGGCTGGTGTGGTGAGGAACTTGGGTGTCCAGCTGCTATGGCCCCTGCCATGGTGAATGCAATGAAGATTGTGCCTGACCCCAGCCTTATCTCAGGGAAGGCAAGAAGGTCAGCACTGGGGCAGTGGAGGTTTTGGCTGTAATAATGGTGTCTGGGCTTTCCAAGAGGGGGAGCATCAATTGTGACTGATAAGTCCACCCCTGGAGCTCCTTAGCTATACTTATGGCTTTTTATGATATCCAGCTTTCATGCTGTAATATTCGGCCTCAAGTTTTGGAAGACAGGGCTACTACATGGAGGGTGGATCTGAGGAGGGCAGGATCAGGAGCAGAGAGATTAGGTAGGATGCCACTGCAATAGTCTTAGCAAGCATCTCAACTGGGACAATGATCATGGCAATGAAAAGGAGGAAGAGAACTTGAGAAACATTTAGGAGTTAAACAAAATTTGGCGATTGATGGATGTGGGGGTTAAGGGAGAAGAAGGAATCCAGGTTGAGTCCCAGCTTTCTACCTTGGGTAACTGGAGGAAGGATAGTGATTCCAGCATCTGAAATGGAGAAGTCAGATGTTTTCCATTAACTACTGGAATCATGGATAAAAACCAAAAGGTTAAGGTCATAGTTTTCTAACGGCTCAAATGAAGTTTACCAGAAAAATAAAGGCCAGAATGGGACCTTTGTCAGAATAGTGAAGTTTTTATATCATAACAGAGAAACAAAAATTTTAGTTTCTCTATTTTTTTGAATCTATTTTTTCAAAATAAATTGAGTGTCCTCTTTAGAAGCTCTCTTTTAAAATTTCGTTTTATGTTAATCTGACAGCTGTTAGAAGATGCTATTATCTTTCGTTTTGCATTACTGCCTTACAGAATAGATTTAAAAAATAGATATACTGTATAATCACACAAGTCGAGGAGCTCTTTTTTAGCCCTGAGAGTGGGAGGTAGATTGGCATGCGAGAGATGCTGGGTTCATTCTGTAAGCGTATTCGCAGTCATGTTGTTGCATTGACCTGTCAAAATTTAAACTCTGAGAAGAGCGAACTGGTTTCTTGCCCATAATAAAATCATGTCTGAGGTCAGGAGCTTGCAGATCAGCAGGTCTACTTCACCCGATAGCTGCCCAGAGCTTGGTTTTAAAAGGACAGAAACATCCAGACAGGATGTTGGGATCTAGAAATAGTGTCAAGCCGTTCTTGTGATGGTTTGTTTTCCTTTGACCTCTTTGCAAAGTTAGGCTATTGTTTCTCTTTCACATCAGGTCTTAGAAAATATATGGCAAGGTAGTTCTGGACATCTTGACTTGAAATTTCCAGCAGCTCTTCCAGCAAGTGCTTTTTTGTCTCCATGGAAACCAACAATGTTTTGAAGAGGCGGTGACAGGTTGAGCACATAGGAGCTACCATGGGGAGTGCATGTCAGTCTATCGGTTAAAGTCAATGGCAAAATACCCACAGTTCTGGGGCTTTCTCTGGCACACCCAACTTGACCTTCCAAAGGAAGAGAAGCAGAATGATGAAGATGAAGTCATTCTTCCCCCCCAGCATTTCAAGCCTGTACACTGGTTCCTCTTTACGTCACCAATTCATTCTTCCAATTCATCTTCAGCACTCCCACTTTTAAGCCACCAGTGGGGCAGATGCGGTGACTGACGCCTGTGTGAATCTTGTGATCACAGTGCTAGGGAGATGGCTCTGGCAAGGGGAGGCTACTTTTCCATTGGCTGATATTTCCTTGCTTGTGGGATTCATTCCCAGGAACCCTAGCTTTTCTTACTAGTAAATTTCAGGTTGGGGCAGTTGCTTTAAGAATTCATGGTTTTCACATATGCATGTGTGGGGGAGAGAGGAGCATGCATTTTTCACAAACCCTGGGATTCTTCTGGATTTGGGGAGACATTCCTGACTGATCCATAGAGACATGACCCACCTGCAAAAATCCAATTACATGGAGCACTATTAACAGGGGAGCAGTACTGACCTTCCACTCCAGCTTCCTAATCAGCTAGTAATAATACGTTTTTATGGGAACAAATATATGTAGGGTGGGTGTGGGGGCTCATGCCTGTAATCCCAATGCTTTGGGAGGCCGAGGCAAGTGGATTGCTTGAATACAGGAGTTTGAGACCAGCCTGGGCAGCATAGCAAAACCTTGTCTCTGCAAAAAAAAAAAAAAAAAAAAAAAAAAACAGGGGTCCAGACACGGTGGCTCATGCCTGTAATCCTAGCATTTTGGGAGGCCAAGGCGGGAGGATTGCCTAAGCTCAAGAGTTTGAGACCAGCCTGGGTAACACGGTGAAACCCCATCTTTAGTAAAAAAATACAAAAAATTAGCCAGGCATGGTGGTGCACACCTATAGTCCCAGCTACTCTAGGGGCTGAGGCAGGAGAATCGCTTGAACCTGGGAGGTGTAGGCTGCAATGAGCCGAGATTGTGACACTGCACTCCAGCCTGGCGACAAAGCGAGACTCCATCTCAAAAATAAACAAACAAATAAATAAATAAATAAACTGGGCATGGTGGTGTGTGCTTGTAGTCCCAGCTACTCGGGAGGCTGAGGCAGGAGGATCCTTTGAGTCCAGGAGGTCGAAGCTGTAGTGAGCTGTGATTGTGCCACTGCACTCCAGCCTGGGCAGCAGAGTGAGACTGTGTCTCAAGAAAGAAAAAGGAACAAAGGAAGGGAGGGAGGGAGGAAGGAAGGAAAGAAAGGAGGAAGGAAGGAAAGAAAGAAGGAAGGAAGGAAGGAAGGGAGGAAGGGAGGAAGGGAGGGAGGGAGGGAGGGAATGAGGGAGGGAGGAGGGAGGAAGGAAGGAAAGAAGGAAGAAAGGAAAGAAGCAAAGAAGTGTAATTTTCAATAAGATTCAGCAAAAACACTTTGCTGCTCTCACAAATGCAAAAGGAGAAACTGTTGTATTTCTTTTTCTCGTGCTTTTACAAGCCATTTGACCACAGAAGAGGCACTCTTATTTGTCTCATCATACGCTCTCATCTTAGAACTTGCAGGAGATGCCACATCCGCCCTTGGTCTTGACCACTCATATGCACCTGTGTCCCTTGCCTTGAGGGCTTTCTCCATTTGTTGACACCGGGGAAAGGCCCGAAAGCATCTGGGATTAACATCCTCTCACAGCAGCCCTCATACAATGACTGCTGAGAGCTGGAACACAAATATTCCTACTCCTTCACCATTTGGAACATGAAGACCAAAGTGTGTATTCTCCATTGGCCCTCTGGGGTCCCCAGAGGGATGGAACTCCAGTCGCCCACAGGACTAACTTGCTCAATGTACTTTTTTACTGACTCTTGCCTGTCTTATTTCCCTACTTTCCTACAAATATTTCCTGGGCGGGCTTCTTATGTATTTATTGTTATTTCATTTTCCCATCAACTTTTTTTAATTGAGTTGAAATTCACATAACATAAAATGAACCTTTGCAAAGTAAACAGTTCAATGACATTTAGTATAGGCGCAATGTTGTTCAACCCCACTTCTAATTCCAAAATATTTTCATTACCTCAAAAGAATACCCTATACCCATTAAACAGTTACTCCTCCTTCTTTCCTACCCTGCCCCCCCCACCCCGCCCCCAGTCCCTGGCAACCACCAATCTGCTTCCTGTCTCTATGGATTTGCCTGTTCTGGATATTGCATACTGATGGAAGCATACGTTACGTGATCTTTTGTGTCTGGCTTCTTTCACTTAGGATAATGTTTTCAAGGTTCATCTGTGTTACAGCATGTATCAATATTTCATCCTTTTTTATGGCTGCATAATATTCCATTGTATAGACCACAATTTATTTATTCTTTTATCCATTAATGGACATTTGGGTTGTTTCCACCTCTTGGCTGAAGAATCCTGCTTTGAACATCCATGTACAAGTATTTGTTTGAGCACCTGTTTTTTAAATTCCTTTGAGAATATACTTAAAAGTGGAATTGTAGCATCACATGGCAATTCCATTAACTTCTTGAAGAATCGCTCAACTGTTTCCACAGCAGCTATACAAGGATTGCAGTTTCTCCCCATCTTTGCCAGTACTTGCCATCTTCTGTTTCTGTTTTTGATTTTATTATGGCATACTAGTGGGTGTGAAGTGGTAATCTCTGTTTCTGTTTGCATTTCTCTAATTATTAATGATGGTAAGCATATTTTTTCTTTATTTTTATAGACAGGGTCTTGCTCTGTCGCCTAGGCTGGAGTGCACATGACCATAGCTCACTGCAGCCTCAAACTCCTGGGCTTAAGTGATCCTTCCACCTCAGCCTCCTAAGTAGCTGGGATTACAGTCATGCACCACCACACCTTGCTAATTTAATTAATTAATTATTATTATTATTTTTTTTGGTAGGGACAAGGTCTCACTATGTTGCCCAGGCTTGTCTCAAACTCCTGGGCTCAAGTAATTGTCCTGCCTCGGCCTCTCAAACTGTTGGGATTATAGTTATGAGCCGTCACACCCAGCCTAAGTATCTGCTTACTTATTTGTTCTTATTTTGAAAAGTTCCAAACACATTGAAAAGTTAAAAAAAAAAAAAAAGGACACAGAACACCTCCTGTGTATACCCTCCACTTCTAATTGCGCATTTCCTGCAAACTAGAAGTTTTGTGTAGAGGCTTGAATAGGTTCAGGTGAAACTTTTCAACTTGGCATCTTTAATAATATTAGCAGGTGAGAGTACTGAGCGTTTTCTATGGGCCAATGGTCTCACACCGATATTCTCACGGAATCTCATAATGACTCTGGGTAGAGGATGCAGTGGTTGCTTCTACCTCCCTAGAATCCACAGCGCTCTTTCCTGGTAATGACATTTTGATTTTCCTCACAGAAATCACTCATCCTTTGTCGATCCACCTGCTCAGATGAGGCTGACCTCAACTTCCAACCCCAGAGGTACACGTGACTGAGGCATTACAACTAGAGACGCCTTGATTGGCCAGGGAGAGGCACATGATCCATGTTGGGCCAATAAGAGCCAGCCTCTGAGCTACCGTAGATCATTGAATAGAAGGTACGTCTTTGTAGGACTCACTGTTCTTTTACATATGCTGAAGACGGTGCTGCCAAGTAGTTATAAAATAGTATCAATTGTAAGATAAATCCTAATTTCAGAAATGTTCATATGTGAAAGGAAAGAAACTGTCTTAGATTGCTGGACTGGAGGTCATCTCACCTTCCCTGGAGAAGAGTCTGTCTGAAGAGTTGAGTAGTGTTTACCTCCACCCCCTATTTATTTTATTTTATTTTTTTAAGAGATGAGATCTCTGTGTTGCCCAGGCTAGAGTGCAGTGGCTATTCACAGGCTCAATCATGACACATTCAGCCTCATATTCCTAGCTTCAAGTGATTCTCCCACTTCAGCCTCCCAATAGCTGGGACTACAGGCTACAGGCACCTGCCACCGTGCCCAGCTTCCTGGTTAACCCTCCACACCTTTCTGCCCCTTCTCCAGTGCCCCACAGTCATGCACTGGGAAGCTACTGGTTGGAGCTCTGGATGCTTAAGAAACAGACCCCCAGATCCCCACCAAGGCTTGCTGAAAATGCCCTGTACTCACTTACCCATCTGCCTTGACAACCAGGGTGTTCTGGTTCTTTGAATTTGTAGGACTGCATGGACTCCACTCCAGTGAGGGGCCAGCACAAAAGGCAGTTACACAGCTTCCAGAGGCAGCTGTATGATGGGTGACAATTCCACTGGGAGTGACCATGGTGGTTAGGGCACTCAGAGGTGGGGTGGGGAGTACCAGGAACCAGCATTCCCCCCACTCAAAGTCTCCAGGTATTGGGCCGAGGAATTGGACTGTTGAAAGAGTGACCACTTACTTAGCTGCGTAACGTTGGATGAGTTAGCCAGCCTCTCTGAGCCGCAGCCAGTTTGTCATTTACAGGGTTGCAGAGAAGATTAAATGAGATCATCTTTACGGAGCTTATCACAATGCCAAGCACATTGCAAGTACTGAACACTTGTTAGCTGTCACTCTGCCCAAGGTTAGCCAGCCCTTAAGTGTTCTGGCCAGGCTTGAACCCAGGGATGTCTGGCTCAACTGCTGAGCTCTTAACACCTCTTCAGGATCTTTTCACAGCCTTACCCTATTCTCCCTTCCCCTGACTCTTGTCACTCTCTGAAGCTCACAGCTAAATTGTAACAAAAGAGGAATCTGTGGCTAATGGCTCAGCAGGATTAGGAAGAACTGCTGGGTACATCCGCTGCACATGTTGACAGATTCCAGAAAACAAAATTGTTATCAACTCAACGCACTTTGGTGTTTGTGGTGGGCAGCACTTCACTTGGAGGATTGGTTGTGAGGCAACTCCCACGGAGGGCTTCCAGGGGTTCCCATACCCTTGTGCTATGTGTCTTTCAAAAACACAAAGTGTATTCTGCTTCAGGCAGCAGAGACGGAAATAAAAGAAAAAATAATCACAAAGTTTAGGAATGAGGTTTGTTTTTTCCAGACACTGCTATTCCCTGAGGCCATTCTATGGTCTTTTTATTTGAATCTCAAAGGTCAAAAGATTTTTTTTTTTTTTTAAGCAGAGGTGGATGCAGGAGAAATCTAGCTATGAGGATGTGCGTGGCAGGTTTCAAGGCAGCCCACGACGTGAGTGGCCTGACAACTTGGTCCCTGCAAGAGGAGGCCGGTGTGGGGGTGATGTGGCGGGGGTGGGATACAGACAGAGACCAGGAGAGAAACAGAAAGTGAGAAAAAGAGACAGAGAGAAAGAAACAGAGCCACACAGAAACACACACACGCACGCACGCACACACACACACACACACACAGAGAGAGAGAGAGAGAAATAGAACATAAGAAAAGAGAGAACAGGAGAAGAGAAACACAGAGAGAAGCAGGTATGGAACTAGAAGAGACAGAAAGACAAAGAGACAGAGAATCAGGAGACAGTGGCTAAGAGAGGCAGGACCCCAGGTCCTCTGGGATTTAGCCAAAGGCACTGCCCACAGCTTGGCCTTCTGTTGACTTCATTCATTCATTCAAAAAATATTTAAGACTGCTAGACTTGAGTGGCAACAAAGGCCTCCATTTCTCAAGCATTCTCCATGTACCAGGCACTGTGCTAAACATTTTACCTGTATTATCTCATTTTGTTCTCACTAGTAACTATACAGAGTAGTTACCATTATTATAGATTCATTTTACACATTGGGAAACTGATGCCTCTGGCTAAAGTCCCAGGGATACTAAGTGATAGAGCCAGGTCTGCCTGCCTAGATCTCTCACTGTGCCATTAGGCCATTCCCATCACTATTGCTCCCCTTCCTTCCTTCCTTCCTTCCTTCCTTCCTTCCTTCCTTCCTTCCTTCCTTCCTTCCTTCCTTGTCCCCCTCCCCCTCCCCCCTTCCTCCTCCTCCTCTTCTTCTTCTTCTTCTTCCTTTTCTTCCTCTTCTTCTCTTCCTCTTCTTCCTTCTCTTCCTCCTCCTCCTCCTTCTTCTTTTTGTTTTTTGACACAGAGTCTCTCTTTGTCACTTACACTGGAGTGCAATGGCATGATCTTGGCTCACTGCAACCTCTGTCTCCCAGGCTCAAGCAATTCTCCCGCCTCAGCCTCCCAAGTAGCTGGGATTACAGGGGCCCGCCACCACGCTCGGCTAATTTTTTGTATTTTTAGTGGAGATGGGGTTTTGCTGTGTTGGCCAGGCTGGTCTCAAACTCCTGACCTCAGATGATCCACCCGCCTCGGCCTCCCAAAGTGCTGGGATTACAGGCATGAGCCACTGCTCCTGGCTCACTATTGCTCTTCTAAACGGGACAGGAGACAGAAAGTGAGGCTCAGCAGGTAGGGAAGGAGCATCTGCTTCAGGAATTCTTCTTGTAGGCAGGGAGATCACAGGGAGCTGAATTAAAACAGTAAGAAGGCTGTTCCACATAAACATAGGGCTTTTAACACAGTGGAAGGATGGGCAGAATTGGCAGGGAACAATAAATCATGCCCCTAAAAGCACAACCTGCCTGTGTCCTGAGAAGACGAGGATTAGAAGAGTTCAAAAATTCACAAACTGATGGCAATTAGAATATCAGGTATAAGGAGCTACAAGTCTTGAGAATTTGTTTCTTTTTTTAACAAGGTACTAACTCACCATATCAAGTGGCTTTGCAGTGAGCACTGCTTGCTTGGTGTGTGGAGTCCTTTAGAACAGGGATTTTTAGTCTGAGGATGTGGGTGGACTCTGGTTTGTTGGGAGTCTCCTGAGTTTGGATAGAGCTTTCCTGGTTTGGTTCTCTGGAAGCAGACCCTGAGTCATGGATTCTTCTAGAAGTGGTTCATTTGGAGGTGATACCAGGATGCACCAGAAAAGGCACAAAGAAGTGAGGCTCGGAAAGGAAGAAAGCCAATAAAAGGCATGTTACTGACCGCCGTGGACAACCGAGGCCCTGATCTCCCTGGGAACTCTGGGGACAGCGCAGAACATGCCTCAAAGGTGTCCTTCCTAAGGAAAGGGGGAACTGGGTATTTACCCCTCAACCCCATCCCTCTTTAGCTGAGGTCTGCTTCCAGGCATATCCCTCTGGCAGTTTCAGATACCTTATGAGCCACCAACATAGACTATTTGATTCCTACCTGTGGGTCTTGAATCCTTACAGATCTCATTGTTAGAGGTAGGAAAACTGCTTGTATGTTACATCAATATGATAATTTTTCAGATGAAGTATAGGTGTTTTGTGAGTATGACTGAATTCATTTTTTTTGTTTTGTTTTTTTTAGACGGAGTCTGGCTCTGTCGCCCAGGCTGGAGTGCAGTGGCCGGATCTCAGCTCACGGCAAGCTCCGCCTCCCGGGTTTCCGCCATTCTCCTGCCTCAGCCTCCTGAGTAGCTGGGACTACAGGCGGCCGCCACCTCGCCTGGCTAGTTTTTTGTATTTTTTAGTAGAGACGGGGTTTCACCGTATCAGCCAGGATGGTCTCGATCTCCTGACCTTGTGATCCGCCCGTCTCGGCCTCCCAAAGTGCTGGGATTACAGGCTTGAGCCACCGCGCCCGGCTACGACTGAATTCTTAATAGCTCTCTGTATGTGTGAAGTTGGGGTGGAGTGGGGAGACAGGATGTATTTTTTCTTTCTTTCTTTCTTTCTTTCTTTCTTTCTTTCTTTCTTTCTTTCTTTCTTTCTTTCTTTCTTTCTTTCTTTCTTCCTTTCTTTCTTTCTTTCTTTCTTTCTTTCTTTCTTTCTTTCTTTCTTTCTTTCTTTCTTTTAGACAAGATCTTACTCTGTGGCCCACGCTGAAGTGCAGTGGCACGATCATGGTTCACTGTAGCCTTGACCTCCTGGGCTCAGGAGATCCTCCTGCCTCAGCCTCCCAAGTAGCTGGGACCACAGGTGCACACCACCACACTCGGCTAATTTTTAAATTATGTATATAGATGGGGTCTCCCTATGTTGCCTAGGCTGGTCTCAAACTCCCAGACTCAAGGGATCCTCCTGCCTTAGCTTTCCAAAGTGCTAAGATTACAGGCATGGGCCACAGCGCCTGGCCGATAGGATGTATTTTCTTCATTACTTGAGATATAAATAGTTTTCTATTACCAAGACCTCTTTTAATTTCAAGGGACAGAAACCCAACTCAAATTGGTTTCATCCCAAAGAGAATGTTTGGTTCATATGATTGCAAAGGTGAGAGGTGGGTAGGTCTCACTTGCAGTTCAGCTGAATCTAGGAACTCCAACAACATCACCAGGGATCTGTCTTTTTCTCTTTCTAGGCTCTTTTTACTTTCTCTTGTTTTCATTTGCAGTCATGATTGCCCTGCGTGGCAATAAAATGGCTCCCAGTGGATCTACGCACACCTCCTAGAGGCCTGGGAGCTCCTGTCCAAAGAGCGAGTCAGTTTCCCATTGGCCAGTCTGGATCATGTGACTTTCTCTGAGCTATCATGGAATCTTTGATTGCCCAGGCTGCGGTCAGGTGCTCATGGTGTCAGGAGGGAGGATCAGTTCTACTTAAGCACATAGCCCCAGAGTCCCTGTCTCTTTCCTCAAAGGAATAATTGAGGACCTGTTATCATGAGGAGAGGGCCTAGATTTCCATTATAACCAACATATGGAGTCCCTGAAGTGAAAAAGGGACCCTTCTTTTGGAAAATGTTGAGCTCTAGGCCAAAATGTACCAGGGTCTTTTCAGAGAGATATGCAATTGCTTGGCCATGGTGTATGGCTGCTCTTTCATTGTTTGATGAAATCCTCTTGATTATATAACCTCTCAGAAAATTCTCCAGTAGAAAATAGTTGAAAGAAAGGAAGGAAGGACGATGAGGAGGGAAACTGGGGAAGCAGAGCAGAGCGAGGCTTCAAATAGTCATTGGAGAGGAGGGCCAGGTGGAAGTCATCTTCCTCCAGATGGGCTCCTGGAGTATTGAAGGTCAAGTCCAGACTGATGAGAAAAGATGAATTCTAGAGCCACTAGTAAAGGCTCCAGAGATAAACAAGCTCATCCTCCTGCTGATTGTCCTTCATAGTCTTTTTAGCTTTCGATGGAACAAACTGTGCTGTGATAAACAACCCTGTATAAAAATCCTGACCCCAGGTGTTGAGCATTTCTGTGGGATCCGTGGAATAAATTAGGATGCAGCACACTGTGGCCTATAACTCAGCTTTAGAGCTCTGTGTAATGACGTGGAGAGATGTCCATTCGAGATATGTTCTTTCTTCCTGAATCTATGTTGAGAGAGATAGACATAAAGATATAGATATATCAAGGGCAGGAGCAGGGGGAGCAAAGTGCATAATGACTTCTTTTGAGGAAAACAAAGTCTTTCATATGTATCTTTATGAGCAAAGAGAATGATGTGGAAGGAACTACACCAAACAGTACTGGAAACATCGATGTTTCAAAGATGTGGGATGAGAGGGGTTGAGAAAGGTTATTAGCTTGCTTACTAGCCCTGTGTGTTGCTTGAATCCTATAATTGCATGTGACTTTTTTTTCTTTTTCTTTCTTTTCTTTTTTTTTTGACAGAGTCTCACTCTGTTGCCGACGCTGAAGTGCAGTGGTGTGATCTCGGCTCACTGCAACCTCCTCCTCCCAGGTTCATGTGATTCTCCTGCCTCAGCCTCCTGAGTGGAGTAGCTAGGACTAAAGGCATGGACCACCATGCCCAGCTAATTTTTGTATTTTTAGTAGAGATGGGGTTTCACCATGTTGGCCAGGCTAGTCTTGAACTCCTGACGCCCCTCAAGCAATCTGCCCACCTCAGCCTCTTAAAGTGTTGGGATTACAGGTACGAGCCACCACGCCCGGCCACATGTGACATTTTAAAGCATGTATATATTTCACATGCCATAAAACAAAATATGAAAAGAAAAAAAATTATTGTATTTGTGAATGGTCTCTCAATATTAAACTCTACAGAAATCTACTTCTCCCTACTCCTGCCTTCTTAGAAGGAAGGACACCAAGGAGGGTCCTGCAGGTTGGTGGATGGGGAAGCAAAAAGGGAGACCTTTCTTGTATGTATCTATGTATGAATTTATTCAGCCTGAGATTTTATTAGTAAAGGAAGTCCTCTCAAGCAGTCTCACCTGGCACAAAAGTTGTGAGATTCATGACGTTAGAAAATTTGCAAATCAAATGGTTCATTTTGTATGATACTGTACTTGCAGGTGGGATTACGTTGATTATGCACTATGAGTAGCATATTTTATTTTTCTTTCTTTTTAAAAAATTGGTTTTGGCAAGAACACTTAATATGAGATCTCAACTTCTAACAGATTAAAAAAAAAATTTTTTTTGAGACAGAGTCTCGCTTTGTCACCCAGGCTGGAATGCAGTGGTGTGATAATAGCTTACTGTAACTTCAAACTCCTGGGCTCAAGGGATCCTGCTGCCTCAGCCTCTCCAGTAGCTAGGACTACAAGCATGTACCACCACACTCAGCTAAGTTTTTAATCTTTTTGTGAAGATGGGATCTTGCCATGTTGCCCAGGCTGGTCTCAAACTCCTGACCTCAAGCGATCCTCTGACCTTGGCCTCCCAAAGTGCTAGGATTACTGGTGTGAGCCACTGCACCTGGCCCTGAACAGATTTTTCAGTGTACAATGTAGCATTGGAGAACTTGTTCATCTTATGCATTATTTTTATATAAGAAGGGTGTGGTGGTAGGGTTGCTAGAGAAAATTCAGGATCCCAGTTAAATTTGAATTTCAGATAAACAACACTTTTCTTTTTTTAAGTATAAATATGTCCCAAATATTACACTTTCGCATTGGCCCAACTTGGCTCATGTGACCATCTCTCCACTAATCATGGAACCTCTGATTGGCCGGACCATGGTCAGGTGTCCCACAGTCAGAACTTTATTATTAATACTACAGGTTTGTTTAACTTTCAAATTTAATTGGGTATCTTGTATTTTTATTTTGTACGTTTGGTAACCCTACGTGGAAGAAAGTCAGATGGGTAGGGTGTGGGAGAATTCCTGAGTTTGGGGAAGGAGAGAGATTTGAGTAGGTTCCCAGGAATGTGAGACTCTTGGGGACAGAAATGGGTACAGAGGATTTTATAGAAGTTTTTCTGTGTGATGTGCCTGGTCATACACTTCCCACTCCGTCCCTTCTGGAGAACATCAGCACAAGTTAGAGTGTTTGAAAGTCTTTTGCGTGGTTCACTGGTTGGGGGCAGCGTCGTATGAGCCCTGGGTCCAAAGCCACCCCATTTTTTATCCATAACACGCAGCCTGGGCAAAGAGGAGCAACAATGATGCTGGTTTCTTTTACTGCTGAGAATGAAGGGCAGCCTGCTAATTCTCCAAATCATATTTTGTTTTACCGGAATGAACCCATTTCATCAGATGTCTTTGTCCAAAGAAAATAACCATTGTGAGGAAACAGAAGTGTGATTCCGTTTCTGTAGGATTCGCAAGGCCTTCCTTGAGAATCCCATGCTGAGGATGCCATCTGGTGGTTTAAAGGGACCCAACTTGCCAGTGACACTGGCCCTGCTTTGGGCTTCTCTATTGGCTGATAGTCATTTCTTCACCAAATATTTGAGTGCCTACTCTGCACCAGGCACCGTGATAGCGCCACCAACAATAGTATTAATGACATAGTTTTAGAATGGTATAGGCATACCATGTTTCATTGGGCTTTGCTTTATTGCACTTTGCAGAGACCGATTTTCTACAGATTGAAGGTTTGTAGCAACCCTGCACGGAACAAGTTTAGTGATGCCGATTTCCCAACAGCATGTGCTTACTTTATGTCTCTGTGTCATGTTTTATTAATTCTCACAATATTTCAACTTTTTAACTATTATTATGTCTATTAAAGTGATCTATGATGGGTGATCTTTGATATTACTACTGTAATTGTTTTGGGATGTCATGAACTGCACCCATAGAAGATGGCAAAAGTATTCCATAAATGCTGTGTGTGTTCCGACTGCTGCACAGACTGGCTGTTTCACCATCTCTCTTCCAATCTTTAGGTCTCTCTGTTCCTTAAGACACAACAATATTGAAGTTAGGCCAATTAATAACCCTGCAATGGCCTCTAAGTGTTGACGTGAAAGGAAGAGTTGCCCATCTCTCATTTTGAATCAAGAGGCAGAAATGATTAAGCTTAGTGAAGTAGGTATGTTAGAAGCTGAGACTGGCCAATTGCTAGGCCTCTTTTGCAACTTAGCCAAGTTGTGAATGGAAAGGAAAAGTTATTAAAGAAAATTAAAAGTGCCACTCCAGTGAACACACCAACGAAAAGAAAGCAGAACAGCCTTATTGTTGATATGGAGAAAGTTTAAATGTCTGAATAGAAGATCAAACCAGCCACCACATTTCCTTAAGCCAAAGCCTAATGAAGAGCAAGGCCCTACCTCTCTTCCATTCTGTGAAGGCTGAGATGAGGAAGCTGCAGAAGAAAAGATTGAAGCTAGCAGAGGTTGGTTCATGAGGCTGAAGGAGAGAAGCTGTCTCTGTAACATCAAAGTGCAAGGTGAAGCGGCAAGTGCTGATGTAGAAACTGCATCAAACTAACCAGAAGATCTAGTTAAGATCATTGAGGAAGGTAGCTATACTAGATAATGGATTTTCAGTGTAGATGTAACAGCCTTCTATTGGAAGAAGATGCCATCTAGGACTTTCATAGCTAGAGAGGAGAAGTCAATGTCTGGCTTTCAAGCTTCAAAGAACAGGCTGACTCTGTTGTTAGGGACTAATGCAGCTGGTGACTCTAAGTCGAAGCCAGTGCTCATTTACTGTTTCGAAAATCCCAGGGCCCTTAAGAATTATGCAAAATCGACTACTCTGCCTGTGCATGTATGACAGCACATCTGTCTATGGCACAGTTTACTAAATATTTTAAACCCACTGTTGAGACCTACTGCTCAGAAAAAGATTCTGTTCAAAATATTATTGCTTATTGACAATGCGCCTGGTCACCCATGAGCTTTCATGGAGATGTACAAGGAGATTACTGTTGTTTTCAGGCCTACTCACATAAAATCCATTGTGCAGCCCATGGATGAAGGAGTAATTTTAACTTTTAAGTCTTGTTTAAGAAATACATTTTGTAAGGCTACAGCAGCCACAGGTAGTGATTCCTCTGATGGATTTGGGAAAAGTAAATTGAAAACCTTCTGGAAAGAATTCACCATTCTAGATGTCACTAAGAACATGTGTGATCCATGGGAGGGGGTCAAAACGTCAACCTTAACAAGAGTTTCAAGAGTTTGGAAGAAGTTGATTCTAACCTTCCTGGATGACTTTGAGGGGTTTAATACTTCAGCCGAGAAAGTGATTCAAATGTGGCAGAACTAGCAAGACGACTAGAATGAGAAGTGGAACCTGAAGACGTAACTGAATTGCTGCAATCTCATGATAAAACTTCATGATGAGAAGCTTCTTCTTATAGATGAGCAAAGAAAGTGGTTTCTTGAGATGGAGTCTAATCCTGGTGAAGATGCTGTGAACATTGTTAAAATGACAGCAGTGGATTGAGAACATTACATCAATTGAGTTCATAAAGCAGCAGCAGGATTTGAGCGGATTGACTGCAATTTTGAAAGAAGTTCTACTTTGGGTAAAATGCTATCAAATAACATTGCATGCCTCAGAAAAATATTTCATGAAAGGAAGAGTCAAACTTCACAAGTTCATGACAAATTTTACTGTTGTCTTATTTTGAGAAATTTCCGCAGCCACCCAGCCTTCAGAAACCACCACCCTGATTAGTCAGCAGCTACCAATAATATCAAGGCAAGGCCCTCTACCACCAAAAAGATTATGACCTGCTGAAGGCTCAGATGATCATTAGCATTTTTAGTAATAACATATTTTTAAATTAAGGTATGTAATTGTTTTTTAGACATAATGCTATTGCCCACGTAATAGACTACAGCATAGTGTCAAGATAACTTTTGTATGCACTGGGAAACGAAAAAATATGTGGGTTTCGCTTTGTTGTGATATTAGTTTTATTGTAGGGTCTGGAATGGAATCTGCATGATCCCCAAGGTGTACCTGTAATTTCTTAGTTCAGTGCAGATAAAAAATTTATACTGGGAGTATGAGGAAATAAAAAACTAGGTCTTTAAGACTTTTAAGCCATGAAATTAATGTTGAAACTGTATTTTACTATGTTATGTCATCCTTCAGTGCAAAGGGTTAGTTAATCTTGGACAGTGACATGATATGGAGAGAGAGAGAGGGGAAGGGAGAGGAGAGGGAGGAAGAGGGCGAAACTTGGCATGGAAAGTTGGTGGGGGCACAAGACTGAAAAGTAGGT
Organism: Macaca fascicularis; assembly: GCF_037993035.2. Lineage (NCBI taxonomy): Eukaryota > Metazoa > Chordata > Mammalia > Primates > Cercopithecidae > Macaca > Macaca fascicularis. The sequence goes on from NC_088384.1 coordinate 25,292,153, forward strand.
AGAACTTTCCAGAAAATGGCATTTATACCTTATCTGTGTTTTTAGATTCCACTTTGATGAACGATTTTCTCGGTTTGCATTTTTACAGCACAGGTAGATCCATCACTTAAATTTCGCAATGTACATAGCCAGTTTCACGAATTACGTTTTATGATTCTCTCAGGTGGAATAATGTTCACACCCTTAGAAACCCAGAATTTTCTCTCTCTTTTTGCCTTAAAAAACATTTTTTTAAGTTTCATAGACACTGGGGGTACTAGTACAGGTTTGTTACATGGTTATACTATGTCATGGCAATGTCTGGGCTTCTAGTGTACCCATCACCCAAATAATGAGCATTGTACTAATTGTGCCACTCATAACCCAAATAGTGAGCATCGTACCATTGTACCTATTGTGAAAAGGTAACTTTTCAACCCTTCCTCCCCTTGCCCCTCCCACCTTTCCTCTCTTTTGGAGTCCCCAGTGTCCATTATTTTTATCTTTATGTCCATGAGTACCCATTGTTTAGCTCCCACTGATAAGTGAGAATGTTTGGTAGTTGATTTTCTGCTTTTGAGTCATTTCACTTAGAATAATGGCCCGAGTTCCATCCATGTTGCTACAAAAGACATGAGTGTCTTTTAGTATTGTGATAAATGCATGAGTGCAGGTGTCTCTCTGATGCAATAATTTCCTTTTCTTGGGGTAGACATCCAGTAATAGGATTTCCGAGACCCAGCGTTTTCTGCTTGTCCACCCCGTCATTCTTCGTGTATTGCTTTTGTCTTCGAGCTGATCATTTCCATTGTGAGATGGCCATGGAAGTTACGACACATCATGACAGGGTTCAGGGTAGGAAGACAGGGGCCTGCGGCTGGAGCTGTTGGAACTGTGTCTGCCCCCTTTTATCAGGAAAGCCAATACTTTCTGAGAACAGCCCCTCTGCCTCAAGCCAATTTCTGCTGAGGCTCATTGGCCAAAAGGAGTCAAGAGGATCAACCCTAGCAGTAGGGGAGGCTGAAAAAAATGAGTGTCAGGATATTCTAAGTAAAACCAACCATGATGCATTGCCTGTGGCCGGGTTCATAGTTGCTCCAAACAAAACTGGGATTCTGTTAGCAAAGGGAAAGGAAACAGATACGGCGGGGTACTTTGGAGTGTCTGCCCCAACATTCCATGACAGTTAGTATAACTTTTTCTCTTTCTTTTGCATGGGGAGGTAGAAACCCCCTCTTGGGGAGTCCCACAATGATGCAGGAGGAAATTTACCCCCTCCAGGGTCCCTCACCCCACTAAGCTGCTAATCATGGATGCAGTTGAGATTCAAACCCAAAGTTCCAGCTCTTAGCCACTGCCTAATCCATCCCTAACACCTCCCGGGATATGAGCCAAATAAGGCCAGACTCCTGCATTCAGGGCATCCCCAGGCTGAAAGAGCCCTGCTTTGTTCTGAGCACCCTGGGAGGAAGTGGCTCTGCTCTCTGAAGGTTGGCCTTCTACCCCGGTATCCACAGGGAGCCAGACCTCCTGGGTGCCGTTCCCTCAGGTACCAGCTGTGTGAACCTGGGTAAGTGACTTAGCCTATTTGCACTTCAGATGCCGCCATCTGTAAAAGAAAACGGCTGGTTTCTTTACCCACAAAAGTAAATGAGATACTAAAGTGCATCGAATAGCTAGGAAATCTAAAAAGTATTCTAGAATTTAGAAGGTGTATTTAAAATGTAAAAAACAGGAAGGTGTGGTGTGTCACACTTGTAATCCCAACACTATGGGAGGCTGAGGTGGGAGGATGGCGTAAGTGCAGAAGTTTGAGGTTGCAGTGAGCTTATGATTACACCATTGCTCTCCAACCTGGACGACAGAGCCAGACTCTGTCTCCAAAATAAAAACATACATTGGCCGGGTGGCTCATGCCTGTAATCCCAACACTTTGGGAGGCTGAGGCAGGAGAATCGTGTGAATCCAGGAGGCGGAGCTTGCAGTGAACCAAGATGGCACCACTACACTCCAACCTGGGTGACAGAGCGAGGTTCCATCTCCAAAAACAAAACAAAACAAACAACAACAAAATACATAAAATAAAATACCAAAAAAAAAAAAAAAAAAAAAACCAGAAAAAACAAACAAATTTAAAAAACAAGCCAGGCGTGGTGGCTAATGCCTGTAATCCCAGCACTTTGGGAGGCCGAGATAGGTAGATCACTTGAGGTCAGGAGTTCGAGACCAGCCTGGCCAACATGGTGAAACCCCATCTCTATTAAAAATGCAAAAATTAGCTGGGTGTGGTGGCACATGCCTGTAATCCCAGCTACTCCAGAAGCAGAGGCAAGAGAATTGCTTGAACCCAGGAGGCGGAGGTTGCAGTGAGCCAAGATCACACCACTGCACTCCAACCTGGGCGACAGAGTGACACTCTATCTCAAAAAAGAAAAAACACACAAACAAAACAATAACAAACTAACAAATACACAAAAACAAACAAAAAATAATTAGCTAGCAGTCAACAAAAGCCGGCAAAAATTATTATTGTCGTTACTGTGTTATCCTGACAGGGATCTCTTTGGTAACTTTTTTGGGGTCCTTTTTCTCTCCTGGCCCAGGTCTCTCTATCTTGTTTCATTTGTCGAAAGCACATCTACTAGTGAGGTAGGTTCTGATCTCAGGAGAAGCTCTGTCTCTTCACTATTACTCTAAACTTGGAAGACAGCCAGGCCTGGGAAACAGGATCTGGGTTTCTGAGGCATCTGGGGCATGCAATGACCTTTCCATCTCTTTTCTTTCCTTTGTCCTTCCTCGGAATCCCCATTCTTTTACTGGCTGAGTGACAAGCCCATGAATGATCAGCTGAGCTCTGGACCTGCCAGCTGTCCCAGGTTCACTGAATAGGCTTCTCCCCATGGGGCCTGTCAGATGCCCAGCCCTCTGTTTGCTTTTTCCTTTCTTTCTTTTCAATTTTTTTTTCTTTTTTTGAGATGGACTCTCGCTCTGTCACCCAGGCTGGAGTGCAGTGGCGTGGTCTCAGCTCACTGCGACCTCCGCCTCCTGGGTTTAAGCGATTCTCCTGCCTCAGCCTCCTGAGTAGCTGGGACTACAGGTGCCCACCACCACGCCTGGCTAATTATTGTATTTTTAGTAGGGATGGGGTTTCACCACATTGGTCAAGCTGGTCTCGAATTCCTGACATCAAGTAGTGCTCCCGCCTCAGCCTCCCAAAGTGCTGGGATTATAGGTGTGAGCCACCGCGCCTGGCTGGCTTCTTTGAAAGCCACCTCGGATTGCATGGATTCTGATTCGCCCTATGGTGACTGTGCCTTCCTGGCTACAGAGGGCATCTCTCCCAGCTCTCCTGTCCTGCTCCGAGCTTCAGGCATGGCCAGGATGTTCAATGGGAGCACTGTGGGATACAGTTGAAGGACGGGCACTGACTCCCTTTATGGCTGGGGTTTCTTGGAATTCCCAAGCGGCCATTAAAAATTTGAAAAAGTCAGCTCTTCGTCATCTTACTTTTCCCCAGTGCCCCCAGAGATTAAGACAGCCATGGAAATTCTTATCTCTCAAGAAGGGCTCATCTCTTTCTGGAATTTAAGTAATTTGGGTGTATTTGTATCCCCAGATCTCTGACAGCTTTGGGGTTTTTTAAAAAACTTTTTTTTTTTTTTTTCTTTTTTAAAGCTTAACTGGCTTGTTCTCAGGGTTGGTTGGAAGCAATGGTTTCTTGAGCCTTTCCTGTTGCAACTGGAGGTAAATATCCAACAAGCAATTTTTGAATGAATAAATATGATTCGGACCCCTTATGGGAACTTGGCATTACCAGGCTCAAGAGAGAGATTCCGATATTGTTACTGATCTCTATTTCATAACCGATACAGTCACAAAACATCACAGCTAGTTTTTCTATTCTTTGTGTGTGTGTGTGTGCTGAATATTTTGCTACATTTAACACCAGAGGAAAGGCTGTAGATGGAACTGTCTTTCTTATTTTTCACCCCTTGGTCCTCTGCTCAATTGCTGGGGAACAGATTGAACTTGAAGGCAATTTTGGTGCCACCGCTTGGCCAAATTGTTTTCTTTGGGCTGTGTCGCTCTAATTCCCATCAAGATTTTTCTTCTGTCCTTTCTTCTAGGCATCATCGGGAGATTGGTTTGTCAAATGGATACAGGCCTGAGAGAAAACATCAACTAAAAAGACATCAGTTTTGTCTGCCTCACGTCACTTTCTGCAAAGGCTGTAATGTGATCTTTTTGATGGCTGACTCTAAATCCTATGTAATGTGTAGGAAACATATGATGGTACTTGGGTATATTACGGTCAAGGAAAGTCACCCAAAAGGCATTTTCTCTGTTGCTTAAGGATGGTAGGGGACACTACTTGAAGGGGTGGCCTGCCCCTCCACACCTGTGGGCGTTTCTTGTTAGGTGGAACGAGAGACTTGAGAAAAGAAATGAGACGCAGAGACAAAGTATAGAGAAAGAAAAAGTGGGCCCAGGGGACCGGCACTCAGCATACAGAGGACCCACGCCGGCATCGGTCTCTGAGTTCCCTCCGTATTTATTGATCATTGTCTTTACCATCTTAGAAAAAGGGAAGTGGCAGGATAATAGGATCATTGTAGGCAGAAGGTCAGCAGTAAGACATGTGAATATAGATCTCTGTGACATGAATGAGTTTAAGGAAAAGTGCTGTGCCTTGATATGCATACGCAAACATTTCCATAAACCTTTTTAGTGTATAAAGAGCAGCATATAGCGCGTCCCACCTTCAGCCCTAAGGTGGTTTTCTCCTTTCTCAGTAAACAGAACATACAATCGGGTTTTACACCTAGATGTTCCATTGCCCGTCAGGAGACAGATGCTTTTCTCTCTCAACTGCCAAGAGGCCTTCTTTCCTCTTATACTAGTCCTCCTCAGCACAGACCCTTCACGGGTGTCAGGCTGGGGGACGATCAGGTCTTTCCCTTCCCACGAGGCCATATTTCAGACTATCACATGGGGAGAAACCTTGAACAATACCTAGCTTTCCTAGGCAGAGGTCCCTGCGATCTTTGGCAGTGTACGTGTCCCTGGGTACTTGAGATTAAGAGAATGGTGATGACTTTTCACAAGCATACTGCCTTCTGTGTTTAACAAGCATACTCTGTTTAACAAAGCACACCCTGCACAGCCCAAAATCCATTAAACCTCGAGTCACCACAGCACATGTCTCTTGTAAGGACAAGGTTGGGGGTAGGGTCACAGATTAACAGCATCTCAAATACAGAACAAAATGGAGTCTCTTATGTCTACTTCTTTCTCTATAGACACAGTAACAGTCTGATCTCTTTCTTTTCCCCACACTACTGTAATCAAAGCCTTGTTTTATACTGTCAATTCAACTTTTTTGTAGATTTAGGAAACAATCTGTGAGGAAGCAAACAATGATGAATTAATTCTCATGCAGGATCTTGGCATGAAAACATACTTGTCCACAGGGTCTTGCCACTGTAAATGTGCCCGATCTTGTCTGATCTTGGAAGCTAAGCAGGATCAGGTCTACTTAGTATCTTGGATGGGAGACTGCCTGGGAATACAAAAGCCTACAGGTGCTGTAGGCTTTTGAAAAAACAAAACAAAAAAAACCACACACTTATCTTACACTGCAAATCTGTCTCTGTCATGTGAATAGACTTCCAACTTATTATAAAGGGTAGATCAAGAAGCAGTTATAAAACTCTTGGGTTACCTGCAAACCCTCATTTTAAAAAACTCTCTATCCTACAGAAAGGTATACAAGAAAGAAGTGGGGCCGGGTGCAGTGGCTCGTGCCTGTAATCCCAGCACTTTGGGAGGCTGAGGCATGTGGATCATTTGAGCTCAGGAATTCAAGATCAGCCTGGGCAATATGGTGAAACCCCATCTCTACAAAACAAACAAACAACAACAACAACAAAATCCCCCAAAACAAAAATTAGCTGAGCTGCCACCAGCATGGTGGCAGGTGTCTGGAGTCCAGCTACTTAGGAGGCTGAGGCAAGAGAATCACTTGAACCCAGGAGGCGGAGGCTGCAGTGAGCCGAGATTGCGCCACTACACTCCTGCCTGGGTGACAGAGTGAGACCCTGTCTCAAAACAAAAAACAAAAAAGAAGTGCACAGGGTAGACTCTCTCTGCCCAGAGTAGAAGCGGTTTAATCAAAAAAATTTTAAGCACAATTAAAATCCTTGTAATTCTATCTTTTCTCCTTGCTGACCTCACCAACAGCCACTGTTTCACCACATCATGTTCCAAAACTTTGGTATTATGTACACTATCAATTTCTTTCCTTCCTTTTAATTTTCATTTATTTATTTATTTATTTTTGAGAGGGAGTCTCACTCTTGTTGCCCAGGTTGGAGTGCAGTGGTGTGATCTCGGCTCACTGCAACCTCTTCCTCCTGGGTTCAAGTGATTCTCCTGCCTCAGCCTCCCCCGAGTAGCTGGGATTACAGGTGCCTACCATCATGCCTGGCTAATTTTTGTATTTTTAGTAGAGATGGAGTTTCACCATGATGGCCAGGCTGGTCTCGAATTCCTGACCTCAGGTGATCCACCGACCTGGGCCTCCCAAAGTGCCAGGATTACAGGCACAAGTCACCATGCCCGGCCTCTTTCTTTCTTAACACGCCTATTTTGCCTATTTTAAGGGTAAGCATTTATAGAAGACAAAGACAAAATGTAACCTCATCAAGACTGAAGACTACCACTCCCTTTTGTTGAGATCTTTCATCCATCCTTTCCTGGTCTCTAATAGCCCAATTTTCATCCTCTTACAATTCCCTCCTAGCTAACATTTTTGGTCCCATTAGTGTTAGAGGTGATATAATGAAACATGAAAGCAAAACTAACCAGAATTTTGTCACTCGGTTTTTTTTTTTTTTGAGGAAAGATACAAGCTCTTAAAAACACAAATTGCTGATGCGGGAATTTTGTTTTTTTCATCTCAAATTTTATTACTGAGTTGGAAACATTGGTTTCAAAAATGTCAATTGAAAAATTTCTAAACGTTAGGGACTTTTTTTTTAAAAAAAAGAAATAAGCAGCCGGGTGCGGTGGCTCAAGCCTGTAATCCCAGCACTTTGGGAGGCCGAGATGGGCAGATCACGAGGTCAGGAGATCGAGACCATCCTGGCTAACCCAGTGAAACCCCGTCTCTACTAAAAAATACAAACAACTAGCCGGGGCGAGGTGGCGGGCGCCTGTAGTCCCAGCTACTCGGGAGGCTGAGGCAGGAGAATGGCGTAAACCTGGGAGGCGGAGCTTGCAGTGAGCTGAGATCCGGCCATTGCACTCCAGCCTGGGTGACAGAGCGAGACTCCACCTCAAAAAAAAAACAAAAGAAATAAGCAAAAGAAAAAAGAATTAAAAAAAAACAAAACACAAAGAAATGAGCTAGTGTGCCTTCTTTTGAAAACACTGTTTAAACCTGTATTTTAATTGAAAGACATTATTATCATCAGAAGGGGAAGGGTTAATTTTAAATGAAATTACTTTGATTGAAATCTTTAGGCTTTCTTTCCTTTTTTTTGGGGGGGGGGTCGGTCAGGTTGAATGACATCTTTAGGCTTTTAAATTTCAATCCCACATTTACTTATATTTTTAGGCTTTCCCACATTTGACCAAGTTACCAAGGTGTTGGCATCACAATAAGCTGCATTTTTAGGTGCTAAAAATATTTGTTGATGAATTGATTGACGATTGACTTGGGCAAGAAGTAGGCATAAAAAATGCTGCAGGTGCTTTGCCCATATTCCTTTGGCAGTCGCTTTTCCATGAACTCTACTTGATGCTTTCTACCTGCAGGCACAGATAACTCTCTTTCTCTAAGCACAAGGAAACCCAGAGGTGCCTAGGAGTTAATGCCTCCCAGAAACAACTCAATCCGTGACAGTTGGGAACTGGTGGATAAATACCCCAGCTCCCTCACTGCTCAGAGGGAACAACCCTGAGCGTTTTTTTTCACCATCTCAAAGAATTATCCAGCCTGATGGATTCCCAGTTGTCCCCAGGAGTAACTTGCTTGACCAATGCACTTTGTATTGGCTTATTTTCCTTTCTAGTCTCACTTTACCACTCCTCTACTGGTACTCTGTGGAATTGCCTAGCAAATACATTATTTGCTCTTGAATTTTGATCTGAAGGTTTGCTTCTCGGGGAGCCCAACCTAAGATATGAGGGTAACTCAAATATGCCTATATCTCAAGAGTTGTGAAAACATTTTTCTGTTTCTCTCTGAGAAATAGCAACATCATTGCAAGACTTTGGCATGGACACTATAGCTCATTAGAGTGGTCACCTTGCATTTATAGGGCTTTGGGAGTGTGACAGTTAATTTTTGTCAATTTGACTCGGTGATGGGATGTCCAGCTATTTAGTCAGACATTATTCTGAGTGTCCTCGTGAGGGTGTTTTGGGATAAAATTACCATTTGATTTGTTGGTGGACTAAGTAAAGCAGATTGCCCTTCCTAATATATAATGCTCATCCCATCAGTTGAAGGTCTGAATATAACCCAAAGGCTGACCCTCCCATCAGTAAGAGGGAACCCCTCCTGCCTAACTGCTTTGAGCCAGGACGTCGTTCTTTCATGACCTTTGGATTTGAATGTAAGTATCTGTTCTTCTTGTGTCTTATGCCTGCTGGCTTCCAGATGGGAACTTACATCATTTGTTCTTCTGGGTCTCAGGCCTCAGGACTTGGACTGGAATTACATATCAGCTTCTTGGGTTTCCAGCTTCCTGGCTGCAGATCTTGGGACTTCTCAGTCTCCATAATAGCATGACGTAATTCCTTATAATCTCTCTCTCTCTGTCTCTCCACACACACACACTCACTTTATTGGTTTTGTTTCCTGTGGAAGTGGCTTTGGAACTGGGTAATGAGTAGAGGCTGGAAGGGTTTTGAGTTGCATGCTAACCTACATTACCATGAACAGAATGTTGGTAGAGATATGAACATTAAATGTCATCCTGCACTTTGGGAGGCTGAGGAGAGTGGATTACTTGAGCCCAGGAGTTCGAGACCAGCCTGGGCAATGTGGTGAAACCCCATTTCTACAAAAAATACAAAACTTAACTGGGTGTGGTGGTGCACGCCTGTGGTCCCAGCTATTTGGGAGGCTGAGGTAGGAGGATCAACTGAGCCCAGGAGGTCTGGGCTGCAGTAAGTTGTGATCACTTCATTGCACTCTAGCCTGGGTAACAGAGTGAGACCTTGTCTCAAGAAAAAAACAAACAAACAAACAAACAAAACCCCCCCCAAAAAACAAAAAAACAAAAAACAGGTCATTCTGGTCTGCTGAGGTCTCAGACAGAAATTAGAAACATGTGATTTGAAAGTGGAATTAAAGCAGTCCTAGTTGTAAGTGAAAAAGAACTTAGCTGAACTTCCTCCTAGTGTTTTATGGAAGGTAGAATTTGTGAACAATGAAACTGGAGACGATAGTTCTCCCTTATCTATGGTTTTGCTTTCTACATTTTAGTTACCCAAGGTCAACTGCCATCTGAAAATCTTAAATGGAAAATTTCAGAAACAGGCTGAGTGCAGTGGCTCACGCCTGTAATCCTAGCACTTTGGGAGGCCGAGGCCAGTGGTTGACTGAGGTCAAGAGTTCGAGACCAGCCTGGCCAACAAATTGAAGCCTCATCTCTACTAAACATACAAAAATGAGCTGAGCATGGTGACAGGCACCTCTAATCCCAACTACTCGAGAGGCTAAGGCAGAAGAATCACCTGAACTCCAGAGGCAGAGGTTGCAGTGAGCTGAGATTGTGCCATTGCACTCCAACCTGGGCAACAGAGCAAAAACTGTGTCTTAAAAAAAAAAAAATTCCAGAAGTAAACAATTCATAAGTTTTACATTGAGCCCCGTTTTTCTGAGTAGCATGATAAAATCTTGCACCATCTCATTTTGTCCTGCCTGGGACATGAATCACCCCTTTGTCTAGCATGTCCATGCTGTCTATACTACCTATCTGCCCATCACTTAGTAGCCATCTTGGTTGTCAGATGGACTATTGTGATATTTCAGGGTTTGTGTTCAAGTAACCTTTACTTTATTTAATAATAACCCCAAAGTTCAAGAGTAGTGATGCTGGTATATTGTTATAATTTTTCTATTTTAATATTATTCTTCATCTCTTTATGTACCTAATTTATAAGTTAGACTTTATCATAGATATCTATGTATATGAAAAAACATAGTATATATAGAATTCAGTACTATCTGTGGTTTCAGGCATCCACTGGGCATCTTGGAAGGTACTGCCCACAGGTAAGAGGGAATTGCTATATTTAGCTGAAGAGATTCCAAAGCAAAGTGTTGAAGGAGTGGCTTGGTTCCTCCTGACTGCTTATAGTAAAATGTGAAAGGACAGAGATTAATTAAAGAAGTGAGAAGTCACACCTATAATCCCAGCACTTTTGGAGGCTGAGGCAGGTGGATCACCTGAGGTCAGGAATTTCAGACCAGACTGGCCAACATATTGAAACCCTGTCTCTACTAAAATACAAATATTAGCTGGGCATGGTGGCATGCACCTGTAATCCCAGCTACTTGGGAGGCTGAGGTGGAAGAATTGCTTGACCCTGGAAGGCAGAGTTTGCAGTGAGCCAAGATTGTGCCACTGCACTCCAGCCTGGGCAACAGATCAAGACTCTGTCTCAAACAAAAAACAAAACAAAACAAACAAACAAAAAAAGTGAGAAATAACAATAGAATTCTCAGCTCCCAACTGACGGAATGAATTTCCTCTTGGACAAGGAAACCCCAGAGAAACTGAAGCTGAGTTTCTGGCCATGATGGGATGGAAGTCAGACACACCTCATTATCCCCTTGCCCTCAACAATTGCCATCAATCTTTCTTCTCTAAGGGCTAAACAGAAACCAGCCCTTTCAAAAGACTCTACACTGATAATGTAGATAACTAGCTTATTTCCCCAGGTACAGAACAAAGATGAGATTAATCGTTTCTTCACCCCTCCCTGAGATGTCTGCTTCCTCTATTCCTTTTTTCTTCATTCATCTTATCTTATGTAAAATGTAAATTTTGGGGGTACTAACTAAAGTCTCTCACAGCTATGTAATCATTTACCTCATTGCCCCCTCCTTCCTTTTAAGGAAAATGTAGAACTACTAAACCTCTTAAGAACATCTCTGGAAAATAGAGCCACAGATGTGTCTGTGACTCACATCTTTCCTGGGTGCACCCTTCAGCTGGCTCCATGAACCTTGATTGATTGAGACACCTGCCTCTGTCACTCATTTTGGTTGTCAGAAAAAACAATTAAGCAAAAAGGAAGCAGAACTTGAAGATTTCGCAAAATTTCAGCCTTTCCCTATTGCAAAAAAAAAAAAAAAAAAATTAGAAAGCTTGTTCTGAAGAGAACACTGAGAACGTGTCTGAACAATCACGTGGTGAAGAGATCACGAGGCCAGGAATGGCGGCTCATGCCTGTAATCACAGCACTTTGGGAGGCTGAGGTGAGGGGATCACTTTAGCCCAGGAGTTTGAGACCAGCCTGGGCAACATAGTGAGACGCTGTCCCTATAAAAATAAATAAATAAAAATTTAAACAATAGAGATCAGGAGTACAACTCATGCACTTCATCAGCTATCTTGGTAGAATCGAGGAATGGGATTATACCAGTGAAGACACTGCCAGTTGGAACTAAAGAGGGTAGAGAAAGCAGGACAGAATGAAGGATAACTCTCAACCTTCTTGGAATCTACAGGACCAAACCATAGAGCCATCAGCTATGAATGTGTGCTAAGAACGAAGCAGAAGGTGATTAAAGAATCATCAGGGGTGCCATTGCCACCATAGGCCCCAGAACCAAGGTGTTTTCTCCTCTGTTTCCAAGGGCAGGGCTTTGTCTCTGGTTTCAGCCGGGACAATCCCATCCAGTGCCTCAGGGGTGGACTGCTCTCTGAAGAAAGCTGTGTGAACAGGGAAGCTTGAAAGAGCCGTGGAGGTGATGCTGCCACCTCAGTGGGCCTTTAGGGCAGAGCATCAAACCAAAGAAGCTTATTCTGAAGTCTTGAGATCTAATGAAATTTGCCTTGCTAGGTCTTGCACTTGCTTGAAACCCGACACCCCTTTCTTATTTCTTTCTTATTATTCTCCTTCCTTATTTCTCCCTTTTGGTATAGCAATGTCTATCCTATGCCTGTCCCACCATTGTGTTTTGGAAGCACATAACTTGTGTGGGTTCACAGATTTACAGATAGAGAGCAGTTTGCCTCAGGATAAATCATGCCTTGGTCCTCACTCATACTTGATTTAAATGATATTTAGATGAGACTTTAGACGAGTCGATGGTGTTATGAGTTAAGACTTTGGAGGCTGTTGGAGTGCAGGAAACATATTTTGCGTGCAAGAAGGACATACATTTTGGGGGTGCCAGGCGTGCAATGCTATAGACAGCTGTGTCTCTCCAAAATTCATATGTTAAAGCTCTAACCCCCAATGTGACCGTAGTTGGAGATAAGACCATTAGCAGGAAATTAAAGCTAAATAAGGTCAAAAGCACTGGACCTCATTTGATAAGACTGTGGCTTTTTAAGAAGAGGAAGAGCTGCCTCTGCCTCTTTCTCTTCCTCTCCTCCCTTCCTTCCTGCCTTTTCCCTTCCCTCCACTGTGTGAAGACACAGCAAAAAGGTCATCTATAAGCCAGGAAGAGAGCTCTCACCAGGAACTGAATTGGCTGGTACCCTGATCTTGGACTTCTCAGTCTCTAGAACTTTTAGAAACAGGTTTCTGTTGTTTAATCCATCTAGTCTGTGGTATTTTCTTTTGACAGGCTGAGCTAAGACAGGGAGGATGGTGGAACATCTGATGATGGCAGTGCCGTCAAATCCATCTTGTCCCTAACATCCCTTGAAGGTCCCAGAACCATTCCAGAGTGGGATGTCCTGTCTTAGCATCCAAAGTATCCGTAGGTGTTACCCCAACCCAATCCCCAGAAACTGGAAACATTCCATTTGGTCCCGTCCTGAAGTGTCTGTAACAAAAATCCCACACACTTGAGTCTTTTTCATCGGTTTTATTAGCATCAATATATACAAAGTGGAAAATGACTTAATTTCATTATTCTAGCTTAGAAAGTTTGTTTTGCTTTTTATTCCGTTTGGCGATAAAATGGAAATGAAGATTTCCCAGGAGAAAGCCTACCTTTGGGGGTGCTGAACAACTCAAATAATATCTGACCTCAAATGACCCATCATGCTTAGTCAAGGACATAGGAAGGTCATGCCCTTTGGATTCACTCAAAGGGCATTTTTGCCTGAGGCCCATGCCTCAGCCTAAAGCTACCCACATATTTGCCAAATCACTACTTCTTACACAACCCTCCTGATTATGCAGACGCTTTGCTTCCTTCTGGGCTGTGTGGCAGTTTTCAAAGCTATCAGCCTGAGGTTCTATAGGCTCTCCAAGGGGTGAGCTTCAAAAGATCATAGTTAAAGCACATCTATGAAACTAAGTAAGAATGGCCATCAGGTAGCGATCAGAATACTTATGTTAGCTAAATAATTCTACAAAAAAAAAAAAAAAAAAAAAAAAGCAAAAAGCTGAGCTCCAAGCTAAAGAGGGTCGAGTGTGTGCATTTTTAAAGCACAGGGTGGTAGCTGACAGATACAGCTTATATGAATTAGCATGTAATACACACCATCACATGCATTCTCTGAAGCTCACAATCTCTGTAAACGTATTTCCCCACTGTTTTAAAAACAAAGAGTGGCTTGTAGGAAGGCTCAGTCCATTCTCGAGTTTCTCAAGAGTGTATCCTATTCAAAAATATTTAATCCCAATGGGTTTTAATATTGATCTTATAAAAACAGACGTCTATGAACTGTAATGAGATGCCTTGCACATTTTTGGCACTATTGTTTTTTTACCTTTACGTATTACAAATACACATTCAGATATTTTAAAAAGAAAAATAGACACCAACCTGTCTTTTCAATCACACTGTACATCGTTGAACTCATATGATCCTTCTCTAGGCTAAAACAAACTTTTAAAACATGGTTACAGGTGCGGTACTACTAAGACAGAACTGAGACACTGGTCTCCTGAAAAAAACAACAATGACAGCAACAACAACAAAAAAACAAAAAACCCAACGCCTTTTCTATCTTTCCAATAGCGAATAAGAACACCTGGGGTGTGGCCTGGCTAGTTTTGGGGATAGGGTTAGGATAAAGATTTATATTTTGTCAGTCTTTATAGAAGGCAAATGTTTAGTTTTCACATAACCATAATATGTTCTAAAATCAAATATTATTAATAGAGTCTTCACTCCAGGTGACCCAGGGTTAGGGTTAGAATAAGCATCCAATAAAATGGATTGGGTTCTGCCTTTTAAGGAAAGGTTACATTATTTTTGTTGTTATCTTTCTCCAAACATGACATTGTTCACTAATGGCCTGGAACACTTCTCTGGTTCTTGCATTAAATGGGGCTTTGGGTCCTGGAAAACAGCCTTTAGCTATTTCTTGCCATGGACCACACAAGCATGCCTTCAGGAGTATACATGCAAGATTCTTTTCTGGCAGAAGGAAAATATTCTGGTCTTAGACCCCAAGATTGAGGTCTGAGTTCCTGCTGGCAAGGAGAGTACATGTGTGCATAAAACCAGCTTTCCCTATCTTGCTTAAGATGTTTTCAATGTAACCACCAAAACATAGATTCCCCACCATTCTCCCTATGGCTAGAAAGATCTTTTCTTGTTTGAAAACCAGCAGACTTGAAACAATTCCAGAGAGAATGGGAGGCACCAAAGAGAGTTCCAAATGCCACTGAGCCCGTGTGCCTGTCCAAGCCATTGACTGTCACCACCACGTCACCGGTCCCAGGGAGGTGAGTCTGCTTTACACATAGTATTTCTTCCATGCACCCGCACCCTCCACCTTCTCTTTATTCCTGTATTTAGAAAAGAATTTTCCAAAGAGTCACACATGCACCAGCTTCACTGGGTTGGGGGAAAGCAGACCCTGATAAAATAGGAGGAATGCCCGTGTGATTAGATGTGGGGCTATAGAATCCTTTCTGGATGAAATTCCTCTCTCTGTTTTCATTGTTGTTCAGGTCAGACGATACAGGATTCCACTGGACGGTTTGCTGTGATTTAAAATCTCCTGCCCCTGTTCTCTGCAGCTCCTCAGTCAGCATTCACACCACCCTCCAACATTCAGACAGCTTCAGAGAATAGAAAAATAGTTTCTTCTCATAGGACCTCCCGCCCCCTGAAATACTTGATGGCAAGTATACTCTGAAGATGACACCTTTTAGAGAATCAGTGCACTTGACTCTCCTCTATTTTGAGAGCTGAGAGATATTCCAGAACCCCAGGAGAAAACAGAGCTCACCCCTGGATTTCCAAACATAGCACCTCCTTTTTCCCATCACAAATCCTTGTCACTGTATGAGTGGGGCCGCCGGTGCCTCCTAAGCCTGTGTGTTTATTATCACAGCTTGAGAGTGGCTTGCTGAACATGGTGATTGATTCTGGCACTCGTAGCATAAATTACGTGCTCTTTCATCGTTGAAAGAGTGTCAAAGAACAGAACATTTTATTAACCCACTTCCCTTACCCAACGATCCCCCTCACCCAATTCTTCATTGGAACTCTCAAATCTCTCATTTTTTCTCTGAAAAATTCCCTTTGGTCATTTGTCACCTTTTAAGAAGGAAAACGTTTTCTTGTTTTGTCACTGTCCAGCAAGGCTAGAGTGGTAAAAGACAATGTTTATGTAACACCTTTGCTACCTTCAGAAGAACTGTGAGAGGGAGGGGATGTGGTAAAACCTTTCGGAAGCTGGTAGAATGGGAAGAGAGGACACAGAATTTGTTTTGGAGCGCAGTTCCCCAAATGGGTTTAAGTACCCATGCTAAATTCCAACCCAAACTAAGCCAACAAGAAATACCCTTTCCAACCTAATCTTGGGACTTAGATTTGTACTGAAAACACCATGGGCATGGTTCCCAAAGATGCATGCAATTCGATGCAGCCTTAGCATGGCATTGCTGATGGGAGAAACTCCATCTGTTGTTTTGTGTTTTTGCTGCCGCGATTTGCCACTTTGCAAGTCTTCCACCTGCCTTCAGAATTGAGGCTGTAACATGAATTTTGCTGAGGCCGCAAAACATCCAAACCCACACCTATTTCACTTTTAAATATAATAAATACAGGGAAGAAAACAGTAAACCTTCAATAAAGAGTCTAAAGAAAAGACAGTCGACATTCTGGGGTTTCAATCAAATGCCACATGGTCTCTGGATGAATGTCTCGAGGAGATTGTGGCTGAGTTCACAAGTCCCCTTCTCAGGTGTAGCTCTCTTTAGATAGAAACCTCATACTCTCTGGTTTCCTGCAAGAGAGAGAAGCACAGATTGGTCAAACCCTTGTGTGGTAGAGTGATATACATAGGGGGATGCAGTTCTTGGCACCTCCGTATGTCCATGCCCTTGGTCGTGACTTTGCAGTGCCCTCTCACTCTGACCCTGACTTGCTTTTGCCAATGGGTTATAAGGAAATGGGGTACAACAGCTGCTTGAAACATACTTGTATGTTTCTGCTCACATCCTGCCCATCTGTCATCACCATGAGCTAGGCTTTAGTCGCTGCAGGAAAATGAAAGACACACAAAGCAGAGCTGAGTCACCCAGCCATCAACCAGACAATGTCAGGATTACCACCCAGCTAAAATGCTGACCCACAGACTGAAGAGCAAATGAATGCTTGTTGCATTAAGCCATTGAGTTTGGAGATGTTTGTTACTCAGCATTACTATAGCTCTAGGTCACTGATACACTCTACTAATAAGTATTCATAATGTCTAGTCTCTAAAATTCTTTATTTCAGTCTGACCTTTTCCCATGATTTCAAAGCAAGCTACATAGAATGCAAAACAACATATGCCCTGATCTACCATTGCCATATGAAATGACTACAACATGTGGGTAGTTGAATTTCTTCAATATTTATGGAGTGTGAGTAATGTATTCCAAGCCCCAGGGACAAGGAGCAAGGAGATAGAAGAAGTCACAGGCTCAGTCCTGGAAGTTGTCACTGTCACATACTTTAATGGAAGTCTCCAGCTCCCATTCAGCCAACACAGATGTGCAATCACATCTATGCTTCATGGTACATGGGAGTGTGGTGGGCAGGCCCCAAGGTGGTCTCCATGATCCCCACCTCCTGGGGCTCATGCCTTTGTGTGGTCTCCTTCTTTTAAGGGTGGGTAGAGCCTGTGACTTGATTCTAACTAGGAGAATACACAGGTACTAGGATGTCACTTCCATGTTTGCATGACACAGGCTTGTGACTTCTATCTTGCAAGATGACTCTCTCTCTCATGGTGACTTTGAAGAAGCCAGCTGCTATGTCATGAGACGCTCTATGGAGAGGCCCACATGGAAGAAACTGAGGGTGGCCCCTAGAAGACAGCTCAAAGAAATTGAGGCCCTCATTCTAACAACCTGCAAGGAACTGAATGCTGTCAACAACCATGTGAGTTTGGAAGTGGATCCTTCCCTGGTTGAGCCTCAGATGAGACTGCAGCCCAGTTGCTGCCTTGTTTGTAGCCTGTGAGTCATAAAGCAGGGAGTCCAGCTAAGCTGTGCCTGGCTTCCTGACTTATAGAAACTATGAGATAATAAATGTGTGTTGTTAATTTAGGCCCCTAAGTTTGCAGTAATATTGTTACACATCAATAGATAACTAATACAGGAGATCAGAGGAAGTGGAGGTGAAGGAAGGTTAGTGGGACAAGAAACAAGTCAGGTTTATTCCCCCCAAACATTGGGAGATGGCTGCACATCGTTACACAGTGAATTTGAAGGATGATGGTTTTGCAAAGTCATAACCAGCCTTTTGCTTCCTCGCATGTGCCCTGGACCTTTGCACATGCTCTCCCATCTGTCTGACATCCTCTTCAGCCCACCGTCCAAGCCCTAACCACTTCCCATGTCTCAGCTATACTCTCACTTTCTCAACGATGCCTTGCCCAACTCCAAGTGTCCTCATTATACATTCTCCTAGCAATTTTTTCATAGTCCTTAAAAAGTATTATTTGTTGTAATCAAAATATTCATGGACACATTGGATTGTCGGAGGTCCAAGGGAGGCAAGATAGCATCGCGATTAAGAGTGTCAGGTTGAATTTGCATCCTGGCTTCAGGCTGTGCATCCTGGCTGTGCGCCACCTTGGCCAAATTATTCTTTCCTCTCTCTGGACCTCAATGTCCTCATCAATCAATTAGAGATAACTGTGGAATGTATTGCAGAGAGCTGCAAGGATTCAAGGAGATTATGCATTTAAAGTGCTCAGCACATGACATGTATTATTATTGATAATAGTAATTCACAAGATGGTAAACTCATTACTGGTGGAATCTGTGTCTGTTCGGGTTCATGACTATGTTCCTAGCACCTAACACAGGGTCTGACACTCAAATGTGTAGGGATGTTTCACATGCCTTTGAATAAAGGGTGGAGCCCAGTGGGATGTGTGGGAATGCTGTACATTGCCACCAGACCACTGGTGGTCTGCTGTCTGTGGGTCTTGGGTGCAGCCTCTTTTTTCTGTGGGTGTTCTGCTGACAGTAATCAGCCTCTTGGGCTCGTCCTCAGCACCAATCACTTGTAAAGAGAGCTGGGTTCTCCCAGCAGTTATCTCTTTAGGGCTCTTCGTGGGGATAAGAGAGGACCACTGGCTGTGCGCAATAGGAAATGAAATGTTTTGTCTTATTGTTGGTGAATTCAGAGCAAAGAGGGAGGGAATTGGAAAGAGACGAGAGAGATCAACTCACCCCTGTCTCATAAATGGGGTTGTCAAACTCGGTTTCCACGGTGATCTGGCTGTAGGGGTGGGAGTACATCAGAGGCAGGCGGAGATTGGAATAGTAGCGACATCTAGGGGAGAGAAAGGAGACAGAAGTTACTTCTCCCCAGCTAGGAGACACATTACAATATTGAACGGGAACAGTTGGTGCCACTTCCTGAGCAGCAGCACCTCTGTAAATGACAACGAGGATGTGTGCAAACAGCCTTTCGCAGGCGAGAATCCTAGTGAGGTGAAAGCAGAAATCATAACTGCTCTCAACTTGCAACCCAGGCAGCGAGAACCAAAGGCTTGTGACCCCCTCTTACTAGGGAGGGGGCGGAGCTTAATTTGTTTTCTCCTGGAAGGTCACTCAGGTCCCTCTTGAATGCAAAGGGAAACAAGAACAAGGATGAGCATTTATTGAGCACCTACTGCATGCCATATTGCCTTAGATCAGCCTTCCTTGACCACCTATTTATTTATTTATTTGTTTTGAGACAGGGTCTTGCTCTGTCACCGAGGTTGTAGCGCAGTGGTGTCTCACTGCAACCTCTGCCTCCCGGGCTCAAGTGATTCTTCTCCCTGCACGCACCACCACACTTGGCTAATTTTTTTTTTTTTTAAAGAGACGAGATCTCACTATATTGCCCATTTCCCAAGCTGGTCTCAAACTCCTGGGCCCAAGCAATCCTCCAGCCTTGGCCTCCCAAAGCGCTGGGATTATGGGGATAAACCACTATGCCTGGCCCATGACCACCTATTTAAAGGTGATTTCTCTGTTACTCACCACACCTAACCATTTCCTTCATTGTGTTTATCTTAGTGTGTTATAATTTATTTGTGTACTTACTCTACCCTGCCCCCAGTAGACTGTGGGCTCCATAAGGGCAGGGACGATTTATGTTAGGCATGTTCCTGCCTCAGAACCTTTGTACATGCTGTTTCCCTGCATGAAACCCTCCTTTTTCACATATCTGCATAGGTTTCTTTTGTTTTTGAAATGGAGTCTTGCTCTGTTGCCCAGGCTGGAGTGCAGTGCCACGATCTCGGCTCACTGCAATCTCCTCCTCCGAGGTTCAATTGATTCTTCTGCCTCAGCGTCCCAAGTAGCTGGGATTACAGGCGCCCACCACCATGCCCAGGCGAATTTTATGTTTTCTTTTTTTGTAGTAGAGATGGGGGTTCCACCATGTTGGCCAGGCTGGTCTCGAACTCCTGACTTCAAGTGATTCGCCTGCCTTGGCCTCCCAAAGTCCTGGGATTACAGGTGTCAGCCATCATGCCTGGCCTGCATAGGTTTCTCATGATCACTTTCAAGTCCTTGCTCAAACGTCATTTCTCAGTGGGGCCTCCTCTAGCTACATTATTTAAAAGTCAACCACCACTTCTATTCCAGAATTCTTGCCCCCTCCCAGCCTTCTCTTCCTGCACTTATCAGTTTTTAACACATATATTTGCTTACATACTTTGCTTACTGTCTATCTTTCCTTGTTAGAACTTGAACCCCAGGAGAGCAAATATTTCCTTCTATTTTTTTTTTTTTCACAAATGATGTTTCTAGTACCCAGAAAACTGCCTGGCACCTAGTAGGTGCTCAACAACAGTGAATGTGAATGAATGAGTGGCTATTCTGGGACATGGTTTAATCTCTTCCTTCTGCATTCAATGCAAGTTTCTATGACCCCCAACACCTGGGACAGTGTCTGATATACAACAGATTGCCAATAGATATTTGTTGAATAAATGAGTGAATGCATGAGTGAGTGATGGAAGGAACTAATCAACATGTCTGGCAATATGTCATATCTACGTCCTCCACTAAACCATAACCTCCTTGAGGGCAGGAATAGTATTTGTCTTACTTGCTTGGAGGCTTCATAATTGCCCAGTGTAAATATTTATCCCACAGAATTGGGCTGAATCTGGGGGCATCTCTGCGATCACACAAATGCCACTATGCTCGAGCTACAGGTGGAGACCTTGAGGCTCAGAGAGGTGAACCGCCCAGTCCCTCTGAGTGCTGGTGGCTGAGTGCTTGGCAGTCGTCTCCCCCATCAGCTCCCTACCTTGTGATGTAAATGTAGGCTCCTCCCAGCAGTAAGGAGATGATGAGGACCGGGATGAAGATAGCCAGGGCCATGTTCCCCCCTTCCAGCGACGTCTCTGCTGCCGCTTCTGCTACTGAACACAGGAGCCAGTGAGGTCCTCATTTCCCAGGTATCTGACTCCCATTGAGTGCCCACCTGCCCAGTTCTCCACCCTTTGGAGACGGCTTTCCAAGGTCTAAGGCTCTGTGAGGGCCTTAGACCTTGGAGGGCCATCTATAAAGACTAGAGGAAATGGTGCTGTTCCTTTGCAAGAGGTCCCAGACTCATCCTTGGGTGGGTTGGCCATAAGAGCTACAGAAAATCACACTGTTTGAAACCTGATCATACCATTCCCATTTTTGGGGGGCTACAGTTAAAATCTGGTTAAAGTCCAATTCACAGGAAGACTAGGAGAAAACCCCAAATTCAGTAACCGGGAAAGCAGATCTGCTGGACATTCCATGGAGTGGAGAAGAGAAACAGGAATGGGTCTGGACCCCAGATGCAGGAGTGGTGGGCGAATCTGGGTTTGTGTGTGTCGTTGAGTTGAACAGTGCTGGTGGTTTCTCACCCACAAGGTTTCTAAGGGATTCTCAGACCTGGTGCTCACCTGTGGAGCGGGGAGCTTGTTGCATGCAGACTGGCGGGCCCCTCCTAGACCTTTTGAGTCCCACTCTCCAGTCCAGGAGTGGGCTCTGAGCATTGGGGACAGCTCTCCGTCCTGCACACCCCAGTGACACCCCAACTCTGAAGGCGCGGCGTTGATTCCCAGAGGCTACCCTTGCACATTCCCTGGCTGCTCTCTCAACCTCCCATTATTTGTGGCAATTGCAAGAACTAGAACAGCTGTTGCAGGGGCCTGGGGCAGAGGGCTGCTTTCCCAGCATAGCTTGAAGGCGGATCCTCCATCCCTTCTAGAAACTTGGCCCCCAGGTTTCCTCTGCCATTCTCCACGGTCACATCTAATAGAGCTTGGCTGTACACCAATCTATAACCCATTAACCACCACTTTATGGGGTCTGAAAAATCAATCCTAATACCCACAATAAATGCATGAGCACAAAACGTTACGATGGCTCTCATAAGCTCCAAGCAACCCCCAGCCCTTTGAGACGTTCTCATGGTTCATTGGTTGGCAAAAGGCAGAAAAAGGATACTCTGAATGGAGACTAACACGAAGTGCCCTCTATTTTCCAAGCGGAGTGTCTAATTCATGCTCCTTCACTTATATTTGAGCCCTGGTTCCACCCGCTTGGATTCAAGTGTTGTCTGTTACAAGGAACAGCCACTAGTGAAATGTAATTTACATAGCCCCAGATTCTAAGTGAACTCATTATTGTCAGAAAGCTAAAGATGGCTCCAGGAATAATCAAAACTGCTTGATTGGGTAAAAACACTTTTTTTTAAAATAAAAGAAACAATATATTACAGTATATATTTTAAAATATATATACTATAATATACTGTATTTGTATTTCCATGTATATACAGTAATATATTACAGTATATATTTTACATCACAGCCCCGGTGAGTGGTTTTGTACCGAATTCAATAGCGGTGACATAGAACGCTGGACATTTCACACACGGGAGGGGTTGGAAAGGGAAGGAACCACAAAATGAAAACAAAACTGAAATAAAATCCTGGATAGATTTTAACATCTGCTCCTCATGAATAAGTCTCAGTTGGGAATTTCTAATAAAAGGAGAGCTGAAGTAAGGAGACATGGGAGAAGGGGTGGGTATGTTGAGGGGAAAAAAGACTCAAGGAAAAATGGACCATTGAATGTTTCCAGGGCAAACTCTTCTCTCTGGAAACCAGGAGGACTCTCAGCCTGAAAGGTGACACGTCACCAGATTTAGTTCCCTTTCTAGAATGGCATCATGAAAAGTTTTACAATAGGGTTATGCCTTTCTCAGGCTCATGGGCTGTGAGCTTTCCTTGTCTCGTTGCTGTTACCATGTAGAGAACAGCTGTCAAATCCCTTTCAGGTTACTCGCAGGATCCTGACTTGCAAATCCCATAATTTTTTTCCCTTACAATATTATTTTAAAATTATCTTTGGCAGTGTGAAGGTAGAATTTATTTATTTTTTTAAGTGTCTAAATAAAGATATTCAAAGACCTGCCCTTGTTTTGTGTGCTATTAGTTTGATTTATTAAACTTTTTTTTTTTTTCATTCTGGAACTCACCTTCTAAAGCATGTTCAAAACTGTCTTGATTAACTGAAAGAGAAATCAGGAAGCATTGGTCAATGTAAAGTGAATTCACTTCATTTGCATGAAATGAGGCCAAAAAATTAGATGCAAAAGCCCATGCCATGCTTTGGTGAAGTTAGTGTTATGTTTTGACTTGTCTTGGGCCACTATAATCAGTGAACGTGCCTGGGGACTCTTCACTTCCTAAGTTCCCAAGAGAAGATGAGATAGATAAGACCCAACGTCAACAACAGTGATAGTGAATAATTACTGAACACTCACCGCGTGTCCAAAATTGTGCCAAGAACTCTATATACATTTGCTCATTTAACCCTCATGACAATCTTGTTAGGTCAATGCTATTATCATCCCCATTTTACAGATGAGCAAACAGAGGTTCAGAGAAGTGAAGCGACTTCTCTGACATCACACAGCTTCTCAGTGATGGAGGCAGGATTTCTATCTGGGTTGCTCAAGCTCTGTGGTTTCTGCTCTCAATCATGTGGTTAGGGTCTTTTCATCATTTTCACATGGGGCAAAGCACGAATGGATTGCGAGGCCCAAGACCTTTATACAAAATCCAGCCAGAGATGGATCTGTTTTCTTGTTTTGAAGACTATCTATGTACACCTCTCTAATTTCATTCTTATTTCTTTTTATTTGATGAGGCTTTGTATTCCATGTGAAACTATTTTTTTTTTTTTTTTGAGAAGGAATCTCGCTCTGTCGCCCAGGCTGGAGTGCAGTGGCGCACGGTCTCTGCTGACTGCACAAACGATTTTTAATCATTTATATTTTCTGTAAAACTTCTCTGGAGGTTCAAGATGATGGGGACTGGCACCCCATCTTTGTCATCAGTCATGGTGGTAGCTGAGCACAAAAAAATACCAACAAGGATGGACGTTTATTACAGGAATGCAAAACCCCAGCGTGAAGGACTTCGATGAAAAAATTGCAGCATTAGGGGATAGGAGAGAGTGGCCACCAAAGGCTTAGCTATACTCATGTCTCCAATCCCAAGACATCCTAATCCATGCCTTGGTTAAAGTCACTCTCTGGTTTACGCCATCATCACACCATGACAACAAAACCAGCTGAAAAGCTAGCTGGCTAACTAAGTGCACACATCTCTGCAGCTTTGGCATCAAGAAAATGGAAAGATTGAAGCAGATGGTCCCGCCCCAAGATGTGAGTCGCACCGTGGTTGAGTGGGAGTGCGTGAATGTCCATGGAATCCTAGAACTGGGAGGAGGCATTGAATCTTGTGTCCCTTGGAGCCCCGTGCTCATGGACCGCAGGGGGCATGTTAAATGCAGATTCCTGGGTCATTCCTGGGACTTGCCAGGGCAGTATTCTCAGGGGTGGACCTCTGCAGGTCTCACCAATGCCCCAGCAGTGCTGATGCATCCAGTGGGCTCACTGGCTCCTCTTTAGAAACTCTGATCTGGGCTCCCCCAGTTAGTTCACAAAAAGGGAAACCAAGGTCAGAGAGGGAAGGAGGCTCACTCAAGGTCACACAGGTGGTCCACAGCAGAACCGGGCTGGAGCCTGGGGGCCCCATGTCCCAGTCAGGTGGTCTCACATTGGCATTGAGTTGCTTCCCCTCCTGCAGACCACAATGTCATGCATCCCAGTTTCTTTTTCTGAAGAGGAAGTGATTTATCATTTGCGTACAGAGTTGGTGGTGGGATGCATCTCAGGAGTGGAAATGGGGAGGGAAGAAAGGTGCAGGGGTGTCCCGAGAGCCTTTCCTGTTAGCAATTCCATCACAGCTGTGGGAGAAAGCAGTGAGCTGGTGCACCTTGTGGGGCTTCTAGGGATGCTAGCCCATAGAAAAGAGAGGTTTCAGGGATCACCTGCAAAATGGAGCCTCTTTTTAGCTTTCCTGGTTTTTTTCTTTTTTTTTGGTCATTTGTGTATATTCTTTTTTTTTTTTTTTTTTTTACAGAATCTTGCTCTGTCACCCAGGCTGGAGTGCAGTGGTGCGATCTCGGCTCACTGCAACCTCAGCCTCCCGGTTTCAAGCAATTCTCCTACTTCAGCCTCCAAGTAGCTGAGATTACAGGTGCACACTACCATGCCCCGCTACATTTGTGTATATTCTGATGGTAGTTTTATTTTCCTATCAGTTTGGCAGCATGTAAAAAACATTGAAAACATACAGTGCTGGTGAGGATGTGGAGAAATGGACATTATTACACGTTGTTGGTGAGCATGGATTGCTCCAATTGCGGGCAACGATTTGGTGACATCCAGGACAACTCCGTATCCACAGGCCTTTGCCCACACCATCAATCCTGCTTTGAGGAACCTGTCCTGCAGGGTGAAAAGTGCCAGCATCCAAGGATTCATGGGCAAGAATGTTTTTGCAAAACAAAACAAACAAAAAACTGGAAGAGAACTGATGTCTCCATCAACAGAGGAAGGGCTGAATGCACTGGGGAACAGGCAAAGTGTGGAATGATGGGTGGCAATTAAAAAAAATAACATGGTGCTACATTTGTAATAAGTAAAACACAAAGTACAGCATGATATGGAACCCCCCCCTTTTTTTTCTTTTGATACAGGGTCTTGCTCCCTCTCCCAGGCTGGAGTGCAGTGGCGCAGTCATGGCTCACTGCAGCCTCAACCTCCTGGGCTCAAGCAATACTCCCGCCTCAGCTTCCCAAGTAGTTGGGACTGCAGGAGCGTGTCACCATGCCCGGCTAATTTTTTTGATTTTTTTGTAGAGATGAGGTCCCACTATTTTGCCTAGGCTGGTCTCAAACTCCCAGGCTCAAGTGATCTTCCCACCTCGGCTCCCGAAGTACTGGGATTACAGGTGTAAGCCACCACACCCAGGTTTTTTTTTTTTTTTTTCTATAAAGCAAAAACAAACATCCCTCTCTCTTTCCAAGTATATCTGCGTGTACAAGCCTAGGAAAAGGTGTGACACTGGAAATTCAGGCTGGCTTCCGCAGAAGAAAGAAAGGGATGGAAGAGAGAGGAAAACTCTGCTCCTTCCATTTGAAACTCTGATTTCTTCTACTTGTTCCATGAGATACCTTCGCAATTAATCCAAGAAGAATTTAAAAAGCCACGTGGCAGATACAAACACGCTGTCCAGGCCAAAGTGGCCCTTTTCATGGTTTTCTTATTTGAGTTTTTTTTTTTTTTTTTGAGACAGAGTCTCGCTCTGTCGCCCAGGCTGGAGAGCAGTGGCACGATCTCGGCTCACTGCAAGCTCCGCCTCCCAGGTTCACGCCATTCTCCTGCCTCAGCTTCCCGAGTAGCTGGGACTACAGGCGCCCGCCACCACACCCGGCTAATTTTTTTTTATTTTTAGTAGAGACGGGGTTTCACTGTGTTAGCCAGGATGGTCTCCATCTCCTGACCTCGTGATCCGCCCGCCTCCGCCTCCCAAAGTGCTGGGATTACAGGCGTGAGCCACCGCGCCCGGCCAAGGTTCATTAAGAAACAAATCCTGCTAAGTTTTCTCCCCTGCAGAAAACTCCTCAACAACGTCAAATTAACTTCAATTAATGTCCATATGACAGTTACAGGGTTCACAGGCAATCTTTACTCAGGAACTTCCCAATACTTAAGCTCTACAGAGCAGGTTTCCTGTACTATCAAAAATAAATTTAGGCCGGGCGCGGTGGCTCACGCCTGTAATCCCAGCACTTTGGGAGGCCGAGGTGGGCGGGTCACGAGGTCGGGAGATCGAGACCATCCTGGCTAACACGGTGAAACCCTGTCTCTACTAAGAATACAAAAAATTAGCCGGGCGTGGTGGCGGGTGCCTCTAGTCCCAGATACTCGGGAGGCTGAGGCAGGAGAATGGTGTGAACCCGGGAGCGGAGGTTGCAGGGAGCCGAGATCGCGCCACTGCACTCCAGCCTGGGCGACAGAGGGAGACTCCGTCTCGGGGAAAAAAAAAAAAAAAAAAAAAAAAGAAGAAGAAGAAGAAAAAGAACTGCTTATATAAGTCATTGTCATTCATGTGATGAGCCCCTGCTTGATACCCGGTAAGATTAAATTGCATCCCCTATGCTAGTGTTTCGCATACTTGGCTGATGACACAATTCACCTGTGCCGTTAAACTGGTCCCTGGGTCCTGCTTCAGACCCAGTGAATCAGAATCTCAGTGGAAAGGGCTCAGGACTCTGTTTATGTTTGCACTAAATGTTTGGAAATCACGGCCTTAAATGGTTCTCAAATTCAAAGTGCATTTGAGAGCTTGTTAAAATGTTTATTCCAGGCCCGCCTCTCAATGATTTTGGCTTGGGAGATCTGGGGTAGATTCGGGAATGTGTGAACACACCTAGGTTTCCATGCTGCTGTGATTGGCTGGTTGGGGGTCTTTCTTAGTAGCCCTGAAAGTGGGAAATTTACAGTCATGAGATGAGGGTTCAAGTCCAAGCTTTGTCTTGTACTAGCTGCATGACTTTGGGAAAGTCACTTAACTTCTCTGAGCTTCTCCTTCTACATCTGTAAAACAGGTAAGATGACTCACCTATTTTAGTGGTCATAAGACTTAAATGAGGTGATTCAGGGTTTTTTTTTTTTTTTTTTTTCTTTTAGGTAGATAAAATTCACATAACCTAAAATTAACCATTTTAAAGTGTTAACAATTCAGGGGCATTTAGCACATTCACAATGTTGCACAACCATGACCTCTGTCTAGTTCCAAAACATGTTCATCATCTCCAAAACAAGCCCCACACTCATTAAGCAGTCCCTAGACAACCACGACTCTGCTTTCTGTCTCTATGGATTTACCCATGCTAGATGTTTCCTATAAACAGAATCTTAAAACATGTGACCTTTTGTGTCTGGCTTCCTTCACTTAACATAATGGCTTTGAGGTTCATCCGTGTTGTGGCATGTGTCAATATTTCATTCCTTTTTTTCTGGCTGAATAATATTCCCTTTTTTCTGCTACACTTTTGTTTATCCATTCATCAGTTGAGGGGCATTTGGGTTGTTTCTATCTTGTGGCTCTCGTGAATAGTGCTGCTATAAACATTCATAGACAGTGTTTGTTTGAACACCTGTTTTCACTTCTTTTGGAAATATACCTCAGAGTGGACAAACTAGCTGGGAACGTAGTTTTAAGTCTCAGAGCTGGGGTTCATGAATAAGGCATTTGGGGATCCACTGGAGTTATGGGTTCCCAAGTAGAGACATAAAACTTCATGCTTCTGTTCCTTCTGGAGGGCAAATTCAGTGCCTTTTGCCTGATTCTCAAAGGGGCATTAATGCAATAAAGGTTAAGATCCACTGGCCTAAAACACTGAACATATTTCCATTACTATGACTGACTGTGCACTTCAAAGATCCAGATAAACGAATCCAAATTTTACTCAGTGTGTTACAACTTAATTTTAGTGATGAGTGTTCAATGGATTCTAAGATGCAATTTTCTCACTTCACCATCTGGGAGGTCGGGGCGAGGCTTAAAGCAATAGTGTGTAATAATAACTGCCACCAGGTGGCGCTCATGATTCGCCGTGTGCACAAACGTGGGGGCGTAAGAGTATCAGGGTTTGCAGAATGCCAGGCAGCACCCTGGGAGATCACCCCGTAGGCAGTGGGAGAACACTCCTAACCCATGGGAACTAATTCGTTGTGAGAAGGCGGTGCAAGAGGTGGGAAATAATTAAGCAGTGTTCTCTAAGCAGGGGTCAAAGGCAGGCAGAGGTTGGACGCAGTAATCACAGTACTTTGGGAGGCCGAGGTGGGAGGATCGCTTGAGGCCAGGAGTAGAGACCAGCCTGGGCAACATAGCAAGATCCCCATCTCTACAAAAATAAAAAAATTTAGCTGGGCATGGTGGCGCGCACTTGTGATTCCAGCCGCACGGGAGGCTGAAGTGGGAGGATTGCTTGAGCCCAGGAGATTGAGGCTGCAGTGAGTCATGATCACGCCACTGCATTCCAGCCTGTGCAACAGAGCAAGACCCTGTCTCCAAACAAACAAACAAACAAACAAACAAAAACAAACAAACAACAAATAAACAAAAACCAGGCTGGTTCACAGGGCAGGGACTAGGGCAAGGCGAGGCGTCTAGGGCGAGAAGTGTACGGAGACTCTTTTTTAAAGGCTGTTCTATGGGACACTTGGTCACCTCCTTACATTTTTCGCCTCAGGCACCTCTCTTGCCTCAACCTCGTCCCAGCCCTGCCTCAATGTAACTGCAAGCCCCTTGTATCAAAGACTTTAGTTCGTTATGGACATTCCTACTGAATTCTGCATCCTTGATGCTTTAATGGGACAGGAGCAATATATATATGTACACATGTGTATGTATATGTATGCATATACATGTATGTATGTAAATGTATATATATTTTAGTACAGAATGACATTCAACTGGAGCAATATTGAGTGGAGGTTAATGTTGAAGACCTGGAGTAAAAAATGATTCTACAGCTGGGTGTGGTGGCTCATACCTGCAATCCCAGCTACTCAGAGGCAGAGGAGGGGGGATTGCTGAGGTCAGGAGTTCTAGGCCAGCCTGGGCAACATAGCAAGACCCTGTCTCTACAAAAAAATTTAGTAATAATTTAGAAAATCAAAAGTGCCAGACTTTGAAGGTGGGGAACTTTTAAATACACTGGAACCAGTTTATTTTGCTTGTTATTTTGTTTGTTTGTTTGAGACAGAGTCTCGGTCTATTACCCAGGCTGGAGTACAGTAGCGTGATCACAGCTCATTGCAACCTCTGTCTCCTGGGCTCAAGTGATCCTCCCACCTTAGCCTCCCAAGTAGCTGGGACTACAGGCACATGTCACTATTCGGGTTAATTTTTGTATTATTATTATTATTTTTTTTGTAGAAATGGTTTCACCATGTTACCCCAGGCTGGTCTCGAACTCCTGGGCTCAAGCAATCCTCCCACCTCCGCTTCCCAAAATGCTAGGATTACAGGTGTGAGCCACTGCGCCTAGGCTGCTTATATTTTCATTTCAACATTTTCATAATTGTGATATATGATAAAAAGCTTAAAGCTTAAAGACCTTTTTATTTATTTATTTATTTATTTTTATTTTTAGATAGAATCTCACTGTGTCATTACAGGCTGGAGTGCAGTGGTGTGATCTCAGTTCACTGCAACCTCCGCCGCCCGGGTTCAAGTGATTCTCCTGCCTCAGCCTCCCGAGTAGCTGGAACTTCAGGCATGCACCACTATGCCAGGCTATTTTTTTTTAATTTTTAGTAGAGATGGGGTTTCACCATGTTGGCCAGGCTGGTCTTGAACTCCTGACCTCAAGTGATCTGCCTGTCTCGGCCTCCCAAAGTGTTGGGATTACAGGCGTGAGCCACTGTGCCTGGCCAAAAGCTCCTTTAGTAAGTAAAAATAAAAATTCTAAGCCAGGAGAAGACATTGTGTCATAGTGTAATTGGCGACATTTTTTTTTCTTTTTTAGTGGTGACATCTTAGATTTAATGAAGTACAGTAGCTCAGCTTTTTATTATTTTAAAATTTATTTTAATTTTTTTGAGATAGAGTCTTGCTATGTCCAGGCTGGAGTGTAATGGCATGATCAAGGCTCAGTGCAACCTTGACCTCCTAGGCTCAGGTGATCCTCCCATCTCAGCCTCCTGAGTAGCTGGGACTACAGGTGTGTGCCCAACTACGTTTTTTTTTTTTTTTTTTTTTTTTTTTTTTAATAGAGATGGGGGTCTCACTATGTTCCCTAGGCTGGTCTCGAACTCCTAGTCCAACTTTTTAGAGCAAGTTCAGAACTCCTGTGAGCCAATCCTGACATCTCCAGGGCCCGTGGACCCTGTGTGGTGAGTAGGTTTCTTTACCTTTACACACGGGCAGGGGCCCGTTCCAGTGGGATGGTTGTCCCAGGATGCAGCGGATGGTCACTTCGCCCATGAGCTCAAAGCCTTCGTAGCACATGAAAGTGAGGGACTCTCCTGGCAGGTAGAGTCGCTTGTACAGGATTTGGTATCCATTTTCAGGCAGCCCTGGGTTGTCACATGCCAGGGACTCCTCCGCTGAAATGCAAGCCAGAAGGAGCTCTGATGAGATGATGTAAATCTTTGGGGAGTCCTGCTCAGAATCTCTGTGATCTAGCTTTGGTCAGCCTCTCCAGCATCCTCTGTCTGCATCCCCACCTCGCGTCAGACTGTTTTCTATTTCTCAAACTCTCCTTTCTGTCTTCCACCTCTGGGCACAGATTACATATGGGCAAGGTAGAATGAAGTTGGCTGTGGAATCAAGGTTAAAATATGAGTTCCATTACTTATTAGCTGTGTGATCGCCAGCAAGTGGCATAACCTTTCTGATCCTTAGTTTCCCCATTAGCGTAATGATGATCAAAGGATTATCTATCTTACAGGAATTTGGAGGACTAAAAGAGATAAATAAAGAAATGCGTAAGATGTTTTTGGCATGTCATAGGTGCTTAGTAAATGATGGACGGTGGGGGTGTTTAATTATGAAATCTTCTCCTTGCTTTTCACCTGACACCTAACCTGCGCATCCATCATGACTAGGTCTTGTCTTTCAACACTCAGTCTTCATTTCTCCTTCTCCAGGAAGCCTTCCTTGATGCCTCCTACCATCAACTGAGTCGTCAGTCTTCTTAGTTTTTCCAGCACTGCATGCACTGTATTGTACTGAATTATTTATCTGTTTCTCTCACTGGAGATGAGCCTGTTAGAGCAAGCTTGAAGCTCAGGGCCTGGGATTTAGTAGGAATGCAATAAAAGGCCCCAACTATTAAAAATAAGCCCACACTGCCATCTGGTGACCATTCTCTTCAGCTGCAGACACAAAGCTCCCGGTAGCCTAAGACACCCAGGCTGGAGTGCAGTGGTGCAACCCCGGCTCACTGCAGCGTCAACCTCCCAGGGTCAAGCAATTCCCCTGCTTAAGCCTTCTGAGTAGCTGGGACTAAGGGCGTGTCCGGCCACACCCGGCATTTTTTTTTTTTTTTTTTTTTAGTACAGATAGCGCCTTGCTATGCCTCTCAAGCTGGTCTCAAACTCCTGGGCTCAAGCAATCCTCCTGCCTCAGCCACCCAAGATGCTGGGATCATAGTATTTATTGGAGAGTTGAACCTACAGGTTTAACCCATTTCAGGCCCCAGATGAAATCTAGTCCTTTTTCAGCACCTGGATAGAATGGACAGCTAGCAAATTGCTTCACACACAGGACTACACATCCGAAAACATTATAAACTTTATTATTTAAAAAATTTTAAATTGTGGTAAAATCCACATAACATAAAACTGACCATCTTAACCATTTTAAGTGTACGGTCCAGTAGGTTAGTGTACTTTTACATTCTTGGGCAACTTATGTCCAGAACTCTTTTCATCTTGCGATTCTTACACTCTATATGCATTAAACAACTTATCCCTAGCCCCTGGTATCCCCCATTCTACTTTCTGTCTCTATGAAGTTGACAGCTCTAGCTATCGCGTGTAAGTGGAATCAAATGGTATTTGCCTTCTGCGACTGGCTTCTTTCACTTAGCGTAATGTCCTCAAAGTTCATCTAGGTTGTAAGATGTGTCAACAATTTTCTTCTTTCTCAAGGCTGACTAATATTCAATTGTAGGCAGGTGCTACATTTTGTTTTTTGTTCATCTTTCGATGGACACTTAGGTAGCTTCCCCTTTTGGCTACTCTGAACAATACTGCTATGAACAAGAGTGCACATGTTAAGATATGCCCAGATTTCTGACCCACAGAAACTGTCAGATAATAAACCTGTGTTGTTTGAAGCATCTTATTTTGCAAGATGAATCTCAAGCATCCCTTCAAGACCCAGATTGCTACCCAAAGGCAGGTGGGAACTCTGTCTTATCACCATCATAACTTTAGAATCTTTTCTGGCACCTCTTTCCCACGCTTAAAACTCATATTATGCTCATACCCAGTACAATGTCTGGTTCACAGAAAGCATTCCTTTATTTACCCAAATAATGTTTATTGAGCAATTACTACGTGCCAACAACATAAGTAGTACTGAGGACACAGAGGTGAATAAAATAGATATAATCCCTGGTCCTGTGGTACTCGTGGTTCAAGGCACACAGTACGATATAGGTCCCAGCTGGAACCTTTTTCTCTGTGAACATGACTTACATCTGGGCTCTACTTAGCTTGAGCAATGTCAACTAAAACAATAGTTACCAAGCTTTCACAAATTAGGAGATTTCAAATAATAACTTAGATTTCTGGATTCTTCTGAAACATTAGAAGATTGGACAATACTGGGTTCACATAGTTACATGGCAATGACTGGCTGGAGTTGAGAACTGGCTTTCCCTGTTAGACCAGGAATATTCTTTACTTTGGCCCCAATCTCTGCCACTCCCTATTGCCTGGCCTTGTAGGCATTTAAATATATCACTTTTCCCATGAAAAGATGAATGAATCAATTGATGAGTATGTTTGAGTCACAGTAATCACCACACATGAAGAATCGGGGCTTTGATCTCCTCCAGTGGGTGGATGGGTAGGAATCTGGCTTCTAGTCTTGAGGTTGAAGGGTTTTCCTTTATACGTCGATAGCAGTCTTCACTGGGACCTATGAACTGTTTCCTTCCCACCCTTGAAATCTAGCCCAGAAGTAGCCTGTGGAAAGAGACTTTCCAGGTCACTGTGCAGCTGGAGTTGCATCTTGGATGACACCATAGATAGCTCTGGCGGGCACCCTTGCATTTATTCAGAAAATATCTCAAGAGTGCTTACTTCACGCCCAGCAATGCATCCAGCAATGGGGTAAGGAGGTGAATCTGACACCATTCCTGCCCTCTAACGCTCATGGTCTGCATGCTCTAAGGGGCCAAGCAAATGTGTAAATGGACAATGTAATTAAAAATGGCAGGTGCCATAGAAGAGAGAAACTCTGAAGACCCTGGCTGGCTGGAGAAGACCGCTAACGCAGTCAAGGGAAGGGGCTGTTGGAATAGTTGAGCGAGAGAGGCAGAGATGCTGAATGTACTTCCCTTTCCACAAGATTCCCAGAGATGAGGCAATAAGTGGTTCAGCTGACACTTGGCCAAGGCTAATCCTTCCACTAATTGAAGGTCATTTGTATACTTGAAGTTTATCCCCTGGCATTCCAGAGCAGGATGGCTATGCAGCCAATGCTTCTGTGTCTGAGCCCAGAGTCAAATCACAAAGCCTTGCTTAAATCAATCATGGGGCTCCCTCCAAGGCAGCACTCTATTATGTGTTTATGGACGAGACCTAAAAGGGCTGGCAAGGGATCATTAACCCTGCAGAGCGTGCCTTGGGGATGGGCTGTAGGAAGGGAGAATTTTATTTTTATTTTCACAGCCTGTGCTTTGTAGTATTTTTTTTTTTTTTTTAATGCAGGGTGGGTCTGCATTATTTTACAATAAACATAGATGGTATAATGAATGTTTTATAATGTACATTATAATATTTATAATATACATTATAAACCCAGTGCCATTCATGTTCTAATGATTCCTCTGAAAATATCCTTAGGAAGTCTTTGGTCCTCAATCCAGCTGAGCTCGCTGCTGCATCCTTGGCAGCCTGGTACAGGATAGGAGCCCAATAAATGTTTCTTGAAAGACCTCACATCATTTCATTTAAAGGCAAATTGCAGAGTAGAAGCGCTTGGGCTCAAGTGTCCAAGGGCTCAGGATTCAGATCCTAGTTGTACGTCTGTGAGCACAACTGACCTCTCTGAGCCTCAGTTTCCTCATCTTGAAAATGGGCTATCTCATGGCATTGTTATGAGAATTAAATAAGCTTATGCACATGAGATAGGCAGCATATAGTGAGCACCCAATACACACTGATTATTTTTATGACTTTTATAACTCTTGTCATATTTTCATACCAATTGTACTGTTGTTTACTTAATACGTATATATACACATATACGTGTGTGTGTATATATATATATATGGAGAGAGAGAGAGAAAGAGAGAGATGGAGTCTCACTCTGTCACTCAAGATGTAGTGCAGTGGCATGATCTCAGCTCACTGCAACCTCAGCCTTCTGGGTCCAAGCGATTTTCCTGCCTCTGCCTCCTGAGTAGCTGGGACTACAGTCATGTGCCACCACGCCTAGCTAATTTTTTTTTTTTTTTTGTATTTTTAGTAGAGACGGGGTTCCACCATTTTGGCCAGGCTGATCTCGAACTCCTGACCTCAAGTGATCCATCCACCGCAGCCTCCCAAAGTGCTGGGATTACAGGCGTGAGCCACCACACCTGTCCTCTTTAATATATTTTTGTAAATTTCTATTTACTTGTTTTTCTATTTAGATTGCACTATATAATTTAGCCTCACTCTAAATAATAATAGTCTTATAATCAGAGGCTTCACATGTCAGTTTTAATTTTTCTAGTTTTCTAAGCCAAATGACTCACAAAAAGTTCATCTGGACACTGTTTAAAGCCGCATGGGTACTCCCGTAATGTATCTAATACTCCTACTCCTCGGGAAATGCAGCCCGGTGCACTACACTTCATCGTTTTTGAACTCCTAGAGTCCAGAATACACTCTCCGGTTTTTTTGTTTTTTTGTTTTCTTTTTAGACTGTAGACTCTGTTACTCCAACATTCCATCCGTGTGCTAGGAGCTGGGTGTGAAGTAGTGAATTAGAGAATCATGGTTTCTGTTCTCCCAGAACTCAGTCGAGTGGGGAACAGAGAGCAGTTATCGGGTCATTGCAACCCAGTGTGATCTCAGTTGTGCTGGAGAAAGCGCAGAGGAGAAGCCTCACTTTCCCTCCCCCTGGTGGGGGAGGCTTTTTCTTGTTGACATTGGTGGCTCCCTTCAGAGAACACAAATCCCTATTGTGTTACCTGCAGTGCAGCAAAATGACCAGCAGGTGGCAGTGGCAACACAAAAGAATTCCCCCAAGAACCTTTCCCTGGAAATTGTCTTTGATAAATTAACAGATTAATTAATACAACACACATTTATTGTACACCTTCTGTGTGCCAGGCATTGTATGCGCCGGGCATACAATGATGAGCAAGGTGAACATGGTCCCTGCTTTCAAGTAACTTAACGCTAAATCAATCCTCTATGTATTCTACAAGTATCTCTTGGTACCAAACCTGTGCTAAACACGGTCCTCGCCCTGGGGAGGTAGAAGGTGGATAAAGTATAAATCATTAGACCTGGATTTGTAAAGGAGGATATTGACAGCTGACCTAGGAGCAGGAGCCCCAGGCTAAGTGCTAGAGTGGCCTTGGGTTATCCTGTGCCCTGGCTCTGCCCCCTATGATATTTTAATTTAATTAGTCACCCAGAGTATTCTTTTTTAAAACTCTCCAGGCGATTTTAAAGTTTGGCAAGGACTCAGAACCACTGCTTTGGTGTCCTGGCATGGTTAACATATGAACTCATCATTTAATTAATTTCCAAAATATTTGCACAACCATTCTGTATTAGATGATTTGCATATATTATTTCTCATCCTCCCGCAAAGTCCTTGAAGGTAATAACAATCATGACCAAAACAGCCAACATTTACAATATTTACTGAGTGCATTCTCTGAGCCAGATTCCATTCTGAGTGTTTTATATCTATGAACTCATTTAGTTATCACAACAACCCTAAGACACAGATGTTACATCTTCATTCCTAATTCATTTTATTTTTACTTTTGAGACAGGGTCTCACTCTTTTACCCAGGCTGGAGTGCAGTGGCATGAACACAGCTCATTTCAGCCTTGACCTCCCTCTCATGTGATCCTCCCACCTTAGCCTCCCGAGTAGCTGGGACCACTGGCGTGCACCACCATGCCTGGCTAATTTAAAATTTTTTTTATGAAGACAGGGTCCTGAGGACCCTGAGGTTACCCAGGCTGGTCTTGAACTCCTGGCCTCAAGTGATCCTCCTGTCTCATTCTTTCAAGGTGCTGAGATTACGGGCGTGAGCCATCATGCCTAATCATCATCCCCATTGTATATCCAAGACAAATGGAGCACAGAACTGTTGGGTAACAAGTCAAAGGTCACAGGCTAATTAGTGGTATAAATAAGATTCAAATCCAGGTGGTCCGAATCTGGTTTTAACCACTGCACCATGCAACCATTTTACAGATGAGAAAACTGAGGCTCAGGTGGAACTCACTGGTGAAAATTCCCCTCAAGCAGGAAGTGGCTGAGCTGCGAATTGAGCTGAGGATTCTCTAGCTTTCAAGTCAGCCTGATTCGATTTTGACCCAGTCCTCAGTAAGAGTTTGAAAACAAGGCCGGGCGCGGTGGCTCAAGCCTGTAATCCCGGCACTTTGGGAGGCCGAGACGGGCAGATCACGAGGTTAGGAGATCGAGACCATCTT
Organism: Macaca fascicularis; assembly: GCF_037993035.2. Taxonomy (NCBI): domain Eukaryota; kingdom Metazoa; phylum Chordata; class Mammalia; order Primates; family Cercopithecidae; genus Macaca; species Macaca fascicularis. Next base: position 25,329,552 of record NC_088384.1, read on the forward strand.
GGCTAACACGGTGAAACCCCGTCTCTACTAAAAAATACAAAAAACTAGCCGGGCGAGTTGGCGGGTGCCTGTAGTCCTAGCTACTCGGGAGGCTGAGGCAGGAGAATGGCTAAACCCCGGGAGGCGGAGCTTGCAGTGAGCTGAGATCCGGCCATTGCACTCCAGCCTGGGCGACAGAGCGAGACTCTGTCTAAAAAAAAAAAAAAAGAGAGTTTGAAAACAATGTCATATGGAATTTTTCCCCAGCAGGAACCAGCTCTTGGAAGGCATTTGTGTGTATCTTCAGTGCCTAGAAGATGGCAGAAAAGTGAAAGGAATAGGAGCTTGAATTTGAAACTGGAGGCCTGTGTCTGCTGCACCACCTTGAGTGAGTTGCTTATGTCTCCGGACCCCATTTTTCCTGCCCATAAACGGGCTGGATCTTAGCTGAGACATGGCTGAGCAGTGACATGTAGTCACACTTTGAAATAAGATCATCTAAGGCAGATTTTCTCAACTTAGACAGGGTTTACATTTGGAATGGATAATTCTTTGTGGTGGGGGCTGTCCTGGGCACTGGAGGATATTGAACAGCGTCCCGGACCCTGATCTGCCAGAAGCCGGTAGCACCCCTCTTCCTTGACAAGTTGTGACAACTCATAATTTCTCTAGAAATTGTATTGACACACGTCCCCTGGGAAGCAAAATCGCCTCTGGTTGAAAACCACTGGTCGAATGTTTTAAACAATTCGGGTTGCAACTGGTGTAACTCCAGCCGTTCTCTCCCAGGAGTGCAAATGAATTGGACCGATGGCCTTATAGATCTAATCACAAACCTACCCTCATTTCTATTTTCTTTTTCCATTTTCCTCTGTCTTTAACAATAGGAGAAAATGTATATTTCTGGAGCACATTTGAACAACATGCTCGAAAGCCATCCCCTAGTAACAGTTACAAATGGTTTGCGATATACCCTACAAGTAGTGGAGCTTTGAAACAGAGTGGTGATTAGCAGCCGATGTTAATTGAAGACTTGCTATGTGCCAGGCACACCATTAATTAAAAGCCTTTATCTTTATGATTGTCTTGTTCGTGTTTCAATCTTTCTGATGAGAAAGCTGGCTTGTATAAAGTCTTGGTGCTTGTAAGAGGCAGGGCTGGGGTACAAACCTAGATGTGCCGGTTTTGAGTGCTGTCCGTGTAATAGTAGGCACTTCCATTTTGTAACAAAAGGCCCTTCTTTTACCCAAATCCCCGAGGTTATCATGGATTTCTCTGAGAGACCGCTTTCCCAGAGACAGAGATTTCTAAATGAGGACAGGCACTCAGCTAACACTGGACATGCTGGTTAAGACGTGGCCACAGGAGACGGCTCAACAGTAGAAGCTCCTACTGTGGCCACAGTCTGGCCACAGCACCTGTAGGCTCTGTCCGGGCTGGGAAATCCCTGTGTCTCATATCCCAGGTGTTCTGGGCTCAGGGCTGTGATGAACGAGGGCCTTCCCGGGGAATGGCTGTCTTTTAAGCAAGCTAAGTGACTCCTGGAGAGCCACCCATAAAACCCTGGCTGGATTTGTCAGATTCTTGTTACTTTTAGTGGTGTGGTTTATGTCTCTGGGATGGGTACCTCAGGAGTCGTCCACCACGTCCCTATCAAAGAGGGGAAGTTGCAGCAAAGCGGAGGTGTGATAAAGACCACATTCGTTTTGCTAACAATATCAGCAACAGTAATAGTAACATTGTTTATTGAGCCTCTTGGGCCTGGGGGATTCAAGGATCAACTGGAGACAATCCTAGCAAATGAGTTATGTGTTTGATTCTATATATTTAAAAAAATTATTTCCCTTTCTTACTCTAGGGAATGTGATTCTACAAACATATAAACAGATCATTTCAATAAACTGCAGCAGCTGTGGTGACAGATGTCACTGTAGGTTCCATGGGAATTCTGAGGAGAGAAACACCACCCAGCCTAGGGAATCAGGGAGGACTTCCTGGAGGAGGTGATATTGACGATTCCTTCACAGACCTGTCTCTCCACCCTCCTTTCCAAATAGGCCCCAGGTTCCATGAGAATGTGGGTCATATCTGTTTATACTTTACTGTTTTTTCCAGGGACTAGTGCCAGGGTTCCCAAACTGTGCACCAACGTGACCCAGGATGCCACCAGGAACTCACAAGGGTGCTGTGGGATTTTAAAAAAGTTCTGAGGGCCGGGGCCGGGCACAGTGGCTCACAGCTGTAATCCCAGCACTTTGGGGGGCCGAGGCGGGTGGATCACAAGGTCAGGAGATCAATACCATCCTGGCTAACATGGTGAAACCCCATCTCTACTAAAAATACAAAAAATTAGCCGGGCGTGGTGGCAGGCACCTGTAGTCCCAGCTACTTGGGAGGCTGAGGCAGGAGAATGACGTGAACTTGGGAGGCAGAGCTTGCAGTGAGCCGAGATCGCGCCACTGCACTCCAGCCTGGGCAACAGAGCCAGACTCCATCTCAAAAAAAAAAAAAAAAGTTCCGAGGAAACACAATGATATGTTGGAAAAAAAAAAAAAAAAAAAAGAGCTCGAGATAGTTCACCGTTTCAAACATTATATTGCACCACCTTTTTTTCGATGATGACCCATCATTGCAAAGTTGGATTTTTTTGTGGTGCTTGTGCTAAAAAGCAAGAACTGTGACAAAATCAACATGGAACAGGAAATTAGGGTGGTGAAGTCCCATCTGATCCTAACGTTTGAGAAGTTTTGCACAGCCCAACAGGAATACACATCTCGTAGCAGCAATTGTTGTTATTATTATTATTATTATTATTATTATTATTATTATTAGAGACAAAGTCTTGCTCTATCTCCCAGGCTGGAGTGCAGTGGCGTGATCTCTGCTCACTGCAACCTCTGTCTCCCGGGTTCCAGTGATTCTTCTGCCTCAGCCTCCTGGGTAGCTGGGATTATAGGCACGTGCCATCACACCCAGCTAATTTTTGTATTTTTAGTAGAGACAGGGTTTCACTATGTTGGCCAGGCTGGTATTGAACTCCTGACCTCAGGTGATCTGCCCGCCTCAGCCTCCCAAAGCGCTAGGATTACAGGCATGAGCCACCACACCCGGCCAGCAATTGTCATTATTTCCATAATGAAAAAAACCATTTTTCTTTTAATGTATGTGCATTACTTTTTCAAATGGCTACTACGTTGTGAAGAGGTAACTATTCATTCAGTTGTTTGTACCTAACTGTTTAATAAATGGAATTGTTGGGTGTTTTGGCCTAGGAAATCTCTGAAATAATTCATGCGACACCAAGGGTATTGTGAGTTGAGAAAGTTTGGGAACCTCTGTCCTAACGTGTGCCTGCATATAGGAGGCCTGAACAACTGAGTAAGTTGAATGACTGAGCTGCTCCCAACAATCCTTCTTGGTAAAGGGTATTATTTTCTTTCACAGATGGGGGCTCTGATGCCCAGAGAGGGCAAGTTACTTGCCCAAGGTCACACAGCAGAACTGGAGGGTGTGTTTGACTTTGACACCCAGACTCTTCCCTTTAGCTCTGCCTGACCTGTGTGTTCTAAAAGTGTCCTGGGGTAAATGGACTAGGATTAAAAAGACATGGCTTTGAGTTCCAGGGGACCAAACTATGGCTTCGGGCAAGTGACTGGGCAAGAGGTTGTAGACACCCAGAGCTTATGCAGTTTTCTTTCCTTGTTTTCTTTTTTCTTTTTTGTTGAGACTTCCTCTGCCGCCCAGGCTGGAGTACAGTGGTGTGATCTCTGCTCACTGCAACCTCCGCCTCCCAGGCTCAAGCGATTCTCCTGCCTCAGCCTCCTGAGTAGCTCAGATGGCAGGTGCCCACCGTCAAGCCTGGCTAATTTTTGTATTTTTAGTAGAGACGGGGGTTTCACCATGTTGGCCAGGCTGGTCTGGAACTCCTGACCTCAAGTGATCCTCCTGCCTCAGCCTCCCACAAGTGTTGGGATTACAGGCGTGAGCCACCGCACCACTGGGCCCGGCGGCTCATGCAGTTTTCCGTCTGCTTCATGAACTTCTTGGTGGAAGATCTTTGTCCACTCTTAAGCACCAAAGGTTTGCCCAAAAGCTGAACCGTAGAGTGATGAGGTTGGGAAGATGCTTTTGGGTTTGGTCAGGCTTGAGTTACAATTCTGGTCTTCCTTTCTGTTGCGTGACCTCAGGAAAGCTACTCACCGTCTCCAGTCCTTCTTTGCCTGCTTTTAAGTGGACAGGCATTCACCTATGCAATGTCTGTGAGGCTGAACAGTGTTAGTGCCAGGGAAAAGGTCAGCCTACTGAAGGGGCTCATCAAATCGGTGCTGTTCCCTTTGTTCAGTCGACAAAATGTTTCAAAGCTGTTTTATGTCCGACAGCCTCAACCTTAAAAATGCCTTCAGAACCTAGACTGCATCCTCCCTCTTACTCAGGAGCTGCGCTGCCAGGATCTGACCATCTCTCGCCTCCTGTGTTATCTCCCATCAGCCTCGCCTGCTTGTCACGTCGCTGCCACCACACGCCGGGCTCTTCTTCAGGCTTTTGGGAGTACTGTGTGTCTCCTGACACCCCGCGTGGCTCGTGAACTCATTAGCATAGGTGTCAGGGAAGCCGTCTCTACTCAGACTGCGGATCCAACGCTGAGATCTCAGGGAAAAGTGTCCCCGAAGGGAGGGAGGAAGGCTTGCCTCTTGGAAATCCAGCAGCAGCTGCCGCAGCTCAGAGGGTCTTTAGAGACTGGGTCTCATCGGCGAAGTGCTTTTTCTTTTTTAAAAAATGATGTCTCCACCTTTCAGTATTTTAATAGAAGCTTTTGTTTTAAGCTTTTCATCTCTGGGTCTCTGCAGCTGGAGTTACTAAAGTGGCTGCTTCTGATCACTCTTGTAGTCACTAGAAGGAAATGGGAATGGCACTCACGTCCTAGGGCTGCCCTTGACAAAGGACCACAAACGGAGGGGCTTGGGACAGCAGAAACTTATTGGCTTGTAGTACTGGGAGGCTGGAAGTCCAAAATCAAGGTGTCAGCAGGGCCATGCTCCCTCTGAAAGCTGCAGTGGGGGGATCCTTCCTTCGTGCTCCCTGGCTTGCAGCTGTATCACTCCAGTCTCTCCCTCTGTCATCCCGTGGCCTTCTCTGTATCCGTGTCCCCATCTGTGTTCAGATTTCCCTCTTCTTACAAGGACACCAGTCATTGGATCGACACCCATCTTAATCCAGTATGACCTCAGTTTAACTTGACCACATCTGCAAAGATTCTATTTCTAATCAAATCCACAGTTACAAATACTGTGGGTTAGGACTTCAAAGATGCTATGTCCAATCCAGGTCACAGTTACAGATACTGTGGGTTAGGACTTTGAAGACCCTATTTCCAGTCAAGGTCACAGTTACAGATACCATGGGTTAGGACGTCAAAGACGCTATGTCCAATCAAGGTCACAGTTACAGATACTGTGGGTTAGGAACTTGACATATCTTTTTGGGGATGGATGGAACCTATAACAGGAACCAACCAATGTGGACTTGGCCCAAGGTTCTGGGGCTTGGGGACGAAGTGTGGTTGTGGTTAAGGGGCTAGGGTTAGTACGTGTGTATAAATACACGCACACGCATACATTCACAAATATATATATATATATAGTGTCTAGAAATGTGTCTTACACATTCAATGAGAGATGATTCTTGTTATCTGTACTTCCCTCTGATTATCAGTTTCCTTAATATATGCGTATATGCATATATATGTACACATGTACACACATTATATATGCATACATATACACACATGCATACACATTATATATGCACGCACATGCACACATATGTATATGCATATATACACATGCACATATATGTACATGCATATATTCACACGTACACGTGTTATATATGCACATATATGTACGTACACACATATATGCACATACACACGTAACACATTGCATATGCATATACACACGTACACACATGCATATGCATATACACACATACATACATATTAGATATGCATATATACACATATGTACACACATTATATATGCATATACACATATACACACATATGTACACACATTATATATGCATATACACACATGTACACACATGTATATGCATATATATACACACATATTATATATGCATATATGCATATGCACACATATATACATATATACACCTATGTACACATATTATATATATGCATATATACACATATGTACACATATTGTGTATATATACACATATGTACACATATTGTGTATATATACACATATGTACACATATTGTGTATATATACACATATGTACACACATTATACATGCATATATATACACATGTACACACACTATATATACACACATACACAAAAGCACATGTTTACAGATATGTGTAGTGTGCTTAGCAGTGTGTCTTATACATTCAATAAGTAACTCTTGTTCTTATCTGTACAGTGGGGGCAGTTGCATTTTATCTCTAAGTCATCCTGCAGTTGTATTCTATCTCTCAGCTTCCCCTCAGCTCTGAAATTCTGGGACTCTGACTAAAAAGACAGATGGAGACACAGGGCTGTGTGGTCCAAGAATCCCTGTTACTTGTGGAAACAGAATAATAAAGTCTGCCTTTTTGAGAAGAGAAAATAAGAACACAGAAATGGAAAATTTTCTCTCACAAGAAAAGGATCAGATGTTAAGGGAAATCTGGGAAGTAAGTACTGTGGGCCTAAAACTCTTCATTCTTTTGGGGTCTGTAGAGTAAAGCCCTTCTGCGGGCTGAGGAAGCTGAATTTATGAACTAGCAAACGGGAACTTGGCTTTGGCTGGCTCATGAATAGAGCAGAGAGGAAGGTCTCTTGTGAGTTTGAATTTGGCTGTGCCCTGTCTTCAACGAGAAGTGACAGATATCTCTATTTTTATTTTCCTGCCAGGAATAAAAGAGTTAATGCATGCGCCATTCTTAGAACGACACCTGGCATACAGTAAGTGCTCAGTAAGTATCAGCCTATCCAATGAAAACAGATAAAGACTTTCTTGCTTTCTGGTTGCCTTTCTGCAGTTTGCTCATCTGAATTGTAGAGCTGCTTGTTAGTGCGGTCATCGAAATTTGTGAAGCCTGTTTTAGGTAGTTGTGAGAAGTCACAAAACATAGCCACTATAGGAGGTGGCCAAGTCTATAAATTGTACACAGTGTTACTCACATCAGATGTAGGGGAATTTATAATCAACTTACAAGAATTCTATTTTTTCTTTTCCCTTTTTTCGCTCCCCCCAGAGTTAAATTCTTGGTTCTTCAACACTATCAAGACCTCAGTGTGGCTTCTGGAGTTTGAGCTGGCTGTATTCCAAATGGAGTTGTTCACAACACACTAATTTAAAATATTAGTGCAGCTGACAGTTTCTAACCCCCAAAATACTGTGTAAGACTCTGCTCCTTCCATATAACTTCATGCTTTCTTTATGCAATGACTGTGAACGCTGTTTGTACATCAGAATCCCTGGAGAGCTTTGAAGTAGTATCCTCTTCTTTTTGCACCCAGGCTAGAGTGCAGTGACACAATCACACCTCACTGCAGCCTTGACCTCTCGGGCTCAAGCAATCCTCTCACCTCAGCCTCCTGAGCAGCTGGGACACCAGGCACACACTACCGTGCCCGGCTGATTTCTGTAGTTTTTTGGTAGAGACAGGGTTTCGCCATGTTGCCCAGACTGGTCTCAAACTCTTGGCTGCCTTGACCTCCCAAAGTTCTGGGATTACAGGTGTTAGCCACCACACCTAGCATAGTATCCTCTTCTTAAAATGAAACCAGTGAGGCCAAGGCCGTGGCTCACGCCTGTAATCCCAGCACTTTGGGAGGCCAAGGTGAGTGGATCATTTGAGGTCAAGAGTTCAAGACCAGCCTGGCCAACATAGTGAAACCCCATCTCTACTAAAAATATAAAAATTAGCCAGGCATGGTGGCATGCTCCTGTAATCCTAGCTACTCTGGAGGCTGAGGCACAAGAATCACTTGAACCGGGAGGTGGAGATTGCAGTGAGCCAAGATGGCACCACTGCACCCCAGCCTGGGTGACATAGTGGGACTCCGTCTAAAAAATAAAAATAAAAATAAAAAGAAGGAAAGAAAGAAACCAATGATACCATGCACCTAGGGCTACTTGAGGAAGAAAGAGTGACATTTGGTAGAAGACTTAGAGCAATGCAAGATAAATTTACCATAAATGTTATAGTATGTGTGCCCCCAATCCGTATTAGGTACTGTTGTGCCATAGTAACAATAATAAAAGCCCCTATCGAAAGGTAGAATGCTTTCTCCTAGCAGCCCAGCCTCCCATCGTGAACAAGAGGAAGTGAATCTGCTTCTACCTACTGGGGACCCAATTCAACAAACAGGACTCACAAACGCAGTGGGGCAGGCGAGACGTCCAGATGGGAGTCCCTGTTTCGCGGCTGTAGCAGGTCAGAAGAGAACTCCCTTCAAGCACAAAACCAGGGTTGCAGGTGTATTGGATGGTGGTCCCCACCAGCAGCACAGGATCCGAAATTAAGCGGGTCGAATGATCCACCTCTCCGGGGTCGGTACAATACATAACTACACGGGATGAAACCAGACCAAGTGGACGTCAGACCTCTGGATGACCGTGGGTTTGCTGAGAATTACAGAATGATTTAGAAAGTTTCCTAACTTGGCAGGGCGCGATGGCTCCTGCCTGTAATCCCAGCACTTTGAGAGGCCGAGGCGGACGGATCACGAGGTCAGGAGATCGAGACCATCCTGGTTAACACGGTGAAACCCCGTCTCTACTAAAAACGCAAAAAATTAGCTGGTCGTGGTGGCGGGCGCGGTGGCGGGCGCCTGTAGTCCCAGCTACTTGGGAGGCTGAGGCAGGAGAATGGCGTGAACCCGGGAGGTGGAGCTTGCAGTGAGCTGAGATCCGGCCACTGCACTCCAGCCTGGGGGACACAGTGAGACTCCTCAAAAAAAAAAAAAAAAAAAAAAAAAAGAAAGAAAGAAAGTTTCCTAACTTAGTTCTTTTCCTTTTTGGAAGATAATGTATCTTCTGCCTGATAAAGGTGGCTGGAGAATAGGCCAGGAGAAAATAGCCTTGAATTTAATTCCTCCTTTTCCTCCTTTAAGAATTTGCCCAAAGAGATGGGGCGCAGTGGCTCATGCCTGTAATCCTAGGACTTGAAAGGGAAGACAGAGGTGGATGAATCGCTTGAGCTCAGGAGTTCGAGACCAGTCTGGGCAACATAGCGAGATCCAGTCTCTACAAAAAACACAAAAATTAATGGGGCATGGTGCCATACACCTGTTGTTCCAGCTACTCAGGAGGCTGAGGTGAGAGGATCGCTTGAGGCTGGGAGGTCAAGGCTGCAGTGAGCCATGATGGCACCACTGCACTCCAGCCTGGGCAACAGAGTGAGACCTTGTCTCAAAAAAAAAAAAAAATATATATATATATATATACACACACACACACACACACACACGTACATATATATGAATTTGCCCAAATAATTTGCATCAGGGTCCAAAGACCTATGTATAAGGTTGCACATTGCATTATTATTTGTAGTTTTTTTTTTTTTTAAAAAAGGAAACATTGCAAATAGTTTAACAGGGAAATAGTAAAGTATCATGGAATAGCCATCCCGTGAAATTCTGAGCAACTCTTAAAGAGAAGAAAATGAGGGGGAGCCTTCACTGCTTTCTCTGCAGTGCTGGAATATAGTAAAATAAGTATTCATTACTTTGCACATGAAAAAATCAATATAGATAAAAGGAAAACAATAAACCAATTAAAAGAGAATAAGTTGGACAACATGTATGATATGAAAAGATATCCACATTTCTGAGCAGAAAAAAAGCAGATGCAGGATTTTTAAGAATGGACCTGCTGGGTGCAGTGGCTCATGCCTGTAATCCCAACTCTCTGGGAGGCCGAGGCAGGAGGATCGCTTGAGGCCAGGAGTTTGAGACCAGCCTGGGCAAGATAGCAACACCCCTGTCTCTGCAAAAAAAATGTTTTAAATTAGCTGGGTGTGGTTGTTCACGTCTGTAATCCCAGCATTTTGGGAGGCTGTGGTGGGAGGATTGCTTGAGTCCAAAACCTTGAGGTTATAGTGAGCTATGGTTGACATATGACACATATATAGATGTCTATGTGTGACATGTGATGTATGTATGATGTGCATGTACACACACACAATTGAAGCAATATAGAATAAATTTTTAACAGTGGCATTATTTCCAAAGAGTAACATCATCAAAGTTTTTCACCTTCTATTCTATCATTTTACTACTGCTTGGGTACTATAAGTAAGCATCGTTACCAATGTCATTTTAAGATATGGCTATATATGTCTTTCAATGTCAAGACAGGAGTTTAGCCAATGAAAGCTGTTAACAGCATCCAGTGATTTCTATGGGGAGACCATTGTGCCAAGGGGTTTTTCTGACCTCATTTCATCAGAAGAGAGAACAACAGAGGTGATTTGGTGGGTCTCCTCTGTCTTGGATGGAGGATAAGTGAGAGACCCAGCATGGAAATGCAAACAGTCCCACACAGAAGGGGCCCAATTCAAATTTATTTCCTCCAATTTTGGTCTTTTCTTGGCAAAAAATGAGGCAGGTAAGACTTCTATGGGGAACCAGTTCATGTTCATTCCAATCTCTTAAAATGGTTAAATAATAATGATTTTTCCCTCCCTCCCTTCCTCTCCTCTCCTCTCCCTTCTCTCTTTTTCCCTCCTTCCCTCCCTCCCTCCTTCCCTCCCTCCCTCCCTTCCTTCCTTCCCTTCCCTCCCTTCCTTCCTTCCCTTTCCTCCCTTCCCTCCCATTCCCTTCCCTCCCCTCCCCTTCCCTTCCCTTCCCTTGTCTTCCCTTCCATTTCCTTCCCTTCCTTCCCTTTCCTCCCCTTCCTTCCCTTTCCTCCCCTTCCTTCCCTTCCCTTCCCTCCCTTCCTCCTTTCCTCCCTTTCTCCCTTTCTCTCTCTTTCTTTCTCTCTCTCTCTTTCTTTCTCTTCCTTCCTTTCTCCCTTTCTCTCTCTTTCTTTCTCTCTCTTTCTTTCCCTTCCTTCCTTCCTTCCTTCCTTCCTTCCTTCCTTCCTTCCTTCCTTCCTTCCTTCCTTCCTTCTCTCTCTCTCTCTCTCTCTTTCCTTGCCACCCCTCTCAACAGGGTTTTGCTCTGTCACCCAGGCTAAAGGGCAGAGGCATAATCACAGCTCGAACTCCTGGGCTCCAGCAATCCTCCTGTCTCAGCCTCCTGAGTAGCTAGGACTACAGGTATGTCCCACCACACCCAGCTAATTTTTATGTTTATTAGTATTTTTTAGAGATGGTGTCTCACTGTATTGCCCAGGCTGCTATCAAACTCATGGGCTCAAATGATGCTCCCACCTCAGCCTCCCAAAGCACTAGGATTACAGGCACAAGCCACTACACCCAGCCAAATGTTCTTTTTCACCAGGCTACATACACTCCCCTTCACTGGAGTTCACACCACTCCCTAATGTCTCACACACAGCTTATCTCACTCATTTACATTATGGGCCAGGTTTCTGAAGGCACCTGAGTCTGTGATCCCACTGACGGTTATAAAATGACATTTGTGAGCAATGCTCGTGAATTGGTGGGGTAGGGGGAGTCCAGATTCTACATTAAACAGCTCCACGGCACCCACCCAGAAAAGATCCCTAGAAGGGATTTGCCACCCAGGGACCTAGGGGAAGGACACAAGACCACTCTTACTTTTCTCACAAAATGGGGGGTCGCTGCTCCAGCTGAGGTCCCACTGGCAGGTGAGGGTGTCACTGCCCACGATGTCGTAGCCGGGGTCACACTGGTAGGTGATTCTGGCTCCCCGCACCAGCTCTGTGTGAGAAGTGGTTTTCCAGCCATTCTGGATCTCGGGTAAATCTGAGCAGGAGTCATTCCTTGACACCTCTTTAAAAGAGAAACGTCAGCCTTAGATGGGGGAAGCAGTCTTATTCTTGGGGCCTCCTTTTATGAAGGCTAGAGGGATGAGCGAAGAGAAAAAAAAGCCTCTAGAAATGAGCAACACGCTTCCAAAATCACTTAACTGGCAAGAGCTCGTCGATAGTGAGGCTTTATGGTTACCTCTCTCTGGGGGCCACTGAACTCACTGAACATTGTCCTGGTTTGATAAAACCAGTCTAGGATTTCGAGTCAGACAGAATCCTAGCTCTGCCACTTACTAACGGTGTGACGGGGAGACAGTCGCTTTTTGACTCTGCAGCTCAGGATCCTTGACCTTTCATGAGGGAGTAATTATAACGGCATCTGCCTCACTGTGGCTGCTGCTCACCGGATGTCACTGGATGACTCTCGCCTCCGAGGGTTTACACTCTTTTAAAATTTTTTTTATTTTTGTTTTTTATTTTATTTTTGTTTTTGATTTATTATTATTATTATTGTCATCATCGTTATTTTTACAGGCAGGGTCTCTGTTGCTCAGGCTAGAGTGCGAGGGTGTGATCATAGCTCTCCACAGCCTCAAACTCCTGGGCTCAAGTGATCCTCCCACCTCAGCCTCCTAAGTAGCTGGGACGACAGTCATGTACCATCACGGCCTGGCTAATTTTTAAAAATTTTTCTGTAGAGATGAGGTCTTGCTATGTTGTCTGGGCTTGTCTTGAAGCCTTGGGCTCAAGCAATCCTACTGCCTGGGCCTCCCAAAATGTTGAGATTACAGGCATGAGCCACTGTACCCAGCAGAATTTACACTCTTGTGTAGTCCTCACCAACACTGAATAGGAGATTGGAAAAGTGGCCCTGGGTGGCTTCCGAGGTTAGGTCATAACCACATTGAGGTTCTCCCCTTGCTCTCTGTTGAATCACTCGTTTCAGCAGAAGCAGCTGCCATATTGTGAGGATGCTCAAGCAGCCCTCCAGAGAGACCCACAGGAAGAGAAACTGAGGCCTTCTGTCAACAGTTGGCATTGACGTGCCAGCCACATGTGTGAGCCGTTTGGAGGTTCATCATCCAGTGCTCATCAAGCCTTCAGATGACTGCAGCTCTGGCTGGCATCTTGACTGGAGCCTCATGAGAGACCCCAGGGCAAAGCCATCCAACTCATGCTACTCCTGAATTTCTAACCCAGAGAAACTGCAAGATGATAAATGTTTACTGCTAATTTGGGGTATAATCTATGACACACCAATAGGTGATTAATATGCTCAGCTTCATCCTAAGAATACCTATAAATCCATGAGTTTGGTGAATAAGTAATATATGCATTTTTAATATTCATTAAGAGAAATAATTAGCCATCAAAATAAAAACAAGCTGGGCACAGTGGCTCCTGCCTGTAATCTCAGCACTTTGGGAAGCCAAGGCAGGAGGATTGCTTGAGCCCAGGAGTTTGAGATCAGTTTGGACAATATAGGGAGACCCCTTCATCTCTACAAAAACAATAACAAAACTAAAAAATGAGCCAGGTATGATGGCAAGTGTCTGTAGTCCCAGCTACTCAGGAGGCTGAGGTGGGAGGATTGCTTGAATCCAGGAGTTTGAGACTGCAGTGAGCCATGAAAGCATCACTGCACTCCAGGCTGGGTGACAGAGTGGGACCCTGTCTCAAAAGAAAAGAAAAAAAAAAAACCAATTTGAACAAAAATAAATAAAAATAAACCGTTGGTATATTCTTCAAATCCAATTGCATATCATTAGTGAACATGAAGCATACTCCAGAAAATGCTACCCGCAGCTTATTACTGTGTCTTTCTCTGTAATTGTTCTGTTTTTCTCCTACAAACTCTTGTTACTAAGGTAGCAATGCATGGAAAACTATTACTATTCTTGCTTCAAAGTGCCCACTGCACAGATTTGGAGGAGCGAGCTAATTATGTTGTATAATTAATTTGCAGTTCTTATGTGCTTCTGGGGAACGCAGAGCACCTCCGCCGTCTGCAGGAAAGTCATTCTGAGAACCAAGCAATGGCTTTTCCCGGGATTTCATCATGATTTTATTTGGGGAAAGGAGATCTCATGGGTGTCTGCAAGAAGAAGGGTAAGAAAATAGCTTCGAGAATTGCTTGGTGGGGGGACAGGAGCCTCTATTTTTAGGCCTCTGAAAAATCAGCCAAGCCCTGGATTTGGGACACAGCTGCAGATGCTCAGACTGTGGATGAAAGGGGAGAAATGGGAGCAGACACCAGAAATATGGTCTGCCTTGAGCCAAATGCTTTGAGACGGAGAAAGGCTTGCTTGTCTGATTTTTCAATACGGGCCACCACGGCTTCACGCTCCCGTGGGACCTCCTGTCTCCTTGGTGGCACCCACTGCATTTGTAATTTCTCAGTTGCTGCCACGATATAGAAGAAGCTTGGCTTAAATCTTGTCCCCACTGTTTACTAACTGGGTGGCCTTGGCTAAGTCACTTAACCTTCCTGTTCTTCAGATCCCGGGGCCTGTACCCCAGGGACCCTGATTCAGGAACACGCATTTTTACCAAGTACCCTAAGTAGAGGTTTCTAGAATGGTCCATCCCCATGGGCCCTTGTTAACTTTGCTAAGAATTAAAAAACTGCCCTATAACCTTCTTGTTCTTTGGATTCAGGGCCTGTACCCCAGAGACACTGGTTCAGGAACATGCATTTTTTTACCAAACACCCTAAGTGGAGGTTCTGGAATGGTCTGTTCCCATGGGCCCTTGTTAACTTTAGTAAGAATTAGAAAACTGCCCTAGGAGTTGGAAGACTTCTTTTCTAGTCTTCTTTCTTTTTTAAAGAAATGGTGTGACTCCAGTCATGCCCATTAACTGCTCTAAGCCTCATTGTTCTCATCTGCAGAGTGGAGTCAATAATTATTGCATTGCCTATTCCAATGGGCAATGTGAAAGTTAAGTAACATGCAGGATATGATGATGTTGTGTGAACACTAAGATGAGTTAGATGGATTCATTTGTTTGTTTGACTGAGATATTATGAGCATCTTATTAGACGCTAGAAATACAGGGATCTGAAGTCATGGTTTCAGTCTCATGGTCAAGATTAGCACCAAGATTCAATTTTTGTGCAAAAGAAATGCACAAATGCACTTAATACACACCACCATCTACCATTTCATGCTCATGGCAGACATCACTAATCAAGCACAGCCTTCTGTTTGTTTGAATCAGGTGGAAACCTCCCAATCCTCAAAACAGCACTCCAGGGAGCCACTGTCATTTGATTGGAGTTGACTTACAATATGGAGCTTAGTTATTATCCTAGACTCAGAGGAATAAACACACAACAAATAACCAAAGTCTTCTCAAAAAGTACTGCTTACTCGCCTCTGTTTCTTAATCCCTTCCATCCCATGCATTTGGCCAGAGACAGTGGGCAAAGAACAGGAAACAGTGAATGGGTCTTTGCATCTCTCTGTTCAAAGGTGAATTCTGGGAGGTAGAATTCACATTCCAGAACCATGTAGGCCCAGAGTCTTCCTGTGGAAGGCTCTAATTGCAATCATAGCAGATAAACTTTGGCCACCTTCCAGAGCTGGGCTTAGGCATTTAGGTCAATATAGGAGCTTCAGAATTCTCTAGTGACCACAGGAACCCTTGACCCTACCATCTGATGCATCCATTGAATGGGAGTTACATATGTGTATGGTAAAATCTAGATCCAGAATGGTAAATACCCTTTTCATGCCCATGGCAGGCATCACTAATCAATCATGACATTCTTTGCCATAGACTTTAGGCATGACCTCCTTGGAGTTCTTTCAACATGGTCTTCAACATAAGTAGTAAGCAACTGAGTGGCATCACAATTAGCTAGAATGGTCTGTTTGCCATTCTTGTAAAATTAACTGTGTGTCTCTTTAACAGGAATAACAATCAAGAGCTGTTCTCTCTTTTTTTTGTTACCCAAACTAGCCAAGCTGTGTATCCTTGAAAAACATTCTCTGCAATCCTTTGCCTGCCTCTTCCCCAGCATCAGCTTGTGATCCTGATATTGTCTATTAATGGGACTGCCTTTCTCGTTTCCACTAATGCCTTAAGGGTAGGGAGAATATTCTATTCATCTCTATATCCTGGTATGCAGAGCCTACCAAATAGGAGGTGTCAAGGGATTTTTTTATGAACCAAATCCTCTGGAAAATGGAGATAATGCATTTGAAGATAAAATAAAATAATATATGTTAAAGTGCTTGCCGACTGTAAGTTGTCATACAAATCACAAAAAGTTTCAACTTCAATTAACAAGAACACTTCTTCTTCAAGAAAGTGAACACTGGCCAGACTTTCTGGTTAACCTTGATCAGCCTTGGATAGAGTCAGAGTCAGATTTTTTTTTTTTTTTGGCATCAAGCTGAATGCAGGTTTGGAATACTGACTTGGGCACTAGGGGAGATAAATAAGCAAAACCATGACCTCATCTTTCAGTGGAGAGGGAGAGGACATCTAAGGAGAGAGACAGGAGCCAGGAGACCAGAGATTCCTCCAAAGGCAGCTGAGTCTGGAGGGTGTATTGCCTGGACAGCCAACATGAGTTATCCCCTAAAGCCCAGGGCACTGCCCAGAAAAGAGCAGGGAACCCACACAAAATTGTAGCAATAACATTCTGAAAATATTTAGCAGCACAATCAAAGGTAAAAAGGCCCCTGGGAAACATAAAAAAGAAGATCAATACTCGTGTTAGCCTCTCTGAGAGGAGGACATGTAGCAGGCAGGGATGAAAAATGTTCACCATATGGAAATAAAAACACAAGAAATGTACTTTGGCATGCATGAGGCTTCTTGAGACAGCCCATGGTCAAGGGGGTAGCTTGGTTTTTTAGGTGCAAGTGCTGGTACAGAGGACAATTCATATTATTAGGTTGGCGCAGAAGTAATTGCAGTTTTTGCAAATTAAAACTCCAAAAACCGTAATCGCTTCTGCACCAACCTAGTTAGAGACGGACAATTCTTTTTTTTTTTTTCTTTTCTTTTCTTTCCTTTTCTTTTTACTTTTCTTTCTTTTTTTTTTTTTTTTTTGAGACAGAGTCTCGCTCTGTTGCCCAGGCAGGAGTGCAGTGGCACAATCTCGGCTCACTGCAACCTCTGCCTCCCAGGTTCACACCATTCTCCTGCCTCAGCCTCCTGAGTAGCTGGGACTACAGGTTCCTGCCACCACACCCAGCTAATATATATATATATATATATATATATTTTTTTTTTTTTTTAGTAGAGACAGGGTTTCACTGCATTAGCCAGGATGGTCTTGATCTCCCGACCTTGTGATCTGCCCGCCTCAGCCTCCCAAAGTGCTGGGATTACAGGAGTGAGCCACCGCGCCCGGCCTAGTTGGACATTTCTTTAAGTGAAGGGGGAGAAAGAACCAAAGACATGGAATCTTGCTCCAACCACAGGGTCTTTGGTGGTAGTGGTGGTGGCAGAGGGCTAGGTAGGACGAATTCTCCTTTTCTCTGCTCCATCCTGGAAATCAAGATGCCAATCGAATTCCTGGGAAGTGCAAGCACATTTCCTAATCACTGGCCGAATCCTGCCCATTGAAATTCTTGGGGTGCAACCACCCACCCATTCTTCTGGATGTCAAAGGTTGCTACGTCTTAATTACCCTCTGTGTCTCCCAGGTTCTCCGCTGCTGCCCAAAATGTTGGGGGTGAAGGAAGCTTTGGAGCTGGGAATGAGGAAGCGTGGATGGGAGCTCAGCTCTGCCCCTGATGAGAAACCCTTCATCCTTGGTTGCCCAGGGTTTCTTCTGCTGGGACACAATAGGGCTGGACCAATTCCTCTGTTAGTGCAAGTCTCTTCTGGGGCTGGGATGAGTCGGACTTCATGGTGTCCCAGTCCTCTGACATCTGGGAATGTTGGTAGTTCGGACTAGAGTGGTGACCATAGAAAGATGGGGACACGTGCTTGGATTTGAGACCTATTGTAACAGTGGAGCTGAGAGGATGGATTGGATATGGGGACAAGGAAGGAGGAAGCAGCCTGAGAAACCAGGAGAGCTGTGGTGTCATTTCCTAGGATTGGCAGACAGCAGGGGATGCAGTTGAGTGGTGGTGGTGGTGGGCAGGAGAAGAAGTCATTCTGTTTTGCCATGTTAAATCTGACATGTCTACTGGATGGAGGCAAGGGAGGAGTTGGCAGGGAGTTGGACAGATGGATTTGGAGTTTAAGGTCAAGGTTGTAAGTACGAACCGGTCAATGGATATCGGTACTGTTTAAATCCATGGGACCAGATGAGGGCATGGAGGGACTGAGTCTAGCCGGAAAAGAAGATACAGTCCAGGATGGAGCCTGGGACCCTCTGGTGTTTAAAGGTTGAACAGGAGTGGGGGATAGAGCCAATAATGAATGAGGGAGAGTTACAGGGTGGGAAATGAGAAGGGAAGAGTGTGATTGGATGAAAGCACAGGAGGGGTTATGGGAGTGTGTGAGCTTAGCTTGAATTTGATAGCATTTTTTTGTTGTTGTTGTTTGTTTTGTTTTGTTTGTTTTAGGATGAGTGGGAGAGATACGGTTTGGAGGCCACGTTGAGGATCAGGAAAGACACCTCTTGCATCTATAGCTCCTAGAGTACATGAAGTGGGAGAGGAAGACTGTCCTTGTTCAACGAGGCTACAGGAAAAGAAGAGGTCTTAGAGGAGAGCTGAGCTTCAGTTCAGGCCAGAAGGTGAAGACACTGTTTGAGAAGTTGCACAAATTGGGAAGAAATTAGGAAGTATGTTGATATAAGATCTCAGCTGACCACAAATGAAACATGAGGACAACAGGCTCTCAGCTGACCACACATGAAACATAAGTTATGAGGCACTGTTTACTAAATCCTGGTATCAACCTTGTGGAATAGGTATCACTATTCCCATCTTACAGATGACAAAAAGAAGGCTCAGACAGGTTCAGTAACTTTCCCAAGGCCACACAGACCTTGATGACCGTGCTGGGGCTCAAACCCTGGTCCTCATGACTAGAGAGCCCAGGCTCTTAAACATGACTGTGCCAACACAATGAAAAATCAGTGTAGTACAAAATTTCCAAATAACCTTGAGGAAACCACCTTACCCTGCATCTAAACACAAAGAAAAAATAAATTGACCAGATGAGACACCTACCTATGTAGTTCATGATAAATCCCTGGCCCTTTCCAAAGATGAGGCCAGCAGGGTCCGAATGGAACTGGATGGTTAAGTCTGGCGTGGAGGAGTACAGCTTCTGGGGGCCACTGTTCCCAAGGTACTGCCCCAAGATGTGGGGCATGACCTCGTCGCCATCGTAGATGGTCAAGATGTCACTGTTGCTCAGATTCAGGCTTGGAGGACAGAGAAGAGGGAGAGTCATGTGAAACAGAGTATGGGAATTCAATAAGCCCTTGATTAACTTTTTCAGGCAATACACAATTTCTTAAGTGTGTATGTGTCACGCCCTAGACTAGTTGTCTTACCCCCAGGCTGAGGGTAAGATTGGCATAGACTGCAAATGTGACACAGAGATTCGTAAGTCATTCTTTTTGAGACAGAGTCTTACTCTGTCACCCAGGCTAGAGTGCGGTGGCACAATCTCAGCTCACTGCAACCTGTGCCTCCCAGGTTCAAGCAATTCTCCTGTCTCAGCCTCCTGAGTAGCTGGGACTACAGGTGCACGCCGCTATGTCTGGCTAATTGTTTTTGTATTTTGTAGAGATAGGGTTTCACCATGTTGCCCAGGCTGGTCTCGAACTCCTGAGCTCAGGCAGTCTGCCCACCTTGGCCTCCCGAAGTGCTAGGATTACAGGTGTGAGCCACCGTGTCCGGCCATCAATTGGGTTTTTGAAGACACATTGATGCAATGGTCTTGCCTGCATGGGACTCATTGCAAAGTCAAATGCTGTAAGAAGAATCACCTTCAAAACTCCCATTATCAGCAACCATTTCGTAGGTGACAACTCTGTGTTAGGCACCAGCCTACAGGCTGGGGCTATGACCTGCATCTTTCATTCTTCTTCAATGCAGAACATGCTGACAGCTTGCTAATTACAACTTGCATCTTTATATAAGGTGAAATGATCTTTCCATTTATCATGGGACAAATTCCTCAAAGTCAACTGAGTTATCCATTATGTTTAAGGGGTAGGGCAGAGGTGGGATGGAGGCACCTTATTTATGAGACATACTCAAACCCGTCACCATTCATACCGTTAAAGGATGACACATTTTCAAAGACTCCAATGCAAGAAAGTACCTTGACACTAAATAATTAAACCACAATGGACAGTTAATAATCCAGAAATCACTTCAATATACCACAGAAACATGTGCCATCTTAGACATGCTAGATACAATTGATCTCTAATTGAAAGAATGCCAGAAAATTCACCTTTGGCTTCATCCATCATGGACAGATATAAACTCATATTTCTTTCTTTCCTTTTTTCTTATTTCCCTCTCTCTATCTTCTCTCTCTCATGTCTTTCTCCTTTTCTTGTCTCCTTCTCCTTAATTAATTTTTTTTTGAGCATTTACTATGAGCCAGGCACTGTGCTGCGCTCAGAAGGGTCACAGAGTAGTGATCTATTTAGATTTGTAAGCCAGGGATTGTGGCAGGAGTTATAATCAAAGTAAGGACAGAGAAAATAAGGAGAAACTGAGATTGGGGGCTTCCTGGAAGCCTTCCTGGAGGAGGTGATGTTTCTTGCTCTGAAGCCTCAAGAAGGAGTAGGAGACCCCGAGGCAGATAAACAGAGAGCAGGGAGTCCAGGTGCAGTGGCTTACACCTGTAATCCCAGCACTTTTGGAGGCTGAGGTGGGAGGATTGTTTGAGGCCAGGAGTTGAAGACCATTCTGGGCAACAAAGAGAGACCCTGTCTCTACAAAAAAAAGAAAAAAAAAGAAAAGAAAAGAAAGTCCGTGCATGGTAGTTCATGCCTATAATCCCAGCACTTTGGGAGGCCAAGGCAGGCAGATCACGAGGACAAGAGATCAAAACCAGCCTGGCCAACATGGTGAAACCCCATCTCTACTAAAAAAAAAAAAAAAAAAAAAAAAAAAATTAGCCAGGTGTGGTGGCAGATGCCTGTAGTCCCAGCTACTCAGAAGGCTGAGGCAGGAGAATCACTTGAACCCAGGAGGTGGAGGTTGCAGTGAGCCAAGATTGTGCCACTGCACTCCAGCGTGGGCAGAGAAGCGAGACCCCATCTCAAAAACAAAAACAAACAAACAAACAAAAATTCTGGTGTGGTGGTGCACCTCTGTAGTCCTAGCTTCTCAGGAGGCTGAGGCAGGAGGACTGCTTGAGCCCAGAAGTTTGAGGCTATAGTGAGCTATGATTGTGCTATTGTATT
Organism: Macaca fascicularis; assembly: GCF_037993035.2. Lineage (NCBI taxonomy): Eukaryota > Metazoa > Chordata > Mammalia > Primates > Cercopithecidae > Macaca > Macaca fascicularis. The sequence continues at coordinate 25,350,801 of NC_088384.1, forward strand.
CCAGCCTGGGCAACAGAGCGAGAACCCATCTCACAAAACAAAACAAAACAAAACAAAAAACAAAACAAAACAATAAATGGTAGGGAGAAGGCAGAGGGAAGAAAGGAGTAAGACCATGTTTCCGAAAGGAATTTGCCCAGTGGTCAGTGTGCCTGGGGTATGGGGATAGGCATAGGAGCCTGCAGAGTTCTGCAGGGATTAGACCAGGAAGGGCTTAAATTGCCAAGCTTCGACATTTGGACATCATCTTACAGGAGATGGGGAGACACTGAAGGGTTTTATACAGGAACTGCATGACTGAGCAATTCAGTGCCAGAGGAGAGGTGTTCCAGGAAACGGCCCTGAGCAGAGTTCCCGAAACTGATGCAGACTGACAGTGGCTCTCCCTGCTGATAGCTTCATCCAATGGCCAACGGTGGTGTTTGCTGCTAGTCTGGGAGTAGGGAGGCGAGATGGCAACTATCCATGTTGGTGTTTCAGGTGGTCAGAACGAAACAACAGAAACACAAAGAAAGGTATCGAAAGTTTGCTTCCGGGAGGCAGGGATTGTATTTTATTCACCCTAATACCTTCCACCATAGTTCCTCATGTAAAGTTGCTCTAAGGGGTGGCTTAGGGAGATTTTGATTGCCCCCCAAATTTTCATCAGTTTCCCCTATGCTACTCCCAAAACGTCTTCTTCAAATAAAAGCTATCTGCTTGCTTTGCACACATGTCTTCCAGACAAAGCCCCAGACTCCTCCTACCCCCTGACAGTTTTTAACTAGATTGAAACCCCTAAACCTTTGCCATATTGAAATTCTGGAGTTGCCACTTTTTTCTTGCACACAGTAGGTGCTCAATAAATGCTAAGGTATGAAAGAGCCTGCCAGAGAGTCTACTTGACAGCGAAAAGAGTGAGACTGATGTCAACTTTGGACCTATGGTAGGGAAGGACGTCTTTAGCTCTAAGTACCATAAAACATCGATTGTTCATGAAAGTGCTGGATTAGACTAGTGTGAAACATGGTAGATGGCAAATATATTCCTTAAGCCGACTTCACAGCTGATCCACTGGTAACAGTAGTTTACAGACAATGCGCATCTTGGCTTTATTCTTTCACTTCAATGACAAAATGCAGTAACAGCATCTTCAAGGGTGTAGATAGCTTTCATTTTAAAACCATACGGCAACTCTTTGTTCTCCATAAAATAGGATGGAGTGATGTGCTGGGAAAAGCACACTGGCTTGGAAATCATAAAGCTTTGGCTTGATTCTCAGCTTTGTCACTGTCATGGAAGGTATGTGGTTTTTCTGAAATTTCTTATCTGTGAATCAGCCTTAATATTCCTCGTCTATGTCATGAGCTCTGGGGATGAGGTGAGGCAGGCAGAATGTCTGGACTCAAATTCCAGCTTCACCGTTAGCACCTGAGCAAGCTTGGTGAGGTCATTTGAATGTTATGTTGTTATATTCCACTTTCATTTTTGGCATCATCATCATTACCATCACCATCATCACTATCGTCATCCTCATCATCATCACCATCATCCTTCTTTGAATTTCTGTTTCTGCCAAATGACATCAGATGATTTATGTCAGTGGTTTTCAACTAGGGGCAGTTTTCCTCACAGGTGACATTTGGCAATGTCTGGAAACATATTTTTCCTAACTGGGTGGGTACCATGGGTGAGTGGAGGCCAGGGATGCTGTTAAACATACTGCAGTGCACAAGACGGCCCCTCACCCCAAAAAAGTATCTAGTCCAAAATGTCAATAGGGCTAAACTTGAGAAACCATGACTTACATAAATGCACATTGTAAACTGTGCAACAAACTATTAAATGCAATTTATCCTGTTGTCCTGAAATTTTAGCAGTGGCTCCCTAAGCTAAGAACAAGACAATAGGTGCAGTGCATTCCCACTTTCCAAAGAGAGATACTTGGCTGTTGATTGCATTTGGATTCTCCAGATGCAGAGATCAAGCAAAGATACAAATGTCTTTTGAAGTCTGGCTTGTCTGGGAGGCCATCCCAGGCAGCACTGGTGGGCAAATGAGACAAGATGAAGGGAAGGACTCAATGAAGAGTGCATTGATGAGCAGGTTTCACTGTGCATTTTGGGTTCAGTCCTGCAGGAAATTTAGAGATGGTGCAGAACACATCCATTGGGAGAAGGAGCTGGGGTATTTATCCTCCAGTTCCCATCCTTTATTGACTGAGGGCTGCTCCTGGATGTGTTGAGTCCCTAACACTTCTGGCCTGCCCATGTGACCACATGGCATCAGAGAAAGGCTGGAGAAGTGGACAGGGGCTTGCAGTAGGAAGTCATTATGGGCACATGGTGGCAAGTATTGCACGGTTTAGACAGAGTACCAATGGCATCATCTACTACCATTGATGCAGCTCTTACAGTCTGAGCCCTTCTTCCCACCTCTAGCTTATATAAGAGAAGGAGAAGAATGCATTGGGCCATTGAGGAGGCTGGCAGGAAGGACTGTCTTGAGGGGAGAGGTCACTGTGGGGCATAATAGGAGGAAGGGTAGAATGTGTATCACCCTCACATTAAGCCTAGTGAGGAGGGCTTCAAGGGAACTCTTCGTGACTTGGCAGGTGCCTTTCTTTTGTAGCTTGGATAACAGTGGCTGGATTTGATGCTCAGTAAGATAAATGATAAAATCAGACTGGGGCTGTGTGCCTGCCTCTGGGCAGAGCAAGGAGAATAAAAATGGGTATTGACAGTGAGCATCCCATCGCTGATGACAGTAGGGATATGATCTATGTTTTCTGGGTCTAGTTGTGAACTTTGCAGGCAGAAGCCAACTATAGGTCTCCTTACAAGTGGCCTTGTACTGAAAGGGTGATAGAACCCCAGCAAAGGGGAAAGTTAAGAGCAGCTGGGCTTAGGAGACTTTCCCACATTGAACACCCTGTAAAAGACAAAAAACTCAGCATTCTATATATTCTGTAACATAACAGTGTAGCCAAACTAGGGTCTCCTGTTCCCTTACCTCCCTTGCCTGTTGTCTGCAAAATTCCCTGCCAGAGGAGCACTGTGGCGGGAGGGATGAAGTTTCAAAATGAATGATACTTAGGGTTATAAGATTTTCAGACTGGACTGCACTTATTGTTACCAGAAGACCTATGAAAACGCAGCTTTCACCCAGAGGAAAAAAAATAATATAGAATGTGCCTGAAGGGTCACTGGGAGAAAGAATCAAGTTACTCTCTGCCTCATTCTTCTGAATCTGCTTTTTTGACAGACTGGTTCCAATTATGTACACAGAGGCTGGCAATTTAGTTTTTTCCCCTCAATGCAAAGAGAAGCCTTCATTTTCACTTGCTCATCCATGTATTTACCAAGTGCATTTCGTGCCCCTGGAATCGGACCATTGTAAGCAACCAAGATGAAAATGTGTTGAGTTCACTGCAGGGAGAGCCACGGGGCAGAGCGTGGTTTTCCGCTGAGGTCTGAATTGAGATGTCAGCTAGATACGATCCAAGGAGGCGCTGGGAAAGTGGGATGGCAGTTTGACTCCAGGATGAAGGGGAGATGGAGAGATGCAGGCACGCTTGGTCTGACTGTGATGGGGAGTGGCAGGATCCCCTCTGGGAGAATCCCATAGGACCACAGAGCTTCCCAAGACCAGACCCTGCCCACTCCGGCCCCCCTCAGGTGCCAGAGTGAAAGGCTTTCCACAGGCACAAAGCGTGAGCTCCTGGTGGAAGACCTCAGCTCCCATCTCCCCCTCTACAGTCCACCTCTGTCTTCTTGGTCACTGTCGCATGCTATGCTCAGACCATCAACACCTTTCTCTTGGGCCGTTGGACAGCACCTCGGTGGTTTCCTGACCTCATCCTCACCTGGCCCTGATACTCCTCCCCTTAGCAGCCAGATGAATCTTTCCAGAAAGTAAATCGGATCTGTTCCCTCAACAGATGAATGAGTGAGCAAAATACGGTCTATTTGTGCAGTGGAGTTATTATTCAGCCATAAAAAGGAATGCAGCAGTGGCCCACGTGCAGCACGGGTGAACCTCGGAAACATGACATGCAGAGAAAGAAGCCAGCCCTGAAAAGCCACCTATTGAATGACTCCATTTATAAGGAATATCCAGAATAGGGAAATCCACAGAGAGAGAAGGCAGATGGGTGGTTATCAAGGGTTACGGGGTGAGGAGAAGTATGCGGAACAATTGCTCAATTGGTATGGAATTTGTTTTTGGGGTGATGGAAATGTTTTGGCGCTAGATAGAAGTGTTGGTTGCACAACATTGTAAATGTACCACACACATAGATACATATGTTGTATATCTTAAAATGACTAATTGTATGTTGTATGAATTTCACCTCAATTAAAAAAAAATCTTAGGATAGAGTGCAAACTTCTAACCCTAGTCTCAAGGTTCTGTAGGTCTATCTTTTGCATTACTCCCTGCCCCATCCCTGCCGCCTTATTTCTGACTCTCTCTTCCAAGCCATTATTTTACCTCCAACCAGACTGCATTGCTCACCAGTCTTTCCAAAGCACGATGCTCTTGGCGACCTCTGGGACTTTCCACATTCCCTTCCCCGTGCCCTGAATTCTCCACCTGGGAAACTCCTACCCACCCCTTAGTTTCAGCCTTCTATGATTCACTATTGCACAGAGCCCTCAGCATCCCCTTCTGGTCTGGGCTACAGCCCTTGTGATCACCCTCCTTATGGAGCTCAGTCAGCACTCAGGGCTCCGTTGGTCTGGGGATGCTTGTCTGCAGCAGATCAGGAGCTCCCCGAGGCCCTAGGGCTCAGCACCATGCTGAGTGTGTGTCTCTGGTGAACCAGTGCCAGCTCAGGGCATAGGGCCAGGTTTTGGGCTCAGCTCTTGCACAGAGTGGACTGTGGCTTTGACCCCAACCCCTACCTAGGACCCTAACCCCGACTGGACTCTTCCCTGCTCCAACTTTGGGAAGGGGACTTCTCTCAGCCAGTGCCCTGGCTGCTTTCAGCACTTGCTCCCCAGGGGTTAAGTTGAAAACTTCGATATCAGAGGGAGGCTGACCCAAGGGATTTCTGCCCCGCCTGCCTCTAGGGCTCCTTGTTGGTCATGCCTTCATTCTTCTTGGATATGCAGGTCACCAGAGTCGAGTCCGATGCCACCTGACACCCTGCATGCCTGAGAGACCACTCCAAAGCCAACCCACTGGCTTGTCCAGCTTGTCTAACCTCCTCTCCTTCCCCAAAATGACCCTGCTCTGGTCACATTCTGTGGCCCCTACAAGGTCCTGAGCAGCCATTTGTGGACATGCCATTTAGTGTTCCCACTTCTGGCTGCTTCCTTTAACTCCTCCCTTTCTCAGGGCAGTGAAAACACCGGTCCCATTGGATAGCTGAGAAAGCATTTCCCAGGACCCACATTTAGCTTTTGAATAACAACAGTGCTGTCCGCCAAGTATCAAGCATTCAAACAACCTCACAAAGTAGGACTTGCTCCTTTATGCACATAGGGAAACTGAGGCTCAACCAGGAATGTCAGGGTTCAAACCTAGGTCTGTTGATGACACAGCTTGAGATCTGAACCACAATTTTATACAACAGCCCATGAAAGCTACATATACACGTTTTCAAGAAGTGTGCCCCGACTGAGTCTTGTATCAGAAAACATGACTTAAAAAACCACATATAAAATCTTCATTATAGCTGGGCATGGTGGTTCATGCTTGTGATCCCAGCGCTTTGAGAGGCCAAGACTGGAGGATCACTTGAGTTCAGCAGTTTAAGATTGGCCTGGGCAACATAGTGAAACCCCCATCTCTATAAAAAATAAAAACATTAGCCAGGCACGGTGGCATATGCCTGTGGTCCCAGCTACTCGGGAGGCTGAGATGGGGAGATCACTTGAGCACTGGCGGTTGAGGCTGCAGTGAGCTTTGATTGCACCACTGTACTCTAGCATGGGTGACACAGTGAGATGCTGTCTCAAAAAACAAAACAAAACAAAAAAACAACACACAAAAAAACAAAAAAACCCAACAACAATAAAACAAAAAACAAAACAAACAAACAAAAAATCTGGACCGGGCACGGTGGCTCACACGTGTAATTCCAGCACTTTGGGAGGCCAAGGTTGGTGTTATAGAACACTAGAAGCTATTCTTCCTTTCTAGCTGTGATTTTTGTATTACAGACTTCTTTTTTTTTTAAATTAAATTAAAAATTATTTTTGAGACACAGTCTTGCTCTGTCGCCCAGGCTGGAGTGCAGTGGTGTGGTCTCAGCTCATTGCAACCCCCACCCTCTGGGTTTAAGCGATTCTCCTGCCTCAGCCTCCCAAGTAGCTGGGATTACAGGCACGTGCCACCACGCCCGGCTAATTTTTGTGCTTTTTAGTGGAGGCAGGGTTTCATTGGCTGGGCTGGGCTGGTCTCAAACTCCTGACCTCAGGTGATCTGCCTGCCTTGGCCTCCCAAAGTGCTGGGATACAGGCTTGAGCCACCGCGCCCAGCCCAGACTTCTTGTTTTAAAAAGATTTTGTCTCCCTAACATTTTACATTTCTTGGTAACAAATATTCTTTGTGTTTTGTTCATGGTTATTATTGATCAGGTATAACGGAGTTTGCAATAAAATCAGTGTTAATCTAGTTACTTAGTCTGGGTGGCTTAATTTTGATAGATAAGAGGTTTCTGTTATGGTTTTTGAAATATTTAGAGAGATCTGGGGAAAGATACATAAGAAAGTAATTGCATTTAGGGAGGAGAGCCAGGGAGGGGCTGTTTGCTGGGGAAGGATGGGAAACTCAATTTTCACAGTAGACTCTTTTGTACCTTTGAATTTTGAATCATGTGAATGTAGTACCTCTTCAAAAAAGATAAAAACAGCCTAAGGGACCCTCATTGCTTTCACTGGGGTCTAGAGGGTGGAAGAGGTGAGGATAGAACGCAAATTAGAATCTGACACAGACCAGCGAACCCATCTCGGGTAATGTAATCCTTCTCCTCACCTGCAGAGGGCAGTGCATGCCTAAGCATGGAATGGGCTGACTTCGCGGAGGTGCCCTTTTTACCCCAACCAATCAGGAGCCTGGATATGGGGAGTAGGTGGTAGGTGAGGTTGGTAACTATTGAACTAGAGTCAATATTCCAGAGAGGGCATAGAAAGGCATGATGAGCAAGCCCCCTTTCTTTTCCTTATTCCTTTCTAAACAAACGGTTGACCCTTGGCTTAGAAATCTTGCCTTTAAAAGGCTTTTTCGAGCCTCATTCACAGGACGATTTTAGGTAGGCAAACATACTTTAAAATGTCTAATGTTTATGCATTTCTTTAAATGCGAATTAGAAAAATATATAAATATATGGTTTGCACATCAAACTTCTAATTTCATGGACATTATTTTGGTTGGAGTAAGCCAAGTGAAAAAGGCAAGCCAATTTACATGCATTTTCGGAAAAACAAAAACGGTAACACAAAAAGAAGTAGCTGGTAATAGAACCGGACTGTGGAAACCGCAAAAATTAGCCCACAGACTCAAGTCCAGTTTCTCAGCCTGACCTCCCAGGAAGTCCACAGCTGGGTCTCAGCCCATCTCTTGCTGTCTCAAACACCCAGTACACCAAGCCCCTTGCAGCCCCTAGACCCTTAAAGCCTCCATCTTTCATGCCTTAGCTCATGCTGGTCTCTCTACCTCGAAAGCCCTCTTCTCTCTTCTCTGCTAGACAACACCTTACTAATTCCCCAGGATCCCTCTGTCCACCCCGCATTTACAGCTATGTAATAATTAGCTAAGGTTTTCAAGTGCTTTTCAAAGCACTTTACATGCACCATTTCATCTTATCCTCGGACTAACCCCGTAAGTATGACTATTCACACCCATTTCACAGATAAGCCTACTGAGGTGCCCAGAGGTGAGGAAACATGCTCACGCTCAAACAGCTGGTTATATAGCAGTGTCAGAATCCAAACAGACGTTTCTGGAAGACAAAGCCTGAGCAACAGACCAGCAACCTTCATCTGCCTGTATTGGCTCCCTGAAGTCACATGTCTTTACCCGGATTCCTGGAGGCCATCCAGGACTTGGCACAGGTGAACTAAAGGTCACTTAAATGAAGGAATGACAGCGAATTTATGTCCATTTTCCAGATGAGGAAACTGAGGCTCAGGGGAATTAAATGACTTTCCTAAGAAAACACTATCTTGCACTTTGGGCAAGATCTTTACGGAACAGTAGAGATACTGATGAAATAAATCATAGGATCTAAAGGAAAGAAAAACAAGAATCAAAACCTGTAAATTCAGTTGTATGCATTAAAACTTTGATAAAATATTTGTAGTTTTTTTTTTTTGAAGGCCTTAGAAGGGACATGTTTAAAGTTGTTTTGTATCTGTTTTCTCATCTGATCCCCTTACCCACATAGTCAGGTGGTCAGAGAAAAAAACGTTATGAATCCCATTTTACAGAGGAGTAGACTGAGCCCCAAAGGCCCAGATCCTAAGGCCTCTGTGCTCCTTTCAGATGCGGCACAACTTTGCCAGGCACCTCTCAGCACCACAGAATTGCCTAGGGACCTTTGACCTAGTGAAACCCAATTAAATTTGCTTTCAATGTAATTTGATAAAATGGCAGACAGGACAAGAAACCATGTCAGCTCCAGGGAGGACGTAGAAAACCAGTATCTTTGGCTCCCTAATAGGACACTTTAAAACACACAAAAATGATGACTTTTCTTTTTGTTTCTTTTTTTTTTTTTTTAAGATGGTGTTTCACTCTGTCATCCAGGCTGGAGTGCAAAGGCATGATCTTGGCTCACTGCAACCTCCGCCTCCCGAGTTCAAGCTATTTTCCAGCTTTAGCCTCCCAAGCAGCTGGGACTACAGGCACCTGCCACCGTCCCTGGCTAATTTTTGTATTTTTAGTAGAGACGGGGTTTCACCGTGTTAGCCAGTATGGTCTCGAACTTTTGACCTCAGATGATCCACCCGCCTTGGCCTCCCAAAATGCTGGGATTACAGGCTTGAGCCACCGTGCCTGGCCTGTTTTCTTAGTCTCTTCTTTGTTCTTTCTTTCTTCCTTTCCTTCCACCCTCTCTTCCTCCCCATTTCTCTCCAAAAATATTCACCAAAACGCTTCTCTACTCCAGGCTGTGAACCCACTACCCCATGGTTCTCAATCCTGGCTGCACATCAGAATCCCTGGGGAGATTTAAAAACTCCTGATCCCAGGCTGCACTCCAGACAAATCAGGCCATCAGAAACTCTGGGGGTGGAGACTGGGCATTAGTGTCGCTTAAAACTCCCATCCCCAGGGGGTTCCCCGGGCAGTTGGGACTGAGGGCCGCAGACCCGGAGTTTTCAGCCTGAATGAGACACAGCCCTGATTTCAGAGAGGCTCCCAGTCTCCATCGCCTTTCTTCTTTTCTTCCTTTTCTCCATTTCCTCCTCCTTTCTCCCTTTTCTCAATTTCCTTCTTATTCTCAAAGAGAAAAAGAGTAGGAAAGAGATTCCCGTTCTCGGCCTGCCATCCCTCTGGGCCTGCCGCCACAGGCAGCTTAAGCAGTTTCTCATTTCCACGTCCCTGGACTGAGCCATCTCTGAAGGCAGCGGGCGACGCTCTGGCAAGGTCACTGATAATGTTTTACACCCAGACCCATGACCAGGAAACCCCAACAGCTCCCCAGATGCTTTGCCTACAAAGACGGCTGTCCTTAACTACCCTGGTGTTTCACCTCCAGCTCAGGAGGCAGCATTAAGAGAACAGGTTCAAATTCTAGCTGGAGGACCTCGAGGAAGCAGATTAGCCTTTCTGAGCCTCAGTGTTGCCACCTGTAAAATGGGGATAATGTTGTTGAGAGCCGTAAATGACAATTAATGTCAGGAATTCCACTACGAGAGTATTTTTCCTCTATTACAAAAACTATTTATAAGGAACTAGGCACCCTGCTGAGGGGCAAGGGCGGGATGGCAACAAATCCTGGCATGACGAGACCTCAGTAAGGGTCTTTCTGACCTGTGACTGGAGAAGAGGCTTCCCAGCCCGGGTCTCAGTTTCCTCAGATGCAAATCTCAGAATACACAAATTGCAAAAAAGTCCATTAACAATGGTCATGACCAAGCCACTACATGCTTCTCTCTGTGGAGCAGGCTGGATCCACACACTTTCCCCATTTCCCCATTCAATATCAAGGAAGGGGTTGATCTGGGGATACAAGGCTTTAGAAATAGGCTGCTGAGGCCTGAGTTTTCCAGACCTAGGGGTGACCCCAGATGGCATCTGTGGCCCTTCCAGGAATTTCCTCTGTGGCATTGCCCACATTGCTTCCTTTTTCCGGATGTAAGCTTCCCCAGTTTTATAAAACACGGAGTGGAACCCAGGGTCGTCTACATTCCGGGGCATCTAAGTCAGGGTGCGAGAGCTCGCCTCGAGGGACGCGTGATCGGCTGGTGAGGTTGGATGTGTGTGTGGCAGTATGTGTGTGTGTGGTGTGTGGCGTGGTGTGTGTGATGTGTGTAGTGTCAGGTGGTGTGTGTGTCGTGTGTCATGTGGTATGTGTGGTGTGTGTGTGGTGTGTGTTTAGCGTCATGTGGTGTGTGTGTGTGGTGTGTGTGTGGTGTGTGTGGTGTGTGTGGTGTGTGTTTAGTGTCATGTGGTGTGTGTGTTGGGTGTGTGGTGTGTGTAGTGTCATGTGGCATGTGTGGTGTGTGTGTGCTGGTGTGGTGTGTGGTGTGTGTGTGCACGGGTGTCTGTGGTGTGTGTAGTGTCATGTGGTGTGTGCATGGGTGTGTGTGTGTGTTATGTATGTGGTGTGTGTACGATGTGTGTAGTGTCATGTGGTGTGTGGTGTGTGTGGTGTGTGTGTGGTGTATGTAGTGTCATGTGGTGCATAGTGTGTATGGGGGTGTGTGTTGTGTGTGTTAGACTGTGTGGTGTGTGTAGCATTGTGTGGTGTGTGTGTTGTATGTAGTGTCATGTGGTGTGGCATGTGTGGAGTGTGTGTGGTGTGTGTGGGTGTGTGTGTGGTGTGTGTTAGGGTGTGTGGTGTGTGTAGTGTCATGTGTTGTGTGTGTGTTAGGGCGTGTGGTGTGTGTAGTGTTGTGTGGTGTGTGTGGTGTGTGTTAGGGTGTGTAGTATGTGTAGCATTGTGTAGTGTGTGTGGTGTGTGTGTGGGTGTATGTGTGTGGTGTGTGTAGTGTTGTGTGTTGTGTGTGTTGTGTGTGTGGGTGTATGTGTGTGGTGTGTGTAGTGTTGTGTGGTGTGTGTGTGGTGTGTGGTATATACTACCGCACACACACAGACACGCACGTGTGCAGAGGGTGGTGGGCCAGGGCTCTGCATTGCTGGAAGAAGAGTTGACGGAGCTTTTCCCAGCAGAAGCTGGCAGTGGCTGGGGTCGCCGCCTCCTGCCGTTCTGCATCTGCATCGTGCACATACTCTTGAAGGCCTCCCCTGGAGAAAGCCTTGGTGTGGCCAATCCGAGCAGCCAGAACACCCCCAGGAAACTGTACGCAGGGGCCGCCCCCACCTGTCGTGGGAACTCCTCCAGGAAAACCGAACCCTTTGAAACCTGGAGGGCTTGTCCCAGCTTCTCCCCGGAAGGCCCCAGAGGGGCTTGCAGGAGCTTCCCCAGGCCTTGGCCATCACAGGACCAGGCCTGGGTCATCACAGGACCAGGCCAGACCAGTGCTGCTGCCCATCTGCCTCCTGCCTGGCTTCCTGCCACCTCCACCCACCTCTGCCTTCCTCCCAGGGGTGCTGTCTAAGTGGCAGGTCTGACTACACTGCTTGCTTGCTCAGCTCTCAAGGGAGGGTGGCTGCCCTCAGGATGAAGTCGGTTCTACTCTGTGAAGCAGGGTTGAGGGGTGATGAGAGGTGTGAGGCTGGCACTCCTGGGTCTAAGTGGCGAGCCATTTTACCCCTCCGAGGAGGAATGCTGTTCTCATCTATTACATGGAGAACACATCATGTGACTCTCCTAGGTAGCTCTGAGAATTAACTAAGAGGTAACGTGCTCAGAACAGAGCTTGGCACAAAGGTAAGGGCATGTGGGTGTTTTGGCACCACAGTAATCCATGTGAGTGATTATTGTCATCTCCAGACCTCTGATAATTGGATGCAACTCTAGCCACATGGTGTGCCCGCAATAAACACTCGTTGAATAGTAAGTGCAGGAGGACAGTGCATGTCAGGGACTCGTAAAACAAGCAGTCGTGTCTCCCTAAGATGTCAGGTCTAATTGCATTAGAATGCCTTGAGTTTGTAGGGGGCGCACCAATAAGGCAATGTCCAGCTCAGACAGAGAGCAGGTCTCCTCCCGAGTAGGCTCTTGCAATCACCAAGGTGAGAAGAGCGTGGCGTGGCTGAGGAGCAAAACACAGGCATGAGTTGGTGGAGGACCTACCCGTGGTGCTTGTGTTTCCAAGTTACCACCGCAATCCCCTGCAAATCGTGGGGAAGAGGAAGGTAATCATTTAGGTGGGATACCTGGGTAAGAACTGTGTATGGATTCTCTTCATTCCTACTGTAACACTCAAACTGCAAGCTCAGAGGGATCAATATGTGTGTGTGTGTGTGTGTGTGTGTGTGTTGTGTGTGTGATTATGCAAACGAGCTCAGTTTGTACACAGGACCATGGGCCATGGGAGGAATTAATCGTCATCACAGCTGCCAATTAAATTGTTGAGTGTGTGTAATGTACCAAGCCCTTGCCAAGTGCTTCTGCACATGGTATAATTTCATCATCTCAGGAACTCGAAGAGATGGGTGCCACTGTTATTTTCATTTGAAAGATGAAAGAAACCGAGGCCCAGAGAAGTGGGGTGACTTCATCCAAGGTCACACAGCCACTCAGTGGAAGAATTGAGACTAGAACCCAAGACTTCTTACTGTAGGTGAAGGCTTCTTCCTGTCCCTGAAGGAATTCAAGATCGTTCCAGAGTGTCTCCCACATGCTGAAAGCCTCACGTAGGGAAAGAAACGTTTTCTGAGTCTTCTCTATGCCAGGCACCAAGCCCTAGGTGCAAATCTTATCTCTTATTCTTCCTAGCTGTGAGATTTTACACAAGTTCCTTCAGCTCTCTGAGCCTCAGTTTCCTCATCTGTAAAATGGGGATAATGATGCTCAGACCTCATGGGATCATTGTACACAGTGATATCATTTGGAACTTTGGGCTGGAACCAGGAGACCTGAGTTCTAGTCTCCACTCTTCTGTGGTCATGGTAGCTTGAGAGCAAAGATGATCCCAAAGCTTGGCCCCTCTCTGTATCCACACCATATCTCTGGGCTGGGCCTTGCTTTGTGGCTTGCCATAGGATATGGCAGATGCACTGCTGTGCCACTTCCTAGTCTGGGCTCAAGAGGCCTTGAATGCTGCTTCTCCATTTCTTGAAACCCTGGCCAGTCACCACGGAAACAAGCCCAAGCTAGCAATTGGAGGATGAGAGGCACCTGGAGCAGAGATCCGTGTCTATGTCAATCCCAGTCTATGCCCACCTAGACCACGACAGCCAACCCACCTCCAAATACGTGAAGAAGGCCAGTGGCCGCCCAGAGACCCATCTGCGAACCCAGCTAAGACCAGAAGCACCACGCTGACCTGTAGACTCATGAACAGAAATACATGCCTGCTGTTTGATGCCAGTGAGTTTGGGATGGTTTGTTATACGGCAATAGCTGACTGATACAGTGGTCTTGGGGCAATGTCTTCCCATCTCTAGGCCTCAATTTCCTCATTTGCAACATGATGGAATTTGGGCTCTATGAAATTTTCTGCTCCTTTTCTAATGCCTTCGAACTTTTGGCTCCAGGGAAATCCTGTCTCCTCTTTGCTAATGGGCCAGAAGATCTGAGTTCAGCCAGTTTTATTTTTGTCGCGGGCATTTCTCCTGTTATTTTTGCTGATATCTGGAAATCTATTCTCCCAGGGCTAATGTTGTCCTCAACTCTTGAATCTCCCTCCTCCTTGCCTGGCTCTCAGGTAGAAGTCTTACAGTCCAAAGCAGCTATATCTCTGTTTGAAGAACTGAAGTGCCTCTGGAGAAGGCACTTAATTTTTAGGGCTTGGAATTAACTTAGCACAGAACAGGTTGGCAGCGGCTGAAGAGGACTGTTCCGCAGCTATCAATCATATGGTTACCTGGGTTTGTTATTAGGCCTTTTTATTTCCTGGTTAGAGAACCGTGCTGGGGCTCACAAACAGGGAGCAACGTTGGGAACTCTGCGGAGGAGCAAAGGAAGGCACGCTGGAGCCTGGTTGAGACTTTTTCCCTGCAGAGATAGATGTATGTTCGCAGCAGATGTCCAGGAAACAGGGAGCAGGAAACATTCTGAGCCTCAATTTCTTCTTCTGTAAGATGGAGCTGGAAATTTCTCCCATGTGGAGCACTTTGCTACCTTTGTGTGTGTGTGTGTGTGTCTGTGTGTGTGTGTGTGTGTGTGGTTACAAACTGGCTTTGGTCTTAGAGACCTGGGTTCAAGTCTCTAAGACCATCTCTGACTTACACACATCCTAGTTGTGTGACCTTGGGCAAGCAGTTTCATCTCTCTCAGCCTCAGTTTCTTCATCTGCACAAAGGAGTAGTCATACTGACATGATGTAGATATTGCATAGGGTACTGATACTGCATTGGAGAGTGAAATGAGTTACTATAGGTAAAGAAAGCACGTAAAGACTGGCACGTTGTAAGTACTCAATGAATGTCAGATGTTGGTCTTTCATCATCATCATCATCATCAATGAGATAATGTGTGCCTGTATTTATCATAAAGTCTGGGATATAGTAGGGGTAAAAATAGTGTTAGCTATGGTTATCTGCCTATCTTGTGTCAGAAACCTTATGTTATTTGTTATTTTAACTTTTACATGACTTAATTAATTTACACACCCACCTCCTCTCTCTCTCTCTCTCTCTCTCTTTTTAGAAACAGGGTCTCACTATGTTGCCCAAGCTGGTCTCAACACCTGAGCTCAGGTGATCCTCCCACCTCAGCCTCTCAAGTAGCTGGGACCACAGCTGCATGCCACCATGTCTGGCTAATTTTTAAATTATTTGCAGAGACGGGGTCTTGCTTTGTTGCCCAGGCTGGTCTTGAACTCCTGGGCTCAAGCGATCCTCCCACCTTGGCTTCCAAAAGTGCTGGAATTACAGGCATGAGCCACCGTGCCCAGCCTTACCATCTCTTTCGTTCAACAGATATTTATCAAGCACTTTCTTTGTACCAGACACTGGGGATAAAGTGAACAAAATATCCCATTGTGGGGGCAGGCACCATCACCTTCAATAATCTGTCTGAGGCCACAGAGCTGGTGAACATCAGGATGGACTCACATACGCCTCTTTTTGACTCTAGATGCTTTTATGTCTCCTTGGCCGTAAGGCGTCTTCAAGGTTGTGGCCCCTGTGCTGAGCTCTTGTGGCCACAAGCAGGTTGTCTTTCTGGTCCTCTCTTGCTGTGTGATACTTGCTAAGCTTGGGGCCCCTCTCGGATCTTCTATTCCACGATGACTTCACCAATGTTAGTTCCCTTATTTTCCTTTCCGTAATTTATTTTGAGAGTTGGGGAGGGCGTGGGGGGAGAGAATAAATGAGAGAGAGAGGAGAGCAATATGAGAAGTCCCTTAGGATGTCAGTTTCTGTTCAGTTGTGTTTTTAGGGTAAGAGGCAGATTTCTGATGGAGCTGGGAGGGATACATGGTGGGTTAGGGCGGCATTTGGGGTGTAAAGAAGGTTTAGCCTGAGGGCTCCTGACTCATCCCAAGTTGATGCACCCTCCTTCTTTCCTCCATCCAACAATGAGGGCAGATGGTTCTCACTGATGCTGTGGTTCGGAGCATTTGTTCCATGCCTAATGGTCACTGTCGTCACTGCTTGAATCCTTTGCTTATGACACTTTTCTCCCATTAACTCCGGGCAACTGGCACTCTTCAAGATTCCTTCTGGATGTCACCTTCTCAGGGACATTTCCATAATTCACGGAGATAAATCTAGTTCCCGTCTACCTCCCCAACTCCCTCTCCAAGCCACAGGACTTTGCTTACATTTTGCCACGTTGTCTGTTTATGGCTGTATGTCCCTTCGTGAACTTTGAGTCCCTACAGGCCTGGGAGCCTTCTTGTGTCATTGCTGCATTGCCGAGACACACAGCTGGTGCCCCGAAAGCTGTTCAAGTCAGTGGAAGCAGAGGCTATGGTGTGGGCTCCGTCTTTGCTAGCTGTGTGACCTGAGGAAGCCACGTAACCTCTCTGTGCTCTCATGACCCAATCCATAAAGTGGTAATGATAATATCTGCCTTATCTGAGGATTCCTGATAATAGTAGTCTCCATTTGTGAGGCACCAACTACGTGCCAGATAACATGCAATGTGCTTGGCATACATTATCTCTAATTTGGGTAATTACCCTTCTGTAATTATCTCTACCCACATTAGCTCTAATTTATGTCATTATTATCTCTGCATAATAATGTTCACATTTATTATTGCTCACGGACCTAAACGATGCAGCTCAGGGTCCACCTAGCACATAGTAGGTTTTTAATAAATGGTAACTAATTAGAACCGCCATGCCCATGGTATCAACAGACTGCCCAGTAGACAAAGAGGGCTAGAGATCCCCTCTCGCCTGGCACATGTGGCTTACGTCCTCATTCATGACTCAGCAGACAGCTAAGTCATGCGCCTACTATGGGCCACCTACCCAGCTCGGTCTGCAGTGCAAACTCCCTCCTCCTCGTCGATGTGAAAAATAACAATTGCAAACACTTAGGAGGGCTGAGGGGCCTGGAGGACGGAATTATTTTTACTATCAAACCCAAATTGGTTTACTAAAACTGTCAGTGGAAAACCAAGCAAGATAAATTAAACCCAGCAGCTCTTGGGCCTCACGTAACCCTGGCTGTTGAGATGCTATTTTCACTCCCTCTGTGGGAGGGAGGAGGTGCCAAGTCCAGATGCCACTCTGCCAAGCGTGTGCCAAGCTTGTCGGCGTGAGCCTCGGGCTGGTGACCAGAGGACGCAGCTCCCTTCTGCAAAGCTTTAATCTCTTTAAGTGCTTAAACCCTTTTCCTGCTGCCCAATTTGGGGAAGCCCAGACTCCCTAATGTGGCCTTCAAGGCATGGCTGAGTCCCACTCACTGCCAGGCTGTCCTACTTCATGGATGCGTCCTTGAACTCCAGACACACAGGGTCGTGGAGACATGGCAAGTGGGGTGAAAGTCCAAGCTCCACCAGCTTCTAGCTGTGCGATCACAGGCACTCTCCCAACACCCCGAGCCTCAGTTTACTCATCTGGAAAATGGAGATAACAACAGAACCCAAGGCATGTGCTTGTCGTGAAGATGTCTAGGATGTAAATGCTTGGGATATCCTAAGTGCTCAGCAAATATTAAATATCATGGACAGTTAAGAAGGGAGCTGTGCTTTCCTGCCTCTGGACCTTAGCACATGTTGTTCCTTTTGGCTGGAACACTGTTCCCCTCCATCTCTGCCCATCTTCTCTCTGGCTTTCAGGTCTTAGCATAGATCGGGGTTTCTCTGCTTCAACACCATTGATATTTTGGGTCAGCTCATTCTTTGTGGTGGGTATTGTCCTGTGCGTTGTCGGATGCATAGCAGCATCCCTGGCCTGTCACCAGTAGATGCTGGCGGTGCTGTCCACCCCACCCTCCAGTTGTCCCAACCAGAAGTGCCTCCAGACATTGGCAAGTGTCCCCTGGTGCAAGATAGCTCCTGGTTGAGAAAAACTGACTTAGACTTTACTGTTCTCAGAACAGCTTCTCCCTCACATTCTCAGCCAGGCTCACCTTCCCTCACTCTGGGCCCCCAGAGGGCTATATTTCCTCTTGCTGGTGCTGTGTCAGCCTACGACATGGCTCCCCGAGGGCAGGGCTGCATCTGTTTTGCTCACTGCCAGGGCCCAGCCTCAATACCTGCTACATAGTGGATGCTCAATAAATATTTGTGGAATCGAATTAAACTTGCTCAGTGACAAAAATGACAGTCCTCACATGTCCATGATGATTAAACCTGGGACTGAATAGATTTTGATATCACTGCAAATCCTAAGGCCCCGGGATGACGCTGGCTGCTTGTCCTAACGCAAGTCATGACAGCTGCCTTGGGGAGGGCGATGCTCCCCTTATTGGCCCCATTCTGAGCCTGTCTGTGGTTCCATCATCACTTCCTACTTGGCTTAGTGTCCAGTGCTCAGAATATCCGGGAGAATGAAATAGGCTTCCCAAGCGCCATGGCACTTGGTCCCTGAACTCTGCCAGCATATCTCGGCATCGCTGGATTGGGGGACCTTGAAGTCCCCCTCCCGCTAGATATTCTGATTCTCAGGTCTGTGATGACACATCTTTTGACACCATAACCCTATAAAATGTTCTCTTGGGGAGTCCTCCTACTTCTGTTATTTAATACTTTACTTGATAATTTTTAGCTAAATTTATTTCTTATCAACCCAGGTTCCTTGTCATGTAACAAACCTGTATTTATTAAAAAAATGGAGGCCACGTCCCCAGAAAGTCTTTCCATATTTTTCTGACCCTCTTTCTTTCTTTCCCTCCATGTGCATCATAGCCAGCAGAACACAAATTTGGGTTCGAATTCTCCCTTTGAAGCCTCATGTCTGTATGATCGTACAAGCTATATTTATTTCATTGGCTTTTATTTATTAAGCACCTACAATGGGCCATGCACTGGTCTATATGTTAGGGTTACAGCAGTGAATAAGACAGAAAATAAGCTCCTGCTCTTCTCATGGAGGTGACGTTCCAGGTGGAGGTGGTGGGAGTTGAAATACTTCAAGATATACTACAATGTGTAGTGCGTTGGGTGGTGGCGAGGGCTCTGGAAGTGAAGCAAAGTCAGAGGATGGAGAGTTGGGGAGCAAGCTCTGCAGATATTTGAGGCAGAGCATCCCAATGGCAGAGGAGACAGCAGTGCAAAGGCCCTGAGGTATGCGTGTGGAATGCCAAGAAGGCGAATATGGTCGAATATACCATACAGAAAGGAGAAGAGAGGAATAAAGTGATGCTGGAGATGTAACCAGAGCTAGATCCCGTAGGGCCTTTTGTAAGAACACTGGCTTTACCTCCGAATAAAACAGGGAGCTATGGCAGAACTTCGAGCAGAGCATGGGTGATATGACTTAGGTTGTAACAGGATCACTCAGAGTGTTGGTTAAAAAGAGCCCAGAGCGGGCAAAAGTGGGAACGAGGATACCTCAAAGGCCATTGCAATAATCCCGGGAAGACACGGGGGTGGCTTGGACCCTGCAGGTGGCAGTGGAGGTATCAGAACTGCTTGGACTCTGGGAAGACTTTGACTTTTGAGTAGAAGCAACAGGATTTCCTGAAGATTTGGTCACAGGGTATGGGAGAAAGAGAAAGGTCCGGTTCACAGTGAGTGTGCTGGGCTGGGGGCAGGCTCATACGGGCTTGTGAGAGCTAATGGTTACATGTCCAGGCATTTGGAGAGCCTGTTGTCATTACGTTGTTAGCTTGAAACGGGTCATAGTGGGAGTATTTACACCGCGGAAATTGACAGATGCTACCAATCGGGGTGTGGCCCACTGTGCCCCCAACTTGCTAAAAAAGCCAGCACTCCACTGAGCCAGAATAACACCAAGGGTTCTGTTTCTGTTGTTGTTTGTTTGAATTTTTCCCCAAGCGGCAGGTGGAATAGATCATACCTTACACATATGGGAAAGATGGGGTAAAATAGGTATAATAGATAAATAAATATCTCCCTATAAATAGATATAAGGAGGGAGAATCAGGAGTTTGACTTCGAATACGTTTAATTTGAGATGCCTCTTAGACATCCAAGTGAACTGGTGAGGAAGCAAGAGGATATAATTAAATGTAATAGTTGCACCTACTTCATGGGATTAATCCAAAGAGCAAATAATACAATTTATTTTTAACTTACACAAGGTAAAAATTAATGTTAGTAAAGACCTTGAAAATAGTAAGTGCTTCAAAACGTGCATTTCTTCATTGCGGCAACGAGAAAGGAGCTAAATCCTTCAATCACCTTAATCGTTTGCAAGAGTGGCAAACTGATGGCCCTCAGTTTGGATGCAGCCAGTAGGCACTTTTTTTTTTTTTTTTGAAGGAGGGGATGCTATTTTTAAAAATTGAATTTATGACCGGGGGCAGTGGCTCATGCCTGTAATCCCAGCACTTTGGGAGGCGCAGGCGGGCAGATCAACTGAGGTCAGGAGTTTGAGACCAGCCTGGCCAACATGGTGAAACCCCATCTCTATTAAAAATACAAAAATTAGCCAGGTGTGGTGGCGCACACCTGTAATCCCAACGACTCAGGAGGCTGAGGCAGGAGAATCGCTTGAACCTGGGAGTTGGAGGTTGCAGTGAGCTGAGACGGCACCACTGCATTCCAGCCTGGGTGACAGTGAGACTCTGTCGCAAAAAATAAAATAAAATAAAATAAAATAAAAATTGAATTTAAATGATTTTAGATAGGGCATGTACTTCCTAATTCATCACAGATCCCTCCCCTCCATATAATCTCACACCAGCTCTAAATCCTGTATTTATGTTGCCTGGCCCTTCATGATTTTGAATTTGCATCTACCCTTGATTCAAGGCAGCCCATCATTTTGCAGAGGAGGAATCTAAGGCCCAGAGAGGCTAGGTGCTGGGTCCAGGGCTGCTGAGGGCATGGAGTATCAGGGCAGGGAGGCAGGAAACTGAGGGTCCTCTCTCCTAGTCAACGCTCAATCTACGACTGCGAAAATGTTCAGAAGACAGAAAGTCTGCCCCCGCTGCAAGGGCTCCCTTGCTGATGCTAACACCAGTGGCCTGGCTTTGGGGAAGCTTTAATTGCTTGAGATTCCCAGATCGGCTGCCCCATCGCATGCATGCTTAGTGGTAGAAGTAAAACCCAATCTGGTGTCAGGCTGAAGGTTAATTGAATATTTGATGCCTAGAGATGATGAAAGTAAAGATTCCCATTTTCTTGTTTCCTCCTCCAGACCTCTGGCACCAAAGGGAGATGTGGGCCCGACTTATTTAAGCAAAACCACCCATCTGGGAGGCTTCCTGTGAGGCGAGAAGAGGAGAGCCAAGCAGAAGAGGGGGGATTATAGATGACTTCATGGGGCCTAGAGCTGGGCGGGATCTTCTGCCAGAGAAGCCAAGAACTCAGGAGTTTGTCGTACCTTCTCTTGGCTGAAGACAGGTGGTTTTCCTGGTAACTTCTGGGGAAAGGAATTCATAAGCTGGAACCATAAATTTGTATTTATGGACAAGGACAAGGGGGCAACACAGAAGGCTTCCTAAGGGATGCAGCCTTAGAATAAAGTTTTCTATGTGAAGCTTCAGCTAAGAAGACCCCAGAGCTTCCCTTGGATCCATTCCCTCTGTAGCCCCTACCCACCTGCCATGCTTTGCTCCAGCCACGTTAAACTTTATGCCATTAAGTGGGTCACACTCTCTCATTTCCAGGCTTATAGATGCTTTGCAGATGCCCTTATCATGTAGGTAGGACATGCTGCTGCTGCTGCTGCTTCTCCTTCTCCTTCTCCTTCTCCTTCTTCCTCTTCCCCTTCCCCTTCTCCTTCTCCTTCTCCTTCCTTCTCCTTCTCCTTCTCCTCCTCCTCCTCCACCTCCTTCTCTTCCTCCTTCTTCTTTTCTTTTTCTTTCTTTCTTTCTTTTTTTTTTTTTTTCTGAGACAGAGTCTCGCTCTGTCACCCAGGCTGGAGTACAGTGGCGTGATCTCGGCTTACCACAATCTCCACCTCCCAGGTTCAGGTGATTCTCTTGCCTCAGCCTCCTGAATAGCTGAGGTTACAGGTGCCCACCGCAACGCCTGGCTAAGTTTTGTATTTTTAGTAGAGGCGGGGTTTCACCATGTTGGCTGGGCTGGTCTTGAACTCCTGACCTCAAATGATCCACCCACCTCGGCCTCCCAAAGTGCTGGGATTACAAGCGTGAGCCACCATGCCTGGCCGGGGCATTCTTCTTTTCCCCCCATCACCTGCCTACCTTCTCTTTCATGGTATTATAGAAGTCACTTCTTCCTGGGAGCCCTCCTGATTTCACTCAGGTGCCCTCACCTGCCTGTCACTGCTCCTTTCACACTGCATTTACTTTCTTCCCTGCCTCACCTGCTAGGCATGCAGGGTGAGGACTGCCCTGCTTTTCTCACAACTGTATCTTCAATGCTAAGCCTGCTACTGGCACACAGTAGGTACACAGTAATTTTTTCCCTAGAGTTAAGAGAGACAACCCATTCCATTCTTTTTAATATGAATTTTACCACTGAAGAAACAACCATTAGAACCTTTCCAGCACATAAAATTATGCTTGCCTTATAGTAGACACTCAAACAATTTGTTTGGAATGAATGAATAAGCATCTTATTCCAGACTCTAGAAGTCAGAGAGAAACGAATGGGGGGAAGAGGATGAGGTCTATTTAATTCAATTTTAATTTTAACTTTTTTGTTAGAGACAGAGTCTTACTCTGTTGCCCAGGCTGAAGTGCAGTGGTGTGATCATGGCTCACTGCAGCATGGAACTCCAGGGCTCAAGTAATCCTCTCACCTGAGCCTCCCAGGTAGCTGGGACTACAGGTGCCACCAAGCCTGGCTAGTTTTTTTAATTGTTTGTAAAGATGGGGGTCTCACTATGTTGCCTAGGCTGGTCTTGAACTCCTGGCCCTAAGTGATTCTCCTACCTCAGCCTCTCAAAATGTTGAGATTACAGGTGTGAGCCACTGTGCCCAGACGAGGATGAGCTTTATTGAGGAGTGAGGCAATGGGCAAGGAACGCGAAAAATCTGCCTCCAGCAGCCACAAAGCATTGATATTCCAAGACCCCCTTACAGGAGAGAAAAACTGAGGCCCAGAGAGAGGCGAGAACAGGTGAGCCCAGCCCAAAGTCATATGTGAAGGAGGTGGAATTCTTTCTTAGATTGGCCTGACCCCAAGTCCACAAGGGGTGGCTATTCAAGCTGTGTAAGTCTCTGACTCCGCTGGAGAAGGAGGTTCTGGGACAACCTCTGGGGACACTTTTTTTTTTTGAGACAGGGTCTTACTTTGTCACCCGGGCTGGAGTGCAGTGGCATGATCACGGCTCACTGCAGCCTCAATTTCCCAGGCTCAAGAGATCCTCCCATCTCAGCCTCTCAAGTAGCTGGTACCACAGGCGTGTGCCACCACACCCAGCTAATTTTTGTTTTTTTGAAGAGATAGGATGCCCCTATGTTGTTGGGATTGGTGTCAAACTCCTGGTCTCAAGCAGTCCTCCTGCCTCAGCCTCCCAAAGTGTTCGGGTTACAGTCATGAGCCACGGCACCTAGCCTAAGGACACTCTTGCTGCATCTAAGGAACAACCTCAAAAGCCAGTCACTAATAATTTGAAAATAATGTCTCTTTCTCTTGCAAGGTTCCTCTGCAGAGCCAGACAACCCTGAGTGCTGCTTCCCCAGCCTGCTGGGTTTCAGCACTCTCTCCTCCCCCAACCACCCTCCCGTCTGCCACCTGGGTCTGCCGGGAACTCTGTATTCTGCTTGCTCCAGACACCACCATCTGTCTTTGTCCACTTCTCACCCCCATCTCACATGGGGCAGTGGAAAGAGCATGACTGAGAAGCCACAGAAGCCTGAATTTCAGCTACTCGCTGGCTTTCTGGGTGGCCTCCCTGCATTTCTGCTGCCTTCTCAGACAGTGGGGTTAATGACCTCCCAGGCAGGGTTCTTTGTGAGAATGACCTAAGACAGAAATGTTTAGAGCAGTCACTTTTGCATCTGGCCCAGAGTAACTGCTTCCCTGCAAATGTCACCCTCATGGGGAGCTAGCGGGGAACATTCTGGATGGAGAATCTAATGGTTACCCCCTGTGAATATGAGAAACCCAGCCGCACAGCCAAGTAAGTCTGTTCATTAAAAACATTTTTTTTTCATTCAGCAATCATTTCCTGAACATCTACTGTGTATCAGGCTCTGTGTTAGACTGTGGAGACAGAGGGTGGTCAGACCCAGCCCCAGTGGAGAGGACCTTCTGGTTTAGCTGAGGGAGACAAACAGGAAAATAAACAACTGTAGTCCTGTAAACAAGTGTTATAGTGCCCCCCTCTCCCTGGCCACACTGGCCATTCGGTCCTTTGAAAATGAGATGCTTGCCACAGGGCCTTTGCACATTCTGTTCATTTAGGATGCATCACTCCAACTCATCTTTTAGTTCTGAGCTTTAGTATCAGAACCTTGGGGAAGACTTTTCTGATCTTCCTCTTTATATCAAATTCCAGTTATAGAATCTCATAGCACCATTCACCTCTCCTTACATCCCTTATTGAAGTTAGAGTGTGCAATTATTTGTGTATGCCCTCATTTCATATTTGTTTCCTTAGACTGAATTTCCCAAAGATAGGGACTCTCTCTCTCTCTCTCTCTCTCTCTCTCTCTCTCTCTCTCTCTCTCTCTGTGTGTGTGTGTGTGTGTGCGCGCGCACGCTGCTGTTGTCAATCTCACTATGGGAATGCCTGTTCTCTGCACAGTCCCTGGCACATAGTAGATGCTTAGTTACTACTGGTTGAAAGAATAAAGCAGGAGCAATTTCTTTCCCAATCTCCCAAATTTTGCCAAATTAGAGGACAGCCCATTATAAACACTCACAACTGGATATCTAAGAAGATCCGTTTCTCTTCTCCCACGTGGATCTTCCAGATACAATCTTCACCTTCCATGTAGGGCTCCGGCCAGTTTGGGGACAGTACCACCCCAGCCACAGCAGAGAGCTCACCACCGCACATGGCTGTAAAAGACAGACAGGCAGGAAGGCGGACTTTATTTGTAAAGAAGTCAGTGTGGCATAGCGGCTAACCCTGTGGGCTATGAAGTCAGACAGCCGTGAATCTCTGTGTACTGTGGACAGGTGCCTTTACCTCAGGCAGCCAGCACGTGTGTGTGTGTGTGTGTGTGTGTGTGTGTGTGTGTGTGTGTGTGTGTGTGTAATGATTAAATGAGAGCTGGCCAGCTGCCTGCCCTGCAGCTGACAGTTGGTAAAAGTTGGGCTAAGGAGTGCTATTGCTCTTTCAAGACCAAGGATGGAGCTCAGTGGTCAGAATGACTCCTCAACAGCCTCTGCTCTTTTGCAGGGTGAGTAGTGGCTAAGAGACCGCTCACTCAAGTTAGGTGGTCCCAGGGTTCCAATCTTGTCTCTGCTGCTAACAATCTGTAAGAGGAGGTATGTAATTTCCCAGAGCCTCAGCTCCCTTTCTCTATAAAATGGGGGCAATACCACCGCCAGCCTCATTGGGTGATTTTGAGGCTTAAGCTCATGAATGTCAAACATGCTGCACAGCGCCTGGCACGTGGTAGCTGCTCGATAATTTAGATAATGTTGCTATGACAGGTCCCGGCCCTGAACTGGAAGCAGAGATGTGGCTGCGGCAGGTGCCCTTTAAATTCCACTCTGTGTTTACCGCTTTGGAAAGTTCTCAACATGGCAGAGGCCAAAGCACCAATAAATTCCGCTCTGTTAAACCGGCACATCTAATATAGGGATCAATTCCTCACCATGGCAAGGCTGTGATTTCACGCCAACTGCCATTGAGGCGGTGGCTGCCAAGAGTGAGGGCACCCTTCATTACTCCACATGCTACCAGGAGACCCAGGCTCAGGGTGGCTCAGCGGCCTTGAATATGGGGAAATGGGCCGGGCGCGATGCTCATGCCTGTAATCCCAGCACTTTGGGAGGCCAAGGCAGGTGGATCACCTGAGGTCAGGAGTTCAAGACCAGCCTGGCTAATACGGTGAAACCCTGTCTCTACTAAAAATACAGAATTAGCCGGGCGTTGTGGCCCATGCCTGTAACCCCAGCTACTCAGGAGGCTGAGACAGGAGAATTGCTTGAACCCGGGAGGCAGAGGCTGCAGTGAGCCAAACGAGTCTCCATCTCAACAATGCCAAAAAGAATATGGGGAAACTGGCAGGACAGTCCACTGGAGCCTGTGTAGATGAGGGTTCTCTGCAGCCAACACTGTCCAGTGGGGCTCAGAGCACAGTACTCTGAGAGCAGAGAGACCTGAGTTCCATTCCTGTCCCTGCCAATTCCCCTCAGTGTGTTCTTAAACAGGTCACTTCATAGCATTAGTTTTCTCACCTGCAAATAGGGCTGATAGAATCTACTTTATAAGGCTATGGTGAGGTTGAAATCAGATAATGCACATACACCCTTAGCAAAGCACTGGTAGCATAATTATTACACACCAATTAAGAACTATTATTATTCTTATTAGTGAGATTCAGGGCTGCCCTGGGTTGTTGCATGGGTTGTGCACTGCACAAGCATGCATAGCAGAGGGAGTATTTACGAGCTGAAATCCATGCAGTATTCAGCTCACCAAGCTGTGCACTATGGGACCTATGCCCGGAGGAAGGCGCACCTTTTAAAATTTACCCATTTTGTAATTTTCTCAAGACCTGCACCAACCCTGAACCAAAGGACAGTGAACCTTGGAAAGGGTTCTAATCCTAAAATTGGTATGAAAACTGGGGACAGGCCTCTAAGCTGGGGCCTTGGTCTTCTCATCTGAAGGGTGGAGGTCCCTGGGGTGCCATGGGAAGAGTGTCGTGGGTCCGCTCACCTCTGCAGAGGGGCTCCGTGTCATTCCAGTATGGGTCCCGCACATTGATGCATTCGATGATGGCCGGGCCCTGCTCCAGGGAGTGGCCGGGGTCGCAGGTGAACTCCACTATAGTCCCAATGTTATAGGTCGGGTCGGATGTAGTGAAGTTCCCATTCTGGATGTAGGGCTCGTAGCAGTGGCCTTTCTCAAACGCTGAGGAAGGGAAACAAAGAGAGGCAGGAGTTCAGATGAGTCAGGGACTACCCCATGGTGCTGTATTTCAGAAGATGGGTCTCCTGTGCTGTTTAGAAAAGCCCTAAAGAAAACAAGTACCAAATCACATGTCCTGGTTCCAGACGATGTGCTGAGAACCCTGGGGCCACCCAGTTGACTCCTTGGGGCCTCATTTAAACAAATCTAAAATAGGAATAAGAATCTCTGTCTTCTCCACCCTGTGGAGTTGTTGTGTTTTAATACCTTTCCACGTCCGATTCCACAGAAGGATCTTCAGAGCCCTGATTTTTTTTGCCACTGGAAACTGTAGGGTTGTCTATGATAAAAACCAACTTTTCTTGGCAAAGCCAGAACAGAAGGTCCTCCAACATACATGAAATGCCCAGCGAATCCCTTCTTCAAGAGTCAGGGTCTCAGCAGGAGGGGCTCTTGCTAAATTCTTCTTGGAAGATGAAGTGGCTGAATTATAAGAGGTCTACTAGGTGGAGTGGAGCAGAGCTTAAGGGCTCCCCAGTACAGGATGGACAGAGATCTTAACTCCATCCTTGTTCACTGGTGGTCTTGGGCAGGTCACCCAAGTTTCTTAAACCTCAGTTTCCTCACCGAAAATCAGATAGAATAACAGTTCTAATGTTTCAGTGTGATGAGGATCAAACATGATGCAGAAGCTGAAATCCAAGGAGACAATGCACAGAAGGCACTGAGCACGTAGTAAGTGCACAGCTAATGGTAGGCATTATTATTAACAAAACCAAGAGCCTGTCTTTGGAAACCAAAGGATCCACATGGCCACGGGATTTCCCACATCCTTCGCAGCCCAGATTTCTATCTCCCCATGCTTTCCCTGCTCCCAGGCTACTCCCAGCCCCACAAGAGAAGGGGAAGCCCCCAGGGACCCTCACCCTCAAATCGGATGTTGAAGGTGGAGGCTGCTCGGGCCTGGTCGGACGTGAACTCGATACGGATGGTGTCGCCCTCGCTCAGCAGGCCCTCAAAAGGGACACTCTCAGTTTGAAGGGAGTCGTAGAGAAGAGCTGACTTGTTGGTCTGCCCGCTGTGAACCGTCATCCTGGTAGTGGGAGCAGAGAGACAGAGGGACACTGACAGATTTTCCTGGGTCACTGACATGGCAGAGGAAGGGGTGTGCTATGACTGCCACCTCTGGAGCCTCATTACCTGATCCCAAACCTAACTCTGCCTCTTTTTTTTTTTTTTTTTCTTTCTTTTTGATGGAGTTTCACTCATGTTGCCCAGCCTGGAGTTCAATGGTGCGATCTTGGCTCACTGCAACCTCTGCCTCCCACGTTCAAGCGATTCTCCTGTCTCAGCCTCCCGAGTAGCTGGGATTACAGATGTGCCCCACCATACCCAGCAAATTTTTGTATTTTTAGTAGAGACAGGGTTTCACCATGTTGGCCAGGCTGGTCTCGAACTTCTGACCTCAGGTGATCCACCTGCTTTAGCCTCCCAAAGTGCTTACAGGCGTGAGCCACCTTGCCCAGTCCTGACTTTGCCTCTTATGTGCTCAGACAAGTGTCATCTTATCAAACCCGTTTCCTCTTCTGTACAATGGGACTAAATGCATGTCCTGGCTTCCTTATGATTTATTCTGAGGTTGTAGGGAGAGTAATGTATATGATGTAATAAACCAAACGATGAACTAATGAATTGATGTTGACTATTATTATTAATTGAGAAGTTGGAATTAATGGACTAATCTCATTGCCGAAAGGGTGGCTTATTTGGTCAGGCAGACCTGGGTGTGAGTCCTGACTCCGTCACTTCTGACCTGTGTCACTTTGCACAAGAACACTTCACCTCTCTGAGTCTCTGTTTTCTCATCTGTAAAATGGGTACAATTGCACCTATATCAGAGTGTGGGGCGCGGTGGCTCATGTCTATAATCCCAGCACTTTGGGAGGCCAAGGTGGGTGGATCATGTGAGGTCAGGAGTTAGATACCAGCCTGGCCAACATCATGACACTCCGTCTCTACTAAAAATACAAAAATTAGTCAGGTATGGTGGCGTGTGCCCGTAGTCCCTGCTACTCTGGAGGCTGAGGCAGGAGAATCACTTGAACCAGGAAGCCAGAGATCGCAGTGAGCTGAGATTGAGCCACTGTACTCCAGCTTGGGTGACAGAGCAAGATTCAGTCTAAAAAATAAAAAATAAAAAAAAAAAATTAACAGGGCACAGTAGGTAAGTTTTCTTTATTAAGCATTTGACCCCCGCCAGGCTCTGTCTCTGATCCCCATTTTCTAAGAGCACTGTGTGGGAAGTCAGGAGTCATAATTCTCGTTTCCCAATTCCCCATCTGGATTAACATTAAGTCTTAAAACATCTTTCAGCCTCAGTGTCCTCAACTGTGAAAGGAGGGACCTGACCATAGTGTCGTTCTGACCTATCTTACAGGTGGGCTTTGAGAATATTTCAAAATAAAAAGTGCCCTGAAAAATAAAATGTGTTAAACAAAATGTTGGGTATTTATTTTTATTGTTATTAAAGCTATTTGAACTTGACTCCTTGCCAGCCTTGGTTTTTTAAAGAAATTATGCAAAAGTGGTGAAGAAAACAGTATACAAATTAGATAAGTTTCTTTTATGGAGTCATAAACACACATTTTTAAGCCTTTGAGGTTTTTACTGACTCATAAAAATAGTTTATTTTATGTTGCCCAGATGAATTTCTAATGTCACTAAGATGTATAAATGTTGGAGCCACAGTTGGTTTCTTTCGCTATATGTCCAGTATGGCTGAGGCAAGGATGGGGGCTGTGGTGAAGTCCAGGGGGCATCCCAGGAGTGGGAAGGGGCATTGACATAGTCTTCTGATTCCTGATGACTCTGTGGTATCTTAGGGACTGTGTGTTGGGACACCTCTTTCAAAGAACAGGAGCCTTTGGCAAAGAGGGTTTCTCTGGAGGAAAGCTTCAAGATCTCAACATCTCTATAGACTATTAATCTTTTAAAACCAGCAATTTTCTAATCATATTTTCTAGAATGTCTGCAATAGTAATGTATTTTCTCTCAAATTCTTATGTAGTCTATGGTCAAATGGATTTGCAAAATACTGAATTAAATAAAAATTAAATTTTTTTTTTCCTGCAGGACTTAACAGTACCTTTGTTAGCTAGTACATATTAAGACCTTTCAAGGCAAGGATAGGGTGGGCACAGTGTCTTCCAAACATGCTTGACTATAGAAGTCATTTTTTATGGGGCATGTTGTGAGACGAGTTTAGAAAGAGTTCATTTGGAGGGAAATCATCTTACAATCTTTATTCATGTCCCTCCTCTACTAAAAAGCCTTCCATGGCTCTCTATTGCCTGTAAAAGTAGCCTGGCATTCAAAGTCCTTCAGGATATAACCCCAGTCTACATTCCCAGATCTCTTTCCTCCTGTTCCCGTGAGAACTTCTGCTGCAGCTCCCCAACACATTTACTAATTCTTTCCTCTACATCTTCGTGCTCATCCCCCAATTCTCCATGCCTGGAATACCCTCCTTTTGTATTCTTTGGACCCATTATCCAATCTCCTTCCATTTTGACTTTAGGTCAAAGTCTTATTTCTTTTGTAGAGTCCTATCTAGCTCTGAGTTCTTGCAACTGACATATTGTGGTATTTTAGCCATTTCCCCTCAATAAAGTGCATGGGACAGACATAATTGATTTCTCTTTTCTTCTTGGCCCAGAGAGTAGTGTCTTCATCGTTTTTTTGTGTGTGTTGACCTTAAAGCTTGATGAACTCTACAAACTTCTTTTCCTACTGATACACTTGAAAGCTGGTTTTTTTCCCTGGTAAGTGTCAACTCATACAGATCTTTGCAGGACCCCAGAGAAACTGCTAGTGACCAGTACCAGTGGGGGGCCCACTTGTCAGGATTTAAACAACTTGCAGAAAATACTCATTTTGATGCATTCTTTTGTCTCTGCTAATTCTTGTTGTCTAGTATAAACTTAAGCTTGGCTCATCTCAAGCACCCCTCAGAAGAGGCAGATCTGAGGTCTAAGATTTGGAAATGGTCCTTCACCAAGGGTTCCCGTGCCTGGATTTTCAGAGTCTCCAGAAGAAAGGATAGGGAATCTGATTTTTAAAGAGCTCCCCAGCTTATTATTCTGGTGCTGCTGAAAAGCCATGTTTGGGAGCCCCTGCTTGATACCTTACACTTTAAAGAAGCAATTTATCGATATACAGTTGTTCTGGATAAAGCTGAACTGCCTAGACGGAAGTGGACTCAAGAAGCATGGGAAAATTATTCAGTTGTCTTTTTGTTTTTTTTAAAAAAGTCTTTCCAACCTAAAGACCTGATAGTCTAGGTTTGACCCATCAAAGAAGCCAAAACACGAGAATTCTTAGATCAAAAATTCTAAGGTGGGGGCATTCTGGAAGTGCAATAAACACTGCCAGTGCCCTACCCTCTCCTACCCCTCAGCAGTCAACTGCTCCCACATTTTCTGCTGGCCTCCGACCACAAATCTCTGAGAATCAGTCAACTCAACCAGCTCAAAGGGTGGCAGCTGATGTTGGGGATAGTTAGTGCTCCTCATCGCATCTCTCATCCAGTGATGAATGGGAGCTGGTGCATAAATACCCCAGCTCCCTCACTCTTCCAACAGGTCCACTCTGAGGTATGCTCAACACAGTTGCCCAGAGGTCTCCAGTGGACAGAATCCCAATTTTCCCAGCAGTCACCTGATTATTAGTGCAACTAGTATTCACAATCTCACTTTCCCACGCACCTCCTAGTGCTTAGTAGGATTAGCTCCCCAGTAAACTACTTCCTCTCACATCCTTATCACCATGTTTGATTCCAAGGAAACCCAATTCACGACAGCAAGTCAAAACAGCTAAAGTCCTAGTTTTCTATACTATCTTAGAATGAGATCGCAGAATAATCCAGAATATTCTAGAACAAGACCCCATAATATTCTAGAATAAGACCCCAGAATATCCCAGAATAAGATCCCAGAATATTTCAGAACATTCTGGAGTAAGACCCCAGAATTTCTAGAATAAGATCCCCAAATATTCTAGAATAAGATCCCAGAATACTAAAGTTGTATAATGCTGGATTCTGTGCATATTATTAAGAGTCTACAGACACACTCTTGCTGAGATACTGCCTGGTAACTTCTCTCTAGTTCTTTCACGTGCATACGTCTAGTTTTTCCTTCTCAATTTCCTATCATGCCAGAAACTAATATTTTCTACTTCTTTCCTATTCTCCATGGAGCCTAATATATGGCTGGGTACTGAGCAGATGATCAATACGTACTCCCTTTTTGTTCAACTGCAAAAAGGGGTGTGCAAGAGAAAGAACAGGGCAGTTCCCTTTTTGCCTCTTCCCCTAGCCTGCTGTATGAGCTGGGACAGGTCCCTTTCCTTCTGCATGCCCCAGTTTCCTTATCTGTAAAAGGAAGACATTGAAGCTGATGGTGTCTAAGATATTTGTCATCCACCCCAGCTCTTCTTTTCTTGAATTCCGTGAGCCAAAACTTCAGCCATTTCAAGACTCCAAGTCCCCAAGCCATGTTCTAATATTCTGGGAGGAAACGGAGTTGGGTGTGGACCTTCAGAGCTTTACCTGTCCTTGTCATGCAGCGACAGCCTCTCAAAGTGCAGGTGCAGCTTCTGGCCCTCTGGAGCTTCAATCGTCCAGACGCAGAATTGGCTCCCATTGGTGTTTCCAGGGTAACTTGGGGAGAGGACGCGGCCGATGGTGGCATTGTGCACTGTCCCTCCACAAGGAGCTGGATCCAGAAAGGGGTGGGTGGGCAATGTGAGAGAGCAGAGAGAGAGAGAAAGAGAGGAGAGAGACAGAGAGAGAAATGAGAGAGAGAGAGAAAGAGAGAGAGAGAGAGAGAGAGAAGGAAGTGAGTGTTTCACTCTCTGCTGATCCCCACCGCTGCCCCTTGCCTAGGGTGAAACATCAGAGACCTGGAGCGGGAAGAAACAGGGCAGGGAGAGAAAGCTTGGAAGGGAATTGTCCTCCTGGGAGGAAATTCTCCTGTTTGACAGGAGATTTCACTCTCCAATTGGAACCATCAACATGTGTATTTCATGGTAGAGAATGACTGCTATTTAATGACAGTTCTATGGTGCTGGCTGTGCCCTGACTTTTAATCACAAAATGGCAATCAAGAAGGATATAAACAGGCAGTTCACAAAAGAAGAAATATATTTCTAGTACTAAGTAAGCACAAAAAAATTCAGCCTCACTAATAAAAAATGAAATGCAAATCTAAACTGTATTCTACTTTCATCCACCTAATTGGCCAAGATAAAAAGCAGCCATAAAATCTGGAGATGGTAAGGGTGATGGGAAAGGCTCACTCTCATCATAACTAGTTAGAATGCAAACTGTTATGACCTTTCAGGAGGATGATTTAGTGAAAAGCCTAGAAAACATGCTCAAACACTTTGACCTGGCAAATATGGTTCTGGATAATTATAATAAGAAAAGATTTACAGATTTGCACCGAGAGTTAGGAATGAGGATATCTTGTTTCTAAGAATGAAAAATAACAAACAAACAAACAAAAAACCAAGATGAATGTCCACTCATTTTTAGTGAAATACGTCATGTGCCACATAACAGTATTTCAATTTACAACAGAGCGCATATATGATAGTGGCCCCATAAGATTTTAATATTATATTTTTATTGTATCTTTTCTATGTTTAGATAAACAAACACCATTGTGTTAAAAGTATTCAGCACAGTAACATGCTGTACAGGTTAGTAGCTGAGAAGCAATAGGCTGTACCATATAGCCTAGGTGTGTAGTAGGCTATACCATCAAGGTTCGTGTACATACACTCTATGATGTTGATGCAATGATGACGTCACCTAGAGATGCATTTCCTAGAACATATCCCCATCGTTAAGTAATGCATAACTGTAAATACACTCCAGCCATTCAGAAATTAAATACCATGTTCTCAAAGAATACTTCAGCATATAGGAAGATGCTGCTTTTTAAGTGGAAACAAACAAAAAAAAACCAGTTAGAAAATAGTGTGCCATACCTATTTTAATGAGATATTTGCAAGGATCTATTGAGACCATGAATATAAAAGTGATTTGTTCCTATTTCTTACACTTCACTATTTCTTGAAAAATTTCTTACCAGAATCATCTATTACTTTTATCATAAAAATCTAATAAAAAATATTAAAAAGTGATGTGTGCACTGGAAAGAACACTTTCCAGTTCACAAGCAAGAAGGTGTTCTTATTTGTACTCTAATTCTTAGGAAATATTTGGTTCTGAGGAAATTGTTTTCTCACGTACTATTTGGGAGAGCAGTTTTGAATTTTCTTTTCTCTTTTTTTGAGACTTTTCTTTTCTTTTTTTTTGAAACAAAGTTCTGCTCTGTCACTGAGGCTAGAGTGCAGTGGCATGATCTCGGCTCACAGCAACCTCTGCCTCCCGGGTTCAAGCGATTCTCCTGCCTCAGCCTCCTGAGTAGCTGGGATTACAGGTGCCCACTACCACGCCCGGCTAATTTTTGTATTTTCAGTAGAGATGGGGTTTCACCATCTTGGCCAGGCTGGTCTCAAACCCTTGACCTCGTAATCCACCTGCCTTGGCCTCCCAAAATGCCGGGATTACAGGCATGAGCCGCTGCACTTGGCCAGTTTTGAATTTTCTAAGGAGAGGTGGTGGGCAGCAGACACCTCTCACTGACTGTCACAGGCAGTCCAGGAGGAAGGGATGTGAAGTATAGCCCAGGGTTATGACTGGGTAAAGTCCTACACCACGACCAGGGTTTCACTGGGAGCCATTTCTGTCTTTCAGGAGGATCAAAGGAGCTTGAAAAATATTTCCTTCCCTAGCACAGGACGCTTGGTTCCCCCTTCCTTTTCAGAGAAATAGGAGAGGAAGCAAAAGTGGGACAGGTTATTTGGAACCATCTCACAGATGGCTAAGGTGTTTGTAGGTTCCACAAAAGCTGGGACACT
The DNA here is from genome assembly GCF_037993035.2 of Macaca fascicularis. NCBI lineage: Eukaryota > Metazoa > Chordata > Mammalia > Primates > Cercopithecidae > Macaca > Macaca fascicularis. The sequence continues at coordinate 25,385,543 of NC_088384.1, forward strand.
TTTTGTTTGCTTGCTTTCATCATAATACCAGCAACCAGAAGAGCTCCTGGTGTGTAGAATGTGGTCAGTAAATATTTATTGAGTAACAACCATTAATTTTGCAAAATAGGAAAAAAGAAGTTCAAGGTGTTACGCCACTTCCTCAAGGACATACACATAATAAGTGGAGCAGTTGAGATTCAAGCTCAGGCTGCCTCACTCCAGTATCTCTTACTGAAGTCGCTACTCCGCTGTCTGTCTTATTTATGATAACCTGTTAATCCAGAAAGGTACATGGAATATAGTGAGTGCTTTATAAAATGTTTCTTGAATGAAAGAATGAATATTTTTTCCTTTTTGTATCTCTAGTATCAGCTCAAAGCTTGATACATAGCAGGTACCCATTAAATGTTTGTTGAATGATAGTATGACTGAATGGGGCTTGTGGTAGCAGAGAAGGGTGGATAACTCTTCTCTCCGCTCCAGACTGTGTTGTGACCTACAGCAAAGACATTGCCAAGAAGCTCCATACTTCTTTCAGGACCACAGACAGAAAACTAGATTCATTTCTCTCTCCAGGCTGCCCTTCTGTCCTAGAGGAGAGGTTGTCCTGTGAAATAAGCCAGCCCTAGGTTCAAACCTTGCCAGTTAGCTGCTGTGGATCTAAGACAAGTCACTTGAGTTTACCCACTGTAAAATGGTGATAAGTCCACCCTCCTTATAGGACAGTAGTGAGAAATCAATGAAATGATGGGTACGGGGAGCTTAGTGCCATTCCTGGCACAGAGTGGGCACTCAAAGCATAGTCAATTCTATTGCCCTGTGGTTCAGGAGCTGAGTGATGGAGGACACTGTCCCTGGTGGGGGGCTCTGGCCATCTGTCCTCCCAAGCCGTTGATCGTTTGCAGCTTCTCTGCTTCCCTTCTTTGCCTGATTAAGCCGACTGATGGCTCTGTTTGGCTTCAATTTGCCAGCCGTGCCTTCCCATCCATCTTTCTTAGTACAAATTGAAGCTTAATTCCTCCCTGATTTCACACATAGATAAAAATTAATGTAAGAGAGGCGTGGAAACCAACTGCCCTATGGTTTGGATTTTTATCTTTGTTTAAAAAAAAGAAAGAAAAATTCTGGAGGGCCTTGGGGGAACAATACTGTAACAATTAAATCTCGGAATTCATCATTAACTCTCATTTGCTTTTTGAGCTCCACTTGGCTATGAATAACTGGAGGGTGGGAATTATGTTTTATTATTTCCAATATTGTCTTCACACACGGCTCCTAGCCTGGCACATAGTAGGTGGCAGGGCAACCTATGCTGTCTCAACCACCATCAGGACTTTCGAGAATTCCGAAAGGGTTTTGTTCTCTTGAGAGCTGAAGATGACCAAGGCTGTGCCTACTGGTACAGGGATAGTGTGGTACAGACCAGTGCTTCTCCAGGTGTAATGTGCACATGAGTCACCCAAGGGACATGTTAAAGTGAACATTTTGATTCATTTGGTTTTGCATGGAGCTCAGGATTATGCATTTCTAATAATTTTGCTAGTCTGAGGAGCACACTTTGAGTAAGGAAGCTGTAAGGGGAAGAGCTCAGGAGAGAAGGGTTCTGGACTAAGTTCTGCCACTTCAAGTATGTTACTTCATCTCTCTAAGCCTCATTCTCTTTTCCTATGAAAGTGGTAATCTTATCTCCCTGAGTTCAAGTGAAATAGTAGATATTGTCCATCTTGATTTCCATGGATGCACTCTGACCACCCTCAATCATTTTTGCCAAATAGAAGTCAGAATGATCACCCTTATGCTTACATTTTTCCAGATATCTCCTGCCTAGTCCACCTGTCTTCTCAAGACCTTGAGCAGTACAGTTTCTGACCACTGCCCCAGCCTCCTGTCCTGATATTTTCTCTGCACTTTAGCCAGATTGATCTTATGTATTTATTTGCTCTCTCAAACTCATTGAGTTCCTTCCCACCTCTGAACCTTAGCATATGCTAGTGCATCTGCCTGGAATGATCCCCTCCCCCCCCGGCCATTTTCCACCCTCAGTCTATTTCCTACTCAACTTCCAAATCTTGGCGTGTCATCAGGTAATCCTTCCTTGACCCTTCGCTCATCACTGTCCTCCTCCCAGGTGAGGTCCTCTATCACATCTTCTTCCTGCACACGTTTTCTCCACTGCAACGCCTCTCACAATCACTGGTGTCTTCTCTGTCCTCACTCGGCATCATTCCACCCTGTGAATTTCTTTCCTGGTCCTTAACACAATCTGTTACCAGCATGTTTGCATCCTTGTTTACTCATTTACACACTACAGCCTCACCTTGACTAGAAACTCTGTGACAGCAGGAACTGGGTCAGGGTTCCTGCAATAGCTCTAGCAACAGGTGCAATGCCTACCACACAGTGAGTGCTCAATGGATGTTTGTTGAATGAGTACATAGATAGGAAAGCCTCTGAATGACAAACAATGCCCAACAGGTGCTTAAAATTCCATCTGTCCTTGAAGTCTCAGATTCTATCAGCTGGCTCAGCAGGCCTACTTCTCTTTACTAGAGGGCATCAGACTGCCTCAGCAGCCTACCTTCAACAATTTCTGGGCTGGGCGTGGTGGCTCACGCCTGTAATCCCAGCACTTTGGGAGGCCGAGGTGGGTGGATCACAAGGTCAAGAGATCGAGAGCACCCTGGCTAACACAGTGAAACCCCATCTCTAGTAAAAATACAAAAAATTAGCCGGGCGTGGTGGTGGGTGCCTGTAGTCCCACCTGCTCGGGAGGCAGGAGAATGGCGTGAACCCGGGGGGCGGAGCTTGCAGTGAGTGGAGATCATGCCACTGCACTGCAGCCTGGGCTACAGAGAGAGACTCCATCTCAAAAAAAAAAAAAAAAAAAACCACCACCACAACAAACAAACAAACAAAATTTCTGTGTGGTGACTGAGTAAGTGACTTCATCTCCATGAGCCTCATCTGTAAAATGGGGATAATGGCTCCCATCCTATGGGATTGCTGTGAGGATTAAATGCAGCTGCTGGCATGGTGCACAACACACATTGGCTGGGCTTGAAAAATGGCAGTAGTTACACTCAAAGCACACGAAAGAAAAGAAAAAAATTATTTTATTTTTTTATGTAAAAGCTTTGTGCATCAAATAACACTGTTAAGAAATGAAAAGACAACCCATGAAATGGGAGAAAATATTTGCAAACCACTGATAAGGGTCTAGTGATCAGAATATATAATGAATGCTTACAACTCAACAATAAAAAGACAAACAACCTGATAAAAAATGGGCAAAGGACTTGACTAGACATTTCCCCCAAGAAGATCTACAAATGGCCAAACACACACGTGAAAAGATGCTTGACATCATTAATCATCAGGGAAATGGAAATTAACACCACGAGATCCCTTCATACCCATAAGGATGGCTATAATAAAAACAATGACGTGGAAAATAACATGTGTGGGCAAGGATGTGGAGAAACTGGTACCCTCACATTGCTGGGGGGAAGTAAAATGGTGCAGCTGCTGTGGAAAATCATTTGATGGTTCCTCAAAAAGTTATCCCTACAATGACCATAAGACCCAGCAATCCCACTCTCAAGTATATATTTAAGAGAAATGAAAACCATATCCACACAAAAAACTTGCGTACAAGTATTCATAGCAGCATTGTTCCTAATAGCTGAAAAGTAGAAACAACTCAAATGTCTACTAATGAATAAACAGATCGACAAAATGTGGTACATCCATACAATGGAATATTATTCAGCCATAAAAAGAAATGAAGTACTGATACATGCTACAACATGCATGAACCTTGAAAACACAGTGCTAAGTGCTAAGTGAAAGAAGTCAGACATAAAAGTCACATATTGGCCGGGCGCGGTGGCTCACGCCTGTAATCCCTGCACTTTGGGAGGCCGAGGCGGGCGGATCACGAGGTCAGGAGATCGAGACCATCCTGGCTAACACGGTGAAACCCCGTCTCTACTAAAATACAAAAAATTAGCCGGGTGCGGTGGCGGGCGCCTGTAGTCCCAGCTACTCGGGAGGCTGAGGCAGGAGAATGGCGCGAACCCGGGAGGCGGAGCTTGCAGTGAGCCGAGATGGTGCCACTGCACTCCAGCCTGGGCTACAGAGTGAAGACTCCGCCTCAAAAAAAAAAAAAAAAAGTCACATATTATATGATTCAATTTACATAAAATACCCACAGTAGATAAACCCACGGAGACAGAATGCAGATGGATGGTTGCCGGGGAGTGTGGGGAGGAAGGAGGGGTGGGGAGTGACTGCTTTCAGTACAGTGTTTCCATTTGGGGCGTTAAAGATGTTTCAGAGCTAGATAGTAGTGATGGTTGCACAGTAGTGTGAACATACTAAAATGTCTCCAGTGTTAAATTTCATATTATGTGTATTTTGCTCCAATACAAAAAACTAAATAAATAGCAATAGTCATCTATATTTGGAGCAGTTTCTTCCCCTTGGCTGAAAGCCATTCCCTGAGGTCACTCGTGATGTTCTACAGGTTGGTCTTTCCCCTCTCAGCTGGACCATCAGGTTTGGTCCGGCTGAGACTGGAGCATACCTGAGCAGATGGGCTCCTGGCTGCTCCAGTGCGGCTTGGAGGCATTGATGCACGTCAGCATCTTAGCGCCCTGGAGCTCATAGCCCAGGTGGCAGTGGAAGTGGGCCACCCCACCTGAGTGCAGGTCCATCACCGTGACATCCCCAGAGTCAGGCCGGCGGGGAAAGTTGCAGCTCAGCATGAAGGCTGGGAAGAAATGCAGAGGCAGACTCAGTCACTACTCGGAGCGGGAGATCAAGAACCTGACCCACATCCTGGGAGCCAATTTGTGCTGGGGAGAGAAGATGAGGCCCCTGGGGACTCCAGAGCTCCAGAGAACGCTATTTTTGTGACTCTCTTTGATCATATAGTGCTGAAGCTGCCAGGTTAGCACTTTCTTGGGGCTTAAAAATTGCCACTTTGCCTAACCAGAGACAGCGGGTTTGGGATGAAAAACGAGTTTCCATACCTCCTTTGAACCTATCTCTATCTATGTGGACACAAAATGGCCTTCTCTCTGGGACTGGGAGGGGCAAGACCACCCAGGAAGTTTAGTCCCACCTGCATGCACATCTTGGGTGCTTGTTAAAAATGCAGATGCTTGAACCAGGTCTTTGGGAAATGCCCAAGGATATGAAAGCTTGAGAACTACTGGCCTGTGAGACAAGAGCTTGGGGTTTGGAGGGAAAACCAATGTTAGTTTACATTCTTACTCTATCAATTACAAATGATGTCACCTTGAGACAAGGACTTAGTGCCTCCACCTTACAGGTGGTGGAAGGGATTAAATGAGATAACACAGAGAAAGAGCCTCCTTCGCAGTCAGTAGATGGGGGTAGTAAAAGGGTGCATGGGGCCATATTGAATTCTTCAGTTTTCACAAGAGGATGTCAAATTCATCCTAGCTTCTTCACCCTAGACCATAGTCTGACTTCTGCTGCAGCATAGAATATCTGTATTCTCAGTACTGATTAGGAGGAGTACATTCACGTTCACAATTCAAATTCCTTTTTGTTGTTGCTTTTAAATTCACAACAACAGCAAAGGGAAGTATCCATATTGAAAGGCTGTGATGAAGTGGACACTCCCCTATACAGTCATCCACCTGTTTCAGAAACAGGTGAGAGAAAAGTTGAAAAGAGTTATTGTTTTGAAATGTCTGGATGATTTGATACAAAACATGATGACTCTCAATATCTGGTTGCATGGTTCACAAATCCACTTTCCATTCAGATATTTCAGCAGTTGGTAAGTATCCAAGGGAAAGTTCCTGGGTGAGGCAAAGGAGACCTGAAGTCATGGGAACTGCGCAGGAGGAAATGGGGTGGAGGGAGAGGGGAAGAAAAGAGGAAGAAAAAGGGGGACTAGGAAAGGAGAGAGAGAGAGAGAGAAGGGAGGGAAAATAGAGGGTGGAAAGGAAGAGAAAGAGAGGAGGAAATGAAGAAACACACAAGAAGAGAGGGAGGAGAAAAGAAGGAAGGAGAAAGGAAGTAAGAGAAGAGAGGAATGAACAGAGAGCAAAACAGAGGAGACTTAGGAACAGACCAAAAGGAAAAACAGTAGAGGAAGAAGAAAAGAGAGAAGGATCCTGTTAAGGCTCTTTATCAGGAGTCTGTGGACACACAGGGGATCTACGTATTGAAATCAGGGTCTGCCAACTTGAATGAAGGGAAGTTACATGCTTATTTTCATTAGCCTCTACCTTAGCTGTGCTATTTCCTGACAACAAACTGCAACATTGTAGTAGAACCTGTGACTTTGACACCAAGAGAAACCACAGATATTTTTCACATCATAACGGATATCTCAGCATATTTCTTATGCTCCTTAGTACTTTGAAATGTCAACAATTATAAGAACTACTAGAAGATATTGTTTAATGAATTAATAAAAAGCACATAGATTATGGCATCATAGATTATAACAGTATTTTGATAACTGCAATTCAGTAATACTGTTTTCTTTAAACTTGTATATATTTTATTTTATACTTTAAAAAACATTATTGTGAGAAGGGGTTTGTGGGTTTTACCAAACTGTCAGAGAGGCCCCTGGCACAAAAAGTTTTAAAATCCTTTTCTCCAGAGGGAAACTGAGGCTCATCAGCCTTGGCCTGATCCTACCCTGGTAGTGTAGCTGGAAGGTCCCAAGGCCGTCGTCCTGGAAGGTCCGGAAGTAGACGGAGATGGTGTTGGTGGGGCTTCGGATTACCTGACCCTCCACCAGGAGTGTCTGGTTGGCCAGGACGGTCAGGGTGGGGCCATCCACCCCGCGGATGGACAGCAGTTCCCCCTCGGACAGGTTCACACTCTTCACCTGGGAACAGGCAGAAGCAGACAGAGACACACTCTGAGTTGTGTTTGAGACAGAGCCCTCTGAGGTTGCAAAGATGTCACTGAAAAGTGGCCCAGGCACTGATAGCCCCTGGTCAATGGGACCGCTGGATCCCATACCCAGCCCACAGGAGCCCTGGGAACATCAAGGTCCCTCTAATTTCCCCAGAATCCAAGGGGATAGAGTGAAACCAAACTGCAAGGCAGAGGCATTGCAAGGGACTTGCAATGTGAGGCCCCCATTGCTGTGTCCTGTAAGAGGGGTCTTTGGCAGAGGCCCTGGATGCTAGCGGGTGGGATACATTATCCTGGAGCTGGTAAGTGGAGGCAGCATTTGGATCAGCTTGTGCTTGAGGTCCAATCTCCAGGGAGCCGGGAGAGGCATTCCACCAGAATGTATACTCTCCAAGGATAGGGATTTCTCCATGCTGTTCCATGTTTCCAGTGCCTAGAATAGTACCTGGCACATATTAGGTGCTCAGAAAATATTACAAAAAGATTGAATATGTTCTTCCATTTTCTGCATAAATTGGTAAGTGAGGGGTGGAGTCCTCATTTCTAGGGCACTCTCTGGCCCACTCTCTTATCCTCCCAAATGGTGGCTACAACTGCAGGACAATCAACCTCTACCTCAAAGGATCAGGCGCTTGCTTTGCCATTTACACTCTGCGGGATTTGAGAAGAAAGAAAGGAGATACTTTAGTTGTATGCAGGGAGGCTGAACAAATGGTATGTGCATGTGTGTGTGTAAGGGAGACTTTAGTCAGGTTTCCATGCCCAATTTGAAGACTTATGCTTTTATGAGTAGGGTTTGGAATTTTAGTTTCTCTGCCTCTCCTCTAAACAGGGCAGGCCTTACCCACAAGCTCTTCTTCCTTCAGGCCTTATATCTTATCCTCTTTTCTCTTGGATGAACTCCTACTCATTCACCAAAGCCCCATTAAAATTGCCCTCATCTATGAGACCTTCCCTGATTGCCAAGGAGTTTGCCTGTCCCTTTGCTGTGATTCCACAACATCCTCTGTAGACACCAACTAGAGTCCCTATTAAATGGCATCCTATGTATTTCTCTTTTAGGGCAGGCATTGCATCAGTTTTTTATATCAATATATTCTCCTGTATCAACAGCTTTGCCTGGCGCATAGCAATTGCTCAATGAATGAATGAATACTGTGCCTGGTAAAAGGCTCCACACAGTGTTGGACACATAGTGGGTCCAATACTCTTCATGACATGGAGGAAAGGGTTCATTAAGCACTAGAATCATCTGGACTGCAGATTTTCTCCAGTTTATTTTAATTCCATGAACAATTATTAAGCACTGACAGTGTGCCACACACTGTGCAAAGCTCTGGGGTCTGCAAAGACTACAGGTTCTACTGCTGAGGGGCCTACCTTTTATTTTTGTGAAAACAAAAACAAAAACAAAAACCCTTCCTAAGGTAAGGTCATACACCTGCCCCAGCTCAGAAACTTTTGATGGCTTTTTATTTCCCATGAGAAAAAGGAACATATTCAGGGTGATTAGCATACTGAAGATAACGGATAACATGCACTGCATGGTCGCGATTTCTGCTGGGCTCTGGCCAAATGATCTCTCTCTCTCTCCTCTCTCTCTCTCTGCTGGACTGTGGCCAAATGCTCTCTGCATTGTCATATTTTCTGCTCCCTCAAATTTTAAAAAGCAGTAACGTTATTCCTATTTTATTGATGGGGAAACTGAGGCTCAGAGAGGTGAATCTCCTTGCTCAAAGTCACGCAGTTTTAACTGGAAGAGGTAGGACTTAAAACCCAGATGTTTGAGCATTATGCCATCCTGCTTTTCCTCTCTTACTGTGTGGGCAAAAGTTTAAGAATAAAATGTTCTAATAATCAGAAAATGAAGGAAAGCAAGCAAACAAGCAAGCAAGCAAGCAAGCAAGAAAGAAGGAGAAAGAGAAAGAGAAAGAAGCAAGAACGCAAGCAAGCAAGCAAGAAAGAGAAAGAGAAAAAGAAAGAGAGAGAAAGAAACAAGCAAGCAAGCAAGCAAGAATCAAATGAATCTGGTGGAGCTTCTGTGTGTGTGTGTGTGTGTGTGTGTGTGTGTGTGTGTGTGTGACAGAGAGAGAGAGAGAGAGAGAGAGACAGAGAGAGAGATAAGCAGAGTATCAAGGGATTTTCCTTCTGGGAAATGCCTCAGAATTTGTCAGCATGTCCCCTCCATCCCTACCAAGATATTTTAGCGAGGCATTGAGTTAAGAACTCCTACTCATTCGCCAAAACCCAGCTAAAGTTGGCCTGGTCTAGCAAAGACGGAACCAAACTGGTAAGCCTGACTCATGCAATCCTCCTGAGACTTCCTGCTAGAAGAGGCTGCCTCTTGTGAGATACCCTCCTGGGGTTACCTGGAGCTCCACCCCATAGCCAGTGTAGACTGTCACGTTGTATGTGCACTCCAGAAAGTTGTTGAGGGGCAGCGGTGGGTAGTCGCTGGAGTCAATGTACCCCTCAGGATTGGAGAAGCTTACACTGCAGAGAGCTGGAAGGAAGGACTTTAATTAGGACACCAAAGACAACTTGGATGTAAGCTCAACCATGGGCTGTGGGGTGGAATGGGGGCTTTAGGGGAACCTGCATTTTGCTGTTCCCATCTGTCCTTCTGCTGTTAATTCGTCAGCTCCAGAATCGACATGATAATAAAAATAGCAATAATTGATGGGAATGATCGCTTACTATATCCTGCTAGGCACCATTTTAGCCAGTCAACAGGGGTGACCCCACTCATTCTCATAGGGACGGATAATATTTCATCCCCATTTTACAGGGAAGTAAACAAAAGCTCAGAGAGGGGCCAAGCTCAAACAGCAAGCAGGATTTGGACCCAGAGCTCACATGCTTAGGAGGATGGCCACACTGCACTTGTCCAAAACCCGTGTATGCTTGACAACTGGGGGTCCCTCTCCCATTTTAAAGATGGTAGAGAAGACTGGAGCACAGAAGCGCATTTTGTCAAGTCTAGAAAACACATGCGATGCTAAAGGTAATGTACTTTGAAAAGGCTAGTGGCTTTGAAGCAGGTTAAATGAAGAATTCTGTTCCCAGATGAAAAGATTCTGAATCTTGCTCATTAGCTGTGTGACCTTTGGCAGGTTGTTTGGGGGTCTCAGGGTTTCAGTTGTTTCATCTTTAAAATGGGGATGTTGGCTGAGTGTCCTGGCTCATGCCTGTAGTCCCAGTGCTTTGGGAGGCTGAGGTGGGAGGATTGCTTGAGCCCAGGAGTTCCCCAGCCTGGACAACAAGCAAGACCCCCTTTCTAAAAAAAAAAAAAAAATTAGCTGGACATCATGGTGCATGCTTGTAGTCCCAGCTACTAAAGAGGCGGAGGCAAGAGGATCACTTGAGCATGGGAGTTTGAGGCTGCAGTGAGCTATGATCGTGCCATGGCACTCCAGCCTGGGTGACAGATCAAGACCCTGTTGCTAAAACAACCTCCCAAAACAACAACAAACAAATGAAATGAGGCTGTTAATTCTGAGCCACAGGGCGAAACTCATAGTCAGTGCTCAATAGATGGTAACTGATGGTGGGGCTTGGGCTTCTTGAGCTTCCTCTACCTCCATGCCCTGAGCATAGTGAGTGCCTCATGGCTGTTTCAGGAGGGCTTCAGAAGTTGGGGGCTCCATACCTGGTGCCTGCTCGGTGGTGATGACCGTGGTGGTGATAATGGTGGAGGTAGTAGTCTCCTGGCTCTCTTCTGAGGCTGACCCAGTCAGCTCATTCTCACCTTTGTCCATCAGGGCCATGGGGCTGGTGTCCTCTTGTGGGGCCTCCTGGGCCATGTCAGGCCCAGGTTCCCCAGGTTCTGACCTCTGGGGGAGCGTGTGGGCCATATAGGGCTGCGAAGTGAAGGGGGAGATTTGCAGGGGTGCGGGTGTTGTGGGGACTGCACTCTCCTTTCTGTCCAGCCAGAGGGGTACTTCTGATGCTTCCTCGGAGGCCACAATAGGGTCTGGGTCCCCCGGTGGGCCAGGCTTCTCCGTGGAGGAGGAGAGGAGACCCAGGCCCTGGGACGCTGGCTGGGACCCCGCCCTTTGGACAGTGGCTGCAGAGGTGGCCTTGGGCCTCAGCTGCTTCCTGGCGGAGTTCACCTGCTTGAGCGAAGGCGGTTTCTTCTTGGGGGGCAAGGCGTGCTTGGGGCGGGCCTCCTCTGGAAGCAGCGGTGACAGGGCTGGGGTGTCGTGATGTGCAGAGGGTAGGGTCCCATCCAGCTCCAGCTCTCCCAGCACTTCCCCGGACTGTGAGGAACTGGGGGGTGCAGTTACCAGTCTCTCTTCGGGGTGCTCTTTGCCAGGACTGCCTCTCTCCAGGGCTCCTGAGGGCAGGAGGTAAGGACCCTCGGGAAGAGCGTCTTGGAAGAGGAGAAAAGACACCAATTAGTTTGGGGAGATTTAGGACCTTCACCTGCTGTCAGACTCTGAGGATGGCCCTCCTAAGGGCGGTGCCCAAGGCTCGTCAGGCTGGCCTCTAAACCAACTCTTCCTTTCTCTGTCCCTCCCTTCATTTCTTTTTTCTCCTCCTTCCCTCTCACCCTCTTCCTCTTCTTTCTTCCTTCTTTTCCTCCTACCCTCCCTCTCTCTCCTTCCTACCCTCCCTCTCTCTCCTTCCTTCCTTCCTTCTTCCTCCTTCCTCTTTTCTTTCTTTCTTCCTTCTTCCTCCTTCCTCTTCTTTCTTTCTTTCTTTCTTTCTTTCTTTCTTTCTTTCTTTCTTTCTTTCTTTCTTTCTTTCTTTCTTTCTTTCTTTCTTTCTCTCTCTCTCTCTCTCTTTCTTTCTTTCTTTCTTTCTTTCTTTCTTTCTTTCTTTCTTTCTTTCTTTTCTTCTTCCCTCCCTCCCTTCCTCCCTCCTTCCTTTCTTCTTCCATTTTTCTTTCTTCCTTCCTCCTTCATTTCCTTCCCTCATTCCTCCACTTCCTTCCTTCCTTCTTTTTCCTGAAGACTTGGGCTTGATCATGCCAGGACTGAGTTAAGCATTAGGAGTATAGAAACAAAAAGCACAGGGGTCTCACTGCCTGGTTGTATATGTACTGGGAAAGGGGATGGGAAAGTAGACACAATCATATTTGATATGATGAATGCTTGGAAAGAGAAAAGCTTGTGTGCTAGGAGGACAGAGAAGACAGGCCCCTAACCCCGTCTGCAGGACAGGCCTGCTGTGTACAGTTGGGCAGATTGCTCCCTGTACAAAGACATGCGGCGGCTAAGAGGATGAGTGGAGATGGACACCAGGCCACACTCTCTTTTCCAAGCTGTGTGCTCTGGCTGGGCTTGTTAGGGGGAGCAAAGTTTTTTTTAAATTCAAGTTTTAATTTTAAGTTCTGGGGCACATGCGCAGGATGTGCAGGTTTGTTACATAGGTAAACATGTGCCACGGTGGTTTGCTGCACCCATCAACCCATTGCCTAGTTATGAAGCCCAGCATGCATTACCTATTTTTCCTAATGCTCTCCTTTCCCCCGCCCCAACCCCCAACAGGCCCCAGTGTGTGCTATTCCCCTCCCTGTGTCCATGTGTTCTCATTGTTCAGCTCCCACTTGTAAGTGAGAACATGTGGTGTTTGGTTTTCTGTTCCTGCCTTAGTTTGCTAGGGATAACGTCTTCCAGCTCCATCCATGTCCCTGCAAAGGACATGATTTTGTTTGTCTTTATGGCTGCATAGTATTCCACGGTGTACATGTGCCACATTTTCTTTACCCAGTCTATCATTGATGGGCATTGGGTTGATTCCACATCTTTGCTATTGTGAATAGTGCAGCAATGAACATGGGCATACGTGTACCTTTGTAATAGAATGATTTATATTCTTTTGGGTATATACCCAGTAATGGGATTGCTGGGTCAAATGGTATTTCTGGTTCTAGATATCTGAGGAATCTCAGCACCGTCTTCCACAATGGTTGAATTAATTTATATTCCCACCAACAGTGTAAAAGCGGGGTTGGGGGAAGTAAATTTTAAACTGAAAGAGTGTAAGAGTGACCTTGTGGGAGACACGGAAATATTTTAGGATTCAGAATCACGAGGCAGATTCAGAACAGAGGCCTGTGTGAAGACCCACGGAGGTTTGGAGGCTGGGCAGAGGTGGGCACAAAAGAATTGGAAGGGGTTTTGGAGCACAAGTGGAGGGTACGGGGGATAAAGCTGGTATGATAGGGAGACAGGGGCCAGGCCCTGGAGGGCCTTGTATACCTTGCAAACTTCTTGTAATTCATTTTGTTTTTTCTGGAGACGGATCTCACGACGGCTGGTTGCAAACTCCTGGAATCAAGTAATCCTCCCACCTCGGTCCCCATCCTTACGATTTATTTTTGTCTTGAAGGTAAAACCATTTAGTCATTTTAAAGAAGGGCTGGCCCAGGCGGCTATCTGGAAGAATGGTGCTGGAAACCAGCATTGTTTGCTTTTTAAAGACCCAGTTCTGCCAATTGCTGGTTAACGACTTCACTCTCCGAGCCTCAGTTCCCTCAGCTGTCAAATGGGGCTATCATTACCTGTTTCCTGGGGTTGCCATCATTCAGCGAGTTGATGTGTGCAAAGCACTTAGGACAGCGCCTCACCCGTAGTGAGTGCTTAGCAAATGCCAGCTGCCGTCACGGTTTTTACTCTTGTCATTGCAATCACAGCCCCTCGGCAGGAAACTGGAGCAATCAGAACATCCCTGTGATGATGTCTAGATAGAGAGGAATTACATCACGGGGACAAAGGCCCTCAGACTGATAGCTGTCCTTGTCGATTTTCTGCAGAGAGACACTCACTCAGCTACAGTCTCTAGGCCCTCCAGTGCTGTCATTTAAATTTATTTCAGCAGTCGTTGGAGAGGCTCATTTACTTTCATGGAGTTGGCGGCAGTGGCTTAATCTATATAGACTGCAACAGTTTGCAACTGGCATCAACAAATGTTCCTGTTGTGTAACATTGATTACCAGCCAGTGTTCCTTCCAGGCCGCCAGTGATGCTGGGCCAGGAGTGGGTATCTGGGAGCTGTGTGAGTGGATGGTATTAGGGCAGGTCAAGGTCATTCAGGCATCAGGCAGATTTCCTAGTCTAAGGTGGGGAGTAGTGAAGCTTCAGAGTTAGGGTTCAAATCCTGCCGGTTACAGTTACAAGCTGAGTGAGTCTGGGCAAGTCCTTGAAACTTACTGAGGTTCAGCAGCCTCTTCTGTATAATGTATAATATAATTCTATCTACCTTGTTGGATTAGACCAGACGTGGATCTGCCCCAAAGCAATGGCTTTTATGCTCACTGTTGCTTTTCTAAAATGATTGATGTTGACCATCTTTGTAGACAGTGGAGTGAAAAGAGGGGGAAGGGACAAAAAGACAGGGGGAGGGGAGGGGTCAGGACACCCAGCTTCCAAGACCCAGCTGTGGTACAACACAAAGTACTTGGATACAACCAGGAGCTGGGGGACCTGGGTGGTGTCCTATCTTGGCCACTATTCACTAGCATGACTCTGCACGGGTCTCCTCTTCTCTCCATCTCCTCTATGTGTCAAAGGGGCAGCCAGACTGCATATGATGGAAGAGCCTTTCTAGCTCAGACATTGTTGGGTTTTTGAAATGACCAGGGAATTGACAATTGTTCTTAGAGCCATTTGTTAACCCTGCTAAATTGGGGAAGGTAACTGCTGAATCCCAACAGGGAGTTTTATTTATTTATTTATTTTTTTGGATTATCTGGCCAGCCAGCTCTTTTACAAACATTACCCCTTGATTATAAGCAGGAACGAGAGAGAGAGAGACAGACAGAGAGAGAGGGAGAGAGAGAGCATGATTGGGAGCACACATTGTGTCATCTGCACACAAGGAGGTGACCAAAAGCACATCAATTCACCTTATCCAAAACAACAGTGATATTTATAATGTTTTAGTTTTGATTGCTTTGTTGAGTGATGAAGAGGGCTTTGCATCCATTGCCTCGTTTTTAATTCTTTCTCAACCTTATCAGGCAGAAATTATTGTTCCTATTTTCTGAATGATCAAAGTGAGGTTTTGGGATGTTAAATCAATTTTGAGGTCACACAGCAAAGCTGGGTTTCAAATCTCAGTTTTTCTGACCCCAAAGACCATGCTACTAGCTCTCTTAAGAAATATGGGATATTGGTGTCATTTGGCATCCTCCTCCTCAGTTTAAATCAGCCTCTTCCCTTTCCCCCTCATTTTGTTTGTCTCTGTTGGGTGGGCTAGAGTGTTTTTCTAATCTCCAACCCCACCCCTGCAGAATTCAGACCCAGCACATCTGAATCTCCAGGGCTGGGTCTTGGGAAGCTGATGATTGAAAAAGTCCTCTGGTGACTTTTATTATCAGGGTTGTCAGGGAAGTTTGGGAACATGTGAACCCACCTGACTTACTACGTGTTCCTCATCTGTTTTGTCTTCTAAGTGCCTGAGGACACAGGTAGCAGGAAACAAAGTATGGGTTTGTGCAGCAGGTGGTGACTCTTTGACTCTTTCAAGGCTTGTGATCTCCTCTAGCAATCCCAGTCCTCCAAGACCCAAATACAGTCAAAGGAACAGAAGGAAATGCAAGAAAACAGATTCCCTAATTGGCTCCCTCTTCACAGCTGCTGTTCTTACTCTCTGGGTCCCCCAGGGTACAAGGGTGCTAACCACAGCAGCTATAAAGCACTTTAGGAAGGAAACCCAGCTGGGTCCGGAGTCAGCCTTTTCCCACTGAAAACCTGACCATCAAGGAGAGTTTTGTATCCACCAGATAAATTCATCTCTCAGTCCCTACCATGCCCTTTTCCTTAATCATACACAGGCTTGGATCTTGCTAGCTGGCTCCAAACTTAAGGCCAAGTCCAACACAGATGATATGCATCTGTGGTCTGCAACATAGGCAGCCCACAGGCCTCATTCTTAGCCAGGATGTTGGCCAGATTAGTGCCGTGCAAAACCAAGTCCCATTGGGAATTAGCGAAAATTGTACTTCAGGGCCTCAGCAGGAAACTGGAGCAATCAGAATATCCCCATGATGATGTCCAGATAGAGAAGAATTACGTCATGGGGACAAAACTCCGTATCCAGCAACTTTATAACTTGCTCCAATAGCCTTGTTTTTCTTGGTGTCCGATGACCACTGAGTTAAATTAACTCATTTTTTTCAGACATTTAAAATTTTCAAACATGATAGTCACATTTATCTGATTCTTCCTTTATTATGTACATACGGAGCTCTACTCAAATGCGGTAAATCAATCAATCAAAGTGTTGGGTGTTCACTTTCTCCTACGGTTGACACTCGACACAAGAGACTGAACATTCTAAGATACGGCCCCTGCCCTCAAGGAGTCAGGAAAACAGACACACGCTGATAATCCACTACAGAGATCGAACAGAAGAAATGGCGCTTTCCTTAAATGCACGCTGATGTTGCTTTTCCCCCCAGGGACAGAGCCATGCCACATCGAAGGCAGTTGAACATTTGTTCTGCCATCCAAGTTGGGGAGGCAGTGTATCTCTCTTTCTCTCCCATTTTTCTAACTTTGATGGGGAGATAGGAGATTAGACTAGGAACATCCCATTAAAGTGAAAAAAAAAAAAAAAGGCACAAGCTCGGCCAGGTGTGGTGGATTACACCTGTAATCCCAGCACTTTGGGAGGCTGAGGCAGGCAGATCACTTGAGGTCAGGAGTTGAAGACCAGCCTGGCCAACATTGTGAAATCCCATCTCTACTAAAAATACAAACATTAGTCAGGTGTGGTGGCAGGTGCCTGTAATCCCAGCTACTTGGGAAGCTGAGGCAGGAGAATCGCTTGAACCCAGAAGGTGGAGGTGTCACTGAGCCACTTACTGCACTGCAGCTTGGGCAACAGAGCAAAAATTCCATCTCAAAAAAAAAAAAAAAAAAAAAAGAAAGAAAGAAAAAGCACAAGCTCTGAAGCTGAAGGTTTGTATCTTAAATCCCCAGCCGCAGCAGAACGCCTGGGAGAGGCACAGAATTCCAAGCAGTAGCGTGACACATCATCGTGCAGGCACAAGGTGATGTGAGTGAAGAAACGAGAGCTGGGAGATGCTACTGCTATAATGTTCAGTGAAAAGAACGAGATATAAAATTCTATGGTATGTGTGAAAATGACTAGAAGCAACCAAGTAAAACAAATTGCAATGCAGAGAATCATGTTTTGACTTGAAGAATGGCGCTAAGATGGAGGCCCTGGGGGCCTCTGGGTGTATTTTCTCCTTCCTACTTTTTGGCATTTTCCAAAATATGTATAATAAGTACTTAAAAGACTTTCTTAAATGAAATAAATATTTACAGAACGAGCTGACTTTAAGATGCTGTCTCTAGCCCCTGGTGATTGAGAGGTCTAGGAATGCACACACATGGTTGTAACCACAGAAGCACTTCACAGACTGAGTCACTGAGCCTCTCTGGAATGCAGTTTCCTGGTGGAGATGACCACCATTTTTCCCTCATGGCACTATGTACAGTAACTACCTTTAGGACGCAGGACTGGCAGGTGAATCAATGGATGTATTTTCGGTAAAAGGTACTGCAGAAATGCTAGTCACTATTCTAATCCTCATTAATACCCAATCCAGTGGTTATTTCTTATACTTCAGACTCCACAATACAAAGACTCGCCCAACCTGCCTTGGTAGTTTGTTTGGCCCCAACGGGGACAAAACCGAAAACAAATATCACATCTTAAAGATCCAAAGGCTCCTGGAGATCATGATTACAAACTGCCCAGCAAACGAGTGTGAGGTTCAAAGAGGGGAAGCAGTTGTCCAGAGTCAACACAGCACTTCAGTAGCAGTGAAAGAACAAGGCTGTTTGAGGCTTGAAAAACCACAGCAGAGCACATCAAACAAAATTAAAAACAAAGCCAGGAACATCTGGACTGATGAAGGCATAGAATCAGCTGTACTGCCAGTTACTTTTATGCCTTCGATATCTAGGCTTGATCATTTTTGCTGGGTGACAAGGGGCTGCTCTGTGCATTGTAGGAAATGGAGCAGCACCCCTAGCTTCTACCCACTAGATACCAGCAGCAAACCTCCCCCAACCTGCATGCCCTACCCTCCCATCCTCTGTCCAGTTGTGACAACCAAAAATGATTCCAAACACTGCCAGATGTTTCCCTGGGTGGCACGGTTGCTTCTGGTTGAAGACCACTGGGTTAATCACAGTGAACACAACACAGACGTGATCTAGCGCTGCCCTCAGGACTGAGAAAGTCTTCCTTTCCAATTCCTGGAATTGATCAGTTTTGTGTTGCTTGTATCATTGAATTTTAGGGTCGGACAAGATCTTAGCTTAATCTCTATTTTATAAATAAAGAAGTTGGATTTAGCGAGAGCTGAGTTTCCCTGTCTCGGGCACGTTTGATAATCACTTCATTCATCCATTTATCATTCATTCATTCATTCATTCATTCATTCATTCATTCAGGACTTATGACATGCTCGTCACTGGGCCAGGCAACAGCTACTAGCACCCCGAGGTCCACTTGGAAGGATAGATTCATAGTGTTGATCCCATTTGCACTTTGAGAAGACCTTCTGGAACAAAAGGCAGAGGTGGTGGTGGCCTTGCGGGCAGCAGGGGTCTTCCCTATCAGTCAGTTGCAACCCTCTGCCTGTATGCCCATGCTAACAACACTGCTATTCAAGTGGCGATTTATACTCCACAGAGTTCATTCCCTCTTACGCTCTCATTCCGCTCTCCAAACAATACTGTAAAGTTGACATCTTGTTTTTCCCATTTTACAGGTGAAAAAAAAAAAAAAGGTTCCTACAGGGGAAGTGACCTGTTCAAGATCATAGAGAGAAAACTGGGGTAGAGTTAGACACTTTCTGACATTGTTTCCCGTGCACTTTTCCTCTTTCCCACATCTTCAAATAATTATTTCCTGTGAAATAGTTTATTCAAAAAATTCAAGAATACCCGAGAGGTAAGAAATAAAAAATACAAGCATTTCTCTCCCACGTTCTGTTCACCAATCCTGCTTTCTACAGGGTATCCGTGTTAATTGTAATCTTGTTTAAACCATTGTTAGGGTTTTTTTTTTTTTTTTTTTCCCTATGGAAGTACGTGGGAGGTAAGAAATAAAAAATACAAGCATTTCGCTCCCACGTTCTGTTCACCAATCCTGCTTTCTACAGGGTATCAGTGTTAATTGTAATCTTGTTTAAACCGTTGTTAGGGTTTTTTTTTTTTCTATGGAGTTCTGTTCTGTCATCCAGGCTGGAGTGCAGCGGTGCAATCTCAGCTCACTGCAACCTCCACCTCCTGGGTTTAAGTGATCCTCCCATTTCAATCTCCAGAACAGTTAGGGTTACAGGCATGAGCCAATATGCCTGGCTAATTTTTTTCTGTATTTTTAGTAGAGACAGGGTTGCACCATGTTGACCAGGCTGGTCTTGAACTCCTGAGCTCAAGTGATCCATGTGCCTTGGCCTCCCAAAGTGCTGGGATGATAGGCGTGAGCCACTGCACCCCGCCAAGTCTTGTTTCGTCTCTAAATAAAATGTATTGATATAAAAACTGTTACATATTTTTACTTTAAAAGGCAAAATAGCACTTAGGAGTGTGAGATTGGGAGTCAGAACTGTTTGTGTTCTGGACTTAGCTCACCGTTACTGCCGGGAAGACCCTGGACAGCTGCTCCCCTCCTCCGGGGCTCACTGTTCTCATCTGTAAGGTGGGATTTCATCAGTTTTGTCTTTTGGAGTTGTTAGACAGTAAAATGAAATCATGCCAGTAAAACGCAGAGCTCACACAGCATCCTGCCAGCCATCATGAACACATATGTCATTTTCTATCTGTCTGAACATTTACAAAGTTATCACATGGCATATATTGTTCTGTCACTTACTAACACATTTTGATATATTTCAGTCAATCAAAAAGAGTTAAAGGCTAACGCAGCAAATACCCACATATGTGCACCTTCATCTTAAAGAATAGAATATTCCTGATACAGTTGAAGCCCCTGCCTTTCCTCCCCCATAACATTCTCCATCTCCTTCTCCACCCCCTGGGAATGGACTACTGCCCTGAATGTGGCATTTAGCATTCTCATGTATTATGTGCACTTGTTCTTATTTTACTGCTATTATTTATTGTATGCATTTATTTGTTACAGATATAAATATCTGTGAACAATATATGGCATTGTGTTGTACATTTTAAAATATTATATAAATGCTGTCATACCATAGGAATTATCCCGAAACCTGCTTTTTTTCTGTTGTTGTTGTTGTTGTTGTTGATCAACACTTTATGGAATTCATCTGTGTTGATAAGTATAGTTGAGACAGATTCATTTTTCACTGCTGTATAGTATTCCACTACATTAGTATTCTACCACCAACTTTGTACTTAGAAGCCATGGGCTTTCGGCTAGAACATACACAGTCACTTTACTCTTTTTAAATGATTACATTAAAATATATACGTCACTGAAGCAGTCTCCTATTGACTAATGCTTGAATGATTGCCATTCCCCTCCCTTCCTCCAATTAGTACCACAATTAATACGCATCTTTGGTGATTACATTCACATAATTTCTTAAGGAGGGTGTACTAGAAGTTGTATTGCAACCAGATGCAATGGCTCACGCCTGTAATCCCAGCACTCTGGGAGGCCAAGACGGGTGGATCATGAGGTCAGGAGTTCAAGACCAGCCTGGCCAATATGGTGAAACGCCGTCTCTATTAAAAATACAAAAATTAGCCAGGCATGGTGGCGTGCCTGTAGTCCCAGCTACTCGGGAGGCTGAGGCAGAAGAATCGCTTGAACCCGGGAAGTGGAGGTTGCAGTGAGCCAAAATCACACCACTGCACTCAAGCCTGGGCGACAGGGCGAGATTCCATCTTAAAAAAAAAAATTGCATTGCTCATTGCTCAGCCAAAAGATTTTTACACATTTAAAATTTTGATTGACATAGAGAAAAAAATCACCTTCAGAATAACCTGAACCTATTTACCCTGCCACCAACTCTATTGGAGAGTGCTGCTGCTCTTCAGTAGTGAAGTCAGCATTTCATTTCTGATGATTTTAACTAGACCGTCTAAATTGGAATCTGGGGCAGCTGGATACTGGCACGGGAGGCTTCTAAAAAGCCCCCTTGATGATTTTTGAGGTGCTCTCTAGCTTTCTCTAGATGCTGCTTTCTACCTGAAGCTGTGCTTCCAGTTGGTCCCAACCTTTCACCTGCCTTACCACACTTTTATCTCAAGAGTATCCAGGGAGCCTATTCTAGGGTGCTTTGCAGACGTGCTCCACATCAACCAGAGTTTATGTAACAGGTCAGACTGGAGATCCATGGTAAATGAGGGCTAGGAAGACAGTCTGGGTTCAATGGCGTGAGAACCAAAGAGGCTTCACTGAAACAGCAATAGATTTTTAGGTAAACAGGCTGCCTGGTCATGTCCCAAAGCTGAGGGACCTTTGTGGTCATTGACACGTACTAGCATGTTGCAAAGTGTTCACAATACAAAGCATTGTTTACAGTAGCAAAAGTCTGGAAACAACATATACACCCCTCCACAGAGGACTAGTTATATGATTGTAGAAACACAGTAAAATATCTACAGGGTTTAAAGGAATGAGATGAAGTCACTGGTGAATAACATAGAGTGTAACATGGCAAGAACTTTCAAAATTATTTGTACATCTTCCCTTTGACTCATGAGTCTGCTTCTGGGAATTTATCCTACAGAGAGATGTTTGCCCATGTGCAAAGTGATACACAGATGGGTTAAGCAATGCAGCCGCATTTGTAGTAGAAAAAGACTAGAGGATAAATCAAGAATACGTCAATAAACTTAAGTCAATTACAGAACATCCAGGTGGAATGCCATGCAGCTGAGACAAGAGAATGATGACGCTATCTATGCACCGAAGAGGAGAGGTGGCCAAGGATTCTGTAATGTTAAAAAGTAAGATGCAGTGGAATCTAAAAGGTGGAACTCACAGAAGCAGAAGGTAGAATGGTGTTTACCAGCAGGGTGGGTAGGGGCAGGTAGGGATTAAGGAGATGTTGGTCAAAGAATACATAATTTAAATTAGGAGTTCTTAGTTTGTTTTCCACTGCTTATCACAGAACGTTGGAACTGGTTAATTTGTAAAGAAAAGAAGGCTGGGCGCGGTGGCTCACACCTGTAATCCCAGCACTTTGGGAGGCCAAGGCAGGTGGATCACGAGGTCAGGAGATCAAGACCATCTTGGCTAACACGGTGAAACCCCGTCTCTACTAAAAAAAATACAAAAAAACTAGCCGGGCGTGGTGGCGGCCGCCTGTAGTCCCAGCTACTCTAGAGGCTGAGGCAGGAGAATGGCGTAAACCCGGGAGGGGGAGCTTGCAGTGAGCTGAGATCGCGCCACTGCACTCCAGCCTGGGCGACAGAGCGAGACTCTGTCTCAAAAAAAAAAAAAAAAAAAAAAAGAAAGAAAAAAAAAAAGAAAAGAAACTTATTTCTTACAATTCTGGAGGCTGAGAAGCCCATGGCTTGGCATCTGGTGAGGCCTTCCTCCTGGTGGGGACTCTCACAGGGACGCAGAGCCTCACGAGGCTGCAGGGCGGAGCATGCTAATATGCTCATATCTCTCTTCTGCTTCTTATAAAGCCACCAATTGTACTCCTATGATAACCCATTAATCCATTAATCCATTAATTCAGGAGTGGTTAATCCATTTGTGAGGGCAAAGCCCTCCTGATCCAACAGCCTCTTAAAGGCACCACCTCTCAATACTGTCACCCTGGGGATTAAATTCCAACATGAGTCTTAGAAGGGACAATAATTTAAGCCAAAGCATAGGAGGGATAAGTTTAAGGGATCCATTGTATGACATGATGACTACAGTGAATAACAAGGTATTGTATCCTTAAAAATTGCTAAGAGATTAGATTACAAGTGTTCTTACCCCCCAAAATAATAAGTGTGTGAAGTAGGGCATGTGTTAATTAGCTTGACTTAGCCATTCCACGATGCCTGCATATTTCAAAACATCATGTTGTATATATTTATCATATACAATGACTAATTTTATTAGTCAATTAAAAATAGACAAATTTTGAAAAATGAGTTCTCTGAACACCAGGTTTCCCTTGGGTTCAGCTCTATGTCAATACAGATGCAGCGGAGGTGAGCAGCTCAGAATTGAACTGTAATGACAGTTCTTTGCTCATAAGGGTGGAGTGGGGAGAGGTGGGGGTGTAGAGTGCAGTTTTAGGAATGTTTTCAGACTATATAGACAAATTAGCTGCTTAGTCCTACTAGCAATAAAGGAGACTTCTTTCTAAAAAGAAAACAAAAACCAAGGTGCTGAATGATGTGCAGAGTATGTTACCTTTTGTGCAAAAACAGGGAGAGAAAATAAGGCTACATATATTTGCATTTGCTTACCTGTGCATAAAGGAGCTTTGAAAGAATATACAAGAAATGAACTGTGCTGGTTATAGGGGAGGTGAGGCATTGGAAATAGAATCATGAGGAATAAAGGTGGAAAGGAGAATTTTCATTATAGACTTTTTCTTACATGCATATATGTGTATATATGTGTGTATAAATGTATGTATGTATTTATAGGGAGACTATTACTTATTCGAAAACAGTGTAACAAATTGAAAAATAATAAAAAGAATGGCATAGCTGTATGTCAACACAATTCAGTGTGAAGCAAGAAGAATCAAGGTAGGCAGGTGTGCATCCCAGCCCTCATGTGTGTATATTTGAAGCAGGTAATGGGCTTTGCCTCAGCAGAGTAGAAATGAGGTTTGGGCTCAAAGAGAGAACCACTTTTTATTTTTTTTATTGTGTATCATTTTATACAGTTTGATTGTTTTGCCACATGAATGCTATTTTTATAGCAACAATTAAAGAAGAAATAATTAACTCCCTTTGTCACCTCAATTTCAGAGGAGGGCAGAGAACAAACCCTAGCCTTCTCAGGTTTTCTAACTACTCTTACATTTCCGTGGGGAGCAGGGAAATCTGCTTCTCTCCTGCAGGGAGTCCCCAAGAAAAGACACTTGGGTTCTACCTCTCCAGGGGGAGGAGGGATGTTTGGGGGCATTTAGCAAATGCTGAGGAGCTGATGATGTTTCCAGAAGTTCTGTAATTCTGAACGTAGCTGTGCATGGGTGACAGGGAGCAAGGTGTAGACATTACTCACACAAGAGCAAGTGCCCTGGCCCCATCCTGATGGAAACTGCTACAGCCTTGTCCTCAGCCTTCTCATAGATCAGTTGTTCTTACTTCCTTTCTTTTCGCCCAATTTTTTCCTCAGGATGAACATGGACAGATCTCTATTCCATGTACTTCCTCTACCTGGAGATGAATTTATTGGCAGTGAGAGAGGAAAGGCAGGAAAGAAGAGGAGGAGGCTGGGGTCATCGATTGACTCTATGTGATTCTACACCTCCAATGTCATGGCACAGGAAAACCCCAAGACCCCCAGCCTTCCTCTTCCTATTAGTGTCAGTGGCTGGGTGGGAAAGCAAGGCTGGAAGCAAAGCCCCATCACATTCTCCTATAAGCAGTTCACCCTCCATGGGAGGAGAGACAAAGAAAATCTCAATACTGGGTCTGCCTAAACCAGGAGGCCATCCAGTGTTCATCCCTTAGGTTCTGCTCAACACTGTGAAAAAAGTCGCCTAAGGCGATTACTTGCAGTGGCGTGGTGCAGTCACAGACAGAGCATAGGAAATACCCAAGGGAAATGCCTAACTTTCCATGGGAAGTGGAGGCACTGGAGAGTCATTCAGCGTGGTTGGGTGGGAAGTTGAATGAGCTCAACTTTTCCTTTTTTCCTTCTTTCCTTCCCTTTCTTCCCTGTTTCCTCCCTTCCTCCCTCCCTCCCTCCCTCCCTTCCTTCCTTCCTTCCTTCCTTCCTTCCTTCCTTCCTTCCTTCCTCCCTCCCTCCCTCTCTCCCTCCCTCCCTCTCTCCCTCCTTCACTCCCTCTCTCCTTCCTTCCTCTTTCTTTTCCTTCCTTCCTTCTTTCCTTCCTTCCTTCTTTCCTTCCTTCCTCCCTCCCTCTCTCCCTCCTTCACTCCCTCTCTCCTTCCTTCCTCTTTCTTTCTTTTCCTTCCTTCCTTTCTTCCTTCTTTTCTTATCTTTCCTTCTCTCTTTTCTTTCTTTCTTTCCTTTCTTTCTTTCTTTCTTTCTTTCTTTCTTTCTTTCTTTCTTTCTTTCTTTCTTTCTTTCTTTCTTTCTTTCTTTCTTTCTTTCCTTCCTTCCTTCCTTCTTTCTTTATTCCCTTTCTTTTCTTTTTTTAAAAAAACTAATTCCTTTTAGTGAATGGAACACATTTCATTGTTACAATACACCAAAGAACCTGGGTCCCACCACAAGAGAAGCCAGGAGAGCAAGCTGTCTCTTAAAAAGACATTTTTAGGAATGTAATCATGTCCTTTGCAGCAACATGAATGGAGCTGGAGGCATATCATAAGTCAGAAACACAAAACCAAATACCGCATGTTCTCACTTAGAAGTGGAAGCTAAACAATGGGAACACGTGGACATAAAGATGGAAATAGTAGACCCTGGAGGCTCCAAAGGTGGAGAGGGTGGAAGAGGGGTGAGGGTTGAAAACTTACCTATCAGGCACCACATTTACTATTTTGGTAATAGGTCCGCTAGAAGCCCAAACCTCATCGTTATGCAATATATTCATGTAACACACTGCACCTGGACCCCCTGAATCTAAAATTGAAAATTTTAAAGAAAGATATTTCTTTTTAGATATCTCATTATTCCCAGAGCGATTGTTAGGAAAACCCTGCTTCTTTCCTGGCCCTCACTCCACAACCTCCTTGCTGGCCTCCACAGCAGCCAGAGTGATCGTTCTAAACCACCCCCCTTCCCTGGCCGGTGGTCCTTCCTGGTAAACTTCAAATTCCTTACCTTTCCCTGGGAAGTTCCTGGTGATCTCTTCCAGCAAATTTCCCCATCCTTATTTCTCACTGCCTGCCTCATGGCAACTAAATTATTTCAGTTATCCTGAGTTCAATTAATCAATGCCTCTCTCTCTCCCTCTCTTCTAAGATATCCAGCATTTTCATAGCCTATTATCTTTACTTGGATTTACTCTCCTTCCCTCAATTCTTAACTCCACCAAAGAAATAAGCCAAAACATTAATCACACTCTCATAATTACCTGGCTCCTTTCCTGTCTTCCCTACTAGGAGGAAGTTTCTTGAGGAGAGAGATCATGTCCACCCTATTCATCACTGTCTCCCCAGAGCCCATTCTGTGGCCGTGGTCCTGACACATAGTAGGCCCCCCGTTAATATCTATTTAATGAATCACAAATGTGCCTGCGGTGCTGAGAAAAAGACTTGGTGTGTATGACAAAGTCGATCTCTTTAAGTGACGGATTATAGATTTGTAGATGGTTTATGCTACTGGTTATCACAAAGGTTAATCTTTGGTAAACTTAATCCTAGATAAACGTTTCCTACCAGCAAAGAACATGAAGGCAGCTCATCCACATAACTCGCAGGGTTTGCTTTAGCATTAGGAATTCAAACAGAAGCCCAACTGATTAATTTCCTGCTGTTCTCTCCCTTTTCTGGCATATGCTACGGTCATACAAATGGAGCGGGGATTTTTGCCACCCTAAACAGCACATAAACTGCACACGTGAACTCACACCCTGGATATCTCCTGAGTCTGCCGCAGAAACCTAGGGACCTTTGAGGGACTTGTAGCAGGTGTTAAGCGGGAACGCTTGTGCAGATAAGAAAAGAGTCTTTCAGTCTGGGTGCAGTGGCTCACACCTGGAATCCTAGTGCTTTGGGAGACAAAGGTGGGAGGACTGCTTGAGCCCGGGAGTTAGAGGCTGCAGTGAGATGTGATCCTGCCGCTGTACTCCAGCCTGGGTGACAGAGAGACTATATTAAAAAAAAAAAGACTCAGTGTTTCGGCTACAAGAGTAATTACTGGATAATCGTCTTCTGTGAGCTGGCTCCCCCACGAATGGGCCTCCTTTGTAATTCATGTTGGGTTCAGAAAGCCTTGAACATTCTTTTATGTCCAGTTACATCTCATTAGAGTGTTGGCTGGGCCCTGCATCCATCTTCCCCGTGAATAAGCCCAGAGAGCCTGGCACAGGAGCATGATCTTGCCCTTGTATCTTTAGCAATCTGATTAACTGTGGCTGACATCAATGCCAACTGATTAGCATTTAAACACTCCTCTTCCTTTCCTCCTCCACATCCACCTCCCCTCCCACCCCACACACCCCTACTCCTTTAGCATCTCATGGTACAGCTTTGTGAATTCTTGCAGGTAGCCAGCGAGGGGGAGAGGAATGCAGTGTGATTTATGTGTGTACATACACAAAAAATCAGTGAGTCATTGAGGGAGGGAGACAGACACACCAGTCAGCACAGAGAGGAAGCTCAGGGTGGGAAATCGATCTGGATTCAATTACCTATATGCTATACTTCAATTACCTATGTAGAGAAATATAATACTTGGAAATGAAATCAGTTTGCCAAGTGAATTTAAAAGCCATCATGAGTAAGTTAACAATTTCTCTCCACCCGTTTGCTCCGATTCCCAGATAAGAATAAAGAGTAGCTTGGCCTTCCCAGATACTTACAAGGATGTGCTCAGAGGTAGAAAAGATCTGGGAAATCAGGAGACCTGGATTCTAGCACTGGTTTTGCCCCCAAGTTGCCATGTGTCCTTGAGCAAATTCCATCTCTCAAAACCTCAAGTTTCCTGCTTTGTAAAGTTTGGACAATAATCTTTGACTGGTTAACCTTAAAGAAACACTGGGGTAAGGCAAGGGTTGGGTTTTAGATGTTGAAAGCAGTCTTACAAATGCAAGGCTTAATTGGTCTCATTTAAGAGACAGGAACTGTACTCTCTTTAGACATAACAGGGACAACAGTGGCTTTGTGATGGTTAACTTCATTTTAATGGTGAGCAAACTGGGGCTCTGAGAGGGGTGCCACAGCTGGTAAGCGGCAAGGCCGGGATTTGAAGTAGGGCTGGCTGACCCACACACCTATGCCCCAGTGAGGTGAGAGAAGGGGCTGTATTTGCTCCGTGTCTCTCCTCCAGCCAGCCTCCGAATCCTGGCCTGGCTGTGTCCAGAGTGAGCACCACCTATTACAAACAAATCAGCAGGAGATCTGCTCCAGCTAAAAGGTCCCCAGTGACTCCTCAGGGAAGGAGCCCTGGGGATGAAGGAGGACACTTGGTGGCCCCAAAGGTAACTGAGAGCCAGGTGCTCCAATTGAGGATTAGACTGCAGAAAAAGGTGGGAGAATAACTTCTGTAAAGGCAGAGCCAAAAGGCACCTAGGAGGTGGGGTGCTAGCCTAGCACCCTCATTTTACAGATGGGCAAACTGAGGCCTGTGGTGTGACAGAAAAAGCTCTGGGCTAGGACAGCCAGAAAGCCTTATTAACTCACTCTGTGGCCTTTGGGAAGTCCATTGTCATTTCTGGGCCTCAACTTACCCTCTGTATAATGGAATCATTCCTTCAAATAAAACCTTAAGAGGAATGACAGTATAGGTGCTCTTTGACTTATGATGGGATTACATCCCGACTAACCCATTGTAAATGGAAAATATCTTAAGTTGAAAATGCATTTAATACACCTAATCTACTGAACATCCTGGCTTAGCCTAGCCTACCTTAAACACGTTCAGAACACTTACATAGGCCTACAGTTAGGCAAAATCATCTAACATAAAGCCCTATTTTATAATGAATTTAAAGAATTTTGAATCAAAATTCAAAGTTAGAGGTACTGAATACGTATCTCTTTTGCAACATTGTACATTCAAAATAAAAAAAAAGTCAAACCATCGTAAGTTGGGGACCATCTGTACACTGTTGTGCAGTAAAGGATTAACTCAGCAGGTCTGGGTTGTCCACACCCTGCACAGTCTGGACAAAGGTTTGGCCTTTGAGCTTGGCTCCAGAGAGGTAATCTCTAAGTCCTTGGAATATCCTGCTTGATTAGAGTCTTTTGTACCTAGGGGCCTTAGGCAATGCCAGTGTTAGCAAGATACTCCATGCTAACATCGTGATTGATGGTGGGGGCCTTGGCCTTGGTATTAGCTTGACATCTGGAGAGGCTGGAGACTAAGGGTAGCCACATGAGTGGTCAATCATGCCTGTATGACCAACCCCAGATAAAACCCTGGGCACTGAAGGTCAGGTGAGTTTCCCTAATTTGCAATACTCTGGGGAGGTGGGGGGAGGTGGCCATAACACCATTGCTGGGAGAAGTGCTGTCCATGAGGCCCCACACGGAGAGGAAAGCTGGAAGCTGTGCCTGGTTTCTTGGACTCTGCCTCATGCACCTCTTCCCTTTGTTGATTTCAGTCTGTGTCCTTTCCCTGTAATAAACCTTACGGTCCTGGGTATGATGCCTTTCTGAGTTCTGAGTCCTTCTAGTGAATTATTGAAGCTGAAGTAGTCCAGGGGACCACTGAGCCCTAATAATAAGTAAAAAATAGGGGCACATGGATTTAATCAGGAGTGGGGGCAGGAGTCTGAGAGCAGCTCCCTAAGTTTTCCCCTTACTCGAATCATCTTTGATAATGATGATGGTGATGATGAAGGCCAATGGTGATAAGTGCTTGTTACATGTCAGGTCCTATATTCATGGTCCTATATCCAAGGTCCTATATCCAAAGTCCTACATTCAAGGTCCTATATCCAAGGTCCTATATCCAAGGTTCTACATGCAAGGTCCTATATTCAAGGTCCTATATCCATGGTCCTATATTCAAGGTCCTATATCCATGGTCTTAAACTTATGGATCATTTCATTCGCTCCTCTCAACATCCCTGGGAGGTAGAGAATGTTAATACCCACATTTTACAAATGAGGAAATTGAAGCTTAGCTCAGTTTAGCCACTTGCTCAAAGCAATATAGGTTATAGATGACAGTGCCGGGATTTGAACATAAGCTGAAAAGCACTGGACAGAAAGCTCTCTAATAGCCCTTCCAAATCTCATGTTTTATGGATGGGTGATCCTAAGGTACAATTTCTCTTTTGGGGCCATGGCTGAGAATTGCAGGGCTTGGAGGGAGAAATAGTTTCTGCTTATCGCCCCTGCTCTCTCAGGTGACTCTGTCCATGCCAGGTCTACACCTGCTGACTTCTCGGTCAACTTGAAGAAGAATTTGGATCTTAAACGAAAGAAGAAAATGTCCAGAGTCTATTCTATTCTATTCCATCCCGTCCTACCCCACCCCAATCTATCCCATCTTGCACCATCTCACCCCACGGCAGCCCAGATCCCAGTCATCCTGTAATCCTCTATTGAGCACCACTTTGAGCTAGGAGGACACAGGGATGCACAACACATCATCTCTACCCTCTTCCTCCAGAGTTAAGGTTCTCACTGGGCAGCGGAGCCCCAGTGCATGTGGGGGAGTAGACTGGCATCATCTAATGCCAAGCCCCAGGCTCCTCCATTCTTTGAGTCGTGGGCCTTGATGTCTGCCTCCTGGAGTCCAGCCAGCCTCTGCCCAGAGCCTAACGAGCTATCTTAGCCAACAAGAACAATGCCTCGGATGTGTGTGGGCCTGAGGCCGAGGCGGTGCACAGAGCCTCCCTTCACTTGCGGGCTTGCCCAGTGGGCAGGTGCTGGGTGTGGGGCTTGGGGAAGCATAGGAGGAGGCAAATTTAATGGTCCTCAGAGTGGCCATTGTCAGCTCTCCACCTGGCAGGGGCTACACAGAGCGCCTCAGTGCCCTGGCGCCCACCTGGCCCCCTTCACAGGCATGATGCCTGCATGCGGTGGCACTGGGCCATTTTCCTGGGGTGGGGGAAAGATGCCCTTTTATTCACTCAGCAGCAACTCTGCCAAGGTTGGTTAAGCACGCGTGGGGCTTGTGACACGAGAAAGAGAGGAAGAGAGAGAGGCAGAGAGATGGAGAAGGAAAGATGCCAGTTCCCCTCACCCATGAACAATAGCGACAACTTCATTCACATGATGATAGCAACTCTTTCATAATGACAGCCATGACTACCACTTTTTTCAACCTTCCAATGTGCTAAGTGTTTTACATGCATTGTCTCATTTAATCCTCAGAACTACTCTGTCATGTGGGGACTGTTGCTTTCTACATTTTGCAGATGGGGAAACTGAGGCTCAGAGACAGAAGTACACACACGCACAAACACACTGAGAGAGGCTGATGGGTCTGGGATTCACACCCAAGTCTGTCTGATATGAGCCCCATTAACTACTAGCTCTATTTTATTTTAGGTGACGTTAAGAGCATTCTAAATACCTTATTTAATTTTCACAATAAAATGAATTCACTCATGAATTCATTCATTCATCCATACCCTCATATAGCTGTTCAACAAACACTCACTACAAACCCAGTGGCCGCCAGGTGCTTTGCTAAGGAACATGGAAGGTAATATAAAATACTCCAGAGTCCCTGCTTTTTCCTCTGTAAGGCACCCACACCTTTCTGAGGCTATGGAACCAGGGGCAAGGGCCACCCCAAAGTTTATCCTTCACCCCTGCCTACCCAGTCTGGGTTTTCCACTGGGCTTAAGATGACAAGATGCAACCTGGCCCAGTGACAATAACACTGGGTAAAATTTCAGTTTTTTTTTTGTGTGGCCCAAACACAAACTAAGTGTTTGGGGTCCAACACCCAAAGTGAGGGATGTCATGTAGAACCTATTTAGAGTCATATGGTCCTAAGCATATCTTTTCATGTTTTTTATAAACTTTTACTGAATGTAACTCACACAAAGAAAAATCCCCCCAGTTGTAAGAACACAGCTTGATGAAATTCCTCAAATGAGATCTGGATAAATAGCTACCCGATCAATATGCAAAACATTTCCAGCACACTCAAAATTTTTTGGTTTGCTCTCTTCATTGAATTCATTGGCTCATTATGCAACGTGTTCTCTTTTGTATCTGGCTTATTTCAGTCGACATTATATTTGCAAGATTTATCTACGTTGCTGCATGTAGTAGTAGTTCATTCCTTGTTTCTCACCGTGTAGTATTCCATTTTATGACAACACCACAATTTATTCATCTTATGGCTACCTCACAGTTTATCCATTTTACTGCTGATGGGCATTTGAGTTGCTTCACAGTTATTATTATGAATAGTACAACTGTAGACAATTCTTCTGTTAGTCCGCTCTCGCACTGCCACGAAGAATTACCCAAAGCTGAGTAGTTTAGAAAGAAAAGAGGTTTAATTGGCTCACGGTTCCATGGGCTGTACAGAAAGTATGGTGCCAGCATCTCCTGGGCTTCTGGGGAGGCATCAGGGAGCTTTCAATCACGGCAGAAGATGAAGCGGGAGCAAGCACATCACACGGCAAGAACAGAAACAAGAGAGAGAAGGGGGAGGTCCCAGACTCTTGTAAACAACCAGATCTGGCAGGAACTGACCGAGAACTCATTCTTCACCAAGGGAAAGACGCTAAGCCATTTATGATCATGAGGGGGGATCCGTTCCCACGATCCAACACCTGCCACCAGGCTCCACCTCCAACACTGGGGATCACATTTCAACATGAGATTTGGAGGGGACACATATCCAAACAATATCAATTCCATTCGGTGTTTTTGTTGTATGTGTATATTCATTTCTGTTAGGAATGTTCCCAACAGGATGCTGGTTGCAGGATATGGTACTTTTGTATTTAATAGATACTAACAAAGATTGAGTGCAAGTGTTCTGATTTTGATGAAGAATCCAGACAGCTGCTTTCCTATGATGTAGTAACCAGCAGAGCAACAGAAACCTAATGTTGTTTATATAAACACTAGTAGTAATTACTATTTTATTGCTGTTCTATGGGTCCTATCCTTCAGGGACTTGGGAATGAAGGGATGCGCTAAGCACTGAATGAATGGTTTGGATAAAAACCCAGACGCATGTGCACCCAAAGAGGCCAATCTGACATTATTATTCTAATACAAATTGTCATCTTCTGAGGGTCGACTGGCCATGCTTCATCCTTATTTTTGTATATGGATCATTAGTGGACATCTCATTATGCCCTCGAATGGGGATTGCTTCTCACAGCTTCCTCTTTAACTAAGCATGAAATGAGTGCAGGGGCTGGGCTCGCCTTTAATGAAGTTTCAAGGTGGCTGCCCACTCATGGGGGTTGGAAGCTCGAGGCTGGGGAGCAGGTTGTCCAGGCAGAAGGAGGAATGATGAGTGTCCCAGCAGACACCAGCAAGGGCTTTTCCATGAGAGCCAGCCTTAGGCAACCAGGCTTTAAGCTTGAGACAATGCCTCCTCCACTATTCCACCTGACCCCCTCTTGATGAGGAAGAGCTAAAGAAGGGTACAAAGATAAAATTGCGCAAATCTTCAGTAATCCAAAATGTAAATCTCTAAAGGATCTGAATGCATGTCCTCTCCCTGCAGAGCACTGAAGATGTCTATAGCTCCTATTCCATATGTTTGCTTCTTATTTTTTGTCCATCATATCTATGCTGTTTCTTCCTCCAGGAGTGCTTCACTCTCGGACACACTCACACATACACACACGCACACACACCCCTCACAATTGTCAGCACCAACATCTCTGTTTCCCAAATCTCTGATAATTCTATTTCAAGTTAAGTCTCCTGTTTCGTGTTTTGTTTTTGTTTCACAGATGCAAAGGAATTCTTATTCCAGAGTTGGAGAAATTGAGGCCCAGGGAGGAAAGGTGACTTGTCCAGTGTTACTCAGGAAGAAATAAAGATAACAACAAGAACAACAACAATAATATCTCCATAATAATCACTGAGCTCTCCCTGTGTGCATTAACTGATCTGAACATTCTACCACACATCATCTTATTCAATCCTTCTGTGCCAGGTTCTATTTTTGGGGGGGTCCATTTTATAGATATGAAAACTGAGGTTCAGAAAAATGAAATTGTCATCATGAAGCTTCTGAAGGCAGGCTTAGCAGTGTCCCTGGGTCTGTCCAAGGCCGGGGCAAGTGTCCTTAACCACTTCTCATGTCCTTGCTCCTCTGAGTCTTTCTCCGGGGTCTTTTCCCTGACACTGTCTTTCTTGTCCCCTTCTGGGATGGCTTCTCTTCCCTCTCTTTTCTGGTCCTTTTCCTTTGTGCACTCGACTTGTAACACCAGAATGACAACTCATTGGCCATAGCTGGAACAACACTGGTGGCCGAGATAATACAATATTGATCTTCCCACGGTAGACTCTGTGCCTTGTAACCGAGTGGAAGGGAGATTAATGCCGGGCCCTGGCAGATAGCAAACAGCATCTGTAAGGCAGCTTCTGTGACAGGCAGGATAACATGCTTTATTAGCCTCATGACAAGACGATGTTTTACCACATTTTTTGATCAGAGACTGGGAGATGTTAGCAGCAAAATATGTTTGGGAGGCAGTCACGCTGCATAAACAGCAAATGAAAAATAAAGGCAAGGACGGGAGCTGGTGTGTCGAAGATTGGGATTAACCTCAAGTTTCCAAAGGGACACAGAAAATGCAATGAATGCTCAGATCAGCAAACAACCAGGTTAGGGTTGCAATCTTGACCTGGGGCGGTGTTAGCAATACCTTCTCCCACTCCTGCTCTAGGTTTATGCATCCATTCAAGTTCCTGAGACCCTGCCAGAGAGCAGTGGGTTCTGCTAGTTCAAGCTCTGAGGGAGCCTTCTCCTACATGAGTAAAAGACCACGTGCAGCAGTATCTCCGGGGCTGATTTTTAAAAGGCAGATTTCTAGGCTTCATTCTGACCCACTGATGTAGGTGAGAGCAAGGTGTTTGCACTCTTACCAAGGACTCTAGATGAGTCTCAAGCCTGTTAACATTTAAGAACCACTGCCTTCAGGAGTTCTGGACATGGGGAAAATTACATCCCATAATACCCCCTAACCATGCCATTCCACCAGCACAGCATTGAACAGCATCATAGTTAATCATGTGACATTTTAAGCACTGTTTCATGTCAAGTGCAGAGTCACATCCATTGTCCTGTTTGATCCTAGAGCAAAAACTTTGCAGGGGAGAAATTATCCTTCTCACTTTATAGATAAAATAATTGAGGTTCAGAGAGGCTAAAGGGCTGGGCAAAAGCCCTCACATTGGGTAAATAAACCAGGCAGTATTTATTCCCTAACCCTTCTTCAGACACATCTTGCTTTCTGAAAATTTCCATAGGCCACTGGTTCTCAACTGAGGATAATTTTGTCCTCCAGAGGACATTTGGCAATGTCGGGAGAAAGTTTTAGTTGTCACAACTAGGGCAGTGGTGCTACTGGTGTATAGTGGGTGGAGGCCAAGGATGTTGCTAAACATCCTACAATGCACGGGACAGGCACCTTTCCCACAGCAAAGAATTATGCATCCCGAATGTCAGTTGTGCTGCGGTGGAGAGACCCTGGCCTATGTGCCCTCTGCTCCATCCCATCAGATTTATTCTGAGTTCATTGAGACGTCTCCAGGGAATTTTTGGCTTAAGGGATCTTATGATCAGATTAAGGTGCTAGATCCCCTGGCTACAGAAGAGGGAGTGTACTGGACTGGAGAAAGAGTCAAACCAGGAGACCAGTTTAGGAAGCTAATTTAACAGTTGCATGACCTTGGTCATGTTGCCCCTCCTTGCTGAACCTCAGTTTCCTGTTAGGTAAAGCAGGGGTGGAGGGGCTAGGCAAAACAAGATGCCTCTTAACACTTTAAAAATGTTCTATGATCTAATTCCATCTAATTTTCTGTTCATACCGGGTGACCGACTTCAGAAAGAGAGACAAGATCTGAGAGGCTGGCCCAGGTGGAGGACAAAGTCATTGTGCATGTTGGCCAATCCGTCTTCCCACCTCATCAGCCAGATTTGTTCCACATTAAAAAGGAAACTCCCGAGGCAGAGAATGCATTGGAAGGAAATTGGATTGGAATTTAATTGATGGCCTGGGCGATTTGCCACAGTCATTAAATTGCCCTGAAAAGCCAGCCCATTGTTCTATAGAGAGGCAACACGGCTTTGTTTGGATAGTGCCATGTGTATGAACTCAGTTTCTTCCCCACTGGGCCCAATGTGCGTAGAAGCCTCTCTTTGATGCCAATGGGCCAGATGCAGCCAGACTTCCTCTTCCTGTTGGTCTTTGGCACATCCTGATTGGGAGGGTCTTGAATTCAGCAAACCCTCTAACTCCTGCCTCTTAATTTCAGTCACCTTCCCTGCAGTCCTGGTGAGCTCTCTCATCTGACCTCAAATCCTTAAATCCCCTCCATGGATCTCCATTATCTATGCCAGCAATCCCCAAATTCACTATTCTATGGGCTATTGAGAAATATGCCTCAAAAGTTAAGTTTGAAGTGCTTTTTCTGCCTCTTGCATAATTAAAATGCCTACTTTCATGGTAGAGGCTCTGACAAGTCCTGCAGCAAAAAGAAAATGTGTTTAGCTTGGTTGAAGCTATGTTTCCCAAATAATTTACATAATGAATTTCCCCACGTCCCCTTTACCCAGAGCTCACTTATTTACATCTTGTAAAATAGTGTTTTGCAGAATTCCAGTTTGGGAAATATTGACCTATAAATGGAACTACAAAATCTTTAGCTTAGCATTCAAAGCTCTCTATAAAAAGGTCCTTGGCTATGTCACCAGCCTCATGTCCTACTTTCCAGCACTCATTTCACAGCCATATCAAACCCCTGGATACTTTCCGTGTTTTGAAAACTCACGTTTTGGAAGGGCAGGCAGGAAAACTTGGCAGTTACAGCCAAGCTTGGCATCACAGGATTAGTAAAGCCACTGAGGCACATTTTTTTGCCATTTCCTAGCAGTGTGAGCTTAAAGAGTTAACCATCGTGACCTCAATCTCCTCACCTGTGAAATGGGTATGAGAGCACCACCTCATATGGTAGTTGTGAGAATTAAATGAGCAGATGCAAGTAAAGAGCCTAGAACATAGTAAATAATAAATGTTAGCTCTTGGTTTAATTATATTACTATGACTCTGTACACACGATTTCCTCTGCTTAAAATACCTTCCCTCTAATTGGCCATCTGGTGAGGATGAGCCTCTACTCATCTCAGCTCTAACATCATTTCTTTGCAAAGCCTTCTTTAGATCCCTTTGATAGAAATAGGTGCTTCTTCCCCTCTATTCCAGCCGCCCCTTGCATTCATTCATTTGTTGCTTTCACCTTGCATTCATTCACTCACTTGTTGCTTTATGCATTTAATTCTGATTGAGCCTCTACTCTGCCTGCCACTTTATAGGTACTGGGAACACAGTGGAAACAGAACTGACC
Organism: Macaca fascicularis; assembly: GCF_037993035.2. Classification (NCBI taxonomy): domain Eukaryota; kingdom Metazoa; phylum Chordata; class Mammalia; order Primates; family Cercopithecidae; genus Macaca; species Macaca fascicularis. The sequence continues at coordinate 25,422,673 of NC_088384.1, forward strand.
TGGTCTCTGCCCTAAGTCTAGAAAGAAAGTCAGACTTGAATAAAGCAAGGCAAAGATGATGAGCTGCAACCAAGATGAGAGCTATGGGGACACTTACTGGGGCCTTGGTTTGTATTCTTGCTCCTAATATATTGCTTTTTATTTTATATTTTTTTAACACACAACACAAATGTTTCATGTAATAGTCACAAATCATCTCTGTGGGCCAAGCGGTCAACTCTGCCATCAAGGAGCCAGCAGTCGAGCATAGCACAGCCTCCGAGCCTCTTGCTCTGACTCCCATAAATTCCACACACACCCGTGTGCACTGTCCTTGTGAGCTGGTCCTGCCCAGCACCTTGGTGGCCTTGACTAGCTTGATAGGCTGCATACAGCTCATGTCCATGATGGCACAAGGCATTGGTCAGGTGGAGAGCCTTATATGTTGCATTATAATGACTTGTTTTCAGGAACATCCCCCCAGCAAACTGGGAGCTCCTCCAGGGAGCCAGACTGAGTTCTTGGACCATGGAAGATGGGACCAAAATATTTACTGAATAGGAAGAAGGCCTGGGAGTAGCAGAGGTTGGGAATGACCCTCATCTCCCCGCCTGCTCCTAGGACATCAAAGGCGTGTCTGCCTCTTGCCACCAACCACAAACCCGAGCCCTTAAGACGGAGAAGAGAGAATGACCTGGTTTATTCTATTTGAAGAACTCAGAGTTCCCAGTGCCCTGGGTGCCTCTTAGAGCTCCATTTTTATTTCTTAAAGAAAAATAATAAACCAGGTTAGCTCTAAAGAAGATGGATAGGAATGAAGGCAGGCTAACAGGCGGTCTGCAGCTCTCTGAGGTGCTTTCCTTGTCAGTTCCAGTGAGAGGAAGAGAGAAAAGACACGATTCTTCAAATAGCTCTTCTCTTTTTGGGGAATATGTAATCGTCTCAATTAAAACACAGACCAGAATATTTAATGGCATGGAAATTGATTTTGATGCTATTTAAATAATTTCCCCCTAGAGTAGACGGGTATTACTTGGCCTAATTTGATGGAAGCATTCATTTTTTTTCTCAGCTCAGAACTTGTGTGAGGGAGGTTCTGTTCACACAAGGCAGATCTGAATTCCTATCAGGCTCAGAGGACTTTTCCGGGTTACCAGAAGAGGACAGAGCATAAGCTAAGGCAATTCGGGTTGACAAGAGAAGTGCACAGTGTGGTGTAAGGAAACTTGCCCCAGCTATGACATCATTACCTCCTCCCAGGATAAGTTTTCATGATGCCCAGCCATAGGGAGGAGCTTCCAGAAACTGGGGAATATAGGATCTTGCTGTACTGTTCGAAATGTCATTAAGAGTGGGGGCTAAAGGGGGAGAGATCAGAGATAGGTTGCCCTGCCTATAAACTTCCTCCACCCCTAAAACACATCTAGTGCAACATGAATGTACTATAACCTGCAGAATATCCCCATGTTATTGTCTCTAAGTTGCTTTTCTTGGAAGAAGATACAAGGAAGGGAGGAAATAAACTCATATTTGCTGCTTGCTAGGCACTTGCAGAAGCTCCATAAAAACTCCAAACTTCACGTCCCAATCATTTCCCCTTCTTGTGATAACAGAAAATCCGTGGGTTTAAAGCAGGAGTTGGCAAACTACAGCCCATTGGCCAAATTTGACTTTCCTCCTGTTTTTGTAAATTTAAGTTTCATTGGAACATGGTCCTGCTTCTTCTTTTTATGTATTGTGTAAAGATGCTTTCATGCAGAGTTGAATAGACGCCCCAGAGACTAAATAACTATCAAAGCCTAAAATATTTACTATTTGACCCTTTAGAGAAAAAGTTTGCCAATCCCTGGCAAATATCTGTCCCTTTAGAGAAGTATAAACATACGATATTACCATGTATTTTAATAGATAAACTTTAAAAAGGTCAAATTTTGATAATTTCATGGGTTCTATCTAATGACCCAATTTGGCATTAAATCCTGGAAGTCATACAGCTTGTTTCATCCATCTTCCTCATGTGTATTTGCATAGTAAATAGAACTGAAGCTCAGAGAGTTTAAGTGATTTGCCCAAGGTCACACAGCTGCAAAATGACAAGATCAGTACACAAGCCCAGGGGCCCAAGTCGAAGCCCCACAAGCTTTTCCTGCTCCCTGTGCCTCCTACCAGAAAGAGCCCTGACAAAACTTGTGCTCTATTGTCAGCCTCAGAACCCTCATAGTTAGCAAATATTCATATTCCCCCATGCAGTACTTGCCCTAGCAAATGCAGCCTCAGAATCTGTCAAGAATCCAGAATTGGAGTGACCCTGAGTTTACTCTTTGTGTTGCTAACACCAAGTTTTGTGACTGGAATCCTTCATCTGAGAGATGGCCAAAGATAATCTTAGCTGTCCATGTTGCAGGGTTTACACGCTCCTCAAAAGCAATGGGGGTGGGGGTGTGGTTTCACACACGAGATAGAGGGAACATCGCTAGAATTGCAAAGACCACTCTACTTTCTGGCTGGAGCTTCGAGAGGCATTAAAAGTGGAAGCAAAAAGATCAGTTCAGGTGAGAGATGATGAGGCATGGTTAGCTGTGGGGACTAAAAGGTGAACAAGATTTAAAATAGATCTGTTTAGAGTCAAGAGGTGTTGGGATTGAGTTAACTAGAGAGGGGAGAAGGCTAAGAGAAGGAGGAGATCAAGGAGGATGCCCAGGCTTCTGCCTGAGCAACCAGGTGGAGTGGAGACTTTCCCGAACTGTAAGTGCCGAGTAAGGACCAGCTTGCGGAAGATCAGATTTGCCCTACAGGTCACTGCCTAAAAGGGAAACTGTCTATCTCAGATGATTGTTGGGAAGTGGGACAACATTTGTGCAGAGCTGAACATACAGTCTGTATTCCTTAAATGTGTGATTTGAGAAGATAAAAGGATGTCAACAAAGGCATTATGGCAGGATGGAAAGAATGTGGGTTTTGGAATCACTTTTCATTCAAATCCAGCATCTTCCACTTACACACGAAGTGATCTTGGATGCTTTATTTTACTTATCTGAGTCTTGATGTCTCATCCAGGGATATCGAGACATGAACGAGCAGACACGGGGCTAAGTGCACTTGCATATCTCCGTTAGCCTTCACATGCACCCTGATGGGTGGGGGCTACTTCTGCCAGGCTTGTTTTACAGATGAGGACAAGAAGGCTCAGAGAAGTAAGCATACTTGCCCCCATGTTACACAGCAAGCAGTGGTATTGGATTTGAAATGCAGGACTGTAAAGTCTGCAGGTAATAACTTTCCCCTCCTGGGGGAAAGAGTTGTGGAAATGAATCCAGGGGAAGACCTAGTGTGGTATGTGGCACCCGGTAGACCATGGGAAGCATGAAAGTGCTGAGTGATACCAAGAGTCCTTTCCATAGGAATTTAGGGGAACCAGGGCTAGGTGCTCATGGGGGCTTCTTTGTGGAAATGACATTAATTCTGAGACTGAATGGTAGTCAATATAGCAGGGCAAGACCATGGGAAGAAGGAAAAATGGATGTAGCTGCTCAAAATAGGAGCTTAGTGATTTTGTGAATTGAAAAGAAGTCAAAGTTCTCAGTCCTGTGCTCAAACCATTTCCTCATCGTTGTGATCCCTTTTGAAAGTCTAGTGAATTCATATTGGTCTCCTTTTAGGGACCAAGACTTCTCTTGATAAAGAATTTGAGCTTCATGTTCTGGGCTTTCAGAAGTTCCCCCATCAACCTACGCACGTGCTGGTCCTCCTTTTCCCCTCTGGCTAGTCTTTCTTACCTGGATTTCAGGTTCTCAGCTTAAGCATCACCTCCCTGGCTTTCTAGACTAGTTCTGTCACCCATTACAAGCTCCCTGTGCTGGTAACACTTACATCTGTCCTTCACACTAGGAAAGAAGTCTGAGAGTGGGAATGGTATCTGCGTTTACAAAACCAGCGCCGGCAGCTGCAATATGGGCACGTAGAAAAGGCTATGTACTAAATACTTGGATGAAAGAATGAATGAATAAGTTTGTGTGTTACATCCTGGTTCCTAATCACATCTGGATTAATATCTTTCTCTTTTTCCTCTCAAAGATTTCTGCAGATTTACATGAGGAGATCTGCTGCAGTTGAGTCTCACACCTACCATACATGTTCTTCTTCTCACAAGAAGGGTCATGTATTTCTTTTTAAAAGAGATAGATGATAGATAGATACATAAATAGATAAAATATATCAATATATAAAAGATGCATATATCTTTATATATCAATATAAATATATATTTGTTTATATATCAATATATTAACTATAGATAGATAGATAGATAGATTCCCATTATACCGCTGGCCACCAGATTATTTCCAGAATTCTTTTATCTAATAGAACTTACTTGCTACCCGGGAAACAAGAGAAAACCCAAATGGTTTGACTAAGCTTTCAAGACCTTCTAGGGCTGGGTCAAACAAACCCCTTATTTCCCTCTGATTCCCAGTCGTGTAGGCTAACTCTTCCTCACTTCTGGTTGATCACTCAGCTGAAATCCACTGGTCTCCTCTGTTGCTCCTCCTTGACCAATCCCACCTCCTCCTTAAAGCTACCTCCAATCACCTCAGTCCAATCTGACTTTTCTGAAATACCCGCATCCGTTTTGTCTGAACCACGCTTTTTATTATTTTATCCCCATTTTTTTCATGCTTATCTACCCTCCCAACTCTATTCTTTCAAAGGAGAGACCTCGTGTTGGCCAATTTTGTCTTCTTACAGCACCTGTACTTTATGCTTAGTAGGTACACACTGCTTGTCTCCTCTGTGTAACAAACATTTCTCCGGTAACTCCTTGTTCGTTGTCTGTCTTCCTCATTAGATTATGAATTTCACAGGGTTAAGGACTATGATTCATCTCTGTATCCTCTGTTTCCTGAATCCATGCAATATAGTAAGTGGTCGATAAATGTTTGTTGAAGCAAACAAAAATATAAAGTGGGCAAAAGACACCCTACACAACAAATGGTGCCGGGATAATTGGCAAGCCACATGTAGGAGAATGAAACTGGATCCTCATCTCTCACTTTATACAAAAATCAACTCAAGATTGATCAAGGACTTAAATCTAAGACTTGAAACTATAAAACTTCCAGAAGATACATCGGATAACCCTTCTAGACATTGGCTTAGGCAAAGACTTCATGACCAAGAACCCAAAAGCAAATGCAACAAAAAGAAAGATAAATAGGTGGGACTTAATTAAACTAAAGAGCTTCTGCTCAATAAAAGGAACAGTCAGCAGAGTAAACAGACTACCCACAGAATGAGAGAAAATCTTCACAATCTATACATCCAATGAAGGACTAATATCCAGAATCTACAATGAACTTAAATAAATTAGCAAGAAAAAACCAAACAATCCCATCAAGAAGTAGGCTAAGGATATAAATAGATAATTCTCAAAAGAAGATATACAAATGGCCAACAAACATATGAAAAAATGCTCAACATCACTAATGATCAGGTATATGCAAGTCAAAATCACAAGGCAATACCATCTTACTCCTGCAAGAATGGCCATAATAAAAAAATCAAAATATAATATACGTTGGCATGGATGCAGTGAAAAGAGGACACTTCTACACTGCTGGTGGGAATGTAAACTAGTATAACCACTATGGACTACAGTGTAGAGATTCCTTAAAGAACTAAAACTAGAACTACCATTTGATCCAGCAATTCTACTACTGGGTATCTACCCAGAGGAAAAAAAGTCATTATATGAAAAAGATACTTGCACACACATGTTTATAGCAGCACAATTTGCTGTTGCAAAAATATGAAACCACCTCAAATGCCCATCAATCAATGAGCAGATAAAGGAATTGTGATATATATATAATATATATATATACACTATCAATTATATATATAATGGATATATAATATATAATATCAATTCTTTCAAAAAGAATTGCCTCAATTCTTTCCAAAATTGTCATATGTATATATGATGGAATATTACTCAGCCACAAAAAGGAACAAATTAATGGCATTCACAGCAACCTGGATGGAACTGAAGACTATTATTCTAAGCATAATAACTCAAAAATGGAAAACCAAGCATCATATGTTCTTATCATAAGTGGGAGCTAAGCTATGAGGATGAAAAGGCATAAGAACGATACTATAGACTTCAGGGACTTGGAGGAAATAGTGGGAGGGGGTGAGGGATAAAAGAGTACAAATTGCGTTCAGTGTATACTGTTCAGGTGATGAGTGCACCAAAATCTCACAAATCGCCACTGAAGAACTTACTCATGTAACCAAATACCACCTGTTCCCCCCCAAAACCTATGGAAATAATAGAAATTTTAAAAAGTAAATGTTTGTTGGATGTATTCAAATGCATGCCTCAAACTGACGTTTATCTTTGCATTGTGTAGAATTTATTCCTCTATTAGGTTAATAATAACCTTAAGCATGCCAAATCACGATATGGGAGGGCGGAGTTGTAATGATTTCCCCACTGAAGTTCCCAGAGGGAAAATCAATTTGTAATTGGTGGAAACATAATCAAACGTTCATAAAATTAGATCCCTACATAGTCACACCTAAATCGTGGTTCAATTTTTTTCTTTAATAGCACGTAAATCACAAGTTTTTCATCAATAAATTAGGAGAAATTATGAGCTCTGGGAGGTGTGACAGATATGATTGACATTCCAGGATTAGAAGGTGGCCCTGCAAGCAGCCCAGAACACAATGGCATTTCAGCACAGCGGACAGCACCCCGCATGGGTGCCTCCTTTAAATACTTGAGCTATTCATGTGGTGGATGGCGACCTCAGCAGATCATGCCCTTACGAGCTCCGACACCTGTGTTAAGAAACCTCGGGGTATCTCTCCAAGTTGAGTCTCCTGTCTGCCCTCCTGACCCCTTTATTCTCCCACGATCTTTCCTGCTGTTTCAATATTTGTACTCAGTTTTTGCCTCTTACCGATCTTGTTGAATTTGTGCTTTTGCTTTTTCTTGGTAGGCTGAGTTGAAAAGGAAAACTAGTTGGAGCAGAGTAGCCTCCCAGCTGCTATTACATGGGTTCCTCACCTTTCTCTCCTCCTCGGATTGCCCTTGAAGGCTGAACTCTATTTTGAAATCATTACTATAGGTACATGGGCTATTTTTGCCTCAATTCTTTCCAAAATTGTCAAGGACAGAGAGAGATATCAACAATTATTATCCTGCCTCTCTTGGTGCTGACCATTTCATCCTCACCTTCTCACCCCAACCTTACCCCAAAGCTCTTTTCTTTCTCTCATTTGGGATGAAAAATATTTTTCTTCTCATTTCAGCTATTGTGGTAGTCCTAGCGCAAGTCAGAAATCTGAAAATCTCACATTTCTGCTCCCTCTTTATCCAGTCAATCCCAAAGTTTTGTTCGTTTTTAAACTTAATCATTTCCTTTACCGCCATTGGGCCATGTCCACTAGCCCAAACTAATATCATCTCTTCCTTAGATGATTACAACGGTCTCTTCACTAGTTGCCCCGACTCCAATCTTTCCCTCCAAAAGATCCTCCTTCCATGATGATTTTTCTAAAATTCAAATAGGACCATATTATTCCCCAGCTTAAAATCCTTCAGATTTCCTCCCTCAGAATAGGTCTGACGTTTTCAAACATTGTGTAAAAGGCCCTTCAAGTCCATCCAGGTCTGCACTTGCAGCCTCAACTCCTTCACTCCCCTTCTTACCCCAGATCCTTTATAATTCAGTTACAGAGAACTATGTATCATTTTTTTAGATAGATATGATATATAGCATAGTGATTGGAAATACAGACCCAACAGTCAGACTGCAATAAATACTGCAATTTGCTAGTGGTATGTAATATCATTGTACCCAAATTTCCTCATTTAAACACAGAAAATAATATAGTAGGTTAATGGGATAATTCACACAGGAGGTCTCCACATGGTGCCACTTTAATTATCATCAAATGTACTGTTTTCTCTGTCCTTGGTTCATGCTGGTGCTTTTGCCCTTTCTTTTGCATCTGGTTAATTGCTAGCTTGTCTTCAACTCTCAATTCAGGCATTGCCTCCTCCAGGAAGCCCCTTTGGATTCTGCAGCTGGGGTGATGACTCCCTGCCCACTTCTTACACTGTCCTGTAACCATTCCCATGTCTGACACGCTACATGACTATGAGCAGCGTCTTTCCTTTCTTCATCCTCAGTGCCTGTGCGGTGCCTGATGTGGGGTTGAAACTCGGGGAGCACCTGTTGAATGAATGGATATGTAAGAAACTTACTCTTCTATGCGTCTTTGTGTATTTCAAAGGTAGAGGCTATACCTTCTCTTCTGGTCTCTCCTCCATAGCTCTCCACCCAGATCTGGGCAGAGTGGATGCTCACAAAAGACTGTTTAGTTAGAATGAATCGGAGATGACAGACTCATTCCGGAGTCCTCTCGTGGCCATCTTGATAGAGGGAAAGGGCGGCTGGCTGGCAGGAGCACGCAGATAAAGCGGGCCAGAGTTGGTATAAGCCATTTATTCTTCTGAAAGAATTAAAGCTAATCTTTCATGAGCAGTCTGGTCGGATTCTCATTTCGAATACAGATGCTATCAGGGTCTTAGATGTGATAAAGTCCCTGGGGTTTCTACAAGACTCTGAATGCTGTCTGGAGTTAAATGCCTGTTCTCCTCCAAGCTCCAGCAACTCCCTCCAGATCACTGAGTGACAGACACCTGGCTGCAGGGAAAAGCCAGGTTCTCCTTACAGCCTGGAGTAATGGGGATAGGACAGCCTCTGTATGACCTGTTCTCTCTCTTCATGGCTGTCCCTCTTTAGTCCTCAGACCTCAGTGTAAATGTCACCTCCTCAGAAGAGCCTTCTCCTGCCACCTTAAATTAAGAAATCCTTATAATTTTACTGATGCCTTTGATTACTGGGAGCTCCCTGAGGGCAGGAATCGTCCATCCAGTCTGCCATTACATTCTTCTTATCAACACAGTACCTTGTACTTAGCAAGTTTTCAATAAATATTTATGGAGGAAATTAATAGACAGGAAATAGGAGTGTTGTGAGATGCTAGAAAATAATTTCATTTCTCCGGCTTGTTTCCTCTCCTGTAAAATGAGAAGTTAAATGGGATTTTGTAGGTTTTTTCCCCAGATCCATCATCTATAAGCTTATAGGAATGAGATCAAGATAAAAGTATTTTGCATTGGGTGCTTCTTTTCAAAGACTAGAGCTTGCTTAGGTGCATTTACCTAGATTGGGGTTACTTAACCTCAATACAATTGAAATTTGGGCTGGATAATTCTTTATGATAGGAGACTGTCATGTGCATTGTAGGATGTTTAATAGCATCTCTAATCTCTACTCTCTAGATGCCAGCAGTAACCCCACCCCACCTCAGTTGTGACCATCAAAAACATCTCCAGACATTTTCATATGTCCCTTGGAGAGCAAAATTGCTCCCGCCCCTGTTGAAAACCACTGGCCCAGACCATGGTGGCTCTGATGATCACGCTCAGGAGTCTACACTTGCTCCTGCTTCGAATCTAACCTGAACGTTCTCTGCTGCAACAGGAGCATGTTTCCTCTTGAAGGAATCTCAGCAGATGACAAACTCCCTCCATGGCAGTAGATGTCAGGCCTGAGTGAGCATCAGAACCCCAGGGAGGGCTTGTTAAAGCACAAATGCCAGGCCCCACCCCCCAAGTTTCTGACCTAGTAGGTCTGTGGAAGGGTCTGAGATTTTGTATTTTTAACAAGGTCCCAGGTGATGCTGATGCTGCTGGTCCAGGAACCAGGCTATGAAACCAGTGTCTTATGGCAGTGGTTCCCAGTCCTGGAAGTCCACGAGAGTCACCTGGAGAGCTTTTACCAATCCTTATGCCTGGGCAACACCTCAGTGCGCTGCATCAGCCTCTGGGGTGGCACTGAGGCATCTGTGTCCTTTAAAGCTCTCCAGGTGATTCCAATGTTTCAGACAAGGTTGAGAACTTCTGTACTGTGGCACAGAGCAAGCCATGGGTCTCTTCTATGTTTTCTACATTCTGTGTGCATTCGAAAAGAGACCTTTGACCATTTTGGCTATGGGGAAATACTGGAATGGAGGAATCTTGCTTTTCATTCATGTGGTGGTTTCCTCCTCACTCAGGTGGCCTCTTATCCGCTTCCTTTGTTCATTTATTAGCTTATCTCCTTGTCCCCATATTCCTTTGTTATTTATTCTTTCATGCACACATCCCTGGCATCCCTGAATACCCCTCTAGCTTATCTGCCTTTCATTCCTACCTAGTCTCTTATTGAAATTTGGGCTTACCTCTCCAACTATTTGCTCATGCTCCTTCCCATTTTTATCTTTGCTCATTTCTCCTTTTGTGAGCAGAGAGGGCAGGAGAAGGATGAATAAGGCAACAGGTCTTCATACATAGAACTCCCTTCCTCTTCCCCACCTTCCTTCCTAATCTTCCTTTGAACTTCAGCTTAACCGTCACTCCCTTGATCTCCCAGGGCAGCCTAAACCTCACTCAAGTGCTCTTCCAACACCAAAGATCTCACAGATGTAAATTTACAATGATTTTAAATGGGCTGATGGCTGCTTGTCTGCCCCACGTGGCTGTCTGCTCCACGAAGGCAGGGGCCCTATTTATTTCACTTTTATTGGATTCCTAGTGACTAGCACCAAGCCTTCCCTGAGCAGGTGCTCAACTCTGCGAGGTCAAATAGACAACTGCTGCATGTTACCCCCTCCTTCTGCCTCTAGGGATGCTTTTGCTCTGCTGGAGAAAGCAGACATGGAGATGACAGCTCCAAGACTCTTTTCCCAGCAACTGTGAGCTGGGATGAGTTCTGAGATTTCCTAGTAGAGATACGAACAGGCCTAATTCCCTCTATCTTGGTAAAAATTATCCTCAGGAGTCATGAAGGATTTCTCGGGGTGGCCTCAAGTGCTGGCATTTTGATTCAGGCTCACAAACCCCACAGAAAGTCTTTCTCTTCCATGTAGTGGGCAAGGGAGACTTCTGTTAGCCATCTTCTTTGTTTGGAGACACCACTTTGAAATCTCAAATTGTCTAACATTTACACAGCAGAGGGGATTCTCCTCTGTCAAGGCCACCCAGATTGGAAAACTGTGGGGGGTTATCCCAGGCCTCCTTCAAGCATTAACCAGGCTCCCAAGGGAAGCAAAGGGCAAGTGTATAAATGCAGATGCCTGGGCCTTAGATAGATAAGTCTTAAGATGCCTTCACATCCTATGGTTATGGAAAAATAGGCATTGGAGTCTTGCATTGGTGTTTTCATGGGTGTGTACTCATCTCCAAATCCATCAAATTGCATGTAACAAATACCTACACATTTTGGTATGCCTGTTACACCTCAATAAAGTGGTTTTAAAAAGAGAGAATTCTAAAGTATTCTTTAGAACTGTTCTTCACAATGTATCCCAGGTTGGCTCCACTGGAGGCTCCTTTATCCAAGGAAACTGGAAACAATGACTTGCTCATCAACAATGAGCTAGGACCAGGTGATAGAATTCTGAGGACAGGAAACAGCCCTGAAATTCATGCCTGGAGACACCCACTCCTTAACAAAGAGAGCTGTATAGGATATCCCCCTATCCACTGTCTTGGTAGCTGTCCACTTAGCTTAGCTTGCTGGGGTTGTATTCTAGACCCTCCTCATTAAGACCCCTGACACTCACCCTCCAGTAGGACAGATGCTCAATTCCTCTGGTCTCACTGCTAGTAGAGAGGAAGAATTAATGGTGATAGTACTGTCTGTAGAGGACTCAACAAATGCTCAGCACTCTGTTGGGTGTTTTACATGTGCTATTTATTTATTTTTAAAGACAGGATCTCACTTTTTCACCCCAGCTGGAGTGCAGTGTCACAATCATAGCTCACTGCAGCCTCAAATTCCTGGGTTCAAGTAATCCTTCCACTGTGGCCTCCCAAAGTACTGGGATTGCAGACTCGAGCCACTGCAGCTGGCCTACATGTGTTCATTCTCTTTGACATTTTTCCTTTCCTCCCTCCTTGTCTCCTTTCCTGCTTCCCTTCTCCTTCTTCTGTCCCTTTCCCTCCTCACTTCGCCTCTTCCTTTTTTTTTTTTCAGTGCTAGCTATAATGAGCATCTTTGTGTATACAACTTTTGCTACAGTTGAATCCATCTTCAAGCAGAAATTCCCTGGAATGAAATCCTTTGGTCAAAAGGCATGAACAATTTTACCGCTCTAGCTGAACAGATTTGCCACGTTGCTTTCCTAAGGGGTCTTTCAAATTACAAAGCACCTGAGCTTACCAATGTTCTAATAACCTTGCCAACACCAAGTGTTATTGGTTTAAACATTCTAAGCTAATTTAGCTGGTGTAATGTGGTCCCTCAAGGGTAGTTTCAGGTGCATTTACTTGACCTCTACGAAGGATGAACATTTCCCATGAGTTTTCCACTTGTGTTTCATCCTTGGTGAGTTATTTAATTATACATTCTGTCTATTTATGTTTTGTGGTCCAGATTTTTAAGATTAAAGCTTTGAATGAATTATATTATAAACTCATGCTTATAAAATATTTTTTCCTCATTATCACCCATCCCAGGAGCCTTTTAAGATGATTTTTGCATGAAAATTTAATACTGCAGATATACTGTATACTTATTTATATACTATAGGAGATCTGTGTTTTATACATGCACAGGAACTTAAGCACCAATTTTTGTCCCTTTGGGGGCAATATTGTCCTCATTGAGAATGTATACAGTAAACTAAATTTAACTAAATAGTTCAACTAAATAATAATGTACTAATGATAAAGAACCAAATAATAATTGAACTAACTAAATAAACTAACTCCAACAAGCATTTTCTGGGCATCTATCATGTACAAACAATGAGTTTAGCACTGTGGGTTTAAAAAGTGAAGTCAAGAGCCCTGATGTATTTTCTTCTAGGACTTTTAATGCAAACAGGTGAAAAAGTTGAGAAAGGACATTGCAAATGGGGGGTAAAAGGAACAGCCTAAATAAGGGTCTAGGGACAGTCAAAAAAACCAACTAAATATCATCAGCAGCAGCAGCCGTACCACCAACAATAAGGGATGCCAGAGGCAGGGCAACAGACACATTTTACGCAGGAGTGGAGAACTGGAGCCAAAACTACACTGGTGACGCCCTTCTGCTGCATAAGAAGGGGTATCCTGGTGGTCAAAGAGAAGCCTAGGAGCAGGAAGACCTCGTTCAAAGCCAGATGTGTAATTTACTTACACTGTGATTCTGGGCCAGCCACATCATTTTGGATTTCAAATTTATAAAACGGAGGAGAATAATGATACCCACCCCTCTAGGGAGATGTGAGGATTAAATGAAATAATTCACTCTCAACTCTTTTTCCCAATGCCTGGCCCAGAGGTAGGACCCAAAGACTGTTTGCTACCATTATTAATATTACTCTTTGTTGAACTTAAAGCAGAACTACCATTTGACCTAGCAATCTGGTTAGGTTACTGGGCATATATCCAAAAGAAAATAAGTCATTCTACTAAAACGACGCATGCACTTGCATGTCCATTACAGCACTATTCACCATAGCGAAGACATGGAATCCACCTAGGTGCCCATCAATCATGGATTGGATAAAACAAATGTGGTACATATACACTGTGAAATACTATGCAGCCATAAACAAAGAACAAAATCATGTCCCTAGCAGCAACATGGATACAGCAGGGTGCCATTTTCCTGTTATCCTAAGTGAGTTAACTCAGGAACAGAAAGTCAAATAGTGCATGTTCTCACTTACAAGTGGAAGCTAAACATTGGATACATATGTACATCAAGATGGTCGCAATAGACACTTGGGCTACTAGAGGGAGGAGTGAGGGAGGGGGACAAGACTGAAAACCTAAAGATTGGGTAATATGCTCAGTACTTGGGTGATGCGATCATTCATACTCCAAACCTCAGCATCATGTAATATACCCATGTAACAAACCTGCACATGTACCCCATGAATCTAAAATAAAAGTTGAAATAACTATATATGTGTGTGTATATATATATGTGTATATATGTATATATGTATGTATATACATATATTCATGTATGTGTATGTGTGTGTGTGTGTATATATATACACACACACGTATGTTTCTTTGTCAATTTTGAGAACTTCATCTGTATGCCATCAAATATCTGAGGTGGGGAAAGATTCTGCAAAGAGGTTTTACAAGGATCTTGGGAAGAGTCTGAACTTCAGATAGAGAACCAAAAATAAGTGCATAAATCACTGAAAAACTAAATTACTTCCTTTCTAGGGTTAGGTTACCCTTTTCTTAGCCCAATCCTTTCCTTTTTTCATTCTCTAGTCCAGCTTCTTAAATTTGAGTGTGCGCACAAGACACCTGGGGACCTTGTTAAAATGTAGACTCTGACTGGGTAGGTCTGGGATGGGATCCAAGAGTCTGCATTTCTAACTAGCTCCCAGGTGCTGCTGCTGCTGCTGTTCACAGACCACCCTTGGAGTTATGTTGCCCCAGTGAGTTTAAATAGGGGTGGGGTGGGGGTGATCTCAGAACTCAAAAGGCATCCAGGGAGATGCATGGGGAGGAGGAGGGAGTGGGCCGGACACCCCCACTTACTTCCAGGGGGATGTGTGGCCACACACAGGACCACTCCTTTGCTCTATCAGGCAAGACTTGAATGTGTGTTGGGAGATAGATGTCCACCCTGGCTCAGGGACTGTCAGTCTACCTGGCCCTGGGGTGAGACACCTCCATTTCACAAATACCACTGAGCAGTTGCCATAATGACATCCCCTTTTCAGGGGCACTGATTCTGTGCAGGCACTTTGCTGCCTTACCAAAGATCCCCCTAGCAGCCCTAAGCAAACAAGATGGGATTTGAATAAAAAACTAAGTCCAAGCCTCCTCCCACCACCCCAAACACACAAACCCAAGATGCCTGACTTTCTCCAGCTCCCCTTCAGTCTTTACAGGCCCTGAAGTAGCTTCTGGCGCATGCAGAGTGTACATAAGTGTACATTATGTACAAGTCATTATGTTTCCTTAATCTGATTACAATGAGGTAGGAATGTCATCACTCACATTCTACAGATGAAGACATTGTGGCTTAAGGAGACAGTACGATGATGTCGACACTGGAAGCATTCTGAATATTTGGTGTGACTTCTATACAGTACCTGGCACACAGTGGGTTCTGATGCTGGGCTGTCATCAGGGACTCGTCCAGGTATTGCAGCTTTTCCTTGTCCCTGCCCTGCAGTCCTCCAAATGCACCCTGAACTCTGTCCAGCCTGGCTCTCTATGATGGAGGTACAGACAGAACTCTATCAGTTAGAGTCAGGTGACTACCTGGACACTCTCTGGAGGCTGAGGGCAGGCAGGGACATCAATGGGACAGCCCAGGTCAGCGTGGATTCTAATGATGATGGTGTCAATGTGTGATCATCTGGAGACCACTTAAGTGCCTGCTTTGCATGGATCATCTTGCAGAATCTGTCTAGTGGGATGTGAGATTTCCGCTACATCATCACCATTTTATAAAATCCCAAAGCCTAGAAAGGATATATTAGTTTCTGAGAGCTGCCACAACAAATTACCACCATCTAGCTGGTTTAGAATAACAGCAATGGATTCTCTCACGGTCCTGGAGGCTAGAAGTCCAAGGTCGCAGTGTCAGCAGGGCCATGCCTTTTCTGTAGGCTCCAGGGAAGACTCCTTCCTTGTGTCTTTCAGTAGTGGCAGCCCCTGGCAATCCTTGGTGTTCCTCGGCTTGCAGTTGCATCACTCTCATATCTGCCCCCATCATCACATGGCATTCTTCTCTGAGCGTGTCTCTCTGCATCTCCCCATGACCTTCTTAGGAAGACACCAGTCATTGGACTTAAGGCCCACCCCAATCCAATATGACCCCATCTGACTAATTACATCTGCAAAGACCTTATTTCCAAATAAGGTTACATCCTGAGCTTTTCGGTAGACATGAATTTGGGGAGGGTGGGGACACTGTTCAACGCTGTACAGAGGAGGAATGACTTGCCTGAAGAAGCAGCAGAGCTCAGTGTCGATCCCAGATTCTGTGAAGCCCAAGTCCATGCCTTTTTTTTAAGCGATTTTCTTCATAACATCATTAGGACCTATCTGCCCTACAAATGTCCTTTGTTTACTTGAATCTTAAGTGTGCCAAGTGTGGGCAAAAAGAACACGGCCAGGCAGTCATTTCACATCATGAGGTGAGGGTCTGGGGTCTTCCTATTCATATAACAGAGTCTATCTCTACCTCTCAATTCAGACAACAATAAAATGGCACACCCTTGATATTTGCAAAGCCTTCTAGAGTTTGCAAAGCACGTTCGCACCCGGCACTGTGAGAATGACCTCTCAAGAATTTCACATAGTTCAAATTGTCACCCCCATTTATCTGACGGAAACATTGAGACCCGGACGGTGCCATAAGGAAATGCATTAGAAGATGGGTTGGAAGTTCCAAAGTACTGTGCTAATGAAGGGGGTTATTAATAACTCTAATTAAGAGCAGCAACAACAATGCTAATCGTCTCTACCCATTACAGATTCAATTCTATGCAATAAACATTTCCAGGAGCAGTGCTATGTACTCAACAAATATTATGTCATTTAATTCAATTAACAGCAACCACCCAGGAGAAATGTTGTGGGATTAATTGACTCAATTGCAAGGAGGAGCAGTAGCGGGTTTGAAACTTTGTACTTTTGTACTTGGAAATACTTTTTTTTTCCTTTGGGCATTGGTGAGTAAAAAAAGAAGACAGAAAGTCTGGAGTTAGAGGAGAGAAAATGACTTTTCCACTAAGACAAATATGAGAGGGTCTGCTTCTACCTTCTTCTCTAGATAAATGACTAGAGGGTCTTGGGATTAGAAAGCAGTATGCCCCATTCTCTTCCTTCTATTTCTTTCTTTCTTTTCTTCCTTTCAACAAATGTGAGGGTCCATCACATTTTCAAATACTCAGATTGGGTTAGGGTTAGGGTTAGTAACACAATGTGGACTAAATCTGTAGTGGGTAACAGAAGGTGTCTTTCCTTCGTTTTTTTTTTTTTTTCTTTTTGAGACGGAGTCTTGCTCAGTCGCCCAGGTTGGAGTGCAGTGGTGCGATCTCGGCTCACTGCAACCTCCACCTCCCCAGTTCACGCCATTCTCCCACCTCAGCCTCCCTAGTAGCTGGGACTACAGGTGCCCGCCACTGCACCCAACTAATTTTTTTTGTATTTTTAGTAGAGATGGGGTTTCACCCTGTTAGCCAGGATGGTCTCGATCTCCTGACCTCGTGATCTGCCCACCTTGGCCTCCCAAAGTGCTGCGATTACAGGCGTGAGACACCGTGCCCGGCCCGGAAGGTGTCTTTCTGCAACAGGAGAGTCTGTGTCTTACAAGGGTCTGAACTCAGGATTCTCAGTTGAATTTAGGATCACCTAGAAAGGAAACGAACATGGAACCCAGACCCAGTGAGAGAACTCAGGGAGAGGTGATTTGGTCAGTTATTAAGACTAGGACAAGTGAATGTCTAAGGACTACCTCCCCTAATAAGTTTCAACTCCCACAAGCAATCCTGTCTTGATATGTGTAGAACACACCATTTCATTTTTATGAACTCTTGTAGCAATTTCTTAAAAACACATTTTTGCATTGTCTGCTTTGGCATATAGTTTCACATTCTAACTATGTGGAGTATTTACGGGGGTCATCATCTTTGTCCTTTGTAGCAGGTAGCAGCAGCCTAGGTATTACAATAATAGCAATGATAAAACAGCAATGCTAATAATAATGATGACAATAGCAGCAGCAGCAACAACAATAAAATGAAAATAAGGAGACTGTAGAGCCAGCATTCCCATCTGATACATAAGGACAAGAAGATTAAAGAGAAAGGAAGTGACTCTATCAAGGTCACACACTAGTCAGTGGCCAGTCTCAGAGGAGGACCCGGTGTTCTAAAAGCCAGCATTCTTTAATCGCAATGCCAGATTACAATAACTGCGAGCATTTTGACCTGCTTACCCTGACCCTGGCATTGTGTAGGAAGCTTGGCAAACAATATTGCAAGTCATCACAAAAACTAAAAGGAGGCACCACCATCATGTCAGCCCATTTTCCAGATGGTCCAAGTCCCCATGGTGTAAAACGCATGCCAAATGGGGAAGGGTGGGCTTGGGAGAGTCCCTCCCTGGAGGAGGGAGAAGGAGCCTGCAGAACAGGTTCAAGGGAGTTCAAGGGCTGCCTGGGAGCCTGCACCCCTGTTCCAGCCAAACATCTTTGTCTCTGGTCTCTCTTGTTCAATTTTACTGCATCCCAGTTTTTCTAAAGTCAGGCTCTCAGCAGCTGGGGATGCTGGCTTCAGGGTCCACAGGAATGGTGCCTGGGGAATTTGCATAGCTACCTTGGCTACAGGCAAGCAAAAGGTTGCCATGGAAACCCTTCATCCCTTCTCAGACCTGCAGCCTGTTCTCCCTCCCGTGATGCTCCATCCCCCACCTCCCAACCACAAAGGGGCAGGGGAAACCAGAGCGCCCCAACAAAGGCAGGTGCACTTAAGGGTTATCTTTTGATGTGAGCTGGCTTCTTTGCCCCTGGTCCCCTTCAAACCCATCCTTGCGTGCTGGCCAAATAATTATTACTTGTCCAGTTCAGATCATGTCATTTCCCTGCTCAAAACCCTCCGTGGCTACCCATTGCTGAAGGAGCAAACACAAATCCCCTGTTCTGCTATTTAAGTCTCCCTCTCTGCCTCTCTTCTCCAACTCAGCTACACTGAAATCCCATCAGTCCATGGGTTCCCAGAGGGATCCCAACAGCCTTGTTCATTGTGGCTTCGCTGGTGCCTACTATAGCTCCTGGTGCATAGTAGGCACTTGGGAAGGGGGAAAAAACAGAAGAGAAGGGAGGAATAAAAAGTGCCAACCTTTCCTACCCTCAACATAGCCTTTGCTTCAGTTTCCTGTGAGACAAATTGGAGTTTGACATCCTTCCTCAAGACGCCTCCTCCAAGACCAGGTAGGTGCACACCTCAACTCCTGCCAAATTCTACCTATCCTTGAAAGCTCAATGCAGATGCCACTTCCTCCAGTGAGACTTCCTAGATACACTATTTAAAACAAATATCTCTCTGTTCTAGAGCTCTCTGTGACTGAGCTGTGTGTCCACAGAGCACCTTTCTCTCTCCTTGGGAGGCCCTTTGAATGTAGAAACTCTGTATTCCTCATTCCTGTGCCATCCCTCTCCCCAGTGGCTAGGACTTAATGCCAAATGGTGCTCAAGAAACAAATGGAAGCAAATAAGTTTTTAAGTCATTCATATCAAAGGGCATGGTGATTTTCCATGATTTTAGGGCTTCTCAACTGATCTCATTTTATTGCAATGTTCACAGCTTCTTCAATGCACATGCAACTTGGGTGATGGGTCACCCTGCTTGTTTTTCTTTTCTCTTCTCTTCTTTCTCTTTCTTTCCTTCCTTCTTTCTTTCTTTCTTTCTTTCTTTCTTTCTTTCTTTCTTTCTTTCTTTCTTTCTTTCTTTCTTTCTTTTCTTTCTTTCTTTCTTTCTTTCTTTCTTTCTTTCTTTCTTTCTTTCTTTCTTTCTTTCTTTCTTTCTTTCTTTCTTTCTTTCTTTCTTTCTTTCTTTCTTTCTTTCTTTCTTTCTTTTTCTCTCTCTCTTTCTCTCTCTCTCTCTCTGAGATAAGTTCTCACCTTGTCACCCAGGCTTGAGTGCAGTGATGTGATCTCAGCTCACTGTAGCCTCAACCTCCCAGCTTCAAGCGATCCTCCTGCTTCAGCCTCCTAAGTAGCTGGGACTATAGGTGTGTGCCACCACGCCCGGCTAATTTTTGTATTTTTGGTAGACACAGGGTTTCACGATGTTGCCCAGGCTGGTCTCAAACTCCTGAGCTCAAGTGATCCATCCAGCTCAGCCTCCCAAAGTGCTGGCATTACCGGCATAAGCCACCACGCCAGGCCTCCCTCCTCATTTTTCTTCTGCAGGGCCTTAATGGATTAAATCAAACTACCAGACCAAGTGCTTTGATGAACTTAGGGCTCTCTCTTCCTCCTCTTCTTTTAGTTGCCCTACTGTCATCCTTGGCCTCTTTATAATCTGTTCTCCACGTATCAGCTAGAGGTATCAGCTAGTGTTGTGAGCGACCACAACAAGGTCGCTGAAAACCCTCCAGTGGCTTCCTGTCTCTTTAAGACACCCTCAGTCTCTAAAATGATTGTTCTCCTCCATCTCCACCCTTCCCTCACTTACTCTGATCCAGCACCCTGGACTTTTTGCTGTTTCCTGAACATCCCCAGTGTGGTCCTGCCTCAAGGCCTTTGCACATGCTCTGTCAGAATGCTGTGCACCAGTTATTTGTATGGCTCATGTCCTATTCACTCAGCTCTCTCTGCTCAGTGCAGTCTTCTCACAGAGGCTTTTCCTGCTTATCCATTATCTGAAATCCTCCTTACCCCTGCTTCACTTTCTCCATGGCACCCTCTGATAAATTCAACGGATATTTGTTCATCCTTTATATTCTTGTGGTGGGTCAAATTGTCTCCCTCAAAGATATATGTTCGAATCCTAACCCCCGTGCCTGTGAATGTGACCTTTTTGGAAATTGAGTCATTGCAGATATAATCAAGTTAAGATGAGATCATTCAGAATTACAGTGGGCCCTGATCCAATGACTGGCATCCTTATAAGAGGAGGGAAATTTGGCCACAGAGACAAAGAGAAGGTCATGTGAGACAGAGGCAGAGTGATGCATCTATAAGTAGAGAATACCAAGGATTGCAAGGCAAACACCAGAAACAAAGACACAGAGCAGGTTCACCCTCAGAATCTCCAGAAGGAACCAACCTTGCTGACATCTTGGTTTCAGACTCCTGGCCTCTAGAAGAGTGAGAAAATACATATCCGTTGTTTTAAGCTGCTTGGTTTGTGTCACTTTTTCATGATGGCCCTAGGGCACTAACCAACTCCAAGAGGACTGGGATTGTGTTTCCTGCTAAATCCCTGCCATCTGGACCACTGCCTGGCAAGAGAAGACACTTTACCAACATTTTTTTAGATAAATAAAAGAATTCATTTTTCAAATCTTCATCAAGAACAACTATGTGCCCAGTGCTGTGTTAAGTTCAGGTAAGTTTCAGGTTAATCTGAGGCCCCAGCATCTCCTCTTCCAAGGAGAAACCATATATAGACGCATCTGCATCCACCCCCACCCCCAACACCTGCCCACCCACCGAAGAAGTTCAGAATAGTAATCATTGTTCTCTCTTATATTGTTTTTATTTTTCTTTTTCCTCTCTCCAGTTCCACAGGTATCAATAGTTGTGGTTCTTAAACCACTTTTCCAGTTTCTCAAGCACTTTCAGCCCTATCATCACACATGACCCTCACTAACAAGCCGGCAAGCCACGAGCTTCAGCTGGACTTACTATCACTATCCCGATTTTGTCCAAGAGAGGTTTGTCCAAGATCACCCAGCTGGGGAGGGGCTTGAGCCTAGGGCAGTTTACCTCATACAGAATGAGACTGGCCCCATGGCCTGGAGGATATCAGTGAAGGAGCGTCTCGGGAAGCAACCCCGAGGTAGTGTTAGGAAGCATTTATTGAGTGCCTACTGTGTGAAGTCAGCCTCTGTGCTGGGCAGGGCATACAACCCCGTGCACTGAGACAGAAATGGGGAATTGGGGCTCCATGATTTCAGCAACCTGCCTGGGCAGCAAGTCTGAACGCCAGCTTCACTGAGAGCTATTTGATTTGGTCAAGTGACACCCTGTCTTTGAACTCTGAAGACACCTATAGCGGCATCTGCATCCACCTCCCCTAACACTTGCCCACCCACCGAATAAGTCAGTTTTCCATGAGCCTGTGAGATACGGTGACTTTCCTCAATGTGCACCGAGTCCCTTAACCACAGTTAATCACAGCATCTCACTTTAAATAAACCTT
Organism: Macaca fascicularis; assembly: GCF_037993035.2. NCBI lineage: Eukaryota > Metazoa > Chordata > Mammalia > Primates > Cercopithecidae > Macaca > Macaca fascicularis. Next base: position 25,444,618 of record NC_088384.1, read on the forward strand.
AAGGGAGCCTAGCTTGTCCTCCTGGTGTCCCTGGTGCCCAGACTCATGTGCCATTAAGCCTGTGACGTTAATGGAGAGTTACTGCAGCCTGCGGCATGAGGCAAAGAGGCTCCTCTTAAGATAAGATGGGAGTCTGAAAGCCCAAAAGCTATATTTAAGGGAGTTTTAGAAGTGTTTGTTTTTAAAATATAATGAAATGGTTATTATCAACTTTTTTCCTTTCTCCTCCTGCCTTCTTCCCAAACAGGTGCAGTGAGATTAGTGGTAATTTAAAAAGCAGGATTGCCTCTGTGTCAATTTCCCGCTAATGAGCAAAACACGCCGTGTAATTGCTATGTATTGAACGAGGCAACAATACATTTTCAGTGGCTGTTTAATATGCTGGGGCTTGGTTTAACAGATGTTCTGAGACTCGCTTTCCAAGACGGAGGAGCCAAGCCCAGAAGGAGACGGTGACATTTCCCTTTCTTTTGCCTCTGTCCAGTGCTGGGTCCCTTGGAGGGCATGAGGCAAGGCCACGTGAGACACAGTCGGTGCTAGATTCCTGGAGACAGAGCTGAGGGGAGGTCTTGACACCTGCGGGGGTAGCAAGCAGGGGAAGATGACAATTCATTCCTCTTATGATCTTCACTATAAGGGGCACCAAGCCCTGGGTCATGACAAGGTCTTATATTTAGCGTGTACTTGCAGCCTGTCAGGGCTGTCCCTTGCTAGCTCTGTGACCCTCTCATGTGACTTTAACCTCTCTTGAGTCTGAGCTTCACCATCTTTTGAATGGGGATAACAGGCAACACATCTCATGAGGATGAAATGATGAATGAACAGGGCTGTTCCCCTGCCTGGACTCTTCTCTAGAGTGTCTACACCTTTCTCCCTCACTTGGGTGCATGGATGCCTACTGTACATTGCCTTCCTCTGTCTGCCTCTGGCAAATGCTTTGTGCTGGAGGTTGGTGGACATGGAGGACAAATGTCACCATCTTCCTAGGTCTTTCCAGAATGCCCTGTTGCCTGCTCTCTCCTTGACATGCTCCTTGTTTCTACCAGAGCACCTGACACCCTCCAACACTCTGTGTAACTCACATATTTCTGTTTGTTTGTTTCTCATCCTCTGTCTCTCCTTATTAGAAGGTAAGCTCCACGAGGGCAAGGATTTATGGCCTTTTTCTTCCACAGATGACTCGGAAATGCCTAGAACAGTACCTGGCACACAGTAGGTGCTCCACTAATGCTGAATGAATGATGCATGTGGAAGGCTGAGTCTAGTTCCCACAACACAGTAGTAGCTCAATAATAATAGCTTATAATTTATTATTATTTAATTATTATTAAATTGCCTCAAGCAATTACATGTCCACTGTCTGTCAGGCCTGGATGGGACCAGATGCCATTAACTACATACTCAGTCCTCCCAACAACCAAGCATAAGGCAGGTACTATTATCATGCCCGTTTGACAGAGGCTCAGGAATGACTGCCCACATTCACACAGTTGACAAGGAATAGGGGGCTGATTCAGCATCACATCTAGGACTGAGTCCCAAGTCCTCTTTTCAGGACTTGGGTGCCTGAATGGGGGAGGCACCTGATGAATGGGACTCTCCTTCCATCAAAGGGGAGGGGCTGTTTGGTTTGAGCCTTTGAAAAAATGTCAAACATAAGAGAAGGAGAGAGGGTGTATGAGACAGAGGAAACAGCATGAGCAAAGGTGTGGGGGTCTACCAGATGTATTACTTGTGCATCCTCTATGTGCCCAGCCCAAGGCAAGATGCAATGGTGTGTGTGTGTGTGTGTGTGTGTGTTGGGGGGGATACACAAAAAGTTCTTTCCTTGCATTGGAGAGGGGGTGGAGGGAAGTAGCTCCCAACACCAGTGGATAATAAAAGAAAGAGTAAAACAAATACCACAATGTAATCAATATTTGCAGCTCAAGAAACCCCAGCCCCAGCCTTGTTGAGGGAAGTTGAATTCTCTGAGTTCGGCCAAGGGTGAGGTGAAGGTGCGAGTGGAGGGGGACTGTGTGTAGTGGTGGGGGCATGGCAGAGGGGATTGGGGTTGGGAGAGAATGAATACAAAATGAATGGCTTTGTGCTTGGGTCTGCAAGCAGCAGCAGCAGGTCACACCAGCAGGTTCAGGATGCATTTGGCCACCATGGAAAGTGAAAGGAGAATGTTTTACAACCTCAGTGGCTCTGCGAGTCAGAAAACCACAGCAACTCCATGCTGGTAAGAAACCAGGGGGAGACAAGTTGCCCCTCGGATCTGAGGAAGAGGTAGCAGGTGGTGTTAGAAGGATTTGGGGTTGGAGTCAGGGGTCTGGGGTCTCGTCTTGAATCAGTCCTTCCAGGTGCTCCAAGGCCGAGAGAAAGGACTTTGGTTTCAGAGTACTGGAGGCTTGGATTTAGGTGTGGGTTCTCCTCGCTAGTTTCATTTCCTTCTATACAAAATGAAGATTCCCACAATCCCTTTTCACGGTCTCAATGGATAAAATGCTGCTTTGTGAACAGCATTAAACAAGAGGGTGCAGAACCTGCCTGATGATGCTTGAGAAGGCTTCAAAAGAACTTGCTGGCTAACTGGCAAGTGCCTCTTGATCACCTACTATGAGCAAATGCTGAGGTGCGTGCTGGGGATAGGGGACCTAAAGCCACAGCCCTCTCCATCCTACCCTGCCCCCCAGCTGGCCAGATGCTTCCCCTCCTTTTTTTTGAGACAGGGTTTCACTCTGTCACCCAGGCTGGAGAACAGTGGCCTGATCATGGCTCACTGCATCATCGAATTCCTGGATTCATGCAATCCTCCCCCCTCAGCCTCCCAAGTAGCTGGGACCACAAGCACATGACATCATGCCCAGCTAATTTTTTAAATTTTTTGTAGAGATGGGGTCTTGCTATATTGCCCAGGGTGGTCTTGAACTCCTGGTCTCAAGCGATCCTCTTGCTTTGGCCTCCCAAAGAGTTGAGATTACAGGGTTGAGCCACTAGGTATGGGCCCAGTCACACTTCCAGAGTCACACTGGACTTTCTGTAGCTTCAACCCAGCAGTTACAACATGGTGTTCCAGTTATTTTGAGAGGCACAGCAGCCTAGTGGTCACCAGCAGGGGTTTGAGTTGGAAGGAACTGGTTCGAATCACGGTTCCTTCCTAACTGCATGAACCTCAGTCAAGTGACTAACCCTTTCCATGCCTCAGCTTTTCCATCTGCAAACTCTGGGTAAAAATAAGACCTATCATCTCATTAGGCAATGGAGAAGATTAAATGAAATAACTTATGCGAAGCTTATTGCTGGTGCCCAATAAACAGCAGGTATTCCTATTTTTGCTATTATTGTTACTGCTGTTGTTATTTATGTACTTTCTTTATCTGGCCACTTATGCTGCTGCCTCCTGGGAAGCAGTGCCTGCGTTTTACTCCTATTTGACATCCGCAAGGGATCGGAACTGCCTGGCTCATCGTAGGTGCTAATCAAGAGTTTCGAAGTGGATGAAGGAGTGGTTGAATGAATGCCATCTTGTCATGAGGCCATCTTCATAAACACGGTTCCTCAACTTTTGTCTTCTTCCAGATGGAATGCATATTTTTAGTTCTTGCACATCCTTCTGTGTTTCCCTCCTGAGTGCTTTGCCCCGTGGCAGCCCACAGTGGGTCCGTACAAAACACCAGCCTGAATGCCTACACAGCCCTTCAGGCTAAACTCTTCTAGGACACAACCTTTCCATCAACTGCATGGGGCCTGGAGCTACTTCTTAGCCCCTTTGCCCTTCTGCCTGCTCTGACCAATGCCCTGCCCCTTTCATTAATAATGGGGACATGATTTGCTCAAGTCCCAACCTTTATTCGTTCACTGCTCTGGGATATCAGTAAGACGTTTACTCTTCCACCTCCCCCTGGGAACTTGGGTTCCACAGCTCCTTTATCAACAATAATCCCAGGCTGCAGGCCTGATGGTGGAAAATGAATATTCTGGCTGCTTTTCAGTTTCTAGATTGATTGGGGACAAACGGGAACTCAGCCCTCTCAACCAATCATCCAAGGCAGTCAACTGTAACTAGGTGTACATTTAAACAGCCAGCGTGTGAAATAGCACACTTGTGCTCTGCTGATTAAAAAAATATCCAAATCATTATTCCCCACCTTCACAGGCTTGGAGGCCTGGGAGCAGGTGGGGTGGGGTGGGTGGCAGATGAGGCTGCCTCAGTAGCCCTAACCATTTCATCATTAGTATCCACCCACCCACCATGCATTGTACATAATAAAATGTGCTTTGTCTTCCACACTGTATAGGTGAACAAATAAATCACTCAGTTCCTTGGTTTTAGTAAAACAATAAGAGCAGCCCTGGTGTAGTGTTTACTTTGTTCCAAGCACTTTGCATATATGAACTCACTTCATCTTCCCAACAACCCTACAGGTAGGTACCATCAGGATACTCATCTTACAGATGAAGAAACTGAGGCACAGGGAGGTGAAATAACTTGCAAGGTTTATCCACTGTATAAGTGGCTCTGGTTCCCACTCTGACATTTTTGGATTCCTTCATGCAAACATTTTATTGGGAGTTTCCTACTTGTGAGACGTTGCACCAGAACCTGAGAATACACAAAAGACCTGGTCCCTGCTCATTGTGGGAAATAGGCGTGTAATTGAAGGAATGAAGCAGCGGCTAACATTCATTAGAGCTTACTCAGTGGTGAGTCAGTGCTAAGAACCTTCACAGTAATAGTTCTCATGACAACCATATGAGGTAGAAACTTGATTATCCTTGTTTGACACACAGGGAAACTGAGGCTCGGGGAGGGGAAGTGGGGAAGTCACGCCTCGAGTTGAGGAGCTAAGCCTGGATTTGAACCCAGCCCTGTGTGACTCAACATCCCACTGCCTAGAGACCCCCGGGCAGCTAGCCCAGCCTGGATGGTCAGCGGCAGCTTCTGGGAGTGGGAAGACTGAGAGTGAGGCAGAGAATGAAAGGGGGAGCAGAGACAGGTTCCGGTAGAGGGTTCTGGATATGAATAAGGCTGGTGTGTTTGGAGGACTGTTGTGTATGGGGGATTCTGCATGGCCAGAAGGCAGAGGAGAGGCTGAGGGTAGCCACACCAAGCTGAGGCTCAGAGGCCAGGGTCAGGATGTCATCCTGCAGTTATTACTGATTGATTTTAAGCTAGAAAAACCTGACTCTTTTAGCTAGCACATTCAGCCTTAGTTTTGCTAAGTAGAATCGCCATTAGAGTTTTCAAAACCCTTAGTTTCTCTCTCAGCACCCTCCTCCCCCTGCCCATCACTCCTTTCAAGGACTATTAGAGTCAGGGGACTCCAGATTTGAAACTGGTGGTTTAGTCTATAATCAACTTTTTGAAGGATGCTTTGGAAATAAGTGTCACAACCTCAATCAATCAAGTCCACAGGCTTGGAAAGTTTGACTATCTCCCATTTCCATACCCAATATTTAAAAAATTTACCTTCCCAGAGAGATCGACCAAATGCATAAATAAATGGAATAAAAAATAAGACAGGGTCTGTTTTGGAGAGCCGCTGGCAATGGCCGAGCCACACTATGAGAGTCATACATCATTCAGGCATGAGGGAGTTTCAATAACACCCAAGTTCTCAAGCAATTAGAGGGTCGGTCCCCCTCTGTTCAGCTCCAGGAGAACTAATGGGTTGGCCATGCCAAATCTCCAGAGCTGAGCCTCACGTTGCATCCCCATCTGCCCTCAAATTCCAAAGGCAATTGGGGCTCAGTGGCAGGTTTAATGGCATGGGTAGATAAAATACTTTCCTGAATCCATCTGGAGGGACTGTCATGGCTGGGAAATTGGTGGACAGGAAGGAGGCTTTTGTGGGGACAGCAGCCTGAGATGCAGATTTGGGGTTGCCCGAGACAGGGGGAGGGGATCCAACCTGGAGGGCAGGGCCGAGGCCAGGCCAAGGCTAGGAGGTGCCTCTGATGTTACGAGCACTTTCCAAGGCCGCAAGCCCAGTGACTCATGCAACTTCACGAAACTTCTCTGCCACTTTGAAGACAGAGTTTTTCTTACTTGATCTGCTCACATTCCTTCTTTCTCTGCTTGGAATTCTCTGATGGCTTCCCCGTGGCCCTCTGAATGAAGCAGACTCTTCTTAATGACTGGAGAGGCCTCTATTCTACCCCTCTGGCCTTGGAGATCCATGTTCCAGGTATGAGCTGCTATACTTCCCCAAAAGGGTAGGTTAATTCAAGGCCCTAAGCCTTTTGCTTGTCATTTTCTTGGCTTAGAATGCCTTCTCTTTCTTCCTTGGCCTAGAATGCCTTCCCTCTCTTTCACCTGGCTAATGTCTATTTATCACCTCATCCAGGGAGTCTTCCTGGAATGCGTCCATCTCTCAGCTGCCCTCAACCTACATGCTCCCACAGCGTCGGTGCTTCCCCATCATAGCCTTGTCTCTTTGCCCCTCCAGCCAGGACAACTCTGAGGGCAGCAGCAGTGTCTGTATCTTATACATTATTGTGTTCCTAGTGTCTACCAATGTGTCTGGCCCATGGTAAATATTGAGTAAATGTTTGTTGAATTCATTAATGAAAATTAAGTAAATGAATAAATGCATGGATATTCTATGACAGTGGTTCTCAACCAAGAGTGACTTTGTCCCCAGAGGGACATGTTTGCTTGGGGATATGGAGGAGGTGCTACTGGCATCCAGTGAAGAGAGGCCAGGGATGCTGTTGAACACCATGCAATGCACAGGATGGGCTTCCGCTTCTCCACCCTCCTGTCCCAAACCAGGCAGTATCCAACCCCAAATGCCAATAGTGCCAAATTTGAGAGACTCAACTCTATGACTAGGTCCTGTGTTCACTACTGTAGGGGATGGAAGAGAAGGCAAAGGCATATTTCCCGTCCCCAGTGAACATGCAATATGGTGAGACATACAAAAGCAACATCCGAGAAAGCACTAGGAAACAGAATAAGACACTAACATTTATTGAATGCCTCCCAGTATCAGCCATTGGGGGTATCTCTACCCTGTTGAACTCCTACTCATCCTTCAAGACTTAACTTAAATATCACCTCTTCCAGGTATCCTTCCCTGATACCCTAACTCAGACCCAATCTGTCATTTCTCTCCGCTACTGCAGTTTTCATCACACTTTCCTGTAATTGTTTGTATATGTTGCTTTCTCCCTTCTAGACTGAGGACAGGACTGTGCTCCATTTGCCTTTATTTCTCTGGTGCCTACAGCATAGTATATAGTTTAGTAAATGTTTGGGAAAATGAACTTCAGAAATAGGCCTATTGTGGCTATCAAGCCAGCAGTTGGGTTTCCCCACCTTCTGCTGAGATGTCCAGGCATAGAGATGAACCCCCAGCCTTTTTCAGGACCTTATACAGAGGAGAGATGCTGTTCTGGGCTGTCGGTACTTTGTCATTGACTTTCCTGCCAAGCCAGAGAGCAAGACGTTCTCCCAAGGAGCACGTCAACCAACGAGCTATAAATTAGAAAGGAAAAAAAAAGGTCTGCTAATTCCGACCCACTCTATTTTTTACTCGCAGCTGCTAGGGAGGGAATGCACTGGCTTTCGGATGGAACATTTCTTTGGCTTAAGTTTCCCTCTCTCTGCTGGCCCCATTATTTCCTTCCCCCAAGGTCCAGCCTAGCTGGAGCCAAGAGAGCGTGGGCTTTGGGATCACACAAACCTGGGTTCCAATTCGGGCCAATCTGTCTTTCCTGGGAACTTCCCAAGATGCAGCAAGGAGCTAACGTGATGCTTCAGAATGACTCCTCTGTCCCCTCTCTTGGATCCTGACACCACAATTTCCACAAGGTGGTCAGAAAGTCCTCTACAGTGTCAAGTGGCTGATTCACATCCCCCATGCTGTCGCTTCCAGTTGCACTAAGAATACCATCAAACTCCTACATTGGCATCAGAACCCCATGTGAACTGACTACTCCTGGCTTCCCAGCCTCACTTCCTGCACTCCTGTTTTTCTTCCCAAAGCCCAGCCAGGCTGAGTGAGCCTGGTCCTCCATCTGGTGCTTGCCCTTGCCTGGAACCGTCTTATTCCAGGTCTCCACCTGACTGGCTCCTCCTCACTGCCCAGGCCCCAGCTCAAATGTCACCTTCTACGGGGGACTACCTTTCTAGGGAACCACATTTACCCCCTTCCCCCATACCCTAACACTCATTATGACACTGTCTGCATAGCAGGGGTCACAATGTCAAATTACCTTGCTTATTGGTGGGTTTACTTGTTTGTCATCTGTGTTCCATGTTCAGACCAGAGGTTTGCATGTAGTATGTGCTCAAAAAATACATGTGGAATGAGGGAGAGGAAGTTCTGATCTGGCACGTTCTCCCTCAGCTTGGAGAATCAGGGACTGGAGCAAAGGTGTGGGACCTTGGCCCACATGCTCAACTTCGAGCCTCAGCTTCCTCATCTGTAAAATGAGTGTAATAGACTTCCCTTCCTCACAGTGGTGCCAGGAGGCATGGGATTCTATGAATACAGCATAGCCCTCCTCTTTCCTTATTATTTCTTCCCTGTGTGGGAAGGTAGACAGTGAGGACTTGGGGAAGGCTCCTTCAGGGTCCTCAGCCCCCAACCCTGGACAAACGTCCACCTTCCACCTGCAAAGATGTGCCGGGGAGGATCACGCCACGCACGGCAGGATGAAGGCAGCTCCAGGAAGAGGTGTCGCATGAGGAGAGAGAGTGAATGTCCCTGAGGAAGCGGCTTCGCTGGAGACAGGGGAAGGCTTCAGACAATATCTAATTTGTATTCTCTAAGCAATGCAAGAGGACACTGCATCTCCAAAAAGGGAACAATTGGAGATTAGGGACGATTGCTGTGAGAGAAAACCTTGTTTAAATCTATTACTGAACAAAAATGGTCTTCGGGTTTTGAAAGGAAAATTTGTGTCTCTGCCTCAATCTTAGATTAACCCATGGTGGAGCGCCGCTGAGTACACACGGGTGTGTGTGTCGGGGGAGGACAGAGTCTAATAGCTGACATTTTACAGTGTTTCTAAAACCCCTGGGCTAAATGCTTACCTGCAGGGTCCTTCTGAAGCTCCAGACTACTTTCTGACATCGTCCCCGTGGTCATCCCTGTTTTATAGATAAGGAGACTGGGGCTCGAGGGGTTAAATACAGTCATGTGTCACTTAATGACAGGGATATGTTCTGAGAAATGTATAATTATGTGGTTTTGTGGTTGTGTGACCATCACAGAGTGCACTTGCACAAACCTAGATGGGACAGCCTACTACACACCTAGGCTGGATGCTGTAGCCTATTGCTCCTGGCTGCAAACCGGTACAGCATGTGACTGCACCAATTATTGTAGGCAACTGTAATGCAATGGTAAGTATTTCTGTATCGAAGCATGAAAAAGGTGCAGTGAAAATATGATATTATAATGTGATGAGACCACCATTGTATATGTGGTCCGTCTTGACTGAAATGTTGTTAAGCGGCACATGGGTGTATTATGTACAAAGTCACATAGTCAGGGCAGGTAAGGTTGACATTGGAATACATGTCTGTCATTTCCAGAGTTCGGGCTTTTAGCCTGTGTGTGTGTGTGTGTGTGTGTGTGTGTGTGTGTGAGAGAGAGAGAGAGAGAGAGAGAGAGAGAGAGAGAGAGAGAGACTTAATGACTTTCAGGGCAGGAGGGTCCTCAGAATTCAGCTCATATTGCTACTTCCTTTCATAGATGGGGAAACTGAGACTCCCTTTGGGTAAGGACTTTTCTTGGTGCTATAGTTGCTCTGAAACCAGAAGGCGAATGGGAATTCTTCTTTTTTTTCTTTTTTTTTTAGACAGTCTCGCTCTGTCGCTCAGGCTGTAGTGCAATGGCGTGATCTCGGCTCACGGCAAGCTCCGCCTCCAGGGTTCACGCCATTCTCCTGCCTCAGCCTCCTGCGTAGCTGGGACTACAGGTGCCCACCACCATGCCCGGCTAATTTTTTGTGTTTTTAGTAGAGACGGGGTTTCACCATGTTAGCTAGGATGGTTTTGATCTCCTGACCTCATCATCTGCCTGCCTCGGCCTCCCAAAGTGCTGGGATTATAGGCGTGAGTCACCACGCCCAGCGGAGAATGGGAATTCTTATTGAATGAGTGCTCACTAGGTGCCAGGAACTGTGTTAAGCCTTCACATTTTTCTCGCCTACCCCATGAGCCCCATTTCACACCTGAGGAAACAGCCTTAGAGAAGCTAAGTCACTGCTCAGAGTGACGGAGTAAGTAGGTGGTGGGGCTTGCATTCAAACCCAGGTCTGTTGCAGTGCCCCATGGAGTGCTGTTTGAGGACCCCAGGGCAGGTAGCTTTTCCCTCCACGTGCATGTCCCTCATGTCACAGGATGACAAACTGGCTTACCACGGTCCACAGCCATGGCACTTGCAGTTGGCCTCCACTCAGGTGACAGCTAAGGGCCGAGCTTAGGTTGGAATTGATTTTGACTAGTGGTCACTTGCTTAGCCACAGAGGACTGGGGGCTTCTGCATTGCGGGGGCAGGCAAGGAAGCTCAGAATGCTTTCTGCCTCTGCCAGGTTGTGGAGCCAGATGCCAAGGTAGGGCGGGTGATGAATGACCTGTCTCTGGAGCCTCGACACAGAGTTATTAGCTTGAAGGCAGCACCAAAGGAAGAATAGAACCAACGTGGGCAACAAGTCTACTTCTAGGGCCATTACTCAGTGTGGTAGAAACCACATCCCCTACTGCAAACTCTCACTGGACAATGACTGCTGGTCTCCTTACACTACAGATAGAGACGTCTCTTACAAACAGAAAACTCTGCATAGGCTTCCCAGCATATTGAGAATCAAACTGAGGTAGGAGGCAGGACTAGACACTGGAGGCAGAGATCAGACACTGAACCAAATTGAGGACTAGCTAAACCAGGGCCAGGATGGAAGCACCTCCCCATAAGACAAGCTCACCAGAGTTCCATGTCAGTCTACCATTGCCATGGCAACACCCGGAAGTTACAGCCCCTTTCCGTGGCAAGGACCAAACAACTCTGAAGTTAGCACCCTCGTCCTAGAAATTTCTGCATAAACCACCCCTTAATTTGCATGTAATTAAAAGTGGGTATAAATATGAGTGCATAGAGGTCTCTGAGCCGCTGCTCTGGGCACACTGTTATGGGGTAGCCGGGCTCCACAAGGAGGAATACCTCTTGCGGCTGCTGCTGTGCATTGCTACTTCAATAAAAGTTGCTGCTTAACACCACTGGCTGGCCCTTGAATTCTTTCCTAGGCAAAGCCAAGAACCCTTCTGGGCTAAGCCCCAGTTTTGGGGCTTGCTCATCTTTCATCCAAACGGACTCCTATGCTGGCCTGGAATGCCTTGGGTGACTTGTCCCTAGGTCACCGTGCTGGCCTCGTCAATAATCAACCTCTCCATGGCTCACTATACTTCAGCTGCACTGGCCTCCTTTTGGTTCCCTAGACATATCAAAATCTTCCCCTCCTTAGCATCTTTGCTTTCACAGCTTGGAAAGCATTCTCCCCAGCTCTTTCCAGAACATTCTCCCCGGTTCTTCCTGGGGCTCCCTCCCTCCCTTTATTCAGGCTTCTGCTTAAATATCCCCTTCTTGCTGAAGCCTCATCTGGCCCCTCTGGCCAGTGGTGACTGCAGGCAGTCTCCAGTCCATTTCCCTGAAGAATTTCCTCAGTCCTTATTCTAGCAGCATTTTCTGTTTATCTAGCTGTGTGCTGAATGTTTATTATCTGATTTATCCCTTTAGAATATAAGGACCACAAAAGTAGGAAACTTGTCCGTCTTGCTCATGGCTGTTATCCCAGCACTTAGTTCTGTGCCTGGTGCAGAGTTAGTGCTCGGTAAGTATTTGCTGAATGAGCAAATACTGACCTGACCAGGGTCCCAAAGCACGAGAGAGACAGTGCAATCAGGGCAGTCTGCGTGAAGGAGAAACTCTTCTTTTTTTACCTTGATGGTTAAGGAGTAACCCTCACGTGGTTACCTTTTTTCTCCCTCAGTTTCCCAAATTGTAAAATGAGGGGCTTGATGAGATGGTTCTCATGGCCCTGCTAGCTCTGCCTCTGGGTTTCATGAAACAGCAGATTCTGCTTGTCTCAGTCACCCTTAGCTCTACAGCCTGTAAGCTGAGCTGGAGGGATGCCTGTTCCTGTGGATGCTGATGCCAGGACCACGGCTTAGCCTCAGCTCCTACACAGCAGACGTCTTCACAGCTGCGGGCGCTGTGCATGGCTTCTCAGATGCTGTGCCCAGGAGATTATTGACGAACATGATGCCACATGTATTAAGAACAATTCCAGGGCTGAGAGAGAGAAGGCTTATTTTAGCAAGAGAATTTGGGCCTTCCCTTTCTTCTGGAATATCTGCAGGACCTGACTTGCCTTTCCTGGCAGAGCAGGGGGCATTTGTTAACACCTGCACCTGGCTTTGAACAGCCCTAACCTGGGGTCATGAAATGCTTCTTAGCTCAGTGATGGTTCCCAATCCTGGCTGCACATTTGAATCATCTGGGGGACTTTTTAAAAAAATACCTGCTTCCAGGTCCCATTCCCAGGGACCCTGTCTCAGCAGATCTGGAGTGAGTCCTATGCCTTGGTGTTTTGTAAATGTTCCCTAAGGGATGCTGAGGTACAGTTGTGTTAAGGACCTCAGGCTATACATAAATTCGGGCAGCAGAGTCAGAATCCTCCAGAGGATGTGTCTTAAGTCACAGATTGCTAGACCTCACCCCAGAGCTGCTGAATCAAAATCCCTATTGGCAATCGGTAGGGTTTGAGAGTCTTCTAATATGCAGCCTGAGATATTGTTATGCATATTAATTATTTTGATTTTTTTTTTAAACAGCAGAATGGAGACATTATTGACATACAATAAATTACACATTTAAAGAGTACAGTTTCAGGCCCGGGGCAGAGCCTGACATATAGGAGACACTCAATAAAAGTTAATATAATTGATTAAAATGTCTCTCGAGGCCGGGTGCGGTGGCTCACACCTGTAATCCCAGCACTTGGGGAGACCAAGCTGGGTGCATCACCTGAGGTCAGGAGTTCCAGACAAACCTGGCCAACATGGCAACCCTGACTCTACTAGAAACAGAAAAATTAGCCAGGTGTGGTGGCACATGCCTATAATCCCAGCCACTCGGGAGGCTGAGGCAGGAGAATTGCTTGAATCTGGGAGGCAGAGATTGCAGCGAGCCAAGATCGTGCCACTGCACTCCAGCCTGGTGGCAGGGCAAGACTTTGTCTCAAAAATTAAAAAAAAGTACAGTTTAATGCAATTCAACATACATACATCCATGAAACCATCACTACAATCAACATATTGGTCGTAGGTAATCCCTCAAAAGCGTCCTCTGATGCACCTTAAACTTTGAGCCTCACTGGCTTAGAGTAAAAATTTGAGCAGGTGAGCACAGTAACAAAGGGGCCAGACTCGGGTTCCTGTTCTGGTGCAGCCATTGAGTAGCTGTGGGACCTCGTGGAAGTTGCTTTTCCTCTCAGAGCCTCAACTGCCTCATTGCAATGGTTCCCTATCCCATGTGTTATTGTGATCATTAAAGGAGATGTTTGGAGAGCACTTTGCTCTAAGCAAGCCCCCAGTCAGTGTCAACTACCATTCATATTAGATTAGATCCACCATCATCTCTGCTATCCTCAAGGCGGGCTGAGAGGAGGAAGCAGAACTGGGAAGGAGGGAAGGTTGAGAAGGGTGAGGAGGTGCAGAGGACTGAATGATTTTGTCCTCTTCTGCACTGGGTACCCGTTGCCCAGCACCATGCTGGTGTATACATGGTTTTCAATAAAAACGTGTGGAGTGACAAATGGCATAGTGTCACGTACAGGACATTGGGGCAGAGGGCAGGGGGCAGGGCGTGTACTGTAGCGGTATCTTCCCATCCTAACTCCGCCCCTCACCTTCACTAACCTCGCCCGACCACATTTCCCCACTCTGATTAGGGCCACAAGCCTGCAGTCTGGTCCTTCATTGACCCAGACTCTCATTTTTTAGAGCATGGTTATTTCCTGGGAATACCTCCTTTCATTTTCTGCTCATTTGTTTTTCTTCAGAAGTTCATTTGTTCACGGACTTGCTCATTTAATCCACTGTTCAGGCAGGCAAGCATATTCATTTAATCATTTCTGCACCTCTGTTGGCGGGTGCCTGTGTTATCCTAGCACTTAGCCGCTTCATGGAAGGTGATTGATAAACGTTTGTTAAGTAAGTGAATGCAGAGGAAGCAGGCTCCCTGTCCTGCACTGTTCCCAGGGACGATTTTATCAAAGGACATTATTTTGCCCCTTTCTCCACTCCCACGGGGCCTGTGTCCCTTCTGTGGCCATTGGCACATTTTTACAGACGGCATTGTGAGTTCTCCACACATGTGTGCAAATCTTTTGTCACCAAGTGAGCATCCCAGTCCTGGAGGGCAGAGGCCACTCCACAGACTTCCCTGGCACTCCAAGTGCCTATCATAGTGTCTTGTACACAGTCAGCACCCAAAGTGACATTTGGAGGTGACAGATCCAATCACTCATAATCGTACTATGAACAAAGGCTGGATGTGGTGGCTTCCGCCTCTAATCCCAGTGCTTTCAGAGGCCGAGATGAGAGGATCACTTCAAGCAAGGAGTTCAAGACCAGCCTAGGAAACATAGAAAGAACCAGTCTCTATAAAAAAAAAATTAAAAATTAGCTGGGCATGATGGCATATGCCTATAGCCCCAGCTACTCGGAAAGCTGAGGTGGGGAGATTGCTTGAATCCAGGAGTTCAAGGCTACAGTGAGCTATGATCACACCACTGCCCTCCAACCTGGGCAACAGAGTGAGACCTCAACTCTAAAAATAAAACAAAACCCAACAAATACTATTAACTGAGCTTCTAGTCAAGATCTGACACTTTCTACCCGTCAGCTCATTAGATCCTCAGAATAACCCCTTGGGATGTTATCATCCAGTTTTTAAGCTTGAGGAAATTGGGGCTCAGAGAAATTAAGCAGCCACATAGCCTTCAGCTGCAGAGCAAGATTCTGAGCCCGAATCTACAGGACTCCAAAGACAGTGCTCTCTCCAGCCACTCATTCAGCAGACGTTCGCTGAGCAGAGACTATGTGCCAGACACTGCACCGGGGATGTGTGGGGAACAAAAATAGACAAGTGCACATGTTCATGGAGCTTGTATCAGTTAGAATTGAACTGAGCTGCTAGTAACAGGAAACCCTGACCTACTGGCAGTAAGAGGTCCGTGGCACATGGACCAAAACTGACCAGACCACCAACAACAGTGACAACAAGGACCTCAACTCCTCTTTCTGCTCCCTCATCTTTATTGTGTGGTTTCATTCTTCATGGTAGAAGGGGTCTTTGTCTCTCTATTTCAGAGAGGAACAAAGGGAAGGGGCAAAAGGAAAAAGGGCATCCAAGTTGAGTCTGCTCTCTTCAAAATCTCTCCTGCAAGTCTCAGCTGGCACCTTCTCCTTACATCTCATTGGCCAGATGGTGTCACATGGCCATTCCTGGGTGCAAAGAAGGCTGGGAATTCAGCCATTGTAGAGAAAGGCTAGAGAGGACGTGGTGGTGGAGGTTGGGTGTTGAGTAAACTTATCCATAGTTTCTGCCATAGAGCTCACCAGGAGACTGATTTCAACTCAATAATCACACACACACACACACACACACAGACGCACACAAAAAACCCACAAAGGTACATTTACTAGCTGAGATAAGGGCTCTGGAGGAAAAGATTTTGATTCTCTGATATACTTAAGGTTCTGATTTCAAATGTGAGGGTGCTTGGGTGCAGCAGAGAGGTGCTATCCAGAACTGATGCTTGAGCTGGAATTTGAGAAGCCACTAAGTGAACTTGGTGAAAGTTGGAGGAAAGTGTGTTGCAGGCCCATGGAACAGCTTGTGCAGTGGTGAGAGGTGGGCAGGGAACCAGACCACGCTGGGAACAGTGGATCACATTCATCATTGTGGTCTTTATTCTGAAGCAATGGGGAGCCACAGAAGAGTTTTATAACAGGAAGGTGGAGTTGGCAGATGTGTGTTTTAAAGAGATCTCTATGGCAAGCAATGTGAAGGATGGATGGAAAGCAAGACAAGCTGGAAGCCAAAGGCCCAGTGAGGGATGGTTGCAGTTGGCCAGGTGAGAGCTGATGGTGGCGTAGACTAGGGCAGTGGCAGCAGGGATGGAGAAAATCGAGCTACTTTGAGAATATTTAGGAGGCAAAATTAACAGGACTTGGAGCTGGATGGATAAGGGAAGTGAGAGAGAGCAAGGAGTAATGGATGACTTTCAAGTTTTTGTTTTGCTCAACCACACATATGGTGACATCGTTCACTAAGCCAGCAAATAGTGCAGAGAGAGGACCAGGTCTACGGCATGGGGGTAATCTTGAATTTAGAAGTGAAAGCCAAGGGAAGATTTACTGCTGGGTGGAACTAGAAGCCATTCTTTCTTTGCAAAGTCCTTCACCCTCCAGACAGCCATAGTCAGTCAGCCCAACTTGTTCCTAAATGCAGCTGCTTAAGGTTTCTCGTGGAGTCCCACTTACTTACTTCCTGTCCAGATTGCAAATTGCCATTTGGGATGGCAACAATTTTCCTCAAGCACATCCCTAATCCCTCTTTCTCAGTGGGGAACACAATGCATTATCCTAACATGGCTAAAAACATCATCTTGTTTGTCTTTCTTCTTTGAGTCATCTAATTCCTCAGCCATGGATGCTGGGCTAGGGTCACTGTGTTTTCCCTTCTATGTTTTTCAGCTTGTCCTTGAAAAAAAATCCCCCCACCCTCCTTCTCAAAATCAGTCAATCCGAGTCTAATAGCTTCTGACAGACTGAGTGATCCTGCTGCTCAAAACTAGTAATGGAGGAGCAAGAGCTGGCTTGGCAGTGGTTGTGATTCTTAGTATTATGTGGATGGCATTGATCAGGGGAAGGCAAGCCAACCTCTCTGACTGAGTTGGCTTCCTGACCAGTGATGAGCTCGTCCTGTGTTTGGTGTGACAAGTTATCTGCCTGACAGAGTTCCTGCGAGTTGCACCAAGCTAATCAGAAAACTGAAATTACTTGAGCCTTGGAGAAATTGGAGTGTTCTTCCTCTCTCTTGATGCCCTGAGTTGTAGAATGGCTGTGACAAATCTTTTCAAGTCACTTTAGGATCAGACCACCACAGATTCTTCAAACATCGATTTTTTTTCATTTGTTTATAGTATCTTATTTGTTTGTTTGTTTTATGTCCCAAAGTAAAACATGTTAATTGTAGAGCTTTTTTTGTAATAATAGCTGGTGGCACATCTAAAACAGATTTTCTAATTTAAGCCCTGCTGAACTGCAGATGGCTGCAGAGTCATGTGGTTGCAGTTCTAAATCCCTGAGTTGGGGGTAGTTTGTTACGCAGCAGTATCGTGGCAATAGCTGACTGATGCAGATTATCAACATCTACCTAACTATTTAAGCTCTAATCTAGGAGGCATCCTTGATTGCTTACCTTCTCCTTTACCCTCCACAGCCAGGCTATTAGCACTTCCTGCCAGCTTGACTTCTAAAACATATCCTGTATCTGTATGCTCTCCTCCATCACCACTGCCACCACCCTAATCCTATGTCAAACCTCTGTAGACTCTTATCCAAACAACTGCAATAACTTCCTACCAGTTTCCCACTTTGTCTTTCTGAAGTCTAGTGGCCAGAGTGAGTTTTACACAATCCTATGAGGCCACTCCCTGATCTAATCTCAACAGAGAATTCCCATTACGCATAGAATAAGCTCAAACTCCTTGCCATGGGCTCAAAGGTACTAGATAATCTGTGCCTGTCTCCTTCTCTAATAGCTCATATTTCTCTCCCCCTTTGCCCCTGCACCCAGTAACAGAGAACAGAAGCTGAGCCAGGGCCCGCCAGGCTGACTCTTAGTTCAGGTTTCCTTCTGCCCCATACCCCTCGTTGGAGTAATAGGTTTCCTTAAATCTCCCTAACTCCCCCTTGGTTATAGAACCTCTGAGACAGCCAGCATGAGTTGAATTCTTTGTTTCTTCTTCTAACTTGGTTTCTGCCTCCAAAGGTCTTTCATGATTTACAGACTCCTAGAATTAATTGTCAGCAACAGCCAGTGTTATTAGGGATTTTTCAATTGGCTCCAGGATTGTGTATTAATTCAACTTTTTTATCTCCTTGAGACATTTTATTCAATGATGATAACCCACTGAGTCCACCATTGATCCCTTGATGCTTAATAACGAGGCCAATTTAATACTAATTAGTTCCAGTATTGCATATATTTTCATTAAAAGCAGAAATGATGGGTCAAATTTAGTAAGTGATGAATTATCAGATCCAGACTGTACCAGCTTTATTTTATAAATGCCTAGTATTCCCCAAACTCTCCAATTTACCACCTTCTCCCTATCCGGGGGCCTTAATTATAATGACAATTATGATGACAATGACCATGATGATAATAATTACTATTGTTGATATTTACTGAGGGCATTTCATGTACCAGGCACCATACTAAGTGTTTTATATGCATTATTTGATTTAAAATGCACAATAATCCTTGTCAGTGGGTTCTATTGTTATCTCCACATTTTGGAGGAGGAAACTGAGTTCCAGAGAAATGAAGGGATTTTTTTTTCAGGGTCCCACGGCTAAAAATCAGCAGGGCCAAGATTCAAACTCAGGCTGATCATAAATCCACATTCTTAGCTCCTAAGCAATACCTCTTACCACTGAAGGGAAGGCTGAGGAGCCACAATTTGTGCTTGAAATTAAACTTGTGAAATCCAATTTACTCTATAATATAATTAAAAATAGATTGTGTTCTATGCAAGGAAATGTAGTGGCTTATATTGCAAAATTTTAGTATGTGGAGGATTCATCTATGAGGCAAGAGCAACACGTGAAATATCATTAACTCTGGAATGAGACCTACCTGGACTTGAAGTTTCATTTTACTTCTTGGTAGTTGCATTATCTTTGACAGGAGACTTGGTTCACATATAACCTATTTTCTCTCTTCTTCTGCTCGTATCATCTAACAGCACTGTGATATACCCATTTTGTGGGTGGAAGACAGAACAGCTAAGGAAAGAATCCTGTGACTACCATGTCTGGGGTGAGCTGCTGCAGCTCGTACGGTGGAGGTGGCCACAAAGACGTTACAACAAAAGTAAAAAGTTCACATCTTATAGTTCAGGAATTCTCAACCTAGGTGCTATGGACATTTGGGGCCAGATAATTATTTTTTGTAGGAGGCTGTCCCATGCATCATAGTATGTTAACCAGCCTCTCTGGACTCTACACAGTAGATGCCAGTAGGAAACACCCCAGAAATGTCTCCAGATATTGTCAGATGTCTCCTGGTGGGCAAAATTGCACCCAGTTAAGAACCACTGCGATGGATAAAATTGTAACAACAAGTCAAGGGATAGAGATTTCCCACTGGGTTCTAGTATGTAATATACCCTGTTTACATAAATGAGAACATTTTTTATGTAAACCCATTTTCAAATCATTTCACATGAATGTGGGGGTTCCCCCCAGTTTTTCCCTATGATTTGTCTTATACAAATCATAGGATTTGTCTTATACAACAGAGGATTTTGCTATTCAGCAAACATGATGCTTTCTCTCCAATCCTCAGCTTTTTTTTTTCTCTCCAGAATGATAGGCATGGCAATACCTAGGCTTTAGGATTGCTAGAAGGCTCTGTGTCAAGTGGCTAGAATAGAAGAAAGGCTCAATAATGCTGGTCACCTCTTCCCCTTGCAGAGCCAGCAATAACTCCTTCCAGAGGAAGAGGTGGGTGATGCAATGGAGTAAAGGCAACTGGCCAGTGAGGCCTTCAGTTTGTGTCTCAGCCCTGTCACTGCCTTGCTGTGTGACCTTGCATAAGCCACTTAACCTCTCTGTGCCTCACTTGCTCCATCTGTAAAGTGAGGAAGTTGGACTAAAACCCCTCAAAGGTGCTCCATGTGCTGCACTCTAGGTTCTTGAGAGACTGGGCATGGCAGCAGTTCCCTAGGCAAGCACCAGAATCATCTAAGGAATGGACTAAAATGCAGATTCATAGGCTATAACTCTAGAGTTTCTGATTTAGTAAGTCTGGACTGAATCCCAGAAATCGTCATTTTTCACTAGCCACCCACTGCCACCCCCAGCGACTATGTGGAGGGAGCACCGGGCCCATGCTCTGGGAAACTGTCTTCTCTCCTATTGATACCTCAACAGGGAAATAGTATTAGAAGCCCACACAAGCTTGTTCACAACATGCACACAGATTGCTTTTTCATTTGTCTCTGGTTTCCTGCAATAAGGCCATTTCTAAAAGATTGGCTTGGATAAAACCATTGGCAAACTGATTCTCACCTACCATAAATCTTTAGAAATGAAACTTTTTTGACTTGGGTCCAAGGAGAAATCAATCAATAAGCATTCCGGTTATCCAGTCCTGTGCTAGGGAGTGTGTGTGTGTGTGTGTGTGTGTGTGTGTGTGGCGCACATGCGCGCGTGAGTTCAGGCACACACACACCAGGTACGAGAGGTGGTGCTTTTCTCTTAGAACCTTAAAATATTGTTGAGTAGATGAGACAGTCACAGGTTAGATAACAATAGTAATGATAGCCATTGACATGAGCTAGTGCTTGCTATGTGCTGGGCTTCACATGAAGCTCCTTGCATACTTTGTCAGGGTGTAAGTCTTCCTAATACCTCTGTGAGGCAATGTGTCTATTTCACACTTGGAACAATGGAGGCTCTGGGAGTTGGAATGACTTTCTCAGTCAATTTCTAGCAAAGTGACAGAGCCAAAATTCTGCCAGCTAGTTTTCCTCCTACAGGCCTGTGATGGTGACCACTACCCAATGCTAACAAGTGCTATGAGTGGTTTCAATTAGGGAAGGTGAGAGTGTGCAATCAAGATGTTAATTGGAAATTAGATTGGAGGAACACTACAAGGCTTGAAAAAAGACCAGTCTCTGTGGGCTGGAACAGACCACAGGGGTAAGATTTAACTGCACCTTGAAGGATGAAGGGAGGATCAGGTGAAGAAGAGCAGTGGGTAAGCTAACCAGGCAAAAGAAGGAATCTGATTTGTATTTAATACTTTATTTGTTCAATGTTCATTGACTCTTCCAAAGGAAATTTGCCTGTTTTTCCCTCTCTCCATCCCTACTCCTTTCCTCTTCCTCTCCCTCTCTTCTTTCTTTTCTTTCCTTTTTTATCCATACACCTTTCCTTCCTTCCCTCCCACCTTCCTCCCTTTCTTCCTTCCATCCAACCAACCACTCATCATCTATCCATCCATCCATCCATCCATCCATCCATCCATCCATCCATCCAGTATTTATTGTGTGATGTAAGCACATTCCCCCTTCCTTCCTTTCTCCTTCTCCCAATTAATCCATTCTTTTATTCATCTTGTGCTACCTGAGTGCTTACTGGGTGCTAGACCCCATGCTAAGCTCTGGGGATACCCAGTGGCCCCTGCCATGGATGAGCTCACAATCTAATGGAGGAGGGACAGGCAGAGGATTGCAGGACCATATGACAGTGACTGTGACAGGTTCTATAGGCTTTACACATGGTGACATCATAGGGATGAGTTCCAGCCAGGGGAAGAAGCCTGTGTAGCACCTGTCTCATCATCATCTCACCTGGCAATGAGATCTGCTTCACCCAAGGCAACTGACAGACAGGCAACTAAGTGGAGAGTCAGGAGCCCTGCAACCCAATGCTAGGTGTGCGACTAGGCCTCGGTCTCCTCATCTGCACAATGGGGACACAACAGCTGCTCTGCCTGCCTCAGAGGAATGTGGGGAGAATTGAGGGGGAGAGGGTCAACGGCAGATTCATTGTTATTACTGCTGCTGACTTACAATTCTATGCAAATGTCAGCTTCACTGGCAGGGTTTTGCCAGTCTTGTTCATTGATGTAGCTCCAGGACCCAGAATAGTACCTGCCTGGTACATGGCCAGAGAGAAGTAAATATTTGTTGAATGATCAATGTATGATGATGTCCATTTTGTAGATATAGCATCTGTGGCCCAGAAAGGTGGAGCCGCTTGCCTGGGGTCTCACAGTGGAAGGTGGTGGACCTAGGGTTCTAACGAGCTACCACACTCCCACGTCTGTGTCTTTTTCCACTTCCTGTGAGGCTTATTTCACCCATCAAAGCTCACTGGCATCCACACCCCAGAAGGCTCTTCACCTGCCTGGTGTGCTGTTGGACAGACACTGTTCTTCCTTTTTAATTTTTGTTTTATTTTAAGTTCCAGGATACATGTGCAGGTGTGCAGGTTTGTTACATAGGTAAACGTGTCCCATGGTGGTTTGTTGCTCTTGTCAACCCATAACCTAGGTATCCTCTTTGTTGCTGAGGCTACATCTGCCCTATTCACATAGCCAGAACTTTAATGATCCTCCTTGGACTTCTCCTCTTAGTTGTTTGAACTATTATTTCTTTTTCTCATGGCCTCAGAGTTTTAAAAATGCCCTTAGAAAGTGGTTAATTTACTGGCTTGTGTAAGTTTCCTGGGTTCAGGAGATGGATTCACATCAAATAGGTTCTCGAAGTCTGAGACAAAAGTCTGTATGGAAAATAAAGAAGCAAGTACTATAATTTGCTCAGTGAAACTTTCTAATTTCTTAATTCTTTCAAACTGTCTATATATAAACCAGATTTTGTGGAAAAAAAAAAGGCAAGAGGGCTCAGACTTAGCCAATCTTGTTCATTTTTTCATTGTGGGGTTGTTTTCTTCCTACCTGCTTTCCTACTGATATTTGCCAGGAGCGAAAAAAAAACTTGTATTTCTCGAACATCTTCTATGAAGAACTGGGAATATTTACAAGATTTGTTTTATTTAAACATTACAACCGCCCTGTGAGTAAGGTGATGCTATTTCTACTTTGCTAGTGGAGGGAGCTCAGGCTTAAAGAAGTGATGTGCCAATTAGGGGCATAACCAGCACGCTAATCCAGGACTTTCTGGCTATGGCTGGGGAATGATTTAAGGCCAAGAAATAGAAAGGAAAAGACCATGACTCTTCAGGGGGACCGGGTGCTTACTTCGCCTCTTTTTTCTTTTTTTTTTGACGGAGTCTCATTCCGTTGCCTAGGCTGGAGTGCAGTGGCACAATCTCAGCTCACTGCAACCTCCACCTCCTGGGTTCAAGAGATTCTCCTGCCTCAGCCTCCCAAGTAACTGGGATTACAGGCATGCACCACCACACCTGGCTAATTTTTGTATTTTTAGTAGAGACAGAGTTTCACAATGTTGGCCAGGCTGATCCACCTGCCTTGGCCTCCCAGAGTGCTGGGATTACAGGCATACACCACTACAACCGGCTAATTTTTGTATTTTTAGTAGAGACAGAGTTTCACCATGTTGGCTGGGCTGGTCTTGAACTCCTGACCTCCAGTGATCCACCCGCCTCAGCCTCCCAAAATGCTAAGATTATAGGCATGAGCCAGCACACCCAGCCTACTTCACGTCTTTAAGTCTCAGTTTTATATATATATATATATATAACTAACAGTTCAATTGAGAATACATGGACACAGGGAGGGGAATATTACACACCAGGACCTGTCGGGAGGTGGGGAGCAAGGGGAGGGAGAGCATTAGGACAAGTACCTAATGCATGTGGGGCTTAAAACCTAGATGACGGGTTGATAGGTGCAGCAAATCACCATGGCACATGTATTTTACCTATGTAACAAACCTGCACGTTCTGCATATGTATCCCAAAACTTAAAAGTAAAACAAATGAACAAAACAAAACAAAAAACCTAGTGGTTCAGAGGGCTTTGGTTAAGGTTGCAAAGGGATAATAATGAATGGATATTTATAAAGTGCTCAGCACTGGCCTGACACAAAGCATGCCCTCAATAAATGGGAGACATTGTTTTTCTTTCTCTCTACCTGATGGCTGTTTATATTCCCGCATCTGTTTTCCTACTCAACTGTGTGTTCAACAAAGGCAGGAAGGGTGTCTAATTTACCTCTGCTCTCCAGCACTCATGAGATTGACAGGACAGAGAAGGGTCCTTGCAGAGGGAGCCCATGTCTGTATTCATTTCTTGTCTACACCAGCCTCAGAAGTGTCTTCTATGTTCAGAATTCACCTCTCATGAGAGAAATCCAGGCACTTTACTTTCCAGTGCAGCAGGTGGCAAGGGAATTTTAGAAAATGCCGCATGGCAGGACCTAAGGGGAAATCCCTTGAGGCAGAGGAGTCCTACAGAAGACCATGTTGTATCTGCGAGGCCCACTTGGGGCCATATAAGTTGATCTTGGAAGAACTGTGGGGCCTTGTCATCCATTTTACAGATTGGAAGAGTGAGGCCCAGAGTGGGGGACTTGCTCATGGCCACACAAATTGAAATTGGATGGGCAGGGACTTAACATTACCTAATTAAACAATCACATTAATGTGGAACCACAAATAGATGGATACCCCAGAGGAAGAGAGAGAGCTGTCTTCAGAAGTGACACTTACACTGAGGTCTGAAAGAGAAGTAGGAGGTAATCAGGTCAAAAGTCAGGAAGGGGTTTACAGAAATGTGTAGGAAGAGGGAACAGCAGGTACAAAAGCCCTGTGGTGGGAGGAGCCACAAGAAGATCAGTGTGGCCGAAAGAAAAAAGGAAGGATGTCACTGATACAGAAGAAGATAGCCAGGACCTGATTGTGCATGTCTTGTCAGTTCCAGAGAAGAGTCTGGGTTTGGTTTTAAGGGTTGGAGGGTTATTGTCAGTGCTGGGTTTTGAAATGACACTATGGTGGTGGGAAGGGAAGAATGGGGCATTCTGGGGTCCCAGCTCTGCTACCTACCAACAGTGTAATTCTGAAGGAGTACAAGTTGCCACACATGCACTTAAAGCTATTGTGTGCAATAAATGAGATGATAATTAATGAGTTACTGTTATCATCATTAGTCAAAAGAGCACAGCACTAAAGAGTCAGGAGTCCTGGGTTCAAATCCCAGTTATTCCCATTTAACCCTCAGGGGTGCAGGAGAGCCCAGTGGTTAAGAGCTCTGGCATTGTGACAACAGATATCAAGGGGTCCAGGCTAAACCCTACCACTTTCCCCCTGGTTATATGGCCATGAGCAAGTGACTTTTCCTCTCAAAGCCTAAGATTTTCCATATGCAAACTGGGGACAATAATGAGAATGACCTAGCGGATGGTTGTATAGATTTAATACAAATTAATGGCATGATTTCTGATAAATTGTGGCCATTTTGATGATGATGATGGCCAAATTGGTTTTATTCACATAAGGATGCTGCTTTTACCTGCTGGACCTTTTCTTCTTCTTTTTTGTTTTTTTAGATGGAGTCTCACTCTGTCACCAAGGCTGGAGTGCAATGGTGCAATCTCGGCTCACTGCAACCTCCGCCTCCCAGGTTCAAGTGATTCTCCTGCTTCAGCCTCCTGATTAACTGGGATTACAGGTGCACACCACCACACCAGCTAATTATTGTACTTTTAGTGGAGACAGAGTTTTACCAGGTTGGCCAGGCTGGTCTCGAACTCCTGACCTTGTGATCTGTCCGCCTCAGCCTCCCAAAGTGCTGAGATTACAGGTATGAGCCACCGTACTCGGTCCCTGCTGGATCATTACTTAGGACAATAAACTAAACACCCACCACTTGGGGACAGGTCAGCTGTCCCCTTAGGGATTGAGTGATTTCTCAGGAAAAGTTCTGAGACAGGAAAGATTGATTTAGCAGAAAGAACTAGACCATTTCCAGCTCCTCCACCAACTGACCACCTGGGACTGTGCAAGGTCCCAGCTCTCCCTGGTTTTCTGTTTCTTCCTCTCTGGGCTTTGCTTCTGACAAGGGCTGTTCCTTTAAGCTTGCCGGATGGTCAGAATGCTCTAGTTCGGGGGCAAGGAGAGAAGAAGATGGGAATCACTCAAATTCAATTTCTGTGGCTTCACCAAGTGCTCCCGTCATGCGATAAGGAGCGTCCGGGACCTCTGCTCTGCTTCTGTCAGTGAGCAGTTGGGATGGTTCAGTGCCTTGCAAAGCGAGCTCATCACATCAGGCTGTTCACACTGCTCTGTAGATAAGGCTCAGCTCATCAGTTAAGATGCCCTAAACGTTTCCTCCGACCCCTGCTTACCCCAGGCGAATGGCCCTTCTTCCCAGAGGTGAACACATCTGAAAGGATCCCTGACAACTCACTGGGATTGAGCCCTTGATCCAAACCCACCTCAGGCTGGGGGCACAACCTTTAGTCTATGAAATGAAGGCCTGGGGAATTCTTTTCAATCATTCATTTACCTCTTTATGGGGTTTCCTTTTTGCTCCCTTTTTTCTCTTTACCTCTCACAGCTTGACTCTCCAATGTTCTTATGGTTTGAGAAGGATTGAGCCTTTTCTTTTTTTCTTTCATCCCTTCCTGAGTCTCCATTAGGGATCAGTTTTCTTTTGGAAACAAAAGGAATTGCCTCTCCCATTTTGGTTTGCCATTTCAAGATGGTGGGAGTCATCTATCCAGCAAGTTTTCCAAGCAAGGAAAAAGAAGACCAGGACCTCACCAAGAACATGCAGAAGTATATCTGAGTGGGAGGTGGGGTGAAGGTTGATAAATTAACTATTGGGTAAAATGTTTAATATTTGGGTGATGGGTGTACTAGAGTCTAACCTCCACCACTGTACATGTAAAACCTGTGTAACAAACAAGCACATGTACCTAGTGAAACTAAAATTTTTTAAAAAAGAAGTACATTTTAAGCCAAACATAAACTCTACAGTGATCTCATTTAACATCATGATTAAAACCATACATTTAAGTAAATTACAAAGTTACTGATACATGTAATTTGGTGTTGGCTTCTAACCAAGTACCATCCATGTGATGAAAGTTCAGAGCTGAGAAACATTTTTCTTGAACGATTCTGTTCTCCTGCCTTAAAAAGTGTGTACCACCTCTTCAAGGAGAACTACAAACCACTGCTCAGTGAAATAAAAGAGGACACAAACAAATGGAAGAACATACCATGCTCATGGATAGGAAGAATCAATATCATGAAAATGGCCATACTGCCCAAGGTAATTTATAGATTCAATGCCATCCCCATCAAGCTACCAATGAGTTTCTTCACAGAATTGGAAAAAACTGCTTTAAAGTTCATATGGAACCAAAAAAGAGCCCGCATCTCCAAGACAATCCTAAGTCAAAAGAACAAAGCTGGAGGCATCACGCTACCTGACTTCAAACTATACTACAAGGCTACAGTAACCAAAACAGCATGGTACTGGTACCAAAACAGAGATATAGACCAATGGAACAGAACAGAGCCCTCAGAAATAATACCACACATCTACAGCCATCTGATCTTTGACAAACCTGAGAGAAACAAGAAATGGGGAAAGGATTCCCTATTTAATAAATGGTGCTGGGAAAATTGGCTAGCCATAAGTAGAAAGCTGAAACTGGATCCTTTCCTTACTCCTTATACGAAAATTAATTCAAGATGGATTAGAGACTTAAATGTTAGACCTAATACCATAAAAATCCTAGAGGAAAACCTAGGTAGTACCATTCAGGACATAGGCATGGGCAAAGACTTCATGTCTAAAACACCAAAAGCAACGGCAGCAAAAGCCAAAATTGACAAATGGGATCTCATTAAACTAAAGAACTTCTGCACAGCAAAAGAAACTACCATCAGAGTGAACAGGCAACCTACAGAATGGGAGAAAATTTTTGCAATCTACTCATCTGACAAAGGGCTAATATCCAGAACCTACAAAGAACTCAAACAAATTTACAAGAAAAAAACAAACAACCCCATCAAAAAGTGGGCAAAGGACATGAACAGACATTTCTCAAAAGAAGACATTCATACAGCCAACAGACACATGAAAAAATGCTCATCATCACTGGCCATCAGAGAAATGCAAATCAAAACCACAATGAGATACCATCTCACACCAGTTAGAATGGCAATCATTAAAAAGTCAGGAAACAACAGGTGCTGGAGAGGATGTGGAGAAATAGGAACACTTTTACACTGTTGGTGGGATTGTAAACTAGTTCAACCATTATGGAAAACAGTATGGCGATTCCTCAAGGATCTAGAACTAGATGTACCACATGACCCAGCCATCCCATTACTGGGTATATACCCAAAGGATTATAAATTATGCTGCTATAAAGACACATGCACACGTATGTTTATTGCAGCACTATTCACAATAGCAAAGACTTGGAATCAACCCAAATGTCCATCAGCGACAGATTGGATTAAGAAAATGTGGCACATATACACCATGGAATACTATGCAGCCATAAAAAAGGATGAGTTTGAGTCCTTTGTAGGGACTTGGATGCAGCTGGAATCCATCATTCTTAGCAAACTATCACAAGAACAGAAAACCAAACACCGCATGTTCTCACTCATAGGTGGGAACTGAACAATGAGATCACTCGGACTCAGGAAGGGGAACATCACACACCGGGGCCTATCATGGGGAGGGGGGAGGGGGGAGGGATTGCATTGGGAGTTATACCTGATGTAAATGACGAGTTGATGGGTGCAGCACACCAACATGGCACAAGTATACATATGTAACAAACCTGCACGTTATGCACATGTACCCTACAACTTAAAGTATAATAATAATAAATAAATTTAAAAAAAAAAAGTGTGTACCACTTTCTATTTCTTTAGTTCAACAAACACTTATTTAGTGCCTGCCCAATGAATACGTACTAAATCACATTGAGCATTTTTTTTTTATCCTATGCCAGGCACTCTAAATGTATTCCTTTAGAGTAGTCATTTATATGCTTCTATTCATCAGTGTTATAAGTTTGATCAATGCCATGCCCACTACCCATCCAGAAACAACCCCGCAAACTCTGTCTATTCCCCAAATCATAATTCTGTTTTCTACTTTTTTCCCCTTCTTTCAGTCTCTTTCTGACTACAGGCAACCCACTCTTTTCTTCCTCCCCTCCAAATCTGGGCCAACTGGCTCCAAAATCCTTTTGTTGAAGCTTCTGAAAAAAAACAAGGTGTTGCTGTCTGTCTGTTCACACCTTTTCTCTGGGCAAGCTGCTTCCTTCCTGAAATTCCGCAGGAGATCCGACCAGCATTTCTTATATATAATACTCCACATGATATTCCTGCTTTGTATAGTTCTGGCTCCTTCAGGACTTTAAAGTTTTTTCCTCCCTCTTCTTCCCCATCAGGGAATCTATAACCTTTAATCCATGTTCCTGCAAATGTTCTATCTGAGAAAACGGGTCTAGGATGCAAGTAGCTAAGAATAGCTGACGTTTATTGGTTCTTTTCCGTGTGCCGGGCCCTGCATGAAATACTTCCCATGCATCTACTTCTTTAATCCTCAGGACAGCTCTGTGAGGCAGGCACTATCACTGCTTCTGTTTCTCAGATAAAGAAACCGGGCTCAGAGAGATGAAGTGAGTTGCTCAAGGACACACAGCTAGGTTTAAAACAACATTTATCCCAAAGCCTTTTTTTCTTAACCACTAGACTGTATAGCTTTTCCTTCCCAAGATGCTCAAGAAGCTCACTGATCTCCAAAGTCATTAGTTTCTCTTGCAGTTGGCAGACCTCTTTGAATTCTTGAAATACTACTATGAATGCCACTGGTTATTAAGCAATGTGTGGACAGAGGCCATCATTGGGAAGTCCCTGTACTGCCTCTGTGCCTTGCACTATGTTGGGCTTGTCCTGTGGGCCCAATCCATGCTTGCTCAAGGTCTTTCTTTCTTTTTCTTTTTTTAAGAGATAGGGTCTCATTTTATTGCCCAAACTGGAGAGCAGTGGCATGATCACTGCAGCCTAGACTTCCTAAGTTCAAGCAGTCCTAACGCATCAGCTTCCCAAGTAGGTGAGACTACAGGTGCACGGCACTACACCCAGCTAAGGTTTGTATTTTCTGTAAAGACAGGGTCTTACCTAGGCTTGTCTCAAATTCCCGGTCTCAGCCATCCACCTGCCTCAGCCTCTCAAAATCCACATTCTAATTAAAGAATTTTGCCTAGTCCAGCTGTGTGCTTGGTGTTAGGAAGAAAAGGGAAGGTTTAATTTCTCTCGTCAATTAAGAAAATAAATAAACAAAAGTAAACAGGGGTTGTTAACTTAGTATGCAGGGATAGGCTTGGGGGGTGTCATCTGTGAATGAACTGTATTTTGGGGTGACAATGTCCATGGCTATGAGTTGATTACAATCCTCTAAACAGATAAAGATTGCATGTGTTATGACAGCTTCCATAGTAAAGGCAAAGTTCAAGCTAAAGTGAACACATCAGTGTTTCCACTCTGCAGATCGGAAAGCGAATGCCCAGCGTGGTAAAGGTTCATGTCCAGGACCACCCAGTCGGTGTCTGGAGCCAGAAGCTGAATTCACTTCCTTGCTTCCTAGTATTAGGTCTCTAACGCTCTCATTTGGAATTGTAATAGTCCATTGTTAAGTCAAAGACTCCTTTTCCATGATGAAGCAGCTATTTTGCTTTAAAAGAAAACCTGGGGGTCAGGGAGAAGGTTATATGGCTAAGTTAAACCTCGTCTCAGCCAGTCACAGAATTCATACTGACCATTATTAGTGGGAGGAATGGAGGGAGCCTAAGCCCACCCATCCTTCAGGATTTATGACTCAGCCCTCCTGGATGCTCACATATCTAGCATTGGGCTTTTGTTCTGATAACAGGGCTTCTGTCTTCATCTGGACCTTCAGCCTATGCCTTGTTAATTCTACTTTATTTTTGCCAATCCCTGTCCCAAGCATGGGAGTTCTGACCCCAAGGCTGAGGTCCATCCTCTCACTCTAATCCCACTCTGATGCATGGCCACCATTTTCAATCTTAGTCTCCAGGGACCACATTTGGCCTTTCCTCTCATCTCCAGCTTCTCACTCTTTCTCCCCACAGTGCCATCCTTCTTTCTCAAGGGGCACGGTCTACTTTCAAGGCCTTTATCTTGGCCAGGCGTGGTGGCTCACACCTGTAATCCCAGCACATTGGGAGGCTGAGATGGGAGAATCCTTGGAGCCCAGGAGTTTGAGACCAGCCTGGACAACATGGTGAAAACCCATGTCTACAAAAAATACAAACATGGGCGGGCATGGTGGCACATGCCTGTGGTCCCAGCTTCTCAGGAGGCTGAGGTAGGAGAGTCACCTAAGCCTGGGAAGTTGAGGCAGCAGTGAGCCATGATGGTGCCACTACACTCTATCCTGAGTGAAAGAGTGAGATCTTGCCTCAGGAAAAAAAAAAAAAAAGCCCTTTGTCTTGAAGCATTGCTTAGAGCAATGGGTTTTCCAACTTGTTTTAGCTATAGAATCTTTTATTCCAAGGAGAACATATCATGAATCTCAACATAGAAAGAAGATAAAAATGGAGTTTCCTGGCTGAAACTCCATGGGACTGTAAAACCTTTACATTCTATTTATGATAAAGACCAGGCCCCGTGCCATGATCTGAAAGGCTATGTGTGGTCTGAAATTTCCCCATTTCCCTGTCTCATCTCCGCCCACTGACCTGCTTCTAATTCCTTAAACTCTGGGTGTTCCCTCTCATCCCAGGCCTCTGAAATCTACCATCCTCTTTGGAATAGTCTGTCCTTGCTCTCCTTCACCTAGTTAGCTTCCACTGGTCCTTCACATTTTATTATTTCACTGGGAAATCTTTCCCAGCCGTCAGGTCTAGACTGAAATCCCTGTTATGAAAATGCATGGCTCCATATCCCTCTCCTCATTTATATTTGATTTATTTTGGGTCCGCATGAATTTTGTCTACCTTTGCTTACCATTCTGCTTGTCACAAACAGTCTCTTTCTTTTTTTAATTTTAATTTTTATTTAATTTAATTTTTTTTTTAGAGACGAGGTCTCATTATGTTGCCCAGGCTGGTCTCAAACTCCTGGCCTCAAGTGATCCTCTCACCTCAGCCTGCTGAGAAGCTGGGATTACAGGTGTGAGCCACCACACTTGGCTACAAAATAGGCTGTTAATAAATATATGATGATGCTTGAATGGGATGGGAGGCTCTAAAGCCATCTGGCCTGACCTTCACTTTCTTGATTTCTATTGGCTACCGATGGAAAAAAACACTGGACTGAATTATTTGTAAGGTATCTTTTGAGCCTAACGCTCTACAGAACTATTGTTGCAGCTCCAGTTGCATATAAAATGGAGTAGCAGTGTGGGCAGGTGGGCAGAGCTGGGTCTCTCTTCCTTTAGACTTTATATTCTGGGCCTAGGACCTGAAGGTGGGTAGTTAGTTTGCTTCCTCCCCATAGCCTTGCTTCTGGATGACACTGATCTTCAGTGAAATGGCAAAGAGTTTGGCCAACACCATTAACAGCCCAATGTCATTTCAACAAACTGCATCCACTAAATGGCAGGACTGAAAGTGTACTATAGCAGAACCTTTTGAAAGAAAAAAGGGAAATCTTGAACTAGTTCTTCCTTTTGTTGGGTGGAAATTTCCTTCACAACAGTACAGACTTGGTTGGCTCCCAAAGCTCTCTTCTTCAAGAAACAGACCTAGGCAAGTCTGTGGAGATCAGGGCTTGAGGCTTCCAAAGCTTAGGGGCAAGATTGGCAGGGTCAGGTGCCCACAAAGGCTGGCAAAAAATGCAGATGAGTGAAGTGGAGCTGGTGGGTCCATAGTATATAAGAGAATGCAGTGGGCCAAATTAAGGAGCAGGCTACTGCTACTCTACCCCAGTCAACTGTTGGAGTGCGGGAGGGTGAGTCCCAGGTTGTCAACTCTTCTGATTTTTCTAGGGATGCCTGACATTGGAATTGCCATGCAAAGTCTTCTATTTTAAATGTTGGAACTAATCCTATAAAGTGTTACAAAATATTTCCAGGCCAAACCCGAAAATGCATGTGGGCTAGTTTTGGCTTGCGGGCTCTCTTCTGATTAGGAGTTTGGAAAAATCTCCAACTTCTTTTGTCTTCCTAGGAGTCCTTTGGATTATAATAATAATAAAAAAAAATTCATTCTGAGAATGGAGATGAGAAAAGAGGAAATGTGCCCGGGGCTGCCGGGCTGGCGTATGAATGTCCACGCACCCACTCTACCAGGCAAAACACAAAAGAAACCGCCCCCAGGGAAGCTGACTAGGCCACTGTGGCATGTTACTGACATCGGAATTACATTAAATTATCACCACACGAGTGCCTTCCACTGTTGTTATTTGTGTTCCAAAATATCCCAATGAATTCTAAAAGGAGCGTTATGTTCCCTTAAAGAGAAGAACCTAATGTTCTGTCCTTTATTAGAACCCACTCAGGAAAATGAGCTCATTGTGAATGTGAGCCTTCCCTCCTCTCTGGGGGCAGAGAAGGAAACAGGGAGAATTGATGAAGGCTTTTGATTAGTTCACTGACAAGTTTTCTTTTGGTTTTATTGTTGCTTTGTCTTTCCCCCAACAGAAGTCCACCTGATGGTCTCAGATCAGAACCAATGTGAAGATGGGGTATGTGCACTGGCCTGAAGGGCAGGGGGAGGGCCATGTTTCATCTCTACTGAGAGGCTTCCCAGATGGTTGGACTAAGTGTCATCCTCCCAGTTACTCACCTTGGTTCACAAACAAATGATATTTTTTGCTAACATAGGTGCATAGTATTTACAGTTTCATAATACATATTTTTTTCATTGACCCATCCTTCTGCCTTCCTTCCTTCCTTCCTCCCTCCCTTCCTCCTTCCCTTCTTTCCTTCCTTCCTCTTTCTTTTGTTCTTGCATTCTATCCATCTATTTTTCTTTGCTCCTCCTTCCCTCCCTCCCCCTTCCTTCCTGCCATCCATACATCCACATATTCATCTTCCTTCCTTCCCTCCTTTTTTTCCTTCCCTCTTTCCTTCCTTCCTTCCTTCCTTCCTTCCTTCCTTCCTTCTTTCCTTCCTTCCTCCCTCCCTCCCTCTTTCCCTCCCTCTCACCCTTTTTCCTTTCTTCTTGCCATCCATTCATGCATATATCCATATTCCCTCCTTCTTTGCTTCCTTCCTCTCTCCCTTCTTTCCTTCCTTCCTTCCTTCATTCATTCCTTCTTTCCTCTTTCTTTTTTCCTTTCTTCCATCCATCCATCTATTCATCTTTGTTTCTTCCTCCTTCTTCCCTTCCTCTTTCCCTTGCTTCCTTCCTTCTCTCTTCTCTCCCTCTCTCCTTCCTTCCTCCCCTTTCTTTTTTCCTTCCTTCCTGTCATCCATCTATCCATCCATCTATCCATGTTTTTTCCTTCCTACCTTATTTCTTCCTTTCTTCCTTCCTCCCTCTTTCTTCTTTCATTTTTTCCTGCCATCTATCCATCTTTCTTCCTTCCTTCTCCATCCATCCATCCATCCATATATCTTCCTTCCTTCCTCCCTCCCTCTTTCTTCTTTCATTTTTTCCTGCCACCTATCCATCTTTCTTCCTTCCTTCTCCATCCATCCATCCATATATCTTCCTTCCTTCCTTCCTTCCCTCCTTCCCTCTCCTTTTCATCCATCCATTTCTTTATTCATGAAACATGTACTGAGCATTCTCTATGTGCCAGGCACTGTGATAGGCAGAATGGGTAAAATGCACCTAGTTGAATCACATCAGATGCATATTGAAATTGTATAAATTCATCTCTACTAGCTCATGAGAAAGAATGTTTCTTTGAATTATTTGGCTTAATATTCTACAAAGTGAGTATATACCAAGAACCAGCACGCTATAAACCATGGGTACCTGTTACTTGCCTGGTTAGCCTCACTCTTTTCATAACTTTCAAGGTGTGAGCAATTTGCTTCACCAACTGGTTTTAGATTACAGCATAAGACAGGCATGGCAAGGGCTTCTGGGTTTCCACCAAAAGCCATTTCCTTTTCCTCCTGGGCACAAAGCTAGACTACATGCCTCAGCCTCTCTTCCAGGCAGGGAATGACTGAGTTCTGTCTATGGAATGAGGACAAAGAGGCTATGCTATCTCCAGGCCCTGTCCATTAAAAGCTCCTATGTGAACCTCTACATTCTTTCTTCCCTTGTCTTCCAGATGAGAGCTGAGGATCTATCGAAGAACTCTAGGGCCCTGGGATGGTGAAGCCTCAAGATAGAAGAAATCTGTGAGTCTGAGTGATCATGAGTAATGTAGCTCGTTGACTTGGAATGTCTGCAAATTGACATTTTATGAGCAAGGGATAAATTATTATGGCTCAATGTTGCTGAGGTTTTGGGGTTTATTCAAAACAGCACCTAGCATTATTTACCCTAACTCATGTAGCGGCTATTTCACCAAATGAAGAAATGGTAATCTAGTGTAAGACTGGATTGAAATCTGGCTCTGTTGGATTGATAGAGGAGGTGTGTGGTCCTCCAGTATGGTTCCTTGATATGTGATTTCTGCTTTAGGAGCTGACTTTAGACTCTCCAACATAGACATAACATGTGACTTCTCCATATGCAGTATCCTGCAGAATGGCTCACTGATAAAGCAATTCAAACTAAGGTAATGATTTGGTCAGATGAGGAGGTAAACACCTTAATTCCCATCTTCCCAGCACATAACACCACAACACTTTCAGTCACCATTTCTGCACAAGTGGGATGTTAACTTGGCCTTCTCTGACCAGGTGACTATAGCAAGGAATTCCCAGACATTCTTTCAGAAACTCTGGTCCTAGATCAGGCTGGAACTCAGTTCAACAACATTTCCAGTCCAGGTGGCCTTATTCATATTTGAATAGGGACAAAAATCCCAACCCCAAAGATCGTGGGTTACAAATGAGAAATACACACACATGCACACACATGTATGTGCACACAGGCACACATGTGCACACACACATACACACAACTACTGTGCCTGGTGTACAGTATACTTTTTTAAATCCTGTAAAAACAAAATCAGATTCTAAGATTTTCTTCAGGGATCAAAGAATAGACACCTTTCAAAAATGTAAGAATGTAATGATGGGTCACCCTGACCCTCCCACAAATAACAACTATAACCTCTGAAGGCAGTGGAAAGTGAACAAAAACACCCAGACTTTGTCAGAGTTAAAACCTGGAAGAAGGTAATGGCCTGAGGTAACTCATTTGTTTCCGTGGCATTTAACATTAGAACAGGCTGAAGTCAGTACTGTCTGGGGAAGCTAAAATCCAAGAAAAGCTCATATTCATTCTGGCCTGAAGAAACAGAGGATAGAATTTGGGACAAATACATTTTCTGGAAAATGAGTGGAAATCCCTGAGAAGAGATAGTTGGACGTTGGGCACGGTGGCTCACACCTGTAATCCCAACATTTTGGGAGGCCAATGTGGGCAGATTGCCTGAGCTCAGGAGTTTGAGACCAGCCTGGGCAACACGATGAAACCCCATCTCTACTACAATACAAAAAGCATGGCAGTGTGCACCTATAATCTCAGTTACTGGGGAGGCTGAGTCAGGAGAATCACTGGAACCCGGGAGGCAGAGGTCACAGTGAGCTGAGATCACGTCACTGCACTCCAGCCTGCGTGACAGAGCAAGACTTCATCTCAGAAAAAAAAAAAAAAAAGAAAAAGAAAAAAAAAGAGATAGTTATAAATAAGGAGCCCTCAATTCCATTCATTAACTGCCCATGTCCTTATCTGATCTCTGAACTTCGCACATATGAGATGCAGAATAGAGAGTAAGCTGTTCAGCTAAAGATAGGAGAAAAGAACTGAAATTTCAGTTGTCACACAAAAGATAGAGTTTTGCTAGAGTCCAACCAAATGAATTTCCAGCTGAAACAAAAATATCAACACTCTTCAAAGGAATGTAACCAAATCTATAGTTTCTACAATATAGTATTAGCCGCATATGGATTTCAACCCTGAATACCTTGACATACAAAGAATCCGGGAAATTTAACACAGGTTCAGGACACAAGACATCAACTAAGACCCACTCCACGATGATCTAGATGTTGAAATTATGAGACCAAGATGTCAAGGAAGTAACTATAACTAAGCCTAATAAACTAAAAGAAGATATGGTTGAAATCAATGAAAAGATAGAAAGTGTCAGTAATGAAATGAAAACTATAAAGAAGAACAGAAACTCTGGAATGGAAAACTATATATAAAATTAAATATTCACTGATGGAGCTTAAAAGCAGAATGAAGATGACAGAGGAAAGAGTAAATAAACTTGATGCTAGGTCAACAGAAATTATTTAATCTGAAGAAAAGAAAGAAAAAAGATTAAGAAGAATAAAGCCCAGGGATTTGTGGGAAATATGAAAAGATTACACACACACACACACACAGACAGAGTCAAGAAGTAGAAAAAAAGAGAATGGGGCAGTAAACAAATTTAAATATATAATGGTAGAAAATTTATCAAATTTGATGAAACATACATTTACAGAATCAAGGAGTTAGCCAACTCCAGCAGGATAAATATGAAGAAAACTATGACTACGTATGTCATAGTCAAACTACTAAAAAATCTAAAATAAAGAAAAAATATTGAAAGCATCTAAAGAAAACAAACATATCGTATACAGGATGTATTTGAAACTGTGTACATGTTGTATGCATATGCATGATAAGTTGAAACCTCATGGATTTCTCATCATAAATTATG
This sequence comes from Macaca fascicularis, assembly GCF_037993035.2. NCBI lineage: Eukaryota > Metazoa > Chordata > Mammalia > Primates > Cercopithecidae > Macaca > Macaca fascicularis. The sequence continues at coordinate 25,482,194 of NC_088384.1, forward strand.
GAAGCCAGAAGCCAATGAATTAATAGCTTTAAAGTTTTAAAAGAGAAAACATTTTTTCAAAAGAGATTTCTATACTAAGCTAAAATAGCTTTCGAGAATGAAAAGTGAACTAAAGACATATTCAGATAAAAGTAACTAAGAAAATCTATCACCCAGAAAAGCTAAAGAAAATTCATCAGACTGAAGGAAAATGACACCAAATAAAAATTAAGTTCTTCACGAAAAATCAGGAGTATTGGAAGTTGTCAGTATGTGAGTAAACATAAATAACCAACTAACGTTTTCTCTCAATTTCCTTAAAATACACATGAATATTTAAAGCAAAAATTATAACATTGCCGTGGGCTTATAAGGTATGTAGATGTATTACACACAGCGACTATAGCATAAAGGATGGTGGATGAGGGGTCAATCGAAAGGTCAATAATTACAAGGTTTCTAAATGTCATGTAAAGTGATAACTTTAAGTAGAATATGAAAAGTTAAGGATATATGATGTAAGTCCTAGAACAACCACCCAAAATACAAAGATATATAGCAAAAAAACCAGGAGGTAAATTAAAATGTAATTCTAAAATATTAAAAGAATTTGAAAGAAGACTGGAAAGGAGGAATAGAGGAAGAAAAACAGAAGGGCAAACAGAGAAAAAAAATACTAAGATGGAAGAGTTAAATCCACCCATATCAATAAATACTGTAAGTGTTGTTATGATGATAGCTAACATTTGTTAAGGACTTATGATGTGCCAGGTACTTTACGTGAATTATTTCATCTGATCCTGATAACAACTTTGTAAGATAAATACTTGATTCCATTGATGAAGAAATTGAGGGTCAGGGAAGCTAAATGTCTTGCTTCAGGTGATGAAGCAACAATTGGTAAAGCCAATATATGAGGTCTCACTGCAAAGCTTATAATCGTTTTACAGCATCCTGCCTCTAACTAAGGTGGTTACTAAGCCTCGTGGTGTCAAAGCAAGATGAATGGAATACTGTGGTGCCTTCTCCTCCCCAATTATCTCCTAACAATTACAGTGGGTGCAAGTGACTTGAAAACAAAACAAAACAAAACAGAAAAAGAGCACCATAAGAGAAAATACCTGTCCTAATAGCTACCTTTGGCAAGAGTGCCCCCATATGCCAACCCCTAGTAAAGCTAATATTGAATTTATGCTTTTTGCTTTAAAGAATATTTTAGATGCATTAAGAAGAAAATAAGCGTTGTCAAGGTTCACAAAACACTGGGTTATTCCGGAGATCTCCATTAGAAATAAATTGTCCCTGGAGCTTTCAAAATAAATCATCGTGGCTTCATCAGGGATAGAAGATTAGCTTTAAGTCCAATACTTCAATGCCATTTTGAATTTTCTGTCCAGAAAGAGATAGCTCAGTTTCTCTGAGTTCATCTAACTTTCTCTGATAATTTAGTTTAAAATAAGTTTCTCTAGGTTATGTGACAGCAACTCAAGTGGGTGCTGTTTTTTTATTTCCTAGGATACTGTGATTATCTCAATTTATACTCCAGAGATAATACAATATGGATGGCTAGACCATCTCGTTGTTTCAGCACAGACAAGGGCCAGTCTGTGCTTTTCGGGATTTTTAGGTCACTCGTGTTATTGGCAGCAGTTTAGTGTTAGTCAGATGGCTGTGGTTTTGAATCCTGACTCTTCAACTTATTAGCTGTGTAACCTTGGACAAGGAATTTTACCTTTCTGGGTTTTAGTTTCCTCATTTTCAAAATGGGGATGGTATCTACTGCATGGGAGTTTTGAAAGGTAGGTAAGATAAGACATGCAAAGGATGTAACAAAGTGGCTGGCATATAGTAAGCACTTAATTAAATGTTTTTAAAATTATGACCAGGTGCGGTGGCTCACGCCTGCAATCCCAGCACCTTGGGAGGCCGAGGCGGACGGATCATGAGGTCAGGAGATTGAGACCATCCTGGCTAACACGGTGAAACCCCGTCTCTACTAAAAATACAAAAAAAATTAACTGGGCATGATGGTGGGTGCCTGTAGTCCCAGCTACACAGGAGGCTGAGGCAGGAGAATGGCGTGAACCCCAGAGGCGGAGCTTGCAGTGAACCAAGATCACACCACTGCACTCCAGCCCGGGCGAGAGAGTGACTCTGTCTCAAAAAGAAAAAAAAAAAAAAAATATATATATATATATATATAAAATATATATTTTATTTATATATATATATATATATATATATATATACTGTGCAGAACTCTTGGATCCTAGAGGGTTGAGGTGCTATCACTGCTCTGGAGTAGGAATTGGGGGTAAAGGAGGCGGTTCTGGACATTTTCTCAGAAAAGGGACCATTGGGGTTGGGCCCTCAAGGGCGAACAGTAATTTTCAAAGGGAGTAGAATGAAGAGGCTGTTCCAGATAGTGCTAACAGTATTTGCAAAGACATGTAGTGCAGCATTGCCTAGAGTGGTGGGAATAAGCCTGGAAATTTATGATATGGCAGAGTTGTGAAGGGTTATGTTTGTAGAGTGAAGGAGTTGCACATTTATTCTATAGGAGAGGCCACCAAGTTATTGGATGCTGAGAGTGACACATTGCAGGCTCTTTTGGGGGAAGATCACTGCAACAGGAGGGTGAAGGATGAATTCCAGAGCATAAACTGGACACCTGGAGGGTCTGGAAGTTCTGACATGATGGTTCCCATGAGTGGGAATGGTGGCCTGGACAGGGTTGGTATCTCAAATCATCACACAGATTACTAGCTAGTCACTGGGAAATGCTTAAAAAGAAAAAAAAGATTCATTCTCTTGAGGAGGAAGACATTCTGCTAAATTGATTCTTGAAGAGACTCTCGGGAGAATTACAATTAATTCAAGAATAAAGCAATTTAGTTAGAGCAGTGTGATTGGATTGGGGGAGTTGGTAAAATGCCCGTTTCAGCCCCCCCTTTCCCCATCCCCCACCACTGAGATTTTGGTGTGGAGAGTTTACGATGGATAATCAGAAACCACATTTTTAATAGTTGCCCCGGGTGATTCTGATGTAGGTGGTCCAGGACTCGCACTTAGAGAAACAGCAGTTTAGAGATAAAAGAGTTACAGGCATGGTGTAGTTAGAAAGCCTTGCAAACCTGAATCGAAGCAAGGCTTTGTGAGATAAGCAATTAAGGTAAACCTCAGGAAGAAGGTCAGTTGTGAGCTGAATCACAAAGGAGGAGAAGAGGAGTGGGGAGCATATTTTAGGTGAGGAATTCAGCACTAATAACAACTGATGTCTACTCACTGGCAATGAGAAGACCATCCTGATGCATGTACGTCACTGAACATAACCTTGGAGAGCAAAAAGTCACCAGACTTGAAAGGCCTTGAATGCCAGGAAAGTGTTGGTAATTGGTAGTGTTTAAGTTGATGGACTGCACCAAAGACAGGCATCCCTATTCTTGAACAAAGAAGAGGCAGTGAAATCTGCCACATAAATGGAGTTCCTTTTCTCTTTAAATTTGACATTATTTATTTGCCAGTTATACCAATGGAAAGGAATAATGAAGAGGAAAACAAGGATAAAAGGGAACTAGATCTGGTGGTTCAGTTATCTCTTGGTTACCTGACAGGGGTCTGTTCACATGAAAAGCCAAGTGGGCTGCTGGCTGGCACATGTCACATTGGTTTGAAGTGAGGTCTTTTACCAGAAAGAGAGATAGAGCTGGGCAGGGGCAGTGAATAGAACCACAGCACAGATTGTTGTGGAGTTTCTTGAAAAAAACTGTCAGAAGGTCCAGAAAATGGATCCAGCTCATTAGAGCATATCTGCTCCTGTCTTTGGCAAATGTGATGAGCTCCAACCTGCCTGGAGCCTTCCCATATAGCATTCCCTCTGGCAGAACACTCTTCGACCTGCTCTCCTCCTAGGAAACTGCTTCACCTCTTTCCACTCTCAGCAAAAAAAAAAAACACATGTCCTTAAGGAAACCTAACCACACTTCCAGACTACATTAGATGTGGATTATAGATAATCTCACAGCAATAGATCTCGGTAGTTAAGAACAAAGACTCTGGCATCAGAATTCCTGAATTTAGGTTGTATAACCTAAATTATAGCTTATAGCTTAAATTATCACTTATAGCTGTGTGATGTTGGGAAAACTCCTTAACCTCTTCTAGCCTCAGCTTCCTCATCTGTAAAATGGGGTGATATTCATAATATCTGTTTCATAACTCAGTGTGATTATATATTGAGCTAATGGATATAAAGTGCCTAGAATGATGACTAGCACATAGTAAGTGCTATATTTGTGGTATGCCCATTATTTTAGGGCCCTCTATACTGTTATTTTGAAGCACCCATCACAATAGCGGTTAGTAATTATGTGTATGATCATCTGTGTCATGACCCACTTCCCATATGGATTAAGAGTCCCAAGAGGGACCATGTCTGTATTGTAACTTTCTATGATTCTAGTACCTGGCACATTGTAGATACTCAAGAAATATGTATTGAATGGCAGTATCTAATCAAATTTTCATAGTACATATGGGAAAGCAATGAGATGTAGGAATGGAAGAGTACTTTCCTGAGGTCACAGAGGAGTGGGTACTAGAATTGCAGAGTAAGTTCTAGAATTAGGGTGTCTGGAGATTTGAAACACTTGGGGAAGCATTTCGGAAGCTTTCTGCCCCATTCAAAGCCATGGTAGTAACAACCCTCTTGCCTCATAAAATGCAGGGCAAATGATCAGAAATAAAAGTTGAAACCTCGCCTTACCCTCTCCCTCTCTCTGCTCCTACTCTTCTTCAGCTCTTAAGGGGTCTACATTGTTCAAAATAACCCTTTCTGTACCTCACTTGGAGGTTTATGTGACGGTTCAGGTCTTGAGCTCTTAAGTGAAACATACCAGGGTTCCAAACCTGGTTGACTATGGGACCCTGGTTGTGTCCAACACCTCTCTGAACGTCAGTTTTTTTTAACTGTAGCATGGAGTAATAAAGTGTCCATATTCTGGAGTTAATGTAAGATTTGAATGAGAAGATGATGCCTGGCATATAGCATGTGCTTAGTAAGTGGTCCTGTGATTGTTACATCCTTATTTTATGTAGGAAGACTAGGCTCAGAGAGGAAAGAAATGTGACAAATGACAAATACAAATGAATTGACTCATCCATTCAAGAAGCTTGTACCTACACCTTCTATATATTTGCTGCTTGCCAAAGATGTGAACAATAAACAGCCCTCATCTCAGAGAGCTCAGAGGCTAGTGGGATAGAGCTATCAGTTAACAATCACAACATGCCCAATGGCTGCTATGTGTGAAGGAACATATCTGGGATTCAGGGAGCACAAAGGCCTCATATAGCTCAATCTGGAGGTGTCCGGAGAGGGCTAAGGACATTCCAGTCAAAGGTGCATGGCACAGAGATGAAAGTGAGCAACTCGCGACTGACAGCTTCATTTCAACAAATGTCTAAGGAGCCACACTTATGTACCCCACAGGGGTCTAGGACCTAGAGATGTGTTCTAGACACTGACACCTTGATGGTTCATAAATGAAACACAAAGGCAGAAGCTAAGTTGCAGGCACAGATTTGCAGTAGAGTTGCTTCTCACCAAAGCAACTCTAGGAATTGCTCCACCAATGGGAGCTGCAATGATAATCTGTCCTCAGTGGTTTAAACAGAAAAACAAAAGTGGGCTGCAATAAATGGAAACTTTGTTACAAATTTGAAAACTAAATAGTGCCCTTTTTTTTGCCTCTTAGATATTTTATTTTATTTTATTTTATTATTTTTTAAATTATACTTTAAGTTCTAGGGTACATGTGCATAAGGTGCAGGTTTGTTACATATGTATACTTGTGCCATGTTGGTGTGCTGCACCCATCAACTCATCAGCACCCATCAACTCGTCATTTACATCAGGTATAACCCCCAATGCAATCCCTCCCCCCTCCCCATGATAGGCCCCGGTGTGTGATGTTCCCCTTCCCGAGTCCAAGTGATCTCATTGTTCAGTTCCCACCTATGAGTGACAACATGCGGTGTTTGGTTTTCTGTTCTTGCGATAGTTTGCTGAGAATGATGGTTTCTAGCTGCATCCATGTCCCTACAAAGGACACAAACTCATCCTTTTTTATGGCTGCATAGTATTCCATGGTGTATATGTGCCACATTTTCTTAATCCAATCTGTCACTGATGGACATTTGGGTTGATTCCAAGTCTAATACCATTCAGGACATAGGCATGGGCAAGGACTTCATGTCTAAAACACAAAAAGCAACGGCAACAAAAGCCAAAATTGACAAATGGGATCTAATTAAACTAAAGAGCTTCTGCACAGCAAAAGAAACTACCATCAGAGTGAACAGGCAACCTACAGAATGGGAGAAAATTTTTGCAATCTACTCATCTGACAAAGGGCTAATATCCAGAACCTACAAAGAACTCAAATAAATTTACAAGAAAAAAACAAACAACCCCATCAAAAAGTGGGCAAAGGATATGAACAGACATTTCTCAAAAGAAGACATTCATACAGCCAACAGACACATGAAAAAATGCTCATCATCACTAGCCATCAGAGAAATGCAAATCAAAACCATGATGAGATACCATCTCACACCAGTTAGAATGGCAATCATTAAAAAGTCAGGAAACAACAGGTGCTGGAGAGGATGTGGAGAAATAGGAACACTTTTACACTGTTGGTGGAATTGTAAACTAGTTCAACCATTATGGAAAACAGTATGGCGATTCCTCAAGGATCTAGAACTGGAAGTACCATATGACCCAGCCATCCCATTACTGGGTATATACCCAGAGGCCCAAAGGATTATAAATCATGCTGCTATAAAGACACATGCACACGTATGTTTATTGCGGCACTATTCACAATAGTGCTCTTTAAATATTATAATTAGGGAAAATTATTGCAGCCCAGTATTAAGGTATTAAATTATTTCTTTTGAACTTTAGTTAATGATGACTAATGATTCGTCCCATGCAAGCTCGATACTACAGTTAGTGGAGAATACTCTAAATCACTGGGCTGATCATTCTTCTAAAGGTCTGCTCTATTTTTGTGTGGTTGTGATTGAATAGTAGATCTGCCCTTCCACCCACCTCATCATTAAATTCTCCCTCTCCTCTGCCACTCACCTCATCAGAAAAAAAGTAAGACATAAAATTGATGAATTGTTTACTGAAAAAAGAATATCAGAGTTAACCCCTGTCACCTTCCCATCCCTCTAGCTTACGATTCTGTGCCTGACAGTGTCCTCAAGGGAGAGTTTTGGGGAGGAAGCTGGGTAGCCCTCTCATCCATCAATCTCAAGGGTTAGGAACATTCCATAGACAGCCCGTGCCTCCTTCACTGTCTATTAGGGAATGTGCCATCATGAATTTATGAAGACCCACGAGAACGTTTGTGCTGCTTCAGCTGTACCTTCCTGTGGCTTAGGAGGATGGGGAAGTGACCTTTTCATTTTCCTATGGGATCATCTAGCAACAGATTCTGCTTTTACATGATTCAGAGATTTAACCATTTGTTTAAAGGAATGCATGTGGAGACAGACACAGGTATGAGAGAGAATGAAAAATCTGACTCAGCTGTTGTCTTCCTTTTAGAAAATTAATAAAATAATAATAATATCAGTTACCACGTATTGGTCTCCTACTCTGGGCCAGGGCTGTGAAAATGTTTTTGGAGGTATTAGCTTATTTGACCAACTTCAACTACCCTGGAAGGCAGACATTACTTTTCTCATTTTAAAGATAAGAAAACCGAGGCTCAGAGCAATTAAGGCAATTGTCGCAAACAGTGGTAGTATGGGCTTTAAATACAAGTAGTCATTGCTAAAGCCTATTCTTTTTAACATACCACCCTTCTACCACCTCCAGAGACGTTTTATTTTATTTTATTTTTATTTTTTATTTTTGAGATGGAGTCTTGCTCTGTCTCCCAGACTGGAGTAGAGTGGCGCAATCTTGGCTTGCTGCAACCTCTGCCTCCCAGATTCAAGTAATTCTCCTGCTTCAGCCTCCCAAGTAGCTGAGATTGCAGGCACAAGCCACCCTACCCGGCAAATTTCCTTATTTTTATTTTTATTTTTTTGTATTTTCAGTAGAGACAGGGTTTCACCATGTTGGCCAGGCTGGTCTTGAACTCCTGACCTCAAGTGATCCACCAGCCTCAGTCTCCCGAAGTGCTGGGATTACAGGTGTGAGCCACCGTGCCTGGCCTCCAGAGACATTTTAATCAATTATGTTAAGTTTTATTGAGTGTCTACTGCACGCCAGCCTCTGCCAGAGGCTCGGGCTCTGAGCTGCATAAAACATACTCTCTCTGGAAGAGCTTATAGTTCAGCTGAGAGAAAAGACAAGTCCACTGAGGAGCAAAACCTAGATGAGATATGAGTGCAAGGACCCATAGGCTTCGAGAAGGCCTGTTGGGGGAACCAGCCCTGTTGGGGGAAATGGAGGAGTCTTTGAATTGGGCTGGGATTCTGTATGGGGTTTTGACTAGGTGAGGCTTTGACTGGCGGAGGTAAGTAATACGGAAGGTCCAGCTTGAACAAAGGCTGAGAGGTGGGGAATGTATTTGGGAGATAGTGAGTCATCCAAGTGGTTCAAGCAGAGAGCGATTGTAGGAGTGAGGTTAGATATGTTACCCAGAACCCCAGAACGAAAGCTGGAACTGGACAGAGGCACAGTCTGTTTAATCAGGGGATAGGCATGATGAGAGAAGTCCTTTAAAATGACAAATCCAGCTACTGGCTGGAGGCTGAGAAGGCTGATAGCACACAGGGAGCAGTGGCCAAGCTGGCCTTCAAAGTCATATTAACTAACACCAAAGCCTGGGTTATGCCCACTGCACCACATTGCCTTCCTCATCTCCTTCCACCTCAAATAGGGGCTCCAGTAGTTCAAAAATACTGAGATCTCAGCCCAGGAAGGTGATACTGGGAAGTGGGTGGCTGGTGGGGATTCCACAAGCCCTGTCCACTAACTTGAGGTGGGACTGAAGAAAGAAGGAGTTGCTGTCAGCCTATGAACCCCTTGAAGGCAGCAGCTGTGTCTCTCGCACCAACCACCAAGCCTGGTGCATAGTCAGTGCTCAAAAAAATTACTGAAAGGATGGATCATATGCACACAAACACACATACACACATACCCAGGCATGCACATGCATACACACACATACACATATATGCAAACACATACATGCACAGAAACACATACACACACCATCATACACATACTTCCAAAGTTCCATAGTGGAAGAAAGAAGGGAAGTTAAAAGGAAATAAATACATTAGGAGGAGGAAGTGGTTTGAGGCAGGGAGAAGGAAGGAGTGGAATCCAGGAAGGCTTGGGAAGCAGTGCTACATTCCAGTCCCATTCCCACCACTTCCTCCTGGTGTGATCTTTGCTCAGTAGCTTAACTACATAGCCTCAGTGCCTCACCTGTAAAATCACAGTACCAAGTTGATAGGGCTGTTGTGAGATTTAGAGAGGACAACCCACGTGAAATGCTCAGCCAAGCACCTGACTCCTGATAAACAGAGATGTAAGGTGCTGAATACGAGATATGTGAGACTCACTGGCCATGGGAGGTGCTCTAGAGCTGTCAGCTCCCTTTCCTCCTCTTTGTATGTTTAGTTCAGCCTCAAGGCCTGTGGGACTGAATCTACAACTTCCAATCTTGGCATGCTGAAAGAGGACTCTACTCATTTGCTGAGAGTATAACTTAGCAGAAAGGGATTCACCAAACTGAGCTAAAAAGCTGCCCTGACAGTCTTAAATGAATCCTTGCCTCTCGTCCTGGATGTACTTCTCTTTGCTTAAATTTTGCTGCACAAATATGGTTTGGAAACATTGAGAGGTAATGGAACTTCACATATGATAGAATCAATTAAATTAATCTCTCCCCAAAAGCATCAGGTAGACAAATTGAACCAATGCAATTAAAGAGATTGCTTTTGCCTCTCCTTTAAGTTGTCATTTTGTATAAAGTAGCTCCCAACGTCATCAAACTGTTGGTTTTCTCTCGGATGAATAGACACAAGTTAAGTCAGTTCTTAGAAAAATCTTTCCCTCCCAGGCTTTCTATTCTGAAAACAACAGGCTAAAGATTAGCCCAGAAGGTAAACAGTAGCTGGAAGCTGGGAGCTATGTTCGGTCCCTACTAAGCAACAGGCCCTGGGAGCTGTGTTCAGTCCTTACTAAGCAACAGGCCCTGGGAGCTGTGTTCAGTCCCTACTAAGCAACAGGCCCTGGGAGCTGTGTTCAGTCCCTACTAAGCAACAGGACCTGGGAGCTGTGTGCAGTCCCTACTAAGCAACAGGCCATGGGAGCTGTGTGCAGTCCCTACTAAGCAACAGGCCCTGGGAGCTGTGTGCAGTCCCTTCTAAGCAACAGGCCCTGGGTTCTTTGAGCGCTGGGTGTGGTTCTTCATTTTTGCACCACAGGCTTTAACTCAGTAGTTGGTGCAAAAGGTTGGTCGGTGATTGGTAATGGGCTAATTTTTTCCATTGCTAATTTGTAAGTGATTTGGACCATCTTTTTCCATTCTTTAGGCCTCAATTATCTCATCTTATCAATGGGCAGAAGATTATTTTAGGGACCTGTTCAGAGCTGATAATCCCTGACTTGTCTTCAGTAAGCTAGATGTGTCATGAAGTTTCCAGTGACTCTCTGCTTATCCCGTTGACTCTCCAAGTTACTGGAAACATTTCCATCAGCTTCCCACTGGCCAGAATACAGCCACGTGGCCACATCGAACCACAAGGGAGGCAGAGACTTGCAGTATATTCCAGGTGGCCACATCTCCAGCTAATGTGAAAATTTTGTTATTAAAGACAGGAGGAGGTGGGAACGCCTACTGGGAGCAGTCTCAGCTTCACAGGTCCTAAAGGAAATGTCACAAAGATTCTTCCCCCATGAATGGGATCACAGCCCTTGTAAAAGGGCTCCAGGGAATTAGTGAGGCCCTGTTGGCCATTCTGTCTACTGCTGTGTGAGGCCACAGTGTTCATCTTCTCTGGAAGATGCAACAACAGGCACCATCCTGGAAGCAGAGAACAGCCCTCACCAGACACCAAACCTGCCAGTGCCAGCATCTAGAACTGTAAGAAGCAGATTTCTATTATTTATAAATTACCCAGTCTGTGGTATACGCTGGTATTATATCAGCATAAACTAACCAAGGTATTTCCTGGTTTTATTTTATACTTGTTGTCCCCATTGTCTCTCTGTACATCTGTGTTCTTGCAATGACTGTCCACACCACAAGTTTTCAAAGGAATCCCTGAATCTAAGTTCACAGTCTTTGGATAATCTCAGTGACAATCAATATTTATACAGCTTTATGGACTTTCTGAAGTACTTTTACATGTATTATCCATTAGATCTTGGAGAGAGCCTTGCAAAGCCTTTAAGACTAACCTCATTGTCATCATCATGATAATTGTCATCATTCTGATCACCTCCGTTTCATAGATGCAAAACCTGAGGCTCAGCAAGGTTAAATAACTTGCCCAATGGAAGCCAAGATTTGAACTCAGTTGTGTCTGATTTGTACACACGTGTAGTCTCAAAGAGCAAAGAGATGGATAATTGCATGAGTTAAGAAAACCCTAGGTAGACCGGTAGCTTCTCCTTTTGCCCCAGTCCATCCGTAAGTTTGGTCAAATCTTCAGGGAGATGTGGTGTCATCAAAGCCCTCTGGAGAATCCACAGAGAGAGACGACCATGCCAGGGTTGCCTAGGAATTCCATGCAAGTAAAGGAAGCTACACAGATTGCCCATTTACCACTTTCTCTAAATCCATCATTTATTGGATGGCAGCGTTCTCTTTGGTCACAGCAGCTTGAAAGCAACCCAAAGGCCACTCGCATGTCTAAGTCGCCCAAGTCTACTGAAGATTGGAACGATCAAGGTGAAAAGTCTCTGTCACCTAGGAAGGAAGCCTGTGTTCCATTTAGGAAAAAAGTGTTTCTCTTACATATTATATAACCCCAGAGAGGCAGTTGCTTAGCAACTGAGCCCAGTTGACTGGGCTGGGAGTAGTTATTAACTCTTCCTACAGTCAACCAACATTGTTGAGTCTTCCTGGAAGGCCACCAGCCACCCCATTTCCATAACAGAAAGCTCATGCCTTTCATTTGTCGCTACACCAGGACCCCTCCTGTCTGTCTTCTCAGCAGAGTTGCAGTTCTCTCCTCCTGCGAAGCATGACAACATATGCACAATGTTACTTACTCACCTGGTAAGACCAGCCTCAGGCTTTCCCCAACCTGCGAAAACCCACTTGGCCATTTTAGTTACATGAAACTGAACACCTGTCATGCAATAGAAGGTAAATGTACACGTAGCAATGTGAAAAAAATTACGTTGTCAATGAGCATTTATGGAGCGAGTACTATGTGCCAGTAGCAGGCTTGGGTGCTGGGAATCAATAGGGAACAAGATAGTGCCTCACACTAATGGACCTTACATTCTAGTGGGGGAGATAGAATGAAAAGAAATAAATAACAAGAAAAAAATAAAGCGCTCTGATTGTGGTGAGTGTTATGAAGGAAATAAAATAAGATGATATGAAAGAAACAGTGTCTGTATGGAAGGGGTGTATCTACACCTAAATCTATCTACATGCACCTCTCTAAGATGTATCAGCAAACAAGATGCATCCACATGCCGTATGCACTGTGTTGCTGACAATAGGGATTTTCCATTCAATGTTAGTGTTGCAAGAGCCTTAGAGCTGATCTTGTTTACTCTCTAAAGTCTTTCCTATTGCAGCAGAGTTACCATCTGATCCAACCAGTCACTCAAGCAGTAACTGGGGAGACGTCCTTGAGGCTCTCTTCTCCCCTTTCCCCACATTTTATCTATCAGCAAGTCTACGGACTTTAACTTCAAGATAGACCTTGAACCTGTTGCTTCTCCCTATCCACACAGGGTCCACTCAAGTCCAAGCCACCATTCTGCCTCACTGAGATGAGTATAGCTTTCTGCCTGGTCTTTCCCTACCATTCATTCTCCACCCAGCAGTCAAAGTGAGTTTTCAAAATTGAAGGTGAGACCCCATGACACAATCCTCTGCTTAACACCTCTCAATGGCTTCCTTCCCACTATTCTTAAGTTGCCTCCAACTTTTGCTGCAGGACTGTGTGTATTCTGGAGCCTGACTTTGTCTTTCACCCCATTTCTGACCAGGCTTGCCCTCATGTGCTATGCTCCGGCTACACTGGCCTTAGTTCTTACTCAGACCGAGTGAGGTCATTGTATTAGGGTGTTCTTGCACTGCTATTCAGAAATACCCGAGACTGGGTAATTTATAAAGAAAAGAGTCTTAATTGGCTCATGGTTCTGCAGATTGTATAGGAAGCATAGCGGCTTCTCCTTCTGGGGAGGTCTCAGAAAACTCACAAAACTGGTGGAAGATGAAGGGGAAGCAGACACATCTTCCATGGCCAGAGCAGGAGCAAGAAGAGAAAGGGGAGGTGCCACATACTTTTAAACAACCAGATATCAAGAGAACTCACTATCATGAGACCAGTACCAAGAAGATGGTGCTAAACTATTCATGAAGGACCATCCCCTTGATCAACTCTCCTCCCACCAACTCTGTCTCCAACACTGGGGATTACAATTTGACATGAGATTTGGGCAAGGACACAGCTCAAAACCATATCACTCATTCCTTCCTCGGGGCTTTGCACATGCTATTTCCTTTGTTCTTGACCTGATAACTCCCTATTCATCCATCAGATGTTAGTTTAAAGGTTAATGCCTCATAGAAGCCTTCCATGACCACCTGATCTCAGCACCCTGATTGATGCTTTTACAGCATTTATTTCTATTTGTAATCACACACACACACTAAATATATATGTATATACACACACACTCACATACATACACATACGTATACATACACACACATATTAACTTACTTATTGTCTTTCTTCTCTGATATATTGAGCATGGAGACCATTTGGTCACTGTATCATCAGACATCATCAGATTCCACCCCAGGGCTTGACACATAGTGATAATTTTTACATATTTCTTTTTGCTAAATAAGTGAATAAATATGACATAATAGAATAGCTAGAATATATTGAGTGCTTACTATATTACAAGCACAGTGCCAAACACTTTACATATTATGATCTCATTTAATCTTCATGGTAACCCAGTGAGACAGGCAGGAGTACCCCCATTTTAGAAATGACTAAGCTGAGATTACAAAAGAGGCGCTGATAAGACCAAGGTCACATAGCTAGGCAGTGGCGAGGCTGAAATTAGAACTAAGCTTCCTCTGACTTTCCAGGTTGCGCTTTCAAGTCACTATATAATTCCTAATACTCCGAAGAGTTTTACCACACTTTTGTCACTTCCTCTTTGCTTTATCATGTGAGGAATATTTAACTCATTGGCAGTGTATCAAAGACAGCTTGAGAGTTTGAGGTGGCACTTCAGGTAAGCCCAGTCTGGCTGGTCTTGCAAAGTCAGGCAAAGTCCAGTTATCTGAACAACCAGAGCAGAGCAGACAAAAGAGTGAACCAAAATAACTCCCCACACTGAGTCATTCCCAGTTGTGCCTGGGAGGCTTTGCAGCGCAGAGCATCTTTCTATTTCTTTATGTCCTGTCCGGCACCAACTGTTATTAAAAAGAATATGTCAGTGGATGTAGCTGACCCCAACCAGTTCTGGAAGCTGAGGGAACTTGGTTTGGATTAAAATAAGATAATTCAAACTGCACCATTTACTGGGCACTTAGGATGTGCTGAACATTTAAGTAAGACCTTTACATGCGTTTGTCCCTCTGGGTGGGAGCTACTCCTGCTCCTATTTGACAGGTGAGGATACAGAGAAATGCAGTTGCTTGCTTTGGTTGCACAGCTTGTAAGTAGAGGTGTTGGGATTCAAATCAAGGTAGGTAAAAGTCCAGAGTGCAAGCTCTTGACAATTGTATTCTATTTCCTACACTACCAGGAACACCTCCTCCCCATGATCCCTCAACTCTTTTCTAAGAGCCTAGTGCATATTATGTCCAATGGTTGATTCATTGCTGATTCCAAAATGTCTTCAGCTTGGCCAGGATTAAAATTACAGTGGATCACAAACAGTTGACCTGCAATCCAATCTTGCCAACCAGTGACTGTAATGCCAGGCTTTCTGAATTCAGGGGTAAGGATAGAACTCCATGTGCACATTTAATCTACATCTTCTTAACTTCAGGATGCCCTCGTTATAACAAAGATCTGCAGGATAATCATGCTAGACAATACCATTGTCTTCCATTTGCATCGCACTGCCAATAACATTTGCTTTTGTAAAGGCCAAAAAGAACAACAGAATGTGCTATCTTGTGTAATAGCACCAAGGGTTTCAAAAAGACCTTGGTTTTCCCATCTGTGACATAGGAATTATGGGAGTATGGTGGCATATGAGGTTGCTTTCAACCCAAGTTCTTGCCTGCAAGCTTTGAGCTTGCTCTTTCCTGAGCTTACAATGCCTTTCTCTCTCCCATCTTTACATTGCTGAGTTTTACTCAGCCTTTGGGATCCAGGAGGAATCATCTCCTCCAGGAAGCCTCCCCTGACTCCCAGTCTGGGTCAGGTGCATCCCTGGACTTCTGTGTCTTATCCCTATCACAGGACACATTGCTCTTTGTCAAAATTGTTTATAAACCCAACCTCCAACCAGCCTCTGAGTCTCTTGCAGGCAGTGATTTCATTCTGGTTAACTTCTTTCCCTCATTAACTAGCACAGTTCCTGACATCCAGGAGATACCCAACACGAGTGTACTGCATACACATCACCATGAACTCCAGCATGGTAATTATTCCTGGAAGAATTTAGTCCAAATAGCAACAGACAATTGAGCAGAATTGAAGGCCATGGGAAGCCTGAATATCATGGAGACTCAAGAAGCATATAGAAACATAAAGAGAAAATTGCTTTTCGAAATTGAAACAAAACAAAGAAAAGATTTGCACAGGCTGTTAACAGAGGATTCCTTGGTGCAGTGGGATGAGGATGGGATAATTAACTTTCTCAACACATCTCCCAAATGTTCAAAAATGTCTAATAAAGAAAAAAAAAGCAAATTATAAAAAAGAATACCTTTCTCATTTATGCATTTTCCACTATTTTAGGACAAGGTACACCATGTGATAGCAGAACCACATCAGGCCAGGGTCAGCCATTTGTCTAGGCAAAAACTTGCTTTGTGATCTTGGGTATGTTACCTCCACTCCCTGTGTTGAACATGCTTCATCATTTAAAAAGGGAGACAGGCTGGGATATTCACCAAGGGCTCCAATTCGTATACATGCTGAAGCATTAAACCGTATTTGTTTGATGTGAATTTTTTCCAGTGACAAACTGGGAGTTTTCTCCCTGGGGAATTCTCTTACTTTCCCATGTTCAAAGACACACAGACTACTCACAATTCCCTGCTGTTGTAAAAGCAATTTGTCTTCATTATCCTAAACCTTTCAGCACTTCTTGAAACCTCTTTTTATATAGGAAAAAAAAATGTTCCCAATGTGATCACAGGAGATAAATCTGCGATTTCACATTTCAAAAAGTAATCAAAATACTCCCTGCTAGAGTAGATACTCATTACGATTTACAGTGAGCCCTTGAAATCATCTTTATCTTCTCCCTGCATCTGTCCAGAAGGATTGTTTCTATTTGGGACAGGAATGCTTAAAAGGGTGGAGGGCAAACATGAAGCAGTCCCCTTAGTGTGACGTTGATGCTTCATGTATGGTTCCCTTATATATCTATTTTATTATCTTGGGTTGACCAGATAGCTCTTTTGCATAATCTCTCTGTCTTCATCCAATTAGAATCTGGGAAATGCAGGAAGGATGTTTAAAAGACTTTGGAAATGGGCCTATTTTACCCATTAGGCCCTGAGGCCTACAAGCTTTTTAAGAGCCCATGAAAATCCCTGAGAGCTGAAAATAATATATTGGCTCCAAAATAGTAAAAGAAAACTGCAAAAGCAAAATTAATAAAGGCTTAAATTAAATGCCTCCACAACACGCCGTTATATCAACCTCAGTGTTTTCTAAATTTAGTGTTCATAAAAGTTTCATTATATTTGAAAAGAGTTGATGAGTTAGAGTCTCATCTCACAAGAATTCCTGCGTATGCTTGATGATGTTCAAGAAATTATAGGTATATATAAATTGAGAGAGTTACTGGTAACAATATAATTTCAAAAACATAACTTTAATACTTCTTCTTAAATGTTACAATAAGAATTCTTTAAATTTGTATGCTATGACGTGAGTGTGAGACTCCAAAATAATACTGCTTAGATTAAATCAAGGTCTTAAAATGGCTTTGCATAGGATGGGTTGATGAATGGACAGGTTGATGGAGAGATGGCAGGATGGATTGGTGGACAGATTAATGAATGGATTCATCAACAGGTGGATGAGTGGACAGGTGTATGTAAGGATGGATGAACATGTGGGTGGATGGATGGACAGATAAAAGGATGCATTGATGAAAGGATGGACAGGATGTGATGAACAGATGAATGGATAATGGAAGGATAGATGGATGGATGGATAGATTCATCAATAGGAGGATGAGTGGAAAGATGATTGGATGAATGGACAGGTGTATGGATGAAGAGGTGGGTAGATGGATGGACAGATAACTGGATGCATTGATGAATGGATGGACAGGGGATAATGGGCAGACGAATGGATGGATGGATAGATGGATGGATGGATGGATGGATGGATGGATGGATGGATGAAGTGACTTGCTTAATATCACTCAGTGAGTTAGTGGATGTGCCCTGACTCCTGACTTTCGAGCTGTCATTAAAGACATTTAAATTTAGTCACAATCACTTGAACACAAGGACTGGAAGTGTCCTGTGAGGCCAGATGGTACAACTTGCTCATTTTGCAGATTAGGAAACTGAGGCTCAGAGAAGGCAAATGACTTAGTTGATGGCAGATTATTTTTTATTTCCAACTTCTATTTTAAGTTCAGGGACACATGTGCAGGATGTGCAGGTTTGTTACATAGGAAAACGTGTGCCATGCTGGTTTGCTGCACGGATCATCCCGTCACCTAGACATTAAGCCCAGTATCCATTAACTATTCTTCCTGATGCTCTCTCTCCTCCCATCCCCGACCCTCCAACAGACCCTAGTGTGTTTTGTTCCCCACCATGTGTCCATGTGTTCTCATAATTCAGCTCCCACTTATAAGTGGGAGCATGCAGTAGTTGGTTTTCTGTTTCTGCATTAATTTGTTGAGGATAATGCCTTCCAGCTCCATCCATGTCCCTGCAAAGGACATGATTGCATTCCTTTTTATGGATGCATGGTATTCCATGGCATATATGTACCACATTTTCTTTATCCAGTCTACCACTGATGGGCATTTAGGTTGATTCCATGTCTTTGCTATTGTGAATAGTGCTGCATAGAACATACACATGCATGTATCTTTATAATAGAATTATTTATATTCCTTTGAATGTATACCCAGTAATGGGATTGCTGGGTCAAAGGCTATTTCTGGGTGACAGATTTTCTTTATTCTCATTAAACAAGAGGTTGTTGCTTAAATGTTTGCCTCTTAGAGAGACCTGACATGGACCTATTGCTCAAACATCCTATGTATTTACAGGATAATGTTTTACAACTGATGACAACTCACTGGTAAACTCACAGGCCTCTGTCTTGCCACACCCCAGGATCTTTTTCTGCACACTTTCCATGCTTTCTCCTGCAGAAGGCAAGGTGGTAAATGGCAGTGTTGGGTCTGGATGCAAGCCACTTTGTTAACTGGGGAGAAACATGTCTGCTTAATTCACAATTGGGTCATTTTATTATTAGCACACACTCAGTTCCTTTACGAGTCTTTCAGATATTGATTGAGACATGGCAGGAAAAAATAAAAAGAAAGCTCTTGATTCCTTAACATGCTGGACTTCTCTGTGACTTTTCTCTTGGCGAACATCTCCTGACATTCCTTTGGCAAGTCCCCACCTCCCACTTTCAGTCCACGTGTTGGAGGAGGTCAGGGCTGGCCAGTCAGGGTCCTACATGGTTTCGGCCCCAGTGACTTGTTCACAGATGAGCACATGAACCAAGGCTGACTATATACTTAATCCTCTCCACAACCCTGTGAAATGGGTACCATTATAAACCCCTGTTAAAGATGAGAAAACTGAGGCACAGAGAGATGAAATAATTTGCCTGAGATAAGTGGCAGAGATGGGATTTGAACTCAAGCAGCCTGATTTTAAGTCAGCGTGCTTAACCTATAATCATCCTGCCTCTTAGTACTTGATGTATAATATGTCCTCCAAAAATACCAGTTGATGGGTTTTGTAGGTGCTAAAATGTATACATATATATCTTTGCTCCCACCAAGTGCATAATTTATAACTTGAAAGTGAGTTAATCCCTGGGATACTTGGACTCAATAACCTCATGTAACTTTACACATATGACAACTTGTTTACCTGAAAATTTGCTTCTTGGTAACCTCAGCTATGTGGAAACCACCAAGAACTAACAATGGGTGAAGAATAAAAACCTCCAAATGGCAAATGGTCAAAGTGGGTTTTAAAACTGGCGAAAGTTTTTCTTTTCTTTTCTTTTCTTTTCTTTTCTTTTTTAGTGTGGAGTCTTGCTTGGTCGCCCAGGCTGGAGTGCAGGGGCGCGATCTCAGCTCACTGCAAGCTCTGCCTCCTGGGTTCACGCCATTCTCCTGGCTCAGCCTCCCGAGTAGCTGGAACTACAGGGGCCAGTCACCACGCCCGGCTAATTTTTTTGTGTTTTTAGTAGAGTCGGGGTTTCACCGTGTTAGCCAGGATGGTCTCGATCTCCTGACCTCGAGATCCGCCTGCCTCGGCCTCCCAAAGTGCTGGGATTGTAGGCGTGAGCCACCGCGCCCAGCGGAAGTTTTTCATGGAAGAGTCCCTCTTTCTGATTTTTCATATTACAGTTGTCTGTCAGTATCCACCTAAGACTGGTTCCAGGACCCCCAAGGATACCAAGATCCATGGATGCTCAAGTTCCTTATAGAAAATGGAGTAATATTTGCATATAACTTATGCACATCATCTCAAACACTTTAAATCATCTCTAGATTATTTATAATACCTGATAGAATGTAAATGCTATGTAAATAGTTGTTATAGTATATTGGTTTTTAAATTTTAAGTTTGTATTATTTTCTATCATTGTATTGTTATTTTCATTGTTTTTAAAAAATATTTTCAATCCACAGTTGGTTGAATACTCAGATGAGAAGCTCTCAGATACAGAGGGAAGATTGACTGTATTTATATGTGAATGTTATCTGCTTTCTCAGCTCAAAGTAATTTAGAAAATGGTAATCTGGGAGGAATTAAGTGTAGCATTGTGCAAAGAGTCTTTGACTCAAGAGTCAGACTAATCCAGATGCAGATCCCAGTCAGGGAACATAAAGTACCAGACAAGTCAAGGACTTCACTTCTCTGAGCTTCAGTTTCCTCATCTGTGAAATGGTGGCAATAATGGTATCGACCTCATAATATTGCTTCAAGGAGGACATTAAGTCATTGGTGTAAAGTGCAAATAGTAGGTCCTTGACAAATAATATCCATTTTCATTGACTATTGACAAGTTTTTATTCCTTCCCAGACTCATTTTTCTCATTTATAAACTATGATTTATAACAAAAATCCTCCTGGACCATTTCACAAAGTTGTTGAATAGCAAAGTAAGGTAATGGAAATAAAAGTGTTTTGTAAGTGGTCTCTTAAGTATAAGGCAGAATTACATTTATTAGTGCTAGAGCAGTAGAAATTATACTATTGTTAATATTTCCTACTACTATTAATCATCATTATGACTACTGCTATTATTTTTACTGCTGGTACTATAAAAGAATACTGATATTGGCCCTTAGATTCCTGCATTCTCTCACAATAATCTCCTGGGTTAAGACTGACCACACTTGGCGTGAACACTTAGAGCCATGGCTTTTCTGTTGAACCTGAACTAACTGCACCTCCTTTGTTGCAGAAAAGAATTAGACAAGGGTTCCTTTGTGCAAGGAGACACAGACATAAACCAACGATGGAGTACAGAGTGGCGAATACCTAGCATAGTACCCGCTCAGCACATGGGAACAGTGCTAATCGTGACTTAGTACAAGGGAGTGGTAGGTTATAGATGACTGCCAAGTCATGTTTAGAGAGCTTCAGCTTTCACTTTTGCTCTTAGGACACTCTCTCTTGGAATCCAGCTCCCATGCTGGGAGAAGCCCAAGTCACATGAGGGAAAACTTATATGCTCGGGTGACAAGCAGCTCAAGCTACCAGACACTCGGCTGAACCCCTTGGAGGCTCAGAGATGATTTGGCTCTTTTCAATACCACGGTGAGCAGAAGAATCTCCATGCAGAACTCAGTCAAACCACAGAATCATGTGAGACAATAATATTTGTTATTTTAAGCCACTAAATTTCGGGGATGGTTTGTTATGCAACAATAGTTAACTAAAACAAAGTGGGTATGGGTACTCCAATGTGATGCCCGTAACTCAGCTTAGACAGGCAGGGAAGGCTCCCTGGAAGAGGGTACATGTGCAAATCATATGAGATTTGCTGGTTATGCAGATGAAGAGCGGTCCTAGCTCTTCTCAGTTATGGGTGAACCCTCTTCTCTACATGATACATTTTGAGTCCAAGGCAGGTCAGCAATGAGGACCAGAATTTTAAATTCTCCTCTCACCTGGATAATTGTTTCTCCTCTTTAGGGATCAGCCCCACTTCCCTGGCTTTAAATCAAAATGACAGGGCTTCCAAATTGGTTCAGGTTCTCATGCATTTGTAAAAATGTCTTTTGCTGGAAAAGGCTTGGTATATCTAATTTCTGCCCCAAGCACATTTTTATAGTTCAGCTATATTATAAATGTCATTTAATTTACCCAGCAATGTTGGCCCTACATTAAACCGAGAGCCAGTGATAATACATATAAGATTCTTTTTGTGCAGTCTGATCAGGGTTTGGGAGGTGGGGAGGGGTGGATTTAATCATCATTTGCCCAAATTTATATTCTTTCCCTCTCTCTGTTGCTTTTTTCTGTATTCTAGACACTATGGGGAGCAACAAAGAAAACTTTCAAAACACCCAGCCATGTTTAAGACGGCAAGTCTGCAGATGAGTTGGAGGTTTTAGACACAGCCAAAGGGTCAAAGGCTGGGAATCTGGTGGACGTTTTAGCAAGTGCAGAGCATCAGCCTCCCTTCCATTGCAATCGAAAAGAAATTGCACCAGGAGCGGTGGGCTTGGTGGAATGGAATTCAAATTGATGTGGTCTGGTTCTGTGTCCCCACCCAAATCTCATCTTGAATTGTAAGGCAAATTGTAATCCCCATGTGTTGGGAGAGGAATCTCGTGGGAGGTGATTAGATCATGGGGGTGGTTCCGCCATGCTGTTCTCATGATAGTGAGTGAGTTCTCACAAGATCTGAGAAGGGGCTTTCCCCCCTTCACTTGGCACTTCTCTTTCCTGCCACCATGTGAAGATGGACATGTTTGCTTCCCCTTCTGCCATGATTACAGGTTTTCTTAGGCCTTCCCAGCCATGCAGAACTGTGAGTCAATTACCTCTTTCCTTTATAATTTAACCAGTCTCAGGCAGTTCTTCATAGCAGCGTGAAAACAAACTAATATACAAATTGTCCCTGACCTTAGCGGGGAGGCTAGGAGAGGTGACCCTATCTTAAGCTGAGAGGTGTGGGATATAATTAACTCCTTCAAATCCTATCTGTGAGGACCTCCTAAATGATTCCTCTTTTGTCTTTAATGCTCTCATTTTCACTTCATAGACAGCATTATCAAACCCAAAAATCCCCTCCCCTGCTCCTTAGCACAGCTGAGAATAAGCCCCCAACACCTCCCAGCAAGTCCTCCCTGCCCTACAGGATCAGGGCCTGGCCACTGACAATGATTCTCTGCTTGATCAAACTTTAATCAGGCCCCTGAGCCTTCTTCTAGGCCAATTTGTGCACTTCCTTGTGGAATCCAATTTTAGAAAAGAAGCTGCTAAATCACTTTAGCAAGAACCCCACGCTCTGGATATCTGATCACCTTCTATATCTGATCAGGTCCCTCATCCTCCACCATCCCCAGGTGATGTCTGATCATGCTGGCATGCCTTCAGCAAGAATACTGTTAGGTGGATTTAAGAGAATCTCTTTTACCCCTGATGTTTCCTTTCAGTAGTTTTCCATCCACTAACTTCCCCGCCCCTACTTTGCACCTTGGGTATAAATTCCAAATTTCCCATTCGTATTTGGAGTTAGCCCAGTCTCCCCCCCTGCAAAATCCCATTGCAGTGGTTCTCATCAGAGTGATGGTCCTGAATCAAGTTTGTCTTATTATGCTTTAACAAGTATTAACAACTGAATCATTGTTTTTCTTTAACACTTTCTCTTAACTTCATTTCGCCCACTTCATTCTCTGTTCAGGATATTCTGGCCACACTGGCTTCTTGTCAGTTCTTCAAATGCCCCAAACTCTAGGGACTTATCTCTGGTCAAACCAAGAGTTGAATCCTGAGTGCCCACAGGTCCCTGGCAGCTGCTCCCCTGCAAGTGCAGGAGCGGAAAGGAGGGCTGATGGTAGCAATAATTCATGTCAGGGAGGCTGTCCCTGGTGCACAGCAAACCAGGGTGTGATCAATCACACACTTCACAGGGCACATTTATTTGGCTCATTAAAAGAGTTAACTAGATTTTCAGGGAAGAGAGGATTCCAGGAGAGCAGGGCTACCTCTGGGGAGGGAATATGGTGGGCTAAGAGTAGATTCCCACCCCTATTCATAAGACAAAGAGGTGGCAAATTCTTTTAAAGTCACATAGACACGGATATGCATGCAGGGTCTTACTAGCTGCGTAATCTTGAGAGAATTGCTTAATCTCTCCAAGCCTCAGTGGCTCCTGCTGTAAAATGGAAGTGTCAGGGCCCACCCCACTGGTCTCATATGTGGCTTAAATGAGATCACGTGAGTAAAGGGTTTAGCATATGCCTGGCATATAAATGGTGGACATAATTATCATGAACAAAGGAATCATAAAAGGTCATGGCTTGGGGGTCAAATCATCCAGGTGAAGTTTACTGATAGCCTCAGAAAAATCCAGAAGGCAGCATGTACAGCTCAATCATGGGTCCGACTCAGTAGGCAGGGGTATAGCTGGGTTTCTGGGTCTTTAAAAGCTCTTCATGTGATTTTAACTCATAGTCCATTTTGGAAACTATGATTCAGCCCAGGCCACTAAATTTAGAGATGGAGAAACTAAGGACCAGAGAGGGACAGAAATGGGCCCAAGGTCACACAGCATATTTTTGGCAACCGTGTCATCTCCAGAACTCATGTCTCTGACTCTCATTGGGTGGTCTTTCTGGTAATTCATACTGAGAAATTATATGTTAGATCAAGGTGTCTGGTTGTGGCTGGTGCCCTCAAGGGCAGTGTGACAGAGGGATTCCCATTCTCTTTGAGATTCTAGATGTTCTCAGAATCTCCCAGCTCTCTTTTTAACCCCTTCACATACATAGTATCCCTTAGAATGTCTGAAGTTCATTGGAAGCCCTTAATCTTGTTTAATATCACAGATTTGTTTTGTTTTGTTTTGTTTTTAGACAGTGTCTTGCTCTGTTGCCCAGGCTGGAGTGCAGTGGAGCGATCTCGGCTCACTGCAGCCTCTGCCACCTGGGTTCAAGCAATTCTCCTGACTCAGCCTCCCAAGTAGCTGGGACTACAGGCGTATGCCCCCAGGCCTGGTTAATTTTTGTATTTTTAGTAGAGATGAGGTTTCACCAGGTTGTCCAGGCTGGTCTCAAACTCCTGACCTCAGGTGATTCACCTGCCTTGGCCTCCCAAAGTGCTGCGATTACAGGCGTGAGCCACCACAGCTGCCCTCTATCAGAGATTAATAAGCCTAACCTTTTTTTTTTTCTTATTGTAGGGGTAGGCCATTGTTTCTACCCCATTCTGCAAACATCGAATGATCTGCATGCTCTGGGGTATGCAGCCCAGCACACAAAATATTAATGGATATTTATTGAATAAATGAATGAATGTTTTGGACCAGCAAATGAATGAAAGATCACAGGAAGCATACATTTCTTGAGGGCTGGGCTAGTTTTTGTTCCAGCACCTACAGCAGAGCCTACAAAATAGACATTTATTAAATATTTGTTTATTGGGATTGAATCAGTGAATCAGATTCTGAATTTCCCATGGCCTAGTGGGAAAGAGAGATGCATAAACAAATACTAAGAATAGAGCAGGCTCGTTACTATAGCAAGGGCACCAGCCTGGTGCCATGGAAGCATTGTGGCAGAAGTGGGGCAGAGAGGGAGGCAGGCATCTGGTTAGGGATCCCAGAAGTGGGGTACAGGGGCACCCTTGCTTGGTACTAGACACTGGGTGGAGGGAACCATTGAAGACAGCCTGACTTAGGGGAATTCTAGGCCTTGTTTCAATCATGGCAAAGAGGCCCAAGAAGGAGAAAGGCAAGTGATAGGCCAATATGGGCTGCATGCTGACATTTTGTAAGAATCCAAAGTCTATATGCCCAAATTGAGGGTCATCCTATTAAATAATGGGTCTGTACTCTTCCAAAATGTCAATGTCAGGATAACTAAAACCAAGGCACTGTTTCATGGTGGAGTCTCTCTGACCCTCGGGTTGCTGAGAAACAGAACTAATTTTCCATAGTACTAGTCCTCGGAGTTGTTTTTGACAATCAAATGCAATAATGGGTACCTTCTGCCATGTGCTAAGCATAAGAAATGACTATTTATTTTTATTATTACTTAGAATAAAACTACCCCAGGACCCAAAGGAATTAATTTGTTTCTGGCCAAACCTCATTAACTGATTGTCCAAGTTTATGCTTTATGGAAATAGAGTGCATATTATTTATATCTATACACACGCTCAGCTGCATCTACATAATTCTCTGCAGTTCTGCTCAGGATATATTTTCCCACATTCACAAAAGAAGGAAATGCCAACATATTGTTGCAATAATTGAAGGCAGTAACGTCGCTCTCAGCAGGCCCCTTTGGAGTTCTCTTCTGCCTCTGTGAAGTCTGGGATGGTTATTGGAGGTTCTCTTAAAGTGACATATTTATTTCACCCATTAAAGGAACATCAACTAGATTTTTTTTTTCTTGTTGAAGTTAAGGAAGACCAAACGAGCTTGCTTTGTTTGGATAGCAACCAGGGCTCTAGGGAGTGGTCTCAGGAATTCATGGCTCCCAACCCTGGTCCCTTGGAGAAAGTTGCCCCCTGCCTGGAAGTTATCAGGACAACATAGAAGTGAGAATAGGAGAGAAGAAAAGAACTATTCATACCTGGGTTTGAATAATGGTTAGATAAGTTATTTGAGGGCAAGGATGTGTTTTGTTTCTCTCTGTATCCCTAGTACTTATCAAGTGATTGGTACAGAGTAGAATGTCTAAAATAAAGAGAAAGTAGGTCTTGGATAAAAGAATGAATGCGTCATGACTCCAGCACTGTTTAGCCATCTGACCTCAGCTTCCTTATGTATAATCAAATGGCTGTTAGGCACCCTTAAAGGTTCTGCTAACAATTAAGCAAGATTCTGTAAATGAAGCCATTAATAGGGATTCTAGTATATTACAGGAGTTTGTTTCCTTCTCAGCCTTCCCAGAGGTCTGGTTTCTTTAGAACCAGGGAAGCAGTCTGGTAGAGACACAAGCACTGCTCTCTGGAAGCCCCTTGCTAAGCAGTTGCTCCTGATGTCACTCATTCACAGGTGGAAAGGCTCCCGGCAGACAAGCCACACCCTTGTGGTGCCTCCTCTAGGGTTTTGTGGCTGATCTGAGATAAACCTTGATTATGAAACAACAGCCAGAGAATGATGGTTGTACTCACTTGGACCCCTGCCTTCTGCTTGGAACCTCCATTTTATTAAATGAGATAATAACATACCTTAAATTGGGAAGGTGTGCATAGATGTGGTTGTTGTAAAGTCAATGCTCCTCATTGAATTCCCACAGAACGTTTTCTCTGTGGGGATCATAAAATTGTAAATTCTGTTCTAGCTGGTTATTATATACCAAGGCCCCTTTCCTGTATCAAGACACTTAGGAAGGGTCATGCATTCATTTATTCACAGTGGTATCTATATCAAGTACCTAATTTGTGTGTCAGGTGCTGTGCTAAGCTCTTGATCAAAAATTTCTGATTTCTGTCTCACATCAACTCAATGAAAAAGGTGCAGTTAGTTATTTTCCTTGCACATGCTATTTCCATAAAGCACAAATATCTTGCCCAAAGTTATGCAGCCAGTAAATGATAAAGCTGGGATGCAGACTCAGGCCTTGGACCTGAAATTCTGAGGTCTTAGCCACCATCACACACCCAATGAGCACCTGCTGACTACCTGGTATGCCAAGCACTGAGCCAAATGTTGGTGACCTAGACATGAGGAGTTTCTAGTCTTCTAAGAAGATAGCCATTCATTCATACACATGCTAATAAGAATCATTTCTTGCATACTAATTAAGAACAATAACACTTCAGCATTTATTCATTCAACATGTCTGCACTTACTGAGTTTCAACTATCTGGGAGATGTAGTGTTGAGAGGTGGGGATTGGGAGAGGATAAAACAGTCCTTGCCTTGGAGGGACCTCAGTCTAGAGGGGAGAAAGGCTTTCAAACACATGCACCTCTGGGGCAGTGATTAATAATGATTATAATCCATTCATTGTAAGGCAGCCACGCATCTCGTGACTGAGCTCTCGCTGTGTTCTAGCACAATTCTAGGTCCTGAGCTCAAAATAACTTCATGTGGGTACACAATGATATGTATTTTTTAGAATTTCTTGTAATATCAAGTGGACTACAGACATTGCATATTTAATGATAATGATATAGTATGTTATTATATATTACATATAGTGTAAAATTATTGAGCTTCTGCTACGTACCAGCCACTATTCTACAAGTTTTACAGGGTCAGCTCATAACTCCTCACCACAATCCCAGGATGTAAGTCCATTTATCATTTTCATTTCACAGTTAAGGAAATCGAGGCCAAGAGAGGTTAAGTAATTTACTCAAGCTTACGCATTTGGATTAACAAGAAAGGCTTTCTTTAAAAACAACAACTACAAATAGCAACAACAACAAAAACTTTGTTTATAACCCCAACTGAAGTTAAAACATGCAAATTAACCTAGCATATCATTTTTTATTTATGCCATAAATTATGCAAATTTCCTTTCCTGAAGCCCTGGAAAACTAGGCTTGATTCCACATATTTTACATTAATTTCCAAGGTGGTTGGCCCCAAATTAGCTTTCCACTCTGTTAAACCTGCTTTAAAAGGGGGCATAGAAGGTGGAGGCTTGATCAGAAGTCCTTAGGGAATGAGAAGTCTTGGGAGCTCTGTCCTTCTTCCTCTGCAAATTGATTCATAGTTCAGTGGCATACTTCCATATTCAGGGCTGCCACATATGGCAGCAAAGGTTGTGCACTGCTTAATTCCAAGGGGTACCATTCACATACATGCAATATAAATAGCTCCCTCTGGAGTTGTGCAGGATGGTAGTCACATGCATTACATTCTCTCTATCCATCCTGCACGGAGAGGCAAGGGAAAAATTCTATTCTCATTTTGCAGATGGAAACTGAGGCTTGAGGATATTCAGTGACTTGCTCCAGCATGACTCAACACAGAATTGGCAGAGTTGGGATCCACAGTCAGTCCTACCTCAGTCCTAAGCCTGTGCTGAGTCTCCCATTCAGAATGCTCACTCTGGGTACGTTGTTCTAAACATCTCCTTTCCCTGTTTGCATAATATTAAAACTTTGTAGAAAAATGGTCACCAAAACCATGCATGGAGCCACATGTTTGAAAAATACATTCTGTGGTCCTACTGACCTCCCTTATTGCACTTAATTCCACTGTCATCATTCCAGATGAATCTCTCATGGGAAAAGAGGAGAGCTCCTGGGACCCCATCTTGAGGCTTCTTTTCATTTTCCACTCCAACCTGATTTTCAATGCCTGGATCACTTTTAAATGCCTAAATACACCAGTTTATGAGGCTCCCTCTTTTCTAGCTCTCTATCACCCCCAACTCCTACTCTAAATAATTTTTTCCTAAGTCAGGTTTACCCAAATAATGTGAAGATTGCACATTTTTTGCAAAGGCTTTTGTGTTCTATGTCCAAACACTTTGAGTCATAGCTGAAGACTGCATGTCATTCATTCATTGGTTCATGCATTCACTTATTTATTCAACAGAATAGCTAAGAATAAAGAGATAATAAAAGTCAACTCCTAACCCTGAAAATCTCATTGTATAGCACAGAGGGAGGCAAGTCAACAGATAGTTACAATGATGACAGGATTCTTCCCAGTTTTCTTGGATGTGATTATCAGACAGGCCACATCTTGATGAATATGTGTCTTACTGGCAAAAGGGTTGCAGAGCCATATCCTGGAAATGAGAAGAGTTGAGAAGCAACTATCAAGGCCAGCAGTGAAAGCGTGTGAGACTTCATCAGTGGCAATTGCTCTATCCCAAGGTATGGTTTTGTGTTACATGGCATGCTTTCCATACCAGTCACAGATGATTGGATTAAGTATGAAGAACCAACCTATTGCCCAGTTACCCAGTGTAAAGGACTAGGCAGAAATCATTTGCGCTCTCTCCATGCTGTCTCATATGGCGGCCATGAGCCACACATAGCTACTAGGCACTTGAAATGTGGCTAGTGGGACTGAGGAACTCAATTTTTAATACAATTTGATTTTAATTAATTTTAATTTAAATATCTACATGTGGTTCTTGGCTACCATATTAGATAGTGCACATGTGGTGATTATGCTGGAGAAGCCATAATAGCAAATGGGTAAGTGGAGGCGAGGAGAGATCTATGGTGAGTGAGCAGAAGGAATTAGGCAATAGAGAGGAAGCCAGAACGAACAGATGCGTGGGGAGAAGCAGATGCATGCAAGAGAGAAGTGGAGAGAGTCCTGGAATGTTCTTGGCTCAATATTTGCAGTATCCTTAGAGCAAACCTTCTTATTCTTCAGCTATCCTGAATGAGTCTTTGCTCTAAATGTCTTAGACCCTTTTTGGCTTCTATAACAAAATACCATAAACTGGGTGGCTTATAAGCGACCCTGAACATTATTCCTCACAGTTCTGGAGACTGGGAAGTCCAAGATCAATGTGCTGGCAAATTCAGGATCTGGTGACGGCCTGTTTCTTATATATCACAGCTTCTTGCTTCCACGTTTCCACCTCTCATGGTGAAAGGGGTGAGGTGTGTCTCCCCCTTTTTTTTAGATACAAGGTTTTGCTCAGTCACCCAGGCTGGAGTGCAGTGGTGCAGTCATAGCTCACTGCAGCCTTGAACTCCTGGGATGCAGTGGGTCCCTCCATCGCAGCCTCCTGAGTAGCTGGGACTACAGGCATATGCCACCAGACCAGGATAATTTTTAGATTTTTTTTGTAGAGATGGAGTTTTTCTATGTTGTCCAGGCTGGTCTAGAGCTCCTGGCCTCAAGTGATCCTCCTGCCTCAGCTTCCCAATGTGCTGGGATTATAGGCACGAGCCTCCACACCTGGCCTCAGGCCTCTTTTATAAGAGTACTTATTCCATTCATGGGACCACTACTTTCGTGACCTAATGAATTCCCCAAAGCCCCATCTGCTAATACCATCAGCAGAGGGGTTAGGATTTCAACCTATACATTGGTGTTGGGGGAGGGGACACAAATATTCCAACCATAGCACTATACCACAAAAATCACATTAGAATATATTATTTCCTCTCTTGGAAGCCATCGCTGACCTGAGAATCAGCTCAGTCCATCAGTAACAACAGCAACTCATAATTCCCCTCCTCATCCTCATCACTACCACCCACTCCATCATCTCAGAGTTAAGTGACTTGTTGAAGATCACAGCATTAGGTTGGAACCCATATCTCTTGGACTTCAGGGTCTGTGTTTTTTTATTATGGTGTACGGCTTTGAAGAGCCCATTCCATTTTGGCAATGTGAACTCACCAATTTATGACGCTAAGCTAAACTGGGAATAGGTGAGACCAGACAAGGAAACTGACACCTGGAGGCTTATACCCACTAAGACTTGTCCTGAGCTTCATACCCCAGAAGCTATACTGTATCCACCTACCTTGTTCTAATCTCCAGCCCCAAAACATCCCCGGGGTCCACTACTTGCTCTGGGCTGGCACCAACTGCATTAGCTATGCCTCACTCAATCTTTCCCTACTCTCCACACCCTAGATCCCCAGTGGATTTCTCAATCAGCCACTATCCATGACCCATGGTGAGAGTAAGGAAGTCTAGGAGGGGTACCTGGCCTGGTCCCTGGGTCTTCTTGAGCCTCTTCATTTAACTCTTGCTTGCTTGACTCAAGCCATCTGCTTGGATGGCACTATTCCCAGGTGCAAGCTTATCTGCTGGTGCCTTGAAGATTCAAGTACGAAGTCAGCAGGGGAGGGAGCTATGGCTTGATTGCCACTTCTACCAAAGCCTCTTTCATGCAGTCAGTCTTCCACGAACACATAAGGTAAATGTCCCATGTGGATAATAGAAGCCGGTGGTTTACTGAAAACAGATACCCTTAAAACTTCCATTGCCACACTCCTTGGGTCTCAGGACATAAACTTGAGGGGGGTAGGGATTCTGTTTTTCTTGAAAGTAAGTGGAAGTCACTTTAGAATGGGAGTCAGAGGACAGGAGTAAGGGGTTCAAGTCCTGGCTCTGCCACTCACAGTTGGGACTTTGAGTAAGTCCTTTCTTGTCTCTGGGTCTCTTTCCTCGATAAAATGAAAATATCGGGGAGAGGATTGAGGCAGATAAGGATCCCAAATAATTGCTAGAATCTGACTGATATTACAGACAGCAAGGAAGCCTACTCTAACTATACAACCTCTCTCCCACATCATATTATCCCTGAGAAGTGGGCAGAACACAGACCCTCACTCCTATGCAAGGCCCAGTGCCAGCTCAAGGTGACAAAGTGGCTTGACTGAGGAGGCACATCTAATAAGAAGCAACAGACTGAAACTCAGGCTGCTCTGACTCTAGAGTCTGGGTTTGTATTCACTTTGCTATACTGTCCCAGTTTTCAGCTGGGCATTTGCTGTTTTTGAAGTTACCAGAGACCTAAGAGAAGGCAGATTCTACAATAAGCAGTAGGCTGTCCAGAACATTTCTGCTTTGAAATGAGCTTAGGTCCAGGGTGAATAGTTGCAAGCAGTATTTCCTTTGGAAAGAAAGATGGCTTCAGTGAGGACCCAATGAATGGCCTATCTTGTGGTTTTGTGTTTGCACAAAGATGTTTTCTTTTCTCTTTACAAAGTGTATTTCTCTCCTCCTTCCATCTTTCAATTTTCCTTTCTCTTCCTCCTTTTTTGTAGAGTTGTTTAGTGATTTCACATCTACTATCTCATTGATTTTCCTCCACAGCAATCCTATGAGGTTGGACACCATTGTTATTCCCATTTTTGAGGTAAAAAATCAAGGTTTATACAGGCTGCCTAAGACCACACAAGACAGGAGAGTCAGGAATTAAATTCAGACGTCAGGACTCTAACTTCACCTCCCCAAAAGTAAGATTAAGAGGAAAACTAATTTAACACAATGGGTTGAGAACTTATAGTGGATTAGATACAGGCTAAGAGACATATGAATAAGATTCAGTTGAGGTTTTCTAAGAGTTCATTGCATAGGGGGAGGGAATTATGTAAATTGGCAACTCAGGCATTATCAGTGTATGAATTACCCGTAGCAGAGGGATAAAATGTGATAAGGGGCCAAGAGAATCACTTATAATTGGCATAGAGAGGAGAGAAGCAAGAGAAGACTTCACAGAAAAGG
This sequence comes from Macaca fascicularis, assembly GCF_037993035.2. NCBI lineage: Eukaryota > Metazoa > Chordata > Mammalia > Primates > Cercopithecidae > Macaca > Macaca fascicularis. The sequence continues at coordinate 25,515,128 of NC_088384.1, forward strand.
AAAATTAGGGACTGGGTTCTGAAGGATGCATAGAAGTTTACTAGGTTAATAGTATAGCAATAATGGCAAATTTTTATTGAGTGCTTGCAATGAGCTAGGTATATCCACATACATTGACGAGTCTTAACAAACTTTTAATGTAAATCTAATCCTCTTATTTTATATATCAGGCCAAAACAGGCCTAGAGAACTAAAGTAAATAGCTCAAGATCATGCTGCATAAGTAAGCCAGTTGGGAATTTAATTTAGTCCTCTCTACACAACCAGCTATGTGCTCCTCTAGGATGACAGTCCAGGCTGCAGGAATAGCATGAGTAAGATGAGAATAGGGCTCACACACAAGCCCTCAAAGTAGGTATGGAAGAGGCTGGGATAAACTGTTTTCTGTCTCGGAAAGCTGACTTGGGACACCTGGCATTTGCCACTGGATGAGAAAGCATCTCCCCTCCTGGAGTCCTGTCAAACCACCTTGATCTCCAGGCTTGCATCAGTTCTCCATTTCCATTTTGCTCTGTGCTATGTGATACCCACATCTTCATGCCCCAGTATCTGGAACAAGTGTGGGCTTTGGAATCAAAGAGTTCTGGGGTTGAATCCTGACTCCATCGCTCATTGCCCATGAGACCCTGAGTGCTTATACCGTTTTGACTCAGTTGCCTTGTCTGTAAAATCTAGTTTATCATATCATCTGATAGGAATGGATGAGGATCAAATAAGTGAATACACGATAAACACAAAGACAGCCTCCTGGCACAGAGTAGGCCCACAATAAATGGCAAATAGCAGTGTTATATTTGCTATAACGCTGGCTGTAACAAGCCCAGGAAGAAGCACATGCGGGTGTTTGAGGTCTTCGGCCTTCCATGCCAGCACTTACTTCCTCAAGGCTTGATTTCTTAGTATGTGCAAAGCATCTTAACCCTCTTGTACCATCCCAGCCCTGTGAGGACAGCTTTATTAATGTGGTAGTGATTATTGTGATCCATCTCACAGAAGGAAAAATTGAGACTCATAGATAGGAAATGGTTTAGCTTAGGTCCTGAATTTAGGGACTTACAGAAACCAATTTTATACAGTGTGAGTTATCCGTTAATGGTTGGGTGACCTGGAAACTTGAGAAATTGCAAACAGTCACATCATTTCGGTGCCAACCGATGAACCAGTTAGTCTACTCACTCTCTTTTATGAGGTTTTCTCCTTTCCTTGACTAGAAAGAACAATCCCTATGTTCATCTTTTCTGGGAACTACTGAAGGTTGGTTTTGGTCTCTGTCCTGTCAGTCTTTGGAGTTTGGTGCACTCACCCATCCAGACTATCTGCACATTAATGGTGAAAGGGTCTTTCTCGCACATTTCATTTAGAAATGCAAAAGGACAAAGCTTGGAAGGCACCATGGATTTAAACCTTGCCTATGCATAACTCAGCTTCTCTAAGGCTTGGTTTCCTCATCTAAAAAATGAAATGATATTATTAAAATTAATTAAAATAACCAATGTAAGTGCCTGAGATATAGTAAAGGCTCACTAACTATAATGATTGTGAATTAGTTGCCTACAAATAAAATTGTAACCTGTTTAACCTTATGACTCACTTCAATTTGACCAGCTTTACTTAAATGCTTGCTATGTGTGCCAGGGACGGTGTTAGGCATTGAGTACACATCCCATGCGCATCTGGCAAACACACATCATCCCTTCCTGTGAACCATCAGAATCTGTACATGGTCTTGGGGAATGCAGGATATAAAAGGTAGTAGTGGGACTTGATGTTATGATTCTGACACCAGCCTGGGTTTGAGGCTGGACTTCAATCCCTTTCTTGGTTTTGTAATGCTAGGCACATTGCTTAACCTCTCAGTACCCCAGTTTCCCCAGTCCATACAATGCAGATAACAACTGCATCTCTCTCATGGGCTATTGTGAGGATTCTCTGCACACATCCATATAAACCACTTATTTATAAGGCTTGGAACAAAATCAACACTCAATAAATGCTGTTTGCATTGCTTAAACTCAGTCCTTGCCATGTTCTAGTAAATTATATCACGTGGGTCCACTGACCTCCTCCCAACTCACCATCCTTTCACCCTCTCCTCAAAGCAGTTCTATTCCCTGCCCTGCTCCCTATTGTCACAGCCACCAAAGGGATGCTTCTAAGGAACTACAGTAACCAGAGGATTATGCAAACATGCAAATCCACTAAAGCAGTGTTTACCCAGGGCTGTGTGATGCTGTCTGTGCTCAGCAGCTGGGCCTCGCTGCCTTCCGAGAAGATTCCTTCGGTGTCATCACAACCTCTAGTGGACAATAGCGAACACCGCGGCTCAAAGTCCTTTGTTCCAGCTCTCATCTACCCAGCCCGTGAAGTTCAGGGCAGAGCAGGGAGGACAGGCAGGTCCGACAGATTCTCTTTTTTTTTTTTTTTGAGCGTGAGCATGTGCACCTGCCTACTTTCTCCTCCCACTCGCTCCTCTGTTTCCTCTCTCCAATTCCGCGGGGGTGTGATGTGTTCTGAGAGTGAAGCCTTCAGGATTTTCCCTATCCTACTGTAGAAATTTCTCCTCTGGCTGCTGGTACCTGTCACATCCCCTTCAGGGCCAGCTCAAATGCTACCTGCTCCAGGAAGCCTTCACTGACCACCCCTGGTGAGAATTAAACACATCCACGTGAGGTCCCATAGATCTCCGATATCCCCCCCGCCCCCCAAAGCACTCACCACATGGCATGGATGGTAGTAGTTTACCTGCAGATGTCTCTTGCTAGGCTGCCATTACTGGGGCAGGAGCCTTATCATATTATAATTCTCCAGCACCCAACACAAGGTCTACCGCATGCATAGTGCTATAGATCGAATGTCTGTGTCCCCCCAAATCAATATGTTGATGGCCTTATCCCCAATGTAATGACATTTGGAGGTGAAGCCTTTGGGAATTAATTAGATTAAAATGAAGTCATAAAGATAGGGCCTCCATGATAAGGATTAGTTCACTTCTAAGATGAGGAGACCAGGGCTCTCTGTCCCTATTGGCCATATGAGAATTTAGCTAGGAAGTGGCTGTCTGCAAAGCAGAAAGAGAGATGACAGACGCTCACCAGATACTGAGTCTGCTGGCGCTCTGAGCTTGGACTTTCCAGCCTCCAGAAATGTGAGAAACAAATTTCTGTTGTTTAAACCACCCTATCTAAGGCATTTTTGTTATAGCAGGCTGAACTAAGACACATAGGAAGTGCTCGGTAAATTCAAATGAATGAATGAAAGGGCAAATGTCTTCTTCCGGAAGACTTGCTTCTTATGTCTTATTTCCAACCATTAACCTGCTATCCTGCATCTGCTCGATCTCCAGTACCAGGAACTCTGATTCCTGACGGTAATATTGAGGTTCAAAAAGAAACAGCATGAGAGTTTGGATGGGAAGGGTGTCTGTACCAGGCAATGTCAAATTCTCATCTGCCAAAGATGAGAATACAGGTAACTGGAGCTACTCATTATCCCCCTCCCACCCCTTTCTACTTTAGCCTGAATTATCCCAATATTGACACCAACATCTGCTTCATGCCAATCGCAGAGATTTGTTTTCTTGGTGTCTACTAATAGGAGCAGTTTGCCCTTTGGAAAGCAGGGAAAGAAAACACTACTTGAGTACCTACTCTGTGCCAGCTGCTTTTACATGCATTATGTAATCCCTGCAACCATCCTTCCAGGCTGGTATCATCAGTCCTCCTTCCCCTGCCCCCACTCCTTAGATGGTGAAATGGAAGTTGAGATAAAATAGTTCTGCTGAAGGCCATGCATTAACAAACAGTGGATCTGGCCTCTGGACCCAGGTCACTCTAATTATGGAGCTACACTTATTTTCCTGGACTTTATAAATCTCATTCCAGTGCCCAGCTCAGTCAAACTCCCCAGAACTGCCTTGCCACAGTCTCTTGGATGTTTTGCAGTTTGACTTCATGAAGGAAACTACAAAAATACAAAAAGGGCAGTTGGATCGACACTTTCCTTGGAGCATTCTCCTGGCTTTTTATCTTTTCTTTCTCTTTTTCACTGCGTGTGTCAAGAGTGACCAATAATTTTTCTTTGAGAAACAGGAATCAAATGTAGTAAGCAGAAAGAGGGAGGGGAGAGATGATGGCAAGGCCTCCAGGCTGAGAAGAGCTCCATTCTGCTGACCTTTGGTGTTGCACACACCTGGTTATTCCACAGGTCAGAATTCCCCTCTCTTCTGCCCTTAGTCGCCAATTATAGCTTGGAGCGCCCCTAGTGGAGGTCTGCACAGTGGGTATATTGGAGAAATTGTCTCTGGACAGTATAGGAGGGCCAGTAAATTGAGCCCGTTTGAACAGCTTGCAGGAATGGACTTGTAAGCAAAAATAAGAAAACAAGCCACTCTGATCGAAAATATCCTTTTGCCTTGGAAGGGGAAGAAAATGAATGTAACATTATTTTCCTAATACCCAACTGAGCCATATGAACACAAGATGAATCTCTCAAGCTTAGGTAAGGTGGCCCCTGGCAGGAACGGGCAAAAGTCTACGGAAAATAATGCCAATCCGTAATGAAAATAGTCTTTAAGTGAATCTAACAACAACACACGTTAGAGACTGGGGAAGCAGCAAATCTGAGTCTTATTGAGCAATACTGAATTTGCCTTATTAATTCAAGAGAAAAAGAAAAGAAATTATACTTAGACTCTGCAGTCTTAGCACGCAGCTACAATTATTCCCCATGTGCATATCTTAGACAATAAGGAGTCTCTTCAAAAACAAGTTATACTTTATACTTATTCATGCCTTACAGCGAAATGGCCCAGAGAACCACGTGACCTGCATAAGAATGTAGCAACAAGTCCCTTTTGAGTATTTACAAATCCCCTCACTCCACCACAAACAGAAGAACTAGTTTGCAACAATGAGTTAGGTGAATGGTTCTCCATCTGAGTGGATGTTGGGCTTTATATTAAAAACAGAACTTATCGTGGAAGGTCAATTGTCTCCAAATGCACCACCAGACTCGGCAGTGCTCATTGGCCAATCTCACTCCTTCCTTATGACTCAGAATCAGAACCACACAGTTATTAATGAGCTTTCTGAAGTAGCACATCACTTGACTTTAATTTGGTGGTGACCTGAAGTTAATTTAAAAAATATGCTGGCTATCCATAGTGTTGAGCAGTTGGAAAAATAGTATGAAATGTCTTAAAAATTAAACACACGCACGTATCCCCCTGCTTTTACAATGTGTTTGAAGCCAGTGAAGGAAACAGAATAGGAAATCCTTGTCTTAGATGACAATTCAATACGTGCCATTAAGACAATTTTTTTTTTTTTTTTCCCTGCAAGGTGGTGTATTGGAGAGTGGAGTCCTCAAAGGTAGAGCTGCTTTAGAAAATCCAGTAAGCTGCCGTGTAGCTTCAGGCTCTTTTTGTATGTGTGTTAGTCACAACACAGATTCAAAAGGGGGTGGGGGAGGGAGAGCTGGACTCAGTTCAAGGCCACCAAGCCATTGTTAGAAAGAGACAGCTAATTAAGAAAGGCCATGCTGTGGTGGAAACGATGTGTTTAAACCAAATCTCTTTCCCTATCTTTCCCAGAGAAATTGTCCAGACCTGGTGTAAACTGTGGATATCATGGCCTCATAAGAAAAAGGGGAGGGGGTTCTTCAATGATATGCTTTGTTAAACAAAAGGTGATGAATAATTTCCTTTGCTCTGCACTCCGGGCTCTACATTTAAAAAGACGGGGAGATGGGGGATAAAATGCCTGATTTATGCTGAGGGGGGCACTCCAGGCCACCGGGAAAGGTTGAAGGGAAAGGAACCCAGAGCCCGGGCCCATGGAGCGGAGAGCTGTCCAGGGCCTTTGGTGCTGAAAGCAGGTGTGTGCGCGCTAGGGGTCCAGAACTGCCCGGGAAAGAACACCGCCAGTCCCCCAACTCTGAGTCAAGACGGTGCAAATGACAGAGGCGGTGCCCCAGATGAGCACAGTGCCCGCTCTCCCTCTGTCTTCAGCCTGGGCAGACCCTGCAGCTGCCTGCTTTTTTACACGTGAGGAGCGCATTTCTGGGAACTGGAGTTAGACCTTGCAAGAAGGCCGGGTCCGGTGGCCAACTAACGCTCCCATTGGCTTTCGGGTCTCCAAGGTGCCTGAGAAAAGCCCCGAAGCTCTGAGGATTAGCTTTGGGTGAGTTAGGCATTGCACCCCTCTCTCTATCTGGCCCTCTCCCCGACCCATAACTTTTCCTGGGGTACCTTACCGGGGTGGACAGAGGGTATGGCTCCAGGTCTGAGAAGGAGGAGCTGTCATTCTCTGCTAAACTTGGGCCCCTCTTCCCATTCAGCAAACACGTGGTAGGTGAAACTAACACCCCCCACCCCCATTCCTAACAGTGATCAGAGATGCTAGGCTGTCGGGAAGAGAGTAGAGGGGAGTCCGTTCAGGTTCCCAACTGCTAACTAATATCTCTTCTCCCTCTCCTACCAAGTTCTCAGAGCCCTCAACCCCCTCCACCGGCCTCTGGCGAAAGCCACACCCAAGTCCGGTATCCTGACGCTTGGCTGAGATCAATCCAGGAACACAGCCCCTCGGGGCAGCCTGAACCAAAGGAGTCAAGGGTTTCTGAGGTGTCGTGGGGGAGCGGCAAATGCACTGTTTGAGTCTAGTCCTCAGTTGCAGGGTGGGTCAGCTGCTCACCCCCCTTCCTGTCCTCTCCCCGAGAGGAAGAGAATTATCTGGCACCCAGCCCCGGGTGCGGTTGCAGAGAAGCTCCGGGAATTTGGGGTTTGGAGGCGACCCCACTCCAAGGAGATCCTCTTTGGCTGCAAAGGAGAATCAGCCTCACAGCCGGGGAAGACCGAAAGGGAGCCCGCAGCCGAAGCAGGGAAGCGCCCGAGTCCTTCAACACATCCCCACCTCCACACTCCCATCAGCCCGGGCCAAGGGGACGCGCGGTTCCTAGCCCCGAATTTGGGCAGCCACCACCGCTCCCCATCCCGGCGGGTGGTGCCTGAGTCGCCTTGGTCAGCCCCGACCCCTGGCCGCCCCGCTCTCCCGGCAACTTTGCCCCCTGCCCGCCCCGCCCCTCGGGGCGCTTACCTCTCTCCAGCGCTGCCGCCGGGCTCCCCAGGAGCAGAGCGAGGAACAGCGAGATCCCGCCGAGTCCCGCGGCTGGCGGCCGGGCCGCGGGCATCGTGGCTGCAGGGGGCGCGGAGCCGCGGGCTGCGGGGCGGGCGGACGGCGCGGGAGCCGGGAAAGGAAGGCAGCGGTGAGCTAGGAAGGGGAGGCGGGAGCGAGGGAGGGGGCCGCGGGCCGGGGCAGCTTCCGGAGCCCCCCGAGCGGACGCGCGCTCAGCCCCGCGGTCGCTCTGGCCGAGCTGCGCCGGGCGCGGGCGGGCGAGTGAGGAGGAGCCGGCGAGCGAGCGAACGAGCGTGGAGCGAGCGGGAGGAGGGAGGGGGCTGGGGCCGAGTCTGTGCCGAGCGAGTGCAGGGAGGGAGGGGGCGGGCGAGCGGGCAGCAGGCTGGAGGGGCCGCGGCGGCGCCGGGGGTGCCAGCCGCCTCCTCTGGCCGCCGGCCCGTCGGCCCTGCAAAGTTTAAAGCCAATTCCCTTTGCGTCCTGGGAGCCGAGCGTTTTCTCTCTCTGCTGACACTCCCAGCAGCCCTGCCTGGCCAGGCCAGGCTGGAGAGCACCCGGACCATTTTCCAGACGGTGAGATGGAGGCCTGGAAACCGAGCTTATGAGCAGCCCGGAGCTTTCCATTGCCTGCTCAGCCTTCCAGATACATCCCAGTTCCAGTTCTCTCCAGGCCCCTCTGGGATCCAGCCAGCCTGCTTCCCCGCCAGGGCCCCGCTGCTTCCAAAGTGAGTCCCCATAACCTAGAAAGTCTGTAACTCTGTGGATCCGGTGAGATCTGTGAATCTACCAGAACACTACACATAGCCACAAAATTGTGGCTGCAACCTAACAGGAGGGGTCTGGACCCCTCTGAAGCCCAATCACGAACTCTAAATTAAGATCCATCTCTACTTTTTAATCTGAGCCCGGTCTCCCATAACCCCACTGCCGGCAGGCCACTAGAGCTGAGAGGCTTCCTCTCAGGTCAGCCCCTTACCTCTTCCTGTACCTGCTTCCCCAGCTGGGCAGGACTGCAAGGCCCACCTCGGCCGCACTCTTGCCCAGGCCTGATTCTCAAGCAACGTGTCTTTTCTCCACAAACAGAGATAGTGAGGGACAATCAATGAGGGAGACAAGCAGATACTTGGGGACAGACGTTGGCGGAGAGCTAGGTGGGGACAAGCTTCTGCACAGTCCTGGAGACTGACTGTCCCTCCCCGCCTAGCCTTGGCAGACCGGTCAGGCTTTGCAGGCCTCTCACCCAATTTAGAAGCTGTCCTCCTCCCACTACCCTACCTTGCCATACTATCTACACACTGCAGCCTGAACAGGCAGAGAGAGCAGATGGAGAGAAGGTTGCAGGCAGCAACAGGGGGAGGAATATGTCTTTAGCAGCGTGGTGGAGCCGGGAGTCCCTAGAAAGAATGGGTGGGGGAGGTGAACACTGGATGGAGGAGGAAAGGCGGGGGCACTCTGGCCCAGGGTTTCAGAAGACTCTCCACACCCAGAGCTTCCCCATTTACTCTTTGAAACAATGCTCTTTTACAGGCCACTCACTATAGGCCCAGACCTGCCTCAGGCTTTGGGGGACAGAGAATCCCCCATAAAATCCTATCCTTGGCTGCAAGAGGTTTCCATTCCTGGCAGTAAACCTAACTGGTTTTTATAAAGGTGGCTGAGGCAGGGGTGCAGGAGGGCTGATTTCTCCTTTGGAGAAGATGAAGCACTCTATGCTTTACTGTATGAAGCTGCCAGCTCTCTGTGGAGTGACCTTGCCTGTTTGTTTGTGGCTGTACACTCAGGCTCTGTATAGTATAGTGCTAGCATGCAGTGGATGCTCAGTGAGACTTGTTCAATGGAAGCATAAAGAAGCAAGGAAGATGGAGGAAGAGGTGAAAGGAAAGAAAGTGAGCGAGAGAAAAAAAAAGAGATAGGTTAGCTCCATACTTGGAGGCAAGGAAACTATTTTTAATTCTTAGGTTCAGGGGTACGTGTGCAGGTTTGTTATGTGTGCAAACTTGTGTCATGGGAGTTTGTTGTACAGATGATTTCATCACCTAGGTATTAAGCCTAGTACTCAATAGTTATTTTTTTCTGATCCTTTCCCTCCTCCTGCCATCCACCCTCTAGTAGGCCCCTATGTGTATTGTTCCCCTCTATGTGTCTGTGTGCCCTCATCATTTAACTCCCATCTATAAGTGAGAACTTGTGATATTTGGTTTTCTGTTCCTGCATTAGTGTGCTGAGGATAATGGTCTTCAGTTCCATTCATGCTTTTGCAAAGAACGTGCTCTCATTCTTTTTTATGGCTGCATAGTATTCCATGGTGTATATGTACCATATGTATATTCTCATTCATTGATGAGCATTTAGGTTGATTCCACGTCTCTGCTCTTGTGAATAATGCTGCAATGAACATACGTGTGCAAGTGTCTTTATAATGGAATAATTTATATTCCTTTGGGTATATACCCAGTAATGTCAGACAACCTACAGAATGGGAGAAGATTTTTGCAAACTATGCATCTGCAAAGGTCTAATATCCAGCATCTATAAGGAACTTAAACAAATTTACAAGAAAATAAAACCAAACAACCCAACTGAAAAGGAAACTGTTGTATAAAGAATCCACTGTTTGCCAGGTGCTGTCCCACACTGAGCACGGTCTCTCATTTCAATTTCATAATCATCCTGATAATGAGGTGTGGTTATTGCCATCTGACAGATAAGTATCTGATTTTTTGTGGAGGGTCCCAACCCAGCCAAGGTCACTCAGTCAGGCAGCAGTGGGATTTGGCAGATTCAAGGCCAGCCCCGATTACAGAGCCAGAACTTTCACAGGCTACTTCCCAGAAATTTGGTGGCTGCCTCTGTACTATGATTTGGTTGCTACCTCCTGAAGCTTCAACCCCTCCTCACTACCAGAAGGGCCACAATCACTAAAAGTCCATCACTGAGGTTACTCACTTTGGTAAGTACATTGAACTTCTAGAGCATTGCTTGCATGCAGGTGTCTTATGTAGAAGAAATGACACTGTAAACCATGAACCCACGGAACATATGGGCAGAGATTTACCCATTCCATTTGCTGGCTGAAACAAGGCACAGAGGAAAGTCTTCAGAAAATGGGACACAGACCCGATTATCTGAGATTGTGATGTTGGGAAGGTGAAGTGATTATTTAGGAGCAATATCAAGACTATTTTTGGAAGAAGAAATAGCATAATAGAAATAGAATTCTGAGAGGGACTAGAACAGTTTGCAGATGAAAATCTGCAATCACAATTTTGATAGCCATTTTACAGATGAGAAAACTGAGGTCCAGGGAGGCAAAGTAACTTGCTCGATATCATACACTTGGTTTACATTTTACCTTTTACTCTTTCCATGGCAGTGACGTTTGTGGTCTAACAGGGCACTTCCTGCCTAGATTCTAGTGTCAGGGTGAGCTTCCTGCTACCCAAAGCTGCTGGGGAGATAATTTTAGTTTCTCTGCTGATTAGATGATGTGTGCCTACAATTCTATTCACCTTATATTTTGTCATGTGATAAACAGGGCATCAGCTCTTATGTGGTTAAAATTAGTACAATAGTGACAAAGGGTTATATCCTAGCCTCACCTCTTCCTTATAGGATGACAATGGCAAGTTACTTAACCTCTCTGAGCTTTATTTTCCTCTTCTGAGAAGTAGGGATAAAAATAACACTTATCACATGGAGTGATCGACATAAATGGATAATAATATCCTCGTGGATGAGGGGGTATTATGGCACTTGTTTCCTAGGGTTATGGAGAAGATCCCATGAACTGATGGACTAAAGACTAGTGTTGTGTGATATTAAGTGAGTCACCAGTCTCTCTGGGGCTCTGTTTCCCTATTCATCTACCCACCTATCTACACACCCACCTATTTATCCCTATATTCATTAGCCCATGCATCCATCCAACAATTCATCTATCGCTCTACCTACCCTTCCTTCTTTCCTCCCTTTCTTTTCTTCTTTCCTTCCTCCCTTCCATTCATCCATTCATCCACCCGTCCATTCACTCAACCACCCACCCACTCACCCATCTGTCCATCTATCTACAAATACTGTTTGAGCATTTACTATTTATTGAATGGCTACCATGTGGCAAACAGTGCTGAGTGCTGTGGATGCAACAGACTCTGTCTCTGGCTCTCCAGGGCTGACAGTCTAGTGAAGTCTGGCAACACAAGGGCCCAGATCGCTTCCAAAATTAATGCTGTATGCCAGGGGAGGCAGTTTAGCAGAGTGGTTAAAAGCCTGGGCCTTCAAACCCAACCAGCCTCAATTTGAATGGTTGATCTGCTACTAACTAACAGTGCTATGATTTTGAACAACTGAATTAAACTTCCAGTAATGATTTCAACAAAAGGCTATCATTTAGCAATCAATGACACAATCATTATAAAGCACTTAGGATAGTGCCTATGTCAGGCACTGTCCTGGGCACTGACGATACAGCAGTGAACAAGACAGAGTTCTTGCTCTCTGGAGCCTATTTTGTACAGATGAGAAATAGACCATAAAGTCATTAATAAATGGGAATTTGAGAAAGCTCCAATTTGATGAGGAAGATAAAGCAAGGTGATTTGAGAGTAAAAGAGGCAAGTTCTTTTTGAATGATCAGGGATGGGTTCCTAAAATAGGAGACATTCAAGTAGAGAAAGGAACAATGAGACAGACACCAAGCGCAGATTGCAGCACATTCCTGGTGGAAAACACAGCCAGTGCAAGGTCCTGAGGCTAAAACAGGGTCATTGCAATTAATGGAAGTCATTGTCATCGTGTGTGTGATCCCATGTCTTTGCCTACTCAGATCATGATTAATCAGGGACGTGATTTTGAGGTCATCAGACAGCCTGTGCTCAGTGACTACTGCCTCCATCAATGTACATTTATTCACACCCCCGCCCTGCCAAACCTTGCAGCGTGTATCTCCCTTAGGAACATCTGGTTGATGGGAAGATTTTAATCACTGAGAGAAAAAAAGAGAAAAATATTTTGTCTTAGGGTAAAAATGAAATACAAAAAAAAAAGACATCTTAAAAGATAAGAAGAAAAAAAAGATAAGAAAAAAATTAAAAGAAAAAAAAGTCCCAGCAATAGTATGTCTCAGGAGACAAACCCACCGTGGATCTTTCAAGGGAAGGCAGAGGATCCAACTAGTGTCTCCATGATCTATTTTCAATTTGGTCCTTGTAACTTGCAGATGGGCCTGTGCAGCGTCATTCAGGAAGCCCGTGGTACTCACATCACTTTGGCCAGATGCTAACAAGAAAATGATCCACTGTGACGCAGCTGACCCCATCCAGTGCATCCACATTACCTGGAAAGAAGCAATTATGCCCCTTTGGTTTCCTTGGAAATGCTCGGTCTGTCTGTACCATCCTCCCTGGCTCTTGAGAAATACCCATGCACAGTGGAGCTTTGACAGGGAAGCAGTGCGTTTACTTTCAAACTGAAAGTTTACAGAATACAAAGTGAGCCTATAAGATGGATGGCCATTCTCCAGAGGCTTGTTGGCCAGACAGGAAGGAAAACCAGTGCACCATCAGGAATGTGGAGGAGACTGAAAGAGAGGGACAAACATATTGGATTGCATCGGGCCCCCACAGTCAAGTTCCTGCAAACCCAGCTGGGATATTTTCCTGACTAAGGGTTATGGTCTTGGGCCTCAAAGGTGAGAAGAAAAATCAATTAAAGATACTGTGTATATTTATACACTCTGTTGGCATTAGAAACTGTAACACATACATTTTTCAGTCCATAAAGAACAGGCTGCATCAGCACAGCGATACACATGTATGGGTTTTTCTAAGACTTTTGTGTTTGGGGACCCCACAAGTCCATGTGCCCTTTGGAATCAGCAGGTTTATTTGGAGTCAGACGTATCAGAGCTCTCTCCTATGTGAGTAACTTTTAAAAGTCGATTTACTTGTCGTTTAAGGTGAAGAATATTAGTAATAGTTCCTAGGGTTGTTATGGGAGTAAAAGAGGGGATGCATGTTCAGTGCTGAACTGATTACCCAGCCTGTAGTAGGTGCTCAATAAACAGGAGCAACGATTAAGGATTATATAAATTGTACATGAAAAATGGAACCCAAATACTAGAAAAATCTCTTCTCTCATAGGGTTTATTAGGTGTCTTCATGGATGTCTAGACCCAGAGGAAAGTCCAGCTGGGGTTAAGGCTGCAGAATAAGTAAAACTTCCAAACCCATCAGGGGCTTGGTCAATCTGACCCATTTTTTTTGTGTGAGCCTCCTCACTCAAAATTAACTGAGGCAGCACTGTTCTGTTCAATTACAGGAACATTCTCCAGCCCTTCGACTTCCTCTCAAATCTCACCCCTCTCTTAGTATGGAATATTGAAAAGGCCAGACTGGGTCAGGTCCCTACTGATCAATAGCCTGTCCTTTCTCTCAGCTCCCCAGTCAAAGCCCAGCCTCTGTGCCAGGGAGGACACAAGAGGACAGAGACAGCGTCTGTGTCAGGAGGAGGGAAGAAGGACTAATGTCTGCGGACCCTCCGAGGCTCACAGGGAGAAGCCACACACTCACAGCACCAGGTCTGTGGTTTTTCATGACCCCACACTGTCCCCTAGAAGGAAGTACCACCCAGCAGAAACAGAAGCCAAGGAATTTCCCCACAGAGATCATGGCATGGGCTTGAGCTCAATGGACAGTGGGCGGAAATTGGAAAGCCCAGAGCCTCCACCACTAAGTCCTATGTGACTTCTGTAAGTCCCTTGCCCACTCTGATTCTTAATTCACCCATATGAAAAATTAGGAAAAATGATCTCTCAGTTCTGAAATTCAATAATTCTATGATGTCAGCAACTGGACCCAAGAGATGATGAGTTCTACTATGGTTGTCTTGATGAAAGTAAAAGCTGACTTTTTTTAAGCAGCTGCTTAGAGTTTACCACTTGATAGTTCATGTAATCCTTACAACCACTCTAGAAGGTTAGTATTATTATAACCCAAACTCCTACCTTATCCTATAGGACCCATCTGATCTGGTCTCTCCTCCCTATTTGGCCTTATCTCGTACCTCCTTTTATAAAGCCCCAGCTGCAAGGATTCTAATCTTAGATCTTTCCAGGACTTTTCTCTTGCTGCGCCCCTGCCTGGAAGGCCTTTCCTTCTGATATATAAGCAGCTGGCTCTTTCTCCTCTTTCTGTGGCTGGCTAGACTGGCATCTCATCAGAGAGAACAACCTTGGCTTTAAATCTTTCTTAGCCTATATCACTATCTACAATGATCTCTCTTATTTATGTGTTTGCAGGTATATTATCTCTGTTCTCCCACTTGACTTTAAGCTCAATGAATGCCAGGACCCTTAAAACAAAGCACATAGCAAGTTTTCAGTGAAGTCTTGTTAATTTTCAAATGGAGGAATAAATGAACGACTATATTTCCACTTTGCAGATGAGTAAACAGAGGCTCGGAGAGGTGATGAAATTTGCCAACAGTCACCGATCAGTAAGTATGACAGAAGTAGGACTGGAACCCAGGGCTGTCTGACCTCTGGCTTGAGTCTATAACCACTTGGCCATACTGCCTTTCAGTTCCAGGAACAGGTGATGCTTCCTGGCAGTAAGATTCTAAACCAGCAGGAGTTCCCAGCCAGAGACATGATCTAAGTGCCAATGGCTGAATGTCTGTGAGCATTTGAAGTCATTGTAAGAACAGGCAACGTTAGCGGCACCATTAAAGCCTGCTGTTCCTCCAGCCCATCACTGCCATCCCCACCTATTAAAATAATGGTATGAAAAATAAACAGCCTTTATGGACAATTTTATACAGTGCACGCATTGTTTGTTTCTCTTACTGTTTCCATGGCAGTGACGTTTGTTCTCAGGATAACTTCAGGTTGCTGCATGATGGAAGGGAATGGAATAAAATTACTTGAGAGGAAATTGCCAAGCACAGACTTTTTCTTCTTCAGATGCCCCACACCCCAGCACTTAACAGCAGCCACACCCTGAAGTCTTAAGCACAGGATAAAGGCTTCCCCTTAACCTACAGCCTTCCATGGCTCCCCAGTTCCCATAATATGAACCCCATGGATCTAAGCCTGGCTGTAAGACCTTTGCTACCTGGCTTCCTCTCCTACCCTTTCTCTCTTTGCTATATAGCCCTGCCTATAGGCAATTTCCCTCCTCATTTTGTCCCTTCTCCCTAGAATTTTTTCACCAACCCACGTTTGTTCATGCTGTTCAGGGTACCTGGGCTATCCACCTTCCCCCAACCTCTCTACCAGAGAAAACTGCTATTCATTTTTCCACATTGTGCTTTAGGTGTGACCCTGCACCCGCTTCTTTCCCATGCATTCCTGCATTTGGGTGATGTTTCTTTCCTCACCGCTTCTGTGGCTTTCTCAAGCATTGCGTTTATTCACTGTATGGCCATCCAGACTTCAAGCTGCTTGAGGGCAGGAACAGTGCTTATTCAGTGTCTAACAATGTTCCAGGAACATAGTAGATGCTTAACAAATGCTTGTGGAACCAAATTTGAAAAACAATAATAATCTGGTGGTCTGTGAGTCTGCCCAAGGAAATGGTGTCTGGGTATATCTCCTTCTTTAGGAATAAATATGGAAGATTAAATCAAAGCCCTAGACAGTGCTTCTCAACTTTGGCTGCACTTTGGAATCATCCATGGAGCTTTTAGAAATTCGGATGTCTAGGTTGCACCCTGAGTTAATCATGTGAGATTCTCTGGGTGAGGGCCCAGGGATCTGTATTTTTTTAAAGTCCCTGAGGTGATTCCAGTGTTCAGCTGGGACTAAGAGCCACTGTGCAGAAAGTTCCTGTTCAGAACCCTAACCAGGGCTTTGCATGAAGGTTGCAGAGACCAGGGGTCTCCTCAGGGGCTGAGTTCACCACAGAGTCCAAGAACCCAGAGCCAGGACAGAGCTGATCCCCAAACCTGGTTAGAGTGATAACAACAGCATAGAACGTTGACTAAGCACTGCTTATGTGCTTGGCACATGCCAGCGTGCCTTCCGTAAACCACATCATGATCCTCAATTTAACCTGTAAGTTGGTATTATTCAGTTGAGAATGAAAGAGTGGTAGATTGCCCAAGTTCACCTGTCCAGGCAATGGCAGAGACGGAGTTTGAACCCAGGTGAGCCCAGGTTCATCTATATCCCAAATCCATGCCCATTTCTTGAATGTAGGCAGGCTAGGGCAGCAGGGAGGAGCTGCAGATGTTAGAGGAGCTATACCCTAGCCACCTGGGTCAAAGCCACTAACCCACTGCAGAGGGCCCACAGTTCTACCTGCTTCTCTCCAGCGAGGGTTATACACTCCCCTCCCTTCTAGTGGACTGCTTTCCTGTTCTCTCTCCCTCCCTCCTTCCCTCTACTTCCTCTCCTCTTCTCCCTCCATCTCCCCCTTTCTTTCTCCCTCTATCCCTCTCTTTCTCTTTTCTCTCTTTTCTTATCTCTTTCTACTTTCTCTCTCCCTCTTTGCTCTCTCTCCCTCTTTCCATCTCTCCTCTTCTCTTTCCTCCCTCTCTCTTCCACTATTTCTTACTTCCCTTCCTCCCTCTTTCCTCTCTCTTCCCCTCTTTCTCTTTTCTCTCTCCCTCTGTCTGTCTCTCACCTCTCTCTCCCTTTATCTCTCTCTCTCCTCTCTCCCCCTCTTTCTCTTCTCTCTCCACCATCTCTCTTTTCTCTGTCTCTCTCTTCCTCCTCTTTCTCCTTTCTCTCCCTCTCTCTTCTCCCCTCCTTCCTCTTTCTCTCTCTCACTTTCCTCTCCCTCTCCTCCCTCCCTTTCCTCTTTCTCTTCCTCTCCCCACTTTTCCCTTTCCCTCTCTGTCTCTCCCCACCTCTCCCCATCTCTGTTGGATGCCCCTAATTAGAGCAGTCTGGGTCAGGGTCTGGTGATCTGAAGGTCCAAAAACCTCTGAGGCCTCAGCCTTAGCAGTTCCCAGGACCTGAGGGAGAAGGGGCTCTGCCTGGGGCCTCTGGGATGCAACAGCCTCAGGGTGACAGCTCGGGATTGGAGGGTGAGTGCTGATGCTCCCCACACACCCAGAACTGACTTGGCATCTGAATGGCGGCTCCTTCGAGCTCGTTTTCCAGATGATGTTTATTGCGTACTTATTAAGTGTCAGATCCTGTTCCTACAACAACCCTATAAGCCGAATCACCTGCAAAATGGAATTTGGAGACATGAACAAGAGAACACACAACTCTATTATCCAGGTTTTGCTCAAATCTCTGCAAAGTCTTCCCTGAACAAGGAGTTTAAAATTGCAATCCCTCTTCATCTGCCCCTGGTTCCTATTCTATGGTCTCCCCATCCTCCTGCCCTGTTTTATTTGCCCATTGCACATCTCAGTGTGCAATCATACTGTTACTTATTTGTGCAGTTTATGTCTGCTTCTTCCAACTAGAATGTCAGTTGCATGAGGGTGGTGTTTTTTTAAAAAAATCTGTTTCATTTGTTGTTTTATTCTTAGTACCTAGAAGTGCATTTGCTTATAGTTGGCAATCACAGTATGTTTGTTGAGTGAATACATAAAACTACATCTTCCTTATCTACTGAGTTATGTTTACTTCACTTATGATTATGTTTACATCAGACATAAAATACATTCCAAGGTTAGAATAACGAGACAACAGAGTGCAGCAAGACACCAGCGTATGACAGGGGCTTTGTTGATATGGGATGACATTCATGACTACACATTTCTTAGGGTTCTTTGGTGGAAAGGACCTGATGCTGACCACATTCAACCAGAAAAGGATGGGAGGGCTTTGTTAGAAGGACAGGAGCATCTCACAGACCAAAGCCGGTTGAAAAAGTAGGCCCGGGAGAGCACCAAATCAGTTCTGAGGAAGCAGGGACCCTCCCCACTTCTTCAAAGTGGTTGCATTTTGGCATGAATCACTACTGAGGTTGAGTCATGTTCCTCCTTTTGGGAAAATGAGGATGGTGCCTTTTGACTGAAAAGCCCACCAAGCTTGCATCTGGTGAGTGGTTTTCAAAACAAAATTAAGGTACTGGTATCTAAATAAAGGTGAGTGTGGATTCTGGTCAGGGAAAACAATAGATGCCCATGGCATTTCACATGTTAATTCCACTGGGCACCCCAATATGTGCAGGGGGCTTTGTGACTATAAAGGAGCCAGTTGACGCCCCTGATGTTTCAGGCTGTCCACGTTCCTTCCTCTCAGCCATTTAAGGCATCTGAACTGTAAGGGAACTGCTTCAGATTGCATAAAAGGGCATGAGTGTCCTGGCAGATCTCTGGACTCAGGAGTTCCAGGTTCCCTCTACTCTACCCAAAATCTGCTCTGGAAGTAAGTCCATCAGCCCCTGAAAGGGCAGTATCCACCAACCCACTAATGCATTCAGAGCAAGAACCACAAGCAGATAAATTGACTTGATTGATTAATCATTGTTTTAATCAGTACAGGTTAGGGTATGCCGCTGTAACAAACTTCAAAACTTGAGTTGCTTAATGCAACAATGGTTTATTTTTCACTCACAAAAGTCCTGTGGGGTTTCAGCTGCTTTCTGAGACAACTGTCTTCCCTGCAGTGACTTGATCTAAGTCACTCTCATTCTGCAGTTTTGTTATCTCTAGTGGTGGCTTTCTGACCACTGCTCTTTCCCTCTCTCCAAATGGAAATGCCATGTTTGTGTTCATAATCTATTGGGTAGAAGTAGTCACACGGCCTCATTCTAGCCACAAAGAAAGCTGAGAAATGCAGGGGAGCAGGTGGAATGTGTGATGAGCTCTACAATCCCTTCTATGATGACAGAAACACTCCCCAGCAACTAAAGCCGTGACAATGGAACGCTGGCCTTGTAGGAGGCAGTACTGAAAAGCCAACAGGATGCCTCTTAGCGAGGTCTGGTGATTAGAAACCCAGAGACTACTTTATATTCTGTACTTGCCTGAGATATACCACCAACTAAGCAGTCTGTTGAGGATACAGGACTGGATATGGGAGATGGGAAGTCAACATTGGTTAAATGACTTGCTCCATGCCAGGCATAATCAACATTCCTCATTACATCTTCAACATCCTCTTGAAAGCTGTGCTCATTTTACAAATGAGAAAACAGATTGAGAGAAATATAATGACTTGTATGAGGTCACATAGCTTCTGAGTGGCACGGAGTGGAAGGCTACCTGAATTCAAAGTCATGTTTTCACTATGCCATGAAGCTAATTAGAGCCATGACAAGCACTGAAAGAGTTTTCTCTTTATTAAGTGAAAATAATAGTGATGATGTAAATAGTGATGAAGAAGATGGTGGTGGTGTGGATGATGGTGGTGATGATGATGAAGATGACTGCAACTCCTAATTATCAATATTTTACTACAAGCTGAAAAAACTGTAATCTCATTAATCCTTCCAAACACCCTATTGGGTAGGTTCTATCATTATCCCCATTTCACAGAGGAAGAAACTGAGGCTCAGCTAGACAAAACAACACTTTTTCAATATCACCTACATAGTAAATAGCAGAGTTCAGACTTGAACTCAAAGTTGTCTGATTTCAAAGTCACTCCACCATACTGAAAAGAGAACAATTCAATTGATTGTTTCATCCACATGCCTCCAATCACCCTGTTCAGCTAATCATTTTTCTTTTAACCAACCACTTCTTATTTTGGCATTTCTTAGATGTCTCTATGACTTGCATCTTTTTTTAAACCAATTTTAAATTCCTCTGAAAAAGGAATGACAACTTGCCCCACCAAAGATCCGGGAAAGAAACATGAAAGCCCTGATTATGTTTCACGGAAAAATATACATTCCCACCTCACTGTCCTTAACAAAAGACAGATGCTAATTAGAGTTTTCACTAGAATTTACAGGCTCAGTTTTAATTATACCAGATATACCGGGTCAATTGTAGCCCTCTGATTAACAGGGGAAGAAAATCGATAAGCATACCGAAAAATTTGGATGTGTTATACAGCTAATTTCAATTTTATGTTATAATCATGCTTTAATGTGGGTCCTAATGACCATAATTAAGCTGCCCGTGACAGTGCTGGCTGGGACAGAAGCTGTAACTATTCTAAGATGATTTGTTGAAGGCTTTTCCCAGATTTGGGGTGCATTTTGCCATTTGGCTGGTTTGGGGTGCTGTGGGAGTGGGAACAGCATACCTGTAGATGAAAGCTTCTGGAAGCCTGGATCTTCCCAGGAAAGCCCTAGATCTAAGGTTAAAGCTAGACCAGGTACTATGGCCGCATCACTCACATAAGCCTTCATCAAATATTTATTGAGCACTTACTATGTGCCAGGTGCTGTGATGAGCCCCGATAATATGAAGAGAGTTTTCATTCCACTGGGAAGAATCAGTCATTAAGCAGCTAACTACACAAGAGAAATACCAGGTGATATGGGAGGTGTTATAGTTATAAATACGTGTGACATAATAGAGAACTCTGGGAGGGCTTCCTAGAGGAAGCAAACTCTTGGCTGAGACTTAGTTGAATGTAAGGAGACACATCTTAAAAGGAGACCATTCCTGACCAAGGAAACAGAATTTGTAAAGATTTGGAGCTGAAAGGAGGATGATGTGAAGTGTTATGAAAAAGGGATTGAGTGGTGCAAGGGGAACCTGTGGTCTGAGCAAGGACCAGACCATGGGGGGTTTTACAGGCCCCTTCATGAATGCTCAGTGCCTGGCTACTTCGAGCCCCAAGCCTCTGAGACACCATCCTCCCTTTCCTCCCTTCCTTCCTTCCTTCGTTCGTTCCTTCCTTCCTTCGTTCCTTCCTTCCTTCTTTCCTTCCTTCCTTCCTCCCTTTCTCCCTTCTTTCCTTCCTTCCTTCCTTTTTTCTTCCCTATCCATACAAAAAGCATTTATTGAACACTATGTACCAAAGCATAAACTTCTAGCCTTTGACTCTTTTCAATGACCATTCATTCATTCATTCACTTTTTCAAAACACATTTTTTGTACCAGAAATTCAAGTACCAGATTTATAGGAATCTACCTTGAACTCTATGCATTTGTTGAATGCTATTCATTCAGCAACCTCTCACAAAGGCTTCCTATGTTTTAAGCATATAGTATGCTAGCCCTCCACCTCTGTTCATTAAATCTTTATCCCTTCATTAATTCAACAGTCATCCTAGCATGGGGTCCCTCAGCAGCTGACCCTAAGGCAAGGACTTGAGTGCAAGCGGTTGATCTGTGAGGTGATCTTGGGAAATATCAGTAGCGGAGTGGAGAAGTGAGAGAGAAAACAGGAAAGGAGCCAAAGACAGCACGTGTTATCAAGGAAATGGCCTCCATGAGCATCTGGGGCTCCACTCCATTGGGGGACTCCTATAGACAGTATTGTATGTTTGTTTCAGAGTTATCCTTCTGAGGAGTGAGGGAGCTGGGATATTTATACACCAACTTCAATCAGTCCTTGGTTCCAGGACTGCTGGAGGTCATGAGCTAATTCCCCAGGATTTCTGGGCTGCCATGCGTAGCGAAAGGCTTCAGCCAAAGACATGTAAATATAACAGCTAGGGGTCAGCACAATGCAACGTCAAGGGCTGAAAGCATATGGGGGACGAGCAGGGGCAGGTATTAAATTGACTTACTATAGCTGCATTGATAATACCTACTATGCACCAGGTATTTGAATTTCACTTAGTGACACACATTTGCTCAACAAGTATTTATCGGCCGCCACTATCTGGCTTGCACATAAGATCCCACCCTACACTCCTTATTTTATCCACCCCAGAGTACACCACTCACTCAGTATTCTGTATCCATTCATTAAACTTGCACTGGGTTCCTGATACATGTTGGATGCCTAGCATTTCAGCTTTAATCTCAGGCTCTGGGATGAAAGGCAGGTCCCCCTAGGGACGGCAAGAGGAGGCTGGACAGATCCCAGTGTACCCTCTGCAGACTGGATGCCCAGTCAATGCTGGAGTGTCCTCCTGAGGTCTGAGCTATTATGGGGCAGGCCAGCTGTGGTTGCTCTGGCTCCTGTCCATGACCTGTGGGAGGCCACAGCAGCTAGGCAAGTAGCCAGGTGTCGGTAGCATCCCCTCCCAGGAGCCTGACATAGCTTTTGAGCATGGAGATGAGAACCAGGCTAACTAGCCCGGGTCAATTGTTTCTGCCTGAGAAAGAACAGAAAGGAATTTGGAGTTCAACCACACAGAATGTTTAACCACAAAACTGTGTTGCTCAGCCGGTAATAATCCATGAGAACCACCTGTGAGACTTGTTAAGCATGAAGGCTCCTGAGCCCCACACCAGACTGTGATTCAATGGGTCTAGAGTGAGCTCTGGGGATCTGCATTTTAACTCGTGTGTGAGTGATTTTGAAGCAGATGGTCCACATGGCAAATTGAAAGAAATGCTGCTTTAGCCTAATGGCTATTTTTCACAGATGGAGAAATTAAGGCTCAGGGAGAGACTCGAGTTGCAGCGACCCACAGGACCAGGATCCAAGCTCCCCACGGCACAAGCCAGAGCTGCCCTCCACTAGAAGAGATGAGATTCCCAGAGCTCCCAGCTACTTGGGCATTTCAGGCACATTCTCTGTTATTGACAGGCACTAATGGGGTAATGAACTAAAGAGACCTGAGTTCACCCAATAATTGCAGGTAAGACTAAAAGAGTAAATATGATCCTCATTAATGTAAAGCAACCTCCTCCACTATAGAAATCTCATGTGAAGCTTTAAGCACAGGCATAGGCCAACCATATCTTTTTTAGTTTTGTTTATTCATTCATTTAGCTTTCAGGAAAAATATGTCAGAGTGCTTATAAAATACATACAGTAAGAGAAATGAAAATATGTCAAATTTTCAAACATGTGATCTATCTATATTTGAGTAGGATGGTATGAACATGGACATAGGCATGCATCTATCTGTCCACACTGAGTAGTTACTTGAATGCAGAAGCAAGGTTGAGGAAGAGAAGGCATGAGAAAAAAATGTTTCAGGATGAGATACATTTGGATAATGTTAATTGATGCAGAATATACAATTCTACATACACATTATTGCCAAGGTATAACAATTTTTCTTTTTTAAATGCAGCCATACAAGTCCTGAAAAGAACAAAATAAGAAAAAAATTTTCAGGTAATTAAGGATTTTTTTTGGTCAGTCCCCACCCCACCCCCACCCCCTGCCCAAACATACACAAAAATAGGAAAAGGAAATTGAGGAAAGAGAAATACAAGAATGTCATAGCAAGAGATAGTGAAAAAAATTTCATTCTGATATATATGCCTTAGACTAGGATTCTGAAACTTTCTTGAAAATGAGAATTGTCTGGAGAGTTTCTTAAAATGTGGATTCCCAGGTTGCCCCTCAGAGATGCTGGTTTTGCTTATTTTGTTTATTTCTTTGAGACAGGGTCTTGCTGTGTTGCCCAGGTTGGTCTCGAACTCCTGGGCTCAAGTGATCCTCCCACCTCAGCCTCCCGAGTAACTGGGATTATAGGTGTGTATTTCCCAAGCCTGGCTTCAAAGATGCAAATTTTTAAATTTTTATTAAAACACTTTATATTTTTATTCTGTTTTAGCAAAAAATGCTGATTTTAATGAGTCTCTCATATAGTCCTCATTGTCATGAGGATGTAATTTGGTCTTAGACAATAACGCCCTTCTCCAAGCCCTTCCTCTACCCCAGCCCAATTTAATCATGCCCCAAATCCCAGTTAGAATCTATTTTCTGGAACAAGACCATATTAAAATGCAACCTCTGTCTGGGTGGTCATCTATTGAGAGTGACCATTATAACACTGAGTGATAAGATGAATCTGAGCTTCAGACCCTCTCCTGAAACTGGGTTCATGTACTAAGAGTAACAAATATTTGTTGTCCACTTAGGTGGGCCCAATGTTAAGAGCTTTGCATGCTTTCAACAGCTCCAGGGGGTAGTACTCTGTTTATTCTCATTTTCCAAATGAGGAAACAGGTACCAAGAGGTTAAGTAATCTGCTCAAGGTCACACAGCTAGTAAGTGGAAGAACTAAGTTTGGAATCCACATTTTCTTATAATTTAGGAATACACTACTTCTCCTTAAATAACGTCAAAGAGAAGAGATAGCATCATGCTCCCGGGAATCCAAAATGAATAAAAAGACACACGAAGAGAAGGCAGGGTAGGAAACCAAATCAAGCCTTCTGACCATATTTCCCAAGCCTAAATCCCTGAGTGTCGTCAAAGAGCCCCCCTTTTTCCCCATTTTGCAAAGACACGAAGCTTGAGATGTGAAGATAAGTAAGTAACTATACTTATTTACATTCTTAAGGAATGTGGCGTATTCCTCAAAACTACACAGATCTATGGAAATGAGACTGAATCCCTCAATCAAAATGGAGATATGGACTCTGGGTGTGAGGATTACAAAGGTGGTCTGAAAAGACCTCAGCACTTACCTTTGGAAGTGCTTCATTTTAAATTCTCTGATATCAGACAGATTTCCCCTACAGTCCGATGCTGTAAAGAAAACAGGTACTGGCCGGTCGCAGTGGCTCACGCCTGTAATCCCAGCACTTTGGGAGGCGAGGTGGGCGGATCAGGAGGTCAGGAGATCGAGACCACCCTGGCTAACACGGTGAAACCCCGTCTCTACTAAAAATATTAAAAAAAAAAAATTAGCCGGGCATGGTGGTGGGCACCTGTAGTCCCAGCTTCTCGGGAGGCTAAGGCAGGAGAATGGCGTGAACCTGGGAGGCGGAGCTTGCAGTGAGCCGAGATGGCACCACTGCACTCCAGCCTGGGTGATGGAGCGAGACTCCATCTCAAAAAAATAAAAAACAGTTAAAAAGTAAAGAAAGAAGGAAAGAAAGAAAGAAGGGAAGGGGAGGGGAGGGGAGGGGAGGGGGGGGAGAGAGAGAGAGAGAGAGAGAGAAAGAAAGAAAGAAAGAAAGAAAGAAAGAAAGAAAGAAAGAAAGAAAGAAAGAAAGAAAGAAAGAGAGAGAGAGAAAGAAAGAAAGAAAGAAAGAAAGAAAGAAAGAAAGAAAGAAAGAAAGAAAGAAAGAAAGAAAGAAAGAAAGAAAGAAAGAAAGAAAGAAAAAAAGAAAGAAAGAAAGAAAGAAGAAAGAAAGAAGACAGGAACCATCACTCACTAGACGGATCAGAAAACTCAAGACACCAGTGGTATTCACAGTAAGCCTGTATCACAATTCGTCTTCCCTCTCACCTATTGTTGGGCACTCAGGGTGTTCCCACTTTTTGGTTACTACAAATAAAGCTGCTACAAGGAGTTTTATCCAAGTCTTTGTGAGGGTGAATATTTTACTTCTCTTAGGTAAAAACCTAAGAGTGAAATTGTTATATATATGGCAGGTGGATGTGTAACTACTTAAGGAACTACCTAATAGTTTTCTAAATTGGCTGTTTTATGTTGCATTTCCACAAGTAGTGTATGAGTCTCAATCACTTAACATCCTTGCCAATACTTGGGATAATCAGTTTTACGAGCTTAAGCCATTCTACTGGGCTTGTGGTGGTAGCATCTCATTGCATTTTTCATTTTCATTTCCTTAATGGCTAATGATGTTGACTAGCTTTTCGTGTGTTTATTTGCCATCCATGTATTTTCTTTGCTAACGAGTATGTTCAATTCTTTTTTCATTTTTCATATTTTTAAATTTTTGTGTTGTGTGAGTTCTTCGTATATTCTTGAGACAGAAACCTTTGTTGGATATGTTTTTTGTTGTTGTTGTTGTTGCTGTTGTTGTTGTTGTTTTTGAGATGAAGTCTCGCTCTTGTCCCCCAGGCTGGAGTGCAATGGTGTGATCCCAGCTCACTGCAACTTCCACCTCCCGGGTTCAAGCGATTCTCTTGCCTCAGCCTCCCGAGTAGCTGGGATTACAGGTGCCTGCCACCAAGCTTGGCTAATTTTTTTGTATTTTTAGTAGAGAGACGAGGTTTCACCATGTTAGCCAGGCTGGTCTCGAACTCCTGACATCAGGTGATCTGCCCACCTTGGCCTCCCAAAGTGCTGGGATTACAGGCGTGAGCCACCACTCCCGGTCGGATATGTGTTTTATAAACATTTTCTCCAAGTTTGTGGTTTGCTTTTTCATTTTCCTAAGTGTCTCTTAAAGAGCAAAATATTTAAATTTTGATCTTCTCCAACTAACTGATATTTTCTTTTATAGTTTGTGTTTGTTTCATGTTTTAAAAACCTGTGCCATGCCCAAGACCACAATGATTTTCTCTTATGTTTTCTCTTGGGCATTTTATAATTTTAACTCTTACTTTTAGGTTTATAATCTATTTAGAGTAATTTTTTCATATATGGTGGGTTTTTTTCAGCCTATGACCATCAAATTGTTTCAGCATCACCTAATGAAAAGATTTTCCTTCTCCCCATTAAACTGCCTTGGTAATTTTGTTGAAAATCAATTAATCATATATACATGGGTCTATTTCTGAACTCTATTCTATTCCACAGATCTGTGTATCTTTATGCCAATACCACACTGATACTGCCTTAACTACCGCAGCCTTATAATATGTCTTAAAATCAAGCAGTGTAGGTCCTTTTTGTTCTTTATTTTCATTTTTTTTTTTTTGCTCTTCTAGGTTCTTTGTTTTTCCAAATTAATTATATAATCTGCTTGTAAATTTATGTAAAAAGGACTGCTGAGTTTTTGATTGGGATTGCCTTCAATCCATGGATCAGCGTTTAGGTGCATTGGCATCTTAATCTTAAGTGTTCTGACCCATACATGCAATTTATCTCTCCATTTATTTCTGTCTTCTTTAATTTCTCTCAGCAACATGTTATAGTTCTCAGAGTGCAGATCTTGAATAACTCCTGCAAGTTCATCACTAAGTATTTCATATTCTTCATACTATCGTGGTAGATCATTTTACTTCAACTTCCAAAAGTGTGTTACTAGTTTATAGAAATGCAGTTCATTTTTGTGTACTCACCTTGTAAAGCTCACTTATTACTTCTAGTGGCATCTTTGTAGATTTCTCAGGATTTTCTACAGAGATGATTATGCCTTCTGCAAATAATGTTAGTTTTACTTTCTCCTTTTCAATTTATATGTTTTTGCTTCGTTGCCCTGGGCAATGTTGAATTAACATGATAAGACTGGACAATCTTGCATGATTCCTCATCTAAAGGAGAAAGCATTCAGTCTGTTGCCATCAAGGATGATGTTAGCTATAGGTTTTTGTTTGTTTGTTTGGTTGGTTGGTTTTTAATAGATACCCTTATCCAGCTGAGAAAGTTCTGTTCTTTGTTGTTGTTGTTTCCGTTGTTTGAAACAGGGTCTCATTCTGTCGCCCAGGCTGGAGTGCAGTGGAGTGATCATGGCTCACTGCAACCTGAACTTCCTGGGTTCAGCATTCCTCTTGTTTCAGCCTCCTGAGTAGCTGGGATCACTGGCATGCACCACCATGCCTGGCTAATATTTATTTACTTATTTATTTATTTATTTATTTATTTATTTATTTATTTATTTATTTTTGTGGAGACAGGGTCTTACTATGTTGCTCAAGCTGATCTCGAACTCCTGAGCTCAAGCCATCTTCCTGCCTCAGCTTCCCAAAGCGCTGGGATTACAAGCTTGAGCCACTGCACCCAGTGAGGAAGTTCCTTTCTACACCTGGATTGATGGCTTTAAAAAAAAAAATCAAGAATAAGTGTTTATTTTTTTTCAACATCTAATGAATACTTTCTCTGCATCTATTGAGATTATTTTGTTTCCCTTCTTAAAGAAAGTCTCTTATATGATAAATTCCATTTACTGATTTTCAAGTTGTAAAGCAACTCTGCATTTCTGTACTTATTCATAAGAAATTTTTTGTTTTGTGTATTGTTGGATTTGATTTGCTAAAACTTTGTTAAAGATTTATGTGTCTATGTTTATGAGGAATATTGATCTAAAATTTTCTTGTAATGCCTTTTTCTGATTTTGGTATCAGGCTAGTGCTGGCTTCATAGAATAAATTGGGAAGTTCCATCTTCTCCTACGCTTTGAAAATATTTGTGTTTGATTGTATTATTTCTTCCTCAAATGCTTTGTAGAATTTACCAGCGAACTCACCTGGATCTGAAATTTTCTTTTTTGGAATGTGTTTACCTGCAAATTCAAGTTTTTAAAGATACAGAGCTATTTGGGCAACCTATTTCCTCTTGAGTGAGCTTTTGTAGTT
This sequence comes from Macaca fascicularis, assembly GCF_037993035.2. Taxonomy (NCBI): domain Eukaryota; kingdom Metazoa; phylum Chordata; class Mammalia; order Primates; family Cercopithecidae; genus Macaca; species Macaca fascicularis. The sequence goes on from NC_088384.1 coordinate 25,543,406, forward strand.
TGCATTTTCCAAGGAATTTGTCCATTTTACCTAAGTTGTTGAATTTATTTGCATAATGTTGCTAATAACATTCCCTAATTAGCCTTTTAACATCTATAGCATCAGTAGCAATGTTATCACTTTCCTTCCTGACATTAGCAACGTATATCTTCTTCCTTTACTCATAATTATGGCTAGAGGTTTATCATTTTTATTAATTTTTCACAAAGAACTAGGTTTGCTTTCATTGATTCTATTACTTTTTTCTATTTTATTGATTTATGCTCTGATCTTTATTATTTCCCTTATTTTGCTTACTTTTGGGTTTAATTTGACATTCTTCTTTTTTTTGGTTTCTTAAGGTAGAAACTGAGGTCATTGATTTGAGATGTTTCTATTTTTCTAACATAATCATTTAATGCTATACATTTTCCTTTCAGTACTGTTTCAGTTGCATGCAACAAATTCCGATATGTTGTACTTTGAAATTTATTTCAAATAGGTTTCATTTTTTTTATTTCTTCTTTGCCCCATTGGTTTTTTAGAAGTTTGATTTTGGTTTCTCAATATTAGAAATTTTCCAGATATGTTATTGATTTATAATTTGACTCTATTGTGGTTAGAGAATATGCTTTGTATAATTTGAGTCATTTTATATTTACTGCAGCATACTTTCTGGCTCATAATATAATCTGTATTAGTAAAATATTCCATATTTTAAGGTAAGACTCATAATATGAGCTCATATTATGAGCACTTTAAGAATATGTATTCTGCTGTTGTTAGGTAGAGTGTTCCACAAATGTCAATTAGGTCTAGTTGGTTGACCATGTTTTTCAGGTCTCTAAACCCGTGTTAATTTTATGTTTACCGTTCTATTAATTATTTAGATGGGATGCTGAAATCTCTGATTATAATTGTGGATTTGCTTACTTTTGCATCTAGTTCTGTCAGTTTGGGGTTCATGTATTTTGAAGTTTTGTAATAGGTGAATACATATTTATCATTGTTACAGCCTGCTAATGAATTGACCCCTTTATCATTATGGAATGACCCTCCCTATCCTTAGGTAGTGTTCTTTACTCTGAAATAGACTTTGTTAAGATACAGCTATTTCTCATAACCACAGAGGTGAAGTCACTGAAGGGATTCATATTGGTAAAGACCTAGATTCATTATGGAGTGATGATAATGACAATGGAGAAGAAAACACCTGACATGTGTTGACGGTTTACTGCCTTCCAGGAACTGTACCAAGTGATTGATGAGCTATTTCACATTCATAGTCTCACTACATGGTGGCTTTTGCTATTATTTCTAATTTTATGAAAAAGAATCATTTCAGCTCAAAATGTAAAAAACTTTTGGTGGTCATCTCATCCGTCTCCCCTCTTTTGCCCAAGGGGGAAGCTCAGGCCCAAAAGGAAAGGGCACAGAGTAGGAATGCAGAGAGTCATCCCTCAGGAGAGGTTGTTTTGCCTTTCATTACCCACCTTCCCCCAAACAGGCAACAACCGAAGTCTAGGGGTTCAAGTTCTCTCTATTAACATATACTTCTTACCATCTATGGCTTTGTACTATAGTCATTTATCAATCTGTCCACCAGTCTACCCACCCAGCCACCCATCCATCCACCTACCAACCATCCATCCATCTATCCATCCATCCATCCATCTGCTCACCCATCCCTCCATCCATCCACCTATGCATCCATCCATCCACCCATTCACTTATCTGTCCATCCATGAATCATCCATCCATCCATCCATCCATCCATCCATCCATCCATCCATCCTTCCATCCTTCCATCCATCCACCCATTCATCTGTCCATCCATCCATCCATCCATCCATCCATCCATCCATCCATCCATCAATCCATCTATCCATTCACCTGTCCATCCATCTATCCATCCATACATCTACTCATCAATTCATTCACCATCTATCCATCCATCTAAACCATTATCTAGACATGTATATACCCAGAAATCTTGTTCTGGTAGAAAAACAACCAGACACAATCCACACCTTCAAGGAGCTCACAGTCTGGCAGAGCAAACATCTGCACAGATGCAAGACAGCTTCTTATATGCATTAAAATAGAGAGCTGTGCTTGAGAAACCACAAGACGGGTCTACCGCCTCTGTGTAGGGAGTCACTTTGGGCTTCCAGGAAGAGAAGATATTTGAGGAGGGTCTTGTAACACGAGTTAGAGTTTAAAACAAATGTTAGACAAAGACCCCTGAGACAATTAAGACACAGCATCTGTCTTCAAAAACTCTGAATACAGACCGGTGGTTCTGAAAGTGTGGTCTGCAGACAAACAGCATGAGCTTACCAGGGAACTAATTAGTAATGCAGTTTCTTAGGCTCCACTTACTGATTTAGAAACTCTGGGTGTGGGACCCTGTAATCTGTAAATAATAGTCCCGCTGCGTGATTGTGATGCATAGCACCGCTCTAGAGAAGAAGTCTACAAAACAATAATTCAATGTGAAAAACCCTGAGGATGCAGAAGCAAGAACTAATAACTCTTCACCTGTAGCCGTCTTGCTTTCTTGGTTAGACTTTGAGCTCCCTGAGGAGCTGCATCCTGCTGTTCATTCCATCTCTCCTGGGTCTTACCTATAATAGACATTCAGTAGGTGAAGACTGGTTTAGACAGAGTCCAGCAGGAGGCTGCAAGCTTCAGGGGCTCCAAAAGGGAGAGTAATCTTTTAGGTAACTAGAAAAGGTAGCCATAATGGGTAGTGAAGGACAGGGCAGTTTTCAGAAGGCTTGAACTTAGGTTGGGCTTCTCTTGGGCAGAAGATCTGAAGCTATAGTGACCACCATTCCTCACAGCTTACCCCTTAAAGACTGTGCAAAAGGGCCTTCCCAACCTTAATCTCATTTTTTTTTTTAAATCAAGCCTAGGAGGAAGGCAGGTTTATGGCCCCCACATTACAGATGAAGAAACTCAGCCCAGAGAGGGACAGTGACACACCCAAAGCCACACAGCAGTCAGTTTTCAGAAAAGAACAATCCAAAGCAAGTCTTTTGAGGTTCATCCATCGCCCTTTTCGGGAATTACGTAAATTCTTGTCCACTTCTCTGAGCCTGGGTTGGTCATTTGGTATGGGCATGGGGTCCATATAAGATTCCTTTCCCTACAGTTTCTTTTTTTCACAGTTCTGGAGGTAGTGATTCAATGATCCACCCCCACATCTAAAATTCTAAGGATACCAAACAGTTATTTTGACCAGAGATGTGAAAAAGTTCCATCTGTTAAAGACAGGAGTTGATAGCATCTCCATTGCTCCCTTCTGATAATCCCCTAGGTTTGTCTTTTGTCAGCTAGCCCACAGGAAAAGTAAGGGAGATTCTCCTCTCACAGCCAGAGAATAAAGACCTGTACCCAAGGGCTTAGAAAAGACAAAGCCTCATCATTTCTCTTTGCTCCCCCAATATGGGGCAAGGAGAGTGTCTTATTCCATGGGGGCTGCTATAATGAAATATCATAGACTGGGTGCCTTCATCAACACATGTTTATTTCGTATAGTTTTGGAGGTTGGAAAGTCCAAGATCAAGGTGTCAGCCAGTTCGGTTCTTGAAGAGGCCCACTTTCTTGTTTTGCAGATGGTTATCTTCTTGCTGTGTCCTCACATGGTAGAGCGAAGCGGGGTGGAGGAGGGAGAGAGAGAGAGAGAGCACACACACTTTGTGCCTCTTATTATAAGGGTATTAGTCTCATCATGAGGACTTCACCCTTATGACCTGATTACTCTCCTAATACCATCACATTGGAGGTTGGGGCTTCAAGGTATAAATTGGGAGGGCCACAAGCTTTTGGTCCATAATAGGGAAGGAGCAGAGCAGCCACCCAGAATGACAACACCCATATCTGGCTCTGCCACACCGGACAGCTCAATCTAGGACTAGACAAGCCAAAGCATTGTCTCCCTCCTTTAGGGATCTTCTCTCAATACCCCAAAGTGGTGAAAAATCAAGAGTGAGAGTTTCTTGGGAAACAAATCCATACGAATACATTACTTAGGTAATACTAAGCATCCTGAACATAGCCATAGAAGCCATAGAAGAAGTTTGAACCAACCTCCGTATTAACTTGTGAAGTCAAAGAAGTTTGGACTCTGAGCCTCTAACTTCCGTTATGAAGACTTTTAATGCATCTGGTGCTTCTAGAATCTGTCCTTCTCCATTCTCTGTAAATTGTATAAAGACATGGAGTATCTCCTGTATGCCATTCATTTACTTAATATTCCAGCTTGGTTCCCTGGTATGTCTTGGAAAAACCATTAGCTACTGTTAAATAAATAAGTCCTTACTGTAACTCACCCTGGAGATATCTCTAAGAGTTACCTGTGTGAGATGCAATCAGATCACAAATTAGCATCTGCAACTCAGTTTGTGGCCTGAATTCATATTTGAGGTCATTGTCCATTTCCTCCACTGCATCATCTTAGAACATACGATGTCCTTCCTGATTGCAGTGACTCATGATGCTCCCAGAGAAGCTTTCATTTATATCACCTATATTTTAAGCCAGGCCATTCCAAAGAAACCTTTCAAAAGTGGTGAAAAAAAAAAAAAAACTATATTAGCTATCTATTGCTGCATAACAAACTACCCCTCAAAGCTTAGGGGCTTAAAACAATAAGCATTTATTATTTCTCATGAATCTATAAGTCAATTGGATGGTTCTGTTGATGTGGGCCAAGGTCAGATGACTTCGGACCTACTGTTGCACATGTGATCAGCTGGCAAGTCAGCTGAGGGCTGGCTGTTCTGGGATGACCACATCCACATGCAGCAGCAGACTGGCTATAAGCTGGATCACGTGTTTTTCATGCTTCAGTGAACTAGCTTATACTGCTCTTAGTTGTGGCAAACTTGGAATTGTTCTTAGTTGTGGCAAGATTCCGAGAAAAAAAGAGTAAATATTCAAGGTCTCTCGAGGCTTGGACTCAGAGCTGGCACACCACCATCTACGCTGCATTCTTTTTTCTTTTGTTTTTTTTGAGATGGAGTCTCGCTCTGCTGCCCAGGTTGGAATGCAATCGTGTGATCTCGGCTCACTGCAAACTCTGCCTCTGAGGTTCAAGCGATCCTCCTGCCTCAGCCTCCTGAATAGTTGGGATTACAGGCACACGCAATCATGCCCAGCTAACTTTTGTATTTTTGTAGAGACCGAGTTTCATCATGTTGGCCGGGCTTGTCTTGAACCCCTGACCTCAGGCTGTCTGCCCGCCTCAGCCTCCCAAAGTGCTAGGATGACAGGCATGAGTCACCACGCCCAGCCTCCTCCACTGCACTCTATTGGTCAAAGCAAGTCATGTGCTGAGCCCTGACTCCCCATTTCTTGATGGCAGGACCTGCAAAGTCACATTGCCAAGAGTATGGATAAGGGAAGGGACAGAGAATTAGAACCATTTTTAGCAATCCAATACACCTGTCTACCATTGTGGTCACAAACAGAAATTTAATTGTATTTTTGTAGATTGAAACCTCAAAACCCCCATAAGAAAAGTATTCGGTTAAACCATAAAAATTGCCTGTATTTGACTTTTTAAAACAGCTTTATTGCAGTATAATTTACATATCATAAATTCATCCATTTTAAGTGTGCAATCCAATGATTTTTCGTACATTTAGAAACTTGGGCAACCATCGCTATCATCCAGTTTTAGCACATTCTTATCACTCCCGAAAGATCTCTTTTGCCTGTTTGCAGTCAGTCCTCTCTTCCCACCCCCAGTTGTAGGCAACCACTGATATGCTTTCTGATTCTACAGATTTGCCTTTTCTGGAGATTTCATATAAATGGAATCCCATAATATATATGGTCTTTGTGTCTAGCTTCTTTCACGTAGCATGTTTTTGAGGTTCATTCATGCCAGTGCTCCATATATCAAATACTTAATTCCTTTTCATTGCTGAATAGTATTCCATTATATGGATGTATCACATTTTGTTTATCCATTCACCAGTCTATGGGCATTTGGATTGGTTCCATTTCTTGGCAATTCTGAATAATGTTGCCGTACACATTTGTGTACAAGTCTTTGTGTGTACATATCCCTTCACTTTTCTTGGATGGATTTTTGGAGTAGAATTGTTGGGTTGTGTGACAAGTTTATGTTTAACTTTGAGAGAATCTGCCAAACTGTTTTCCAAAGTAGCTATGCCATTTTGCACCCTCACCAGCAATGGATGAGAGTTCTAGCTTCTTTACATACTCACCAACACTTGCTATTGTCAGTTCCTTCGATTATCAACAGTTTTTGACTTACAAAAATGGCATTTCATGTAGTTTAACTGAATATTACCATCCGCACTTTATGGATATGAGACTGAGACCCTTGGGTGAGAGAGAAAATTTGATTCAAATTTGCATTGATCTGTCATATAAACCTAAGCTTTGTGAGCTGTGTGTGTCTGCCTCCCTTTCTCATTGGAACCTTGCCCCTGGCTTGCTGTTCCAGTCACCACAGAGGCATGCTCCAATCTTAGATCCCCTTCCACCCATCTCTCAGTCCCTCTGGAGGCTGGCTGGGCCTACAGGTTTGCAGCCTAGACTCAACCGCAAAAAAAACAACTCGTTCACGCCTGCTGCTCCACACAACGGATGCCAAGGGAAATCAGTGCTAGCTTGGGTGTGTCTGAGCCCCATGTGCTTATTCCCAGATGAGTATTTATAAAAGGAGTTATTTGGCTTCTACTTAACGCATCCCTTACGCTACAATTTGATTGTGTCCCCCAAAGTTCGCGTATTAGAAAGAATCCCCAATTAGAAGAATCCCCAATCCTCAATGCAACAGCATTGAGACATGGGACATTTAAGAGGTCATTAGGTCCTGAAGCTCTGCTCTCATGAATGGATTAATGTCATTAACCCCGAAAGTGAGTTAGTTACCTTGGGAACAGGGTCCTTATCAAAGTTGGCCCCCTTCCCTCTCTCTCTTGCTCATATGATGCCTTCTGCCATGCGAAGAACTTCACCAGATACAGTCCATTGATCTTGGACTTCCCAGACTTCAGAATTATGAGCCAAATAAATTTCTGTTCATTACAAATTACCTAGCCTGTGGTATTCTGTTTTACCAGAATAAAATGGACTAAGACACTCTATAAATTGCAAGATAAGCTCATGAGAGTCTGTTACTACTTTGTTGTTATAAAAAAATCCTCTTTTAAGTTTGCTGAATTTGTGCTGTTACCTGGGGAAGAAAATGCATATTTTGTGTGTGTGTGTGTGTATATATATGTGTGTATGTATGTGTATATATGTATATATACATATATATTTATGTGTGTGTGTGTATACATACATACATATATATATATAAATGTTTTTTCCTCCAGCTACTTATCAGCTGAGACTTTTCTGGAAACACATTATTTTGGAAATGTGTTCTGACACCCCAAACCTCTGCACACCCTCCTGCAGAGCCTTGGCAGGGGAGTAAGGCAGTGCTTTTAAAATGCTGGCCTGAAAACCTGGGATGACCTCTGATGAGGTTTCCACTGGTCTTTGTGGAAATGAGGAGAATAATGTTGAGAGAGTGTTCAGAAAGCTACATTTATTTAATTTAAAGGGCTTTCCTGTATCCTGTGATTCTTGCCCCCCACCGTTAGGTGTTAAAATGCCCTTACCTTCTGAAATAATGGAGGTAAAAGATGGTAGTAATTTTTTTAAAATGTCTGCTTTGGTAAAATAGAAAATGGAATGTGCTCTATCTATCTATCTATCTATTTATCTATCTATCTATTTATCTATCTATCTATCTGTCTATCTATCTATGTATCATCTATCTATCATCTATCTGTCTATCTACCTATCATTTAATTTTTTTCAACTGCTAAGTGATGTCCAAACATCTAGGAGCCACTGTCTTGGTAGCAAAAACATGGGGATAGGAGAGAAATTATTAAATTTACTTTTTAAAATTAATATTATACTTTCTGTTCTAGGGTACATGTGCACAAAGTGCAGGTTTGTTACATATGTATACATGTGCCATGTTGGTGTGCTACACCTATTAACTCGTTATTTACATGAGGTATATCTCCTAATGCTATCCCTCCCCCATTCCACAACAGGCCCCGGTGTGTGATGTTCCCCTTCCTGTGTCTAAGTGTTCTCACTGTTCAATTCCTACCTATAAGTGAGAACACGTGGTGTTTGGTTTTCGGTCCTTGCGATAGTTTGCTGAGAATGATGGTTCCCAGCTGCATCCATGTCCGTGCAAAGTACATGAACTCATCCTTTTTTTATGGCTGCATAGTATTCCATGGTGTATATGTGCCACATTTTCTTAATCCAGTCTGTCACTGATGGACATCTGGGTTGATTCCAAGTCTTTGCTATTGTGAATAGTGCTGCAATAAACATAACGTGTGCATGTGTCTTTATAGTAGCATGATTTATAATCCTTTGGGTATATACCCAGTAATGGGATGGCTGGGTCAAATGGTATTTCTAGTTCTAGATCCTTGAGGAATCACCACACTGTCTTCCACAATGGTTGAACTAGTTTACAGTACCACCAACAGTGTCAAAGTGTTCCTATTTCTCCACATCCTCTCCAGCACCTGTTGTTTCCTGACTTTAATGATCGCCATTCTGACAGGTGTGAGATGGTATCTACTTTTTAAAAAGAGACAGGGTCTTGCTCTGTTGCCCAGGCTACAGTGTAGTGGCACAATTATAGCTCACTGCAGGCTTGAACTCCTGGGTTCAAGCAATCCTCCTCTCTGCGCCTCCCAAAGTGGCCAGGACTGTAGGTGTGCAGCATCTTAAACCTCCTTTTGAATTCTACAATCCTGGTTTTAAATGTAACCCTGTCTCTTTGTTACAACTTGGTCTTGGGTAGTCATAATCATGGCAACAACAATGGCAGAAATAAATACCTGCAGTACTCTTTCTATGTACCAAGCACCATTCTAAGTACTTTATAATCACAAACTTATTTGGTCTTTATGACATCTCAGTGAGGTGAGTGCTATGATCATCCTCAGTTTACAGAGGAGGGCACAAGATCAGAGAGGGGAGGTCATTTGCCTCTGGGGCAGGAGGATGCCGAGGTAAGGACTCTAACTTTAGAGACACAATGATGCCACACTGGATCTGCCACTTCAAGCATCTGAACCTCAGTTTCTTCATCAGTAAAATACAATGAAAATGACCAGGGTTGTAGTAGATAAATTCATGTGAAAAGGGGCAAATATCTTGATCAACCCACGGTATGTGCCTAATTACTATTAATGTTTCTTTCCATCTTTTCCTCAGGGCAAACTCTCCAGGTTTCTTATAGAAGGCAGGTTAGCTGGTTAACTGCTTAGGTTTGGGAAGCTCATAGTCCTCGATTTAGGTCCTGGCTCCTCGGTTTGTTGGCTGTGAAACCCTGGGCATATTGCTCACCTCTCTGTGCCTCAGCGTCCTCAACGGTTTCAGGTTGAGAGCAGTTGGGGTCATCTTTCACTCTGTATAACATTTGTCCTCTGACGGGGGAAAGGACAGACATGAGGGACAGGGATGCTGAGTCTTGATCTGCCTCTCTCTTTCTCTCCTCCTGGCCTGGGTCCACTGCCAACGGCAGTCATGTGTAAGTTAGAGTCTCCCATTCTTGGCCTGGCAGAGCCAGCTTCCCTGTAACCCCATGCACCCAGCCAACCTCAGCTGTGAGGCCAGCTCTAACCCCAGAGGAGGCAGGCCTGGCCAGCCGCAGCCAGGCATTAACAAAAGCCTGAGTCAAACTTCATTTCCTCTTGCCGAGGGAGCCTCACCAGCCACGGGCCAGATGCCAGGCCAGAGTGCTATTGGCAAAGAAACTGATGCTGTGTGAAAGCTCTGCTCATTGTACCAGTGAGAGCAGGCACTCACACACCCATCCTCTCCCCTGCCATCATGGAGCCCATGGGGACACCTGTCCTTAGGCCCATTGTCCAAATGACAAACTGAGGCTTGGATAGACAGGGTCTCTTGCAAAGCATCCCAGAGCGAAAAGTGACAAGTGGAGTTTGATTCCAGGTCTCTCCCAATGCCAACTGTCCCTTCTTTTACGCCATTTGTTTTCCTTGTTTGCTCTTAGGTACAAATGACTCGTTCACAAAGTTCAAAATGTGAGGCTGTCCTCTGAGAGCTGCATGCAAAGAATGATGTCTTAACAGCAGCTGAGAGAGAGGATTTTAGTGGCAAAAGAATTGTCTCGCGGAGTCTAGAATGGTACCAAGTATCATTTCCTGGGCACCTAAGATGTGCCAGGGGTTGGGCTTTTCACATCTAATGGAATCCTTACGATAACCCAACTAGGTCAATACTAACAGTCTCCGTTTTCCAGATGTGGAAACTGAGGCTCAGAGAAGAAAAGTAGCTGGTCTAAGGTCACACAGCCAGGAAATGCAGGGACCAGAATTTGAACTAAAGATGGGGGCTTCAGAGCAAATTCTCTGTTGCCTGTGAATGTCAGCCCACGTGGCAGTGACCTGTCCCTCCTGTGTGTAGCCCAGGTGGTATGCTACAGCCACATTCACATGGGATGAATCTCTGGTGCCCTCTGTCTTGTACACACATGATGTGGTGCTGGCCACAAAAAAAGTTATAGGTACTGCAACACGGAACTCTGCGGCTCTGGCAAAACATTCCCAGCTGGGGAGCAGAGGCACTTGGTTTGTTCTTTTTTTAAGTTTTAAAACATTTTAAATAATTTTTTTTTTTTTGAAACAGAGTCTTGCTTTGTCACCTAGGCTGGAGTGCAATGGAACAATCAAAGCTCATTGTAACCTCAAACTCCTGGGCTCAAGCAATCCTCCTCCTTCACTCTCCCAAGAAGCTGGGACTATAGCTGTGTGCCGCCATAACTGGCTAAGTTTTATTTTGCAGAGATAGTATCTCACTTTGTTGTGGCGTGAGCCACTGAGCTCAGCCCTGGTTCTGTTCTTGGCACTGCTACTCATCATCTGGCCTTTTCCTCCTTAAGCTTAAATTCAGATTCCATCAAGGGGGGCAATTAATTCTAGCTTACATACCAACACTGATCAATTGGAAGTTGCTGTCTAGAGTGCTATAGTGAAAAGAATCGTGAGACTCAACAATCAATTAGAAACGTCTATCACTAATGGGTAGAGGTGGTTCAAGGCAACACATGTGCTAGGCATTTGCAAATCCCAAACCAGTGGATTTCTAAGGTCCCTACAAAGAACCCCAACACTGTCTCAAAGATCAGATGGCTTCCACTTAAGCACCAGGAGAGGGGGGCCAAGAGCTTAGGGTCATCAGATAAAGTATGAGCATCCTGTATTTTTATTTGCTAAATCTGTCTGCTCTGAAAGAGCTACAAATCCAAGAGACTCCGAGAGTATCTCTAAGGCAGCTAGATTTATTCTGAACTTTAGCCACAGCAGATATACACAGTAGTCTTCCTTTATCCTTGTGGGGGTATGTTCCAAGACCCCCAGTGGATGCCTGTAGCCATGGATGGTACCAAACCCTGTAAACTATGTTTTTTTCCTACACATACACACCTGTGATAAAGTTGAATTTATAAATTAGGTACAGTAAAAGGTTAACAATGATAACTAATAATAAAATAAAACAATTATAACAATATATTGCAATAAAAGTTATGTGAATGTGCATTCTCTCTCTGTCTCTTAATACCTTGATATTTTTGGATGGCAGTTGACCACTGGTAACTGAAATTGCAGAAAGAGAAACCACAGGTAATGGGGAGCTATGGTGGTCACAATGGCCACAGACTTCTGAAAACTTTACTCTTCTTTACAAGAAACTCAGTTTATCACCCATGAGCCTTTTTTCTACCTGCAACTGGAGATATTCGTCTTGTGGAATTAAGGCCACTGAGTCATTTTGGGCAATTACCTGGTTAATTCAGCATTCTCTTTCCTTGCCCTTTTTCGTTATCCTTAGGTGGCATCTGAGTTCAAGGAAGGCTTCAGGTTGAGTGTGGTTGCTCATCCCTGTAATCCCAGCACTTTGGGAGGCCAAAGCTAGAGGATTGCTTGAGGTCAGAGTTTGAGACCAGCCTAGGTGACATAGTGAGACCCCATCACTACAAAAAATTTAAAAAGTTAGCCATGTGTAGTGGTGCATGCCTGTAGTTCCCAGCCACTCAGTAGGCTGAGGTGGGAGGATTGCTTGAGTCCAGGAGGTCGGGGCTGCAATGAGCTGTGGTCGTGCCACTGCACTCCAGCCTGGGCAACAGAGCAAGATCCCAAATCTAAAAATAAAATTTAAATTTTTTTAAAAAGGAAGACTTCTGTCCTCGCTGGCTCTGCTAACCTCCTGCCAGGGCCCAGGACACAGCCGTCACCCTGCTAAGGTATAAAACACACCCACGTCTACAGTTGGGCTCACAGGCCATTCTTCTTGTGCCAGGAGATAGCTTTACTGCAGTCCAGGGAGCTCTGAGTGGCTTCATGAGGTGTAGACAACTCCTTTGGCCATGTGCTTCTAACCCAGGAGTTATGGTGAATGAAGCCTATCAGTGAAGCCTGTGGTTTGGAAAGCCAGGGGCCTAGGATGTATCTCGACTTACGATGGTTCCAAGGGCCACTGTCTCTTATTCAACCTGAAAGTCAGGGCCCTGGGACCCTTCTGAGGGACTCTTGCTAATTCTCTCTTTCAGCTCTGCAGCATGGAAAAATGGATATTATGCCTTCATACATTCTTCTAATTTCTGGTTTATGCTCTAGGTTCTTGATATCTGAAGCCAGCTTCCAGACTTTTACAAAAGGTGAGGGGGATTTTTTTTCTGTGCAAACATTTGATATTTCAACAACACAGGCATTAGCATTAGCATTATCCTTGTCAGGATTAGGGTTGAAATACATGGGTTTCCATACTATGGTTTCTGTTATAGATTCACAAACGTCTATCCAAGGATGCAAAGCTGATACTTTGATTCTTGATTCTTTTTTTGTTTGTTCTTTTGACTCCCTTTCCTGATGGCATTCTGATAGCATCCCTCACTGCCGCTAGAAAGATAGGCAAAAAGAGGGAGTACAAGGACTTGAATATAAATACAGTTTTTAATATCAATATATTATGCTGCTATGGATAAATTTGGAATATGTTATAAAATCCACAAACCAAAATGATTCCATTCCTGATACAAAAAAGAACCATGTAAACACAAGCTGTGCATCTCGTCTGACTTATTTCCAGGAGTGCTTATATATCTTTGGCTATGATCCTACTTTCCCAAGGGTATTTCTGCCCATCCATCATCACACTTCCATCTCAACCACACTGTGAGAAGGCTGCACCAGACTTATTTCTAGAGTCCTAGTGCCAATTTTTCATTCCTCCTCTCTGTTATTGATTCAACTATTCACCCATAGTATTTCTTACCCCTGCACTCTGAGTTAGGGATCCAGTGATAAATCAACCAGAGACAGCTTCTGCCCTCATGAAGCTCATGGTCAAGTACATAGCAGTTTCAGGAAATGCTTGGTGAGTGAATGAGAAAATTCTGGTTGAATAGCCTTTGGTTAATGTATAACTTTGCTTGGGCTGCCATGATGAAGTACCATGGACTAGATGGCTTAAGCAACAGAAATTTATTGTCCCAAGGTTCTGTAGGCTGGAAGTCTGAGATCAAGGCGTCAGCTGGGTTGGTTCCCTCTGGGGACTGTGAAGGAGAGTCCATTCCATGCCTCTCTCCTAGCTTCTTGTGGATTGCTGGCAGTCTTTGGTGTCCTGTGGTTTGTAGAAGCATCTCCTGATCTCTGCCTTCATCTTCAGATGGCATTCTCCCTGTGTCTGTGTCTGTGTCCAAATGGCCGTTTTATAAGGACACTAGACATATTGGATAAGGGCTCATCCTAATGACGTCATGTTGGCTAAACTAATTACACTTGTAATGACCCTATTTCCAAATAAGATCCCATTCCAAGATACTGGCAGTTAAGACTTCAGCATGTAAATTTTGGAGGGACACAATTCTATCCATAACAGTTACATATGTGGCCATGTAGTTCTCATGTCCAACCGTAAACTCCTTGAGGACAGGTTGCATCTTACACTTGAGTATCCCCAGGAACTCGCAAAGGACATGGCCTGTAGAGGGAGCTCCATAAACGTGTCTTGACCTAGAAATTAGCCACCAATTTATGGAAGAAAAAATGGACACAGTGAGACTAATGACTGGCCCAAGGTCACAGGTGCAGCTAGCTAATGCACAGTGTCCAGCACAGAGTAGGAACTCAAGAAGAGTTTCTGGAATGAGGGAAGGAAGACAGAACCAGAAACTAGGCTGCCTGACCCTTGTCTAGCGCATTATTTGCCAGCCATGCAGCAGGTCAGATTGTCAGTGACAGGTAAGTTATGTGTGTATGTGTGAAGGTCTGTGTGTGTGCATTTGAGTGGCAGGTGAGTGTGTGAATACTTGTTTGGATGTTATTGTGAGAGTGTGCCTCTGCGTGTGCACATATGAATATGTGTGGGAGTGTGTGTGGGTGTGTATGAGTCTGAATGAATATGTGTGAATGTGCATTAGAGTGAATATGTTATGAGTTATGAGCGTGCAAATTTGTGGATTTATGAGTGTGAGAGTGTGTGTGAGAGTATATTATTATTTGGGCATATGTGTGAGAGTAGGTGTGAGTCTGTGAGCAAGTGTGGTGTGTGTGAGAGTATACAATTATGCAAACGTGCATAAGTGTGAGAGTAGGTGTGAGTCTGCGAGCAAGTGTGAGCGTGTAAAGATGTAGGTGCATGTGGGGGAGTGATTGAGTGTGTGAAGGGCAATAAATATGAGCTTGGAAATATACATGAGTGTGGGAGTGAAAATGAGTGTGTGTCTGTGTGTGTATCTGAGTGTAAATGTGAGAGCGAGTGTGTCTGTGTGTGTGCATGAGCGTGTGCATCTGAGTCTGTGCTTGTTTGTGGTAGAGTGTGTGTTAATGTACATGGGTCTGTATGAGTGAGACTGTCAGTGTGCGCTAGTGTTTCTGTGTAAGTGTGAGGGTGTGAGTGAGTGTGTAAGTGTGAATGTAGGAGACGGTATGCATGTGTGAGAATGGATGTGCCTGTGTGAGAGGGTGTGTGTTTGAGTATAAGTGAGAGATTGTGTTGTAAGGATTGAGAGTGTATGAGTGAGGTGATGAGTGTGCACGTGAATGAGTGTGAGTGTGGAGTGTGCAAATTTGTGGGTGCATGTGTGTATGACAGTTGTGAGCAAGCGTGAGGGTGTGGGTGCATGTGAGTGGATGAATGTGAGCATGGAAGCCTATACGAGTGTGTATATGAGAGGTTCTGTGGCCAAGCTTGAGGGTGTGGGGCTGTGGGAGCATGTGAGTGAATGTGAGCATGGGAATGTGCATGAGTGTGGGAGCCCACACGAGTGTACGCGTGCGAGTGTGGAGAGGGGAGCAAGGACTTCCTCAGAGTCTTCCGGATGGGTGAATGCCTGAGCTAGCTCTGCGGGCAGTGATGGTGAGAGTCAAGGATATGCAGGGAGAAGGTGGGGGCAATCCCAAACCCCGCGGCTTCTTACTTTCCCCAGCCTAACACGCTGTTGTTTTTAACAAACTCACATCTTAGCAAGAAGCTCATTACACCTGAGATCAAGGATAATGCTAATGCTAATGCCTGTGTTGTTGAATTTTCATTACCAGGACCATGGCATGAGCATGAGAAAGATGGTACAGGAGAGAGATTCAGAACTACTGATCAATTTTTTCTGAGGTGGAGGTGATTGACCTCAAAGATACCCGGGCTAGTGGTACAGCAAAAGCATGGTAAAGTTTCACAAGAACAGAAAACCAAACACCGCATGTTCTCACTCATAAGCAGGAGTTGAACAATGAGAACACATGGACATAGGGAGGGGAACATCACACACCGAGGCCTGTTGGGGGTGGGGGGCTAGGGGAGGGATAGCATTAGGAGAAATACCTAATATAGATGGCAGGTTGATGGGTGTAGCAAACCACCATGGCACGTGTACACCTATGTAACAAATCTGCATGTTCTGCACACGTACCCCAGAACTTAAAGTATTTTTTTTAAAAAAACATGGTTAAGTTTTCAAAAGTCTCTTAACCTCAGAACTTAGCATTAATAATTAATTATTTTACAGGCTTTTGATACCCCAATTAGGAAGTTAAAAAAGTACTGAACACACACTTCTATGGTAAAGGCTGCACTTTTGGCTGGTAACTTGCACACATTACTGTACTCTTAATATAATCAATTAATTGCTGAACATTTATTGAGCACCTATTCTTTGCCAAGCCCTGGGGTAGATGCTAAAGATACAGTAGTATTAATAAATATGAAAGAGACTCATTCATTCATCCATTCACTTGCTCAGTCATCACCTTTCTGACTACTTCTCTGTGATTCTATATTAGAAACCAAGGTTACCATGAGGAATTACACAGGAATACATTCATTCATCCAACAAGTGTTCATTGGGACCTTACTAGGTATCCAACAAATTCATTCATCAAAACTCTGACTCTTACCCATGGTTCTATGGTAGACATCGAGGTTACCATAAATTACACAGGGATATGTCAATTCATTTGACAAATGTTCATTGAGCATCTACTGTGTGTAAAACAGTCAGTCCATCCATCCATCCATCCATCCATCCATCCATCCATCCATGCATACATGCATCCACTTATTATATATTTATTGGGAGCCTATTTCATGCCAGGCTAGTCCCAGGTGCTAGGGATGCTGTGGTGAACAAGATAGATATGGTCTCTGCCCTTGGGGCATCTGGCAGAGTCACCCCTTTGTTGGTGGCTTTAGGGAATCAGAAAGTCTAAAGGAGAGAGACCATTCCAGGTGATGGGACAAAGAGGCTTGCTCCAGGCGTCCATTTGAGGAGCTGGAGGTGAGGATATGGATGGGGCTGCATCCTCCAGGTACCCAGAACCTGTCCTTCACTGCATTCCTTACAGGCAGGCTCTGCTGCCACATGTGAGCATTCTCAGAAAGCTCTGCTCACCAAGGACAGGACTGCACGATGCCGCTCCCTGTGATGCAAGACTCTCTTGACCCAGGTGCAGCAGTTTTCTCCCTCTGAGTGGTCCTGCCTTCAGCCTAATGTGTGGATATTTCCATTTCAAAAGCACTGTCATGAGGCTGACATCCCTCTACACTCATCCCTCTACGCTCAGCATCACATCCTCTACGCTCATCCCTCTACGCTCATCCCTCTACGCTCAGCATCACAGAGCTGATGTCTGACTGGGGGTACTGCACGTCTCATAAAAATGCTTGTTATTACAGTCAAGACTCACCCCAGCCTCCATTCCGAGCACACAAATTAAACATCACACTGGTTTCCCCTCCAACAGCTTCCCGGTCCTGCCTCCTCTGCAAGAACTCTGGCTTCAGGCAACTTCTCAGGGATTCCATGGCTTATTTTTGCCTGACCAAGCTAATTTTTTTCCCCTCTCTTATTCTCTCAAGGTTTTGCTCCTGGCACAGTTGCTGGAGATGCTCCAGCTTTGCAGTGAACCGAAATGTTATTCGTTACAGGAAAAAAAAAAAAAAAAAAAAAAACACACACACAGCAAAGACTGCAGCTTCCCATAAAATAGTGTTTTAACCATTAGGGAAAAGCTGTGGTGAGGAGTGGAAGTAAGAACGTAACTCTTGTGGCAACATTCTTGCTACTAATATTTGCTTAAAGTAGACTACTTGGATTCTAATCATTAGGAGCCTTATTAGGAACAGAAGCCAAGAAAGGTATTGGACAGAGAGGCAGCCCAGCCAGAAGAGTCTCCAAACAACCAACGTTTCATTCATTCACTCATTAATTCATTCAATAAATATTTATTGAGCACCTTTATGTGCCAGGTACGGTGCTAAGTGTTTGCAACACATTTATGAGTGGAACAGACAGGCTCCCTGCCCTCATGAATCTTAAAGTCACGGGTAGAGAGATAGACTATAAAAAATCATCCAGTAAACTATGATATGGGAGAAAATATTTGAAAGTTGAATATTTGATAAGAAGTTAATATACAGAATATATAAAGAATTCCTACACTCGGCAACAATATTAAAAAAAAAGCCAATTATAAACGATGGGCAAAGAACTTCAACATACATTTTGCACATGAAGGTATGCAAATGGCCAACGAGCACATGACCAGGTGCTCAACATCACTAGGCATTAGGGAAATGCCAATCGAAACCACAGGGAGGTACCACCTCTCATCCATCAGGACAGTTACTATCCAAATAACACAAAATAACAAGTGTTGGTGAGGATATGGAGGGATTGGAACCCCTGTGTATTGGTGGTGGGGGCGTAACAAAAGTGAAATAAGCCAGTCACAAAGGACATGCAGTGCCAGATTCTGCTCAGATGAGGTACCTACGAGGTCGAATTCACAGACAGAAAGTAGAATGGTGGTTGCCAGGGCTAGCGGGAGTAGGGGAATGTGAAGTTATTGTTTGTTTGTTTTGTTTTGTTTTTTGAGATGGAGTCTCACTTTGTAGCCAGGCTGGAGTGCAGAGGTGTGATCTTGGCTCACTGCAAGCTCTGCCTCCCGGATTCAAGCGATCCTCCTGCCTCGGCCTCTCAAGTAGCTGGGATTACAGGAGGGTGCTACCATGCTCAGCTAATTTTTTGTAGTTTTAGTAGAGACGGGGTTTCACCACATTGGCCACGATGGTCTCGATCTCTTGACCTCATGATCTGCCTGCCACAGCCTCCCAAAGTGCTGGGATTGCAGGCATGAGCCACTGCACCTGACCGAAGTTATTGTTTAATGGTTATAGAGTTTTAATTTTGCCACAGGAAATAGGTTATGGTGACAGATGGCAGTGATGGTTGCCTAACAATGTAAATGTACTTAACACCACTGAACTATCCATTTTAATATGGCTAAGATGGTAAATTTTATGTTATGTGTATTTTACCACAATTTAAATTCCCAAATGCATGCTTTTAAACTTTAACAAATGCTATCTGGGAAAAGCACAGAGTTGTGTCCAAGGTACAATGAGGGAGATGGTGCCGAAATTCTATTTGATGGATGGCAAGAAAAGCTTCCCTGACACTTAAGCCAAGACCTGGAGGAGGAGTTGGAGGAGTCAAGAAGACAAAGAAGGAAGGAGGGAAGGACATTCCAAGCCCAGAGAATGGTGTGAGAAAGGCCTAAGGTGGGAGGCAGGATATCTATGGATAGGGCAGGCTGAAAAAAAATGGTGATATTGTAGTGGGAGGTGAGTTTGACGAGGCAGAGGAGACCACAGTATCTGTCTGTATCTCAAGTTCAATGGGAAATCGTTGGAAGGTTATAACCAGATTCCTCCTGACCAGATTCATATTTTAAAGAGCTGATTCAAGCTTCATTAAAAAGATCACTCTCGGCCAGGCACGGTGGCTCACGCCTGTAATCCCAGCACTTTGGGAGGCCGAGGTGGGTGGATCACAAGGTCAGGAGATCGAGACCATCCTGGCTAACATGGTAAAAACCCACCTCTACTAAAAATACAAAAAAAAAAAAAAATAGCTGGGTGTGGTGGTGGGTGCTTGTAGCCCCAGCTACTCAGGAGGTGAGGCAGGAGAATGGCATCAACCCGGGAGGTGGAGTTTGCAATGAGCCAAGATAGCGCCACCGCACTCCAGCCTGGGCAACAGAGGGAGACTCCATCTCAAAATATATATATATATATATATCACTCTCTTGCAGAATAGACTGTAGAGAGCAAAAGCAAAAGGGAAGAGACTAAGAAGGAGGTTACTGCCTTAGTCCTGGTGAGACATGATGGTGAATTGGCACCCAGGGGTGGCAGTAGGGGCAAGAGTTAGTGCAGCAGCTGACAGTGAGTAAGGAGACTTCACAAGTGAGGAATCAGAAGCCAGGTCTTCAATGGGACAACTGTGCCAGGTTCTGATGAGATGGGTAAGATTGTGAACTGGGACGTAGTCATGAGGTCAAAATTGGAAGCAAGAAAGGAGAGACGAGGTCTGGGGCAAAGGGCTCAGGAATGAGCCCCCAGCACTGGAGGTCAACTAGCATGGACTTCACAATATGCAGGCAGACATGATGCCCGGGAGGGCTGGAATGTCTCCATATGTTTACTGCAGTTGCACAGGTAAGTTTGCAAGCTAATGAAACCTTCTAACTGACAGTAGGCTCTTGCTGAAAAATTCTAAAGCCTGTTTCTGTTAAGGTGCGTGCCCTAAGTGTCCTATTCTTGTATCACAATGCTGAGCTCGTGAGAATCAATGATCACTTTCAGTTTTCTGTGCTGCTATAGTAACCTTCCTTCATGATGAAAGCAAGACCCCCACAAGAATGGAACAGACTAAATTGTCAGTATCTCAAAGAAAGATGGATCGCATGATCTTGGAGAAGAAATGTCTATTTGGGTTTATTAAGAACTTGCCCTGCTGTTCTGTCATGAACATGCTTTATTTGTGTAAAAAAATAAAATAAAATAAGGGGGAAATACACTGGTTTCATTCATTGCCAGCGGCCTCGTGTATGAATACGAACAGTCACAGAAAGCGGTGAGGGCAGCGAGATACTAAGATTTGTAAATTGTTTATGACTTTTGTTGCAATAACAGTACTTTTGAGATCCTTTCTTCATGAAATAATCCTAAATGTGAAATAAAAACTTTATGGATAGAATTGTGTTAGCTGCTGTGTTACTTGTAACAGGTGAAATATTGAAAGCAACCTAACTGTACAAAACTACAGCCAATAAATTCCGCACCGTTCCACTCAACAGAATATCACATAACCATTAAAAAAAGATGATTACAAAATACGTATGCCAAACTGGGCAACGCTTATAATAAAGTTGAGTGAATGTGTATTTAACATCAACTACAGAAAGACAAATCCGGAACAGCAAATATCATTCAGAACAAAACTGGAAGGAAATGTATCAAAATGTTAACCACTGCTGTGTTGCAGTCATGGAACTGTTAATAATTTTCTTCATTCAACTTTATGCAACAATATTTCTATAATGCGTATGCGTCTGACAATTGAAGGAAGTTATTTGAGTAAGAAAAACCATTGCCAGTTAGCTCAATACTGGAGAAATGGTCTGAGCCCTGAGAGAAGCCAGGTTTTCAAATGTTGATACAGGGATCAAAGGAAGGAGGAGATGAAGGCAGTGTAGGGAGGCATGTTGCATGGTGCTTATGAACTTGGCCTTGGGCTTGGTGTTAGACAGATTTCGAGTCTTGGCTAGACAATTTACTGACTGTGACCTTGTATAAAGGACTCAACCTCTCTGTAAGTGGTTCCTCTTCCTCATCTGCAACATGGAGATAATAACAGTGTCCCTACACAGGGCTTACGAGGGTTATTCAAAATGATGTGGGTAATCACTTAACAATGTACCTGGCATGTAGCCTGTCCTCTATAAACATCAGCTATTCTTAATATTATTGCCAAGGGACTGTCTTAAGGAGACATTTGTAGAAATTGATGACAGCTGAAAAATTCAGATTTCTTTAGTCCAAAGGAAGCAGGCTGCATGGGCTCTTTGCCCTGAAAGGAGAGTGATGGTGTCATTGCCTTCTGAGCTTTGTAAATGGAGTTCGTGGTGCATGGCTGAGACAGAAAGTCAGGCTACTTGTGACTCACCTTCTCCCAGGAGCTGCCAAGAGCATCTGTGAGAGGTTTAGCATCAAATAGGCTCATGCAGTCACTGTCACACCAACTCAGGCCACTATAGCTGTTCCCCGGCTGAAAAAGCAGCAGCTATCAAAGGGACATTGCCCCCAAATTATCAAAGCCCCAAGTCAAGCTCTTCGGCATAACCTCCTCAAAGTATGGACCAAGTTGTCTTAGTTGCTGGATCACAACCCCTATTTCCTCCCCCAATTACTGGGAGAAAGTAGGCTTCCAAAATTCAGTTCAGGGTCCAGATTCATCTTTTCCTTCAGTTGGGGTGTATGATTTTGCATTTCTACAGCTCTGCACAGTCTATTTCCTTCCATTTGAATATTTCTTCCGCCACGTCCACCTACCTATGAACTCCTACTCAACCTTCAAAACTTAGCTCAAATGTCACCTCCTCCAGGAAGTCTTTCCTCAACACCCCTGGCTCCAGAATTAAGGCCTCTCACATAAATGTTTTCCTACCTTGTACACTGTTAAAGGTACATGTGCCTTCATTATAACCCATGTTTTTCTTTTCCTTTGCAGCTCTTGTCACCACCATACCAAAACCAATGAAAGCAGGGATTCTGTCTCTCTTGTCATGGCTGTCATTTTGAGCAGCTAGCGGGACTTGGCACACAGCAGTTCTTCAATCAATATTGAATAGATCAATGAATGAATGATTTTTCACCTTCCTAGTTACTCCATGTTGCTCCACAGAACATCTTTGTTTTTTTCAGATAGAGGAAAGTTCTTTTGGAGGGATGGGATGGTGCTTTTCTTGTTCATCGTCCTCTCTCCTGTGATGGACATGGGGATGCAAAGCCCAGATCCCTCTTCAAGCACTATTGGCAGATGACCTTCTGCTGTCAGGGAAGCCTCAGCTGCAGAGAGCTGCCTTGCCCCAGGGCATGGCCTTCCTGAGTAGAAGAGGGTAGAAAAGCCTGATCTCATTGGCCAAATTTAGGACATTGCTGAAGGGTCATCCTAGCCCCAGCCTCCCGTGGAGATGGCCAAGACTGGCCCTGATCTGTATCACGGTGCCTCATCTCTCTCTGCCCAGTTCTGCATTCTTCTCCATTCTTTCTACAAGTGTTCCTCCTAAAGGTTCTCTCCATTGCTCCTTAACTGTCTCAGGGTCTGCTTCCCTAAGAACCTGACCTGCAACATCCTCAGTCCCTGCAGAGTTTGGGGGTACTGAGGAGCTACTCACTAAACATTTTACGCATGAATAAACGGTGGAGTGAATCTCTCTCTGAATGCATTGTAGCTCTGCCTGCCTCTCACTCTAGGCTGTGAACACTCCACAGGGAGCTACTGTGTCTTTTTCACCTGTTACCTCGGTACCTAGCACCATTCCAGGTACATAACAGGTGATCGATAGGTGCGGGAGGAATGATGGGCACATGCGTTCCATAGGAGGATGGATTAGGCAAGAGAACGTGGATGAATCGGAATGCTCCCATTTCCACTCTCAGACCTTAAATTTAAACAATGCTTTCAGCAGCTGCTTTGCCAAGGGTGGACCAGAGCACCTCCCTTTCCATTTTCATTTCCTTTTCATTTCTAGAATGATCAGGTGGAATGGGTGGGTTTTCTCCTCTGCTTCCCTTCTCAAAGACCCTTTTGATACTGCATGTTTGAAGAGTAGGCATGGGCTTGGAACACAGCTGAAGATGATAACAATAAATGTCTCTTTACAAATGGCTTCCATTACCTGCGGTCAATTTGAGGCTTGCAGGCCATAGAAACAGGTCTCAGCAGGCTGGGAGTTGTGGGGGATTAGCGCAAATTGATTCTGGCAATTAACTCGGCAGTTCTCTGAGGCCCAGGCCCATGAGAGGCTGCTCATCCCGCTGCAGCCTGAGTTGTGAGTGCAGATGCACTCAGGGCTGCAGAAGGCATCTGGCCTTCACCGACAACCTAGGGGCCATTTTCTAGCTGAATAATCTCAGGCACAGAGGCTCAGTGACCTCCCTTGTAAAATGGGGCCACACCAGAACAGAGCCTCTACCAGAACAGAGACGAGCAGCAGTCACTGCAGGCTTACGATGAAGGAATACAGACAATTTCCTTCCAGCGAGACTTTGTTTTATTTTATTAGCTTTTTAAAAACCATTTTTTTTTCATTATACTGTAAGTTCTAGGGTATATGTGCACAACGTGCAGGTTTGTTACATACGTATACATGTGCCATGTTGGTGTGCTGCATCCATCAACTCATCATTTACAGTAGTGTATGTCCTAATGCTATCCCTCCCCACTCCCCCCGCCCCACAATAGGCCCCGGTGTTTGATGTTCCCCTTCCTGTATCCAAGTGTTCTCATTGTTCAATTCCCACCTATGAGTGAGAACACGCGGTGTTTGGTTTTCTGTCCTTGCGATAATTTGCGCTGAATGATGGTTTCCAGCTTCATCCATGTCGCTACAAAGGACATGAACTCATCCTTTTATATGGCTGCATAGTATTCCATGGTGTATATATGTGCCACGTTTTCTTAATCCAATCTATCACTGATGGATTGTGGCCAGGTTGGTTCCAAGTCTTTGCTATTGTGAATAGTGCCACAATAAACATACGTGTGCATGTGTCTTTATAGTAGCATGATTTATAATCCTTTGGGTATATACCCAGTAATGGGATGGCTGGGTCAAATGGTATTTCTAGTTCTAGATCCTTGAGGAATCGCCACACTGTCTTCCACAATGGTTGAACTAGTTTACAGTCCCACCAGCAGTGTCAAAGTGTTCCTATTCCTCCACATCCTCTCCAGCACCTGTTGTTTCCTGACTCGCTTCCAGAGGAAGGATCAACCAGCGAGACTTTAGCTGCAGCTTGAACTCTCCACCCCATGAAAGCCAGCTTAAAGGCTTGGTCAAACCAGGATTCAAGCTAAATCTTGAATCAGCTGGATAGGGTCTTAATTGCAACCATGCCCGCTTGCTAGCTGTGTGACCTTGAGCAAGATGATTACCCTCTCTGAACCTCAGCCCTTTAACCTGTAAAATGGGCGTAATAATGCCTATTCTTTGAGATCAATGAGAGAATTAAAATAGTGCATGGGACACATTTAGTGCACTTCCTATAAGCCAGGGTTTGCTACTGTAATAATTCAGACTATGAATGCAGTTCTATGTCCAAGGCAATTATTTCAAAACCTCTGTGGAGTCTACAAAGTGACTGACAGAGGCTGGACAATGTACCCATCACTAGCTGGCCAAGTTATTTTTTAACCAACCTAAATCATTTTTTTTAAATATTAAACTTCAATTCTTTAATGATTATATAAGTAACACATGTTCATTGTAGTATATTTGGAAACCACAGAAAAGCACAAAGAAGCAAATAAATATCACCCAGAGATAAACATTGCTAATGCTTTGGCTTTGTTTCTTGTCATCTATATTCTATGCTGTATTCACATATGCAAACGTGCATAAATATTGGTGCTTCCTCCCTGAATTTGGATCACGTGCTATTAGATGGTATAAATCAGACAGTAACCTGGCCTTTTTACTTAATATATTGTGGGCACTTTTCTGTGTAATAAAACACTCTTTCAGAACTTGATTTTAATTTTTTATTTTATGGTATTCTCATTTATAGATGTATCCTTCTTATTTAGCCATTTTCCCTATTGAGATTTCCTCTCCCCCCAAATTCTGTTATTATAAACAACACAGAGATGAACATCTTTGTGCCTAAATACTTGTAGGGCTTTTAGATTATTTCCTTAGGACAAGTTCTTCAAGAGGAATTCCTAGGTGAGAAGATACACATATTTTTGAGGCAGGATGCATGCATCCAGGGGTCCTGTGGTATAATACGATCTATTTACACATCAAATATCAACATGATTTCTAAGTGTTCTGTTGCCAACATGTCTCTCTCCCCAGAAAGGCTTACTAATTTCCACACTTTCCAGTTAGTGTACAAGTGTGATATTTCCTCACACCACGCCAACTTTGGTGTCTTGGTCCATTTTGTGTTTCCATAATAGTATACCTAAGACTGGGCAATTTATAAAGAAAAGAGGTTTATTTGGCTCTTGATTCTGTAGACCAAGAAGTTCAACAGCACGATCCTGGCTTCTGGTGAGGCTTTCACACTGCATCACAACATGGTGAAGAAGGTAAAAAGGGAAGCAGACATGTGCGGAAAGGGAAAAACAGAGGAACATCCCAGCTGACATGGTCTGGGTGTTTGTCCTCTCCAAATCTCATGTTGAAATGTAATCCCCAGTGTTGTAGGTGGGGCCTGATGGGAGGTGTTTGGATCATGGAGCAGATTCCTCATGAATGGCTTATTGCCATCCCCTTGGTGATGAGTGAGTTCTTTCTCTGAGTTCATGAGATATCTGGTTGTTCAAAAGTGTGTGGCACCTCCCTGCTCCTCTCTCACCATGTGACTTACTGACCCCACTTTGGCTTCTGCCATGACTGTAAGCTTCCTGAGGCCTCACCAGAAGCAGATGCTGGCACCATGTCTCATGTACAGCCTGCATAACTGTGAGCCAAATAAACCTCTTTTCTTTATAAATTACCCAGCCTCAGATACTTCTTTATAGTAATGCAAGATTGGACTAACACGCTGGCTGTATAACAATCCACTCTCTTCCACTCTCTTGGGAACTAATCTATTCCCAAGAGAACTAATCTAGTCTCACTGGAGCAAGAAACTCACTCACCACTGCAAGAATGGCACCAAGTAATTCATGAGGGATCTTCCCCCATGACCCAAACAGCTCCCACTGGGATCCACCTCCCAACACCTCCATATTGAGGATCCAATGTCAACATGAGTTTTGGTGAGGACAAACAAACCATATCTAAATCATGGCAGTTGCCTACCAAAAAAATGTTTTAAAGCTTTGTCTAACGTGTATTTTTAAAATATAAAATCAACGTGAAACTACGTCCCTTGATTCATACTGGTTTCCACCACCAGCTTGCTGCATAACCTTGGGCAAGTCACTTCCCCGTTCGGGACTTCAGAATTTTATCTGTCAAATAAGGGGGTAAACTTTAACAGGATTCTTTTGGTTGCAAGTGATAGACGCAAAACTCAACTGGCTTTTGGCAAGAATGAATAAATTATTGGTTCATGCAACTGTAAAATTGGGTGAGTAGAAATTCAGGCACAGTTGCGTCCAGTACTCAAATGATATCAAGAATTGGTTTCTTCTGTCCTTCAGAGGCTTCAGTTTGGTTTGCTTCTTGGACAGTCTCTCTCTCTCTCTCTCTCTCCCTCTCTCTCTCTCTGTCTCTCTCTCTTTCTTTTCTTTGAGACAGAGTCTTGCTCTGTTGCCCAGGCTGGAGTGCAGTGGCTGATCTCGGCTCACTGCAACCTCCACCTCATGACTTCAAGTGATTCTCCTACCTCAGCCTCCCGAGTAGCTGGGACTACAGGTGCGTGCCACCATTCCCATCTA
The DNA here is from genome assembly GCF_037993035.2 of Macaca fascicularis. Taxonomy (NCBI): domain Eukaryota; kingdom Metazoa; phylum Chordata; class Mammalia; order Primates; family Cercopithecidae; genus Macaca; species Macaca fascicularis. Next base: position 25,570,443 of record NC_088384.1, read on the forward strand.
ATTTTTTGTATTTGGCTGTGTTAACATCACTGTGTTAGCCAAGATGGTCTTGATCTCCTGACCTCTTGATCCACCTGCCTTAGCCTCCCAAAGTGCTGGCAGTCTCTTTTGGTCAGCTCTGGCACCTCTAAGCTGACATTCTCCAGCTTAGCAGCACCTCTCTTGTCATAAAATCCCAAGATCCATTCCAAGTGCACCGGCGTGAGGCGTGTGCCCATTATAAACCAATCATTGTGGAGAAGGAGGGAGGTCTATGCTGACTGACCACATATATATCTTAGAATCTCCTGGTGGCTGGGGAGAGATGACTCCAGACAAACCCTGTGGATCTTCTAACCCCGACTTCCCAGTAGACCAGGACACTCTGGTTTCCCCAGCTTATTTCCTGCAGAGGTTTTGCATATGTAGTTCCTCCATGGCCAAAGTCTCCCATCCATTAAATCTCATGGACACCTCATTTCAGTTATCTTTGCTTTCCGGGGGGTACTGGAATGGATGGGGAGGATAATTATCATATAAATTTATAGACCTCTGTTTGACAAACAGGGGACTTTCCTTGCAAAGGCACAAAGCCAGTTTCATAAATATTAATCAGAAGGAAATGGCAATCAACTCAAGTGGGAGAGGAAATGGCAAATTGCTTTTTCCTGTCTAGGACAGAAGAGCAATATTCATTGTTGTATGACCAGAGGGAGTCTGGCAGGCTGCCTGTTTCTGCCAGCTTTCAGTAATAATAATTAACAATAATATTAGTAGCTGCTACTGATGATGTACCTACTGTGTACTACACATAAATGCGATACTTCACAGGCATTCATTTTAACTCCTATTTTATAGATGAGGAAACCAAGGCTCTGGAAGATAATGTCACTTGCCCAGGAAGACACAGATAATATGAAGTTGAATCTGGATTCAAACCCTGTCTACCTGCCCTCAATATCTGAGCCCTATCTGCTTATCAGGCTGCACAGGGTTTCTCTGTGAGGGAGATACTTAATTGTCCCTTGTCATTTGAGTTTTGGGGGTACAATAAATTGTATTTCTATTTTATGGCTTTCGGGCAACAGGGAAGGTAGCCAGGGGGCCCTGGCTGCTTTTGTAGAAAGTTGTCGACACGCAGACCTCGCAGGCTGAGGGCTTCGGAAAGATCTGCTCCAACCCTGGCTTTGAGCAGGAGCTAGGAGCTGGGTGCCAGCTTTATACACTTGTGCTTATCTTGTGTCCATGGTAACTTCGACACTTAACTAGTCTTGGGCCCATTTTACAGAAAAGGACATTGAGGCCAGAGGGATGATTGAGATTAGATTGCAAATTTCACTCATTTATTTAATGTGTATTTAAGTAAATACTTCACTAAATCTTAGCCAACTTCCTCTTAACAAACTTGCCATGTTTACAGACTCTCGGTCTTGCTAAAAATCATGATGACTGATGCCCACTGATGGTTAGCAGACACCACTCTCGTTTCCCCGGGCACTTGGCACCTCTCAGCCAAGGTACACACTTACTCTAGTTCGTTTGTGTTTGTTTCCAAACCTGTTTATGCTGGTTGTACATGTTATTATAATTACACAATTTAATTAAGTAAACCTATTAAAGAACTGCTACCAAATTAGGTGTGGGAGGTGACTGTTTAGGATCAGAGTTAATGCGTATTGCATAGATATCACTTGGCAAGAAAAATTATATGAAACACCAACAGCAAAAACAATTCTCGGCAAAAAAAGCCTCACCTTTTGTCTTAAGATGAGTGAATGAATGTACACATCTTTAAGTTTAATAAAATGTGTTAAGGAATTTATCATTTTCAGTCTCAGTTTTAGCCATTTTCCTTTTGATTTACTGACCAGTTACTGATGCTATGTGTATTTGGTAAAAAGGGCTCCTCTGTGTATCCGAGATAAGCAGGTGCAGAAGGGCTTGGGGTAGGCAGGGAGGTAGAGGAATTTGACACATTGAAAATGAACTCACACTTTTTTCTCTGTTACAGACATTCTCCTTCCTCATGAAGAGCAAATGGCACCAGTATCTGCCATCATGACCAAGCCCAAACCAGGCGTCATCATGCATTCCTTCTTTCCCCCTGGCCCACAGCCAACGTCCTGTTGAGCTGCTTCTTTGACATCTCTCACCCCACCCCACCTTCACTCCTCTCCCCTTTTTCTCCCTCCCTCCTTTAATCATTCCCTTCCTCTCTTCTACCCTTTTCTCCTCCCTCCCTCTCTTCATCCCTTCATCCTCTCTTCCCTTCTATCCTCCCTTCCTCTCCTCCTACCTGCAAGTATTTATTCAGCCTCTTTTATGTGCCGGCCACTTAGCTGATTCTGGGGAAGCATTAGTGAGCCCGGTTGACAAGATCCCTGCCCTCAAGGAACTTACAGTCTAGTAGAGAAGACAAAATTAAGTCAGTAAACCAGAAAACACAATAATTACAGATGGGCATTGAGAGAGAAATTTAGAGGGGGCTTATCTGGAAGAAATCAAGGAGGGCCTCTATGAGGAGGTGATGTTTAGGCTGAAACCCAAATGACGAGGAGCAGCTGGGAGAAAAGCCAGGAGAAGTTATTTTATGGAGAGAGAACAACACAATGCTGGAAATCAGGTTAGAAAGGAAATGAAAACAGCCCAGGGTGACTGGGATCTGGAAAATGGGGCAGCATGGGACAGTCTGGGAGGTCAAAAGGGCCTGGAAGCCAAGATGAGAGTTTGTATTTTATCACAAAGGCAATAGGAAGCTTCGAAAGGTTTGGAGCAGGCAGCCAATACTCTCTTTTTAAAAAAATTGAACTTTTTATTTTGAGATAGTTGTAGACTCACATGCAATTGTAAGAAATAACACAGAGATCCAATGTAACTTTTATTAATTGTCCCCAGTGGTAACATCTCACGAAACTAGTCCAATTTCACAGTGTATATATTGACCTTGACACAGTCAAGACAGAGAGCACTTCCATCACCGTGAGGATTCATTCTGCTGCCCTTTTACAGGCACAGCCACTTTCTTCTCACCCCACTCCTTCCCTAAACCCTGACAACTACTCATCCTGTCTTCATTTCTGTAATTTTGTCATTTCACAAATGTTACATAGATGAAATCATATAGTCTGTGACTTTTGAAATTGTCTTTCCTTCACTGAACTTAATTTCTTGTAGACTCATCCAAGTTGTTGCAGATATGAAAATTTCACTTCTTTCTATTGGTGTGTAGTGTTTCACGGTACGGATGTACCACAGTATGTTCACCAAGTACAATCAGCATAAACAGATTTGGAAGCAAAAACACAGCCAATTTGGAGTAAGTGTACATTCACTCACTAAAGGATCCCTGGACTGTTCCCAGTTTGGGGCTATTGCAAATAAAACTACTGTGAACATTCGTGTACAGATTTTTGTGTGAACATGAATTTCTGTTTCTCTAGAACAAATGCCTAAGAGTGTAATTGCTGGGTCTTATGGTATTTGCATATTTAGTTTTATAAGGAATTGCAAAACTGTTTTTCTGCATGGCTATTCCATTTTACATCCCCACCAGCAGTGTATGAGTGATTTAATTTCTCCATATCTTTGCCAGCATTTGGTGTTTTCATTATTTTTTATTTCAGCCATTCTGGTAGGTACATCGTGATATTGCATTGTGATGTCTCATTTGCATTTTTCTGATGCCTGCTGATGTTGAGCATCTTTTCATGTGTTTATTTGCCATCTGTGTATCCGCTCTGATGCACCAGCAAATACTCTTTTACAAATTTATTACTCTGTCTTTATCGACAAGCCCATCTCCCCAGTTAGACTGTGAATTCCTCAAGAACAAGACATGACCATGGATGGTGCTGGACAAATGCGACTCAAATGAACAAATGCAGAACTAGGAACACTGTCGAAGCTTGGATATGGTTTGCCCTGGGTCAGTGTCTCCTCTCATCCCAGACTCTGCCACCCACAGTACAAACTTCACCCCTGCTCACTGGCACAAAACTGACGGTGTCAGTAAATTTCATCTAGAAAGAATTTGATACCCAGAGACTTGCACTTGCTGTATAATTAGGTCTAGCAAAGCTTATGAATGTAGTCCCAGATCATAATCACTTTTTAATTATATTTACCTTTGTCGGCAAAGAGGTGAGGTATATTATTGGCTCTGGGAGGTAACAATTCAAATCTTTATCCAGAGAGGCAGGTGCTCTGAGGAGGATGTACAGGCAGAAAAAATTGCTTGGGAAAGAACCAAATAAATTGAAACAGATCCAAACGTAGAGCTTTGGCCTCCTGACTCAGTCTTGGATTCTGAGGCCAGGAAGTTGAGGGTCCTGTGATTTCTATTCTTAGTGCACCATGAGTGCAATTCTTTTTTTTTTTTTTTTTTAACAGTAATACTTACTGATGGAATAATATCAATGATGAAATAAATGAGCCACATTTCTACAAATAAATAAAAATAAAGTTAGCAAACAATGTTGACTGAAAACCCCAAAATCCCAGTTTCAAAAGATAATATGCAGAGTAATATAATTTGTGTAAAATTTGAAACATACAATTATACATATATAATTTTTTTTTTTTTAGATGGAGTCTCACTCTGTCACCAGGCTGGAGTGCAGTGGTGTGATCTCAGCTCACTGCAACCTCCACCTCCAGGGTTCAAGTGGTTCTCCTGCCTCAGCCTCCCAAGTAGCTGGGACTACAGGTGCGCGCCACCATGCCCAGCTAATTTTTGTATTTTTAGTAGAGACAGGGTTTCACCAGGTTGGCCAGGATGGTCTCGATCTCTTGACCTCATGATCCACCCACCTCGGCCTCCCAAAGTGACAATTATATAATTTTTAATGGATATATTTTGTGTCAGATATTGCTATTCGCCTACCCAGTATTTATTTTATCCTTGTTGATTACTAAAGTATTACATCATGATCGGAGTGGTGGTGTGTTCACTTAAACATGCTCAACCCCAGACTTCTTGCAGCTAGGGATGCCCATAGAGCCAACTTTTGTCAACAACAAAGCAGCCTATCAGGGGAGCTTCTGGTCTAGATGATTCTTATTTTTTATTTTTTCATAATTTCAACTTTTATTTTAGATTCAGGGGTACATATGCAGATATGTTACATGGCTATATTGTGTAATGTTGAGGTTTGAGATACGAATTTTCTCATTACCCAGATAGTGAGCAGAGCACCCAAGAGCTAGTTTTTAAAGCCTTGCCCCTCTTCCGTCTCCTACCTCTATTAGTTCCAAGTGTCTATTGTCATCATCATTACGTCCATAAGTGCCCAATGTTTAGCTCTAGCTTATCAGTGAGAATTCGTGGTATTTGACTTTCTGCTTCTGTGTTTCCACGTAGGATAATGGTCTCCAGCTGCAACCATGTTGATGCAAAAGACCCGATTTCGTTCTTTTTATGGCTGTGTAGTATTCCATAGTGTATATGTACCACATTTTCTTTGTCCAATCCACCATTGGTGGGCACTTAGGTGGATTCCATGTCTTTGCGATTGTGAACTGCGCTGTAATAAACATTGTTTGGTAAAACAATTTATTTTCTTTTGGATACGTATCCAGTAATGGGATTGCTCGGTTGAACAGCAGTTCTGTTTTACGCTCTTTGAGAAAACTCCAAACCATTTTCCACAGTGACTGAACTAATTTACATTCCCACCAACACTGCGGACATGTTCCCTTTCCTCCATAGCCTCACCAGTATCTGTTTTTTTAAAATTATTTTTTAATAATAGTCATTTTGACTGGTGTGAGATGGTGTCTCATTGTGGTTTTGATTTATACGTCTCTGATGATTAGTGATGCTGAGCACCCATTTTTATTTTTTTTTTATTTTATTTTTTTTTTTTGAGACGGAGTCTCACTCTGTCGCCCAGGCTAGAGTGCAGTGGCGTGATCTCTGCTCACTGCAATCTCCACCTCCTGGGTTCACGCCATTCTCCTGCCTCAGCCTCCCGAGTAGCTGGGACTACAGGGGCCCGCCACCATGCCTGGCTCATTTTTTGTATTTTTAGTAGAGACAGGGTTTCACCGTGTTAGCCAGGATGGTCTCAATCTCCTGACCTCGTGATCCTCCCGCCTTGGCCTCCCAAAGTGCTGGGATTACAGGCATGAGCCACCACGCCCGGCCAAGCACTTTTTCATGTTTGTTGCCTACTGGTATGTCTTCTTTTGAGAAAGGTCTGTTCATGTCTTTTGCTCATTTTAATGGGGTTGTTTTTTGCTTGTTGAATTAAGTTCCTTATAGATTCTAGATATTAGACTTTTGTCAGATGTATGGTTTGCAAATATTTTCTCTCATTTTTTTAGGGTGTCTGTTTACTGAGTTGATAGTTTCCTTTGCTGTGCGTAAGCTCTTTAGTTTAGTGAGGTCTCACTTGTCAATTTTTGGATTTGTCGCAATTGCTTTTGAGGACTTAGTCACAATTCTTTCTGAAGACGGATGTCCAGAATGGTGTTTCCCAGGTTTTCTTCTAGGATTCTTATAGTTTGAGGTCTTACCTTTAACTCTTTAATCATCTTGAATTAATTTTTGTGTGTAGTGAAAGATAGGGGTCCAGTTTCTTTCTTCTCCATGTGGCTAGCCAGCTCTCCAAGCACCATTTATTGAACAGATAGTCCTTTCCCTATTGCTTATTTTTGTTGACCTTGTCAAAGATTAGATGACTGTAGGTATTTGGCGTTATTTCTGGGTTCTGTATTCTGTTCCATTGGTCTATGTGTCTGTTTTTGTACCAGTACCATACTGTTTTGAATACTGTAGCCCTACAGTACAGTTTGAAATCACATAATGTGATGCCTCTGGCTTTGTTCTTTTTGCTTAGGACAGCTTTGTCTATTTGGGCTGTTTTTTGTTCCATATGAATTTTAGAATAGTTTCTTGTAGACCTGTGAAAAAAGACATTGGTAGTTTGTTAGGGGTAGCACTGAATTTGTAGGTTGCTTTGGGCTGTATGGCCATTTTAATGTTACTGATTCTTCCAATTTATGAGCATGGAACGTTTTTCCATTTGTTTATGTCATCTTTCAGGAATGTTCTATAATTCTGCTGGTAGAGATCTTTCATCTCCTTGGTTAGATGTATTCCTAGGTTTTCTTTTTGGGGGGTTGGCTATTGTAAATTGGATTGTGTTCTTGATTTGGCTGTCAGCTTGAATGTTATTAGTGTCTAAAAATGCTAGTGATTTTTGTACACTGATTTTGTATCCTGAAACTTTATTTAAGTCATTTATAAGTTCCAGGAGCCTTTTGGCAGAGTCTTTAGGGTTTTCTAGGTGTAGAATGTTATTGTCAGTAAAGAGAGACAATATTCTTCTTCTTTTTCTCTTTGTCTGCCTCTTATTCCTTTCGCTTGGCTGATTGTTCTGGTTAGCACTTCCAGTGCTATGTTGAATGGGAGTGGTGACAGGGAGCATCTTTCTCTTGTTTCAGTTCTCAAGAGGAATGCTTCCGGCTTTTGACCATTCAGTATGATGTTGGCTGTTGGTTTGTCATAGATGGCTCTTATTTTGAGGTTTGTTCCTTCAATGCCTATTTGGTTGAGAGTTTTTATCCTGAATGCACGTTGAATCTTATTGAAGTCTATTAAGATGATCATATTTTTTTTGTTTTTAACTGTTTATGTGCAGAATCACATTTATTGACTTGCATATGTTGAGACAGCCTTCCATCCCAGGTGAGAGGCCTCTTTGATCATAGTAAATTAACTTTTTGATTTGCTTCTGGATTCAGTTTGCTAGTATTTTGTTGAGAAATTTTGCATTTATGTTCATTAGGGATATTGGCCTGTAGTTTTTTCTTTTTTTGTAGTGTCTTTGCCAGGTTTTGGTATTAGCAAGATGCTGGCTTTGTGGAATGAATTAGGGAGGAGTCCCTCCTCCTCAATTTTTTGGAATAGTTTCAGTAGAATTGGTACCAGCTCTTCTTTGTATGTCTAGTGTAATTTTGCTGTGAGTCCATCTGGTCGACAGCTTTTTTTGGTTGGTAGGTTTTTTAGTACTGATTCAATTTCTCTACACCATATTGGTCTGTTCGGGGTTTCCATTTCTTCCAGATTCAATCTTTAAAAGTTGCGTGTTTCCAAGAATGTATTCATTTCCTCTAGCTTTTCCAATTTATGTACATAGAGGTGTTATTATTAGTCTCTGAGGATCTTTTGTATTTCTATGGGATCGGTTGTAATGTCGCCTCTGTCATTTCAATTGTGCTTTATTGGATCTTCCTTTTCTTTTTTTTTTTTCTTTTTTTATGAGACAGAGTCTTGCTCTGTCGCCCAGGCTGGAGGCTGGAGTGCAGTGGCGCCATCTCGGCTCACTGTAAGCTCCACCTCCTGGTTCACACCATTCTCCTGCCTCAGCCTCCCGAGTAGCTGGGACTACAGGTGCCCGCCACCACACCCAGCTAATTTTTTTGTATTTTTGGTAGAGATGGGGTTTCACCATGTTAGCCAGGATGGTCTCAATCTCCTGATCTCATGATCCGCCCGCCTCAGGCTCCCAAAGTGCTGGGATTACAGATGTGAGCCTCCACACCTGACCTCTTTTCTTTTTCTTTGTTAATGTAGCTAGTGGTCTATTAATCTTATTTATCCTTTCAAAAAACCAACTTTTAGTTCGTTGATTCTTTGTATGAATTTTTGGGTCTCAATTTTATTCAGTTCCACTCTGATTTTCGTTACTTCATTTCTTCTGCTATCTTTGTGGTTCATTTGTTTTTGTTTTTCTAGTCCCTGTAGTTACGATATTAGGTCATTAATTTGAGATGACCTTTGCAACTTTTTGGGGTAGGTATTTAGTGCTATAAACTGTTCTCTTAACACTGCTTTCACTACATCCCAGAGATTTTGATTCATTGTTTCTTGTTGTGCAACTCAAATAATTTTTTTTTTTAATTTCTGCCTTAGTTTCATCATTTACCCAAAAGGCGTTCAGGAGCAAGTTGTTTAATTTCCATATAATTGTGTGGTTTGGGGAGATCTTCTTTGTGTTGACTTCTGTTTCCATTCCACTGGTGGTCTGTATAATTGCATTGTTTTGAATTTATTGAGACTTGCTTTATGGCTGAAAATGTAGCCAGTCTTGTAGTATGTTCCATGTGCTGATGAGAAGAGTGTACATTTTGTGGTTGTTGGATGGAGTATTCCGTAGATGTTTACTAGGTCCAATTGATCAAGTGTCAAACTTTAGTCTGTAGTTTCTTTGTTAGTTTTCTGCCTTGATGCTGTGTCTAATGCTGTCAGTGAGGTGTTGAAGTTTTTCACTTTCATGATGTGGCTGCCTGAGTCTTTTCATAGGTCTAGAAGTAGTTGTTTTATGAGTCTGGGTACACCAATCTTGGAGATAGATATAGATATAGATATAGATATAGATATAGATGATATATATATGATAGTTAAGTCTTCTCGTTGAACTGAAGAGGGCAATTCTGAAGTGCTGAGTATGTGCTTACTATTACGCTAAGCAATTTCCAAAAGTATCTCATTTAATCTGCAACATAAAGTTAGTAACAAATGTGTAAAGGAGTATTGGTCAGCCAAAGAGGATACACAAATGGAAAAGCAGCAGATGAAAAGTTGCTCAACATCATTAGCCATCAGGGAAAAGCAAATTCAAATCCCAATGACATATCACTACACAATTATCAGAAGAGTTGAAATAAAAAATATCTGAAAAGTAGATACTATTATTATCGCCATCATTTTACAGAGAATACTGAAGCACAGAGAGGGTAAGTAGCTTACACAGGATCACACAGCTAGGAAGAGGCAGGGCCAGGATTCAAATTCAGCTCTGCCAGGTATCAGAGTCTTTTAGGAAACCTCAATGCTATAGAAGATTAATATGGTTTGGGTTTGTGTCCCCACCAAAATCTCTTGTTGAATTGTAGTCCCCAGTGTTGAAGGAGGGACCTGGTGTGAGGTGATTAGATCATGGAAACGGACTTTCCCCTTGTTTTTCTCATGATAGTGAGTTATCATGAGATCTGGTTGTTTAAAAGTGTGTAGCACCTCACCCTTCACTCTCTTCCTCCCGCTCCAGCCATGTAGGATGTGTCTGTTTCCCCTTCACCTTCTGTCATGATTGTAAGTTTCCTGGGGCCTCCCCAGCCATGCTTTTTGTACAACCTGTGGAACCATGAGCCAATTAAACTTCCTTTATTTATACGTTACCTAGTTTCAGATAGTTCTTTATAACAATGTGAGAAGAGACTAATACAGAAAATTGGCGCCGAAAAGAGGGTCATTGCTATAAAGATACCCGAAAATGTGCAAGCAACTTTGGAACTGGGTAATGGGGAGAGGTTGAAAAAGAAGGGAAAGGCTCAGAAGAAGACAGGAAGATGAGGAAAAGCTTGGAACTTCCTAGAGACTTGTTAAATTGTTCTGACCAAAATGCTCATAGTAATATGGTCTGTGTAGTCTAGGTTAAGGAGGTCTCAGATGGAGATGAGGAACTTATTGGGAACTGGAGCAAAGTTCACTGTTGTTATGCATTATCAAAGAGGTTGGAGGCATTGTGTCCCCGCTCTAGGGATCTATGGAACTTTGAACTTGAGAGAGATGATTTAGGGTGTCCTCCCATTAGTTCTGTTTCTCCAGAGAACTCTGATTAATAAACTCTACAACCACAACTATTTCGGAGAAATCATAAGTAGTTCTCATAGTCATAGATTTTTCAGTTTGCTTGAGAAAACAAAAAAAATCAACCAAAAATTACATGTGTTAAGAGTTGTGCTACAAGACATACAGTGTCCTATGTGAGCCTAGAAAAGTTCACTTAGATATATTAGTAGTAGACCCCCAAAATATTCAATGGATGAATTAATTGTCCAATTAATTAATAATTTAATTTATCCCTTAGACCAGATACAGGAGAGTCCAAAGAGATGACACTTGAGATAAGTAGGAATTCTTTGATTGAAATCTACTGAGAAGTGCATTCCAGGACAAAGGGAGGGGCATAGAAGCTTGCAATCGTATACCATAGTCAGAAAAACTATGGTATTTTGGTGCATTTATTATAGAGGATGTTTGTTGCAAGGTCAGATGAGAGAAAAATTTCTGGAGAAGTTGATAGTGGCCAGTTACTAAAAGATTGTGTTGTCCATGTCAAATATTTTAGATTTTATTTCAAGGTCAATGAGAGCAATTTAAGAGATTAAGGTAGGGGGGGTGTCATGATAAGAATTATGTTTCAGAAGATTACTTTCAGCTGTGTAGAGAATAGATTGGTAAGTACATCGGTTTTCTATTGCTATATAACACATTATTTCAAAACATAGCATATTAAAACAACACACATATATTACCTCACAGTTTCTGTGGGTCGAGAATTCAGGAGCAGCTTTCCCAGGTGATTCAGGATCAAGGTCTCTCATGTGGTTGCAGTCAATTAGGGCTGCAGTCATCTGAATGCTCGACTGGGGCTGAAAAATTCTCTTCCAAGATGGTGTACTCATACAGTTGTTGGCAGAAGGCCTCAGTCTCTTACTGGTTTTTGGCAGAATGTCTCTATCCGTTGTCATATGAACCTCACCAAAGGGCTGCTTGAGTGTCTCACAATGTGTCAACTGGGTTTTCACAGTGCAAATAATTGAGGTTGAGGAGGAAGGGAGAGAGAAAAAAAGAAGGAGGAGGAGGAGGGAAAGGACAAGAGGAGGAGAGAAGAAAACAGAAGAAATGAAGAGGAGAGGAAGAAGCAGAGGATGAAGAAAGAGGGGGTGAAGGAGGCGAAGAGAGGATAGAGGAAAGGAGAGGGGAGAAGAGGAGCAAAAATAATGCCTTTTATTACTTAATCATAGAAGTCACTCACTATCACCTCCACGACATTCTACTTGTTAGAAATGAGTCTTGTCCACACTCAAGAGGAGAGAAATTAATCTCCATGTTTTGCTAGGAGAATTGTTAAATAATTTATGAACACATTTGAAAACCACCACAATGGGAGACAAAAAGGAGGCAATTGAGAGAGGCAGTTAAAAATCTTCAGGGAGAAAATGTTTATGTAAAAGAGGGAGCAGATACAGAATCTGAGGGTTAATTACCTATGTGTGTCTGGGATAGGGAGTTAGGAGAAGTCCAGAGTAACTGTCCATTTTCTGATTTGGGCAGGGGATATCACGATGGCACCAATTCCCAAATCAAAGATTGTAGAGAAGCAAATTGGATGTGATACATGCATATGGAGTCTATGTGTCTCCCACATGTACATGTACAGAAGGTGGTTAGGTATTTGGATTTATAGCTCAGTTAAGAAACCTCAGCTAGACCTATGGACTTGGGAACTCTCAGCTTATCGCTGAAGGATGAAGTCACTGGCTTGGGTGGGATCCTCCAGGGAACATTTTGGGTAGTTGGAGGAGGAGAGGACTGAACTTAGAAAGTCCCTAGGGCACATTGATGTTTAATGCTGAAACCGCAGAGAAGAGCCTGAGTAGAAGAAGAAACATTAGGAAAAGACCAGAAAGGTAGGAATGAAATCAAGAAAAAGAAGTGCTTCATGTGTCTGTTGGCTGCATAAATATCTTCTTTTGAGAAGTGTCTGTTCATATCCTTTGCCCACTTTTGATGCCCACTTTGCCCACACAGACACACACACAGGAAGAATGTCTTGTGAAGATGAAGGCAAAGATCAGTGTGATGCTTCTACAAGGCAAGGGACACCAAAGATTGCCAGCAAACCACCTGAGTGGTTTATAGCAATTATTTATAGCAAATAATGTGTTATATAGCAAACCACCAGTTGAGTGGGGCCTGGATGGGGTTGTTTGCTTTTTTCTTGTAAATTTGTTTGAGTTCTTTGTAGGTTTTGGATATTAGCCCTTTGTAGGGACGTGGATGCAGCTGAAAACCATCATTCTCAGCAAACTATCGCAAGAACAGAAAACCAAACACTGCATGTTCTCACTCATAGGTGGGAATTGAACAATGAGAACACTTGAACACAGGGTGGAGAACATCACACACCGGGGCCTGTTGTGGGGTACGGGGAGAGGGGAGGGATAACATTAGGAGATATACCTGAAGTAAATGAGGAGTTAATGGGTGCAGCACACCAACATGGCACATGTATACATATGTAGCAAACCTGCACATTGTGTACCCTAGAACATAAAGTATAAAAAAAAAAGAAGTGCTTCAGAGCCTAACAGAAGAGGAGTTTCATGGAAAGGTGTTGTCAACAGTACAAAGTGGTAAAAAGAGGTCAAATCATAGCAGGCATCTTGAAATGTCAATTCAGCTGCCCTACCTTGGTCAGGTCCTTTCCCTTCTGTGTGCTTTGGTTTTCATCATCCAGAAATGTAAAAATACTATCTCAGGACTACAATGAAGATTCAGACAATATGGATGGTCTAGTAGTGTTTGAGGTACAGCGGGTGCTTAAATAAGTGATAGTTTTCCTTTCATCAGGCCCCATGATAGACACATCCGTAAATGCTTCCAACCAAAAGAGAACCAGAGCATTCTCTATTAAGTGCACTTTTCATTTTTTACTCTCACATGTAAAAAGGGTATGTGCTGTGGGAGAGGCAATTGGTGGGTTGGGTGATCCTTCTTCAAATGGTCTGGGCTGTCAAGGACTGACTCCTCTAGTTCAAACTGCATGATGACTGTCATTTGACACCACTAAAAGCCAGCTCAGAGTGAACTCCCATAGTGAAGAGACTACCACCCATACCCTGAGCATGCACCCCTATCTGCGGCTGACGAGAGCTGAGGCGTCAGAGCTGTCAATGCAGCCTCTTATTCAAGCAGTGAATTTCCAGCAAATGGGGTGTGTGTATATAATTATCAGAGATGTCGATCCTGACATTAAAACAAACTGTCTCAAACCCCCGTCACCTCTAACGAATGGCAGTTTAGGAGGGAGCTGTGGGCAGAGCCGACGTGTCAGCAATGATTAGGAGAAGCATATAACTCAGCACGCTGGGGAACACGTACAGCAGAAAAATGGGGGAGGAATTTAATAGCGCAGATTATGTTTTTAATTATTTTAGCAAACGAACTGTTCTTGTGCTCAAGCGGAGTGGTTGGGGAAGCCACCCCCAGTGTTCCCAAGCTGCCTGAGTCACACTATGATGGGGGCTGGTTATGGGGAGCTAGAGAGCTTCCAGGATGGCACAACTGGGCCTGCAAGCTACGTTTTCTTTCCAGAGACTCCTTTGCCCATCCATCTATGGGGCAGATTATTATTAGCATGTACAAGAACACAGATGCTGCAGACAGCCTAACTGAATTTGAAGCCTGTCCCTGGCATTTATCAGCTGTGTGATCTCGAACAAGATTATTGCTCCATATTGAGTTGTGTGCTCCCCAACCTTGCATGTTGAAGTCCTAATCCCAAGTTTCTCAGAATGTGTTCTTATTTAGATAAAGGATTGTTGCAGATGTAATTAGTTAAGATGAGATCATACTGGAGTAAGGCGGGACCCTAATCCAACATGAGTTATGTCCTTATAAAAACAGAGAATCTGAACCTAGACACACACACAGGAAGAATGTCATGTGAAGATGAAGGCAAAGATCAGTGTGATGCTTCTAGAAGACAAGGGACACCAAAGATTGCCAGCAAACCACCAGAAGCTGAGTGGGGCCTGGAACAGGTTCTCCCTTAGCACTTTCAGAGGAATCACAGTCTTGCTGACGCCTTGATTTCAGACTTCTGGCCTCCAGAACTGGGAGAGAATACATTTCTGTTGTTCTAAGCCACCATTTGTGGTATTTTCTTATGAAAACCGTAGCGTACTAATAAAAGAACTGTACATCTCTGTGCCTTGGTTTTTTGGTCTATAAAGATAACAGTGTTGCCTAGACCTCATAATACGATTATGAGGCTTAAATGCAACTGTGTAAAGCACTTGAAACAATGCCTACTACACAGCAAGCTCTCCACCACCGGAAGCTGTTAGTTTTGTTATTGAAAGCTCTTTGCAGTGGGACAGGATGGGGAATCGTCTTTACATGAGAATTAAAAGAGGGAATCAAATGGAATTGGGTGCCTAATATTTAATGGGAGCTGTGTTAGGCTCCTTACACACTTTGTCTAATCTGATACTCACATCCAGAAGGGATTTGAATTCCATTTTACTGACAAGAAAGTTGAGGCTCAAAGAGGTGAAGTGACATCATGCCCAAGTTTCATAGGTTGTAAGTATCAGATGAAATATTCAAAGCATGGGTATCTGACTTGGAAGACAACAGCCAAGCCCTCTTCTAGCTTAGTGTCTCCACGTGCATTAACACTGAAGACATTGTTACGTTCTTGAGATACAGAAAGCAGAAAGTGGCAACAGAACAGGCAGTACGAACAGTGAGCAGCCACTGGGGAGGGACAGATCTGGGTTCTGGGCTCAGCACCATCACTTCCTGGCTGTCTGACCATGGACAAGTCACTTCTCCTTGCCTTGAACCCTAATTTTATCATCTGTGAAATGGGAACAATAACACCTACCTGGAAGGAGTATGGTGAAGACAACATTTAACAATGTCAGTGAATGATGAATATTCAATAAATCTTTGTTAATTATTACCATTCTCACCAGGAGAGACTATCAGGTTACCTCTATTGTATGCCAGGAGCCTTACAAACCTGGATGTGGGTGGGTCTCTGCTTGATCATTTCATGGGCAGTCTCTCTGGACTTGAGTTTCATCACCTATAAAATGAGGTTATTAATCATCATGATCGTTTTAGGTGGTCACTTTTGATATTCCCACTTAGTTGATGAGTTATGACTTCAAAGCCCTTGCTTATACAGAGATAGGAGGTTAATGGCCCCTCTGATTAATTTCTATGCATTCACAATTTCTTTGAGTCTCTACTTTTGTATTCCAGTCTTGTTTCAGTTGCTTTAGCTGTATAACAGATTGCCCCAGAACTCAGTGGTATAAAACAGTCATTTGGATGCGCACAGATTCTGAGGGCCAGGAATTCAGACAAGGCATAGCAGGAATGGTTTGTCTCAGTTCCACAATTCCTGGTGTCTCTGCTGGAAGACTTGAAGCCTGGAGCTAGAATCATCTCGAGTCCCATTTATTCTCATGTCTAGAGGTTGATGTTGACTATCGGTTGCAACCTCAGTTCTCTGTGTGGCTCCTGTTGTTGTAGTCTTTCAGCATAGGCTGGTTTGGGCTTCCTCATAGCATGATGGGTGTATTCCAGAAGTAATTGGAAAGAGAGAGGGGGGTGAGAGAGAGGGAGAAGGAGAAGGAGAGAGAGATGAGGAGGGGAGCTGCAGGAGAAAACTGTATCCTGTTTATGACCTCACCTTGGAAGTCCCATAGCATTACTTCCACCATTCGCATGTGTGTGTATATATATATATATATATCCCATAATCCCCACGTGTCATGGAAGGGACTTCCTTGGAGGTGACTAGATTATGGGAGTCGTTCCCCCACGTGTTTCTCTTGATAGTGAGTGAGTTCTCATGAGACCTTATGGTTTCATAAGAGGCTTTTCCCCTCTTTGCTCTGCACTCTCTCTCTCCTGACGCCCTGTGAAGAGGTTCCTTCTGCCATAACTGTGAGTTTCCTGAGGCCTCCTTAGCCATGAGGAACTGTGAGTCAATTAAACCCCTTTTCTTTATAAATTACCCAGTCTCAGGTATTTCTTCCTAGCAGAGTGACCATGGGAATGGACTAATACAGGCCCCTAGCAACGAGAATACTTTGGATCTCATTTCCTTAGTTGCTGTCAGCCCAGGGGAGTGCAGGACCTAGCAGCGCATATCTTGTTAGGCAGAAAATACTTCCCCACCTGGAAAGAGAGAAGGACAATAGCTCACCGTATCCACTGCACTCTTTGCTTAGTCCCTGCCTAAACCCATGGAGGTTTCGCTCTAGACAAAGAATAGCATTATTGGCATCTCAGCCACATCCTCTGTCATTTCAGAGGCTTACACGTCATGAGGCAGACAACTCTGAGCTGGATAGCAGCCTGGTGTGGTTGCCCCTGGGGCAGGAGGCAAATTGGGGAAGCATCCTAGAAAATTATCTAGTATCACACAAATCATGTTTCACTTGGGGAGAATTGCATTCCTTTCATTATTCATTATGAAAAATGGATTGAGGAGCTACTATGTATCAGGTTCCATAAATATGAAGGTGAGCAAGTATAGTTTATGGAATCACTGTCAGGCAGTTAGAACTCAGCTTACTGAGTGCTCTAATGAGGGAAGCTGAGGCAGCTTGAGAATCTAGAAGAGACAGGATTCAGTCTGAGGATCAGAGAAGGCTTCCCGGAAGAGGGGATATCTAGGAGGAATCTTAAAACTAGAGAAGATAGACAAGCAAAGAGGAGGTGAAGTGGAAAGGAGGGTTTTAGACAGAGGATGCCCCATGTTCGAAACCCAGAGATCCAGGTGTGGGGGGAGCATCAGGGCCACAGCCTCTAGCCCCCAGCAGTGGACAGAGCGAAGGTTTTGATCTCACCACCACTGAAAACATCGTGCCTACTGGATATGATGATACTGTCAGCTGGTAGCTTCTCTCGGCCTTGCTGGAGGGAGCAACAACATTTTCCCTCTATTTAGAGGATCGAGGGTCTCTGAAAGTCCCTGGTGCTGGGCTGGAGATGGCAGGGGACTCAGAAATGGGATGGGAAGAAAAATGCCAGAGAGGAATGTGGCAGTGGGTTTGGAAAGGGTGCAGATTTTTAGAAGGCAGTGGGCAAGAATTGTAACAAGGAGGGGAAAGAAGAGAGTATGGAGGAGATGCAGCTGTAAGGAAGATGGGAAGGGACTGGCTGAGCTGAGGCTGCTCAAGGCAGAGAAAAGGCAAGCACCATGAGAGAAGTGGAAGGCTATGTGTGTGTGCAAATGCATGTGTGCACATGTGTACATGAATGCATGTGTGTGGATGCATGTGTGTGTGCATGTGAGGGTGCATGTGGGCTGAGGGTTCGCTAGATGAGATTCAGGTGCTAATGCAGGCACACACACTCACACACACACACACACCCTTACACACAGGTTCCACTCTGGTCATTTCAAATGCCCAGGGGAACCTTTGCCTTGGCAAACTGTTTTTTTGGTAGCTGGGGAGACGACCCCAGTTCTTCACCCAAAGAAACCATGGAGGAGGGATACCTCATGCAGAAAATAAATAACAGCAATGCACTGTTCTTGTGGCTAAAAACAGGTAACTCTTATAAAGCACTTTGCCCCAGGCACTGTGTAAGTGATTTTCACAGATTATCCTATTGACCCCTCTGCAGACTCCCAGGTGGGCCACGGGTTGGCTGGAAGACACCTTGCCTCATCCCAACCCCAACACATGCTCCGTGAGATTAGACCTATATTCTAAAGTCAAGGGGCCTGGCAGAACTGAGAGAAGCTTGTTTCTTGCAGCCCTATAACTCCGTTTATTGGAGCTATCCTTTTAGATAGAACCTACGTGGTCTATGCCCTTTTTAGGCCATTCTGACAGACACCTGGGTCTCTTCTGATTTGCAGGCACTGGGAGAACATTCTGGTGAAAGCATTCTGCAGCAGCATCCTTAATTCTAAGGCCACATCTGGGTTAGTGCCCAGTGAGCCTAGACAATCTGGCTATTCTCTTCTCCAGTAATCTAGAAAGTCCCCCCTCCTACATCATCAGAATAGCCTCGGGAGAGTAGATAACCCTGTTGTCAAACCCATTTCACAGATGGGGACACTAGGGCTCATAAAATCACCTGAGCATAGGCAATTAGTAACATACAATTAGCAAAGTGGTAGAGCCTGGGTGTGGGCCAGGGATTCTGAATCCACGGCCCATGCTCTTCTCCAATGCCCTAAACAGCACAACATAATATAGTTAAATTCAAGTGGGAATGGAATACTCTGATAGTGCCCTGAAGAAGCAAAAAGTTATCCATGATTTTTTTTCCAGGTGGACTATGGGGCTAGATCTTCAAGGCTATGTAGGAATTTGACTGGTAAGGAAGGCATGGTGGTCAGGTGAGGAAATGGCACATGCAGAGATGAAGCATGGTGATAAGGTGAATTAAGGATTTTAGTGTGGCTTGAGAGTGGGGTGCATGGTGATAGGTGAGGGAGGAAGGAGACTCCCAAGAGAGAAGTCAGGAATCAGCTTTTGAAGCACTTGGGTGCCATATTGACTAATGCCATCACCGTTATAGGATCTCCACCATCGACATCACTATCACCATCATTGTGACTTTATCTTACGACCATGAAGGACCCGAGAGTCCACAGAGGGCAACAGTGGATTAAGTCAGTTTGCTGATGGGAGGTAGGGTTGCTTTACAGTTAAAAACAAGCTAGAGGGTCAGACAACTGCATTCAAGTCCCAGATCTCTGTCCCCTTGTTGTGTGTCCTTGGATAAATCATGTGACTTCTCTAAGTTTCATTTTCCTTATCTGTGAAATGGGGATGTGGTAATAAAAATATGTAAGTCATAATTATGGAGAGGAGCAGATAATATAATCCACACCTAGTATTGAGCAGTGTATCTGGCACATGGTAAGTGCTTAATTAAGATTAACTGCCATTAGCATTATTATTGAAGGAAACCTCTGGAGGAAGCATTCAGTGGCCATGGGACAGTGGATAGACAGAGGTTAGCAGTTTGGAGGCTCTAGAAAAATTCCAGAGCAGCGGTGATGAATCCTGGTTCAAGGCCCAAGCTGTCGGGACAAAAAGTGGAGGGTGAATGTGCTAGGGGACTGGTGAGCATCATTTAAATAGAGGATTAAATAAGCTAGCATATATGGAGGCATTCAGTAAACTGTACACATTTGAGTATGATTACAATTAGGGCTATTTTCATCAGCTTTATTTCTTGGGGGCCTGTCAGCCTCAGTCCTCTAGAGAGAAAATGCCATTTAATTCTCCCAGATCAAATATTTAACAAACATAACACTGCATAAACTGAGCTTTGCCTATTTAGCATGCACTCTGTATTTTTAGTTGCTGACTGAAACTCCAGAGATTTACCACCTTGGCCGACAATTCTCTGCGTGAGACTGCTATCTGTAACGGGGACTATACGCACATTCTGACAGCCAAGAACACGGTACCTGGAACTCAACTGCCTGGGTTTGAATCCCAGCTCTGCTGCTTAGCGTGTGCCCTTGGGCAAACTACGCAACTTTTCTGTGTCCCTGTTGGTAAAATGAACAGAATAGCAAATTTACTTCAAGGAACTGTTTTAAAGATTCAGTGTAATGGTAGGACAGAATCCGGTGTGGGAGCATGTCTATTATCATTATCACCATTATACCATGACCATGACCATCATCATCATCACTATCATCATCACCATCATCTCCATTATTATCACCACCACCATCTTTGCCAATCATTATGATCATCGCATCATCATCATCATCATCATTATCACTATCTTCATCACCAGCGTGGCCATCATCACCATCATCACTATCATTGCCATCATCATTAAATGATCACTATCACCATTATCATCACCACCACCATTATCATCATCACCATCATCAAATTATACAGACCCCTACATCAGTTATCCTGAATGTAGACTGATTAAGAAACAGATCCATGTTTTTAGCCACTATAGATGAGACTGAGCCTCAGAGAGGTAATGTCCCTTGTCTCTGGTTGTCTGTGTCCCAACCAGAGACAAGGGACATTACCTCTCTGAGGCTCAGTCTCCTCATCTATAGTGGATGAGGCACTGAGAATAAATACCACAGTTTATTTACCTCCATATATCCAGTTCTTAAAGTACCTGAAATGCACGCTGAATTACCATTTACTGAGTAAATGACTGATTAGATGAATGAATAAATAATATTGACCCTAAAATTCAGTCGTTCTCAAAGTGTGGTCCAAGGACTCCTGGGAGTCCCTAAGAATCTTTCAGAGGGTCCTGGATGTCCTCCTTTCTCTAACTACATGTCTGTGTGAGAATTTCTTCATAGACTTCCACCAAATCCAACGCATCACAAGAGATTGCATGCAGAAGGAGCTAGAAGAATCTAAGCATTCTATTCAGTTAGGCATTGAAGAGAATTGCAAAAAAGTAAAACAATGCCACTCTTCTCTGTATTTTTTTCTTTGATTATGCAAAAATCTAGTTATTTCCCCATAGTATGAATATGTTACTTTACTTACTGGGTTTATTATTGTTTCTTTCTTTTTCTTTATCTTTTGAGACAGTCTTGCTCTGTTGCCTAGGCTGCAGTGCAGTGGTGCAATCTCAGCTCACTGCAATGTTTGCCTCCCAGGTTTAAGCAATTCTTGTGCCTCAGCCTCCCAAGTGGCTGGGATTACAAGCTTGCACCACTACACCCAGCTAATTTTTATATTTTCAGTAGAGACGGGGTTTCACCATTTTGGCCAGTCTGGTTCTGGTCTCGAACTCCTGGCCTCATGTGATCCACCTGCCTCAGCTCTCCAAACTGCTGGGATTACAGGCATGAGCCACCACACCAGCCTATTATTTTTATTTCTAAATTAATAAATGCATGTTTTAAAAAACATTTCTATCTTAATTTCTAATACTGGAAATTTTGTTGATACAATTGACACAAAGAAAAGTTTTTTGGGGTCTTTGATCTTTTGAGAGTGTAAACAGACCAGCAAGTTTGAGAACAAGACAAACTGGTCAGTTACAACAGAGCAGGCATGTAAGCGCTCAGAATTCCTCGTGGGTAGCTGGGATCAGTCCCAGAACTAAGACTGCAGTGGGGTTTCTGGACCCTACACCATGGTGGGGATTGTTGATCCTGGCCAGACAGGACTTCAGTGACCACAGGTGACTGCCCCTTACAGGAGCAAAGGGAGGTCTGACATCTTTTCAATCTGCAACTCCAAAACCACTGCAGATTGACTGCCCTCCAGAAGCCACAGGCTGAACCTAATAGTTGTTGCACCACTTTACAGACCATTAATCTCTACCATGTCAGGACGAAATGCTTGGCTCAGGTTCACAGACTTGTCTGCTCTGGGAGTTGCTTTATTGTCTCTTTACTTTGGCCCCAAAGAGCATCATTCTACTAATTAAAGAGGCCTTTATCCTAGAGCCCTCTGGAGAGAAGGCACACAGAGACTTATTATGCCAAGCTCTGAGACTGATCTCTTGTCCTAATGGTGTCCTTTCTGGGAGAAGAGCAGGAACAAAAATTTTCTAAGTAGGTACTAGATAGGGAAGGTCATAGCATCTGGACATTTTCATGTGTGGTTAAGAAGACAGGTTTCAAAAAATCAGCTCCTGCATGCTGCATACTAGCTGTGTGACCCTGGGTAAGTCTCTGAGCCTCTCTGGTCCTCAGCGTCTGCATCTGTGCAATGGGTACAATCATCACATCAGCCCTTGTAAGACTGTACTGAGGATGGATTGAGAATCCTGTTCGAGGGTGCTTAGGATCCACTGGCTGCTGCAGTCAGCATCACTAACAGTGCCTGGTACTATCGCTGAGAACAGGCTATCACTACTATTTTAATAAACCCATGAATAACAGAAGACCAACCCAAAGCTCCGAAGGTTAAAATTAGTATTCAAGGTTACACAGCCATTAAGTGGCAAAGCTAGGATTTGAGCCCAGTTCTGCTTGAGTCAGAAGCGGAAGTCCCATGGATGGTCCTCACTGGGGTGGGGGGAACAGAATCCAGGAGCTGAAAGAACATGCTGCTTGGTGACTCCTGTTGTTTCCATCTGAGATCTCATTTTCCCTCTTTTCACCTTGAGGCGAGTTGCTAATATTTGATAGGGAGTCTGAAGAACAAAGATCTGAAACACAGGATTTGTGTAATCATTTATCTCCACTCCTTACTTTATTTCTCTGTACCTGAATGGCAAGAAGGGGATTTGTAGGCAGCCTTTTCGACTAGAGCAGCAGTCCTGTTGCAAACCCAGCTTTAAAATGATCCAAAGATATTTTAAATCATTACTGTTTTCTCCTGAAAGATGTCAATTGTAAGGATATTATGCAAACCAGGTGTGGAATGAATGAAGAAGGGAAGGAGAGAGAAGTATGGCAAATGAGGCCTAGGGGGAGACTATGGAAAGAGCATTTCTAAAATTGAGCTGTTGAATTAAGGAATCAAGAAAATGCCCCAATTATGGTATCAAATGGAGGGAACAAAGAGACATGAAACTTACCTTTAAAATGAGCAAGGTAGTGGAAAATTTAACACCTTGCAGATCAATGGCTTCTACTGATTTGGAGAGAAAGAGCTGCCTTTATGTTCTTGATATCACTTGTGGAAGAAGAAAAACTGTCAGATAAGAGGGGTGTGTGTGTGTGTGTGTGTGTGTGTGTGTGTGTGTGTGTGTAGGGGTGTGTGGAGAAAGAAGCAGAGACAGAAATACAGAGAAAGTGCAAGAGACACAGGCGATAGAAATAGAATCAGTGAACACCACAGGTTCAAACCCAACAGAGATGCCAGTGGATTTCTGACCTCATCTGTCCCAAAGCCCTCTGTCCCTGTCCATCCAGGTCCTCCGGGTAAGAGAGCTCAGATGCCTTCACCAGTGTGAAGGTTCTTAAGACCCATCTCCTGGGGTGTCCTGACTGGGATACTCCATCTGAGTGTCCAGTCTGCATCTATGGGCTGAGGTCCAGCCTGGGAAATGAACAGACTCCTACTTGCCACCTGTAGGAGATGATGGTGGGGACAGGGGTCAGAAGGTCTATCCAGATCCAACTCTGCTGGAACTTGCTGTGTGCCCTTGGGCAAACCCACCCAAACACTCTGGGCCTCAATTTTTTCCATCTGTAAAATGGGAAAGAGCTTGCCTGTCCTTCCTACCTTCCACGGCTGATATTAGGCTTACATGAGATCATGGTTTTCAGGCAGGCTTTGAAAAGTTCAAAAAAGGCTGGGCACAATTCTGTAATCCCAACACTTTGAGGGAGTGAAGTAGCAGGATTGCTTGAGGCCAGAAGTTCAAGACCAGCCTGGGAAACAGAGTGAGATCCCGTCTTTAAAAAAAAAAAAATAAAAAACAAGCATGGAGGTGTGCACCTGTAGTCCCAGCTAGAGGCTGAGGTGGGAGGATCTTTTGAACCTGGGAGGTTGAGGCGGCAGTGAGCTGTGATCCTGCTACTGCACTCTAGCCTGAAAGACAAAGCAAGACCCTGTTTCAAGTAAATACATAAATAAATAGGAAAAGTTCAAAAAAGCGAAAACAAATGTATATAGAATTAACAAATTTCTAGTATGATTTGTGGATGTCGAGGGCCACTTTGTTGCATTTCCTGGATAACTCTCCAGTACTCCTCTTAATCAGGAGGAGTCAATCTGCTCAGTAAAAAGATCATTGTATTTTCAGGCTGAGGGAGGAAACTGTTCAGAGAATTTACGTCTTGTTCTGTTCCAGAGAAAAACCCCTTAAAACAGGCCATGACACTCAACGGGGAGAAGAATGATAATGATAATATAACAATAATGATAATAAAAAAGGGAAAAACAAAGCCACTCAGATCAACTAGGATGATGTATGGCCAAGGGAAGTGCCTTGTGAATTTTTTTTTTTTTTTTTTTTTTTTTTTTTTTTTTTTTAGTAAGAATCTTGCTGTGTTACCCAGGCTGGAGTGCAGTGGTGAGATCACAGCTCACAGCAGCCTCAACCTCCTGGGCTCAAGCAATTCTACCACCTTAGCCTCTCAAGTAGCTGGGATCACAGGTGTATGCCACCACACCTGGCTTTTTTTTTTTTTTTGGTATTTTTTGTAGAGATGGGGTCTCACTATGTTGCCCAGGCTGGTCTCAAACTCCTAGGCTCAAGCCATCCACCTACCTTGACCTCCCAAAGCCTTAGGATTACAGGTGTGAGCCACTGCACACATCCCTGTGAACTTTTTCTTCCTCTCAGACTTCCTGGCTTAATCTTCATCACCTTTCTATTTTTATTTTTTGAATGGGCCAATGGCTATACGGTAATTCATTTTGGGAACAGTTTGTGGAAGTGATCTTCGGTTTCCAGCACGCCCTGGGTCCCTTCTTCCTTAGAGGCCCCCTCTTTGTCTTGAGATGGATTCTGAAAGGAAATGGCTCATCAGGGCTCTCATCTTGCTTTCAGCATTCATCTTGCTCTGTTCAGAAACAAGCCCAGGGAATTTATCAATTGGAAGAAAACAACAACACCGACAATAATTTCAGCCAAGAGCCAGGCATCTTCTCCCTCTCTGGCCTGTGGGCAGCCTGAGGATAGCAGCTTGATAATTGCTTACTAAATCAGGGGAGCTGGCAAGAAGTGGATTCCTCTGGGCATCTCCTTCCTCATTGCCTAGAATTCACCAGAAACAGGAAATGGGATTCTTCATGAGCAAGAACCTTCTAGATGAAATAACTAAGTTGCAACAAGCTGGAATCCAGGAGGGCCTGCAACCCTGCAAGTGTGCCTAGCATTGTGCTCTCCTTTGGCAGCTGTAGGTAAGCAATCTTCACCTGCTCTGGGAGGCGAGTTTCATCAACATCCCGCCTTGACAAGTGAAGCATGGGGTTGTCATGGCAACATGGAAGGTGTGTGGGCTCTGAAGGTTAGAGAGATGAGGGTTGGAATCTTGCCACGGCTCACTGTGTGACTTTCTGCAATCTATTCATCCATTGAACCTCAGTGTTCTGATCTATAAAGTGGTGAAAACAATTTCCACACTGTTTCATGGAGTAGAGATAGTGCATGTAGAAATATCTTGCATTCAGGAAAATGCAAATCAAAGCCACAATGAGGTATCATCTCACCCCAGTCAGGATGGCTATTATCAAATAGACAAAAAATAACAAATGCTGGAAAGGATGTGCAGAAAAGGAAACCCTTATACGCTGTTGGTAGGAATGTAAACTATTACAGCTACTATGGAGAGCAGTATGGAGGTTCCTCAAAAAACCACAAATAGAGCTACCATATGATCCAGCAATTCCACTACTGGGAATTTATCCAAAGGAAAGGAAATCTGTACTTTGAAGAGACATCTGCACTTCTATGTTTACTGCAGCACTATTCACAATAGCCAAGATATGGAATCAGCTTAGATACCCAACCACAGATGAATGGTTAAAAACGGTTAAAGAAAATGTGGCATATATACACAGTGGAATACCATTCAGCCATAAAAAATAACAACATCCCACCATTCACAACAACATGGATAGAATTGGAGGACATTATGTTAAGTGAGATAGGCCAGGAACAGAAAGTCAAATACTGCATGTTCTCATTCATCTGTGGAAGCAAACAAAAGTTAATCTCATAGAGATAAAATGTAGAAGAGAGGACGCTAGAGACTGGTAAGGATAGGGGGAAGGGAGAGAGAGGGAAAGATTTATTAAAGGATATAAAATTCCCTGATCTGATCACTATACATTATATGTATTGAAATATCACTACGTACCCCATGAATATTGTACAATTATTATTTGTCAAAAAATTTAAGAAAAGATCTTGCATTACATAGGAAGTAACAAAAAGAAAAGAGAAAGAAATGACTACCATTAGCTCGTTGGTTAAGGGCCTCTGAAAGGTCTAGTCACTTGCCCATGGAAACATTCCTTGTGAGTTTGGGGTTGGGTTTCAGCCTTTGTGCTGAGACTAGACCCCAGTATCCTTTCATTATGTACATATCTTGCATAAAGCAAAGACACTACAATGTAGGAGAAATGGCACTCCGCCTGTCTCCTTGGTACCTGGTGGTTTCCTACCACAGTCCTCTCTTCCACAGAAAACACTTTGTTTGTGAAGACAGATGTTATACTTTCCCTTTCATTGAGACTTACCTGACCAGAGTCCCACCCTTTTAGGGTTCCACTTCCAGCTTTTTATCATTGCATCAGAATCCAGAGCTGATGTTTACAATCCCGGATTAAAACCAGAGGTCATTCAGTTGTCATGAATGTGAGAAGCAGCCACATATGAAACATCAGGGAGTGCTGAGTTCTGGGACAAACCCAATCTAAAATTGTCTCAATCAAAAAATTTAAAAAATATATATCAAAGGCAAAATAGATCTCTGGGATGCATATGGCTCATGGACCACTTGTAACCTTTGATCTATTTTTCATCTTCTGTATTCTGCAGAGGGAAATGTGATTTGCCTCCAGCCACAGTGTTAATAAACTCTATCTACAGCCACAGTGGTTTAAAAGCCACATTCCTCTATTCCCAGCCCAGAGTTTTTTCTGCTCTCAAGTCTAACTAATTCATACTATTGTGTTAATGATTGACCAAACATTTATGCTACTCTTAGGAGGGTAACAGTAATGCTAGAAATCCAGCCAGGCATGGTGGTTCAGGCCTGTAATCCCAGCACTTTGGGAGGCTGAGGCGGCGGGTGGATCACTTGAGGCCAGGAGTTGGAGACCAGCCTGGCTAACAGCAAAACCCTGTCTCTACTAAAAACAGAAAAAATTAGCTGGGCATGATGGTGTGCGCCTGTAGTCCCAGCTACTTGGGAGGCTGGGGCACGAGAATTACTTGAACCTGGGAGGCTGCAGTGAGCTGAGACTGCACCACTGTACTCCAGCCTGGGCAACAGAGTGAGATCCTGTCTCAAAAAAAACAGAAAAGAAATCTATGGACAGAGACAGTATGTTGGGAGACATTTGTGAGTAGAGGTCCCACTTGCCCCTTGCCATGTAAATGTTCATCTCTGCTGCATACATTTATTTTCCAATCCTGTCCATTGTTCACGGGAAATGGCGATGCTCATTATTTCCTGCTTGTTTTCCAGCATGGGAGGCTTCCTGCACCCACATGGCTCCATTCTAGGGGAACAGCCCATTCGTTCCTGGATGCTCCCCTCCTCTCCAGGTCATGGGCTTTCCCACAGCACAGGAACTGACCTGGCAATGAATTCAAAGTGAATGCCATCTTGCTATATTTCCTTACACGCTTTCTGCAAGAGAGAAGGAAGCATCATGCACTTTATTTGAATTCCATGACCTTTGCAAACACATGTCTGCTTGTTATTTTATTCTGTTGCAGAGGGAAATGCGAAAGCCCATTGGATAGGAGAGGAACATGTGAGACCCCAGAAGTTTCCCTTGGCTGTGTCTCAGTGATGTATGTGTTAGGAGACCACACAGTGTTTGCAGACAGAGTGCTTGACTGGCAGTCCTGGTTTGTGCAACCCGTAGGTTTTGGGGAACTTCTATTTTTCCATCTCTAAAATGGGGAGAATAATGAGGTAAGAATGTAAAGATGATATAAGAACTGATGTAAGAATAAAACCAGAGGCCGGGCGCGGTGGCTCAAGCCTGTAATCCCAGCACTTTGGGAGTCCGAGACGGGTGGATCACGAGGTCAGGAGATCGAGACCATCCTGGCTAACGCGGTGAAACCCCGTCTCTACTAAAAAAAAATACAAAAAACTAGCCAGGCAAGGTGGCGGGCGCCTGTAGTCCCAGCTACTCGGGAGGCTGAGGCAGGAGAATGACGTATACCCGGGAGGCGGAGCTTGCAGTGAGCTGAGATCCGGCCACTGCACTCCAGCCTGGGCGACAGAGCGAGCCTCCGTCTCAAAAAAAAAAAAAAAGAATAAAACCAGAAAATGCAGCCCAAGTGCCCAGCACAGTGACCACCACCTAGAAACGCTCAATAACGAAGAATATTCTTATGAGTCAGCCTCAGGCGAAGAGGCATGTAGTGCAGGGTGGCACACTATAGTCCATGGGCCAAATTAAGTCATTGAAGTTTTACTGGAACATAGTCATGCCCATGTATCTATATCTTGTCTGTGGCTGCTTTTGTGTTGCAATGACAGAGTTGAGAAGTTGCTACAGAGAGGGTATGGATCTTAAAGTTGAAAAAATTCACTATCTGGTTAAAGTGTAGTGACCTCTGACCTAGAGGAATCAGACAGAGTTGAGTTCATGTCCTAATGGTTATGGGGCAGGTTGCTTTGCTTCTCTGAGCCTCAGTTTTCCCATCTCTAAATTGGGAATAATAACTGACCCTTCTTATAGCCTTCTTATGGAGATATTGAGAGGTGAAGCCAGCCGGACTTTCTGGGTTGAGTAGGGACTTGGAGAAATTTTCTGTCTAGCTAAAGGATTGTAAATGCACCAATCAGCACTCTGTAAAAACACACTAATCAGTGCTCTGTGTCTAGCTAAAGGATTGTAAATGCACCAATCAGCACTCTATAAAACGGACCAATCAGCACTCTGTAAAATGGACCAATCAGCAGGACACAGGCAGGGACAAATAAGGGAATAAACCCTGGCCACCCCAGCCAGCAGCCACAACCCACTCAGATTCCCTTCCACGCTATGAAAACTTTGTTCTTTTGTTCTTCACAATAAATCTTGCTGCTGCTCATTCTTTGGGTCCGTGCCACCTTTAAGAGCTGTAACATTCACGGCAAAGGTCCACTGCTTCATTCTTGAAATCAGTGAGACCAAGAACCCACCGGAAGGAACCAACTCTGGACACAATATCATGAAGAGTAAACATTACAGTCTGATATATGGTAGGGACTTAAGTGTTAGTTCCTCTTCTCTCACCTCTCTGTAGCCACTTGGTCTCAGATGGAGGCCCTCTGAGATCTTGATCTCTCTCCAGAGACTGAGATCTGGTCTCTGGTAGCAGATGGGCCAACACCATTTATCTAGGTGACAGTACAAGAGCTGCCATTTGTGGAGACCAGAAGCCGGCCCCCTGCTAAGTTCTTGACCTGCATGAGTACCGTTACCTCTTACTATCATCCTGTGCATAGGTATGTTAGCATTCATATTCTACAGATAAAGAAAATGAGCTTTGGAGAGTTTAAGTTAGATAGTGGCAGAGCTGGAATTTGAATCCAGGCCTCTCTGGCTCCAGAGACCAGGTTCTACGAAAGGCTGTTCTGCCATCCAGGCAGGACAAGGGAGGAGGCTGCTGAAGCCTCTGAAGCCAGAATGAGAAATTCAGTCTCGAATGTCAAAGTGGGAAGGGAACTTACAGATTACAAATGGGTCCAGTCCATCCATTGGCAGATGTGTAGACTGAGGTCTCAAAGGATAGAGACTTGTCCAAAGGGATTTAGCGGCTGAACAGGAATTGCCACTGGGCCCTCCGCTCCCAAATCTGTGCTCTTCCTGTAGGCCATGGTCTCTGAGGCCTGCTCAACTCAAGGCCTTGTCTCTCCCCACCCCTCTGCCCCAGGCGGGCTGGTTCCTCTTGGTTCTTTGCGAGTGTCCAACACCCTGCCATCTCCATGCCTTTGACGGGTGTATCCCTCCGTGCTGGCTTCCTCTCGAATCAACTGGCTGATTGCCATTAATCCTCTAAGATCCCTCCTTAAATACATCACTACCCGGGGAAGACTTCCTGAGCCTCCGAGCTGGATGAGGTACCTCTTCCAGAAGCCAACGCCTCTGATGCTTCTTTCATTTCGCTTTATGATGATCAATCTCATCCATCAGGACAGGAACTCAACCGATGTTTGTTGAATGAATAAATGATTGAGTGAATGAGGCCAGGCACGGTGGCTCACGCCTGTAATCCCAACACTTTGAGAGGCCGAGGAGGGCAGATTGCTTGAGGTCAGGAATTCAAGGCCAGACTGCCCAACATGGCGAAACCCCATCTCTACTAAAAATACAAAAATACAAAAATTACCTGGGTGTGATGGCATGTGTCTGTAATTCCAGCTACTTGGGAGGCTGAGGCAGGAGAATCGCTTGAACCTGGAAGGCAGAGGTCATAGTGAGCCAAGATCGCGCCACTGCCCTCCAGCCCGGGTGACAGAGCGACACTCCGTCTCAAAAAAATAAATAAATTTAAAAATAAATGATTGAGTGAATGAAAAAATGATACTCGGAGAGATCTCACATGGAAGGGAAGGGGATATGGTGAGCAAACAAGAATTCATGAAATGAGGAATGGTTCCCTCATTGCCTTGCATTCCTTCTTCCACACGCCTACTCCCTCGCTCCACCAAAGGAGTACTGGAGGGAGAGTCAGGGGATGATTTCACCTGTTAGTCCTGCCACTGAATCTTAAGAAACCTTGTATTGTGCCCTCCCTCTGTTGGGGTCAGGATTTCTTCACTGATGGACTAGAGTGAGGGTCGGCCTTGGGGCCATCGAGGTCTCATTAGCAGCGGGATACAAGCACACTTTGTCCTCAAATGCCCCAAGGGACGTTTCTTGAAGGATGACTAAGGGGTCTTGAACCCCCCTCCCTTGTTCTCTAATCGGGGCCTGTCTCAGGAATGAGAGACATTTTTTTGCAGAGACGTTTTCCTATTGTTCACCAAATTAATATGTGAGAGGTAGACAGATCACTTCATGGCTTAAGATCGGTACCAAGTTAACACGCTCAGGCAACGTGCTGACGCTGAGCCCGGGTTAATGACAATTTAGCCAATTCAGCAGCTCTAATTAAATCAAACTGAAGGCTGAGACCTATGACCAGGACGGGCAAATCGGGAAAAATGTTACATAGGGTATCTTCACCATTTAATAATTGTGTGACCTCGGGCAATTTGTTTATCTTCTCTGTGACCCGGTTTCCTTCTCTGCTGAATAGAAATGATATTGAGAGTATTGTCATGAGGACTGAATGAGTTACTATTTGTAAAATTCTCAGAACACTCCCTAGAATACAATAAGGTCCCTACAAGTATTTTGAAATGAATAAGCTTTCTAATGAGGGTAATAATAGTTTGCTTATATGTAAGACTTAGAATGTAAGGGCCAATAGAGTAGAAGATCTGTCTGTTTTGTTTGCTGCTGGGTACCCTCTGCTTAGGGTAGTTCTTGCCTTTAGTAAGCCTGTGAAAATGTGTTAGGTTGAATGAATGCATGTAACCATGATGCTGATAAAGAACTATATATAAACTTTATTCTAAACTATAAAGAAGATTTTCATGCAAACATGTTGAACATGCAATGTAAGTAAGTCTTAAAAGAGGATGTATTAGAAAAATAATGACATTTATGGCTAATAAAACTAGCAAGGACATCTACAGTCCTTACTAGGTTCTAAGCACTTTACACAGATTGACCCTTTTAATCCACACAATCTATGATTATCTCCGTTTTACAGATGAGGCAACTGAATCACTGAGGTCGATTTACTTGCCCAAGGTCAAACAGCAGAACAGTTCGTGGAACCAGGAATTAGACTCCAGCAATCTGACTTCAGAAGCCATGCTTTTAACTGCTATACTCTACTGTCTCTTTCAAGGCAGAGCTGAGGAAATTGTGGCTACAAACAAACAAAAAGCAAAGAACAATCAAGTAAACAAACACCATCATACACACACATACACAACAATCTAAGGGGAAATGTTGAAACAAATACAAAATCCCTCTTGCCTCAGAGAAATGTAATCTCAGAAGACGGGGAGAGGCCCTCGCCTGTCTGATTCTTAGTTTCTAGGTCTGGAATATGGCGAGGACATACCCACTGTGGTCCTTTCCTGCCTGAGGTCGCGGGTTTCTGTGCAGACACTCAGTTGCCAACTTCAGAACCAGGAGCCTGGAGCTACCATGAAATTCAGGTCCCATGGGCTGAAATACGCTGCTCATTTTCCAGCAAAATCTGCCTCCCCATAGGCTTTCAATGTGCAGAGCAAAACGGAAACCAGAAAGACTGAACGCTTTTATCAAAGGAACAACTCTGGGAGAAGCTGGGAGGCTGCGAAGCCTTGGGAAGGCAAATCAAAGGCAAACTTTGCGGAAACACTTTGTGAAGCAACAGAAAATTCCATCATGCTTGCAAGAGTGTGATCGACTCGGAGGGTAATTTACTTGGAACAGAGCGAGGCTGTGTCTGCTGGAGCACACTGAAGCTGCAGACCCAGAAGGGAAGTCAGACAAACTTCCAGACAAGCTGTTTGTCAGATAATTGGCACAAAAGTTTTGTTTTTCCCTCACCTCTTGAATTATTTGGGAACTTCACGAAAGATCTTACATCTTCAAATTTCATGTGGAAACACAACCATGAAGAGAAATTTGTTCTTTATTATTTCCTTTCATTCTTATCTATCTATCTGAGGGTATGTTAGATATATTAGGTTCTATCCATCTATCTGTCTTCCAGCTATATGAATATCTATTACATATACATTAGGTTCTATCCATTTATCTATCCTCTATCTGAGCAAATATTAGATGTATATTAGGTTTTATCCATCTATCTTCTATATATCTGAGTATATATTAGATATAAATTAGGTTCTATCCATCTATCTATCTGTATCTATCTGAGTATATATTAGATATATATTAGGTTCTGTCTATCTATCCTTTATCTATCTATCTGAGTATATATTAGATTCCATTCATCTCTCTGTTCTCCATCAATCTATATGAGTATGTATTAGATATATATTATATTCTATCTATCTGAGTATATATTAGATATATATTAGGTTCCATCCATGTATCTGTCTTCTAAGTATATATTAGATACATATTAGGTTCTAACTATCTAAGTATATATACTGTCTATCTAGACAACTAATAGCTATATATTAAGTAATATAAATGAATCTAAAATGTATCAGAGACACAGAAAATATAATATGTATCAGGCACTATATTCCTGAGAGTGTACACATATATTGGATGAGCCTACATGCTAGGTTATGAGGATTTAGTAAGGTACAAGACAGACATAATAAGACAGGGACAATGTGACCTCATGGTGATTATCACCTAGTGGGCTACAATCCATCTGTTAAATGCTGGCCTGGAGGAAGTACGGAGCAGTGGGGAGCTATGGGGTCAACAGGAGGCCCAAAATCAGCCTAAAGGGTGAGAGGAATGATAGTCGATAGGGAAGAATCACTGGAGAAAGACATTATCCACAGAGAATGGTAGTCATCAGGAAAGAATCACTGGAAAAAGACACTATCAACAAAGAGCGGTGGACTAAAATTCAGCATCAACGTCTGTAGTGTTTGTTGCTCTCTTTTTATGTGATAATAAGCATGTCACTTCCCCTAGGGACCTGTGTCCACATGCATTAAATCAGCTCAGCATTTCTCAAAGTATGTTCCACAGAACCCCTGTCCTTTGCTCTGTGAAAAATGGGTTCCCCAGCTAACCAGGCATGAGAAACCCACAGGAAATCTTACTCTGTTGAGAATGCACACTGCATTTTGAGGCATAATAAAGGCTCCAACAAATATTGCAGTAAAAATAATAACAATTAAGTTGAACTCTACTTCCAAAATGTCTTTGGCAATCCATGCTTTTAAAGTAGAATCTCACTGTTCTATGATTCCACACAATGCTTTCTGAAAACGGCAAAAATGTAATTATGTTATTAAAAACACCTTGGCTGGGCATGGTGGGTCATGCCTGTAAAACCAGCACTTTGGGAGGCCAAGGGAAGTGGATCACTAGAGCCCAGGAGTTTGAGACCAGCCTGGGCAACATGGCAAAACCCTGTCTGTACAAAAAATACAAAAAGTAGCTGGGCATGGTGGTGGGTGCCTATAGTCCCATCTACTTAACAGACTGAGGTGAGAGGATCACTTGAGTCAGGGAGGTTGAGGCTGCAGTGAGCCAAGAGTGTGCCACTGCACTCCCACCTGGGCAACAGAGTGAGATCCTGTCTCAAAAAAATAAAAATAAAGAATAAAAACACCTTACATGTGAATATTACTTTAAAGATTGCAAGCGTGTTCATAATGCCCTGTTTGATTCTCACAGAAAGTCTGAGAGGATGATACAACTCCTTCCTCCATCCCTCTTTTCCTTCCTTTCTTCCTTCCATGAACAAATTTTCTTCAAATGCCTACCTCTACCAGAATTCAACAATTATAAAACATGAGGAAATTGGGGTCTAGAGAGAAGAAGCAATTCGCCTAAGGATAAGAGCCGGAGTTAGAGCTCAGGCTGTGTAGCCCAGGGCAAAATCTGAGAAACAGCAAGTCAGGGCCAGTGGTTCCACAGCAATGACGTGTTCTATGGTAACCTCTCGGAA
Organism: Macaca fascicularis; assembly: GCF_037993035.2. Taxonomy (NCBI): domain Eukaryota; kingdom Metazoa; phylum Chordata; class Mammalia; order Primates; family Cercopithecidae; genus Macaca; species Macaca fascicularis. The sequence goes on from NC_088384.1 coordinate 25,605,283, forward strand.
GCCATTCTTGGCTCTCGCCCACGTAGAAGTAACTACTGACTCCTCTGTATTTTCATCTTATGCTGCTGTCAAAGGTTGTAAGCTAAAACCCTCCAGAGGCCAGGGAGGCAGCGTAAATAAGCCCAGTAGACCTGGTGTAGCAATAGGGAGTGGTGGTGACTGAAGCCAAGTGAGGAATTGAGTTCTTCTAGTGGGGAGTTGCCACTATTCAACTCCAGGTAATGGTGACCCTGTGGGAATACAGTCCCAGGATTTCCAGATCTTCTGATTTTGTGTGTGTGTAGACTCTTATAGATGCTTCCTGATGATTCTTGGCCACAAGTTTGATATTTATGATGACTTCAAAATATATTAAAGGGCTGAATTTGACTCAGAGGGCACCAGTTAGAAATGCCCCCAATGAATATACTTCAATCACCACATTTGACATCCTTTATTATACTTAATTTACATATCTATTCCCTCCCCCCACAACCAGATCGCAGTGCCCTTGAGGGGAGGGATTGTGGTGCACTCATCTTGGACTGTCCCAGCGTCCACTAAAGGGCTGGCACATCAAAGGGGCATAACAAATGTTTATAGAACGAAGGCTTATATTCCCTCCCTCTAAAGCAGCTGAAAAATAAATATATGATAGCTTTTAATTAAAAAGTAACAGGATGAAATATGCATGAGAATCCTATTCTTTGACAGGAGGCAGCATGTTGAAGAGAAAGATTTTCAAATTATGTTTGCCAGCGATGCTCCCAAAAGACTAAAAAAGTTTTCTGGGCATGCGGTCTCGGCTGGCGAAATCCCCTTCTCTGTTCCGCATTGCAACTAATGCTCATTATGTTTGGATAGTTCTCACAGAAGATGAACATTGCTTGTGAAAATAGGTTACCGCCCTTGGCGGCTGTAGAGATCTACAGCTGAGGAATCCAAACGCATCTCAGCTGACCTCACTGCCGTCACTTGGACTGTTAATATCTGGGAATGCCTCTCCTCCTGATAATGAAATAATACTAATTGTGTACTGCCTTCAGTAAGAGATGTGATTCAGCAGCCTGAAGGTTTAATTATGGGCTTCCAAATCAAGAGAGATCTGAATTGGACTCCCTGGTTTGGCACAACTACCAAGGTGACCTTAGCCACGGATTGAACTGCTCTGAATCTCAGTTTCCTTTTCTGAAAAATTACATGAATAATAATGTTTACCTTGTTTTGTTACTGCAGGTTGTAAACAGCATATGTGAAAGGCTTGGCATATAATAGATGCTGAATAAGTGACACTATCGTCTACGGAGACGGTTTCCAAACTTTTTGTAGCCACAGGATCCCTTTCCAAATTAAATCATACCTGGAATTGTGATATAGAAAATAGAGCAAATGAGAGATGCCCAGGTTTGAGTGGAGGTGGGGATACAAATCTTCCTTCATCCTGGGGAAACTCTTCAGACTCCTGGAACTCTAACGAACAGAGTGTAACAACCATGGGTCTATTCCAACTGTCTGTTTCCAAGATGTAAAGACTGAGTTGCATGTGGAGGTGTGACTTGCCTCAAGACACACAGTAGGTCTTCAGAGGAACTAGGGATCAGACCCAGAAAACTGGGTTCTTAGGCTGGCAGTGCTAAGAGAGCAACAGAGTAGAGATTTAAGCAATGGCTTTGGTTTATATCCTGGATCCATTTTTGCTGTCTGTGTGTCAATGCCTGTGTCACCTATCCTCTGTGAAACTCACTTTCCCCTTCTGTAAAAAGGAGACCGTGATTAGTACCTAACTTGCAGAGCTATTATGAGGAACAAATAAGTTAATATACATAAAAGTGCCAAACAGAAAACTTGGCACATAGTTGACATTATATCAGCAATTAATAATAGAAATAATTATAACCACATTCCCAATACCTTGAGCCCATATCAAAATTCACGTTACACCAAGGGCTTTACTAGTTGTCTTATTCTCACAACAACCAATGATGTACTGATTGTTCCCTCTATTGTACAGATGAAAAAAAAAAAGCTCCAAGAGATGTAGTCATTTGGTTAAGGTCACTGAATAATACATGGGAGAAGTAGGATTTGGATTTATCTTTTGGCAAGGGTCTACTGAAACTCTACCCTATTGCCTTAGAGCCACACTGCCATCTAGCTGGACTGGTACACTTTCCACAAAAACATCCTTAGTTCACAAATGGCAGATGCATGGCATATGTACTGCCACTCTCCACTTCTATGCTCATGGCAGACATTGCTAATCAATTCCTACAGTAGATTTCTATGGGTTACAAATGGCTGATACTTGGCATGTGTACCACTGCTCTCCACCTCTGTTCTTATGGCAGACATTATTAATCAATCCATACAGGTTTTCCAACTGACCCTCAAAATCTTTCCTTGTGCAAGGCTCTGTTCAGCCATTTACAACAGATAGGGTTGGGCTCAAGAGCCGCAACTCTCTGCCCACACCCCATCCTCACCCTCTCCCCCAGTCCCTTGCTCTAGGCAGTTGTGCTATGCCTTGCTGAACACACAGAGTTTCAAGTCAGATGGGTCACTGGGACATCTTCTCTTGTCCTCTGGCTCTCTGCCTGCGAAAAGGAACAGCTATTACAGAAAAAGCTATTTGTGCTTAAAAATAATCCTTTATCTAAGAGCTGAATCACATAATTAAGAGACTTTCCCAATAAGATTTAACACTCCCACTAGTATCAATGGCTATTGTCCACCTCCCAGCTGAATTTAGCTTCCAGCCCTGTGCCTGCGGTCCAGCAATTTTCTCGTACCTGAATTAAACACTGATGAGAATCTACTTGTCCCAAATTGGCCCCACTGAGATTTATGCCTCTGAAGGGTAAGGGGAGGAACTCAAGGGCATTTGGATGAGAGGAAAAAAGAATCATTCATGATCCCTTGAGAACCTGGTACTTTGTTTTAAAGACACATGGAACTGGGAGGGGGGAGAATGAAGAGAAGCATCTCAGCCACACACTCCTAGTTTTGTAGTTGTCGCTCCTGACTTCCTCCTTCTCAGACAATCACAGTTTTTCTTTGTTTTTGTTCTTTGGCTTGATGGGAAAAAATATGATAGACCGATGCAGAACAAATGCAACAGGCACGTTCGGATCACAATGTATGCAGCTCATTTCACAATTATGGAGCTGTCACATAGCTGACAGCTCTGTCATATTTCTAAAAGTTACACACACCTCTCTCCATGTCCCCTCTAGGTGTCTACGTGTGTGTGTGTGTGTGTGTGTGTGTGTGTGTGTGTGTGTGTGTGTGTGTGTAGAGAGTGAGCTATAGAGACAAAGAAAGAAAGGTGGGGAAAGGCAGGTACATGCCCGTTGTCTTATTCACTTCTTGCTTTCAACCTTAATATTCTTGTTCTTCTTCCTTCTTCTTTACATTCACCTGGCAAAACTTCAACCCAGATTGAATCCAAGTGCTGATCTTTTCCACACCTGTGTCTCTACAGATACAAATGGCTGGAAGACCAAAAAACACCCAGGTCAACTAGTATCACTTTAAATGTATGCTGAGTACCTGTTGAAAGTCCATGATCCCAGCTACAAGACAACTTTCATGACCCTCCCTTCAACTCTCCAACTCTTCCTCCTCAGTCTTGGTTAATGTCCCTGCTTCCTTTCCTCTAAGAAAACAGGAAGGGGTTATTTGCCCCATGCCACACTTCTGCCACACTCACCCTGCCAACCTTCCCCAGATGAGCTCATGTCCCTGTCCCCTCCCTGTCCCATGAATGCCTGCCGATGCTGACAGCTCCTCCATAAGAGTTCTGGGTTCCTCTGCCCACACCCTATCAAGCCACATCACTCCAGTGATCAATCCCTTTCTCTCCCAAATCATAAGTGTTTCTCTTTTTACTGGATTATTCCCATCAGCAAATAAATTTGCCATAACAGTTTCCTTCTTAAAACAAAACAAGTAAAAACAACAAAGAGCTTTGACCCACATCCCACTCCAGCCACCATATGTTCCCTTCAGAAAAGAAAGTTACTCAAAGGAGTCATCCAGATTTCTCCAATTCTTCCTCTTCCATTCTCCCTTGCATTCACTCCAATCAGGGTGCCCTGAGACCTGTGCTGTCAGGATCACTGACGATCTTCATTTTTCCACATCCAATGGGCCATTCTTAGGTTCATCTTACCTAAATCACCAACCGTATTTGTTACAACTGATTGTTTGCTTTGTCTAGAAATGTTTTCTTCACTTGGCTTCAAGTGAAGCCACTTAGCATAAGCATGCTACTGGCTTCCCTCCTCCCTACATAGCTGTTCCCCTCCCATCTCCTTTCCTGGCTCCCCCTCATTGGCTGAACTCTACACGGTCTACACACAATCTCAGGACTCTGGACTCTTCCCTTCTTCCCTGTGTACACTCACTCATGCAGACTGGGTCTCACCCGGTCTCCTAGCACTAACTACAAGCTCTACCCCCAAAACTCCCATATAAAATATGTATATCTCCAGCCTCAGTCTCTCCCTTGAGCTCCAACCTATATAGTCCTGCTCATCGTCTTCCACCTGGAGATGTCTACTAGGCATCCAACCTAAGGTGTCCAACCGCCTGCACATCTGCACCTCCCATGTCTCATAAATGACAACCCTATCCTTCCAGCCACTTGGAGTTCATTTCCCTGCCTCCTTTTTCTCACTCTCTACATATACTCCATCAGGAGATCCAGACTTCTCAAATCAGCCAGACTCTGATGACTTGCTAAAACCTCCATTGTTATTATCCTGGTCCAAACTGCCATCACGTCAAATCTGGATTATTGTAGTGGCTTCCTCTCGTTCTCTCGTTCTTCCTGCCTCCATCCCTGCCCCTAACATTCATTCTCCACATAGCAGCCAAAAGGATCATTAGAACATGAAACATTTTAGGTCACTTCTCCACTCAAATTTCTCCAATGATTTTCCACCTGACTTGGAGTCAGAACCATAATTCTTACCACGAGCTGCAAAGACCCTGCATGATCTATCCTCCACTATCTCTCTCTTCCTTCCTGGTTTCAACCAACACCTGGTCTCTTTACAATTCTTTGAACATACCAGCCACAGTTCTGCCCCAGGGCCTTTGTGCTTGCACTTCCCACCTCCTAGAATGTGCTTCCCTTCCCCTGAATATTTGCACAGTTTGCTCTCACTTTCTGTTATCTCTTCTTAAATCTCACCTTATCAGAGAGATTTTTTTCTGAACACATCATGTAAAATATATCCATGCCCCTACACACATATATACCCTACCAGAAGAGGCAAGAGCTCATCGCAATTTGTCCAGCTCCCATGCCCAATTGGTGGGAAAATATAAAGTATGTTTTCTGAAGTCTCTGCAAGGGTCTCCAGTAGAATTGAATTTCAGCCGCCCACAGTAAGACCCACTCAATATCATGTCCTTTATCGGCTTTCTTCTTTTTCTTGTCTCAATTTCCCACTCCCTAATGATGCTTTCTTAGTTAACCTCCTAAATAAATGACCTCCACTTGAACCTTCCACTCAGGATCTTCTTTTAGGGGAAACTACGCTAAGTCCCACTTTCGCGTCAATTATACTTACATAACATGATGTATATTTGCCAATCTATTATCTTTGTCATCTGTCTCTTCCCGCTGGAATACAAGCCCCAAAAAGATGCACCATGCTCTCCTCTTGGCATGGCTGGTGGGTACTTAGCACATATTTGCTCAATAGAAGGGTTAATTTATTCATCTGACAATTAGTTCTTCAATGCCTATCTGGTGCTGGGCTCTCTTCCAGTTACTAGGGATACAGTGGGAACCACAATGAGTAAGGTTTCTATTCATAAGGAGCTCACATTCTGAGTGGATGGATGAATAAATGGATGGATGGATGGATGGGAAGATGGGAATGGAGGGCGAATGGGACCCACTATAGCCTTACAGCACCTAGCATTTGGAGGCTAAGAAATCATATCTACTCAAGGACATTTTGCAAATAGCCCCTCAGGACCTGTGCTTGCTTCTTCTACTCTATTACCTCTACCTCTTAGCCATGTCCCTGCCAAATGATTTTTTCCCAGAAATTCTTGTGTATTTTCTCACTTCTGGACTGCTATCCTGTGCCTGCTCACTGCCTTTGCAGACCCCACTTCACATCCTCTAATGTCTTCCCTGTCCACTCTGGTGCTGATGCCATTCTTCTTCTGGTCTGGGACTTTCAAGGCAATTCTGCCCAAACACTACATGCAAGGTAGTGATCTTTCCTCATGCACTGTTTTAAGTGCAGTGTGATTTGAGTGTGTGTTCATAGGATATTCTTCTTTCTTGCTAATGGAAAAGGAAGGCAAGGTGAGGAGTGTTCCAGTCTTTCAGATGGGACTCACATGGAATCCTAGCACTTCCTAGCTAAGTCCCCTCAGCCAGTGACTTCATCTCATGGGGACTCAGGTTACCCATTTGTTAAATATGGATGGGAATAGTTCCCCTCCCCCCAGAATGCTGGATGATTCAAATGAAATTATGAGTGTAAAGAAGAATTTTTGTTCAAATCCTGGCTCTGTCTCCCACTCATTGTGTGACCTTGGGTAAATGTCTTCACCTGTCTGTCCTTTTGTTTGTATAGCAATAAAATGGAGATAACTGTGAGTGCTTTATAAGGTTGTTTGAGAATTACAGAAAACCATGCATAAAAAATGCTTGGCCCAGAATCTGGTGCACAGAAAATGCTTAATAAATTCTTACCATTATTATCTTTCTAAAGCCTTTGAGCTCAAAAGCCATAGTGAAATAACAGCCACCACCAAGCATGCTGGGCAAATCTCTAGAACATCAAGCTGCTCCAGTAAAATGCGACGTCATCGGTGATAAAATCTAGCCTAGAGATGCTGCAGTTCTGGAGTTCAGAATCTTCTGTTCATCCCTGGGCATTTTGCTTCTCAACAAGCACTTGAGAAGCAAGCCAAGCTTCTTCAATTCTGGGGAAGGCAACTGCTGGAAAGCCTGGGGTAAAATATGAAAGCCTTCCTCTTCACGCTTATCCTGCTAGCAATCTTAAAGAGGGCAACACACCACCCTTTTATCTTCATCTGCAGATGAATGTAAAACACGCTGCTTGGGGGATGATGAATGGGGGAGCCTGCTGAACAGATCTGTTCCCCTCCAGAAGGTTGAGGCTCTTTTTCTGAAGGCAAATACATCATCCAAAGGCCTGCAGCAAAGGGTAGATTCTAGCCAGGAGCGGAGAAAGAATGATGTTGGTCCTTTTCAATAATTAGTTTCATTTAGTCTTTAGAAAATTTTATTGGGAAATATATCATACCTTAAAAAGTAGTGAAAAATCTATATATACAGTTAAGGAATAATAGTAACATAAATATCTATGCACCCACTATTTGGCTTATGAAACAGAACATTATTAATAATTTAGAAGCTTCTAAAACACAGCACTACACTGAATTTGTTTTAATCATTCCCTTGTTTTTTCATATAGTTTAACCATCTTGTATATGTTCCTAAATCTTGATAGTAATGACAGTAGTAGTAACAACAACTAGTCAAAAATAATAATAAGGGCTAACATTTACATAGTGTTTGTTCTGTGCCGGGTACGCTTCTAAGTATTTTACATATATTGATTCATTTAATCCTCACAACAACCCTTGGAGGTAGGAACCATTGCTATCTTCGACATTCTATAAATGAAGAAACTGAGGCACAGAGAGGTTACATAACTCATTAGAGTCACTGATCTAGAAAAAGGGAATACTCAGTCATGAACCCACGTTTGGCCCCAGAGTCCATAACGACTATGCTCTCCTGTCTGTCAATATAGTATTAGTTTTGATTGTTCTTGAACTTTATATACATGGACTCATATACTATGGATTTTTATGGGATTTATCTCTTTGAATGAATATTAAGTTTCTGAGATTCATTCCCATTAATGTGTGTAGCTGTAGTTTATTCACTTTTACAGCTGCATAATATTCCATTATATCCATTCTCCTCTAATGTGTGTTGCTGTGGTTTATTCATTTTTTACAGCTGCATAATATTCCATTATATCCATTCTTCTATTGTTAGAAACATGGGTTGATTCCAGTTTCTCATTTGCTCTCTGCAGATATCCCGCCAAGTAGAATATGATCCTCTTGGTTTTATGCACCAGGAAACTGAGGTTCAGAGATGGGAAGAGGCTTTCCCAGGTCACAGCTGTCATATGCAGAGAAAGACGTTCAACTTGGAACTACCAGCTTTCAAGCTCTAGATCTTTCTGTTGTTCTGTGCTGAGATCTCAACTGCTAAGCACAGCCTTTTAAATCTGAAACTGTGGTGCTATTTTTAGTCTTTTTCATAAAGAAAAGTCTCTAAAGTCTCCCTTCTTTTCCTTCAAATGGGAGGAGCCACATTTGTCCTTTCATACAAACAAATGTATATATGTTTGTAAACATACATACATGTGAATGACAATCCCTGAGTTAAGTTTCCTGGATAGAGAGATAAATAAGGTCTGCCTGGCCTTAAAATTTCTCTGGGTGTAGGGAAAAAAGACAGACATTCCTAAGACTAGTTAAAGCGTTCCTTAGGTCCTATAGGAGAGAGAACTACAAAGGAGACTAGAAGCACAAGGCAGTAAGTGAAAAATCAAAGAAGACTTCCTGAGGCTGAATAGGAGTTATACTGTTAGACAAGGGAGGGCATTCCTGATGAGGAAATGACATCAAGACCTTGCAGTAGGAAAGTCATTGCATGTTCAAAGAGTAGGGAGAAATTTGGGGTGTCTTGAGTGTGAACTGAGGGAGAGAAGGAAGCATCTAAAGAGAAAAGCACTATGTTGAGTAGTTTTGGATGCCAGGCTAAGGTGATTGAACAGGCTAAGGTGTCTGATCATGGTCCTATGAGGATGATTGTCATTGAGGGTTTCAAGTTGTGAAGGTGACAGGATAGGGTGACTGTTTCAGAACAATCTCATGTCTGACATGGAGATTAGTCTTGGGAAATAGTCTTGGAGCTCCCCTTTGGAGAGAATGAAAGTCTAGGATCCCATTCTGGGCAGTGCTGAGGCTCCAGAAGGGAATTCAAAATCTGTGTTTATGATCTTTTATTTTTCTCATGATAATAACTATACACAATGTGTATGGGATGTACTCCATTAACTGGGTGAGTCTAGGAAAATGAATTAATCTCTTAATCTCTCTGTGTTGTGGGTACCTTATCTATAAAATGAGCATAATAATACCTCCTAATAATATAAAGAAATTTTATGACAACTAAGTGAATTCATACTTGTGAAGCCATTAGAACTTTGCCAGGCACACAACCCTTAATATTATTGGAAGTTGTACGCTATCATCGTCGTCATCATCATCATCATCATCATCACATTTTTAGGGCACAAAAACAGGCTTTGAAATATATTAAATGATATTACATCTTTTGACTAGCCCTGTGGAGTGGGTAGCACATTTTCCTCCATAGACAGAACAGAGTTCTGACAGGTTGAGAGATTTGTCCAGTGTCACCGGAATCAATAATAGGCTTGCAATCTCAACTCGTATCTTCTTCTGTGTTTTCAGCCATGAACGCTTACACTCCCTCTCAGGCCGGGACATTGTTCTATGCCCTACCTGGAATGTGAAAGGCCTCGGAAATTATCAACAATTTGAACTCTGCCATATCTTGGTCAGTACCTTGGACAGTGACGGGCATTCTTAAAGAGTTAAGCACTTAAGTCACAGAGCAGCATTCCCCCAGTGTTCATTCTAGCATAACCACTATCAGCCTTACCACAAATTAAATAGCATCTTCGGGGGGAGTCTGAATGCCTCCTTACTTACTTTATAATTCCGCAAGACATCCCCTAGCCTACACTCTTCTTGTTTATCTTCAAGGCTAATTCTTTGCTCTGTTCACAATGGGAAGTATGTGCCCAGGTCCTGAGCAGTTAATTAAGGTCAAAACTCATTTTCTCGATAAATAGCGGTAAGATTAAGGCTGCAGAGTATAAGGTATCCTTCATTATTCAGGAAACAGGCATATGCTTGAGGGAGGATGGGACTGGGCGGAAGATACGAAGGAAAGGGTGAAAATTACAAAATATGTTGGCAAACTCATGGGTTAGACCATTAAGATTACAAATCCAAAAATTCCATCTGTTGGATTTCAGGGCCAAAACATGAAGACCAAGAAGAATGAATCCCTTAAAATAAGCCCAAACAAGCCCTTGTTCTAAATCTCTTAGACTAAGATCAAAGGACCCCAACAAGGTCTTCCAATGACTTAACTGAACCTCTGCTGAATCCAGAATTTTCTTCTTTGATGTCCTTCTCAGTAGAACTAAGGAGGATTCACAGATGAACAATATAAATGGAGCAGTCTCTCTCTCTAGCAGCTCTTATTAATGTTCAGCATTTGGACTAGTTCTGGCCACCAGAAGGCTGTTTGGATGTTCCTGGTGGTCTGGTGGAGAAAGAACCCAAGCTGGAAGCTGGAGACTTGGGCATGACACCAGTTTTGTCTGTTACCTGAGCCAGTCCTCTATCTTTTCTGGGCTTCAGCATCTGTATCTGTCAAATGCAGATAATACCTACCTTGGCTTCTTTGGTGGAGTGTGCATGCAAGCTTGTGTCCATGTGTAATCATAGATTGAATGACATAAGCATTTTGAAAAAGTAAACACAAAGGTGTATAGTTCCTTTGTTTAGCTCTGATCACAGATAGTTTAGTAATTATCTGTTTATATGTATTTCTTTCCCAAATGATAGTGTGCTTCTTGAAGATGGGGTCGGTATCTCATTCATCCTTGACTTTTTAGCACCCAACACAGTCTCATGTACAGTGTGGTCCTCGCTAAATATTTGTGGAACAAGGGGCAGGATAACCAAATAGTGTAGAACATAAGCTTTGCATTAGAAAAACAGGGTTGTGTCTTGACTCTGTCACATCTCAGCAATGTGACCTTGGACAAATATTGTAACCTCTGCCATCCCCAGTTTCCCCATCTGTAAAAGGATGATGGCACCTCAATGGGCCATTGGGAATAGTAAACGAGGACATGAATATAACATTTAGGAGAGTTCTTGGTATCTAGTCAGTGGTCAAGAAACCTTAGCTAACATATTTATCTTTTGTATTCTAATTCTTGTGTTGTGAGCCATGAAGGGTGTCATGAAGCAGCTTAACCACTAAGTGAGCACTCAGTCATTTTTTGTGTGATTATCCCAAATCTATTGCAATCTAACTGATTCATCTACCAGTGGATATACAGAAATAGCCAGGAGAGTCTCCAGGTGCTGTAGAAAGGTGGGCAAATTACAGTTGGCTCTGTTGTTGTTCTGCTTAGCAATCCCATACTAATTGCTTTCTATCTCCCAGCCTTGGTTTCCCTAGGTAAAGAAGTAGCAAGAACTGATTTGTAAGCTCATCCTGCTGTTTTTAAGCACCATGAATATCTCTGTGCTAAAAAAGAGGTCATCCTTTCAGAAACCCCTGCAGCTGCTCCCAGGGAGGAGTGGAACATAATGGAACAAGGGATGCTAGCTTTGAACAGAGCCAGGATGATCCCATGGGCATCGATGTTGGTGATCCAGTCCAAACCCAGGATGCCTGAAAGACACAGTTCAAAGGTGAAACCAGAGACACGCACTCCGCATTTCATTTGAGGACATCTAAGTGGGAGGGCTCTCCTGAATCACACCCTCATCACCCCAGGGAGTCATTTTACCTGGGTAACACATTTCCCTGAACTGAGTACTCGCTATGGAAGGAAGTCATCAGTGGCTGTGATTCAACAAAAAGACCATTGCTGCTATACTGAAAAGAAACTAGAATCCATTTTCTTTCAAGAAATGGGATGCTTGCTTAGGGAATTGAGAAAAAAAAAAAAAAGCAAAGTAGGCTCTTCTTTACCTCTTTCACAAATTAGACAGAGCATGCAAGTCTTGAGGCATCAGCAGTACTGGAAACTGGGGTCTCTTTGTATAGCTTCAGCAGGAACTGAGGATATACCAGACAACACTTGAGAGGTTTGGCTCCATTGTGCCTTTGCCGTGAACCAGCTATGTGACTTTGCGCACGCCCTTTCCTTTTCCTGAGGTTGAGACTCAGTTGTCTGCTCTGACACTGGCTTTTTCCGTCCTAACACAAAAGTAAGTAATAAGAATTGTCCAGGATGGGCCAAATACCCCTACTGTGAGTCCAGTACTGGTCTGGGTGCTGGAGATGCAATGTAGTTCCTACGTGCCTAGAGCTGATAAGTGAGGAAGCAGAGATATAGAAAAGTAAGTGAGAATACTATTGGCAGCAGAGTTGGAAGGTACAGATGCCTTGCAGGAGATGTGGGAAGGGCTGTGTGTATGTGTGTGCATGTGTGAATGCATGTATGTGTAAGTGCATGTGTATATGCGTATGTGTTCATGTATGTGCTTGCATGTGCATGTATGTATATTTTAAGAGGAGTCAGAGAAGCTTTCCCAGAGGCTGGGTGTCTAAACTAAACCATAAAGAAATAGAATTTAAATTATCTTTTTGTGAGCACTTACTATGTGATGGATAAAGAATTATCTTATTTAACTCTTTAAAACATTTTTTGAGGCAGGTAGTATTACCATTATTCTCATCTTAGAGATGAGGAAACTGAGGCCCAGACAGGTTAAGTCATTTGCCCAAGGCTGCAGAACTAAGAAGGGGCAGAGCTGGAGTTTGAACGCAGACTCATAGGCTTCAGAGCCCATGCACTAATCAGCCACCACACTGTCTCTTGGTATGGAGGCTGGTCAGACAAATAGAATGGCGAGAGGGAGCTCTAGATGAAGAGAACAGTTCATGCAAAGGTCTGCGCATGAGCTACAGGGTGGTGAGTCTGAGGAGCTGGATGCTGTGCATATTGCCTGGAAGGTAGTGTGTGGGGTGGGTGGAGAGGGTGAAGGAAGCAGTTGGTGGAACCAGATGAGGCCAAATAGAAAGGTAAAATTTATGTTCATGCCTGCAATCCTAGCACTTTGGGAAGACAAAGTGGATGGATCGTTTGAGCCCAAGAGTTTGAGACCAGTCTGGGTAATATGGTGCGATGCTGTCTCTACAAAGAATATAAAAAGTTAGCTGGGCATGGTGACGCATGCCTGTAGTCCCAGTTACTCAGGAAGCTGAGGTGGGAGGATCACTTGAGCCTGGGGAGGTCGAGGCGGCAGGGAGCCGAGATTGTACCACTGCGTTCTAGCCTGGGTAACAGAGTGAGACCCCATCTCAAAGAAAAATCAAAGGGAAAATTTATACTAGGAAATACTAAACCAGAACTTTGTCCTAGGGCAACAAGGAGTTGCTAAAGAGTTTTCAGCACTGGGGAGCTATAATCAGACTTCTTGTTTCAAACAGTCATTCTGGCTGCCCTCTTGAGAGTGGAATTTCCCTGCCTAGTGCTGATGGCATGAGACTTTTTCAGGAGACGAAGTGAATTGTCACCCCAGAGGAGAGCAGTCCTCAACTACCTTCATCCCTCCCACACTCAGTGTCATCTTCTCTCCATATATGACCCAACAAGCTTCTGTGTCATCATGGTGACAACATCTCACAACGGGTCACACCTGTCACACAGGGGCCCATGAGGGTTTAGTAGGAAAAGAGCCATTGGCTACTTCCTGTTCATTCCTAGTCAAGGTCTGGGGGAGATATCCATTGAGAAAGAATGGGTGATAGTTTAGAGAAAGAATCAAAGGCAATGAGTGGCTACTCAATGAAAGCAAGTTTGACATTTAGTTCTGTATGCAAATTGTGCTCCCTGCCAGATTGATTGGTGATAACTACTTTGGAGCTTTAGTTTTCTCATCTGTAAAATGAACTGGTTAAAGAAAGGCAATATTGGCTGGGCACGGTGGCTCAAGCCTGTAATGCCAGCACTTTGGGAGGCCGAGACGGGCAGATCACGAGGTCAGGAGATCGAGACCATCCTGGCTAACACAGTGAAACCCTGTCTCTACTAAAAAAACAAAAAAACCCAAAAAATTAGCTTGGCGAGGTGGCGGGTGCCTGTAGTCCCAGCTACTTGGGAGACTGAGGCAGGAGAATGGCATAAACCCGGGAGGCGGAGCTTGCAGTGAGCTGAGATCTGGCCACTGCACTCCAGCCTGGGCAACAGAGTGAGAATCCGTCTCAACAAAAAAAAAAAAAAAAAAAAAAAAAAAAGAAAGGCAATATTTTCCAAAGCATATTGCAACTTACTGACTTACAAGATGCTCGGGGGAAAATAATATTATGACAAAATAAATTTAGGAAAGGCTGCTTACTATGGCCCCCTTTAGGTGCTTCTTATGATACTTTGGCACATTAAAGGCTCTGACAAGTTCTGTAGAGAAGACATTTTTGCTTAATCTACAGGCTTTACACTTGACAATGGACTCCGATGTGACATCTCTGAGCATCACATCAAATCAGCGACCTACAGCATCCACACTGGGGAAATTTGAAATGGAGGATGCATAATGGCTTTCCTTGCTCTAGGAGTTGCTAATTTGAGACAAAGAGCTCCTGGATGACAGGAATGATACCTCACACAGTGGTGCTGATAAAATATTGCATGAAAGGAAGAAGTTCATGATTGCTTCGTGCCTGTGGATAATCTAAAAAGAATCCCTAATCTTTCTATTTTACCAGGTGCTGTATGATGTACCTGGTAATTCCTAGAACCATTTATCGATCACATACTATGTGCCAGATTTTGAGGATGCAGATATAAACAAACTAATTCTCTATCCACCAGCAGTTCCCCACCTCTAGGGGACCTGGCGCTAAACAGCAAGTGCCATAATAGAGACCTATGCAGAGAATGGTGGACATTGGGCATCTTTTGTTTGCCATTTTACCCTTTTCCACCCTGCTCTGGCCTCCAGACCCTGATCCATATGGACCATGTCAGCAGACTTCCTTGTCTTTTTGCTGCCTGTTGTTTTCAGCCAATGAAAGGCACCAACAAGCTACTGGAGAGTCAGAGAGAAGTAAGGTTGAGAGTTTATTCTCTTGGCTCCCTCCTTGACAGGTCACTACGGTGTGGGTGTGTCCCTTTTTCAAGGCTCCTGCCAGGGAATCTTGTCTAAAGTTCTAGCCTCTGTAAATGGTATAATTGTTCTTCCTCCCTCTGCAGCTTAAAGACTAGAAGTAGTAACAGCTTTCCAGTGTTGCTTGTCCCAGGTGCTGTACTATGCCTTGTCAGTTTCCTTTAACCCTGCCCATTGTAATGCACACTCCATTGTAAACAACCTCTTAATCAAAGTCTCTTTGTGGTGTCTAGTTTGAGTATGGCATTTGTTCTCAACTGGGACCCTGACTAATGCATGATGTGAACACAGAGAGTGGTGTGGTGGATACACAGAGGTGGGGCAGGAAGCTAAACCTCAGGAGAGGAGGGGGATGACTAAGTAAAAGTTTCATGGAGGAATAAACATGTGAGCTGGGTTTTGAAGGCCAACTAGGAGCTTTCCGGAAGATTTCATATTGATGAAAGATGCACCTGAACAAAGATATAGGGGTAATCAAAGGTAAAATCCATGCTAGGAAATAATAAATCAGAACTTTGTCCTAGGGCAAGGAGGAGTTGCTAAAAGGGTAAACTTTACAGGGGTAAACTTTAAGAATAGCATAAAGTTAAATGATGCTGCCTCTTCCAAAATCATTCTCCCATGTCTCTGAAACTGACCATCTTGGAGGATGTGAAGGTAACTTCTGGTCACAAATTCTTCAGGATTCAATGACCAACATGCTGCAAAAAAGCCCTGGCAGCTCTGAGATTGCAAACAAATAGCCTATAGGCAAGATTGGAAATGCAAAGAGTTATATTGGACCCATAAAGATCTTTGAGAAGAAAACTCAAGGCAACACTTACAAATTGAGATAGTGTACTTCAAAACTCTGGCTTCTTAAAAATGAAGACAGAAAGAGATGGTCTGGCAACACCATGATTGCATTCACACTTGGCAGCAATCAGTTGGAGCTGGGACGCTCTCTCCAAAGCTAGCATAGGTCCTGTAGTTTTCCACAGTCCCCACCACTCCCTATTGACCTGGTCTTTGTGCTGTTGTCTGCAAAGCTCTATAAAAATTATCCACTGAACTCTATAATGATTTAGATTGATAACCCTGGATATAGAAGATACAGCCCCATCTATAAATTCTGTACTGTTCCTCTTTCCTCTGCCCGTGCCTTAAACAAAGAATTTTTCAACACTCTGACATGTCTTTCTCTGGATCAGTGTCTGGGAAAGGCTGGAGCATGTTTTTGCCTCACCACCTTTGTGCAACTTACACACAGTCTTTTTCTTAAGTGGGCAGAGAGTGGGTTTGATCTGCCTCTCATGATCAGAGCTGGCAGGATTTTAAAAGCCTGCACCAGAAAAACGCTTGTTCTTTGATATACGATGCCAGCCCCAGAAGGACTCTGGGAGCGTCAAAATCATCCCCCTCATTTTACAGATGGGGAAACAGATGGTGATAATGGTAGGACTCACACAGGCACACATAGTGAATAAGGGGTGAAGTGGGAAAGAGAAGGGAACCAACATTTGGTGGCTCACTACTAGATGCTTCATAGGGGAGGGTTGTGTTCTTTTCATAATCAATTAGATAGTTCTTAATTCCTTTTTACAAATGACGTGATGAATTCTTGGAGAAAATAAGTAAGATATCAGAGGTCACATGGCCAAAATATTGTAATAATTTTGAACTTAGGGGCCCCAGAGTCAAATAATGGGCATAGGTGCCAGTATCAGCTCTGCTACTGACAAAAAAGAAGTCACTGACTCATTCCACTGACTCTTCCTAAAAGAACACTCTAGATTTCTAAGCTCACAGAGTGAAGTTGTCCTGGACACTAGAAGGTTATCATGACAGGAACAGTCTCTCCTTTCTATAATGGAAGCTACTGTAGTGTGACATTGAAACGGGACAGCCTAGGTTCATAACCCATTCTTCCATTTGCCATCTATGCATCCTTGACTAAACCACTTCACCTCTCTGAGCCTTAGTGTTCTAATCTGTAAAATGAGAACAGGATGTCTCTCAATGGAGTGGGGGTGGTTAAGAAGATCAAGGCAGTAATATTGTAAAGTGCCTTGCAAATCATAGACTGCTTTAAATATTTGGTCCTGCTTGGGTCGGGGGTGGTGGTTCTGAAGACCATCCACTGATTCACTAGAAGCACTCACAGGACTTAGCATGCAATTGTATTCATGGCTAAGGCAACACTACAAGGATTCACAATCAACTCAGTAAAGGAAAAGACACAGATAAGGGTCTGGAAGCCATGTGCAGGCTTCCTATGTTCTCTCCCTCCCATGGAAGATCACACCGAACACTCCCTCCAGTAGCAAAAATGCAGCAATTCATTTGTAATATTTATAATGCCCAGCATAGCCCATTTGAGATTCAGAGTTTAGGGTGGTTTTCAGGGGTTGCTCATATAGATTTTTCTGTCTAGCAACAACCAAAACTCCAGACTCCCAGAAAGAAAGCAGGTGTTCACCATAAATTACATTGTTTCTATAAACAGTCAAGGCACAGAGAATCAACCTTATCAGTTAGGGAATGGAGGAGACATTTTAAAAGCCAAGTTCCCAGATGCCAGCTAAGGAGCAACTTGCAAACAGGCCTTTATAAAGATTACATCCTCAGGCTTGCTGTTTTAATTCTTTTCTGCAAAGACTCCCTTTCAGAACACTTTTGCTCATTCTACAAATCTTTTTGAAGCTTCAGTGCAGTTTCTGGGACCACAAGGCTATATGTAGAGAACAGAAAGTTCTGAACTCAAGGAATGGGCAATCTGGAAGAACAAAGAAAAAAGCAAAAGCAGTGACAATATAACGCTGTGCAGGACAGGAAACCTGTTTTTTTTTCTACCTGTGCCCTCTCCCTGTTTCTGGGATAACAGTATCCGCTTCTTCTCTTTGGAGAACTGTACCATGATTCACCCAAGAAATTCTCTGCTAAGACTGCCAGTTGCAGATGGCCATAGACACTTGCATATAAGCCAAGCCTGGCCAATGACATTCTGTTGACCACCAAGGGACAGAAAGTAGTTGAGACTGTGTCACCCATGGCAATGTCTTAGAGAGACCATTCGCCAACTCCTGTTTTTATGGTCCCTAAAGCTTGACTGGTCCATGCCCTTTCAGAAGCCTGGTGGCTTCTTCCAATAACTCCTTGTTCTGACTGAAATGAGCTAAGGTTGTTTTTTGACATTTGGACCCTAGCTGGAACCTGCAGGAGAAATGTCTTGGCTGGAGAAGAAGAGTAATGTGGGATATGCATCAGGGACAACTATATCCTAACAAAATGTAAAATGGGAAGAGATGGCACTGAAGTTGCAATCGCTAAGAAAGACAGGGAGCATATTCTAGGCGCAGAGAGTATCATACCCAAAGGCCCAAGAGTGTGAGGGTGCAGAGTGAGTCTAAGCAACTGAGAAATTCAGCATCTTAAGTGCTTCCTGGAAGCAGTTGGGGTAGACAGTTTTGAAGATGATATGGGATAAGCCAAACCACTGAAACTTGCATGCCACTTGAGGGAGTTTGGATTTTATTTTGCAAGCAAGCATGGAAAGATGCATATTTTGGATAGATTATGCTGACTACAGGGTGGAAGCCTCATGAATGGACATCTGGAGAAAGCCATTATCAAGATCACGTTCTTTATCAGAGAACTTTTATGCTCATATCTGCATTCCATCTTCATCACATTCCAGATTGAGAGAGGGCAAAATCTATCTCCATTTTTACATATGGGAAAGTAAAGAACCACCTAGAGAGAGACTAGAGCTACACCATGATGAAACGAGGTCTCCACACCATGACTCTTGAGCTGGAGGGTTTGCCATTGCCATGAGTAAACCAGGGTCTCTCCCTGTGTACCCAGAGGCAAGCCAATGGGTGTAAAACTCAGAAGATTCATGGGCCAAGCAAGTAACAATAAATGAGTAAATTAGGTCCATGTGAGCCAGTAGGGGTGGAGATGGGAATGAACTGATAGTAAGAAGGGGGAAGTGTGACTAGATATCAAGGGAAGGTAGAAGTCTGAATTTTGTGTGAAATGTTCTTATTTTTGAAGCACTGTGCTAGTCAAACTAAAGCATTCCCACCTGCAGGCCACAGGTCTTCAGCCCCTACATTAAATTTCCACCAAGCCCCAGCTAGGGTTGCCAGATTCAGCAAATAAAAACAAGATGCCCAGGTAAATTTGAATTTCAAGCAAGCAATGAATAATGTTTTAGTGTAAGCATCTTAGTCTGTTTGTGTTGCCATAAAGCAATACCTAAGGCTGGGTAATTTATAAAGGAAAGAGATTTATTTGGCTCCTGGCTCTGCAGGCTGCACAAGAAGCATGGCACTGGCATCTGCCTCTGGTAAGGGCCTCAAGCTGCTTCCACTCATGGCAGAAGATAAAGGGGATCCTGCTTGAACAGCAATCCCACGGTGAGAGAGGAGGTAAAAGAAAGAGAGTGGGGGATGTGTTAGGCTCTTTTCAACAACCAGCTCTTGCAGGAACTAATAAGAGTGAGAGCTCGCACTTACACACCCCACTCCTCCAGAGGTTGTTAATCTGTTGGAGAGATCAGCCCCTGTGACCTAAACACCTCCAACACTGGGGATCAGATTTCAACATGAGGTTTGGAGGGGTCAAAGATCCAAACCATAGCATGAAGTATGTCCCAAATATGGCATGGGGTATACTTGTGCTAAAAAAAAATTTTTTTTTTGACTTTTTAAATCTAAAATTCAAATTTAACAGGTGTTAGGATTAAGGTTAAGGTTAGCGACTCTATCCACACCAACCTGCTTGCCTTACCCAACACAGAAGAAAGAAGCTGGCTTCGTGTCCACCTCCAGGCTCATCTGGGGCCTGTGCTAATTCTGCACCTTCATCAATAACTCTTGCTGCTCAGCCCACAATTCCCCTTGAGACCTATCCTGTCACCTTCTCCTCCTGCCGTTGATGGATGGGGACCACAGAGGCTTATTGGAGATATCTGGAAGAGCCCCATGCAACTGGGGCTTGCAACATGCACAGCACAATGCCTATGCCATCCAAAATTGACAGCAATTCTATATTGGGCTGAACATTGAATATCTTCTGCCGTGTGATCCTTATAAGAGGCGAGGAAATCCTCCCGACCCTCACAAAGCCAAGAGCTCTGGTCATCTGGTGCTGATTAGAGACTCCGGAACAGCTCGGTGTGATCCGGCTCCCGCCGTTCGCAGATAAGACGATAACGTGTCGTGCTTACTTGGATGCATTACTTGGGAGTATCCAAACAGCCAAATGCAAAGTTTTCTTCCGCTGCCCACCAAGTATACAAGCCCCTGGTTGCAAAGAATCTTTGTAAATGGCTGGGTAATGGGAGGTGTCCTGATTCTCATTCTTTCTTCTAAATGTCCTTCCTGTTTGTCTTTGAATGTCCGGCTGATGAATGGCCCCACTGTCAGGCAGAGACGAGGTGATAGGAGTGGAGTCGGTCCTGTGACTCAGCTCATTTCCTGTGCCAGGCCCAGTGGCTCCAATACCCACTTATCCGTCTTTCCCATGCCTCAAGGGAGAAACTCAAATGTTCCCGTGCACCCAGGACAAAAATGGCCAAGACTTACCAAACTTCTCTGACATTGGGCATCTGTTTGCCTCCTCTCCCCAATCTGCTTCTCTGACCATTCGAGTCTGCTATGGCTCAACCCTTTGTTTCTCCCCAAAACTGATTCAACTACTCCTAATGGGCCTTCCCGACACCACCCTCTTCTGCCTTCAATCCAGGCTCAGATGAGCCTGGAGTGGGGAGAATTTGGGGTCAGAAAGAGCCAGTTTGGAATCTTGGCCATTCCCTTGGAATGCTGTGTCACTCTAGACAAGTCACTTCACTTTTCTGAGGCTCATTCTCTTTATTTGTGACCCAAGGACACTCATTCCAAGCTCACAATGTTTTAGGAACAATTACATTTTGTACGTGATATCGGTGGTGGGTAAGAGAGGAGGAAACAGTTAAGGTTGCAGAGAATGTTAGCTTTTTGAATATTCCCTATGTTCCAAACACTGCATCAATTTAGAAGTTAATCACTTTGTATAGATTACGAGCTATTTAATCCACATCTCCTTCCCCGTGCAATAGCCATAGTTTTGGGTCTCTGTGTTACATAAGAGGAAACGAGCTCACCAGGTTTTTATTGAGCACCTGTTATGTGTTAGGCTCTATACCAGGATCTGACAATGCAATAAATAAAACGGGCACACTGCTCTTGATGGTTATATTTGACTGGAGGAGACAGATATTAATACAATAAAGAGATGCAGAAAAAGAAAATTACACATGCATGAGTGCCATGAGCAAACTGTAGAGGGGGCATCGCTCCGATTTAACTCAAACTCCTGATTGGGTCCAAGATGTTGATGGCGTGCTTCCCCCAGGAAATGACATTTGAGCTGAGAGTTGAAGGCTGCTGCCTTCGTTTGATTTCTCCAGAATCTGACCCTGAAGCAAAGATTTGAATAAAAGTAGCTGATTCAGGAGATGATCCAGGGAAGCACTTGTAGAGGAGTGAAGAGGTGAGACAGGGATAGGAAAGAATCAATAGAAGATGCATTATCCAGCCAGGAGCCACTCCAGGGAACTAGAGTTCCCATCTGGAAAGTCTGGGAGGCTCCGGGAGAGCATACTCCAGCCTCAAACTCCTGTCACTTAAGGGATGAGAGGGTCAAGGTCGTTCTCTCCTAATTCTCATCGGCCACTGGTTGAGGGATGCTCCCAGAGAGCATTAATTCTGGTGTGCTTTGTGCAAGGGCAGTCAGGGTTTAAGTGCCCAGGAGAAACATTCCAAGGGTGCTAGACAGGGCTGCTGGAAGTTGATAGTTGGGTGGGCATGCACAGAAATGGTAAGTGCAAGGGGCTGTGGCAGGGCACCAGCAGTGTGCACTGGAGATGTGTAAGTATCAACTGCACACGGATTTGGAGAGATGGGGAAGTCTTCCAAGTAGAAGACACTGCTTTTGCATGGACCCTAGGTGGGAAGAAGGAACTTGTCCCCCATCTCATTTATAATAAGCAACTTGTCCCCGATCCTGTTTATAATAAGCAGTAGACCCAGGTTCAAACTGGGGCCCAATTGACTCCAGAGCCTTAATTTCTAAGACTTCCTGTCTCTATTCCAGCAGAGTCCAGCAGGATCCAGAGACAGAAACTGTCAGATCACCCGCACGCCGGCTTCCCGAACCACGATTTAATTACAGCACCAGTGCCAGGGGCTTTGAAAGTCCCAGACTAGGTGTTTAAAACACAGGAAGTAAGAAGGATTTTGCTGTGACTCGCTTCCCCTTCAAGGACTGCTCCTGGGGACACATCAAATCCCCAGCCTCCTTTCATCCTCCTTTTGCTTTTCTAGCTCTTTAGCCGTGGACTGTTTTTTTCTCTTCCAGATAATTATTTACACAGAAGGAGAATAATTAGCAGCCCAGGAAACGCCGCTTTGTTCTCAGCTCTCTGCCCCTGCCTGCCTCTCTTGTCTGAAGTGGGCGCCTCTGCTGGGAAGAGAGACATCAAAGTCCGCGGAGGAGGCTTTACGCAGAGAGGGATTTTCTTTGTCTGGCTGAAAAGCAAAGAAGGACAATCTCGGCTTGTTTGTGTCTCTACCCCCCGACTGCCGCTGTGTCTCAGGCCTGAGGACCTGCCAGTGGCCCTGCAGAGGTTAGAATAACAGATTGCTTTCCTGGGTGGCTGTTTCCCTCTTGGGCTCAATCTCTCTCCCTTGACCCTCTTGCCTTTTGGTCTCCTGTGCGTGAAGGGTGTGTTCTGCCATCTCAGAAAATATCAGAGGTGAAAGAGCATGGCCTCAAAAACACAAACTCAAATGCTTTTGCAGTCAGCAGGTGGTGGGCTGAGTGAGGCAGGCAAGCATAAAATAAGGGAAAGAGGGAGGTGGGGTCTCGGGTGGCTCAGAGAGTACATGCCCCTTCTAAAACCTGTTTGTCATTGCCATGTGGTAATGGGGGCCCAATGTTGCTGACCTCCCAATTTTCCTAAAGAAGTTGGACACCTGAATTTTTTTCTTTTTTTTTTTTTTATTATACTTTAAGTTGTAGGGTACATGTGTACAACGTGCAGGTTTGTTACATATGTATACATGTGCCATGTTGGTGTGCTGCACTCATCAACTCGTCAGCACCCATCAACTCGTCATTTACATCAGGTATAACTCCCAATGCAATCCCTCCCCCCTTCCCCCTCCCCACAATAGGCCCCGGTGTGTGATGTTCCCCTTCCTGTGTCCAAGTGATCTCATTGTTCAATTCCCACCTATGAGTGAGAACATGCGGTGTTTGGTTTTCTGTTCTTGCGATAGTTTGCTGAGAATGATGGTTTCCAGCTGCATCCATGTCCCTACAAAGGACACAAACTCATCCTTTTTTATGGCTGCATAGTATTCCATGGTGTATATGTGCCACATTTTCTTAATCCAGTCTGTCACTGATGGACATTTGGGATGATTCCAAGTCATTGCTATTGTGAATAGTGCCACAATAAACATACATGTGCATGTGTCTTTATAGCAGCATGGACATCTGAATTTTCTTATGACATTTTATGTATTGTAAAATACTGTGAGGGCGAAATGAAACACCAAAAGGAGGTCTGGATCCATCCCCTGACCACCAATTTGCAATGACTGATCGGTTCCAATTCTATCTTCTTACAAATAAGGGAAACAGGATTAGTAACTTAGCCAAAACCACATGTAGGTGATGAGGTCGGACTGGAACCCTAGCCTTCTAGTATGTTATGGCTGTTCTCATCACTTCACAATCAGCATTATGTTATGCAAGGCACACAAATAGTTATCAACTAAATAATTAATAACAATGTTTACTTTATATTGTCACTATTATGTTTTAGCACAATGCTAGGTGCTATGTAGCCTCAGTATATTCATCAGTACGCTTTTGGTTGCAAAGGACAGAAACTCAACTCAAAACAGTTTAAGCAAACAAAGGATAGATTAGCTGCCATATGCAAAGGTGCATGAGCTTTGGGTCACACTCATCATCAGTTTGCTTTGCTATATCACATTCTCTCTTTTTTTTTTTTTTCTTTTTGAGATTGAGTCTTGTTCTGTCGCCTAGGCTGGAGTGCAGTGGCACAATCTCAGCTCACTGCAACCCGCACCTCCCAGGTTCAAGTGATTCTCTTGCCTCAGCCTCCTGAGTAGCTGGGATTACAGGCACCTGCCACCATGCCCAGCTAATTTTTGTATTTTTAGTAGAGATGGGATTTCACCAGGTTGGCAAGGCTGGTTTCAAACTCCTGACCTCAGGTTATCCAACCACCTCAGCCTCCCAAAGTGCTGGGATTACAGGTGTGAGCCACCATGCCCGGCAACCCACATTCTCTTTTTATCACTTACACTTTGCAGAAGTTGAGATGCGAGATAGTTGAATTGGCCACAAAAAGCTCTGAGTTTGCTCCCTCCCATCTGAAAACCCTAGCGGGCAAAAGTCCCAAGAGTTGTAAAGAGTTCCCTGTCCCAAGAGTTCAGCAAAAGTCTCAGGGCTGACCCTCACTGCACCAACTTAAGTCATTGCTCATGCCTAAACCAATCTCTGTGGCTAGGAGGACAGACTGCACCCAAATTCCACAGGTTGAGATTGGAGAGGAGGTGGTTCCCCAAAGGAAAATCAGGGTGCTGTATGGAAAATGAAGACATGACAGACATAAGCCACAGATGTCCATTATAACAGTGTTAATTTCCATAGCAGTTTTGTAAGATAGTTATTGTCCCTGGATCCATGTGACTCACAGGCCCTTTCTACCATGGAGTGAGATACGGGAATAACAACATGTTTTCTACTCAAAGGAAACCATTCGCATTTTCTAAGGCAGTGGTTCTTTTTTTTTTTTTTTTTTTTTTCTTTTGA
The DNA here is from genome assembly GCF_037993035.2 of Macaca fascicularis. Classification (NCBI taxonomy): domain Eukaryota; kingdom Metazoa; phylum Chordata; class Mammalia; order Primates; family Cercopithecidae; genus Macaca; species Macaca fascicularis. The sequence goes on from NC_088384.1 coordinate 25,630,171, forward strand.
GACGGAGTCTCACTCTGTCGCCCAGGCTGGAGTGCAGTAGTGTGATCTCGACTCGCTGCAACCTCTGTCTCCTGGATTCAAGCGATTCTCCTGCCTCAGCCTCCCGAGTAGCTGGGATTACAGGCGCCCGCCATCATGCCGGACTATTTTTTTGTATTTTTAGTAGAGACGTGATTTCACCGTGTTAGCCAGGATGGTCTCGATCTCCTGACCTTGTGATCCTCCCTCCTCGGTCTTCCAAAGGGTTGGGAATTACAGGCATGAGCCACCGTGCTTGGCCAGGCAGTGGCTCTTAACTGGAGACAATTTTACCCCCAAAGGGACCTTGGCAATGTCTGGAGACACTTTTGGTTGTCCCAGCTTAAGGGTGCTACTAGTATCTAGTACATAGAGGCTAAGGGTGCTGCAAAATGAGACAACTCACCACAAAGAATTGTCCAGCCCAAAATGTCAATAATGCTGTGGTTGAGAAACCCTGTTCTAAGAGTTTACAACTAAAGAAGTCTCAAGGACATTTATTCAAAGCGGGTAGACGGGCCTCAGTCCTGCCTCCCCCCAGGACCTTGTCCATTTGCTTACCATAGGGTGGGGTAGACAGAAGGATCACAGCAAATCCCACCTGTTGGAAAAGGCATTCCACATGCTGGTGGCCCAAGTGGGTTCAAGCTGGTAGGAAAAAGCTGGCCATTCACGGAGTCAGCTCAAGTTCTAGCAAGCATGATCTGTGGGATTCCAAAGTGTTCCACAGGCACGGCACTGAAGAGATCAGAGAAGGGGGGCATCAGGGGAGTCTATTTCAGTATCCAGCCTCTGTGCTGGGGTCCAGGGCCCAAGAGGACCTGGAAAGACTGAGGCAGGGCTTAAACATCTCAGAGATAGAGACCCAGGCCAAAGTGTCTGAGAAAAACCAGGGCACAGGTGAGGGCTGAGGGAACAGAGGGCAAAGCAGATGCCTAAGTGGAAGATCAGATTACGGGCCAGTGCAGACAAATATCTGAAGTCAGCCCCAAGGCATGGGTGCAGCAGAGGCTTAAATATGGCCCATCTGTAGGCAAGCTCGGTCCTTCATGCTGAGGAGCAAGTGTGGGTGAAGGTAAATCCTTACAGGTGTAGAAGGGAACAGGCATGCACAGGTTAAACCCAGGCATATCTTGATTAGTAGAAAATCCAGCCAAGACTTTAAAAATGTATTGTATGTGTATATGTCTGTGGATATGTGTGTGTGCATGTTTATATTTGTGTATGTATGTTTATATGTTTCAGTGTCTGTGCATTTACCAAAAAGCATATGAAGTGGCTCTCAATCTAAGACACCCCGACACGTAGTGGGTGATCAATAACTGCTTTGCTGAATGATAGTAAAGTACACTGAGTACAAAGCTATTATTGTCTATAAAGTTCAGAGGCTAATGTTTCTCTAGGATCAGCAAACAAAAAAGATGTTGATGCTGAATTGACTATCTCATCTCAATGGTTTGTTAATTCATTCAATCGTTGTATTATTTTCTAATGTAAGCACCTACTTCGTGTTCCGTGCCCTGCTCCTACTGAGCATATAGAATAATGAACAAGACAGGCACATTTTTTTTTTTCCTGGAGTTTATGGATGAGTTGGGGAGAAAACCCTAAAGATATGTTAATTGTTTAACTGATGGCCGCTGTCCTTATTAGCAACTGTTAGTTCATCTTAATGGAGTTGGTTGGGTTTGCAAAGAGAGAGAAAATTTACTTACGTCCACCATATTTAAAGGATTGTCTTTGGTATAATCCTTCCTCCCCCGATAAAAACTACTCTTTGATGTCTTAAGATGCTATAATAGACTTTACGCTACCAAATCAAGAAATAAATGATTAGGAGAAAGAAGAGCTTTAATTGCTATCATACTATTTTTAGTTCTTAACCCTTTATGGTTTGAGCTGGAACCTATAGTCACAGTTTTCCCAGGTGGCGACTGGGAAGGCTAATGGTTGAAGGAAAACATAGACATTCCAGCAAAATGGTGTTTAGTGTTGAGGGGCAAACTTTGGATTTTGGAGTGGAGTAGTTGGGATGGCTGAAAAATGGGAAATAGAGTCAGTCCCATGTTGATCAGAGATGGAAACCAGCTAACCATCCCTATCTGATGTGCAAAGAGACCTGGACCTGAGTCAGGCATCTCACATTCAAGCCCTGACTGCCCGCTCTGGCTACCTGATATTGGGCACTTTTGGTCACTTTGTATTCTGGGCTGCCTCGATGATCTCCTCTGAAAAATGGGGCTAATCATCTTCTCCTGCTCAGAGGGTGGTTTGAGCATCAACAAGATTGTTTGTGGAAGCTCCTTTCCAATGTTGAGGGGCGTTCAGCATACGAGGTAATATTTTCATTGTTCTCTTCACACATCAGGTTATTCTCATTTCTGCCACTTGTTTACACCTGTACTCTTGGCACTTCTACCATTCCACATGAGTAATTTCTGAATTAAAACTGCTTCTCAGCTGGAAGACCTTGGAGTCTCCCATTTATTCATCTGACTATCATTCAAGTTAACATATGTTGTTTTCTAGTTGCACCAAGTAAATCATTCCAGGGCTGGAATCAATGATCTTTGGTGTTGGAACGGTCTAACAGCAGAGAAGATGGAAATTTAGGGCACATGTAGAATCATGGCATAATTTAAGAAGAGGCAAAGGGCTGGGTGACCATTCCCTGAAGGCCCCATCTAGTGGGTTCACACAACACCAAGATCCAGGATGTCGATACTGCGATCTGGCTTTGGAAAGATGAATTATGGATGGGGTCTACCCTGTGTTCCTGTCTTGCTCCATCTGTCTTCTCCCGTTCAAGCCCTGATTTCTATATGGCCTTCTGTCTTCAGGGGACCTCGAGTGGGTGGGACAGAATGCCAAGCACAGGGCCTGGCCTTGGGGATTGCATTCTAAGGATTCAAAGCCAGCAGGTGGATTCTGACCCAAGGTAGCATGGCATGTAGTTTGAGCCAGAAGAGGCTGTGTTTTCTCCATCTATTAGCTAGGTATGTTTTATTTGTGAGAGACAAAAAGGTGAACTCAAACTACCTTAAGCAAAAATAAAAAGATTAATACTAGTAAAATAAAAATGGAGTGGTAGGACTCCCTCATGTAACTAGGGAGTCAAAGGAATGGAGCCAGTTTCGGACTTCACTGGGTCCAGGGGCTCAGGAAATATTGTCAGGATTCTGCTTTCTCTCTAGCTGTCAATTCTGTTACGGCTCTTGGCTTGGTTTCTGTTCCAATAGCTTCTCCATACCTGATACCCATTAGACCCCTGGCCTACTAATATTCTAGCAACTTAATAACCCCAGTGAAAGAAAGAACAAGTTCTTCCTGAAATCCTTGTCAGAAAAGTCTCCCTAAGGACTCTGGTTGTCCCAATTTAGATACCTTCCCATCCTCAGTCAATCACTGGGGACACAACTGGATGACATCACACCTCTGTTGCTGAAGGTGATGGCAGGAAGGTCAGTCCCACCCATACCAGCTGGAAAAGGTCTCTGACTCAAGAACGATATCCTGTCACCAGAAGAAGAGGGTAAAAGAAAGATGGAATCTGGACAGACAAAACCAACAAACATTCATCATATCGAATAATGTTTCATGGATCCTAAGCCCCATGAGATGATCCACACACAGAGAAGAAAAGTTCCATGCTCAACTTAGCTTTGAAAACACTGCCATCTCAATTCCCTCTTATTCTAAAGGCTCTGAGAAGTCCTGTATTGAAGAGACCCTCTTTTAATTTGTTTAATCCAGTATTTTCTTAAATGTTTTGACCATTGATTTTTTTTGTTTTGTTTTTCAGGATCAAGTTTTAAATCATGGAAAAATGATGGACTAGGAAGGGCCAGGATTCAAATGTTGAGAGCATCAAAACCAAACAATCTGTGGTAAGAGTGAGGTTGGGGTTATTACACTAGGCTGGAGTTGGGCAGAGGTGTGTTGGGAGGGTGGGCAGTGTGGAAACAAGCAAAGAGCATCAGCAGAATAACATTTCTTGGTGGTAGGGGCACAGGAGCTGAGAGCTATGATAGTGCCACCTCCTTGGGGTCCCATCTTACTCTGAGCAGGAGAGAGATATTGGAGAATGGAGATGGATATTCATCTGGTGACAGTAGAGAAGCCCATGATTCTAGCAAGGACTCCTCAGCTAATGAAGCTGTCTGCTCCAATAATTTGGAAGAACACAGCCACCCAGTATTCAAAGCAAAACTCCAACAGCCCCATCAAGGTGGAAAACAGAAAGCTGACCCTAACAGGACTTTGGTGCTCCAGCCAGGATGCAGGGTCAGGACCTGGACCTGTCAGGATCCAACCAACAAAACAGAAACAAATCTATGGATTTAAAATCAGGAATTTGATAAAAGAAACTGGTTATACAGGGGATGGAAGGGCTGAGGAGTTTACTTACAACCATGGGATATCACAGAGAACAGTACAACCGGAAGCTCCTACCACCTTCTGGCTGGAGGGTCAAAGGACAGAGTTACTGGAGTCCGGGGTCTGGGGTTCCTCAGCAGAAGCTGGCACCACAGGGGGCCAGGCCAACAGTAGCTGGGGCTACAGAAGGTTCACAGTTGCCACTGGAGAGGCTGACTGAAGAGTGTGTGTGTGTGTGTGTGTGTGTGTGTATGTGCGCACACATATGTATATGTGTGTGTATGTGCGCACACATATGTATATGTGTGCGTATGTGGTGTGTGTATGTGTGTATATGTGTGTTCATGTGTACATATATGGTATGTGTGTGCATGTGTGTATGTGTGAATGTATGTGTGTATGTATGTGTATATGTGTGTATATGTGTATATGTAAAACTGTGTGTATGTGTGTATATATGTTTATATGTGTATATCGTGTATATGTATATATGTATGCATGTGTGTATGTTTATGTGCTTATATGTGCATATGTGTATATGTATAAATGTATGCACATTTGTGTGTCTACGTATGTATATGTATATATGTATGCTTGTGTATGTATGTATGTGTGCATGTGCATATGTATGTACATATATGTATGTGTGTATGTGTATAAATGTGTGGATGTGTGTTTGTATAGGTATATTTGCGTATATGTGTGTGTGTGTACACATATCTGTGTATATGTATATACGTGTGTGTGTGTTTAATCTTTTCCCTCTTTAGTCTACCGTCGGTATCTGCCATTGCTGAATCCAGACAGAAGCCAGTTGACCCAGGAGCTTCAAACACACCTGTGGAAGACAGCTCCTTTGCAATTTCCTGCATTGCAGAACAGAGCAGGGAAAAGGTCAGGAGGTCATGGGCCAGCAGAACCCAGCTTCAAAACACAAGGTTAGGTGGTTTCCCTGATGTTTCCCCAAATCAGGGATTGGCGAACTGTTTCCTATCAAGAGCCAGGTAGTAAATATTTTAGGCTCTGTGAGCCATTCAGGCTATTTGGTCTGTGCTGCAGCTACTCAAATCTTCTGTCGTAGTTCAAAGCAGCCATAGACCATATGTAAACAAATTATGTGTTCTGATGAAACTGTATAAAAAGGAGTGAGTAGAATGTGGCCCACAGGCCATAGTTCCCTGATCCCTAGAGAGCTCACTAAAGGATGCTGGGGATGTACGAATGCTTTCCTTCTTTCAAGAGGAACAGAATCCTGTATTGCACTGATCACAAGGCTAATAAAATAATCATTTAAAAAAACATTTTTATGCTTAAAGTTGTTTCCCCCAGAATTCTGATTAGCAAAGTCTGTCCTCAGCTGTCACAACAATCTACCACATTATTCTCACATGTGTCTTTAAGATGCGCCAACATGTTGCAACCCAGTCCCGTATACCTTCTCCAGCCTTTCCCAGGACAGCATGCAATTTCTTCTTCCAAGAGCTCCAGGCGCAAGGGAAATGTGAACAACAGGGGGTTGATTTTGAATTGTACGTAATTAACCACCAGTCAAGGGCTGATCTCTCATTGCAGAGGCTAATTCTGTCTGTGGAATTGTGAGACTAATTCTATACAATGCATTCTTGGGGTTAGAAGATGGAGTTTGGAGGGCAGTGGCAACATGTTCAAGTGGAAATTGATCCAAAGTGGTACAGACAGCTGCTTAGCCTAGGAAGACACCGTCCTCTTTCCCAAACTCAGGGCACCGTCAATGTGCGCCTGAGCTCCCCTTGCCTATGAAAGGAGCTTCGTTCTAAATTTTGACACATTCATGACATAGAATTTCTCCCTTGATGAAAAACTTCTCCAGAAAACTTTCATTTCTTAGAATCCCAAAGTGGAAATGCCTATCCCAGCATTTACATCGTTCCTCTTTTCCCACCCTGGAGTTGGGCTGTTCTATACCTAATAACTCACACAATCTCCATCTCACTCACTCTACATTTGGGTCCTCTTCCCTTAGTTCTTTTGACTCCATTTGCTAATGCTTCCAAGATCCATCATCCCAGGAGCCATTGCCCTTAAAGAGGTAAAGTAACAAGCAAGATGACACAGACTTGTTTGGCTGGAAGAGTCTTGACAGAATTTGCTGACCACATGGCATTCACCACTTCCGTCTGGGAGTCAGAAAATGTCCTTGTCCAAGTCTACTTCAGAGTAGGAAGTAGTCCCAAAGGTTTGGAGGGGCCTATATTATATTGTCCTTTTCTCCCAATTCTATAACTTTTTCTTTTACCATGGTCACTTATTTTAAAAAGGTGAAGAGGCAAAAAGAAGAGCTATCTTAATCAGAAGTGTTGATATGCAATAATTAATACTTTTTACCTGCTCCATCCACCCCTAAATTTCAGCTTTGTCCATGTCTTAGTCCACTTAGTGTTGCTATAACGGAATTCCTGAGGCTGTGTAATTATAAAGAAAAGAGGATTTTGGGGCTCATGGTTCTGCAGGCTGTATAAGAAACATGGAGCCAGTATCTGCATCTGGTGAGGGCCTCAAGCTGCTTCCACTCATGTTGGAACACTAAAGTGAGTGTGTGCCGAGATCCCATAGTGAGATAGGAAGAAACACAGAGAGGCAGGGGAGATCCTAGGCTCTTTTTAACAACCAGCTCTTGAAGGAAGTAATGAGTGAGAACACACTCATTACCATGAGGACAGTGCAAAGCCATTCATGGGGAATCTCTCTCTTTGACCCTAACACCTCCCACTGGGCCCCACCTCCAGTTTTGGGGATCAAATTTCAACATGAAATTTGAGGAGATAAACATTCAAACTATTGCAGTCCCTGAAGCACAGTGGATACCGCATTTTCTCTCAGCTATCAATCTTAGTGTCCCTTCTTGTCAAATTACACTTCAACCCCACCCTCAGCTTCATGCATTCACACATTTCTCTTGAGTTAATGTCTTCTCCTATTGACTGGCCCTCCAGCAACCACCTTCTCCCACTCACATTCTCACATCCCATCCCCTCAAGGTGGTCCCTATCCCTACTCTCATCCTGGTTGATCTTGATTTTGTGAGCAGGTTATTAGTATCAACTCATGATATTGCCTATCTGTCTCCAAAAATCACTGGCATTAGAAGTTGGTCTGCCCTAGTACTTTGAAATAAATTACTTTGGACTGAAATAATTTTCTGATAGTGATAGCATTTTTGAAAGCAGACATTCATTTATGCTTGTTTTACATCATTTTGAGGACCTTGAACAGTGTTGCATATGGTGCCGATAGTGAATAAGATTTGTCTCATTTGCCAATTCTAATTGATTGGGAGTGCCTGCATGGAGCCACATCCAGGTTCAGCAGGCAAGAGTTCCACGATCAATTAGTAATGTCTGCCATGGCTATATGGTTATGAGGGTGAGGACATGCTTGCTACTTATCTGCTCTCCCTCTGATAAGTGTTCAACTATTACTTGCTGAAGCTGAGTGTGACATAAAGAGCTCAGAACCCAGAATTTTAAAAACTGGCATTTAAAATTAGTGTTACCGCTAATTAGCTAGGTCGATACTGAGCAAGTTTCTAGTCCTCTGTGGGTCTCCATTATCTTAACTATTAAGGGAAAAGTTGAGACCAAAACAGCAATACTTAGCCTAAAGCCTCCAACCTTGCAAAAGCTTGTGAAGAAATTGATGGGCATTCCCCCAGATGAGTGTCAATATTTCAAAAAGACTAATAGAAAAACTGTAGCATGGCTAAGAATAACTTCTTTGTAAAGGCAATGTTCTTTTGAAGCTAAATCTAAAAAAAAGAAAAAAAAAATAAAGAATGACTTTGCGATCAGATAAACCTGAGTTTTGAACCTAGTTGGGTAAGTTACAGAACTCCTCTGTGCCTCTGTTTCCTGAGTTGTGAAATAAAGACAACTCTATGACAGTCTCATAAGGATTAAGTAAGATAAGCATTGTAAATCCCTCATCTGGGCTTTAGTAAGCACCCAATAAAATCATATAATTATTGATATTATGATTATTTTAGATGAGACAGGCCACTTATCTTTTACAGGCATTGTATTAACTGAGTGATCATTCGTTATATAGATCTGTGGTTATTCTGTGGGAAGCATATCCTTTTTTTTAGATGATCAGAGCAGTTTAGTTTGCTGGCTGCATCCTTTAGAACAAGAGGCCCTAGGGAAAGAGAGGAATATATCAAAGAGTCTTCTGATGTGGAAAAGGCCGGGAACCCGGGGGATGGTTGTCCTCTGAAGCCCTTTCTTATTTTGAACGTCTGCACTCCTCCAAATGCCAGAAATGTGTCTCTACAGGGCTTGGTACACAGGCAGCTTTCCTGATGGGAGGTGAAGCCATTCTGAGATTTTCTGTACTGTTCTGTGACTTAGTGTACAGTTCACGTCCCCTGTCAGGCCAATTACCGACTTAAAATGTTGTTAGGAAAAGGCAGGCATGTTCATTATGTAGCAGCGAGCACTGGGGCCCACTGGTTTTCTATTTATGCTGTTTGTAAAAGCCATTCTTTCCTAGTCCTTTGACTGTGCATGTCACCAAAAGGCTCCCAAATCACAGATTCTTCCCTGGTAGCTGTCCATCTCCCCTTTTTCTGCCCATCCATCACCTTCTTCCACTCTACAGGGGTCGGGCAAGACAGGAATTGCAGGGAACGAAGAGTTGAGTAGGAGCGGATGTTGTTGTTGGCAGAAATGTTACTTCCTGTGAGAAGGAAGAGAACAGAATAAAATGAGGGAGGAATTAATTGATCAAGTTAGATTCTTGTGGCTAAGATTGATGGGAGATCACAGGATGCCATACCTTGGTTAATTTCAATGAAGAACTTGAAACCATCAAATAAACCAACAGGTCTCCTTTGTGGAAGGTAGACAGGACCAGGAGTGAGGATACCTGGGTTCTACTTAGGGCCCGTTTGATCTTGAGCGGGGCATCAAACCTCTCTAGCTTCCAACCTTTTCTTCTGCAAATTGAAATTGATGGGTAAGATTTTCATTACGTTTCCATCCAGCACCTATAATTCATGGATATTTTATTTTATGAACCAAAAGTGGTTGAGAAGCTGAGTTCTTTGGAGGGTTCCTATTTTGGCTTTATATAGACCCCGTCTCAGTACTTACAAGAGCTCAACCAGTTATAGCTGACTATTTCAAAAATTTGCATACACTTTGGATAAATCTATATTTGTTGGAGGACAGAACTTAAAACTTCAGCAACCTGGAATAGTATTTATTCATCTGGTCAATCAATCTTTCTTTAAAATTCTATAATAAATATTTTATTGCAAGAAATACATACATAGGCACTTTTTTTTATTAATCCAAGTCTGTTATCAATCAGGAAACAGATTAATGCTTTTGCTTTGCTTTTCCTAAGCAAGCAGAATGAGCTCATCTCAGGCATAGGATTAGTTCCTTCAGCAGTGTGCAGTCTTTCTTGCATCTTCAAGCCAGTTTGACATCTGAAGTCATTGCCTCATTAGGTGCCTGCTGTGTGCTAAACCAGTCTTTTACTCTCTCCTACATTGGCTCTCCTAATTTTGTTTTTCTTTATTTTCTATCTCTCTCTCTTTCAAAAAAATCACTTGCTATTAAGTATAGGGCACAAGGTTTCCAGAAGGAAGCTTAGGAAGCCTAGATTTCTTGATAAGGTAAAATACAACTCCTGTCCCTCCTGCCTCTCCTCTTGCCTCCTGATAAACCAGAAAGATATAGAGTTTCAAAGTGGTTTGCTCCCTTTTCAGACACCACTTTCCATGATGGCTTTTCCCCTCTAATGCAAAGGGAATTGTTTTCCTTTCTCAAAAGAGAAAGCACCCCCTTTTCAGGGAAGCCATCAGCATCCCAGTATTTACTGATTTAAGATGACAATGGTCTCCTTAGCAACCTCATTCTCACCGGATTAGACAGGCCCTCTTCAATGCTCCAGGTCTTGCAAATCCCAGCCAAGACCAGAACATGGCTCTTTCCAACATTGGCAAACGGAATATAATGAGGTTATATTTAAAAGCCCGAGATAGATGATAGTTTCTCCCCAAGTAGCAAAGGAAGGTTGTCATGCTACAGAGTGATCCTCTTTAACCAAGGGCTTGGTGGATAGAGGATCATATCAATCCTATCCTTAAATGAACTTAGTGTTTTAAAGAGAAAAGACACCAGGCTCTATACAATGCTTACCTCTCAGCTTTTGGTTGAAGCTGCAGATAATAATAAACAAAAGCTCCCAGTGTGGTGTCTGGCACACAGGAGGTAGTCACTAATGAAGCCTGAGGGCTGTGAAGATCTACTAGACTGCGCTGGCTAATAAGACAGGGGGCCAGTCTGCTTTATTCAGCATCGATGTTTAGCATGCTGCCTGATGCTTAAAAGTTTACGTTGCTTAAATGCACTTCATATCTGGGATCCTCAAGATCCCAGATGAGTTCAATCACATCATCACCCCATGTTTCACAGATGAAAAATGAGACTCAGAGCCACAGTCTCTGGACTAAGGTTCCACAGTCAGTGGCAGAGCCAGGCTGTGTCCCCAAGTCCCATCACTCTAGACCACTCCATTAAACTGTCTCTATAAACAGTAGCTCTTTGTCTGGGCTCTGTGAGGAAAAAAATCAAGGCTCAGTTCCTCTCCAGTGCTCTCAGCTCTGTTTATCAACCAACTTGGAAGAAGCAATTGCAATGAGGAGATTCCCCTCAAGGAACATACAATGTCCTTGTTGCTTTGGAATTTTGTAACTCCACCTCATCCCGTGCTCCCTGGAAGGTGCCTACAAATTTGAAGCTTGAATGATCCCAGGTTCAACACAGCTCGTTCTCATTCACGGAGGAGAGCTCATTTTCTGTTGCTTCTCTAACATATGTTTATCCAAATTAATCATAGTAACAGGGGACTGTACATCCCTGGCATGGGGCTCTGCTGCCTGGGCAGATTTTCTTGGCAGGGAAACTGAGCGGGCACACAGAACTTGCAAAAGGGGTGGGCTCAGAGCTAATTTAATTGAGCTCCGGTAAGAAACTGTCAGCCCCTTTCCACAGGGCAAGGATTATGGAATAAGAAGGAGGTAAAAATGCAGAAAGCAAGTGATACAACACGACTCTTTCCTGGGGCTGCAGGATTTATTCATGATCCTGGGACTCCTTGCTCTGGGCTGATGCTAAGCAGTGGCCTGGGAAAATAGCAGTCACCCAGACTAGAAACCCCAGAGGCATCCAGGAATCCTCTCTTTTTCTCAACCTCCACATCCAATTGGTTTCTAGGTCCTTTTGTAGCCCCTCCTCTTGGCCTGAGTTCACCCGTTCTCATCAGTTACCTAGACTTTTTCATCAGTGTTCCCATTGTCCCCCCAAACCCTCCCAGTTCCCCTTTCTGTTGCGTCATCTCTTTTGCAGCTGGTATGATTTTCTTAGAAGGGAAATCTACTCAAAACCCATCAAAGATTTCTCATGTCTTTATCATAAAACCAAATCTGGAAGCCTGGCATTCAGATCCCTTCATAGCTAGTCCGGGTCTAATTCTGTGGTCTCATCTCTTGGCACCTGGACTCAGTCTTCTTGAGCATCAGTAGACTTCCTCAACTCCATGTCACTGTGTCTTGTTTCTTTTATCTACAATTGCACTCCAGCCCTGATCGCCCTTATGCAAGTCCTAGTAGTTAATATTTCATTGTTTCCCAAGGGACACAATCTAGCTCTTTAGGAAAATTTTTAGGCAATCATGAATTTGGGGTTCACTACCAAGGGGCTCAAACATATATTTGAGGACAAATGAAGAACACCCTTGCATTAATATAGATTACAGTAATAAGACAGTGACCAGGATGATAGGGGATTCAAGCACAGGCTTTTGAAATAGACACGAGTGTAAGTTCCAGCCCGGGCACCAGCCATGAGGCCAGGAGTAAAAAATGCTGAACCACTTTCCTCTGTTTTTTCCTCTGTAAAATAGGCATAGTAATATTACCTACCTTATTTTTTAATTAGGTAAAACATCTAATGCTATATCTTTTGCAGAAATGTGTTTAACAAATAGTAGCAGTGATGATGAGGATGGTTGATGATGATGATAGTGATATTAGCATAATCCAAGCACATTTTGGAGTACTACATGGTCCAGTTTTGGAGGAATGTGACATTCAAAGAATCAGTCCAGCAGCCAAAATGCATTTCCACTATTTATCTTAAAAAGACACAATATAACTCACAACACATGTTTAAAGACCCCTTTTTCAATACCTCTTATCCTTCCATACAGTAGCTATTTCAAAGTGATTCCCTTCCTAACCGCTCCACAATTCTCAACTATTAATCAAAAACTCAGCAAGCTGCCAACTTTCCCTCTTCTTTCTTTCCTGTTCTTTTTATCTGTGGAATAAATCTTTCCACACCCATCCATTGGTTCTCATCCCTCATGAGTTTTGCTTTTTGCATAATAAATGTCTGGTGGGGATAATGAGAATGCTGAGTGAACAATGAAAACATTTTCCTTAGTATGGGAAGGGAGAGAAGGGATGAGAATATACATCCACTAATCCCAGTGTTTCTGTTAAAACAGCAACAGACCAACCTGTAAAATAACACAAACACTAAATTGGTGAATTGCCACCATTATCTTTGGTAAACAGTGCAATAAATTGGGATGACCTTTCTTAGTCGACAAGAAGATAATGTATGAAATTATCAATACCATCTCAAAACAACCTGCAGCCAAGTTAGAAGGAATCCCATCCTCCAACCTGTGCCTTTAACCCTTAAAAAGCCAACCCACAAAACAGCCAACAACAGACGCTGGGGAGGTTTAGAATAGTGAAAAACCACACCCAATTTTCATTCTAGTAAGTTCTACTAAAGCAACAAAAAGAAAAATACACATTTCAACATAGCACTTGCTTTTAAAAATTTCTTCCACAAATGACCTCAAACATATATCCAAAGATACATATGCAAGGATATTCATTACAACATGACAGAAGCAAAAGACTGAAAACAATCCAAGGATTCATCAAGGAGGACTGGTTAAAAAATGATGGTACATTCATGCAATGGCATATTATGGTGGTATTTTTCTGCTGATACAAAAAAATCCTCAAAATACGTTTTTAAGTGCAAAAAGTAATGTGTAGAAACATTTATTTAATATGCTCAAATTTGCGTTTGTGAAATTCACACAAACGCATACATTTGTAAGACATACACCTTTAAAAAATTGTGCATTTTATATTTCTGCTTGTCCATGCATTAAAAATATATCAGGAAAGATAACAAGAAATCACTGGGAATGAATATCCATGGGAAAGAGGGCCAGGGGTAGAAGTAGGAAGGGAACATTTTTCACTGCATGTCTTTTTATACTTCTTTCTTCACAGGCAAGTCTTACTTTATAATGAAACTTTTTCTTTTCAGGAAGAAAATCGCAGTCACTTGGAGTCAGACTTGAATTCAAATCCCATCTCTTTCCTTATTAGCTATGTAACTTGGCGAAGCATTTCACTGCTGAGACCTCTGGTTTCTCACTGTAAAATGGGACCAATTACCCATAACTTGTCTGGCTGTGAGACTACGTACCTAAAATACCTAGCATGCATCTACAAGATAATAGGTACTCAATAAATTGTAGTTTTCTGCTTTGATCAATGTCTTGAAGTCTTACTCGCCATGTAAGTACTAAATATGTAACACTCACTTTGTTCCTGCAGGTGACCTGTCTACTGACCTTGCATCTTTATCTCCCTCTCGCTCAGAACCATGCCTGTCCTTGAACTTAATAGATTGTCAAGTTTACCTTCAATACTTGCTTCTTAACATCACTTATAATTCTTTCCAGCAATTTTTCTCCCCAACCTCATCCAACCTTTTATCCTACAAATAGGATCTACTTGCTGGTGGACCATCTCAGGGTCCCTCATCACTACTCATAAGCAATAATAACAATATCTAATATTTATTGGGCATTTTCTATGTGCCTGCCACTGTTCTAAACATGTAATTCATCTAAATACCTGGAGAAGTAAGGACTATTAGTATCCTCACTGTACAGATAAGATAACTAAAGGTGAAGCATAGTGGGGTTAAGAAAGTTACCAAGAATGGGGATGTAGCAGAGCTGTGTTGTTCATCTGCCTTCTATATTCCTACGTACCCTGTTGAGAAAATTCAAATACTATAAGACCAGGAGATCCTCAGCCTATCAGTGCCATTTAATAATGATACATCCCCATCCTCGTCTGTTCAAATAGCTTTGTTATTCTCTTCTCTAACGTCCCTCCACCCAACACCCGCAGAAGTGACTGCAGAAGGCAACCTTGGAACACTCCTCTAGCCCAGTACAGAGGCATGGCTGAACTCTGAGAACACTTCTGGTCTGCAGTCTGTATACCAAAATTCCCAAGGCAGCTACCTTGTCCCCATGATGACAGGGCTTCTATTGAACACTGATCCCTGCACGACACACTTTCGGTGTGTCATTATGACACTGTCAGTGCATCTGTGAGTCTGTATCTGGCCACAGATAAATGGCTTCCTTTTCCCCACACTGCCAACTCATATTTAGGTAGTGATTCTGTGGGAGAAATTAATGACGGCTCATCAGTTTCCATGCACCCATTGCCACAGCCTGATGGCTGATGTTCACCCTAGTTTACTTGTTTCATACTTTAATTTCTCACCAGAGATCAATCGTGCTGTTTTTCTGAGGCCATTTCTTGTAAGAATTGAAATCAATTGAAGCGTTGACTCTGAATCACTCTGTAAGGACAGCTGTATTTTAAATTTTAGAAGCTCCAATGTATTGAGTCTGCATTTTGACTTTGCAATGCAAACGAAAGTATGCTGTTATTTTGTACTTGTTGTATACCAGCCACTGTACCTAGCACTTAGCATACATTTTTCCACTGAATTCTCGGGGCAGATACTATGATTATAGATGTGGAAACAGTGGCTTAGAGAGGTAACAGGATTTGCCCAAGCCCACTCAGAGGTATGGTCAGGACACAAACTCAGGCCTCTGGAGTCCCGGCCCAGTGATTATTCATTTCTTCATTCAGTCACTCGTTTATCCAACATAGTCATTAGTGTCTCCCAGGGCTGGGCACTGAGGATTCAGTGGTGAACAAAATGGTCTCACTTCTCTACTTATGAAACCTTTAGGACTGTTGTATCAAGAGCACATTATGCTTGCAAAATAACCATCACCTCTTATTTCCCAGGCACTATAAAGTTTACAAAATGCATTCACACCCATTATCTCATTTTGAATAAACTTACTGTACTCCCTGATGCTTAAATAAATGACAAATAAGACCTGTGACTCTGGAGTAGCCTGTTACAGAAAGTATATCCTCTTCCACTCAATCTTTCCGAAACCAGACACTTGCATTTACTGTACTTGAAGCAATTGCATTAAAATTAAATTACCTTTCTTCTTTCATTCATTTCACCCCTGCTTTCTGTTGGTCTTAAAATGCTCCTTGGGTCTCTAGATAGGTGGTTTCTGTTTTCCATTGCCATTGCATCTCAGATGAACAGGTGCTGGGGGCTGGTTGCCACTTTGGAGACCTTTAGGGTACTGTTTGAGAGCTGGGGGCAACCCCTGAGCAGTCAATCCCTGTCCTGGTAGTCTGCTATTCCCCTCCTACATTCTTTGTTTTTTCAGATTTTAGAGGGTTTTAACCTTTATCTTAGGTTCAGGGCTACATGTGCAGGTTTGTTACATAGGTAAACTCATGTCATGGGAGTTTGTTGTACAGATTATTTCATGACCCAGGTACTAAGCCTAGTACCCAATAGTGTTGGCGAGGTTGTGGAGAAAAGTAAACACTTATACCACTGTTGGTGGGAGTGTAAATTGGTTCAACCATTGTGGAAAGCAGTGTGGCAATTCCTGAAAAAGCTGAAAACAGAGCTACCATTCAACCCAGCAATCTCATCACTGCGTATATACCCAAAGGAATGTCAATCATTCTGTCATAAAGACACATGCATGCATATGTTCATTGCAGCACTATTCACAATAGCCAACACATTTTTTTTACAATGAGAGGAAATAACAAGCAAATACTCCTTGAGCATCAATTATGTGCTTATAGTCCTGTAGGTCAGGATAGAGATTTGAGGGGTTTTGGCTCCAGAGTAAAAGGAAGCCATAGAATGGTGGGTCCCAGCTGTGAGAAGGTCTGGCATGTTCTGCGCCACGTTCATTTCTGCTGATGGAGAAAGACCCCACAGGCGGGTCACAGGAGTCATGCTCTGCCCCCTACCCTTGTCCCTCAGAATTCCCCAGAGGTCTTTAACCCCCAGCCACTAAAAACAATAATGATAATAACAATGATGGCACTATTCGTAAATCTAAGGCTTGATCTTAGGATCTGGGACTCCCCCATGTATTTATCACATTGGTCTAGAGACTGGGGGACTCTTCAGTATATCCACCAAGACTTTTCAGGGCATTCTTTTAAAATTATATTTTGAGTTTCTGTTTCATGCCAGGAAAGAGTTCTTGTCCTTGTGGATTTTACTGCGTAGTAGCTGAAACAGACAAAAACAAAACAAAACAAAACAAAAAAACATGCAAAGCAGTTACTACAGTACAACGTGTGATACGGACCACAAAGAAAATAAACAGGAAGTAGGGACTAAAGTAACCGGAGGAAGTCTACTCCAGACTCTGAGAGCAAAGCACGTTGAAGCTGAGACGTGAAGGATGAGAAGGAGCCGGCCATGAGAATTCCAGTGGGAACAGCATTCCACACACAAGGAACAGCACCAGAGAAGGATCAGAGGTAGAAAAGAAACTGACAGGCAGCCATTGTGGCAGGAATTGACGAATGAAAGGAACATAGCGTTAGATGTCAGAGGGGGTAAACAGGGACTGGAGTAGATCTATGCAATTAAAATAGAATGCAAGCCAGAGTATGTTTAACATTTCTAGATATTCAAATGAATAGAAGTAACCAAGCGAAATTAATTTAAAATATTTATTTAACCCAATATAATGAAATATTTTGAAGTTATTTTATATATATACAATTATTAATATGTTGTATTTACATTTTTTATACCATGTCTTTGTAATCTGATATGCATTTTATGCTTACAACATATCTCCGTTTGGACTGGCCACTAGAAACTTTCAGTAGCTGAATATAGCTAGTGGCTATCTGATTGGACAGCACAAGGATAGATCACGGTGGTAACCGGTTATATTCGCGACACCTCCTCGAGATCTCCCAGTGAACTACATCTCTCAATAGTCATGCCTTTTTGTAGCATCCCCCCTAAACACACATACAATAAAAATGGGCCAACTGGCCGGGAGCGGTGGCTCACGCCTGTAATCCCAGCACTTTGAGAGCCTGAGGTGGGCAGATCACGAGGTCAGGAGATTGAGACCATCCTGGCTAACACGGTGAAACCCTGTCTCTACTAAAAATACAAAAAATTAGCTGGGCGTGGTGGCGGATGCCTGTAATCCCAGCTACTTGGGAGGCTGAGGCAGGAGAATGGCGTGAACCCGGGAGGCGGAGCTTGCAGTGAGCCGAGATCGCACCACTGCACTCCAGCCTGGGCCACAGAGCGAGACTCCATCTTAACAACAACAACAGCAACAACAACAGCAACAACAACAAAATGGGCCAACTAATAGAAGGCAGTAGAAGTGATATGGCATAGTTCCCAAGACTTGGCCTTTGGAGTTCTACAACCTCCCCTTTCACCTCTTGTAATTCATGCACTTGGACTCAGCCACCATGGCTGGAGGAAGCCTAAGCAGCCATGTGGAGGCAAACCCACCGAGGAGAACTGAGGCACCCACCTGATGGCCCCAGTGGATCTCTGACAGCAACCAGCTTTAACTACCAGCCATGTGAGTAAGGTGATATTGGACTTTCCAGCTACCCCAGTGGGAAATAATATTATTTTAAGCCCCTGAGTGTTGGGGTGGTTTGTTTCCTGATAATGGATAAGCAAAACTCATGGCAATAATTTTGTTTTTATTTGGAGTGAGACAGGGAGCCATGGAAGAATTTCGAGGGGAGGGATATCTTGATCTGACTTTATTTTTAACAAAATCACTTTGGCTATTGGGCTAAGAACAGACAGTTGGGGGCAAGAGTGAAAATATAGAGCTAAGTAGGAGATGATCACAGCATCCAGGCAAGAAATGCTGGTGCTCAGAAATGCTGGTGCTCAACAAGAGTGGCAGTGGTGGGAGTAGAGGGCAATGGACCTATCTGGGATATTTTCCTGGTAGAGTCAAAAGTGCCACTGATAGATTGGATAAAGGAAGGAAAATTGAGAAGTTAAAAAAATGTATGGGAAATACTTGGGAGATGCCCTTGAGGACATTTCTGAGGCTTTCACATCTGTCATGGTGCCGCACTTCAGAATAATTCTGAGTTAGTGCAAGTTAAAAGGTGAAATTGCCTTCTCTCTCTAGAGGTCATTATTTATGGTATTTCCTCAGATTCAATGAGCCTAGACAACAATGCTCACCCTCTGCCCCCAAATCACAAGTGTGTAAGTGCATGAGCATGAATAAGTAACAAGTATCCTAAGGTTTCTTGACAGTTGCTGTATTTTAGTGGCTGCATAAAATCTCCCCCATCCCCTAGCCCTCAACAGCTGCTGGGATGCCACAATTGTGCTACTCAATACAAACTGATACTTACTGAAGTCATAAGCGCAGATACTATTAAATGGAAACGGGTTGCCTAGCAGAGTCAGGCACATATGCAATGAATAACCACTATTTATTTATTTAGCAGTAGCAGAGCCTCCATTTTTCCCCAATGAGAGGTGAAATGCCTGTCAGTTGAGAGCAGAACTAACTCACTGTATCAGTTACCTATAGTCACAATAACACTGCGAACAAACACTCACAAAAGTCCAGTGGTACACACTGGTAACTGTTTATTGCTCACGTGCTTGTATTTGTTGGCTAGGTGGTTCTGCTCTGCTCTGCTGGTCTTAGCTGGGACTTTTTCACCTATTTGCGGGTGGCAGTCTTGAAAGTACACTGCTTGCATCTCACATGAAAAAGAACTTTAATTTCAGCTGCAAGAGCCGCAGTTACTTGACAGCTTCAAGTTGCTACTATCTTCAGAATCTCCCTTGGCTTTCAAGCCAAGGCCCCACAGTTGGGGTGCAGCCCTTAGATAATGACTTAATGGAGCAGAGTGCCAGAGCCCGGCTGTTCTGCCCAATACTTGATTCCTATATAGGAAACTTTTTGCTCCAGATCTCCCTTTTGGGTTGGTTGAGACTTTGTCCAATATGATCATGATCTTAGGCTCTCTGTCCAATCCTGTTTCTCTTCCTTTCTTTCGTATAATAGGTATCAGATGGACATTGAGGTCTAAAGCCTTTCCCTGCCTAATTCTGCTTCTGTCACCTTTTGTCTTCCACCATCTTGTACTCCTAACTCCACCTACATGTCTGTTTCTCAGATGACCCAACTGACACACTGGAGGTTGGCTTGCTGGCTGTTGGCAGGTCTTGAATGGCCTTGGCTAGGATGTCTGAAGTGACTCAGCCATGCTCCATGTGACTCTTGTGAACCAGCAGGTCAGCCCAGGCGTGTTTCCATGAAGATGACAGAGACACAAGAGAGAAAGCAGAAACATGCAAGCCCTCTTGAGACCTAGGTTTAAAACTGGTATACCATATATTCTACCTCATTCTGTTGGGTAAAACAAAAGAAAAAGAAACAGTCACATAGGAAGAAAATACTCTGCCTTGATGATAGGAACTCCAAGGTCACATGACAACTCAAGGGTATAGGGAGAGATGAATTACTGGAGCCATGATTACAATTTGCCATTGGACAAACCATCTCAACAGCAGGCCTTCCAGCCTCTGCACCTTCACCCATGCATTTCCTCTCCCTAGAGACCTTTCCTCCTTATACTTGAATATTTGCACTGTACCCAGCCTTCGACAGCTATCCCAACCCTCTTCCTCTGTGAAGTCCTTCCTGGCTACAGTTGCTGTTTTCTCCACATCAGAACTGAGAGTCTTCAATGTGATGGTCAAATGCAAATTCAGATGCAGTTCTTCCTGTCTCCAAAATAAATGGTAGGCAAGTATTTATGGAACAAAGAAGTAGATACATGAGTGAAACTCAGTAAGAGACCTAAATGAAAGGCGTCCTATGTGAAAATGGAGATAATGTTTGTATCTTCTTCATAGACGTGTTAAGGAGAATTAAATAAGACACTCCACATTAAGCACTTAATATGTCCCTAGTATATTATAAGTGATCATATACCTAAGGATAAATTATAAACTAAAACAGAAGAAGGCTGGAAGAAAAAGATGAGAGAATATCTCAGTGACCTTTTGAGAAGGCAAAGATTTCTTAGAAAGGGTTTAGAAAGCATGACTCATAAAGGAAAAAAAATAAACCGGCTTTACCAAAAATAAAAACATCTGCTCATCAAAATACATCTTTAAGAATACAAATAGGCAAACCACAGACTGGAAGAAAATATTGCAAAACATATCTCTGACAAAGAACTTGCATCTAAAACATAGAAAGAATTCTTACAACTGGATAATAAAAAGACAAGCAACTCAATTTAAAAAACCTGAACAGACACATCATGCAAGAATATACATAAATGGCCAATAAGTTCTTGAAAATGTGTTCAACCTCATTAGTTATTAGAAAAATGCCGGCCGGGCGCGGTGGCTCAAGCCTGTAATCCCAGCACTTTGGGAGGCCGAGACGGGAGGATCATGAGGTCAGGAGATCGAGACCATCCTGGCTAACCCCGTGAAATCCCCGTCTCTACTAAAAAATACAAAAAACTAGCCGGGCGAGGTGGCGGGCGCCTGCAGTCCCAGCTACTCGGGAGGCTGAGGCAGGAGAATGGCGTAAACCCGGGAGGCGGAGCTTGCAGTGAGCTGAGATCCGGCCACTGCACTCCAGTCTGGGCGACAGAGCGAGACTCCGTCTCAAAAAAAAAAAAAAAAAAAAAAAAAAGAAAAATGCCAATTAAAAGCACCATAACTGAAACTAAAAGACCAACATCATCAAATGAGGGTAAGGATGTGGAGGAGCTGGGATTCCTTTACACAGCTGGAAGGAATAGAAAAGGGCACAGCAAAGCCAGGTGTGGTGGCGTGTGCCCGTAGCCCTCAGGAGGCTGAGGAGCTCAGGAGTTCAACGCCAGCCTGAGCAACATAGTGAGAACCTCAACTCTAAGAAAAAAAGAAGGCCGGGTGCGGTGGCTCATGCCTGTAATTCCAGCACTTTGGGAGGCTGACGAGGCAGGTGGATCACGAGGTCAGGAGTTCGAGACCAGCCTGGCCAACATGGTGAAACCCCATCTTTACTAAAAATACAAAAAAAAAAAAGAATTAGCTGGACGTGGTGGCGTACGCCTGTAATCCCAGCTACTCGGGAGGCTGAGGCAGGAGAATTGCATGAACCCGGGAGGCAGAGGTTGCAGTGAGCCGAGATCACACTATCACACTCCTGCCTGGGGGATAGAGCAAGACTCTGTCTCAAAAAAAGAAGAAGAATAAGAGGAAAAAAACAGGAAGAAGAAAACAGCAAATTCTCAAGAAATTGCACATATATCTACCCTAAGACCCAGCAATCTGGACAAATACAACTAGGTATTTATCCAACAGAAACAAAAGCAAATGTCCATAAAAAGCCTTGAACACAAATGTTCAGAGCAGTTCTCTTCATAACAATCCCGAACTGGAAACAGTCTAAATATTCATCTACAGGAAAATAAGATGACTGGGGTATATTTGGACAATGAAATATTACTCAGCAATAAAAAAAAAAAAACTACTGACTCATCTAATAATATGATGAATCTCAAAAATGTTTTGCTGAGTGAAAGAAGTCTGCACCAAAAAAAGTATATTTTGCATGATCCCATTTGTATGAAATTCTAGAATAGGTAAAAATAACCTATGACGACACAAATCAGGGCAGTGGTTGCTTGTGGGGAGGAGGGAACACTTGACTGGGAAGGGACACGAGGGAACTTTCTAGGGTGATTAAAGATGTCCTGTCCTGATATGCATTCATCCAAACAGACTGAGCAACACGTTTTAGATCTCAGCAATTTCACTGCATGCAAAGTAGATCTGAATAAAAAATTTAGAAACATGAGCTATTGTCATTATGATTAGTCATTGTTTTGTTGTGCACCACGCACCAAGGTCCGGTGCCATGAAGACAGGACCCTGTTTTCTCTTGCTCATGCTTAGTTTTGTGGTGCCTAGCCCAGTGCCTAGCACATAATAGGTACTCGATAAATGCTTGTTGAGTGAATTTATAAATGAATGAATGAATGAGTGTTTGAAGAGGGAGAGAGAAGGAGTGACATAAATTTCTGGCTGTCCAAAACTGGAGCTGGGAGAGATACTGTTCTGATATTTACAGCCTTCAAGCATTTCTGTTCTGGTTTGCTGGACAAATGGGGGCTCCTGTAACACTCATAGCTATGTATTTACAAGACAGCCCTGCAGCTACTTGGGAACTAATTCCGCCTCGCTATGAGATCGTTTGCCTTTAGAAAAGAAGATGTAAATATTCCCCACTCGGCTGAACAGAATGGCTCCACTGGGCTCCCCCAAACAGTCTTTAAGAACATCCTTTAACTTAGAAAAGATTTGCAAGGGCAGGCCGAGGGATGCGTCTAGGGGAAGAAGGGAAGCTGATATTACTGAGGGCCTACTAGGCGTCATGTTCCGTGCAGTGCTGAGCACTTTCACAGGCATAGTCTCCTTTACTTTTTAGGATGCAGCTGGCAGGGATCATTGTCTCCATTTCACAAATGAGAACACTGAGTCTCAGAAGTGTCCCAGGTGAGTTACACTCTGCAAAGGTTGGCATCGAACCCCAGGCCTGCCTGACACCTGGTGGCGGAGTGAACCCAGGGTGCAGTTCCAGCTCTGACACACGCTTGCTGGGTGCGTGGGCTTATCATTCTCTGAGCTTCAATTTCTTCATCTGTCCAAAGAGGGCACATGCCTTGCCTTCTCTGCCTCCTTAGGGTGGAGCCATGATGATGACATCCTGGCGACGCTCAGAAGATGCAGAGAGTCGCTATTTCTCGGCTTCTCCCACCAGTGAGACTGAGAGGAAGCCCAGGGAAGAAAAGATCTAGCTCTTGCCTTACCCAGGGGAGCTGGGCATGTCACCTGCCAGGAGGTTGTCTGCCAGGTTGTGACACAGGGAACAGGCCCTCATTTCTCCAGTGCAACTTTCCTGTTGGTGCTGCCTTCTACATTTATTCAGAAGCTCATTACTTCTCACACCTGCCCTGCTACCACTCTGGTCTGAGCCATCTTCATCCCTCACTTGGATTCATAACCTCCAAACTGGTCTCCCTAATTCTGCTCTTGTCTCCTTAGAGCCTATTTTGTATCCAGCAGCCAGAGATATCATCAAAAACCCCAGGCAAAAATCGTGTCAAAACTCTGCTCCAAAGCCTACACTGGCTCTAGGCAGGGGTGTCCAGTCTTTATATTATTATTTTTATTATTTGAGATGGAGTCTCACTCCGTCGCCCAGGCTGGAGTGCAGTGGCACAATCTTGGCTCACTGCAACCCCCAACTCCTGGGTTCAGGCAATTCTCCTGCCTAAATCTCCAACCAAGTAGCTGAATTACAGGCATGCGCCACCACCCCTGGCAATTTTTTTTTTTTTTTTTTTTTTTTTGGAGAGGCGGGGTTTCACCATGTGTCCCAGGCTGGTCTTGAATTCCTAGGCTCTAGTGACCCTCCCACTTCAGTCTCCCAAAGTGCTGGGATTACAGGCGTGACCAATCTTTTGGCCTCCCTGGGCCACATTGGAAGAATTGTCTTGGGCCACACGTAACATACCCTAATACTAACAATAGCTGATGAGCAAAAAAAAAAAAAAAAAAAAGGCTCTAAAAGAATCTCATAATGCTTTAAGAAAGTTAATGAGTTTATGTTGGGCCACATTCAAAGCTGTCCTGGGCCGCAGGAGTCCCTCGAGCCATGGCCATGGGTCGGACAGACCTGCTCTAGGGCCTAGGGCAAACCTCATCCTAGTTCGCTCAGGACTTTCCCTGTTTTAGCACCAAAAGTTCTGTGTCCCAAGAGCTCCCTCTGTTCTGGGCAAAGTGAGATGGTTGGTCACCCTAAATGGCTCCCACCTTACTCTCAGTTAAAGCCAACATCTTTACAAAATCCTACAAGGCCCTACATCATCTGACCCTCATCACCTCTCTCATCTTGTCCACCATTCCTCACCCGCTCGATCACCCCACTGCAGCCATACTGGCCTCCTTGAAGGTGCTCAAACCCACCATTCCTGCTCCTACCTCAGGGCCTTTGCATTGACTGTTCCCTCTGCCTAAAATGCTTTTCCCAAGTTCTAGACATAGCTGGTCCCTTTACTTTCTTCAGATCTTTACTTAAATGTCTTTCCCAAGGAATCCTTCGCCTGCCCACTCTATCTAAAAGGCTCTCTGCACCACTTCCAATGCCTTCTAGTCCCTTCTACAGCTTCTTTTTTTTTCCTCCTCCACATTTTCAGTGACCTAATATCTCGTATAGTTCACTTACTCCTCTTGTTTACCATTTGCTCCCACCCCCAACTATCATGTAAATTGCATGAAAACGCAAATTATCTGTCTGTTTTATTAACTGCTTTATCTCTGGTGCCAGATAAAGCCTGACACCTAGCAGGTGTTTTGTGGATAAATTTCCTTAGCATCAACCATTAATTGGGTCCTGGACCTCACAGCTGTCTGGAGAGAGCCCCAAGTAAATAGCCGCAAACCTAAGGGCAGACATGGACCAGCGAGTGGATAAAGAAAATGTGTTATCTTTATACCATGGAATACTACTCAGCCATAAAAAAGAATGAAATAACGTCTTGCAGCAACTCAGATGGAGCTAGAGGCCATTGCTCTTTTTTTTTCTTTTTTATTATACTTTAAGTTCTAGGGTACATGTGCACAATGTGCAGGTTTGTTGCATATGTATACAGTGTAGAGGCCATTATTTTAAGTGAAGTAACTCAGGAATGGAAAACCAAATATTATATGTTCTCACTTATAAGTGGGAGCTAAGCTATGAGGTCGCATAAACATTAAGAGTGATATACTGCCAATCTGGGCAACATGGTGGAAGCCCGTCTCTACAAAAAATACAAAAAATTAGCCATAGTTGGTATCACGCACCTGTAGTCCCAGCCACTCGGGAGGCTGAGGTAGGAGAATCACCTGAGCCTGGGAAGTCGAGGCTGCAGTGAGCTGAGATCATGGCACTATACTCCAGCCTGGGCAATAGAGTGAGACCCCGCCTTGAAAAGAAGAGTTATGTAATGGACTTTGGGGACTCAGGGTTGAGGGGGAAGGTTGGGAGGGGAGTGAGGGATAAAATACTGCATATTGGGTAGTGTACACTGCTCAGGTGACAGGTACACTAAAATCTCAGAAATTATCACTAATGAACGTATCCATGTAACCTGAAACCACCTGTACCCCCAAAACTATTGAAATTATACATACATATATAACTAAAATAATTTTTAAAAATACCTAAAAACAGAGGGAGGTACAGGTGTGCAGGAGGCTACGGCAGCCTTCCCAGCCCCACCTGGAAGTCAAGGAAGGCTGACATCTGGAGGAAGGAGGGCAATTAGCAAGGTGAAAAGGCAGGTGAGACTAGTGTAAGCCTCTAAGACCAGTGGATGGTCTTTTGAGTGGATGCTCCAAAAATACCTGTGCATGAGTGAGTATATGAATGAATAAATGAGTGTCCCAAGTGGAGATAAAGGCATGCAAGAAAGCCCAGAAGGGAGAAAGACCAGGGTAGGATTGGAGCTGCATCCAGGGCAGAGACAAGCAAGAGAGGTGGGGACCACATCACGCAAGAGCCAGGTATAATAATGTCTATAGTGTCTGTGAGAGTGTTGCCAGAGGAGATTAACATTTGAGTCAGTGGACTGGGAGAGACAGACCCACCCTCAATCTGGCTGGACACCATCCAATCAGCTGCCAGAGTGGCAAGAACAGAGCAGGCAGGAGAAGATGGAAAAGCAGACTTGCTGAGTCTTCCAGCCTTCATCTTTCTCCCATGCTTGATGCTTCCCTCCCTTCAATATCAGACTCCAAGAGATACTAACAGCCATAATAATAACGACAGCAGCTCACATTTATGGGGTGTTTACGAAGTGCTAGGCCAATTCAAAGTGCATTTTCATGAATCTGTTTGTTTAATTCTCACATCGCCCTTTGCCTTGGCTTTAGTCTTAATGCAGGCTCCCCAGAAAATGCACCTGGGGCAAGTTTTAAATGCTCATATGCTCTTGGAAGGTACAGTCTCAGGGCAGAGAGACTAAGAGGAGAAGGGAAATGAGGCAGGGGAGCTAAGACACAAGGTCAGTGATGCACTACCAAGCTGGTTACGGTAGTTGGTTGGCTGATGTGGTCTGTCCCCAGTTAGACTGCATAGGAAAATTTCCTGGTGTGGTCCAACAGAAGGAGGAGTGGAGAGAGTGTGTAACTACAGCTCCCTCAAATCTCCTGTTTCCCGCGCTTAAAGTGCACCCTGCTAGGAGATCCTTTTCATAATATGCAAGTGGTAGGAGGAGCCAGAGATCCTGGACTTTGGCTTCAGGTGGTTGGATTCCATGGGCATGGAGTACGTTGCCATAGCAACAGCCGTGAATCAGGTAGCAATTGAGATTCCAGGAGTTATATGAGACCAAGAGAACCTGAGGAGGCTCATGAGATGGATCCAATATCATCATTGTCCTGACTTTACAGCAGGAAACGGAGGCACAGAGAGGCTACACAGCTCCACCCATACAGCCAGCCTGTGGTGAGCTTAGCACCACACTGAACAAAATTTGGGCCACTCAGGATTGCAGAGAAAAAAAGAATGTAGACCTAAATCTTTGAGACCAGAACTTGGAGGTGCTGTCAGGATTCTTTAGTGCACCCTAGTTATTTACAATTGACCCAAAGACTGAATTATCCTCAAATCATTTCTCTCCAGCTCTAGGAGGCAGCAAGAATTTGAGGGAAAACACCAGGTTGAAGTCTGCTTCCAAATTACTGTGTAACTGTAGGCAATAGATGCTCCTTCCGTGGTGCTGTTTCTGCATATAAAATGATGCGGCCAGTGTAATGTACTGGTACCAGCTGGGCCCTGCCAGCAGTATTTGCTCCTCAGTCACAGGGAACACTCTTGCCTGTCCCCATCCATGCCCTCGAAACGCACTCCTGGGACTTCCATGCACAGGTAAGGGGCATTAGTCCATGGACCATGAGCCATCATGCCCACATAGCCCTAAATGAGACACCCAGGGAACCACCAGCAACAAGAATAATTTCCAGTACTTCCCTTTATTCGGAGAGGTCACATTTAAACTCTTCTAGAGGCCTTTGATGCCAAAAATTGAGTTCCCTCAAATATGGGAGAACAGGCTGGGCACCTATGGAACGAGCTTCTTACCCACCCCACTTTTGAGGTAGGTTGCTTGAGACTGAAGTGAACAATAGGGATGAATGCCTCCTAGGGCTGAGTTAGGCACTCCCTGCCTGTGCTAGGCCAGGGAACTCTTTGGAACTCTTTCGAATGTTCCCTGCACTGGCCGGACAACCAGGCCTGGAACTCGAAGGAGATCAGAGTGACTGTCTTAGGAAGAGCACTGAATGAGGAGTCAGGAGCTCTGAACTCTAATCCCAGCTTCTCCACTGCTAACTCAGGCCAGTCACTTGGTCTTGCTGAGCCTCAGCTGCCCCATCTGTAAAACGGGCATAGTAATCCTTGTCCTGGTGCTTCTGCTGGCCAGATAGGCTCTAAAGATAGGTCTCCGCTCCCACCCCTTATTACTCAAAAAGAAACCAAAAATTAGAGGGGTTTAACAAACTACTTGAGGTTACACAGCTTAAGAGATGGCAAAGCCAGGAGTACACCCAAGCCTAGTCCTAGACACAGGTCCCCATTGCCTCCCAGATGGAGCAGGCAGGCCCAGCTTTGTTTAACCAGGAGATGGTGCAGGTGAAGTGATGTGATCCATAGGCCCGTTCAGCCAGCTGACCTTATAGGAAAGCACTATCTACACTGCAAGCTTAGCCCATGATGTTAACACCAAGAATGCATATATTTGGAGATAGAGCCCCGAGTTCAAATCCCAGCTCCACTTGTCTGTGTTTCTGTCCTCTCTGAGCCTCAATGGCTGGTATGGGGAAAAGTCATTAACTTGACCCCTTGTTATGTTCTCTCTCCCCACTCGCTGAACAATGAAAATTGCTCACCATCAGCCACAGACACTGACTCGTTTTACCAAGGGTGAGGTCACTGTGCTTTAAGGGACTGCATCCTCCAATGTCCTTCCACCTTTTGCTGCAGACCCCCTTTTTGCATAAGCTGAGGATCAAGGGAAGACCAAGGACTTTTGGTAAATGCAGCCATGTCTTTCCCTACCCTTTGCAGCAAGTCTAAGCAGGAAGACCGTAAACTTTAGATTCTAGGAGATGGGAGATTGAAAGAGGGTTAAATAAGCCATTCCAGTGAATCCTACAAGCTGTAGGCATGCACTATGAGCATGATTTTCTCACTGAGCCCAGAATAAGACTACTGGGCCTCCACGCAGCTATTTACAAAGGAGCATTTTGAGTCATTTTATATTTCTCCTTGTGCATATAGAACACATGGATAGGACAGTGGATCCCAACCACTGTCTCTTAGAAGTGATGTTTGAATATCACCAAGCACAGTGCCTATCTCCTCACAGATACACAAGAATGGGAGCTATAATGATTCTTAACAAAGGGTGACAGGGTCACTGTGTCACCTTGTCACCAGAGCTGCTGCTCAACATCTGTCACTATGCTCTGAAGGGAGCTGCCTATATCGACAGCTAAATAAGCAACCAGGTCCACGGAGCGGGAGTCCAGTCTGAACTGTCCATCACCTTCTGAAGACAGCAGCGGGAGCTTGGCCAGGCCATTAATCACAACCAGAGCCTTCTACGGCTGCATCCAACATCCTTTGACACCTGCCTCTTCTAGCTGCAACAACAGTCTCCCCTCTCCTGTGCTTCCCATGGACAATCTTTGGGAGTGGGAAAGAATGCAGAGCCTTAGCTCCCCCTCCTTGAACTCTGCAGAGAGCAAGGGGCCTTGGAACAGGGCTGGGTCTGTGTTGGCCTGGAGAGGGCCTCTGAAACTTTAGAAACGTACATTTGGCTTATCTGAGTTCCTTTCTCAGGAAATTGACCTTTGGGCCTCCTAGATGGTATCAGAAAGCTGAGGCTTTTTAGATTGCTGCACCCAGACAATGAGACACACCTGCTGCCTGCTGACCAACTCCTCTTTCTTGCCCCTCCTGTTCTCCTTCCCTGCTTTATAAACCCCTAACTTTGGTTGGGAGGGAGAGGTTTGACAGTTAGGCTGATATCACCTCCAACACAGCTTTTCTTCTGGAGCAACATTTGTTGTCTCAGTGATGGGCTTTCTGTGTGGTGAGCAGCCCTACCTAGTTCAAACCCCTGGAGTTTGCCAACAAAATTCTGGTTCTCTGATCAGGAATTCATTGCTTATGGCTCAGTGGCCATGGACCAGGAGCATTTCAGAAGCCCTCCTAGCAGCTTCCCAGCCATATTTGCCAGAGATGGGTTTCAGTCTCCTTCTCTTCTGCCTCACCACTGCCAGCCCCAACTGCATTCCTGATTGCCTAGGAAGAACAGGCTTTGAAATTGGACATCTGCATCCAGACAGGTGAGTGCCCTCTGTAGGTCCCTGACAGCAGGACTCTCTCCTCTCAATTTGGGGGAATTCCAAAGGACTTTCCATTTGTTGCAGGTTGGACAAGCTTCTACTTGACTGGCTTGAGAGTAGAAGGCACCCTAACTGTTTTGGTTTGGACACTCTTGGGTTTGTTGCTACTACTATTAGTATTTTGATAATTGTTTGTTTCCATAATAAAGATTTCCTTCCCTGGCAATACTCGTGGTCTGTGATATGAGCAACTGGACCTAGGCCCAAACCCTGGTGTTTGGCAAAATATCATGCAGACAGAGAAGGATGACCTGTAGCTGCTGGACTGCTGGTGGGACATCAGGTGGTAGGGGCATGGCCAATGTATGTGTTTCCAAGTACATTAGCTGTCCTCCCAGTAAACTATAAGCTTCACGAAGCCAGGGTCTTTGCCTATCCCATTTTCAGCTTTATCTACCATGCCTGCAACAGTGCTCAGGACATGAGGTGATCTATGTTGAATGAATAAATGTTGAGTTCTAAACTCGGCTCTGCTATTAAGCGCCTTTGGAAAACTCATGTTCTTCTCTGAGACCCATTTTCCCCACCTGTAAAATTACCTGGAGGCTTTCATCTAGTCCTTATGGTCTACAGTTCTTTCAAGACATGGATGCCCTGTTAAAAATGGCCTCAGGGTATAAAAGCAAGAGGAAACATTTGCAGGAGAGCATTTAATCCACCTGGATTCATGACCACCAACATCCTCACCTTTGAAATAATTTTGGTTACGTCAGCAGGGACGCCATAGCAGGGCATAGTCGTATGGTTGGAGCCACAGACTTGGGCGTCAGGGAGCAGTTCTTCTGAGACCAAAGAAAAAAGATGCCACCATTTGCTGCAGGCTGACTATCTGCCAATCAACGGACTAAGTGATTCATGAGCTCTCGATTCCTTACAAGGATGCCGGGAAGCTGGTACTAGTTTAGACCTATTTTACAGATGAGTAAAGGAGAGGTCAGAAAGCAGTGACGTCTGTGAGATCACGCAGAGAGAGAATCTCTGACCTGAGGCATGAGAGGCAATGCCCAGGCCAGGGGCCAGGCCGTGTTGATATCCCACGTAGCAGAAGTGGTAGTGTCACATAGACGTGGATGACACTTACTACCCTGGGTGCTAAGGGTGAGCACACTGCCTATGTGACATCAGGGCCCACTGTGGAATTTCTGGAGTCATCTTGTAGGAAAGAGGTTCAAAGCCTAGCCAACATGGTGAAACCTCGTCTCTACTAAAAATACAAAAATTAGCCAGGCATTGTGGTGGGCACCAGTAATTTCAGCTACTAGGAAAGCTAAGGCAGGAGAACTGCTTGAACCCAGGAGCAGAGGTTGCAGTGAGCCAAGATCACACATTTCACTCCAGCCCGGGTGACAAGAGCAAAACTCTACCCCAAAAAAGAAAAAGATAAAAGGACGGAAGGACGGGAGGGAGGGAGGGAGGGAGGGAGGGAGGGAGGGAGGGAGGGAGGGAGGGAGGGAGGGAAGGAAGGAAGGAAGGAAGGAAGGAAGGAAGGAAGGAAGGAAGGAAGGAAGGAAGGAAGGAAGGAAGGAAGGAAGGAAGGGAGGGAGGAAAGAAAGAGAAAGAGAGAGAGAAAGAAAGAGAGAAAGAGAGAAATAGAGAAAGAGAGAAATAGAGAAAAAAAGAAAGAAAGAAAAGAATGAGGATGAAGTTGAGTAAGTGCCTTCTGCTCCAGGCTGTGTTGGGTTGGGGAATTTGAGAGGCATGGGGATGGTTGTCAACTTGTAGCATGTTAAATTGACTTTTAATGAGCATCTTCAGGATTTCTGTTTGCTGCTGCATAATGAGGAAGACTTTGCTGTTATTACTTGAAATTAACCTTTTTGGATGCATCACTTACACATCATTGAAGAATAATGACTGATTTCTTTTATAAAAATGTGCTTCATAAAATAAACGTATTATAAATTTTTAACACAGAACTCACAAGATAATTTCATCTTTTATTTTTCTTCATAGTACAGCTTGCTCCTGACAGTATATTCATTTTCTTGCTTATTGTCTGTCTCCCCAGCTAAGATATTCCCTGAAGAAAGGCAGGGTGACTCTGCCTGCTCACTAGAGCTTGGGTGTGGGGAACAGTGCCAGGCACTTAGAAGGTACTCAGCAAATACAAACTGAATAAATATTACTGGCACATGAAGCGCAGGGAAACTCAAAGGTTCCAGGCTCTAAAGTGCCCAGGAAACATCAATGCCAGGAAGGCAATGTGAATCCGTTGCCCCCGGCATTGATAATCTGTTCCTGACTTCCAGAATTACCTCTGTTTGCGGACCAAGCTGGGAGCTTGGGACATACGTATCCTGTATGAATAATAAATTATTCTGTATGAATAATATTCAATATATTTTATATGAATAAATAAATGATAAATTATTAATAGATTAATAATAATTAATAATTAATTAAATCACCACTTCCTTTTGCATTATGTTACAGGCTGAATTGTGAACCCCTAAATCTCATGTGTTGAAGTTCTAACTCCCCCATACCTTAGCATGTGACAGTGTTTGGAGACAGAACCCTGAAAAGGGTGATTAAAATCCCAGCACTTTGGGAGGCCAAGGTGGGTGGATCGCCTGAGGTCGGGAGTTCAAGACCAGCCTGACCAACATGGAGAAACCCTGTCTCTACTTAAAAAATGCAAAATTTGCTGGGCCTGGTGGCACATGTCTGTAATCCCAGCTACTCAGGAGGCTGAGGCAAGAGAATCGCTTGAATCCGGGAGGCGGAGGTTGTGGTGAGCTGAGATCACACCACTGCACTCCAGCCTGGGCCACAAGAGTGAAACCCCATCTCAAAAAAACAAAAAAACAAAAAACCATGGTCATTAAAATCAGGCCATAAGGGTAGGCCCTGTTTCAATATGACTGCTGTTCTTATGAGAAAATTTGGACAGAGAGACACCAGAGGTGCAGCCACATAGAAGAAAGACCACGTGAAGACTCAGCAAGAAAGCGACGATCAATAAACCAAGGACAGAGGCCTTAGGAAAAACCACCCCTGCTGACACCTTGATTTCAGACTTCCAGCCTCCAGAACCATGAGGAAATAAATTTCTGTTGTTTAGGCCACCCAGGCTGTAGAATTTTGTTACAGCATCTCTAGCAAACTAATACAGTATGCTACACTTTCCCTTTCCAGGGTTTTATGAAGTTCAGTAACTGTTGTTCCCATTACTGAGATGAGAAAACTGAGACCCAGTGAGGGAAGTGACTTGGCTGAGACTCCATGACTCGATGGATTTCACTGCAGAAACCTTGGGAAGAGCCTCATGCAAGAGCCTGGGTCTTCTCCCATTCCCACCCCACACCTAAGCATTGGCGAGCTTTTGGGTGGTGCCTCCTCTTTGCCGGGGCTTTGCCAGAGGTCCTGGCTGCTTTCCCCATATATCCCAGCACTCTCCAGTGACCCAGAGCCCTCCTATGAATGGCAAGAGGTGGATGGTGGATTCACCAAGTGGGAGACTGAGTCTGCATCAGAGACAACAGGGTCCACTGTTCACCAACGTGCTCCATCAGAGAGGCAGGAAGGTCTCCAGAGACGGTGAGGTCTCCAGAGAGGGGCTCCAGTGAATTTCCCTCCTGCCCCATCCTCCTCCCTTGCCCCACTTCTACCCAGAGTCTCTAGTGAGGATGATCAGAGATGAGAGCTCCTCTTTTTGGGGTGACCTTACCAGTTATTATGGGTCGAATTTTGTGCCCACTTCCCCAGCCCCACTCAAAAAAATGTGGAAGTTCTAACCTGCAGTACTTCATAAAATGACTTAATTAAAAGGTAGGGTCTTTACAGGGTGACCAAGTTAAAATAAGGTCATTAGGGCGGACCCCATCCAATATGAAATGGGGAAATTTGGATACAGACATGAACAGAAGATGAAATGAGGAGACACAGGGGGAAGATAGCCATCTACCAGCTAAGGAGAGAGGCCCTCACAGCTCTCAGAAGGAATTTACCCCGCTGACCTTGAATTTGGACTTCAACCCTCCAGCTATGGTACTTTGTCACAGCAGCCCTTGCAAACTAACACAGCAGTGATCCAAATGGGAATTCCCTCCCACGGGTGGGAGCTATGATTGGTTACACCAGAGGGGTCCTAGGGATGAAGACAAATTTGGGGTAGGATATGGAGTCTATGCTAGTGGGAATTTAAATAAAGGCAGCATTTGCTACCTAAATGTGGGCACACATATGCTAGCTTCGCCTTGGTAAAAAGGGAATAAATTCAAGGTTCTTGAATGTTGATGTGGGTGCACATTTGTAGGATGCATATATATCAGTGTGTCACATGCATTCAGGGTGTGTGGGCTCATTTATTTGTTCTTTGGCTCATTCATTCATTCATCATTCATCAGTTTCTTGAATGCTTGTACACACTTATAAATGCACAGGATAGAGAAATGAATTGGCAAAGGAATATGATAGACAAGCATGGGGATTAAGGGAGCATGGAGGGGGAGCATTTGTTTCTGTTTGATATATCAGGGAAGACTTCCTGGAAGAAGTGAGCTGAAACTGGCCAGGTGAAGAGGAGGAAGCAGGTCATGGCATGTAGACATGTAGGAAGAGAAATAGCAGTATATACCCCAAACTACACACAGTTCGGGTTGGTTCTATTCTTTGGAACAGTCCTACCCCTATCTGCACCCCATCGACACTCTGGAATCCCAGGTAGCAAGGCCATAGAGAAGGCACAGATGCCCAGGAGTCAACACTTTATTTTGTTCAGGCCAACCACACTGGGAGCCCAGCATCCCCGCAGGATTTGCCTTTGTGGGCCCGTCTTGTCTCTTGAGGGTGGCCGTGCTGGCTGGCTTTGGCCACTGGGGAGGCCTGGCCAGTCTCTCTGTCTCCAAGTTATTGTAGAGTTGGGAAGTCTTCAAGGGCAGCTTCAAGGAGGCTGGAAGCAAACACAGGTCAGAGTTGATGAATGGGACAAAAGATGGGTAAGGTTTTTTCTTTTTTTTGAGGCAGGGTCTCACTTTGTTACCCAGGTTAGTGTGCAGTGGTGCAATCATAGCTCACTGCAGCCTCCAACTCCCAGGCTCAAGTGATCTTCCTGCTCCAGCCTCTCGAGTAGCTAGGATTACAGGTACATGTCACCACACCCAGTTAATATTTTATTTTTTATTTCTTGTAGAGGTGGGGTCTCACTATGTTACCCAGGCTGGTCTCAAACTCCTGGCCTCAAGTGATCCTCCTGCCTCAGCCTCCCAAAGAACTGGGATTACAGGCATGAGCCACTGTGCCTGGCCAGGAAGATGGGTACATTTTGATAGAGACAATGAATGGGGTGGAGGGCCTGGAATTCTGTATTCCCAGGTGGCATTACTGTAGCAACTCCACAGAAAGGGATGGCAGAGTATAGGCAGCAGAAGGAGAACAAGTGGGGGAAAAAGTTGGGAGAGATTTCCCAAAGGTCCAAAAATTCCAAAGTAACCTGGCATTTACTGCATCCATGGGGTGCCATGCTCTATTCTAGGAATCTCTCATATTCTCATGAAATCCACAGTGTTACTTTAGGTAGCTGGTACTCTTATCCCTATTTTCCAACTGAGGACGCAGGGGCTTGGAGAGACTGTATCATTTGTCCAGGGTCCAATGGCTAGTTACAGGGCAGAACTGAGCCTTGGGGGGTCTTGCTTGGTCCCAAAGCCCACCATGCATTTGCATTGTTGGAGGTGCTGCATTGTATAGCTGAAAAACTGGCATCCTTGGAGAAGAACCTTGCTCAGGGTAGGAAGGGGACTTGATTAAAACGGAATGGCAGAGACAAGATGTTCTGCGATGACTTCTGCTAAGGACTGTTCCCCTCATAGATGTGTGCCCTTTACTTGGCCTTTGAAACTGCTTTCTATGTCCCCGAGAGCATAATAATGTAAATGAATATCAGATCTTTACTCGGTAATTGAGAGCAGAGAGAAGGCCATGTTAAGTCAAATTAGTTTGCTCTGATATAGTCCAAGCCTGTCTCTGCGGAAGGGGCAATGGCTTTTTGATGGGCTGAGGCTGCCTCTCGAAGAAATAGAGGATGTGTGGCTCATTTGGGTCAAGGAGGCCTGCGGGTTGCAGCAGGTGCATCCTGAGAGCCATATGAAATCGCTCAACCATCTGAGCCTTGAGCTGCAGTGAGTTCTGAGATTCAGTGACTGGGAGATTTACGAGGGCTCATAGACTCTCAGGCAGCTCTAATTTCACTCATGAAGATGCCAGGAATGTGTCCCTACGGAAAACTTTTAAAGATAAATGTAGGGATTCTAGAGCTGGAAACCCAATTCTGCCCTGGTGATTCTGTACAAGTGACTTTAATCTTTCTGATCCTCAGTCTGTCAACCTGATAAATGGGGATAAATAATATCCACCACCACTTGGGGATATCAGGAGTACTAAATGACTGTCTGATGTGTCCACTCAATAAATGTAAGCCTTGGTTAGCAATGAATTCCTCTTTTTTCTTTTTGGAGAGGGTGTCTCACTCTGTCTCCCAGGCTGGAGTGCAGTGGCGAGATCTCAGCTCGCTGCAAGCTCTGCCTCCCAGGTTCATGCCATTCTCCTGCCTCAGCCTCCCCAGTAGCTGGGACCACAGGCACCTGGTACCACACCCTGCTATTTTTTTGTATTTTTAGTGGAGACGGGGTTTCACCGTGTTAGCCAGGATGGTCTCGATCTCCTGACCTTGTGATCTGCCCACCTTGGCCTCCCAAAGTGCTGGGATTACAGGCGTGAGCCACTGCGCCCGGCCTGAATTCCTTTTCTCACCTTGACTCCAGATGAGTGACAGGATGAGTGCTAGGAGCGGGAGGAAGGGCAGCCAGTAGTTACTTCTCCTGCACTGTTGCTCTGTGATTTTTGTACTTGTTCCCTCCCCGCTCAACCTAGGGCCTATTTCTCTCCATACGTAATGCAAGTGGACTCCACTATTCTGAAGGTCTCTTCCAACTCAGCCCTTTGCATGTCTGCGATCCCACCACGGATCTCCCGTCATTATGTGGACAGAATGCCATCGCAGCTCCTTCAACCCCAGGTGGAATGACATTAAGAAAAGAAAATGATAGCAGGGCGAGGAAATTTTAAATATCTGGCATCTTCTTCTTTTTTTTTTTCCTGAGACAGAGTTTCACTCTTGTTGCCCAGGCTGGAGTGCAGTGGTGGTGCCCTCAGCTCACCGCAACCTTCGCCTCCCCAATTCAAGCGATTCTCCTGCCTCAGCCTCCTGAGTAGCTGGGATTACAGCACCAGCCAAGACACCCAGCTAATTTTTTGTATTTTTAGTAGAGACAAGGTTTCACCCTGTTGGTCAGTCTGGTCTCGAACTCCTGACCTTAGGTGATCTACCTACCTCAGCCTCCCAAAATGCTGAGATAACAGGCGTGAGCTACCGCGCCCAGCCACATCCAGCACCTTCTTTAGCGTCATCCCACAGGAACCCCTTACTTTCTGATGTGTCTGCATTTCAAAGTACAAGGAAATGGAGGTACCCAGCTGAGGGCTCGTGAAAGGCTTTGCATCCAGCAACACATGACTTCAGCTAAAACCTCTAAAAATCTTGATCTCTAAAGAAATTAGTTGTGGCAGTAAGGACAGTATAGGAGCACCTGCTCTCCCCAAGGCTGCAAGGTGAACTCTCATTCCCCAAGAACAGCCCCAGCCTGTTGCTTTTACCTGAACTGGTGTCTACTTCTGGAGATATTTTTTCATTATGCTTGCAACATCGTCGTCTTTCCTCCCCGCTCCTGGCTCTCTGTGCTCGGGGGACGTTCCCTCACCACCGTCACCCGCAAGTCGTTGGATTCCTGGTCGACTTTTGATGCTGTCAGCACTTTTGAAGGACACGATGGAGCTGGAGGATGAGGACGAGTCGGACAGGTGAGCAGGATCCTCCTTGGGCTCTGGGCTCTTTTTCAAAATGGTCTTGATCCCCGAGAGAAAGGAACGGTCAGCCTCTTCTGTCTCAAAGTGGACACTTGAACGCTGAGAACCATCTTGCCCACCTTTGGCTGCTCCGGCCAAGGATGTAGGCGTCTGGGGCTTCCGGATAGCTGGGAGGAAGTCATCGAAGTCCACTTTGGTCTTGCGTTCGTAGTCGAGGCTTGGGAGTTTCCAGCTGAAGGGGTCACTGCCTAGAGGTTCCTCCATCAGGTGGGCAAACTGGCGGTTCTGGAAAACGAGCGGCTCCTTTCCAAGGTCTGGACAGCCCGCATCGTCCACAGAGGACTCCAGACACCGCCTCCGAGGACGCAGTGTGGGTGACAACAGCATGTCCCTGGGTGTGGTCGGGGAGCTCAGTTTTCTCCCCATGCTCGGTCTGGATTCTAAGAGGGACTCGCAGGAACTGAATCGGGTCTTCGCCTTCTCGGGGAGTAGGGTCGTGCCCCCAACACCATCTGAAGAGATGCATTTGAGGCTGGTGGACCTCAAGAGACCACCAGCGGCCCCTTCGATTTCCAGGGGTGACTTTGCCCCAACCCTCAACGAGAGATTTCCCTCGTCACTGCCAGCCCTGCCCCTCCTTAGTGTGGAAGCCCCAGTCGTCTGATAAATGGGGAGAGTGGGCCAGTCCTCCAGGCCCAGCGTGGACCCCTGGCCTCTCTGGGCTCTCTTCCTCCGGAGCCCTTCCACGAACTCCGAGAGGGCCGCTGAAGGACTGGGCAGCTTTTCCCTCGACAGCGGGGATGTATTTGTACTCCGAGAAGCCAGGGGAGAGGACGCAGCTTCTAATCTCTCTGTGGCCTTTCTCTGGACGGCAAGCCCTTCGCCGTCCCCAAAATGACAGTACTTTTGCCGGCGGATGAAGTGGGGAGAAACAGGCTTGTCTCCCGAGGTCTTGCTGCGGACATCTGTGGACCAGGCTCTGCTCGGTGCCGATTGGGTCCTCTCAGCGTCCCCAGCCTCCTCATTTATCCTGTGCCAAGAAGAAAAATGCAGTCTGTAGAAATTGTGCAATTCATACAATTTGTGCAATCGGTGTGAGGGCCCCTAAGCACAGGCACTAATATTATTTTTCTTTGGAAATACCATCCCTATCGCACTCTCAAATGAACCATATGATTTAATGTGCAAATTCAAGCCATGTAAATGATTTCTTGTTGCTTTCTGAATGCAATTTCTGTCTATAATTAAACCCAGCTAAGTACATTTGAGTAGATTAAAACTGCAGCTAGGACGGATGAATTAGATTTATGAGGCATCATATCTGACATGATAGGACCTATCATCCCAGAGCTTACTGTGAAATAAGTAGTTGGCTTCTTCAAGACCGGAAGGGGACATGCAGTGGGTTGTTTGTTTATTTAGGGCCAAGCCCAGAGGACAGTCCCACTAAGTGGGGCTTCTGAGAGTCAAGACCCAAATATGTGTCTCCACAGGATGCCCCATGACATCCCTGATTGTTTCATGGGGTGAGGGTGTAGGTAAAATCTTGTTCCCCCAGAAGGGAAAGACTCACATGAAATCAACTTAAAACCAAGACTATACACAAGAGGACAGACGGTTTCTATTCTGGGACTCCACCAGACGTGGCTTTTATGCAGAGGGAGTTTGTAGCAGCAGCGCCAGAAACACTTTGCCTCTGAAAAGTAGAAGCCTCACAGTGGGACCAAATTAGAGACTGTAAAATAAATGGCATCATTCAAAGGAGAGAGACTGGAGTCCACCAACCTTTCCTTTAATAAATAAAATCTATCTGTCCTCTCTCTAAGAGAAACGACCCCCTTCCCTCCCACCAGCAAAGTCACAATTTATTTTTTTTTTTAAAGTAAAAAGTGGCCAAATGCCAGAGTTTTGGCATTGCAGATAAAGCCAATGTGGGCGCAGGCCTGAAGAGACGCTGAGGGCAATGCATACGCGGGTTTCCAATCATGGGGTCCCTGCCTCTGAGTGCATTGTTGCTGGAACTGTAACAATCGGGACGACTGCAGGACTCGGACCTCTATGTATAAAGCGTGACTGAGATTCTGCTACAAGACTTTGGGGAAGACTTCTTGCTTACCCAGCTGGATAACACCATTTCCTCCTGATCACACAGGATAGTTTAGGAGAAAAAGAACTGACCACAATGACCCAATGGGCTTTTGAATCTGGGAAGGAAGCCAAGCCAAGGTCCCTTGAGGTGATGCCATGGAAGGCAGGGAGGGAATGGTTGGGGCAGGAGAGCAGCATCTTTCCCAGGGAAATAGGTGGGGGCTGAAATAGACTCAATGTTTGCCTCCCCCGAAAATTAATATGTTGACACCTAATCCTCAATGTGATGATATTAGGAGGTGGGGCTTTTGGGAGGTGATTAGGTCACCAGGGTGGAGCCCTTGTGAATGAGATTAGTGCCCTTAAAAAGAGGCCCCAGAGGGCTCCCTCACCCCTTCCACTGTGTGAGGACACAGTGAGATGGCCATCTATGAATCAGACAACAAATGTAACTGCCAGCACCTTGACCTTAGATTTCCCAGCCTCTAGAACTATAAGAAATACATTTCTGTTGTTTATAAGCCAACCAGTCTATGGCGTTTTCGTTATAGCAGCCAGAAGAGACTGACACAGGCACCTAGACCGTGCCTTCCTGAGTGCCCCTGAGGACAGAGCTTCAGTGATTCCACAAACCTATCTCCTCTAGGTCTGGCAGGAGCTCCCCAGGCTGGGGGCCTGTGTGAGGTCGCCATGGCAACGATGGGCCCAGCTAAAGGGCTTCATGAGGACAAGGCATAGAGCTGGCTGTGATCATCCGCCTCTCCTTATTCCCCATGTCAGATGGGAGGAAGAGGATTGCAGTAGCGGTCTGGTGATGGTAAGATCTGGGTGTCAAGGTGGCAACGTGGAGGAGCTACCTCCTCTCTCTCTCCGACCATCACCCTCAGTCCTTCTCCTGTGTGATCAGGCTTGCTATTCCTGCCCTCTTGCTCACCCTGCTCCAGGACGCTGGTCTCCTGGGACAGGCCAAGCCCTCCCTGCTTCTGGGTCTTGCATGAGCGGTTCTACCTGGAGTACTCCTTTCACTCCCCGAACCCTAGTCATGGTGCCTTCCTCCTGGGGCAGCCGGGACAGTGAAAGAAACGCCCTTGATACTGTCTCTGGCACCTAATCACCCCAATAATGGTTAGTGGTTATGAATAATTTATAACCAATAATAAATGGTTATTAATCATTAATAATTAAAGGCAATCATTATTACTACTATTTAACTTCTGGATCTCCAGAACCCAACCCCACACCGGACTCAATAAAAGCCTCAATTGAAGTTCAAAGAGGGATGCACAGGAGAATGAATGGGCAGGTGACCTTCAGCTCACCACAAGAAGGTAGGTTGGTTCCCATGTGCTAAAACAAAGGCCACACGTTTGCCCAGAGCAGCTCCCTCCTTTCCTATTTCTTGCCTGTTCCCATCACAGCTGGACACGGGCTGGAAGAGGAGATAGAGGGCTCCTTTGTGATTCCCCGAAGGCGTATTTGTCAACTTCACTGCTTTGGAATCACTCCCCGAATACACGGCAGGATGGCATTCACACGCCTGTATTTTTTTTTTATTCCCTACTTTTTATTAATAAACAGCTTGGAGCTGCCAGGGGCAGTGGGCTGCTGCAGAACTGACAAAAGTCATTTCCATCCTGTCCTGGTCCTGAAAGGAGGCGGGTGTGATGAATGAGTGTCTTGGATGCTCTGTCTCATCCATTGCCTGCCACGTGAGGAGGGCAACATTGAGGGCTCCTGTCACCGAATCTCCCGGGACTCTGCCATCCTGCTCACCCTAGCTTCCACTGCCACTGCTGGCTGCAGACGCCAGGGCAGGGCATGAAAATGGAGGGTGAAGAAGTCCCAAGAGGAGGAAGTGGAGGAGAAGGAGGGAAGAGGGGGAGCTAAAAACATAGGGGGGAAAAAAGGCATAAAAGTAGGTGGAAGGAGAATCACAGACCACAAGTCTGAACTGACAGTGTCTTGCTGACTCTCATTTCTGCACCTCCGGAGTTGGCACCGAGCCCAACATGTAGTAGATGTTCAGCAAATGCTGTCAAATTCAATCAAGGTAGATGAGAAAGAAGAGGTAGTCAGGATGAGAAAAGTGAAGGGAGGGCAAAGAAATGTAGGAAGAAGAGAAGGAGGGTCAGAGCATGAAAGAAGAGGAGGCAGTTTAAACAGGAAAGAAGTTGAAATGAGATGGAGAGAAAGAGGAAGGAGACCCAGAAGGGCGGTGGTGATGGAGAAGAAGGAAGGAGACTTAGGCAAAGGCAAGAAGGAGAGAAAGGAACATTGCAGAGGCCTTTCTGCCTGGCAACGAAGGATCTGCCATCTTCGGCTTTGACAAAAAGGCAAGATAGGCTGGGGTCCATGGTGAAGTAACTGGCTGCCCGGAAATGGGGATCTGGAGGTCACAGTCTGAGTGCTGGTGATCAGGTGCAGAGGCCATAGGTTTGCTAGGCCCAAGCCAGGAAGGTTCCCAGCTATGCTGGCACAGGGGAAGATTCACTCGCCTTCCCTGGGGCCCTTGAGGGGCAATGCCTTCTACAAGGCATAGAAGCCAAGATGTTCCAGCACAGCCACTCAGGCCCAGCTTGGCTGTCACGGGGTCTGATGTCTTGAGATTGGAGTGAGCTGAGTCCCACCTTTCTGGAATGGTCTGGTGCCTTTGAAACCTCAGCTGGGGAGCTTAAAACAGGAAAACAAGCCATGCAGTGTAGACTCCTGGTGGTGGGGGCTGGAGAGGAGAAGAAGTGGGGGTCAAGTGAGGAGAGAGGGGGAAGAGAGGGCAAGAAAGAAGGAAAGAAAGAAGCTGCCCACGGCCAAGTGCTTCTTCCTGGCTTTCCCATGCAGAAATCCACCCACATCTCTGCAAGTGCTTTTTCCATTTCCTGTCTGCACCACCTCTCAAGGTATAAAGTTCCTTGCATCCACTCCTTTCTGTAGAGACTGAAGAATTTAACCTGAATTCAGATGTCCTTTTGTAGGCTTTGGGATAAGGATCCCAAGTTCTGCTGAGTGAGGTTGGATGATCACCCCCGCTCCTGTCCCAGCGCTGGACACTTCAGACACATCCTATCTGACTTCATCTGGGGGCCAGTAAGAGTCTTTTTTTTTCTTTGTAGCTGTCTTCACAGGACCAGCTCGGTGTGGCTCGGAAGGAACTCCCCATCATCATCATGATGGAGGGATGTCGGATAATCAGGATGTTACGGTGTGTGCTTCCCGGAGCCTGGGCCAGGGAGAGAGATGATGTATAGAAGGCTCTCAGAGTCACTGAGAGACAGGGTAGGCAGGGGTACTGTTACTCTTCAAGGAGAGACTCCAGAAAACCCTCGCAGACTTCTGCTGCCTGCCCTGCAGTTTGTCCAAAAAGGAATATCCTTCTGGTATACCTGCTACGGGAAAGAGCCAGAGGATAGTCCTTGAGCATCCAGCCACAAAGATGCTGGGCTGGTTCTACAACTTAGTGGATGAAATAGTCATTGGTCACAACAGCTACCCCTGACTAGATACCTACTTGCGCCAGGTGCTGTGCTGGATACCAGGAATATAGGAGAGAGCAAACGGATGGTTCCTGCCCTCATAGCAACCCTGAGAGATAGGGATTGTGATCTCCAGGTACAGAGAGGCTGAGTAACCTCTGCAAGCACACACAGCTGGCAACCAAGTCTGGTTTTACCACTCACTAGCCACGTGACCTGGGGACCACTGCCTAACTTCTCTAACCCTCAGCTTCCTTAGCTGAAAAATGAGGGAAACCAGATTGGCCTTGCAATGCTGTGGAGATCAGAACTCCATGAGGGCAGGATTTTTATGCATTGCATTCCCTGCTACCAGTGTCTATAGAACAATGTCTATAGAACAATGTCACTGTAGGTGCTCAATGAATTTGTGTTGAGTAAGCGAGGGAAGCACCAGGGCCCTAACACATTGTAGGTGCTCCATAAACATGTGTTGGATGCATGAGTGAATTGCCAGTCCTCAGGCACATAGTAGGTGCTCAATAAAATGTTCAAGTTATGAATCCTGCTCTAGCGCTTGCCACACAGTAGGTTCCAATAAATATTGGACTTATAAAATGAATTGATGAATAAGGGTATTTATATGAAAAAGCTGTAAGTATGGGTTGCTTCAAGCTATAGAAGTTTATTAGGTAAACTAGGACATGAAAACTCAGGAAT
This sequence comes from Macaca fascicularis, assembly GCF_037993035.2. NCBI lineage: Eukaryota > Metazoa > Chordata > Mammalia > Primates > Cercopithecidae > Macaca > Macaca fascicularis. Next base: position 25,674,476 of record NC_088384.1, read on the forward strand.
ACTGAAATTTCCACTCTTTCTAACCTACAAGGCAGGAAAAAAAAAAAAAAAAGCTTCAGACGCAGAGAGACCTGAGTTCAAATCCCGGCTCTGTCTATTCCAAGTCAGGTTTGTTTTTTGTTTGTTTGTTTTTGTTGTTTTGTTTTGTTTGTGATGGAATCTTGCTCTGTTGCCCAGGCTGGAGTGCAGTGGCACAATCGTGGTTCACTGCAAACTCTGCCTCCAGGGTTCAGGTGATTCTCCTGCCTCAGCCTCCCAAGTAGCTGGGATTACAGGTGCACACCACCACACCAGACAAATTTTCATATTTTTAGTAGTGACAGGGTTTCACCATGTTGGTCAGGATGGTCTCGAACTCCTGACCTCAAGTGATCCGCCCACCTCAGCCTCCCAAAGTGTGGGGATTACAGGTGTGAGCCATGGCGTCCAGGCCCCCAGGTATCTTTTGAAGCCTGAACTTACACAGGAGTAAGAGTGGGAATGACACTGCCCTAGAACCCAGGGTCTTGTGAGAAATGAGAGATGATGCGTGTCATATGCATACTCAGTATTTAAGAGTGGAAGCCATTTCTACTCCCATTACTCCCAGTACTGCCATTGAGGCAAAAGACACTACAGTTAAACTTTCATGCATTACTTATTTATCTCAAAGTTAATCCTTTGACATAATGGTTTAACATAAATTTTAAAACCTTAACACTTGTCTGATTGCTTTTCTTTAATGACCTCTTTCATCAGTGCTAGAGAAGACCTCAGATTGAGGGCAGATGTTCAAGAGTAAACAATTCCCATGTATAAGCCTACTGTGAACAGCACGGAGAAGGGAAGTGGAGACTGAGGTGGTTGGTTCAGCCTCAGAACGAGCTAGTGTCTGAGACAGTGTCTCCTGCTTGGACCATATCCCTTCCCCTTTCAGATTAGCTTATGAATGGGGCCCCATCATTTTATCTCTAGTGTCGACCACAGAAGCAGATGCTCCATGACAACTGGCGAAGAACAAAGAAGGCACCTATATCTGCATGTATCGTAGGCAGTATCTCATCAAGCTAAGCAGCATCACCCCATCAACATCAGAGGCATCACCCCACCTTGCAAATGAGGAAACTGAGGCTCAGTGGTGAGAAACCATTTGCTCAAGGCCATACTGCTAAGTGGCATGGCCTGCATTTGAACGCTGGTGGGCCAGCTCTGAATCCCATTCTTCTCCTTCCACTACATCACACACCCACCGGGCAGAAGGCTGATGGGAAACCTCAACCAGTTGAATTTACATCTACACACACATATTTTTCAAAATCCACTGCAATGTAATGAACCAAGAAAGTCCAAGTCAAGGAGATGCTGGATTTACTGTCATTAGATTTAATCACACAGCAAAACAAGCAAACAAACAAAACATAATTCCCAGGTCTGAGTGTGGTCAGAGCCTGGGCCAATTCTAGCTACAGGAAACTCAATACAGATTTAATGACACTGTGAATCATCCCCCAAAGCATGCTGTCAGCCCCCATTCTTCATCCATTCCCTGAAATTAAAGAGGAAATTAAAAACATATTGATGTTCTTTAATACTGGTGAGGCCTGAGATGGGAAACCAGATGCTCTTTGAAGATGGCCTGAAGATTTGGTAACTGAGTCCAAAATAACAACAGAGAGTCTGTAATAAAAGTTGACATGGTACCCAGGACTATGCCTTATGCAGGCAATGGGAGGCACTTATTAAGCTACTGTGGTGCACAGGTAAATACCACATCATTAGAGTTGTCATGTATTACGCCTTTAGGCTTTATAGACATTACTCAAGTTTATGCTCACAACAGTCCTCTAAAGCAGATATTGCAATCTTCCCCTGTCAGAACCGAGGCTCAGAAAGAATCAGTAATTTGTCATGTCATAAGTGGGAGAACATGGATTTAAACCAAGGAGTCCTACCCCAGGCCCATGGCTCCCAACTGCTTTACTCTACTGCCCTTTATCGTCCCATTTTATAAATGAGGAAGCTGAGGCTAAGAGAGGCAAATGGGCTTGTTGAGAAGGAGCAGAGCTGAGACTCCCACCCTGGTCTGTCTGTCTACCTATAATGTTCCGAGCACATAGCAGCAGAAGATGGGCTGCCCTCCCCTCCTGGGGAGAGCAGTGTAGGTGTTGAGTCTGGAAAAAAACATGCAGAAGGGTCAGCAATGCAAGAAATTCCAGAGACACTGTGAAGCACAGACTATAAATGCACCAAGAGGTTGGCAAAGGAGAGAGCAGTCAGTACTGGTGCCTGGGTGCACAGCCTTCCTTTCTTTTTTTTGAGATGGAGTTTCATTCTTGTCGCCCAGGCTGGAGTGCAATGGCGTGATCTCGGCTCACTGCAACCTCCACCTCCCAAGTTCAAGCAATTCTCCTGCCTCAGCCTCCCAAGTAGCTGGGATTATAGGTGCCCACCACCACCACAGCCAGCTAATTTTTGTATTTTTAGTAGAGATGGGGTTTCGCCATGTTGGCCAGGCTGGTCTCCAACTCCTGACCCCAAGTGATCCGCCCACCTCAGCCTCCCAAAGTGCTGGGATTATGGGCGTGAGCCACCACGCCCGGCCATGCACAGCCTTTCTTGAGGAGGTGGGTTGAGTCAGGCTTTGGAAGAAGGGTAGGATTTCAGTGTTGACGATGGCTCGAGAAAGACATTCCAAGCAAGAGCAGAAGATTCCTCCTATCGATTCTTAGCTTACTCAATCTGCAAAACTCTTGACAAGCAAGGGCTGATATCTAAATTTCACAGGCCGAGGAAAATGAGGCTTAGGAAGCTCCCTCACCCCTAGCTGAGAGGGAAGTTCAAAGTAAGGAGGATGCCAAGGAAGCAGGGAAGTGAGGGGGAGGTGACATTAGCAGCAATCTGTCCCCATGCTGTCCCCATGCCTGGCCACTCCTGGCATGGGGAATAGAGTCAGGAAACAGACATGGTGAATATCCTGCATTCCTTACAATATGGCAGTTTTTATGAGACAAGGTCGCTCTCAAGGCTTGCTTGCTGTTCTCTCTGATGCTTAAGGTCAGTGCCGAGTCTTTGACAATTTTACAAACCAATCCATCGAGCTGCCCTGAGTGGACACCTGCCTCCATGCCTTCTGCGGCTCAGCAGAATTTGGCTTGACTTCACCCACACATTCTTACTGGCTACCGGGGACAAAGGTCAGTAATTTTTGCATAGAGTTGCCCATTCAAGTCACCCTTGGAAGTCTACCCTCCGCAAAAAAAAAAAAAAAACAGTTAAACTGGAGCTGGGTAGTGATAAGGGGATCATTCTCATTTAAAAGAGACTGAAGAGTAATGCAAGATGTTAATAATAAGAAAAATTGAACAGGCAAAAAGGGTATATGGGAGGATAATTGGGTAATATAAATACGGATAATGTTATGGATTTCTTAATTTTCCTAAGTGTGATAGTGATACGTTAGAAAATGTCCTTCTTAGAAGAAAGATGTGAAACTATTTAAGGAGAGCTGTTGTGATGTTGTCAACTTGTTTTCATAAGGGAAAGGAAGGGAAAGGAGAAGGGAGAAGAGGAAGGAGGGGAGAGGAGGGGAGGGAAGGAGGGGAGAGGAGGGGAGGGAAGGAGGGAAGGAGGAAAGGAGGGAGGGAGGGAGGGAAGGAGGGAGGAAGGGAGGGAAGGAAGAAGGAAGGAAGGAAGGAAGGAAGGAAGGAAGGAAGGAAGGAAGGAAGGAAGGAAGGAAGGAAGGAAGGAAGGAAGGAGGGAAGGGAGGGAGGGAGGCAGGGAGGGAAGGGAGGGAAGGGAGGGAGGGAGGCAGGGAGGGAGGCAGGGAGGGAGGAAGGAAATTAGCCTAATAAGAAAGAATTAGGAGGGAGTCAGAGAGGAAGGAACTGATACTCTGCAGGTGATTCTGATAAACCATTATTCTATATTTCAAGAAAAACCAGACAAACATTTTCACTCACCCTTTAATATTCAGCCCAACTGTAGCTTCCCCCAGGAAGTCTTTCCGCCCTCTGGCCTGGATTGGGGCCTCTCCTGGCTCCCACAGCCTCCTGTGTCCCCCTCTGTACTGCTGTTGTCTATTTACTTATTTGTATCTCCCGGCAAGACTGTTAGTTTCTGGAGGAGACCACATCTTTCTTCTATGAATCCCCAACATCAGGAATGCCCCAAAGAAAGCTTGTAGAATGGAAAGAATGAAGGAATAGAGGAGTACAAAGATGGGAGATTGTGGAACTGTGGAAAGAATGTGCAAAGGGCTGAATAATTCAGAACCCAGTATTTCCACTCTCCAGTCAGTCACATCCACTTCTCCTGGCTGAAAAACAAGATTGAAAACCCACTTCCAGTACACAATCTAAAGTGAGTTCTCCATATTTCTAACACTAAGCCAAGAGCCTTGTTTCATTTCTACAGGATGTGATCAATTTCTAGAATAACAAATCGACAGGGAGCTGCGGCCTCATCTGGTTTGAACCCCTCATTCTACACCTAGAAAAACAGAGAAGGGAATAGAACTTCCCAAGTCACACTCTGATGAGATGGTGCAAGTACGGGCTCTACAACTCGAGTCTTTTACCTTCTGCTACAATTTTCACAATGTTTTGAAGAACGTAATTCTAGATTTGCAGAGTAATTAAAATCTACTTGGCTTGTAGATTCAATTTGGATTCAACATATTTAAGCGAATTTAATGCATCCCTTCACTTTCCATGCAGAGACATTGCCTCACCAGAGTATGGTGAAATGGCAATAGTCACAGAAAACCTCAGACTAATTCATAAAAGCACTCAGCTCCCCATGAAGATGCAGCTTTAAGTGAATGGAAATTATGCATCCATTAATATTTCCTTGCTTCCATCCTGAATCATTTATTGAGTGTCGTGATGACAGATGCTGTCAACACAGAGATGAACAGTGCTTGCCTTCAGGGAACTTACATTCTGGAGGGGGTGGTAGATTCACTAAGTTAGGACTGGAAGAAAATATGAGTGAAACTTCATGTTTCCCTAGGCATAGAAGAAAAAAAAACTTTTATTTTAAGTTCAGGGGTACATGTGCAGGTTTGTTCTATAGGTAAACTTGTGTCACAGGGGTTTGTTGTACAGATTATTTCATCACCCAGGAATTAAGTCTAGTACCCACTAGTTATTTTTTCTGATTCTCTCCCTCTTCCCACCCTCCACCCTCTGATAGGCCCCAGTGTGTGTTGTTCCCCTCTATGTGTCCATGTGCTTTCATAATTTAGCTTCCACTTATGAGTGAGATCATGTGGTATTTGGTTTTCTGTTCCTGTATTAGTTTGCTAAAGATAATGGCCTCCAGCTCCATTCATGTCCCTGCAAAGGACATGATCTCATTCTTTTTTATGGCTGCATAGTATTCCATAGCATATATGTACCACATTTTCTTTATCCAGTCTACCACTGATGGGCATTTAAGTTTATTCCATGCCTTTGCTATTGTGAATGGTGCTGTGATGAGTATACATATGAATGTGTCTTTATGGTAAAACAATTTATATCCCTTTGGGTACATACCCAGTAATGGGACTGCTGGGTCAAATGGTATTTCTGCTTTTGGTCTCTAAGGACTCACCATGCTGTTTTCCACAGTGGTCAAGATGGATTAAATACTAAAATGTAAAAGCCAAAACTATAAAAACTCTAGAAGACAACCTGGGCAATACCATTCTGGACATAGGAACGGGCAAAGATTTCATGATGAAGATGACAAAAGCAATGGCAACCAAAGCAAAAATTGACAAATGGGATCAAATTAAACTAAAGAGCTTCTGTACAGCAAAAGAGACTATCAACAAGGTGAACAGACAACCTACAGAATGGGAGAAAATATTTGCAAACCATGCATGTGACAAAGGTCTAATATCCAGCATCCATAAGGAACTTAAACAAATGTATAAGAAAAAAAAAACCATTAAAAAGTGAGCAAAGGACAAGAACAGACACTTTTAAAAAGAAGGGATACATGTGACCAACAAGCATATGTAAAGAAGCTCAACATCACTGATCATTAGAAATGCAAAGCAAAACCACAATGAGACACCAACTCACACCAGTTAGAATGGCTATTATTAAAAAGTCCAAAAAATGGCAGGTGCTGGCAAGGTTGCAGATAAAAAGGAATGCTTATACACTGTTGGTGGAAGTGTACATTAGAAAAAAAATGTTTATTTACATAAAAGAATAAAAGCCTAGCTCAGCTCTCAGCTTCCAGATATAGTAGCTTGCATCAGAGCTACCTGGAAAGCCAGAAAAGTAGAATTCAAATTTAAGGACAGTGGAAAGCCATCAAAGCAGCCAGGACTCAAAAGGCCAAATCTTGGAAAGAGGGAAATACACTGAAGGTGAACACAGTATGATGTGGCATTTCCCTGAGAGTCATTTGCTGACCTGAAAGAAGAATTAAGATGGAGAACTTATACTTCCAGATGCTATATTGGTTCAAGGATGGACACATAGAAAAGTGAACTAGAATAGGGTCTGGAGACAGACGTATGTACATAAGATCACTTGATTTATGACAAATTCATACTGTTGTGTAATGTGGACAATATCATTTCTCTAAAACATATGTGCTAGACCAACTGGATATCTATATGGAAAAGAGCGAGCCCTACCTCACACCACAAATAAGTATCAATTCATGATGCATTGTATATCTAGATATAAAAGGTAAATCAATACAATGTCTACAAAAAATAAGAAAATATTGCATGATTTCAAAGTAGGCAAATAATTTTTCAACAATATATAAAGAGTACCAACCATAAAGGAAAACATTATAAACTGGGTTACATTAAAATTAAGAACTTTGCTTATAAAAATAAACCATTAAGAGAGTGAAAAAGGCAAGTGACTGAGTGGAAGAAAACCCACATACCTTACGAAGGGCATGCATTTAGAATACATAAAGAACTACAGATCAATACAAAAGAGATGGATAACCAAAGAATAAAAATAATGGACAAAAGACTTTCTCAGACACTTCATTAAAGAGGATATGCGAATGAAGATATAAGCATATAGAAAGGTTTATTTACCAGGGATATGTGAGTGAAGACCAAAATTTGAAACTACTAACACCTATTAGAATAGCTATTTTTTTTAGTAACAAAACCAGGCGTTGGCAAGGATTTAGAGCAATCAGAACATTCATTCACTGATGACGGTTACATAAATTGGAATGACTGTTTTGACAGTATTTACCAAAGCTGAAAAAACACCTAGCAATTCTACTGCTGAGTATACGCCCAACAGAAATCTGTATATCCATGCAACAAAAGATGTGCATAAGATTGTTCACAGTAATACTACTCATAATCATGGGAAACCATAAACAACTTAATTGTCTATTAATAATAGAATTAATTATTACTCTATGTTCACACAATGGCATATTATTGACTACGGTTTCTCAGTGGTGGTATAATTGCCATTTTGGACCCGATAATTCTATGTGGCCTGTCCTGTGCATTGTAAGATACTTGGCAACATCGTTGAACTCTACCCATTAGATGCCAGTAGCATGAGACAGTCAAAAATGTCTCCAGACATTGCCAGTTGTCCCCTGTTGAGGTGGGCAGTGGTGCAGAAGTGCCTCCAGTTGAGAGCCACTGTTATAGACTATAGAGCAATGAAAATAAATGAATTACCGCTACATGCAACAGTGTGGGGGCATCTTGAAAACATAATATTGAAAGAAAGAGGCCAGACACAAAAGAGGACATATTGGATGCTTCCATTTACACAGTTCAAAAAGGGGCACATCTAATATACAGTGTTAGAAGTCAGGATGGTGGGTATCTTTGAGGAAGGAGGAGGTGATGGCTTGAATGGGCACAAGGAAGTTGTAGGGGCACTGTAATGGTCCAGTCTGGATTTTGTTAGTAATTACAAATGAATGAGGCATGACCAATTTTTTGAAAATTTCCTTAAGACCCACTTTTCTGTATATATATTTCAATGGCAAATTTGTGTAACAAAACCTTAGCTTAACAGAGAACCACAGATTTTAAAAGAGTGTTCTGAACCATCAATGATGTATCCAAATAGTTTTCTACAAACTTGCAGCTTAGGTGAGTCTCAAATTTTCTAAAAGGTCCACAGACCTACCATCCAAGACCTGGAGTTCCAGACAGGAAACAGGCTTCCTTCCTATAAATACTTGTCTAAGATTTGGGTCCTAAGGATAAATCCTGTGTCTACATTCAGACTTCACCTGGTTTCACTTGCTCAGGCCTTTGGTCCATGGTTAATGTGTTTGCATTGAATATTTCTGTGCATTCAGTTTCAACATCTTTTCCACTAATCTTCCTAATACTAATAAAACTGAAAATACTCCTTATGTCCTAGTAAGACATAAAACCATATTCATGAGAGGCCCATTCATTAAGTGTTTCCAGGATAGATTAAAATTATCCTGAGCTCCCAGTTTTAAGAAGGCAGAGACCAGTAAATAAATGTATTATTGAAATAAGATTAGCATCAGATGCTTAACCCACCTTGGGAACGAGCTGTTTTTAAAGCTAAGTACCATTTATTCACATATCTATAATTAATGAACTAATTACAAACGAGTCTTATCTACTCATTTAAGCAGCCCTCACATGACCCATCTTTGGCTTCCTGTCTGTAGTAGAGTAATTGCCCTTCTTTGAAAGTAACACAACTTTTTTTTTTAAAGACAATACAGTGTAATTTAGACCTTTTTACTTATTCAAACCAGTCTTATCCCAAATAAAAACAAACAGGGGTGGTGGCAAGATCTGCATCTTTCTTTTTAAACCAAGAACTGCAAGCCAAAAGTTTGGGTCTGCAAATGTTTACAGAAAGCAAATTTTCCCCTGCAAAAAGGAAAAGTTGTAATGCCATCTTTTAGCCAAACGAAAAGCAGTTGTGTTAAATCGGCACCAAAGCAAATGATACATACAACAGTAATTAGCAAAGATTACACAGTAATTAAAATCACGATGATTATGTGAGTGAGAAGAATTTATACAATAATCTCCATGCTCACATTGCAATATGGTACAAGTCCAATAGCAACAGTAGAAAGCCGGGGTTGGTAATAAATTCAAAGCACAGCATTACTAATTATGTGGTGATGGATTGGCCATTGAAATTTAGGGATAAATAAAGTCTCTGATCAGGATACACCATTTTAGTTGGATTTCCCAAGGTTACTGAATGGGGACCCCAAACACTCAAATACGTTTCCTTCCTCCCTACCATTCTTTGTCTTCATAGTCTTGCCCATTCCTGTAGTTCAGCCTCCCCATTGGTGGAAAACATTTTCTATGCTTATAGTTTTCATCTACCAAGTTTCATTCTCCTGCTTCAGGTAAGGCCCTTCATTGTCCTTTGGGGAACCCCTCCTCCCTTACTGTTCTCATGGTTTGGTGGGAATTTCCAAGGGCCAGGTGAAAGACTGACTTAGGTCAAAGGTAAGAGGCTCCTTCAGTCCCCTTGTCCATTATGACTGGTTCAGGCTCACTCAGGCTTGCATTTTTTGTGAAACTGTGAAGAAGAGAGAAGCTCTCTTTACTACTGGACTCAGAATGGTGCAGGCATGAATCTGGAGCTGTTGGCCGCCATCTTGTTGCCTCAGAAAGAAACCAACACAGAAGACAGCAGAGCAGAGAGGTTGGTGGGGAACCAAATCCCCATGTTCATTTTTTAATTCCTGGATCTAGCAATGCCTGAAGCTAAATTTTCCTTTTTGGTTTCCCAGCTACAGGAAACAATCAATGTTCCTTCTTACTCTAGCCAGGTTGATGTTTTACGTCACCTATACTCATAAGAATCCTAACATTATGCAGAGGTTTCTCGATACCTCCTTAGGGGTCCAGGTCAGAGTTTAAAAAGCTTCTGGACAATTCTCTTTGGATGTCCCCAAACACACGAAATTTAACATACTTAAAAGTGAGCTCACCGAAACTCCACTTTCATTGCCAAGAGGTTTTCTGTTGTGTTCATGGATTTCTGCTGTGAGTTTAGCCCACTTTTGCAATCTCTGGCATGTGGAGCACCCAGTCATAGTTTTCCCTAGTCCTGCCTGTCAGCATCCATGCCTCTGCACAGCAGCGTCACCTGACCTGCTCTGGGATGAAGGACAGAGGATGGAAGGGAGTTTCTGCTTATTAAACACCAACGTGGTAGCAGGCCTTCCACTGGGTACTCTAGAGTGCTAATTTGCTTTGGTTGTTAATTCTTCAGCTCTGCAAAGGGAACATTATTAAAGCCTATTTAATGGTGGAGGGGCTGAGACTCGGAGACTGTAACTTGCTCATAGTCAGGAACTAGTAAAGGAGAGGTTGTATTAGAAAACAGATCTACCCTTTACATTCTTGGAGTGTGTTTTTCAGGCCCACTGGTCAGGCCCTGTTGAACTCTCTGAGCCCACCACCCACCACATGCTTCTGCCCTCCACCTGCACTCTGAGGGCCTGAACCCCAGACCTTCTGTTCTCATTATAATTCATCAATTCTGTTTCATGTTTCCAATAACTTGTTCTGTGATAGGAGACAGTTAATGTGTTTGGCAAATCTATCACGGGTTCTTGATATTGTTTGTTTCATTGCCCTGATGAGAAGCCATCTTACTTCAATCCACTGGGCACTTATCCGTTCAATGAGTATTTATTGAGTACCTACTATGTGACAGGCACTGTACTAGGTGCTGAGGTTCAAGAAGGACAAAGACAAGGGTTATGTCCTTAAGAAGCTCACAGCCTAATGAAGGGGACAGACAGCTTGCCAAGATTATATCTACATAATATGGACAATGCTATGGGAGAGGGAGATTTGAGTTCTGTGACATAACAGTAGAGGGGCACCTGACCCACCAGGAGATCGGGGAGGCTCTTGTGGCAGGCAATGCATGAGCTGAGTCTTGAAGGATGATTAAGAGGAGACAAGAAACATGGGAAGGGTGTTTCAGTCAGAGGGAATATCACAGACAAAGGACTAGAGTTACGAACTAGCATAGTACATGCAGAAGAGCTACAAACTATTTGGGGTACAAATTGTGACGAAAAGGAGGGAAATAAGACCAGCAAAGTAGGCAAGACCTATATCATGAAGGGCCATGTAAGTCAGGCTAAGGCATTTGACTCCTACCTTGTAAGGCAGAGGTCAGCAAAGATCTTCTGTAAAGGGCCAGATGGCAAATATTTTTGGCTTGTGCATTATATGGTCTCTGTTGCAACTCATCAATTCTGCCACTGCAGTGAAAACACAGCCATGGTCAATATGTTTTTTCAAAAAACCATAAGCATGGCTGTGATCCAATAAAACTTTATTTACCAAAACAGGGCAAGGGCCAGATTTGGCCTGTGGACAGGAGTCTGCTGACCCCTACTATAGGCAATGAGGAGCCACTGAAACCAGATTTTCCTTTTAGAGGAATCATACCGGCTAAAGTATAGAGGATGGACTAAAGGAGGGTGGTTTTGAAAGGTCTTTGCCAGAGTCTAGGAGCAAAATTATGGTAGCTTGACTTAAAGGTGTTGGCAGTGGGGGATGGAGAGAAGTAGAAAGAGTATTTGTTTGGGTGGGGGGTAGAATACAAGACTTAGGGATTCATTGAATATGGGGATGACAGAGGGGAATGATAACCTAAGATAATAAGGGCTCCAGCACGGGGTGCTTTATGAATGACAGAACCACTCAATGATCCTGATAACACAGGGCTGGTGGGGCGGGATGAGTTTCCTCTTGGACATGCTGAGTTAAAACATCAGGGAGATACCTGGTTGGTGATCAGCGTAGACCACAAGATAAGATACATAAATTTAAAACTTGGGAGAATATAAACGCTGTTCGTCTGTATTTGGGGGTCACCTGCTGACAGCTGCAGAGCCAACATCACAAAAGGAGAATCGCCTGCTATCGGGCGGAGAGCGAAACAGCCAGGTGAGGGCACTAACCTGTGAACCCTGGCATTTGGAGATAAAGTCCAGGCAAAGACCAGGGAAGAGACGTTTTGAGGAGCACCAAGGAACAGAAATCTTGTCAAGGTCAAGCAGATAAGAGTTCCAAGAAATGTTCAGCAGTGGGGAAAAGTCCAGGAAAATATAAAGACTAGAGAACGTCCCCTGATCTGTGTCTTTGGAAGCTGCTGACACAGTGAGAAAGGTTTCAGTGGAGTGGCAGGGCAGTCTCTGGGCTGCAGCACATTAAGGCGTAAATGTGGAGTAAGTGAAGATAGTGCCTGTTAACAACATGTCTGAGAAGCTCGAATCAAAAGGAAGGAAAAGCAGTAACTCAATAGGACAGCAGGGTGATGGACAAGGACATGGTTAGGATGGGAGGACCTCAGGTGTTTATAACCTCTGGGGGAAGAAGTAAAACAAGGAAAGTTGAGGACGCAGGAGACAGAGGTGACACTAGATGAATCACAGTGTTTTAGGGGAAAGAAGACCTGGATCCCCATTAGCTTCAGACAGAACAGGATTGGACCTCATCTTCTGAGACCAGAGGGAAGACGGGGGCAGATAGAGATGAATGCATACACATCACCGCAGAAGTTAAAGCCATTATTATTTTACTTTGAATGAAACAGGAGAGGAGGTGCCTCCTGAGAGTGATGGGGAGAGATCACGAGGAAGTCGGGATGATTTGGAATAATTGCCCAGGAAATGAGAACAGCAACTGCCCAATGACAAGACATTGGCAGTCTCTACAGCTAGCTAGGTCGTCATGCCTGTCAGCATGTGGACCTTGCAGAACAGGGTGAGTGACCATGGCTGGGGTTTTATTGGGCTTGGGGTGAGGATCTAGAAAGAAATGGGGCTTAGATCCTGCTCAGGAAGCCCAATGTATTGTAAGGGTAAGAAGAAGTTGGGAGAGCCTCACTGCCCTCGCACTCTCATCCACAGAGCGGTGGAAGGAGGGCGAGAAGGAGAGGCCAGGCACACAGCAGGGACTAACATGAGCATGCCAGCCCCTGGACAGCCCAGGCACCACTTGCGGCCAGATGTTAAGAGAAACTCCTGAACAAAGTGTGGCTGCCACCACCCAGCCCATAAACCCCCTCTCTGTGGCGACAAAGGTAATTTAGTGTCTTCGTCTCCAGAAGCGCTTGCGTTTATCAGTGGCAGCGGCGCGATTCCTGGGCTGTAAATCATAACGCTTTAGGTGTATTTCTCTTGAGTTGACATCCCCTTATAAATAATGTGGGGAATGCTTTTATTTTGTTGGCAGAAGACTGTTTTCTCCCTCTCTTCTGTTTTTAGAGTGACCTTCTTTCTCAGTCAAATGGGATATATCCAAGAGGCTCATTTATTGGGTCTTCCCACGCACCAGGTAATATGGGAGCAGGTATAAATAGGAGTCCTGTTCTCTACCATGATACAGTCTCCTAGCAGACAGGACACTCATATCTATTAGAGTTAAAATGCAAATGCCCTTTGATCCAGAGAATCGTTTACCCATGTTTATAAGGATGTGCGTTTTTCAAAGCTTGACAAATTAATAGCAAATATCTGGAAAGCACCTAAAATTGAAATAAGGACACTATAGTTAAATAAAGCATGGCAGCTTGTGCAGGAATTATAAAGAATGAGATGGACTTAGGCATACTGGTAAGGAAAGATCTCTAAGGTGTACTGTTGAGGGAAAGAAGTAAATTGTAAAAATTTATGAAAAGCATAACACATAATTATATAATTTATGTTTTTTAAAATCCCACAAATATGCTACATATTTGCTACAAGTACACGTATATGTTTATGATCTATACATATAGAAAGAGATATAGAAGGATATACACCAAACTAAAGATGGTGAATCCTTCTGAGAAGGAAGCGTAAGACTGCAGTGGTGGCAAACAGGATTTTAGCCTTCTGATATATTTTAAGTTCTTTAAGAGAGGAAGTATTCATAGATTGCTTGTGCAATTAAAAAGAGCTAGAAGTCAAGACACCTGTACTCTGGGTCAGTTCATACTATAAATTTGGATAAGATATTTCCTCTGCAGACCTCAGGTTTTCCCATCTATATACTGAGCAAGTTGGGCTGGACAATCCCAGTGGTCCTTTGCAACTCAGAATGTCTTGAGTCTTCGAGCTGTAAACATATTCAAGGGAAGGGGCTCAGAATTTTTAGGGCTCAATGCCATAGGATCTGGCACTCAGTAGACACTTTGTCTTGGCTGAACACTGAAGGTTGAATAATAATCCTTAGGCAGTTTTAGTATTAATAAACAGAGGTCAGATTTTTCCAGTAAACTTTACCAGGTGAGTGATCTACCTCCTGGATGAATGTCAGAGAGCTGTGGTAGTGTGGCAAATAAAATAGAAGCTTTGGAGGGATTCCAACCTAGGTTCAAATTCTGGCTCTTCTACTTACCTACTTTGTGCTACTGAGTGAACTACCAACCCTCTCTGCACCACGATCAGTGCTGAGCTGTGACAAACCACAGTTAATATTTCTGCTCCAGCTTTGATGCTGTGGTCAGTTATTCATTCATCAAACACTTATGGAGCACCAACTGTGAGCCAACCCTGGGGATGTGGCCATGAGGAAGACAGACAAGAAATCCCTTCTTACAGATGTGTAAGTATCTGCCTTGCCTCCTGCCCCCTCCCTGTTCTTGGTGCAAGCACTATTTACTCCGAACAGCAGCTGAACATGCCCAAGGATGTGGAAGGGGAAAGGGAAGAGAAAAGGGAAAGAGACTCTGGATGGGGCTCTCTGGGAGATGCTGAAGACCGACCCACCTTGCCTGAGGGCCCGCTGCAGGAGCTGTAAGACCATCTATGCATGGATCAGTTGCTCCCCCTTCTCCGAGTCTCAGATTTCTCTTCCGTAACATGAAGATAGACGGTGAAGTCTACCTCCTGGGATTCCTCCGGGCATCAAATAGTTGTTAATGCTGATTCAAATGGCTAATGTTGTTAGCTCTTTCTAGGTGCCAGGCTCCGCGTAAAGAGTGGCTTGTGCATCACCACATTGCCCCTGACAACAATCATGATTTACTCAGGAGGAAACATGAACAGAGAAGTTAAGCAGCTTGCCCAAAATCTCACCGCTGCAGATATGCAAATAACAAATTGGAATATTATTTTTTAATCTATGTCCGGGTCCATACATAGTAAGCATTTTGAAATGCTTATTGAAAGTTATATGTACTGCTTTGTCTTGTTGTTCCAAAAAGTTTACTTGAAAAACTATACGTTATGTACGTTTTCCTATAGATTATGGTTTCTAATCCAGTGCTAGAGAATTCAGTGAATCTGGAAGCAGCCAGAACACTGATTAAAGATGAATCTCTGTATGAAATAACAATTCTAAAACTTTTCAACGGGCCATTACAAGGCAAAAAGTGCCTACTTTTTGTTATTTGACAATCATCAATTATATCTTAAACATTTATAGCAAATGAAAAAAAAAGAATTGGAATCTAGATCTGACTTGAGATCCTGCACCAAAACCATCATACCTCTCCCATTCAAACAGGTGCCAAACAGCTTAGATGAGGCTACGATTCATGGGTTAGGATCCTTATCATCCATCCTAACATGATTATAATTATGAAACTTGGTTATAATGTTAATGAGCATTCTTCTCTGGCTGCCTCCAATTCTCCTGCTGCCACTGGCAGACAGGCTAAAGCAAAGGCATTTAGTTTTCAGAAGAGATAAAGTCCTCAGAGTTTGGGGTTCACAGAGGACACAACTCCCTTCTTCATACAGGCCTTTGTTTTTAATTAAGAGCAGTCATCAGATAATCTTGCTTTAATTAGCTCCCCAGAAGCACCCCATTCTTGGAGCCTTTCTTTGATATTTTCTGCATTAAGTCTTTCAGCCTAAGACCAGCCTGCAGATATGCACCAGACATTTGCCATTTGCCAAATATGCCCAGAAGGTTAGCATAAACTCCCACTCCCTTCTTTTTTGTAAAGACAACCCCTGCGTCAAAGCACACACGTCTTTGAGTCAGGAAGGGGTTTGTCTAGGTTTGCTCTGTGAATCTGTGATTTTTTCAGTCTTATCACATTGGTCCTTCTGTTCACAAAAGCTGTGTGCATTTCATCTTAATTATGCATCTCTTAATCATAATTTCTGACTTATGGCCATTAACTCCTAATTACAAGAGGGCCACCCTTGAAAAGGGAAACCAAATGAGCTCAGAGAAATGGAGCTGAAAAGCAAGAGGGAAGATGGATGACAGAAGTTGTGCAACTAAGGGTGAATCCAAAGGCCCATTTATTGAAGGTGGTTATTGTTGGCACTTCTGTAGATTTGTGATGCTTCCATATCAGGCCACATCTGAATTCATCCCTTTCTGTGGTAAGGAAATTATAAAATTAAAAATAAAGCTAAAATTCAAATAAAGCTAAAATCTCCAGATGATAAATCCTCTGGCCCAACTTCTTTACGATGACTCTCCATTTAAAAAAAACTTAAGTGAATATGTTTATTAAAAAGTTTTTGAACCTGTAATTACCCATAAATGGAAAAAAGAGCATGACGTGCCTTAAGCAAAAGGCAACTATAACAACTGTTGCTATTTTTTTAAATGTTCACCCTGTGCTATTTTAAAATCTGGAAAACCAAGCTCTGGAGAGGACTGCATTAGGTCCTCATTGCTTCAACCATTTGGATCAGTAAATAAAATTATATTCCATGTTTTGCAGATGGGGAAGTAGAAGCTCAGAGAGGGTAAGGGATCTGCCTAAAGTCACAAAGCTATGTGGCAGAGTTATACCTCAGACTTTCAGGACCGTGCTTGTTCTTGCCTATGCCAGAGACAATGAAAGACTTGAACAACAACTTTCAAAGTCTGAGATTCTTCAAGCTATTGGCCATCCAGAGGCAGCAGGGAGATACTCTTACCTGGGGCTGAGGATGCGGCTGCTGGTGGCTGACTGTCGAGAAGGAGTCCTCATAGTATCTGTGGCCATGGACAGAGTACAGCTCAACCAGGACTGCAGGCTGCCCTCTGGCTGGGAGCTGAGGATGGAGACGTTATCCCTAGAATAAGATTGCAGGACACCATCAGCACGATGACAACCACAGTAACAGCAATAATTAGATATTCGCCCATAGCATAAGCCAGGCATTGTGCTAAGTGATATACCTGCATAACCTCATTCACCATCCCAGAGAGGTAGGAGCCAGTGCTGCCACAGTTACACAGATGGAATTACTGAGATTTGGAGAGGCCAATTTGGGTCTTGGCCAAGTTCACCCAGCTAGTCAATGATGAAATTGGGATGCAAACCCTGTTCCTTTTTATTCCAGTGCCCATGCTATTAATCATGGCCCTCTTCCTTGGGAAGATACACACTCCAATACAAATGTTGAGGTCTCTCCAATTTAGGAGTAAAGTTTGGCATTGATCTTGATATGTTCAAGGAATATATCAAGTGTGAAGGTCTTAACTCCTTCCTTACCTTAGCTAGATCATCTTTATAAACAGGGACTCTACTTTTATGTCCCCTGATTCTGAAAGTGGCACAGACAGAGAGGGGGTCCTCACAGGTTCTCAAGGAGACCACGTAAGTTGATATACTCACTCGACATTATGTATATGTGTGTGTATATGTATGTGTGTATATTTGTATATTAATATGTATATGTGTGCATGTGTGTGTGTATATAATATATATAGTTTTTTTTAATAAGATGCTCCTTGTATGCCAAGCACCAGGGAGCTGAACACATGAACTTAACACTGACCCTGTCCTCAAGACCCCATCTCTATAAATAAGCATAACATTTTTTTTAATTATTAATGTTTTATAGAGGGACAGACAGTAGGTTTTACTAGAACCTGCCCTCCGTCTCTACAAAGCGTTCATAATGGTAAGTTCTAATAAAACTTACCCTCTATGCCTCTATAAAGCATTAATAATTTTTTCTTTCAAAGAGGTAGCCTTGATTTGCTTCGTGGAGGCCCAAGGAAATACATCAAGTAGTGAAAGTTGAGCTCCATCTTCTCTGAAGGTTAGCATTTGGCTATGCAGGGACAGAAGAATGGAATTTTGGGTGGAAGGAATCATGTGCACATAGGTATGGAGGTCATAATGGTTGGGGCATAAACAATATGGAAACCAGAAATCACAGTTAGAGGGGAAAGTAAGGGTCTGAATGTGCAGAATACAAATGTCAGTGTAAAAAGTCTATTCTGGGGCAATAGGAAGCCATTGAAGGTGTTTGAGGACCGTGGCATGAGGAGGCACAGGCTTCTTTCTGTCTAAAAGAACTAGGGCAGTTCAATACTATGTCCCTAGTGCTATATGTTGTGACCATGAAGGCATTAGTCTCATGGGCATCACTGATAATTCTCTAAGTGCACATGGATGTTCCCCCTGCAAACTGGACAGAGAGAGCCAGGGGCTCACCCTTGTGAGCTGCTCAGTTCTACTTGGGGTTAACTTACATCTCTTTTTTGCCACTGCTGCCACAATCCACTGCCGTCTGGACACTAGTAAGAGGCAGAAGAAAGAGTGTGTTATCCTCGTGCTGCCAGGAGCTTGGGAACATGGTTACTGATGTTAGACAGACATGAGTGTGAATCCCACTTCCAACCTTTGCCCCTGTGTGATCTCAGGGCAGTCACTTGCCTTCCCTGAGCTTCCTTTCTTCCTTCTTAAAATGTGGCAAACAATGGGGGCTCTGCTGTGGAGCAGAGTAAGTGAGATAACCCTTGTAAAGATCTCAGCATGGTTCCTGGCAAATAGATAGTGCTAATTAAGTGGTAGCAACCATTACCGCTACTCTTGTTTTAGTACAACTAGTACTGCTATTATTAATAGCATTGTTATTGCTAACAAGCCAGGCATTTGCTGTATGTTCTTTGTGAGTGCTAGCAAATCAGACATGGAGCAGGGCAGCTTCCCTGGGCATTGTGGGAAACTCCAATACTAATTACGATGGTAGCTATTCTTTAGAGAGCATCCCTCCATTCAACAAATATGCTACCCACACAATCTCATCTACTTCCCCCATGCGTCTCCATTTTAGAGATTAGGAACCTGACACACTTGTCTAAGTCACACAGCTTTTGATCCCAGGCCTGTTAAGCTCATGCTCCTAACCAGAGTGCGGTTGTTCAGTGGGTGGGTGCAGACGCCAAACCGCAAACCTCGGACACCTAGGACATCATTTTAATCTGGATCGTCACACTGGGGCTTCTCAGTATTCTCTGCTGTAATCTGGACAATTCCTCTTTTAGAAGATCTAGCTGTTTCCTCTATGAGATGCACCTGCTGCTCCTTGGCTCCCATCCTCAAGAGCCTGTCACCCTGGGGGTTTCTGTTTACATGCATTTGTTCCCACCAGGCAGTGACCAACACCCCTTCTGGACCAAGAACAAGTGTTATTCATCCTTCAGCCCCAAAGCTCAGCCAGACCAGAAGTTCTCAGACAATGCTTGGTGAATCCAACAGAAGAAAAGTCAGTAAACAACAGCCATGGGCCAATTCTAGCCTCCCATCTATTTTTATAAATAGAGATTTTTGTCTGTGATTGTTTTTGCACCATAATGGTAGTGCAACAAAGACAATATGGCAGCAAAAGCCTAAATATTTACTATCTGGTCCTTTGAAGAAAAGGACTCTACAACGGAACAAAAGCAGCTTTTGTGAATGGCCTTGTGGGAGGCAGAATAATGGCCCCCAGAGATGTTCACAATCTAATCCCCAAAATAAGGGAATATGTTTCCGTACAGGGAAAAAGTTTTATTGGAACACAGTCACCTATTCACTTACATTTTGAGTACTTCCTCACCTATTTTGACTAAACACCAATCTTTACTTGAATCCAGCACTCAGGAAAGTCTTTATTGCCCAATAGCTAATTAAAGCACACACTGGTGTTAGTTCTTGTTCGCTATTTACCCTGGCTGACTCCATGAGTACTAGCCCCCTGGGTGGACTCGGCATTCAGATTCACCCTCTTCCAAAGGGCTCTTCCCCAGTACTAGAGACCCATTCACTTCATGATGTCTAATCATGCTGGGCATCTTCTCATCTCCTTACTCTTCTGCATGCTCCTGCTCTCTGACCCACTCTGTCCGTACAGGGGGCTGGTCTGTATGGACAACATCAATGGGTTCCCTATCCCATCAATGGGTTCCCTATCCCATCAATGGGTTCTCTATCCCATCAGTGGCTTCCCTATGCCATCAGTGGCTTCCCTATCCCATCAATGGCTTCCCTATCCCATGGCTTTCTCTTGGACTCAGCCAATAGGGAATGCAGCTGACAGTTCACAGGAAGGAGGGAAGAGAGGGAAGCTGAAGTACTTATTGTCCTGGATTTCTGAATTTTTCTCTACTGCCTATCCTTGTGTTGGCTGCAGCTCTCAACCAAAGGCCAGAGCTCCTCCTATCAGGCCTCTCTCTCACTCTCTTTCTTTCTGGATTCCAGCAATTGCACCCTCTTCTTCTCCCTTCAGGCCTTGCAGGAGTTACTGCTCTCAGTTGCTGCTATTCCCTAGGTGCTGCACTGTCTATAGCTTGGGGCTTCCTCACACCTTTGTAAATAGTCCTTTTGTTAAGCGCTCTTCATTTAGAGTTTGTATTTCAGTTTCCACCAGACTCTATTACAATAGCTAATCTCAATGCTTTTTCTACCTTAACAGGAAGATCTGCATTTACTAGGCCAATAGTTTACATGACAAAGAAGCAGACAGCAGGCATGACCCAACATTGCACTGCTAACTACTGTTACACCCTTAATCACAGTGTCACAATGTGGGGGGGAAAAAAAAGCAGTGAAGAATCTAAAGAGGCAATCTTATAAGAGCCTAAGATTATCAGCAATCATTACTAGCCCCTCCTAAGCTTCTGATCTGGGAAAGAACTAGCCACAAAAACAAATTTAAAAAAAGAAAGTATAGCTGCTTATGAATCCTACATTTTTATAGTATCTGCACACTGGTTGCTTTTGCCTGTGAACCTGTTTCGCTAAATTTGCATAGAATATCGAAGGCTGAAGTCAAGACCCACCAGGTGGTCTGTTTGTTCATTCATGATGAAATACTGTCCATACCAAGACTGGTATCTGACCTGGAACACATGTTTCCTACCATTTGAGCTGGTCTCCAAAAAAATGAGAGTATGTTTAAAATAAGGAGGCTGAATTAAGAGCTTCTGGGAACTAAGGCTCACGTTTATTGTATGAACAAATGCCAAAGGCACCTAATGCCTTTATCGTGAGATGATCTGCAATGAAGTCTTCGGGACAGGAGATTAAAAAAAAAAAAGGCTTTCAGGCAGAAGCAGTGGAGAGTTTTGTACTGTCTGCTCCTGAGAAGCATTAAACCACATGGGCAGAACTCACTGCCATGTTGACTGCCTGTAAGTCACAGGTTACTGGTCCTGGAAAGTACTTGAGTTTGTACACCATGGTGCATGGAGCCCTCGAGCTCTGGGAGACACCATGAAAAGTGCGGGTACCAAGGGGTTAAGAAGAGAGACCTAGGAGGAAGGATTAGCCCCAAACCTTCCCCTCTCGCTCCAATCAGAAGATGGCTGCACTCCATCCTAAGCTAGAATTTTGTACATGAGTTTGCTTTGGTATAAAAAAGGAATTCTACAATAAGGAGGGAGTTTGAAACCCACTGGTCCTTTTACCATGTGAAGAAAGAGTCTCTGGGCTACAAGCTCCATGAGGCAAGTCCATGTCTGCTTGTTCCCTACTGTACCCTGTGTCCCAGTACAGAGGGTGTCCATTCATTGTTTTCTGCTGAGTGAGCACAGGCCCAAAGGACAAATGACCTGTCCATGGTCCTGATTCATTTGGCGGTACAGCTGTCTGGGACCCTCATCTGACATGAGGTCAGTGGTTCTTTCTCTCCCCTTGGTGCAAGTGGCTTTCTAAAAAAAGAACTTGACCAGGCATGGTGGCTCATGCCTGTAATCCCAGCACTTTGGGAAGTGGAGGCGGGTGCCTCACGAGGTCAGGAGTTCAAGACCAACCTGGGGAATATGGTGAAACCCTGTTTCTACTAAAAATACAAAAATTAGGGGCCAGGCTCGGTCGCTCAAGCCTGTAATCCCAGCACTTTGGGATGCCGAGACGGGCGGATCACGAGGTCAGGAGATCGAGACTATCCTGGCTAACACGGTGAAACCCCGTCTCTACCAAAAAATACAAAAAAAAACCCAGCCAGGCGAGGTGGTGGGCGCCTGTAGTCCCAGCTACTCAGGAGGCTGAGGCAGGAGAATGGCATAAACCCGGGAGGCAGAGCTTGCAGTGAGCTGAGATCCGGCCACTGCACTCTAGCCTGGGCGACAGAGCGAGACTCCGTTTCAAAAAAAAAAAAAAAAAAAAAATTAGTCAGGCGTGGTGGCGTGTGCCTCTAGTCCCAGCTACTTGGGAGGCTGAGGTGGAAGAATTGCTTGAACCTGGGAGGCAGAGGTTGCAGTGAGCCAATATCATGCCATTGCACTCCAGCCTGGGTGACAGAGTGAGACAAGAAGGAGAAGGAGGAGGAGGAGGAGGAGGAGGAGGGGAGGGGGAGGGGGAGGAGAGGAAAGGAGGGGAGGGGGAGGGGGAGGAGGGGAAGGGGGAAGAGGTGGTGGAGGGGGAGGCGGAGGGGGAGGGGGACTTCTGCTGGAAATTTGTAAACAGGGGATTGACGATGAGCAAGATAATTAATTCAATGTCTTCAGCTGTACTTCTTTAGGGTCAGTCCTTGCCAGACAGTTCCAGTCTAAATGCAAATGTTGCCTGGGAAGTAACATGTAAATTCACTGGCCCCATCTCACAGTGACAGACACAAGTTCTCCTTAATGACAGGGCAGTTACTGGGCAGTGAACAGAGACCTTGACAAGGGAAAGGAGGAAGTAGGTTACATTTGACATGACAGCAGAGCTTGGCCATTAGCAGTGTAGGTTATGTGGTCAGCCTGGAAATCAGATCATGGCTTCATCACTTACTGCATGGATTGGGGCAAGTTTCTTGACTTCTCAGTTCCTTCATCTGCAAACTGGGAATGATAATGGTAGCAACCTCAGAGAGTTGTTCTGAGGATAATGTATCCCAAACAGGTAGCATAGTACCTGCACAAAGTAATTTCTCAAGAAACGGTACCTATTCTTACAATTATCATTATTTCCTGTAATGCTGGAATAGATAAAGTTGTTTGGAGCCCTGACTCTCTGTGAATCCTACAAGCTAGATATATGGGCTAGAAGGAAACCCAGGTGGTCCATGCAGCATCATTTAAACAGGTGTATATGGTACTAAGGCCTTGCGTTGCAACTTGAACTGCAGCATCAACCTTCTTAGATTAATAGGAATGCTTTAAGTTGTTCTCCTTGGCCTGGAGCACATTCATTACTCACAGGGGACAAACTAGAAAGTAAAAAAGTTGCTGGAAAGGAGCTGTTGGCAGTTCCAATGACTGTCCTACTATGTAGCAAGAAACGTTACAGTTTGGACAGAGCCTGGGTCCACTCACGAATAGATTAACTCAGAAGCATGCCCTCAGTAGCAACCAGAATCTTTGGTTAGACCCAGATCTTTCCACTTGTCCTACTGCAGCCTAATTTTAGCCAGGTTATAAAAGGATGTACGTTGGAAAATGTCCAACTTATACTCAACAAAGCAATTGAGGACTCTTTTTTCAGAGCATTCATCTCAGATTGGACCAGCTGGTACTTACGCACTTTCAGCTAACCCGAGAGTAAGAGGTCATTCATTGACCTCTCTACATCTCACCCAAACCCCTTTACCCCTTAGCCAAGGTGACAGACAGAGCAGCCGCAGCCCCTGGGCCATGAATAGACGGGGCTGTCTGTCGGCCAGCACATTCCTCCCTCCATGAATAATGAGCATGCACCAGGCCTGGGTGACTGGCTTAAAGCATTTCTCCATTAATCTAAGGAGGTTGATGCCACAGTGCAAGTTACAATGCAGGTTCCTAGTGCAAGAGAGCACATGTTTAAATGCTGCCGCATAGGCCACCTGGTTTTCTGAGCACGTAGCCACGTTTCCAGCCTGGAAGGCCTGTTACACTCAGATCTAATTCCCAACATGGGGAAATGTGACTTTTTGTAATCTGAACAAGTCTCTCAAAGAACCTCACCTGCAGCTAAAGCCTCTCTCTCTCTCTCTCTCTCTCTCTCTCTCTCTCTCTCTCTCTCTCTCTCTCTCTCTCGTGTGTGTGTGTGTGTGTGTGTGTGTGTGTGTGTGTGTGTGTGTTTCTCTCCTGGGTTGGCTTTGAATTCTATTATAATTGAGAACTCTGGAGAAGTACCTCGAACCAGTCCCTCAGGCTCTAATCCAAACCTCTTACCCCAGGGTGATGAGGCAATTAGGAGTGAAGTGTAGCGTGGAGCTGCTGGCAAGTGGGAGACTATAGACTGGGGCCTGGGCAGGAGCTGGGGGTTCTGCTGTGGACTGTGGATTTACAATCTAGCAACACAAATACTTCTTTTCATTGTTTACAACCACTTTAATCGCACTGTGATCAGAGAACATGCCTTATACAATATTAATTCTTTGAAATGTGTTGAGACTTCATGGGCAATTTTTTTCCCAGTTTCCCCATCTCTGTGATATTATTGAAATCTACACTGTGTTTCCACCTCAGATCCAAGTTCTAAGTCAACACATGAGGATCAAGGCCTGCCGAGAATTAGGAAATGCTCCCTAAGAACCACGCTGGATTCAGGGCTGGCTTCAGGGGCTGGCAAGCCATGCCCAGAAGGGCCTGCATTTTGGTTTAATGCTCTTCTGTCACTGTCTTAAAATTTTTAATACTTTTTGAACAAGGAGCCCCTTCCTTCCTTCCTTTTTTTTTTTTTTTTTTTTTTTTTGTTGTTGTTGTTGTT
Organism: Macaca fascicularis; assembly: GCF_037993035.2. NCBI lineage: Eukaryota > Metazoa > Chordata > Mammalia > Primates > Cercopithecidae > Macaca > Macaca fascicularis. Next base: position 25,699,267 of record NC_088384.1, read on the forward strand.
GAGACAGAGTCTCGCTCTGTTGCCCAGGCTGGAGTGCAGTGGCGCGATCTCGGCTCACTCCAAGCTCCACCTTCCAGGTTCACGCCATTCTCCTGCCTCAGGCTCCTGAGTAGCTGGGACTACAGGCGCCCGCCACCACGCCTGGCTAATTTTTTTGTATTTTAGTAGAGACGGGGTTTCACCATGTTAGCCAGGATGGTCTCGATCTCCTGACCTCGTGATCCGCACGCCTCGGCCTCCCAAAGTGCTGGGATTACAGGCGTGAGCCACCGCGTCCGGCCTTCTTTCTTTCCTTTCCTCCCTTTTTCCTTCCTTTCTTTCCTTTCCTTCCTTTCCTTCTCTTTCTTTCTCTCTCTCACTCTCTCTCTCCTCTCTCTCTCTCTCTCTCTCTCTTTCTGACAGAGTTTCACTCTGTTGCCCAGGCTGCAGTATACTGGCACCATCTCAGCTCACTGCAACCTCTGCCTCCCTCGTTTAAGCCATCTTCCTGCCTCCGCTTCCTGAGGCCCTGGAACTACAGGCGTGCACCACCACGCCCAGCTAATTTTTATATTTTTGGTAGAGACAGGGTTTCACCATGTTGGCCAGGCTGGTCTCGAACTCCTGACCTCAACTGATCCACCCAGCTTGGCCTCCCAAAGTGCTGGGATTACAGGCGTGAGCCACCGTGCCCGGCAAGCCCCACACTTTCACTTCACACTGAACTCTACAAATGATGTGGCCAATCCTGCCTGGGGCACTGGGGCATTTTAAGAAACTGAGGGTATCAGTGGGTTTCAATGGGTCATCTTCAGAGGAGAAGAAAGGTAGGAGAAAGGGAAAGAGGAAGGCGGGATGGAGAAAGAGAAAGGGGGAACGAGAGGGCTGCTGCTCCCTCATCTACCTTCCTGGGGGACACTGGTCTTCTTTCACTTCCTAGAACGTGCCTTGATCTGCCCTTACTCATTTTCTCCAGGCCTTCCCATGGCTGGCCCCTTCTTCTCATTCAGGTCTTAATTCCAACCCCTTCCTCTCTGGGAGGCTATATCTGCCTATCCTGCTCTTCATCACAGCACCACGTTCTCTGCCCTCGTAACTCCAATTGTATTCTAGTGTTTATCAGTCTGTGCACTTTATTTTTGGATACAAACACATATATACACACACACATGCACACACTCCACCATCAGAATGCAGGTTTGATAAAAGCAGGACCACCCCTAGGCTCTTCTCCCTCTCTATTCCTTGGCAATTCAACCAACCTGGGCTTTAGACACAGTTCCAAACGTTCATTTCTGCCTGACTTCAGGCAAGTTATTCAACCTCTCTTCATCTGTAAGAGAGAGAATAACGATAACGAGAAGCAAGTGTAATAAAACAAGCACTTAACACAGCATCCCGCATGCAATAGGTGCTCAGTAAGAATTTATCAGATGAATGAATGAATGCAATTGATGATTCTCATTGAGCCCCTACTATGCGCAAGGTACTGTGCTAGGAAGTCATACTTTTTCACTTGCTCCTTATTATGAACCCATCTTAGACTCAAAGAGACAGAGGCTCAGAGAGGTTGAATAACTTGTCCAAGGTCACGTAGAAATTAACTATTAGATTTAATTGGCAATCAAACTTGTTGACGTGCAAAGCCTATTCCCTCTCAAATTCTTCCTTGACTTCCAATTGTAATAATCCTGCACGTTGCACGGGGCTTTTTCGGGTACAGGCACAAGATGCATTTTTTACACCTGGCATTCTGTAGTCATCTCACACCTCACAGCAACTCTGAAAAGCGGGTGATGTCCCTTCCAGCTATGAGGCAGGTGTTATATGGAAACTAGAGATCCAGTCAAGGAAAGAACATCAGAAGCCCAGCAGGGAGGAAGATTTAAGCCCCTACAGACAGAAGATCATGAAAAGTGAGACAAAGAATTCAGACTGGATTCCTGGGTGCCCAGGGCATGGAGCTCAGAAAGGGTAGATCAGAACAGAGGAGGCAGATAAAGGCGTCTCTTATTAGGATGAGGGTGACAGCAGGGTCCCTTTAAAGCCAGAGGGGACTCCCCCTCCATGTCAAGACTGGAGTGATGTCTGCAACCTTCTGTGACCTCACCACCAGGACCTCATTCCCCCAGTGAGATGTCTGTCCCTTGCTTCTTGTTTTCCTTTTCATTTTATAATGTTTTTATTTCTTAATGTTTGGGGGTACATAGTAGGTATATATATTTATGGGGTACATGAGATGTTTTTATACAGGCATGCAATACGTAATAACCACATCATGGAAAATGGGGTGTCCATCCCCTCAAGCAATTATCCTTTGTGTTACAAACAACTCAGTTATACTCCTTTAGTTATTTTTTAATGTACAATGAAATTATTATCGACCACAGTCATCCTGTTGTGCTATTAAATACCAGGTCTCATTCATTCATGCTAACTACATTTTTGTACCCATTAGCCATCCCACCTCCTACTGTCTATTCCCATGGGTTAAATTGCTTTGATTTTTATACCCCACAAGAAAGTGAGAACATGCAATGTTTCTCTTTCTGAGTCTGGCTTATTTCACTTAACATAATGATTTCCAGTTCCATTCACATTGCTGCAAATGACTGAATCTCATTCTTTTTCATGGCTGAATAGTACTGCATTGTGTATACGCATCACATTTTCTTTCTTCATTCATCTGTTGATGGACACTGTCCCTTGCTTCTTGTTGCACCTTCTTCCAGCCTGTCACCCACCCTTCAAGCATGGACCCTCCACCTCCTTCCAATGCTGTTATGTTTACTTAACTTTTATTGTTTACTAGAAAAGCAATATTTGCTATGCAAGTGAAAATAATTTAAACATTTTGCTCATTGACCAAAGATGGTAGTAACTACAGCCATTCATTCCTGCTGTAATTCATGCAAAAGCTCTATTGTTTCTATGAATGGAGAAGCCAGCCCAAGCATCAAACAAGTAATATTGACAAAAGGAGTTTGTAATTACAGTAAGTTCTGCCATGACACTCATAAAACAGGAGGAGGAGGGGGCAGTAGAGGTGGGATCCTAAATGCAATCATGAGCTGGAAAGCAGCTGCAACATCAGGATTTGCCCTTGTACCAGCAGTTTGGCAGCTGTGCCAACTAGCAGGGAATGGCGGGAATATTTGGAATGTGCATAGAAGCCACTTTTGCACAAATTAAAGAATTTTTTAAAGACGAAGTATTTTATTTAGAGGCAAAACATGAAGTTTTATTTACTTATTTATTTTCTGAGACAGCGTCTTGCTCTGTCGCCCAGGCTGCAGTGCAGTGGCACAATCACAGATCACAGCTCACCACAGCCTTAAACTCCTGGGTTGAAGTCATCCTCCTACCTCAGTCTCCTGAGTAGCTGGGACTACAGGTACCACCATGTCTGGCTAATTTTTAAAAAGGAGTTTTTGTAGAGATGGAGACTCCTTATGTTTCCCAGGCTGGTCTTGAATTCCTGGTCTCAAGTGATCCTCCTGCCTCAGCCTCCCAAAGTGCTGGGATTACAGGTATAGGCCACCATGCCTGGCCAAGAACATGGAGTTTTAGAGTCCAGTGGCTCTCCGTCTTGCACTCAGCACCTTTACTGGAGAGTCTGAGGTTACAAATCCCTCAGCGGCTATGACCAGCCCAGGATTGCATTCAGGGAGGAGGTTATGCGCATTCTAAAATTAGGTGTATGGAGTACATAACTTATTTGAGCAAAATCTCCTAAAGAGAGTACTAGTAGAGCCAGAGATGTGTGTGCATGTTCATTGCACAGATTTCAGAAAATATAAATAAACTCGAAGAAGAAAAAAGTGTCACCCGTAACGCCTTTCCTCAGTGTTAGAATGTTGGTGTATTTCTTCCAGTTTTTTTCCTGGACTATTCATAGTCAGCTCTAATATAGACAATATAGATGTCTGGTTCTTCCTGCTGGCTAAACCAGAGCTGATTTGTAACCCTCTCTGCTTCCCTTGCCTGTCTTGTACCCACATGCCCCAAAGGTCAGCAGCTGCCCCTGCCTCCACCCTTTAAGAGGGGTGTGAATGGCCAAGGTCTGGGTAGGAAGTTCAGCAGACCTGAGTTCTCGCTCAGTGTATGAAGCTAATTTGCTGTGTGACCTTGAACTTCTCTGCAGTCAGGGTCCTCATACGGAAACAGAGAGGGACGCATTCCAAAGACTGATATTTGACAGTTCTGGCTGCAGAAAAAAACAGCCTTCACAGAGAGGAAGACCAAGAAAAACTGGCTTTTAATGCGGCCTGTTCAGGTGTGTACAGCGGCAGCTTGCAGGCAGCAGGAGGGAACCACCTCTGGAGATTCTTTATTGGAAAGCTATGTAAGGAAAGTGTCTTCTCTGCCACCCAGACTTTGCCACAGAGGCTAGAAGGGGGGCAGGGATGTGTGGCAAGACAGGCAGCTGCGGTTCCTAGAGAAGCAATAAGCCAAGGGTACAAAGGTAGCTCCTGGGAACAGAATGCTACAGGAGTTGGACAGCCTGGACCCATGGGTCCAGCTGGGATACCCCAAACTCTTTCCAGCTGAGCGCTCCACCTGTGGCCTGCAGTAGCTTGAGACTCAAGCAGAGATGGTGAGAAGTAGCCCATCTTCTGAGAAAGGCAAGAAACCCTGCCACTGAACTTGGGTGGTCTCGCTAATCACCAGCCCAACCTTGCATCTTTGAATCAGCCATATGCCCTTGTAAAACAATGTCCATTATTCTGTACAAACATAGCTTCCACTTATATAGCACTTACATGCCTGTCATGTTCATCTGTGAACTCAATTAACTCTCAACAACAGCCCTATGAAATAGGCTGTAGATTGAATATATGAAACTTCCAGTCTGTAGGTCAAAAATAGTCCCATCTTGGCAACTGCATGTGGTTCATCCTAATATTATTATGCCCATCTTACAGATGAGGGAATTAGGCCAAGATTGGACATGGAACTTGCAGAAGACCATACACTAGTCCTATTCCAGTCACATTGCCTCACCAAAGGCTTGCTGAGCCGGACTGAGAGGTTTTAGCAACAGCAAGGAGAAGTTAATACCAGCAGAGCAACATATAGTCTCTCCTCACCCGAGTAAGCCATTGATGCCTCCAGCCCCAGAACATCTTTGTGTTTCCCAGTGAATGTGGCCCCTGCCCGGCTAAAGGGCAAAGAGCTCCCCAGGATGCCATCCACCTGCTGCGCCCAGCCCTGCCCAGCCCCCAGCAAGTTACCTCTCAGTATCACTGTCGCTGGATGCCACTTCTTCCAAGGCTGCCTGCAGGTCAGCAATCCGCCGAATGGACGTCTCCAGGTCTGTCTGGAGGGTCTGCCTCACTGTCCCAAGTTCCTCCACATACTTCTCCTGGGGACAGAGGATGCAAACACACGTTGGCCTTGGGCAAGAAATGCACCACCCATGCATGCACTGGGGAAGAGACACGCCCCAGGCTGAGCCTAGCGTTCACTGAGCACTATTAAGTGGTAGGTTCTCCACGAGAGGCTCTCTCTGTGGACAGGTTTATGGGATCCTCAACCAGGTGTTCCACGGTTCATAGAGGAGGGAACAGATACTCCAGTGCATGGCACACGAAGCTTGCTCACCTGTGCAGGGAGTGCTGCTCCCAGTGCATCTGACCCCAGGGCCATGCTCTGAATCTGCACCACCATGCACAGCGGATACTCAGCCCATCTTGGATGGATGAGTAAATGTAAAAACCAAGAAGGGTCATGGAGTCTGGTTTAGGAAGCTGAGCCCCAGGGATAAATCTGGTGCAGGAGGTCATGGGGAGAGTATAACAAAGATGGTTTTCTTTCAAGTACGTCCCCTAGACACCCGCACCTTGCTGTCCTCACAGCAGCAAAAGCAAAGATGAAAAACCTAGCCGGGCTCCCTCTAGAACAGGCAAGCACAATGGGCATTTGTGGAGCTCTTTCTGTGGCCAGAGCTGTGCTGAGTGTTTTGCAGCCAGGATCTCACTCATGCCTCGCAGGCCCCGCAGGTGAGTCTCTATTCTTGTTCCCATTTCACAGATGAGGAACTGAGGCCTTAAGAAGTAAAGACTTCATGGCGGAGCTGGAACTCAAGCTCAGTGCCTCTGACACCCCTCTCGGGGTTCATCTTAGTGATCAGTACTTTCTGGTACCTTTCTAATCGGATTTTATCTGGACTTTTGGGAAAATCTCTGACTTTAATTTGTAACCTACTCATTGCTACCCTTTAACATACAATGATTGTCACCTGATGGTTAGTTTGCCCCCCAGGGGACATTTGGCCATATCTGGAGACATTTCTGGCAGTCACAACTTGGAGAAATGCTGCCGGCATCTGGTGGGTAGAGGCCAGAGATGCTGTTCAACATCCTATGAGGCACAGGACAATCCCACAAAGAATTATCTGGCCTGAATGTCCACGGTGCTGAGTCTGAAACCCTGGGTGAGACCCAGAATCTAACCTCCTGGTAATTCATCTTATGGGGGATAAATCAAGAGGCAGAACACAGCTCTATGCCCAAGGATGTTTGCAGCGGTGCTACCGACGACAAGGAGAGGCTGGGATCTGCCTCATCACCCAGCAATTCTCTATGCCCGAGGATGTTTGCAGCGGTGCTACCGACGACAAGGAGAGGCTGGGATCTGCCTCATCACCCAGCAATTGGGAATGGTTAGAGAAATCACAGTGTGTCACTTTGAGGCTCTTAGGCAGACATTAACATTAGAAATAAGAATTGTGGCAGCACGGAGTGCTTCTGTGAAATAACATGAAGCAAACGGAATAGATCCAAACAGTATCATGCCCAAATCTATGCAAATAACACGGAGAATTGAGAATATTTACGGATGGGGCGAAGCGGGGTTATAGATGGGATTTTTCTTGTAAGAGGCTCTAATTATGTAAAGTTTATATTTGGACTGCTGTATAAAGGAACACACATACCAACTGAGGACAGTGGGAGGGAAGAAATTTGAGGATGTGGGGTCAAAGTACAATTCCCAGCTCCCCATGGAACTGAGTAGGTGAGTGAAAATGAATGGCTCACAGCCCCTCTCTAGCCTAGAGTCATGTTTCTCTTTTTCTCTCTTTTTTTTTTTTTTTTTTTTTTGAGACAGAGTCTTGCTCTGTTGCGCAGGCTGGAGTGCAGTGGCGCGATCTCAGCTCACTGCAACCTCCCCCCTCCCGGGTCCAAGCAATTCTCCTGCGTCAGCCTCCCAAGTAGATGGGATTACAGGCACCCACCACCACGCCTAGTTAATTTATGTTTTTTTTGTTTGTTTGTTTGTTTGTTTGTTTTTTTGAGACAGAGTCTCGCTTTGTCACCCAGGCTGGAGTGCAGTGGCCGGATCTCAGCTCACTGCAAGCTCCGCCTCCCGGGTTTACGCCATTCTCCTGCCTCAGCCTCCCGAGTAGCTGGGACTACAGGCGCCCGCCACCTCGCCCGGCTAGTTTTTTGTATTTTTAGTAGAGACGGGGTTTCACCATATTAGCCAGGATGGTCTCGATCTCCTGACCTCGTGATCCGCCCGTCTCGGCCTCCCAAAGTGCTGGGATTACAGGCTTGAGCCACCGCGCCCGGCCTGTTTTTTTTTTTTTTTTTAGCAGAGACAGGGTTTCACCATGTTGGCTGGGCTGGTCTTAAACTCCTGACCTCAAGTGATCCGCCCACCTTGGCCTCCCAAAGTGCTAGAATTACAGGCATAAACCACCGCACCCGGCCTCATTTTTCTTTATTTTGCAGATGAAGAAATTAAAGCCAGCAAGGTCACTCAGCGAGGTCACTCAGGAAAGGCGCAGAGCTGGGATCTGAACCCTGGACTTGGTGGCTCCAAGTCCAGTGCTCTTTCTGTGGCTCTGATTGCATTCCCCAAAAGAAGTCAGCGAGGACCATTGCAGGGACACACAGCTCTGCAGATCGGCCTGCCCGTTCACATTATTGTACGTCTGTGCCTTTCCAATGTTTTCTGATTTTAAAGAGAGGGAGGCAGCAGGCAAAGACTGAGTAAGCCTAAGGGCCAGGCTGAGCTGATGAGAGGGAGAAGGGGTGGCGGGAAGGATGCCACGGTGGTGGCATGAGAAGGGGCTGCCAGTCCATCCCAGTTGATTGAAGCCACCAACTGTGAAATCCCCATCTCAGCCTTGACAAGGTGAGAGACAACCCGAGGTTCAGGCCTCCAGGTTGTCAGAGGAAATAAAGGACACTGAGGGACTGTGAAGGAGGGGGTGCTCACCCCAGGACATCAGCATGTCAGCTCATAAACGCACCTAGAAAATGGCTAGGTGCAAAATCCCAGCAGCTTCTGGGAGCATCTGCCCAGGCTCCACTCTTTTCCCCTTTTTTTTTTTTTTTTTTTTTTTGAGACGGAGTCTTGCTCTGTAGCCCAGGCTGGAGGGCAATGGCACAATTTTGGCTCATTGCAAGCTCTGCCTCCCAGGTTCACGCTATTCTCCTGCCTCAGCCTCCCGAGTCGCTGGGACTACAGGCGCCTGCCACCACGCCTGGCTTTTTTTTTTTTTTGTATTTTTAGTAGAGACAGGGTTTCACCTTGTTAGCCAGGATGGTCTTGATCTCCTGACCTCGTGATCCGCCCACCTCGGCCTCCCAAAGTGCTGGGATTACAGGCGTGAGCCACCATGCCCAGCTGGCTCCACTCTTTTCTAATGGGCCAGGACGATGGTGTCACTGGGCATTAGCCACTTTCTCCCAGATATGGCACCTGTGTCTTTGTAAGACACAGAGGCAGAAAAATCTGTATTGCTGTCTTAGATTCTATCCCACGTCCACACGTCTGGGCCATTGTGGGTTACGTGTTAAGTACAGTGAATCCTATAAGCATTGGTTCAATGAATGTCTAACCCAATGACCTGTCTGAGGTCACGCCGCTGGGAGACCACAAAGCTGAGATGTGCGCCCAGGTCTTGGGTTCTTAAGTGGGAACCCTTTAGGTCACATGTGCTGAGATACGAGAAAAGGGTACAGACGCCCCTTCCTCGTTTTGCTTAGCTGAATCTTGCCCGTGTCAGTGTCATGCAGGAGCAGCAAGCTGTACAGTCCACATCCTCAGGGAGCTTCCTGGAGGGTAGAGGAGACAGACAGAAGGAGGCACTGTGTCTCAGGGATGGGTGGGCCTGGGCTGGGACTAAGGAAATGGGCAGAAGAAATAGGAGTCTAAAATGAGTCAAATCCACAATATCATAAAAGTGAAAGTAGGCTCTGGAGCCGAGCTGCCGGGGTTCAAATCGCAACTCTGCTGCTCACTGGCTGTGTGACTTCCAGCAAGTTACTTAACCTCTCTGACCTCAGTTGTCTCACTGGGGAAATGGAGCCAGTAGCAGACCCTCCCTCACAGGGCTCTTGCGAGGAGTAAATGAGCTTGACAGAGTGGAAACCTGACCAACAGCGGCATAGCTATCCTTTAATTCTCATAGGAGAAGAAGCATCAGGAAGAACAGTGTCATCCCCAGTTCACTGAGGAGATCTGCCAAAGTCACAAAGCAAACAAAAGCATCGGAATGCAGGACTCTGGCTCTGAAGATTTTTCACTATCCTGCAGAGACAAGACATGAAAAAAACAAGGGCTGCATAGAAGGTGAGTTGGCTTAGACACAGCAAGAAGAGGTGAGAACCAGAAAGCCATCATTAGTTAGGCCAGAGTATGTGGACCAAGAACAGGGTTTGGGGACCTGCCACTACCTTCCACCCTCCACCGTTGCCCCCTTGCCACCCTCTGCATCCCCTCCTCCATCTGCTAGGGAAGCATCAGACTCAGTGGGTGCACCCCGAGGAGAAAGCTTGGAGAAATTTAGTGTTGGTGTAATCAGCAATCAGCAAATCTTTCCTGCTTCAACACAAAAACCAAATGGAGTCTGCTGATTGCAGAGACCATTTCATTAGGCTAAACAAGTACAGTGCCCCAAACGGTCTTCCTGGGGCAGATAAAACAAGGCACCAGCCAGAGACCCCTCCGGAGACACGGAAGGGATGCACAGGCAGAAGGGGAAGTGAGTCAGTGCCCCTCTCATGAAACAGGAAGTGGGCAGGAGGCAACGACAGCATCTGACAATCACGCTCGCTTGGGCTTGGCTCAGGGCTGCTTCATGCAAATGGGGTTGTGTTCTGAGGTTGGGTGTGAGCTTGGTCCTCTCTGTTATTAGCTCTCTTCAGAGATTTGAAGCATGGAGAGAAATTGGAAGGTGGGGGATAATTAGGATACAAAATGATTTAGATAGTTAGATGCATAGACAGCAGAAATCCTTTAAGATATACACCACATTCCCGGGGTAATCTAAAACTACAATATAATGGTGTACACACTGTAGACACACAACATCCACACCTCCTGGTATATATTATATATTCATATATTATTCATTCATACATACATACATTTAATAAACATTTGTTGAGCACCTACGAGGTGCAGCACTGATCTAGGCGCTGGCAATACAAATAAAGTCCTCATTTCCACAGAGCTTATGTTCTTGCAGGGATCTAATCTCTATCTGTATTACCGGTGTCTGGAACACAGGAGGCACTCGATACATGTTTGGGGATAAAATGAATGGTGCTATTGTATGACTATTAGTGGCGAATTAGGGAAGGATAGAGGTATTATACATTCTAACTAATGCATGCATAATATACATGATACATACATAATATATGGAGGATATTTATATCGTGTACACAGAGATCAGTACAATAACATGTACTATGTAGATAACATGCATACTTGCTGACCTGCCCAGCATCACTTGAGAGAACTATGATTCTTGTTAAACCCCCAGGCTACTCCCTCTGGAACATATCAAAGAGTTGCTCATGTGAGAAGCAGTTCATGTGATAATTAATGGCTGCAATTAAAGTCATCTCCTCTTGTGATGTTCAATTAGAGGCTAATATTTAAAACTGCTGTTTGTTGTTTGTTTTCTCTGTCCAGAGCATCTCAATCTTCAGAGGACCCCTCTCCTCTCTGCAAATGGACAAGACTCTCATTTGTTAATTTCTGCACCTCTAGAGGTTGCCTCTCAAACCTCCTGAGGTGTCTCCCAAGGCTCCCCAAAGTTAATTTCACCTGTGCCACACAATTTACACTATAGATCAGACTATCTCAAAACACTTTGAAACTTGATGAAAACCTATCTTGTTGCTTTCTTCTAATTTGGTAAAGACAAGAAGAAAATGTTACGGAGCCTGGTGCTGAAAAGAATTACACACACATATGCTATTATATATATAAACATGTACATATGTGAACATGTGTGCACAATATGTACATGTGTAGATACACACCCAAATATTTCCAGCATCTGGCACATAGCTTACCTAACCAATATTAAGGATGTATTTATTAGAATCTGGTTACTGATTAGAATTAGCAATCAGCCATCCTTTCTGGCTTCAACCTGAAAATCAAATGGAGTTGAATTTTGCCTGTAATATGTACTTTATCCTATAGATCAGGGTATATCCTGAAACTTGATGAAAATAATCAAGTAGTTTCATATCCTTAAATGTTTAACAAACCTTGAACATAATAAATACGTGTTAAACTAATAAATAAGTGAATATATTTATGTATATTTCTTGCAAACACAGGCACTCTGCTAAATGTTCAAAATATCTTATCTCATTTAATCTTTATCGAAACCCCCAGAGTCAAGTACTATAGAAACACAAAAAGTGAGCTGAGATTATTGCAACAAAGTGGTAGCAATGGCTATTATCTCTGTGTGGTAAGATATCAGGCAATTTTTACATTCCTTTTAGCACTCCTCAAGATTTGCTGTAAAGAATAAGAATTATGTTTATAGTAGGCAAGTTAAAAATATATACTTTATTCCTCTCTGATGCTACAGTGAACAATCTCCTCATCCACCTGCTCCGTGCTGAGAGGTAATCTTCACCACCTTGTCATGTCCATTTTACAGATGAGCAGACTGAGGCTCAGAGAGGTTAACCCACTTGCCTAGGGACACACAACCAAGGCAAGATCTAGAGCTAAGCTCAAGTCTCCTGACTGCAGTCCATGGCTCTTTCCAGCTTTGCTTCTAATTGTTCCTGTTTCATCCGATGATGCCTATGTATTTGCAGGTGAGGGAATCTTTCCCAGAAAGAAAGGCTACGAGGAACTGCCATTGCTTCCTTCAAATCGTTCGAGGGTCACTTGCCTGGGAGAAATGAGGCTGAGGCTGGAGGGTGTGAAGTGGGGGAATAAAAGCCCTGTGGGCCGGTCAGGGTGGCTCATGCCTCTAATCCCAGCACTTTGGGAGGCCGAGGTGAGTGGATCATTTGAGGTTAGGAGTTCGAAACCAGCCTGACCAACATGGTGAAACCCCGGCTGTAATAAAAATACAAAAAATTTAGCCGAGTGTGGTGGCGCACACCTGTAGTCCCAGCTACTCAGGAGGCTGAGGCAGGAGAATTGCTTGAACCTGGGAGGCGGAGGTTGCATTGAGCTGAGATTGCACCACTGCACTCCAGCCTGAGTGACAGAGCAAGACTCCATCTCAAAATAATAATAATAATAATAATAATAATAATGCCCTGTGAATTGTGTTCCATCAAGAGCTCAAAGGCTACATTGGTAATAGAGTAAGCATCAGCAGGTGGTGTTAAGCTCCACTTTGGGAAAGGAAACAGTGGGAGTGGCCCTAAGAAAACGCAAATGTATGCCCAGTCTCCAGCAAGAATAAGGACGGAGGAGAAGTTGGTCATCACTCTACAGGGTTCTTTCCTCATAATTATCCTGAAGATTTGTTACATTATTCTTTTTTTTTTTTTTTTTTTTTTTGAGGGAATCTTGCTCTGTCACCTAGGCTGGAGTGCGGTGGCATGATCTCAGCTCACTGCAACTGCCACCTCCCAGGTTCAAGCAATTCTCCTGCCTCAGCCCCCCAAGTAGCTGGGATTACAGGCACCTGCCATTACACCTGGCTAATTTTTGTATTTTTAGTAGGGACAGGATTCCACCATGTTGGCCAGACTTGTCTCTAACTCATGACCTCAAGTGATCCACCCACCCCAGTATTATTCTATTTTTATGATGTGATAATAGACACAGAGAGACCCATCAAAGGTACCAAATTCATACAGCTAGAAAGTGACAGATTAAAGTTGGGGCCTTCGTAATTTCTAAAGGGTCAGCAAATACCCAACAATACCTCCTGTCCTTTTCTTCATACGTGGCAGGCATGTCTGATCAATCACAGCAGAGACCCAAGCAATCAGGGACTAGAATCCATTCTCTCAACTCACCAAGCCAAGTGTGTCATTCCAGTGCTGTCCTGTGCTTCATCTGCCAGCATCGGTCAGAACTTTCAATTCTGCTACACTTTTTTTTTTTTTTTTAAGAGATGGGGGGTCTCATTCTCTCGCCCAGACTGGAGAGTGCAGTGGTGCAGTCATAGCTCACTGTAACCTTGAACTCCTGGGCTCAAGTGATCCTCCCAACCTCAGTCTCCTGAGTATCTGGGACTACAGGCATGCACCACCATGCCCAGATATTTTATTAGTAGTAGAAGTAGTAGTAGTATTTGCAGAAACAGGGTTCTGCTATATTCCCCAGGTTGGTCTCAAACTCCTGGTGTCAAGTGTCCTCCCTCCTTGGCCTCCCAAAGCATTGGGATTACAGGCATAAGCCACTGCACTCAGCCTCTGCCACATTTTTAAATGATCCCAATCCTCCTAGAAATGGTTTTCATATCCTCAAAGAAGATATTTATATTAGTTAGTTGGTTCGCAAGTTTATTTCTCCTTAAAGATTGGTGAGTATTCTGTGGATCCGAGTGAAGCTGAAGCTAATCACACTTCCAGGGAGACCCTAGTGAGTGGGGAGAGGGAGAGATGCAAACTGCTAACAACATCACAAATAGCAGGAACAGAACTGGCTTTGGAACAAGATGAGCCCTGAAGCAGCTACGCGAAAACCGAAGAGTTACTAATCCTTTCGCACCTTCAGTTCCTCATCTGTTAAAATGGCAGTACGACATTATTCCTTGACAAAAGGTGTTACAAGGAACAAATGAAATAACGTAAAATTGTGTACACCTCATCTACCTACATCAGTAGCACGTACTTGGTCCACAGGTTCCTATTTCCTTCTTTCTCAGTAAAGACACGGAAAATACGAGGGCTGCTGGTGTTTAGTGAGGATGACTTCATTTTTCAGAAAATGACGTCTAAGAATCTATTACTTGTTTTGTTGTAGCTGGAAGGATTTTACAGAATGCTTTGGGAAAACAGAAACCACTCTAGGTCATTCAGCCAAGGGAATTTAATACAGAAAATGTGTGACCCAGGTGATGGAAAAATTGAGAAGCCAGGAGAAATTAGCAACAGCAGGAAGGCACTGCCAACCTAGGGCTGGACAAAAAGCCAAGGAGTTGGGCCATCCATTGGGAAGCGAGACCTCAATAGTGCTGCCCGGAGGAAATAGGCTTCATGGAGGAAGGAGGAGAGTCCTTGATAAAATCTGGATTAAAAGGAGGTACTGCTGCTTCCATGGATGCCTCAAGGCAGTGTCAAAGAAAGATATCCTGTCTTCTCCCTTCCTTTTGACCTTCAGTTGTCCGTCACTGCCTTTCATTGGCAGAACCTACCAGAAGCCAAGGAAACCAGGAAATGTCATTTTCTGTAATTCCACAGCAGAGCAGAGAAGGGGTAGGAGTAGATCTGAAAGTGAATGGGCAATGGCTGGTTCAGAGCTCTAAAGCATCCAGGATCACTCCAGGCTTCATTATTTAAGATAGACAACAGTGTTTTCAGTCCGTACAAATTCATCAGACTGTTCACTTATGTGATTTGCACACTTTTCCATGTCCATATTTTGAGGAAAAAGTTATAAGACATCCAGAATTACGAGTTTTTTTTTTTTTTTTTTTAATTTTAGAGACAGAGTTTCGCCCTGTCACTCAAGCTAGAGTGCAGTGGTGTGATCATAGCTCACTGCAGCCTCGAACTCCTGGGCTCTGATGATCCTCCTGCCTCAGCCTACTCAGTAGCTAGGACACAGGTGCACATCACCACATCCACTTAAGTTTTTTTTTTGGTGTGTGTGTGTGTGTGCTTTGTTTTTTGTTTTTTGAGATGGGGTCTCACTATGTTGCCCTGGCTGAACTTGAACTCTGGCCCTCAAGTGATCCTCCCATCTCTGCCTCCCACTGTTGGGATTAGAGGTGTGAACCATTGTGCTCAGCCACCAGAATTATTATTTTCAAGGGCTACAGAATCAAGTGCAGGATTACAGATCCCTATTCTGTACTAGTTACATATTGCTGTATACTAAGTTACCCAAACACTTAGAGTTTTGAAATATCCAATATCATGTATTATCTCTCATGGTTTCTGTGGGTTGAGAATTCAGGAGTGGCTTCTCTGGGTGGTTCTGGTTCAAGGTACTTGGCAGCATGAATAAAGGCCTCCCAAAGATGTCCATGATCTAATCCGGCAACATGTAAATATGTTCCCTTATATGGCAAAAGGCATCTTGCAGATATGATTATGTTAAGGACCTTGAGGTAGAGGGAGATTATCCTGGATTCTCCAGGTAGGCCCTAATATAATCAATCATAAGGGTCTTTGAAGATGGAGGCAAGGGGATCGGTGGGGCAGAGAGCAGCAATGTGGAGATGGAAGCAGGGATTGGAGTGGTGCACCCAGGAGCCAATAAATGCTGACAGACTCTAGAAGCTATAAGAGGCTGGAACAGATTATCCCCTGGGGACTCCAGAAGGCACCAATCCTGATGATACCTTAATTTTTAATGCCTTTGGACTCATCTTGGACATCTGATCTCTAGAACTCTAAAAGAATAAATCTGTGTTGTTTTAAGATACTGTGTTAGCTTTTACACTGTTGGTGGGATTGTAAATTAGTTCAACCATTATGGAAAACAGTATGGCGATTCTTCAAGGATCTAGAACTAGATGTACCATATGACCCAGCCATCCCATTACTGGGTATATACCCAAAGGATTATAAATCATGCTGCTATAAAGACACATGCACACGTATGTTTATTGCGGCACTATTCACAATAGCAAAGACTTGGAATCAACCCAAATGTCCATCAGTGACAGACTGGATTAAGAAAATGTGGCACCTATACACCATGGAATACTATGCAGCCATAAAAAAGGATGAGTTTGTGCCCTTTGTAGGGACATAGATGCAGCTGGAAACCATCATTCTTAGCAAACTATCACAAGAACACAAAACCAAACACCGCATGTTCTCACTCATAGGTGGGAACTGAACAATGAGATCACTTGGACTCGGGAAGGGGAACATCACACACCGGGGCCTATCATGGGGAGCGGGGAGGGGGGAGGGATTGCATTGGGAGTTATACCTGATGTAAATGACGAGTTGA
Organism: Macaca fascicularis; assembly: GCF_037993035.2. Classification (NCBI taxonomy): domain Eukaryota; kingdom Metazoa; phylum Chordata; class Mammalia; order Primates; family Cercopithecidae; genus Macaca; species Macaca fascicularis. The sequence goes on from NC_088384.1 coordinate 25,715,614, forward strand.
TGGGGCAGCACACCAACATGGCACAAGTATACATATGTAACAAACCTGCACGTTATGCACATGTACCCTAGAACTCAAAGTATAATAATAAAAAAGAAAAAAAAAAAGATACTGTGTTAGTGGCTGCTTGTTGCAGCAGCGATAGGGAATAAAGATAGGATCTATCGAAATGCCAGCCAGGGCTTTGGTTGTCTGCAGGCTTGACTGCAGCTGGAGGGTGCCCTTCCAAGCAGGCTCACTGATGTGGCTACTGGCTGGAGGCCTCACTTCCTCACTAGCTGTTGGCAGGAAGGCTCAGTTCTCTGCCTCATAGATCTCCCACTGATGTGGTTTGGATTTGTGTCCCTGCTCAAATCTCATGTTGAATTGTAATCCCCAGTGTTGGAGGAGGGGCTGGCCTGGTGGGAGGTGACTGGATCATGGGGGTGGATTTTCCCCTTGCTGCTCTCATGATAGCGAATGAGTTCTCACAAGATCTGGTTGTTTAAAAGTGTGTAGCACCTCTCCCTTCTCTCTCTTCCCCCTGCTCAAGCCATGTAGGGCCTGCCTGCTTCCCCTTCGACTTCTGCCATGATTGTGTTTCCTGAGGCCTCCTTAGCCATGCTTCCTGTATAGCCTCAGAACTATGAGCCAATTCAACCTCTTTTCTTTATAAATTATCCAGTTTCAGGTAGTTCATTATAGCAATGCAAGAACGGACTAATACACCCGCTGAGCTGCTTCAGTGTCCTCATAACACAGTAGATGGTTTTCCCATAGCAAGTGATCCAAGAGGGAACAAGGCAGAAGCCAAATGTCATTTATTATATAGTTTTATTATCATTCTTTAGACACAAGGTCTCACTCTGTTGCCCAGGCTGGAGTGCTGTGGCACCATGATGGCTCACTGCAACCACAAACTCCTGATCCCACATGAGCCTCCTGCCTCAGCCTCCTGAATACCTGGGACTACAGGTATGCACCATCACACCAGGCTTTTTTTTTTTTTTCAATTTTTTTTGTAGAGATGGGGTCTCATAGTGTTGTCCAAACTGGTCTTGACTTCCTGGCCTCAAGTGATCCTCCTGCCACCAAATGTCTTTTATAGCCTAGTCTCAGAAGGGGTGACCTATTACCATTGATGTAATCAGTATGTCACACAGACCAACTCTGATGCAGTATGGGAGGTGACAACACCGGGGTGTGAATGCCAGAGACGCAGATCACTGAGAACCATCTTGGGAGGCTGGCTGTCACAGTAACATCAAAAGATCTTCACATGTGTCCCATCTCAACTGACTCCCATACCTACGAAGGAAGAACTTCTCATCTCGAGAAACACATCTGTTTATGAGTTGAATCACGTCCCCGGAAAAGACAGGTTGAAGTCTTAATCCCCAACTTCAGAATGTAACTGTACTTAGAGATGAGGTCTCCGCAGAGGTAATCAAGTCAAAACGAAGTCATCTGGATGGGTCCTAATCCAATATGACCAGTGTCCTTCTAAGGACGGGAAACTTGGACACAGAGATACACTTAGAGGGAAGAGAATGGGAGGACACAGGGAGAATGTCACATAAAGATTGACGATTAGAGCGATGTATCTAGAAGCCAAGGAACATCAATATTTTCCAGTTAACCACCAGCAGCTAGGAGACAGGCATGGAACAGTTTCTTTCCTAGAGCCTTTGGAGAGAGGATGGCCCTGCTGACACCTTGGTTTTTGGACTTCCAGCCTCCAGAACTGCAGGACAATACCTTTCTGTTGTCTTAAGCCATGCAGTCGGTGGCACTTTGTTATAGCTGCCCTAAAAACTAATACAACACCACGTGCTCTTTTCTTTCTCTTTTAAACACCATTGCTTTGCTTTTCTGTTTCTAATAGCATTCACTATAGAGAATGCAGAACATTTAAAAAGTGACAAAAGAAAACTTTGAAAATCATCCTTAAGTCTGTTATTTGGGGACAATCGCTTTTCATGAATATGTTGGTGTATTTCCATCCAGTGTTCATTTCTGCATATGTGTATAGATACATCTATTTGACTCACACTCAGGTAAAACACCTGTATATTAAAGGCAGAATGGAGTTGACTCTGCAGCCAAGTAGGGGACTCTGTGGAACTGTACACCATCCAGCCTTCCCTGCCAGGATTCTCCCTTATCTTGAGGCAGAAGGGCTCGCTGCTCCAGGCACCTGCTTCTGGTCTTTCCTTTCTTTTCTTATTTTTCAACCCCATGGTTTTAAAATGCCCTCAGCTGTTGCCTGAGGGTCTTTATAGCTTTCTGGAAAGTTAACATTTAGGCAACTTGAGCTGTTTAAAATGTACATGATGAAGAGTTTGCCTGCAGAACGTCTAAGTCGGCTGCACTGCTGTGTGCATTCGCACATCCCATGAGCATCTGTGGACACACATGCCAGACACCAGGGGCCAAAACGGAGGCTTAGAGCAGGAAGCCAGCTGGTAAAGACTGCACAGTCATGGGGCTGCAGAGAAAAAACCAGAACCTGGGTGTTTCCTACCCCTGTCCTCTCTCTCTTTAACAAGTGCACCTCTCTCTCCATTTCATCCACTTTAGATGGATCATTTCTGCCTGGAAATCATTACAGCTACTTGAGTAACCAGAGTGCCAAGGACTGGAGCTTCAGTGGTGAGGAAGGGGTTTTGCACTTGATTCGTGGAGTCCCTGATGTGTGGGGAGGAGCGGACAGCACAAACTCCTCAAGACCCTATCACACAGGGATGGAGAATGTGGCTAAAGCTCTCTGGGGGCATTGGGATGGAGAAGGGGAAGAGAAAGGGAGGGGGGATCAGGCTTCGAGGCACATAACTCTATCTTGGGGTTTTCAGTCGCAAGGTTTGCAAATAAAAAATTTAAAAAGAACTCTCTCTAAAGTTCCTTAAAGCTCTTGCTATTCAGAGCTCCTAGCTTTGCCAGCCCTGAAACTCCTCTCCAGCCTGTGGCTTCTGATGCAGCATTCTCAGAAAGGGGCAAAGAAGAGCCATCATGGGACCCCAACAACCTTCTCAAAGTTGATACCAACTGAGCAGGGGATTCATAAAACCCCCAGACGCAAACAGACATCCTGACCTGGAGTAAACTCCAAACACCCCAATCCCAACTTCCCAGAGTCACCCACCCAACTGCTCTCTGAATAAAGAAAAAAGGCATTTCATTTTTCTGCTCAAACACAAATATGACATATCTGTGCCACCCAATTTTCCTGACGGGGGAATAATTATATCAACATAATTAAGTCTCGACTGCAAAAATTATCTGCACTGCATATACTGACACTACACTTCCCACATCATACTGCCATTGTTCCAGCTGGTAATTACTAAGCCACCTTTGACATGTCTTATTTCAATTTAAATGGAAATGCAGCTCATATTTCTTCTCAGCCCACTAGCCCATGTGATTGCAGAAATAGGGAAAATGGACTTTGCAACTTCTCAAGTGGCCACTGGATTTTGTCTCCAAAGAAGTTTAGTGTGGGAACAATTTATAGCTTACCCTGGATCCCTTCTCTAGGCTTCAGGTGTCTCATCAATGCAATCTCTTGCATCTTTCCTCTGCTCTCCGTTCTTTTTATGAATTCAGTCTTCATCGTAATTTCCTAAGGATTCATATAGTTCTCTTTTTTTTGAGACAAAGTCTTGCTCTGTTGCTCAGGCTGGAGTGCAGTGACGCAATCTCAGCTCAATGCAACCTCTGCCACCTGGATTCAAGCAATCCTCAGCCCCCCAAGTAGATGGGACTACAGGCGTGCACCACCACACCCTGCTAATTTTTGTATTTTCAGTACAGACAAGGTTTCGCCATGTTGGCAGGGCTGGTCTCGAACTCCTGACCTCAGGTAATCCACCTGCCTTGGCCTCCCAAAGTGCTGGGGTTACAAGCATGAGCCACCATGCCTGGCCAGGATTCACACGGTTTTAAACTGATGTTCCTCTCATCAGTCTAGCCCACTCTCCAATTGTATTCCACAAAGCCTCCAAGGAGGAATCTCTTTACCCTGATAATGTCACTCCTCTGCTGAAAAGTCTTCAGTGTCTCCTCAGTTCCCACAGTCCCAACTGTGTTGTTTAGCATATCAGGTCCTTCACAGTCTCTGTCCCAATTCCCCCTTTCTTTTTGCTGCCCACACCTTGCACCCCACATCAGTAATTCCCAGAGTTTTCCCGAGCTCCCAAACATGCCATGTTCTTTGATGCCTCTGTGCCTTTGAATCTACCATTCCTCCATCTGGAATGTTCTCCTCTGCCTTCTCCCTTCTCTGACAAGCGAACTTCTACTCATCCATCAAGACCCCACTCCATAATCACCTCCTGTATGATGTGCTCTCTGGTTCCCTCTGAGAGAATTAGTTTCTTTCCCTTCTATGCTCCCAGCATTTGTACAAGCCACTAGGATAGACAGATATCCCATCAGATTGTAATTATTTGCTAATGTCTAATTCTCTACTATACTGATCTCCTTATGATAAGTATAGCCTTATATGATCAGCCTTATATCCCAAATACCTCATGCAGTCCTCGGAATTTAGAAGTCACCACATAAATACTTCAACTTTAAACTCTTCCTGCCCTAAATTCATAACTTGGGCAGTATGCAGCAGATCTTATCAACATGGGCCTTCAATTCACACAGACATAAGCTTGCAACCCAGCTCCACCGTGTGCAGTGTGACCCCAAGCAAGTCTTGCCACCCACTTGACCCTCAGTTTTCTCATCTGCAAAGTGGGAATAATAATAGCATTGCTGTGCTATAGGACTAGCTGAAGAGTCACTGGTGAGAGGAAGTGTTTGACACATTGCATAGACTATAAGAAGTGCTTAATAAACATCAGTTCACTTTCTTATCCTTACAACTATTGAGTGACAGCTTGTGCAATATGCCAACCTGGGAGGTCTCCTCTGTTTTGATGCTTTCTCACCCTCACCCCATCCTCCCTGTGCCCCCAATTCTCTCTACCCAGGCATCTGCCGTATACTCTACTAGCCAAACTATTTTAATGCCCCTGCCTGGGCCTCAAAGTCCTTCCTGTCTCCTCTCCACAAAAACATGCTCGTCGTATGTCCCACTTCCTCACCGTCAGGTCATAAGTCACATTGACCATGCCCAGGAATGAGATACGACCACTACTGCCAATGTGACAACCCCCTGGGGGACATTAGGCCTTAACCTGGTGTAGCACCCATGTATGTTCACAGCAGTCCCAGAAGAGACTCTACTTGGGTTGCAGACACAGCAATACAAATACAAATACAAATACAGGAGTTGGAAAATCGGATCACCCCTTGAATAAAGCCATCCAGGCCACCGGTGATTAAAATGACTGTATGCCAACAGCTATGCAGATAGGCAAAGCCAGGGAGAAACAGCACAGATGTGAGAATGAGAACCACACCCAATGCAAGACATAAGAAATGGATCCCACATCTGTTCAGATTCCCCAGGCACCAGTGAGTACATCCTGGAGTCAGCCCCTCAACTCTACAGTAGATGTCACTTCCTTACCTATATTCAATACAGAGCATCATGCAGCCCAAGTTACATTCAGGTGCTTTGTAAACTGTAAAGAGCTGAATGCATAGGAGATAATTATCTATCATACTGTTTCTTCATTCTTCAGAGAACCACTTCTCTTTTCAGGCATATCCCGTCACCTCGCAACAATGAAACCCCAATCAGCATTTTCCACAAGCCAAAGAAACATCTTAAATGAGCTCGAGTAAGAAGGGGGAAACAATCCCTCTCAGGCAAATCAAGCCTCATCAATAGTCATGTATTATTAGATATGTTCTTCCAAGAATTGATCAAGGAGGAATGGAATAGAGATATTGGTGTTGGTGATCAATGCCAGATCCTAGCTTTCCCCAGGCTTGGATCAGAGTCAATGCTATCTCCCTCAGAAATGGGGTGAAGGCAAAAGCTACCATCAGAGAAAACGGAGCATGCAACATAAACAGCAAAAGACGCCAATAAACAGCGTGCGGCCAGGCATGTTAATGACTAAAATTAAGACAATGATTTCTGGACTTGATTGGTTTCCATCTGCTGAGGCACAAGGATATTACAGAGTTGTAAACATCAAGTCCTCATCTCAAAGTAGTGGAAAGTTCCACCTATTGATTGCATAATGGACTTTTTTGGTAGTTACAGCTCTTATTTATTCATGGCCATTTTTTAGTGGAATTGGTTGAAATATCCACTAACTCTAAATTAAGCACACGAAGTGGCCTCAAGAGAGAGGTTCTGGGTGGATTTTTATTTCTGACCAAAAGACACTGAGCAGTATCTTGAGAAAGGAGGGTTTCTCAACCTCAGCATTAGGGATATTTGGGAGCAGATAATTCTTTGTAGGTGTTTAGACAGGGCTATGCTGTACATTTCAGAATGCTTAGCACCATCTCTGGCCTCTACCCACTAGGTATCAGCAGCACCTCCCACCCAAGTTGTGCCAGCCAAAAATATCTCCAGATATTTCCTAATGTTCCCTGGGGGGACAAAATCACCCCCAGCTGAGGGTCAAGCTACAGGCATAAGGGTAAGCAGTAGACTTTATTTTTGAAAGACATGGACTCTGGAGTCAGACAGATGTGAACTTGAATCCAGGACAAACCACTGTTTGCTGTGTGACCTCATCTTAAAAATGTAAACCTCCCCTTTCATAACTTTGGGGGGTCCAGCATAAAGAGAAACTATGATATAGTACCAGCTGTTCCAAGTGAGGTCTCTGGGCCAGGAACATCAGTACCACCTGGTTGCTGGTTGGAAATGCCAAATCTCAGGCCCCGCCTCCGACCTGCTGAGTCGGAATCTGCACCTTAACAATATCCCCGGGTGATCTGTGTACAGGTGATATTGGAGAAATGCAGACATTGTGCTTAAGAGCATATGTTTTGGAGTGATCCCATATGTTGGTGTCAATCTTTCCTAGCTATCTGGCCTTGGGCAAATCACTTCAACTCTTGTAAGCCTCTTTCGTTAAATGTGTAAAATAGATAAAAATATTTCCTTGCTCATAAGGTTGAAAGTGCAGATTTAATTAGATGGTGCATCGAAAGCACTTTGCATAGTGCCTGTCACATAGTAGACATGTAGTAAATGTTCATCCCCAGGCTGACCTCTGCCCCCCTTTCAGATGCCTCTCAGACTATGATATTAGGATGCCGGGGCTCACCGCGGCGGAACATAAAGACGTTGAAGCTACCTCCATACACTTTTGCGATCTTCCTTTTGATGGAGTCTGAAATTATATCAGCCACTTGGCCACTCATGGTCCATTTATTCATTTATTGACTCAGCAGGAAAGAGAAACAACTGCTAAGTGGTGTGCTCTCTTTCTTTTACCTCCCCATCTCAAGGTTATGGCCTGGTTGTGCACGCCTCTTGGATGAACAGCCTCATCAAATTCGCTTCGCAGCTGGGGCCCATTGACTCTTGCCAGGCCCATCAATTCTGCCCTCCCAGGCACTCAGGATCATCTTTTGTTTCTGATCCAGGGGTTTGACCTGCAAGGTCTTCCAGCACTTTGGAAGTCAGGCATTGATTCCAATGGTCTCCCCCATTTTTCTCCAACTCTGGGACACGGCTCTTTGACTCTCTCTCCCAGTGCCAGGGATCACTTTGGTCACAGCCTCCGAAGTCTCCTTCTTCCCCACCCCCGATTCCCTCTCTGGAGGCCAGACACTGCCCTGGGACAGACAGTGGACTGAACCAATCAAAACTGTGCTTAAAATGGCTCCACATTTGAATGGGACCCTTTGGAACCACAGGAGAGGTCTATGAGTTTCCTGCGCACATCCAAGTGCTTGGTGGGACAATTTCAGTTTTATGTTCCAAAACAGGGGCAGCAATTTACAACCCTCAGGTCAAATCTGGCCTCCTGCCTGTTTTTGTAAATCAAGTTTTATTGGAGCACAACGATGCATTTATACATTATCTGTGGCTTCTTTCATGCTATAATGACAGACTTCGGAGGTTGAGACAGAGACTCTATGGTTTGCAAAACTGAAAATATTTACTACCTGGTCCTTTGCAGAAAAAGTTGACTAGCCACCCCTGTTCTAAAATCCTAAAGTTCTAAAATTGTATAGCATTAGGAGCTAACAATTCTAAGAATGTATAGATTTCAATAGTCCATATTTCTATTAGGTTGAGCCAGTTACAATCAGCTATGTTGAACCAATTTTGACCTATACGAATGGCAAATTCATATGGTTCAATTTAATAAGATTTTAATATTATGCGTGTCGAACGATTCAAGATTCTATTAATCCTAGGATTTTCTGGCTTGAAGGCTCTAAGGTCTTACATATCAAAGTTCTAGGATGCTATCATTCCAAATGCTGAGACTCAGGGGGTCTAATTGTTGAGTAGCCATATTGATAATTAAGAGATGCTGTTGTATTAGAGGAAGAAAAGGTATGAACATTAATTAGCAGACATAAAAGAGTTTAGTGAGTAAATTAATGTTTCAAAAAATGCAAGTGGACGGAACCTTGTGGAAAAAATGGATGAAATACAGATGGGAGATGGTGACGTTTGCCTCCTCACTGTCCTAAGACTAGGATGACCTAAGACACAAGTGAGATTTGACCCAAAAGAGCTGTGGGACCAAGTGAGGCTCAGTTGAGTATGCATTACTCTTTGTTGCCCCAGAAACAGGTCCCCCTGCTTGTGACAATGATATGATGATGAGAAAAGTCACATGTGAGTTCAAAAGGGATCGCAAAGGAAGTGGCACGTGGTATAGCCACCTCCACCCTAGGGAGAAGTCTGGGAGGCAATTGCAAATAAGATGGGAATACAGAGAAAGCATTTATATTATGCACACAAGGATTATGCCTGTTTGAGATCACGCCTGCTGTCCAATATGATAGCCACTAGCCACGCATAGCTATTGACCACCTGATGTGTGGCCAGTGTGACTGAGGATCTGAATTTTAAATTTTATTCCACTTCAATTAAATTTAAATATCCCTATGAGGCTGGTGGCTACCATGTTCGACAACACCATCCTAGGGTATTCATATATGTTATAGAGAGATAGAAAATAATCTAAATATCAGCCGGGCGCGGTGGCTCACGCTTGTAATCCCAGCACTTTGGGAGGCCGAGGCAGGTGGATCACCTGAGGTCGGGAGTTCAAGACCAGCCTGACCAACATGGAGAAACCCCGTCTCTACTAAAAATACAAAATTAGCCGGGGTGGTGGCACATGCCTGTAATCCCAGCTACTCGGGAGGCTGAGGCAGGAGAATCGCTTGAACCTGGGAGGCGGAGGTTGCGGTGAGCCGAGATCACGCCATTGCACTCCAGCCTGGGCAAAAAGAGCGAAACTCTGTCTCAAAAAAAAAACAATAATAATAATAATAATCTAAATATCAGAGAAATTACGGCACTTCACTTGTTCTGTCTGCTGAAATCACCCCATGGGAGAAAACTGGAGGAACTCCAGGCCAAGAGTCACCGCGTTCTGTCCTGTGTTCTATGTTCTACATTCTATGGGCAGAAGGTTCTAAGAGGTGCTATTATTCTACGTTCTAAAAATGCAAAGCCCCGAAGGGCAGATGTGCTCAGGAAACCCTTTTGATTGATATTCACGGCCACCACCACCACCCCATTTTTAAGAACAAGCTCTCACTTTTGCATGTGTGAATGTTTCATGGGGTCACTCAGCAATTAGTAAATATTGGAACACCTACTAAGTGTGTGGTTAGCTTCTGGAACCCACACTGGAAGCACCAAGAAGAAAGTGATGCTTAACAATAGGAAGTAGATAGTGAGAAATAAGATCTAGAAGCAAAAAAACAAATCAGTAATACAGAGGCAGAAACCATAGCTACATTGTGTAGTGGATCGTGTGGGTGAGATCTGCATGGGAGGAGATCCTGTCTCTCTCTTTTTTTTTTTTTTTCCTTTGAGACAGAGTCACTTTGTCACCCAGGCTGGAGTGCAGAGGCATAATCTTAGCTCACTGCAACCTCCACCTCCCAGATTCAAGCAATTCTCATGCCTCAGCATCTGGAGTAGCAGGGATTACAGACATGTACCACTATGCCCAGGTAATTTTTGTATTTTTAGTAGAGACGGGGTTTCGCCATGTTGGCCAGGCTGGTCTCCAACTCCTGCCCTTGGGTGATCCGCCTGCCTTGGCCTCCCAAAGTGCTGGGATTATGGGTGTGAGCCACCACGCCCCGCCAAGATCTTGTCTCTAACCTCTCACAGCCTTTGTCTCCTCACCTGCAATTCAGTGCGATGACATACCTATATCAGGGTTCCTGCCATGGCTGCTGTGCCTAGGAGTCACCTGGGACCCTGTTAAAAAGCCAATTCTGGGTATATAATTTAAATATTTTGGGAAATTCTGATGAAAAGGCAATACAGAGAAGATGATATGAGAAAAAAAAAAAAGCCAATTCTGACTCAAAGGTGTGGGGCTGAGCCTGAGACTCTACATTTCTATAGCCAAGGCTGCTGATCTGCGAATATACTTTGAAAAGTAAAGCCATAAGTCACACGAAATGGAAAAGAATTAAATGACATGAGGTATAAAACATGCTCAGGCCTGGCATAAATGATAGGCTGTTATATAAGTAATAATAACAAGTAAATACAAGCTATACATAATGCAACTTAAAATCAACCTCCAGCTGACATCCTTAACAGAAGCAAACCAAACAAGCAACCAACCACAGAATCACAAATCAGGGTTCTGGTCACACTTTTCCTGTGTGTGTGTGTGTGTGTGTGTGTGTGTGTGTGTGCACGCACGGGCGTGTGTATTCATAGAATATATATAATGATCTGTGAGTCATATATAAACATATAAAGTGTGTGTGTGTGTGTGTGTATATATATATATATGGGTTTTTTTTGAGACAGTCTCACTCTGTCGCCCAGGCTGGAGTGCAGTGGCATGAATCTCAGCGCTTTGGAAGATGGAGGCGGGTAGATCACCTGAGGTCAGGAGTTCGAGACCAGCCTGGCGAACATGGCGAAACCCCATCTCTACTAAAAAAAAAAAAAAAAAATTATTATTTTTTTGCCCTTTCAGGTTAAGTGAACCTTAACTATGAGTATCAGCACACAGAAGTCTGAATTGTCCCTAGGACCTTGCCTGAAAATCATACCAGTTAAAATGCAAACATGGTGATTAGATTTGACATTCAGCCATGTCTTTGGCTTACAGACAACAAGTCTTTAACACTGGCCCAACATTAAACTACAACAAAAACTACTCTCCCTAAACAACAAAAGTGCATAAACAGAATCTTAACTTGCATACTTGGGATTTCTCAACTGAGGCCACGCCTTTGTGATGGAAACGAAATAGTCTGAACGCGGGAAGGCATCTTGGTGTGGGAAGGCACTGGTAGGAACAGACAACAGAAGGATCATCCTGGGAAACTCAGAGCTGCCAGACTCTCAAATGAGCTACAAAAAGATCTGCGTCACTGAACTGTAACCATAGCTGGGGCCAACAGGAAAGCAGACAGCCTTCTTTATTTGGTTTTACTCTCTCATGTTTTTTGGCTGGGGTCAGCGGGTGAGTACTGCAAAGAATTACAATTGATTGACCACTTAACACGTGCAAAACATTCTAATCTCCCAACTACCTGATAACCCATTCTACAGACGGAGAAACAAAGACTCAAAGACGACAGGTGCCTGAAAGAGATAGAGACAAGATTTAAACCCAGCTCTGCTGTCTGCCTCCAACTCCACTTCTTCCAACCGAGCACAAAACAAGTAAGCTAACTACAGCCTGTGGGCCAAATTCAGTCCACCATCTGTTTTTCTAAATAAAGTTTTATTGGAACACAACCACGCTCATCTATTCATTCATTTGCATACTGTCTAGGGCTGCTTTTGTGCTACAACAGCAGAGTCGAGTAGTTGTGACAGAGACAGTATGGACTACAAAGTCTAAAATATTTACTACCTGGGCCCGTTACAGAAAATACTCACCAGTCCCTGGATCAGAGCATCCAGTTGCTACCTGCGTGCAAACTCAGCAGGCTCTCAGAAAGAAGTGAAAACCGGAAATCATCTTCTTTCTTGAGTTCCTTTCCTTTTGTGTGCTGAAAAGTGACATCAGTCTTTTTTCTTCTCCCCACCCACCAAGCAATTAGCTCACAAAGGCAGGAGCCTGAAGGATTCCCCCTGAGTGTTTATAAGTCTCTCTCCAGCAGGACGCTTTGTCTCCAAACCGCTGCCAAACTTTAATAACAGCACCAACCACATCATCTTCCACCAAAAGCAAACAGGAAAGCTAGTTCTGCCGCCCAGCTGGGTGGATGTCAGCTGCAGACAGCTGCAAATTGCCTGAACAAGGACAGATGTAGCTTGTTTTTGCCTTTCTTTTTCCATTTGAAAACTTTGCGAGGGGGAGATGAGAATGCTGTTAGGGAAATGAATGTGTTGATTCTAATTATCCAAGCGGGCGGGCGGCAGAGGTGACAAGCAGCAGGATGGGCTCCCAGTCATTTACCTGGAATGCAGCCAAGACAAGGCTGGAGAAAGGGCAGAATTCCAATGAAGCTGACACTCAGGACACTGAGCACAAAGAAGGAGGCATCTGTGAACTCACAGGTCACAAGGTGGGGTATACAGCATTTGGGGACGTCATTCCCAGAATTTTCAAATAGGAAATAATTCAACCACTGGCCTAGACTTATATGCCTGCTCTAAGTCACAGGGCTTGCCTACTCTTGAAGGAGCTCTACAGTGCTCTTTGATTCTGGTCTCACTCTGATAATGAGATGATAATGGTGGTAGTCATCGTGGTGAGAGGTGGTAATAATAATTTTCATGATGGTGGTGGTGCTAATGATGGTGATGATAATGATGATAATGATGGTGGTGATGAAGATGACGATTGATGATGATGGTGATGATGATGTAAACAGTGGTGGTGATGATGACGGTGAAGGAGATAATGATGGTAATGGTTGCGGTAACAATGGAGGTGATGGTGATGGTGGGAATGGTGGAAAAGATGATGTGTTGGTGGTGACGGTGGTGGTGATGAAGATGATATGGCGATGATGACGATAATGATGATGATGGTGATTACGATGATGATGATAGTGGGCTTACTTTGTGCCAGGCACTGTAATAAGTATTTAAATACATTATTTTATTAAGTAATCCCCACAATGCTGTGAAGCAGTTGTAGTAATTATCTCCATTTTATGAGTTAACAGGGAAACAGAGAAAGTGAGTGCCTTGACTAAAGTCACACAGTAAGGACATGATGGAACTGAGATTTGCATCTAAGTCTCCTTACTCCCAGTTCTTTGTCCTTTCTGTCAAGCTCTTTCTTTTCTCGGCATGCATTTTTTATACCTACTATGTGCTAAGCAATGTTCTAGGGCAAAAGTAAGTGATTTTTTTTTTTTTCCTGTAAAGGACCAGGTAGGATGTATCTTGGACTTTGTAGGCCAAATGGTCTTATCACAAACACTCCTCTCTGCTTTTGTAGCCCCAAAGCAGTCATAGAAAATGTAATGTTTGTAACTATGTTTTAATAAAACTTTATTCATAAAAATCAGGAGAGCAGCCAGATCTGACCATAGGTTATTAAGCTATATTTTGTGGTGCTGTCTCAGGGGCCAGGATGGAAGAGTAGGAGAGCCCTAATGGGAAGCTCAGCTTTTATTTACCACAAATCTGTATCAGCTATGGATTTAAAATAAGATTTGGCTACTTAAAAGAAGAAAAAAGCATGGTAATCTCTGGATAACTCCTTGCTACCTCCCAGGCGAGATAAGCAAAGGATATCTCTCTGCCCTTTGAAACCCTGTCTCCAAGAGGTAAGGTGACACATCTGGAATCCAGTTGTGAGGTAGGTATAGAATCAATCTAGGATGGGATAGAGAAGGTGAGGTCTATGGGAATGTTGTTGTCCATGGAGGTAGTAATTTCCCCAACCCCACAGTTGCATCAGAGAGATGGAATTTCTACCAGTCTGAGGTTGGAGAAGACAGTTGGAATGAAGAGGCCTGGGCACTTTCAGGTTTGAGATTGTGTGACTCTGTGCATCACTCTTGGGGTGTAGGAATGTGCTTGTTTCAGGGGAGGCTGCCACCGTGACTATCAGCCCTTAGAGACACACTCAAAGCTTGCAACTCTATGACCAGTCAGCTCCGGGCTTGCCCAGGGGTCTCAGCAGAAAGAACTCTAAAAGTCATCTGGTCCATTTTACAGAGAGAGAGGGTGAGTCCAGCAAGGGAAGAGACATGCCCAAGGCCATAGAGTCAGTTAGAGGCAGAAGTGTGGCTCGGACCCAGACTTCCTGGCTTTAAGGCAAGCTCCTCCTACTGTGTGAGCCACCCCCTTGAGGAAGCAGAAACAGAATTTAGGCTGTCCACGTCTGGCCTCCATTTCCTTTCTTTGATCCACCCTACTTATGGGATGTCCCAGCCCCAGGAGTAACAGAAAATATACAAAAAGGAAGAGGAAAAAGTCAAGCAGGAGGCAGGAACACAAGCGGAGAAGATAAAACCAAGAAGGGGCCTGTGGCAAGGCAGAGAGATCTCTGCAAGAGTCAAGGCCCACCGATGTGGCCTCCACCGTGGGCATCCAAAGGCTTTGGCTTTTTGGAAACCATTTCTCCACCTTCTGGTGCTAACATTTCAATTTTCTTTGGGGGAATCTATTCTTCCTCTACTCTCCATCCACATGGCTAGGGTGGAGCTGACTCTACTCCTGGATTCAGGGCTGGGCATGTACCCCACAACTGTTCAATCCAGCCTGTACCCTTCAAGTACCAGTGTTTGGTTTAGATGTGGGCATATAACCCAAACCAGACCAATCAGAATCAATGAGATTTTACTTCTTGGCCTTTGTTTGAGCTGTTGGGTGGAAGGGGCCCTCTTCTTGTTGAGGTTGATAGCCTTGTTTGTCAGCCTAACTCTGTTGTCACTAGGAAGGGAAAGCCTGTCTGAGAATGGCAACCAACTCCAAGGAGATGGGGAGGGAAGGATTCAGTCGGTGGTGTGCTGGTAAATGTTCAAAACTGACGGTGGGGATGAGTGGAAATCCTTGATCTGTAACATCTGCCAATTTCCATAGTGTAAATAATCCCACAATGGCCAATGTCAGGCTACCAATGTATGTCATGGAGCACGGAATTGGGAAGAGATGGACACAGTCAGCTCTGGCAAACAGATACAGGTTGACCCCAGCACACCGAATTCAGCCTGTTGGCATCATTTGAGTCCCTGAAGTTCACTGAGTCTGAAGCCAGAGGTCATGACACTTTTTCATTACATGAGTCAATAAATTTCCTTTTGCTTAAGCCAATTTAATTTTGTTTCTGTCACTTACAACTAAAAGAGCCATAATCTAGACAAGTTATATTCATCTTTCCCCACTAAATACACTTTCAATTCCGAACCAGCCAATTCTCCCAAAAAAACCATTTCACTTCCCAACTGCTTGGTCGATACTCATATTCTGAGATCCCCTCTCCATTTCTTATTAAGCTCTGCCAAAAAAGAACAGTCAAAAGAGAATTACCCTTCAAACTGAATTATACTTTGGAAATGAATCAAAAACATGGAAGTGTCTGACTTTGGGGCCCCCTGGATTTCCTTGGGACCACTATCTTTTAAAGATGTCAAATCATAACAATGATCAAGCTTTTTACCAAGGAGACTAACGTTCCTAAGCCTCCCTGGCATACAATTAAGTGAAACATAATCTCATCTAAACAATATAAATCGGATATATTTGAATAATTTAATATACTCCTGCCATATTCAATCAATACCTCCCCCCTTCCTTTTTTAAGTAATTAACTTTGCGGAGTTAAGTTACTCTAATTTCCAGCAAGTCTGAAGTGACAAAAGTTCAACTGATAAAATCTCAAGGGGCAAGATTAGTATCTGCTCCTCTGTTTGCCATCTTGAGCCTCAGAGCATTATTTGTAATTGGTATTAGCAACTTTAAATTCTGATTAATTGCTGGAGAGCCTGTTTTCAATGCAGAAACAAAGCCACAAGTCGGGGAGTAATAGACCCAATTATTCCTAGGTAGGCTTTTGGTAATAGATTTTATTATCAGGATAACTCATCTCAGAGCCAGACGCAAAGAAACTCATTTCATTAGATGGTAACACCTCTTGAATTGAGACAAGCACATTCACCATGTGAGATAAAGACAGCTTGGGAGAATTCACTTTCAGAAACGTGTCTGAGGCTGGCAGCACCTAAATGCCTATTAGGACTAAGTTTCCTTTGTACAGAAACCTTTGTAGGGAAACAAACAGGAGACCACAGTGCCTAGAAGGGGGGGGAGTGACAGAAATACCCGCGGTTTCCCCTGTCAGCTCTCTGAGCATGCAGGAGGCCATTAGGAGTAGGGATTAAAAGGAAATCTGTGAACACGGAGTTTATAAGCGTGTTGGGTCATTTTGAATCCCACGGAGATAACAGGGCAGTAATTAGGAGGGCTACCTCCCTATCAGGAGAGCCGTAAAACGTGTTATTTACACCCAGCTCATGGCCCCAAATGCCCTCCATATGGAATGCCTTTTTAAATACTTCAGTTCCCAGCCAGAATAATTCATCTTTACGCTTTCAAGTTCATAGCCATTTGCAGGGAGAAAACACCAAGGGCTTTCTGAAATGAACCCCTTCACTGTGGGTTTGGTGAATACCCTGGAGTAAGTAGATGGAGGGGGACTTTTGAAAACATGGTTCGGGAATGGAAAAAAAATTAAAGCAAATGAAAACAAAGAAACAAAACAAAACAAAACAAAAAACAGAACCTGACTTTGGGCTTCCTAAGGCCCCTACCTGCTATGTTCAGATTCTCAGAAGGCAGGAGAAAATGAAGAGGGAGAGAGAAGCAGGTGTGCTTTTGGGGATAGTTATGTGACAGGCAGATCTAGAAGCATGGCATAAATTACTTGTTTTAGTCTTTTCCAGGAGATGTGACTGCACCTATTTCATATATGAGTTAAAGGAGTATGCTCAGAAGGACAGATTTCTAATGGTGAAGTAATCTTGCTTAAAAAGACAGTCAGTAAGCGATGAGACTTGATTAAGAGCCTTCTGACTCTAAATTTTCACTCCTTCCACTCCACCAACCGCCTTCTAACAGGGTATGGGGACACCACCCCGAGGAGACTCCAGGTCATGGGTGTGTGGGAAGTGGCTCATATTGGCTGGCAAGAGCTGATAGCTAAATTTTAGGGAATTTTGCAAGCCACTTGTCAAACACAGCTATTATTAAAGATTAAATGATATAAGCTTACAACTAAATACATTGTATGAAAAACAAAGGTAATACATACTCAAAACACATCGCTTTCTAATTATTTTGCTAACGTTTTGCTCTGACAATGCTTTTGAAGGTATTTGTGCTTATTGTACCTGTATGGTGGAAATGATATACAATGATGCACTACTGTGCATGGCTTCCCAACTCTGCCTTCGGTGACATCATGTAGTCAGGTTGAAATCAGCCCTGGAGGGAGAATTTACACCACAGAAATTGGCAAACACTACAAGCCAGGAATCCACCTGCCCTGGAAAGGCAGTTGTTAAACATTTACCAACACAACACCACCCCAATCTTTTTTCCTGGTGGTCTGGTAAAGTCCTCTTAGATCCAAATTCACCTCCTAATCACCTCCTCATCATCAATGGGCTTTTTCCTTCGAGGGAAATTGACCAATACAGAGGGGAACAAGGCCGTCACAAACTGACCAATTCGGAGGGGAACAAGCCATCCTCGAATCTGCTCTACGCCTCACATTCTTTACACTTTTCCCCCTGAAGGTGGAAGATATACCCCAAAGTAACACCAAATAAATAATGCATGAACCATATATAATTGATGTTAGATTTAACAGAAGTAGAGCCATAAGTGGTTGTCTATTAACTATTTATGACTTTGCCCAGGCGGCTGACAAGCCAGGCTCAGTGAGGAGATCACACCCATGGTCCCATGTTTTATTTAAACGTAATTAAAAGTACACAGTCTGCAGCAAGGCCTTCAATTCCACTCAGAATTAGATTCTGCTGTGAAGTCACCGCTGGGTCTCAGGAAGGTTGGGATTGGATTTTGCTGGAACCGCTACCGGTTTTTTTCCTACAAGGGTAGGGAGTCTAATTTCTGCCTCTTTCCATTCTTGACTTTCTCCTTTCCTGACGTTCCCCCTTCTCCAGCTGCCCTGTGACCTTGGGCACAGCACCTCCCTGAGCCTCAGTTTAATCATCTATAAAATGGGGAGTTATCATAGGTGTTAACTAAAGGGTTATGGTGAGGATTAGCTCAGACAGGTTGCTCTTAACAGGTTGTGATTTTGCCCCTTAGAGGACATTTGGTAATGTCTGGAGACATTTTTGATTATGATAAATGGGGCAGAAATGCTATTTGCCTCTAGTAGGTAGAGGGCAGGGATGCTGCTGAATATCTTACCACGCACAGGACAGTCTTCACAACATACAATTATCTGATCCTAGATGTCAATAATGCCAAGGTTGAGAAAGTCTAGATTACAGAATCAAAAGCAGTATTAACATATATTATTAATTTTTAAAAATTATACTTGAGCACGTAAACACTATGTATCTAAAATTCACTGAGTCGGTCAGACCTGCATTCAAATTCTGACTCTGCCATTTACTAGGAATGTGACTTTGGAGAAACTGCTTCATCTGTCTGGATTTTAGTTTGTTTCATGATAAAATAAGGACAATTACCTCCAACGGTGAGGCTCAAAATAGAGGATTCGGATGTCAGGGCTATCTAGCTGTAACATCTGTCACCCTATTGATCACCAAGGTTGATCTGGCTGATCTAGCTGGCTGGGCAGGGGTCCCCTTCCCCTCTCACCACTCTATGTACATCCTTCCCAAAGCCGCACACTTGAAGAGGATGACCGTCTCTGATAGAGGAGGACCAGTGTTCGGTCAAGGGTATGCCTCCAAACCTCCAAACAAGTTCTCAAAACAGAGGATTCATGTAAAGTACTTAGCCCAGTACCCACCACACAGTATATGATAAACAAATATTAGATCTTATTAACATCACTGCCATCCACCATCACGGGCATTGCATGGCTGTGGAAGTGGAGCTGGGAGAATATGATAAAGCTTGAGTGGAAGGAGAAAATCAGAAACTCAAAGGAAGAAAGAAAATAAAGTACCATCTATTAGGTGCTTATTATGGGCTGTCATTTGACACTTTTATATACATTATCTCATTTAATCCCCATACCTACACAATAAAATAGGCCATATTATGCTTATTTCACAGATGAGGAAACTGAGTTGCTTCAATGTTAACTTGGCTGTCTGAAGTATCATACTCCAAGCCCAATGCTCTTTCCAACCACTCTATAGTGGGTTAAATAGTGTGCCCCTCAAAATCCATATCCACCTAAAAACTCAGAATGTGACCTTATTGGGATATAGGGTCTTTGCAGAAGTAATGAGTTAAGCTGAGGTCATACTAGATTAGGGTGGGCCCTGAATTCAATGACTAGTGTCCTTACAAGAAGAGGAGAGATACACACAGAGACAGAAAGAGAAGAGGGGAAGGCCATATAAAGACAGGGGCAGAGATAAGTGTGATGCAGCCCAAAGGCCAAGGAATGCCTGGAGCCACCAAGGGAAGGAAAGATTCTCCCCTAGAGCCTTCAGAGGAGTATGTCCCTGCCAACATCTTCATTTCAGACATCTGGCCTCCAGAACTGTGAGACAATAAATTCCTGTTGTTTTAAGATATCCAGGTTTTGATAATTTGCTATGGTAGCCTAGACATTTAACACACACCCTCCCCCCAACATGGGTCAAAACAATTGTGTGTGTGTGTGTGTGTGTGTGTGTGTGTGTGTGTGAGAGAGAGAGAGAGAGAGAGAGAGAGAGAGAGAGAGAGAGAGAGAGAGAGAGAGAGAGAGATGAGAGAGAGATGAGAGAGAGACAGAGAAACAGCAAGCCTAAACCTAGACAAGTGGGTGCTAAGGAAGAATAAGGAAGAACAAAGAAAGCAAAAGAAAACAGATTGAAGAGGGAGGAGGAAGAGATTTTGCAACTGGCATGCAGTAGGGGAGCTGCAATGAGAAAGAAGGAAGAGGAGAAAAAAGGGGTGAAGAGTCGGTGTTTATATCCGTGTATATATTTCTCTCTGACTCTCTGGCAGCCTGGACATTGCCTGACACACAGCAGGCATTCACTAGACATTTGCTGAATGCAAGTGAGAGATGCAACGATAAACAGGACTAGACTGCTGCTCCCCCAAAGCTGCCAGCCAGTATTTGCTTTATCATTCAAGAAACTCCAAACAAGTTTCAGATGAATGATGCATCCTCCATACAATCTCCCCCAGGGCTCCTGTTTGTATGAAACCATTTCTTCCTTTGTCCACACATCCCATCTTGTGTCAGAGTTATTGAGGGACACGTGCATCTCCTCCTCTAGATCTTGAGCAATTCAAGGGCACAGTCCCTAGTCCATCCATGTCTGTATCTCCCACAACATCAGGCACAGGGCTAGGTACCTAGTAAGATACAAACAAAAGTTGGTTGATCTAAAATTTTCCAT
Source organism: Macaca fascicularis (assembly GCF_037993035.2). NCBI lineage: Eukaryota > Metazoa > Chordata > Mammalia > Primates > Cercopithecidae > Macaca > Macaca fascicularis. The sequence continues at coordinate 25,736,170 of NC_088384.1, forward strand.
TTCTAAGATGTACTTTTTTGAGTCATTTGTTAAGATGTAAAACTTCAAAATGCTGAGAAAATTATTCAGCAAGCAATTACTGAGCATCTATTCTATACCTGACTCTGATATGGAGGTTGCAGCCCGAGTCAAATAAAACCTACTCTCAGGGTCTCTCTCTTTCTAGGAAGACAAGAACATTGGCATTTACAGTAACTGAGTGACACATGCATTGATGGGGTGGGCACAGAGGGTATGGGAACACAAAGGAGGTGCTTAATCTGATATTTGAGTTTTTAAGGTTGCACAGGCAGGCAGCAGGATGCATGAGGAAAAGGTGGTGAATCAAGGAGTAACACGGCATTGGGGTCTTGTCTTAGTTCAATTGTGTTGCTATAAAGGAATACCTGAGGCTGAGTAATTTATAAAGAAAAGAGGTTTATTTGGCTCACAGTTCTGCAGGCTGCACAAGAAGTGTGACACCAGCATCTGCTTCTAGTGAGGGCCTCAGCTGCTTCCACTCATGACAGAAAGGGAAGGGGAGCTGATGTGTGCAGAGATCACATGGCAAGAGCAGAAGTGAGACAGAGAGGAGGAAGTGCCAGGCTGTTTCCAACAGCCATTTCTCAGGGGAACTCCGGTGGGAACTAACACAGTGAGAACTCACTTGTTACCATGAGGAGGCACCAAGCCATTCATGAGAGATCTGCCCCCATGACCCAAACACCTCATATGAGGCCCCACCTCCAACACTGATGATCAAATTTCAACATGATGCTTGAGGGACAAACTGAAACTATAGCAGTCCTCAACATCTGCCTTTATGCTTAAGTAGAACAGGTAAGAGGATGAGAGGCAGACAACCAAAGGTGGAAAAACCTAGAAAGGTTAGATTTCTTGTAGGTCATAGGAAGCAGTTTGAACTTTGTTCTGAAGGCAGTGGGGACCTGTGACCCATGGAAGGTCTTTTTTTCTTTCTTTCTTTCTTTCTTTCTTTTTTTTTTTTTTTTTTTTAGATAGAGACTAGCTCTGTCACCCAGGCTGGAGTGCAACCACAGTTCACGTAACCTTGAACTCCTGGGCTCAAGCAATCCTCCACTTCAGCCTCCTGAGTAGCTGGGACTACAGGTACATGCCAGCAGACCTAGCAAATTCTTCTTTGTTACTTCCTTCCTTCCTTAATTCCTTCCTTTCCCTTCTTTCCTTTTCCTTCCTTTCTTCCTTTCTTTCTCTCTCTCTCTCTTTCATAGAGATGGGGTCTTGCTATGTTGCCCAGGTTGGTCTTGAACTCCAGGTCTGAAATGATCCTCCCACTCATCCTCCCAAAGTGCTAGGATCAAAAGGCATGAGCCAACCCATCCAGCCCCATAAAACATTTCTTAGCAGAGAAATAACACAGTAAGCTATGCTCCGTCTTGAAAGATCTCCTACAGGTAGGAGCAAGACTGAAGGGAAAGTGGGGAGACAAGTGAGAAGTCACTATAGAAGCCAGACCAGAGGGGATGATACTTAAATAAAGACAGAATAAGCAACAATGGGTCAGGAGGGGTGAATTAGAAAAACACCTCAATAGGGTAAAATCAACAGGTCTGACCATTAAGCTGTGTGAGCGAGAGGGAGACAGGCTGCTGCAACTTCTAGCTCAGGTCACCGGATGGATGCAGGAAAAGTAAGCAGAAGCACCATGCAAGTTTTTCAAGACGTGGGGAGCCTGTGAAAAGGACGCCTGGATCAGGGGAAAGTCAAAACCAGAGAATCAGGCCAAGGTGATGAAGGGTAAAACCCAACAGGTGCAGCCTCCGAAATAGGTGCACGTGGAAGGCCGAAGTCAGGCCTTCCCGTCAGCATCAGGACTTCTAGCTTCCTCAGGCACCCCTTGATTACCCAGTCCTGGGGCCAGGGTGGTTTCCCCTGGGCCCTGTAACTACTGAAAAACAACAGGATATACATCCGCAGACGAGTTGCTTCGTCGCTCTAATGACAAAGGGACTGGAATGATTTAGAGCCAGAATATTATTTTCTCCATAATGGCTCCTGGAGTCTCCAGGAATAGTACATTTACTAAAATTAATGGCAAAACCTCATTTTTCTTTTTTCTGGGAAGCAAAGTTCCACCGGAGGGGTGATTGATCCTGATCTGGATGTGTCGGAGAGTCAGCTGGGGGCATAAATCATTCACATGCAACAACTCACAGTCCTTTAAACCAACACCAACAGTGACAAATAGTACAGGCTGGGGACAGGCGGAAAGGAATGTGGACAGGAGATCCATCAACATCCTTCCCGCTGCTCACCAGGGCCCAGAGCACCGGATCCTTTTTTTGGTCTCCACAGCAGAGCCATTTTTCAGCAAGGTTGGGTTGAAAGGGAAGCAGGTGACCTGGTGATAGCTTTAGCATTGGACACATGGGACACCAGTCCCAGCTCTGCCCTTCCTGACCCTGCGGCCCCGGACAACCTCACACCCCGGCCCCTCCATGTTCTCCACTTGCTGAGGTTGACATTAAGTGCTAAAGTAAACAACTTCTGCGAAGGGCTTGAACATAGAATGACTCAATAAACATTTGTTGATGGAATGAATAAATCAATGCTTGGACTGTGGAGTTAGGAAATGTATTCTATCCCTCCCAGGGAGGATTTGAATTCTAAAAACGAAGACAGACCAGGAGCGGTGACTCATGCTTATAATCCCAGCACTTTGGGAGGCGGGGGCTGGAGGATGGCTTGAGATCAGCAGTTCAAGACCGGCCTGGTCAAAGTAGTGAGACCCCATTTCTATTTTAAAAAATTGAAAAATTAGCCAGGCACAATGGTATGCACTTGTAGTCTCAGCTACTCTGGAGGCTGAGGCAGGAGGATCGCTTATGCCTAGGAGGAGGAGGCTGCAATGAGCTATGACTGTGCCACTGCACTCCATCCTGGGTGACTAAGACCCTGTCTCAATTTAAAAAAAGAAAAGAAAAGAAAGAAGGAGAAGGCAATACTTTGCCCAAAGAAATGGACTTGTGGTAGTGACAGTGGATACGGGAGAGAGATTTGGTGCCAACTGGCCTTCTAAAGTCCCTCAAATCACAGTGCATGCCCCCTTGTTTTGCCTGTGAAAGCTCTGAGCTCTCATGATGGAGGAAACTCCATATTTGTACGAAGTACACTAGCCATGGCCTTAGTTGTATTTTATCATGCAGTTATGTATTTCCATGTATGAGCTCCTAGGGGGCAAAGGTGTGTGCTGTTCCTCACTGGGTATCCGGCATCCAGCACAGGGCTTGGCCCACAGTGAAAACTATGAATACACATTGCACGAAGGAAAGAAGCAAAGTTCTGGCTGCCTTGCAGGATTTTAGTATAGTTTAGAGAATGTACGGCACAAAGAAGCTGCCCCTTATCTTACAGAAACGGGATGAGGGAAGGCAAGTTGGTGGCGTGGACACGAACAGATGGGATGAACTGTCTTGAGAAGCCAGGGACAGTACCAGGATGCCACACTTATAGGAGGGGCCTCAGCAGCAAGACTCAAGTTTCAATGACAGCGAGGACTTAACTCTCCCACTGAGCCCTGGTTTGGGCACACTGAGAACTTCTGCACAGCAAGGACCTTATGATTCCTTGCCCTTCCTCATCAGTGCCTACCCCTGTGCCATCCTCATAGCTGGTGTTGAATAGGTATTTATTGAATGAATAAATGAGCGATGCAAGAAAGTATAACTTCCTCTCTTCTCCCAGTGGAAATTTCCCAGAGCTCAAAGGCAAAGGAAATATTTGAGAGCAAATAGGTTGGTGAGTTTTGGGACATGCAGTATTTGGAAGAGGCTGCTGGCCTGACCTTATCCGTGGAGCTTTGTTCTTCCACAGGATCACTAAGGAAAAGGACGGGATGTACTGGATAACTTCAGAATACCAACCAAGCAGAAATGTGCCTTCCTCTTGTGTAGGGGGTTGGAGGGTGGCCTCCCAAAAGACAATTCTACTTGGGACTTGTGGACGTGATCTCATTTAGAAAAAGGGTTTGCAGGCCAGGCGCGGTGGCTCATGCCTGTAATTCCAACACTTTGGGAGGCCAAGGAGGGTGGATCACCTGAGGTCAGGAGTTCCAGACTAGCTCGGCCAACATGGTGAAACCCCGCCTCTACTAAAAATACCAAAATTAGCTGGGCGTGGTGGTGCGTGCCTGTAGTCTCAGCTACTTGGGATGCTGAGGCAGGAGAATTGCTTGAACCCGGGAGGCAGAGGTTACAGTGAGCTGAGATTGTGCCACTGCACTCCAGTCTGGGAGACAGAGCAAGACTCTGTCTCAAAAAAAAAAAAAAAAAAAAAAAGCAAAAGAGTTTGTAGATATGATTAAGGTAAGGATCTTAAGGTGAGATCGACGTGGATTTAGAGTGAGCCCTGAATCCAATTACAGTTGTCCTTATAAGAAAAAGGCAGAGGGATATTTGGGACATACATACATACACAGAAAAGACAGCCATGTGAAGAAAGCCATCACTGAGGCAGCCACAAACCAAGGAGCACCTGGAGCCATCAGAAACTGGAAGAGGCAAGGAAGGATGCTCTTCTAGAGTCTTCAGAGGGAGTGCAGCCCTGCTCACACCTTGATTTCAGATTTCAGGCCTCCAGAACAATGAGAAAATGAATTTCTATTGTTTTAAGCTATGCAGCTTGTGATAATTTGCTATGGCAATCCTAGGAAATGAACACTCCTTTCGACCACACCCACCAAACTAAAGAGAAAAGTTCAGCTTTGATCAACTTATCCAGAATCTTGCCATCAGAAATTGGAGACAGACGCGGGTCTAATTTCAGCATGCACGCAAGCTCTTTAAGGTTTTGTGTTGTGTCCATTTTGATTCCTATGTGGGAACTATGCTATAATCTTTTCAGTATTTCAGGGCCTTTTAAGATCTGAATATGGCCCCAGGAATGGGGACAGGGAGAGGAAAGAGAGAAAAGAGGGAAGGAGAGAAGACGAGAGAGAAAAAGAGATCAAGGGACAGAGAGGAAGAAAATCACTATTTGATCTGGCCAGAATGCCTGAGTGCCTGGCTAGTTAAAGAAGACATCAGAGGAGAAAGGCTGGGGATGTTCTCTCCTCCCAGCCAGAGCTTGCCAGGAGGGGCACTCAGCTGCATGAGAAACGGGGCTAGTTAATGAGGAAGTTATCCTGTCAATGGGAGGAAAGAGCTTTTCTCTTTCCCAGGGCCACAGGCGTGGAGGAGCTGCCAGTCAGGTGGCCTGGACTTTGGGAACCTGTGTCTCTGTGCGGTGCCTTACCGCCCCCTCACAGAAAAGCCTGACGGGGATGACACCAGCTGTGAGAGACAGTGGCCCAAGACATATTAATATATGTGCTGCAGGAAGAACAAGTTGGTGAGACCTCTCACAACACCAGAGTGGACAATGCAGGAAGGAGAAAACCAGTGTAATTTAGAGACCTCTGGGCCAAGCCTTGGCATATTGTGGGCTGTCTCTAGAAGGCTGGATGATGGTAGGCAATGGGGGTGCCAGATACCCCCCAGGTCACAGAATCAGAAATCTGGAACCTTAGTGATATCTGGCCCCATGGAGAAAAGGTGGAACAGACACTCTTAGATGCTCTGTGACCTGTGCAGTTCCTCTTAGAACACACTGAATGATGGAGAAACCTTCCCATTAGGCAGGAAACAAATTTTAAAATGTTCCTTGGGGCTGGGTGCAGTGGTTCATACTTGTAATCCTAGCACTTTGGGAGGCCGAAGTGGGCAGATTGCCTGAGCTCAAGAGTTTGAGACCAGCCTGGACAACATAGTGAAACCCTGTCTACTACAATACAAAAAATTAGCCGGACATGGTGGCTCACACCTGTAGTCCCAGCTACTCAGGAAGCTGAGCCATGAAAATCGCTTGAACCTGGGAGGTGGAGATTGCAGTGAGCTGAGATCGCACCACTGCACCCCAGCCTGGGCAACAGTGCAAGACTGTCTCCAGAAAAATAAAATAAAATAAAAATAAATGTTCCTTGGTCCATCCTGGAGGCAAAGTATGAGTTAGTGACTAAAAGTAGAGACTACATTGTTAGGCAGCCCTGGGTTCAAATTCTTACTCCTGTGTGACCCTGGGCAAGCAAACGTACCATTCGGAACCTCAGTTTGGCAAGTTGATATCTCCACGCATCAGTTTCCCCACCTTTTTAATGGACATCAAGACAGCACCTACCTCACAGTTCTGAAATGAGGATTTAGATGAGAAATGCTTCCTTCAGAACCTGGCAGGGAGCAAATACTTCACACATGGTGGCTTGAATCATCATTTGTATCTTTTATTTTTGTTGTTGCTACTAACAGCCCAGAAACAGCTCTATGTTTACCAGATGTGGCCTTAGACTAGTCATCTCCCCTTTTGGAAGGCTCGGTTTGTCCTCATCTGTGAAATGGGGGCAATAAATCTGACTTCACAGGGCTGACATGAGGATTATAGGATATTATGGATGTTGAGACCCAGTGAAAGATAGGCCGTTAATAAACACCGGTTCTTTCCTCTTTTGTACGAGGCCTTCCTGCCATTGGAGTGGAATGAATGGAGCAGGAAAAGAAAGTCTGGGATCTGATATATAAGTGAATTTGGCGGCCATCCGGCAGCAGTGAATGCCATTGGTCCACTTTGGGCCCACCCCCAGGGTTTGCAGCCAATGACAGTGTTGTCTCAGCCCACTCCCCTTCTGGTTTCCCCTGGCTTCCGGCACACCCCAGAGGCCCAGGACCCAAACCCATGAGTCTCCCACTCAGAAGTCTTGAAAAGGGGGGCTGTACCCCATTGCAAACCCTCAGTTGCTAAGAGCCCGCGATGGGGACAGAACTCACCAGCTCCATGCACCGCCGGCTGGCCTCCGCCTCCCGCTGCACCAGCTCTTCCATGTCGGCCTTCAGCTCCTCCAGCCGCCGCTGGTAGTACTGGCTGCTCTCCCGCTGCTGGGACTCCGACGTGGCCGCCTGTGAAAGCTCCTCCCCCATCTTGATCAGGCTGTCCCGAAGTCGGATCACCAGGACCTGGGAGGGGCAGAGACACATGCCCACCTTGAAGTTGGAGGCCAGGGGTATGAAACAAGGGAGCCTAAGGAAGAGAAATCCTTTGCCGAGTTTCCTGTGTTTTTATAATCGGGATAAGAATGCTGATGTCTGCTACAAAAATGAAGAATTAACAACATGCAAAAAATGACAGTCGGGTGCAGTGCTCACACCTGTAATCCCAGCACTTTGGGAGGCCAAGGTGGGTGGATTACCTGAGGTCAGGAATCAGAGACCAGCCTGGCCAACATGGTGAAACCCCTTCTCTACAAAAAATACAAAAATTAGCCGGGCGTGGTGGCACATGCCTATAATCCCTGCCACTTGGGAGGCTGAGGCATGAGAATTGCTTGAACTGGGGAAGTGGAGGTTGCAACGAGCCAAGATTGTGCCACTGCACTCCAGCCTGGGTGACAGAGAGAAACCCCGTCTCGAATAAATAAATAAATAAATAAATAAAAGAAATAACTGCTACTCTGAGAGGCAGTGTAGCATATTTACGAGAACCCTCGCCCCCAAGACCCTCTGGGTTCAAATCCCACCTCTGCCTCTCGCTGGCTGTGTGACCTTGGGCACGTTATTGAGCCCCTCTGAGAGACAGGGATGATGATAGTACCTGTGTCCCAGGGACGCTGTCAGAATCTAATTTCTTGGTATGCAGAAGGCTTGGGTGCCTGGCACATAGGATGTGCCAGATAAGGGTTGGGGATTATTAATTTTTTTTTTTTTTTCCAGCAGCTCCTATTTATCTCGAGGGACTGAGGCAATGAAGAGAGAACTCTGCTGAGGTCAAAAATCTTTCCCCCACATGTGTTTTTGTTTCCTGATTTATAAAATGAGGGTGTTTAGGTAATCTCTCATGACGCTCAGCCCTACTATTTTATGACATTTTTCCTTTCCTGGTGGCCGGGGGGATGGGGAATCCTTGAGGACACAATGAAACAATAGAGGGAAAAGCGCTTTGGCCATCACGAGTGCCACACAAAACAAACCCAAGGACTGTTCTGCAGAATTCATTAGTTGGCCAACAAGCCCGGAACCAATCGATCCTGATGGGCAAATACTCTAGTGTTGACATAAGACGGGGCCCACATGAATATTTCAAGCCCCTGCTAAGGACTCGGAGCCCCTATTCTGCAGCCACAGGCAGTGGGGATGACAGCCTGCAGATCAGACACCGGATAATAACCTGAAAGAAACGCTTTCCTATTCAGTTCACCTCTCAAATGAAGTTCAGCAACAATTCCAAGAACAGCAGGAAGACTGGAAGGAGTTCTCAAACTGTGCCTTTGAGGTACCCCATCTCTACACCTCAAAGACCCAGGATTCTACTAAATTCAAATCATGGCAGCAGAGGGGAAAATTGAATTTGGAGATAGAATCTTTCCATTTGAAGTTTTCCCACACTCATTTTCTTTTCTCCTCTGCTATCATTTCACTATGCTAGAACCACGTTTTAAAATGGCATACGATATAGCCCAACTTTACATATTTAATCATTTAAAATATAGTAGATCAAAGTTTCATGGTGATTTGCAGAGACAGTCAGACCTTGAGGAATTTCTGGGAACCAATGAGGGTCAAAGCAAAGAAGAATTTCTGTGTTCTTCATCCATAGCAGCCTTACTGGAGACCAAATGTCCCTAGGGAGATCAGGGGGAAATGTTTCAGAATGAGGAATGCAGCCTTACAACCGTCTAGACACACTGTCTTACTGTGGTGAAGCCAGCTGGCTGCGGAGAAATTGGAACCTGTAACCAGGAGGAAGCGAAGGTCAGGTGTCCATCTACCTTATCCCACGCACTGCCTGGCTTTATCTTGAGCAAGTCACTTGACCTCTCTGGGGTCATCTTCTCATCAGATAAGGCTTATCCTACCTGCCTCACAGGACTGTATGAAACATCAAGTGGAGTGACTGATGTGAAAGTATTTTGACAATGGTGATGTCTTCTGTAAATGTCCCATGTCATTGGCCTACAGAGCTGAAGAAGTAAACACCTGTGTTCCCAGCTCAAGGGTAATGTGAATGTAATCACTGAACCCCACCCCAGCCCATCCAAGCCTTACCTGTCCTTCAAGGTTCAGCATTAATGCCACCTCCTCCCAGAAGCCTTCCTGATTCCTGAGTCTTGAAAAGATCTCTATCCTCTAAACATCACAGCGCTCTCGCCATATTACAGATATTTATATACATATCTTACCCACATTGCTTACAAAGATTTATGCTTCTGAAAGCAGATCTGTGTCATACATCTGTCTTCTGTGCACCCTAAAACGGGGCCTAGCACACACTGGGTGCAAAATAAATTTCTGTTCAAAATGAGTATTGGGCATGTAAGTGGTTGAGTAGGTGGATGGAGGTAGGAAGAACTGGATCAATGCATAAAAGAATGGGCAGACAGAGGGGTTGAGGGCTAAAGAAAAAATAATAGAGGAAGAGAAGAAAAAGTGAAGGGGAAAGGAAGAACAAATGCAAGGGAGGATGGATGAATGGACCCATGATTGTGGAAGGAGAAGGAGAGACATCCGTGAGGATGGATAGGTAAATGGGTAGGTGGCTTGAGGGATGATGGTATGATGGAAGGAGGGAGTGAGTTTGGGTGAGGAGTGGATGAGTAATGTATATCTAGAAAAAGGCATGTGAGTAGAGAGGTGAATAGAAGGGTGGATGAAGCTTACACAAAAGCTCTCCCTGCTCTTGGCCCAAGCACTATTTATGTATCACTATGTACCTCAAATCTCTTAATCTGCACCTTCTGGAACTCCGTCTTGTTCTCCAGGTCACAGATGACCGCCTCCTGCCTGCTGACAATGGCTCGATCCACGGTGGACTGCTCCAGGTACTCGATGCGCATCTGAGCCACCTGCAGCTGTAGGTACAAGAGAGAAGTCTATTGGACACCTGTTGTCCCTGATACCAGGACAGAGACACGTGCAGGACCCAGCCTGGGAGGGTGAGGGGAGCTCTTTACACCACCTCCTTCTCTGCTCAGGTGTGCTGCATGTTAAATGTCTGTACAAGCAAGAATTGCTGGGCCTCAATCTTGGGACCCTCACTGGACCCTCACACCAGACCCTGATACTGGGTCTCAGGTGCTGGGAGATGATGCTTCTTATGTCTTCAGAATTGAAAACAAGACTTTTAATCGGTGCTTCCCTTGTCTCCTTTCCTGCTCTGATAAAGGAGCAAAGCTAGTCTGTGAGCAAGAAGCTACGGCATCAAAAAGATAAAGCACGGGTGGGTTTGAGAGCCAGGTTTCTTCCTGGTGTGTGAGTCTGGGAAAGTCAGTTCCTTTCCTTGAGCCTCAGTTTCTTCATTTTTCTTGGGAGGATTAGAGGAGATTAGTGACTGGCACATACTAAGCGGCTAGCAAATGGCCACTGCTGCTATTCCATTTGTTGTGCGTGTTGGTACTCAGCACCTATAGGAAATTGCTTGAGACCTGGTCACTCCAGCAGTCACTTTAAGCAGGCACATGCAAGGCTTCTAGAAGAGCTTTGAAACTTTCATGGATAATAGCAACCCTCTAGGTAATGACAGAAACCCAGAGATATTTGGAGGGACCATGACTTCAAAGGAAGATTTCACAGAGGATCATGATCCTGTCTTGCACAGACCATCTCTTTGTTCTTGGAGCCATTTCTCAGAGGGAGAAAATTCTGCACTGCATGGCTGAGTCTCAGTGCATGGAGCATGCCTGGATCCAGCACAAGAACAGGCAAGAGTAAATAAGTGTGAGTCTGCGTGCGTGTGTCTGTCTCTCTAGGGAGCGGTCTCAATGTGCCTGGCACACAACTGGAATTGAGTGAGTATCTGAATGAATTGATGAATAAAAGAATGAAGGAAACAGTTTCCAGGAGCCAAAGTGTAAGTAAGTGTCCAGGGAAAATCCCTCTCTTCATCCCTTTGATGGTTAATACTGAGTGTCAAGTTCATTCCGTTGAAGGATACAAAGTATTGATCCTGGGTGTGTCTGTGAGGCTGTTGCCAAAACAGATTAACATCTGAGTCAGTGGGGTGGAGAAGGCAGATCCACCCTTAATCTGGTGGGCACCATCTAATCAGCTTCTAGTGAATATAAAGCAGGCAGAAAAATGTGAAACAGGAGATGGGCCTTAGCCTCCTAGCCTACATCTTTCTCCCGTGCTGGATGCTTCCTGCCTTCAAACATCGGACTCCAAGTTCTTCAGTTATGGGACTCGGACGGGCTCTCCTTGCTCCTCAGCTTGCAGACGGCCCATTGTGGAACCTTGTGATCGTGTAAATTAATACTTAGTATATTCCACAGCCAGGCCCAGTGGCTCACACCTGTAATCCCAGCACTTTGGGAGACTGAGGAGGGCAGATCACCTGAGGTCAGGAGTTAGAAACCAGCCTGACCAACATGGCAGAACCCCATCTCTACTAAAAATACAAAAATTAGCCAGGCGTGGTGGCGGGCACCTGTAATCCCAGCTACTCGGGAGGCTGAGGTGGGAGAATCGCTTGAACCTGGCAGGCAGAGGTTGCAGTGAGCCGGGATCACGCCACTTCACTCTAGCCTGGGCGACAGAGTGAGACTCTGTCTCAAAAGTAAACAAACAAACAAACAATAAACTCATATACACACACACACACACACACACACACACATCCTATTCGTTCTGTCCCTCTAAGAAAACCCTGACTAATACAACTATAGGATAGCTCTGAGCACATACTTGTTCTTGAAGCTTGTGCTTCTCCTTCTTGGCTTCCTCCAGCTGCAGCTGCAGTTCTTGGATCTGCCCAATGTCAGCAGCAGACTGGTGAGACAAAAAAAAAATGTATATATATCACCCTGAGACCACAAGCCTTGCTGGGAAACCACCCCTGAAAATCCCTACTTTCCCCACCCACAGATGTCTACATCTCTGAGCTTCTATGATAATAGCTGTCTCCCAAAAATTACCTCTCACATCCTCCTCACCATCTTTCATTTCAATGTTCGCTGAGTCACTCCAATTATATAAGCCTCTGGATTTGGTCAACTGTCCAGCATTTTATTATACACGCCTGAGAATCCAGACAGAAGTGGGCTGGCCATGGCACTAGGACCAGATTCCAAGGGATGAGAGCTACTCGGCGGGTCAGGTAAGTGAGGTTCTAGACCTGGACCCTGGTCTTAGCAATCTACAGATCTGCACCTCAATCTCTGCATCCATAAAATGGACCCATAGCCTCTGCTGGGCTTTTCTGTATTGGGTTTGTTCAGAGACTAAATGAAGCAGTGGAGAGTAAAGGTTTTTTAAATGGAGCCAACTGCTGAGCTTCATTACCTCTGAAGAGAGGAATTCTAGAGGGTAGAAGCACCTCTTTACTTTCTATTTCTTGTGTCTTTATTATTTAAATTATTTATTATGGGCATAGGTATATAGTGCCTTCGTAACTTAACAGATAAACCTCTCTTTGGGGCAAAAATATGGGTGATTCGCAAGTGTAGACAGTGGCATAGACTATTTTGTGGTTGTTACCATGTGGATGATATCACCAATTATTTTGCTATTATTATTCTTTGTCCGGCAGAAACCCCTTCAGATCCCACCTCTGTCAGATGCATTTAGAGCGCAGCAGGTATTTCCCCCTGGATCTCCTCTGGAAGGGGTATTGCAAGGAAGACATTGCTCTTGGAGGGAGCTGTTCTTCCCCTTATGCAGTCATTATGTGGAGATCCACTGGGGATTCCACATCACATCCCTCAGCTTCACCCCAAAGCTTCTGTTCCACCCATGCTGCCCTCATGTCTCCTGATCATCTCCCAAGAGCGTCCATCCACTCCTCCTCATCTTAACTCCATCTACCAGGCTGGAGTTGTCCTTCCCCTGGACACGTTCAGCTTTCATTTATTCAACGGTGATTCACTGAGCACCTCCAGGCCAGACGCTCTCCTTGGCTCCGAATACAGCACTGGACAAGGCAGAGGAGGGTCCTGCCTTTATGGAGCTGACAGTCTGGGGCGGCATGCTGGCTGGTCCTCTCCAACTGCTCTTGCCCCTGAAAAGCTTGCCAATTGATTCCCTTCAACCATAAAATAAAACCCAACCTCATAATAGCCTCTAAGACCCTGATCTGATTCTCTTCTTTCACTGAGCCTGTCTTGTGCCACATTGTCCTCACTGGCCTCCTTTCAGTCTCTCCAATGCACTATCACAGGCCCTTTGTATGTTCTATTTCCTCTGCTTGGAAGGCACCCCCAATCCCCAGTGTCCCACTCCAATCTAAGCAACTCTTGCTCTTTGTTCAGATCTCCATCCAAATGACACCTGCTCTGGGAAGCCTTTCCTGACTCCCAACCTAGGTCACGATTTGCAGAATTGTGTTCATTTTCTTTCTGGACTCTTGGTTCAGTTTGCAAGTCTCCCCTCTGCTCTGGGTGACCATATGATAAGGTCTTCCCAGTCCACTAAACTGTGAGGTACATGAAGGTGGGAATGGGATGTGCTTTTGATCACCACAATATACTTAGCATTTTTCACAGTGCCTAACACATGGCAAGGATTCAGTAAATATTGAATAAATAGATATAAAGATAGGAATAAAGAAAGAAAGCAAGAGGGGGAAAGAAGAAAGAAAAAAGAGAAAGGGAAGGAAGGAAGGAAGGAAGAAGGGAGGGAGGGAAAGGAGAGAAGGAAAGGAAGGGAGGGAAGGGAGGGAAGGGAGGGAAGGGAGGGAAGGAAGGGAAGGAAGGAAGGAAAAAGAAAAGCAAGAAAAGAAAGGAAAGGAAAGGAAAGAAAGAGAGAGAGAAAAGAAAAGAAAATGGTGGTTAGATAGGTGAATAAATGGGTACGTGGGTGGTAGGATGGATTAATGGATAAATGAATGGAAAGATGGATGGATGAATGGATAGATGGATAAATGGCTGGATGGACAGACGGATGGGTGGTTGGGTGGATGGGTGAATGATTGGATGGGTGGATGATTGGATGGATGGATGGATGGATGGATGGATGGATGGATGGATGATGGACAGATGGATAGGGGAGTGGGTGAATGAGTAGATGGATGGAAAGTGAATGGGTGAATTGATGAGTAGATTAATGGTCGATGGGTGGGTGGATGGGCAGATAGAGGCATGGATAAATCCAAATCTTTCTTGGTGGACATGTCCTCCAGAGATGCACACACCATCTAAAGGTGACATTGTCCTCCATTAGGACCACAGGAAATGTACAATTCCTATCTATCTCTGTGCACTTATCCCTCCAAGATGTTAAGATGAGGGAGCAGTCCAATCATATCACCTTCTCAACATTCCCCATTCACCCCACCCCAAGTCCCTGAGCTTCTTCCACCAAGGTCCCATTCACTACCTGAGCAATGAGGTCCTTGTGCTTCTGCATCAGCTCATTCAGGTCATCCTGGTCCTCATCAATGCGCTTCAGGAGGTCCGTCTTTTCAAACTGCAGCCTGTACAGCTGCTCATCCACCTGGGAGAGGCAGGTCAGTGGTCAAGGCAAGGTGGGAGGGTGAGGGATGGGCAGCAGGGTCCAGAGGAAGAGTAAAGAGGGGCTTGCCTATGGGTGTGTGAGGTGAGTGACCATCGATGTTTAAGAGTGGCTGTGGTTACCAATGCATGTGGTAGGTGTAACAGCTTGGGGGTGTTTGTGTGTGTGTATACTAGGTATTGCATGTGACTATGAATTCAGGGTATATGTGTGTATGAATTTATGTCTGTGCAGTCCCACTTGGGAACCTATGTGTGCACATTTTAAATAGGCATAGTACATATATGAAAATGCAAACCCCGGCACTCTCCCTGAGAACAGGGACTTTGTTCTGTTCACAGATATAACCTCAGTAGCCAGCACCAGGCCTGTCCTATAACAGGTGCTCAATAAATATGTATTAGATGGATGAATAAACTTGGAGGCATAGGTTACCTATAAGGAGGGCATTTATTTTGTATGTGTGCCTGGTGATCGCATATGAATATGTACATTCATTCCTGTGTATACACATGTGCACATGTACGTGTATGTGTGTGTATGAATGCTTGTAGGCAAGTTCCAACAAAATAAGGGATAAAAAGGCCCACAGAGGTCT